>NW_028321912.1:4267442-5689923 GCF_036245765.1 Copidosoma floridanum | reverse complement strand
AAGACCTAGTGATGTAAATGAAACTTCTTTTTTAATACCGAATTTGGCCCGATTTTTGTTTTTTCTCCGAGAAATTATTCCATTCTCTCTATACTTTTGGATGCTGAAAAAAATTTACATTATTAAAATTGTCCGGCATAAATTTTTTATTTAAAAATACTTACTGATGATTTAAAAATTGAAGAAGTGGATCTTCTTTGTTCAAAACTATACCTTTTTTTCTAAAGTTACCTAGTGGAAAAGCTAAGATTTTGCAAGGTTTTTTGAAAGTTACTGGACTCCGAAATTCACCAATATTATAGAGAACTACCCTTTCGTTGCATACCTACATTAAAAAAAAATTTTTAAGATTAACACGCTAAAAAGTAATCTATTTTAATTTATATAATTTGTACATTTTTCAAAAATTTTCCAGAATTGCCCTAGTTTGAAGTGTACTAGTTTAGAACCGTATTTATTGCACACACACGCGCGGACACACAAACATAGATTGATACGAATCATTTGTATAAACGTCTCCAAAAGTAAAAAATTACATTATAAAGTTTAATAATATCTTCGTAGGGGTAAGCGGTACAATTATTGACACCTTAAGGTAGTGATTGACCCCTGTATGATTTGTATGTCTATATATAAAGGCTCCATTTAAAAATGCACGTGGCGGTCAATCACTATCAGGGGGTCAAAAACTGTACCCATTACCCCTATAACTATTTTTCGAGTGAAATGTTAAAGATAATTCTTAATGACATTTACACAAATTTCTTAAGTGCCAAAAACTTTTGTCTACGGTAGAATATAAAAAAACAACTATCTTTTGTCAAATTGTCCTACCACCATTACAAATAAAAGTGTTAAAAATAATTTTTAAATGCTATTGAGAAAGGTGATGCATTGTTTAGTATCTTCAAAAATTATCAACGTAAGTTAAATATTTTACATTACCTGCTGTATAGCCTCTTGGAAGGTTGTAGGTAGACTATTCTCATCTTTCAAAAACAATCTCAGTTCGTCATTTATATTGTCCTTTGAGCTCTAATAAAATATCATTGGATAAAGTTTTTAAGTACAATGTAATTGATATATTCAATTAAAACTTTACAAAATTACCGAGAAAAACGTTAATGAGTCAGTGTTTTTTACAATAATCAATTGATATGTTTTGTCCTCTAGAAATCCACGCGCATTTCTAAATGGAATGTGTGGTTTTGAAACTGTAGCAAAACTTGTAAAACAGCCTGCGTACATTGAAATAACAATGAATGCTGTCAGATATAGCGATAGTCTTGCCATCTTGGATGATATGGAATTGAATTGTTCATCTGTAAATTTAAAAAAAATGTAGGTATAGACAGGTAGTTCCATTGTATAAGTGTATCTAAATTTTTAGGGTTCTTAAATTATATTTAAAAGTATATGATGATTAACAAGATCAAAGACGTACATTTTGCAAACTTGAATAATCATCTATGATTTTTTTATTTTTTACACTCAAGTTTCCAGAAATTGTGGAAAATTGTTTTACCAAGTTAGTGAAAAAAACACCTCCTTCTGCCATTTATGAAAGTTTGTAAGAGAAGTTCAAAATGGAGAAGCGGGCCAAAAAAATGTATGTTATATTTGAGCATTTTAGGAGTGCACACAAATTTTTCTAGATTTTTTATGAGCGGAAATTTTCGAGAAAATAAGAAATGAAAAATTGACAGTTTAAAACGGTTTCTTATGAGAGAGCAAGGTTAGGTTTGCCTTTTAATTGAAATTAAGGTATATTCTAAATGTGTTGTTTAAAAAAAAACGTTTTTATAGATAACTTGGTGCTAAAGAAAGATGCTCGATAAAAAAAAAAATCAAACTTTGCCAGGCATTTTTAAAAAATATAAGCAGTTAGAGGTCGTACAGTTTAAAAATTGTAGAGGACAAGAGCAGCTGCGGTAAAGGGGGCCCAGATGCGTTAGTGGGGAGGGGCCTCCCCGTTCCTCGCCTCTCTAAATGATACTCCCAAACCTCCTTAAAAAGTTTTTTTTTTATATCTTATTTTTCCTAACTTTCTTTGCACACTCCTTATTTAAAAAAAGTATTTGTCTTCACGTTATGGATCATCTGCAGGTGGTTAGTATTTTATATCTATAGAGTTATTAAAATAGAATTGAGATTTATGAGGGCATTCGAGTCCACGAAATTTTTTAAATATTGTGTATTTTTACCTCCCAAAGATGATAAACCATGAAATTCGTCATTATTTTTCTGTTGTTGATTGTTATAAAACAAATTACATGAACTGAGAACATTTTACAATTTTGGTAACCATAAAATTTATTCCGACTCTTTGACATATTTTGAACAAAAATTGATGGAGATATATGTACTCAAACCCCACAGATTTTAGGTAAAAAAGCTGACCACTTGTTACTTAACCATTGCTGATTTATTTTTAACTCAGCTGGGCTCAAATTTTTCCTTAAAACGTGTACTTCAAGATAAAAAAAGACTTATAACAATCTGCAACTTGGCAACCACGGTATTGTTAATCAACGCACAGCTGTCTTAGATAATTTTTAGGCTCTTATGTATATCAACGATCAATAGTTACAAAAACTTTAGGAGGTAGACACGTACATAAAACATATCACTATGTAACCAACTTAGATCACCCATATACTATTTTTTAAATTTGTTTTATATTGAAAATACATGATTTTTAAGTGGCTTCTTTTTGTTCTCTGACAACGTAATAAGGCACTCCCATAATTTTGTTGCACCTAAAAACTAATTTAGGATATATTATCATAAAGAAAGAAAGCATCATGACATGTAGAATATCGCTATAATAAAAAGTATAAAAATATAAATAATAATATAATGGTAATCAAAAAATTAATAATAAAATCGAATGGGTTTATGGTAAGCATTTCATTAATTACCTCATATTCGTGTATATTTACGCATGGGTATATTATTTTCTAAAAGTATATATGAAAATTTTCATTTTTCAAGAGTGATGATCTAGTCAACTCTATTATTTAATTAAAACAACCCAACCTTTGTAAAATGTAATTTTACCGAATAATTGTTCTTTATAATGACAATCTTGTACGATATGGTATAAATAACATAAATTTAACATCTTTGCTGCATTTTTGAATAAACCATCTTAAACAGTTTACCTGTAAATTCCTGATGGACGAACATACGCCACACGTTTAAGAAACTGTCCGACAGTTTGAAAATAAATCCTCTTCTATCATTATGTAATACTAAAATTACGCTAAATAGAAGTGATGAAATAGCTATAACTATAATCAAGAAAATCCAAATGCGTTTGCTGAAAACCTATTTAATAAAAGAGATAAAACGTAATAAAGAAATCAAGTCATAAATATTTTACAATTAAAATATTTCACCTCAAAATAAGCATTCCATGGAATCTCCATGGTACCTGGTAATTTATAGTATAATGTGTCTTGCAAATCCATAATTTCAATCGTTACGTCATAATCATCCAAGTTTTTGTTCGTTAAAAACTCGCCGGGAAGAATAATACTTTCATTTAATAATTTTGTGGACTTAATTAATGTGTTATTGACACTTTCATGGGATTCCTTCTTGATATGGGAGCCATTTTTAAACTTATATGCTAATCCTGCGTTAGATGCAAAATCTTCCACTATTTCAGAATAAAAAGTAGAAATCTACGAGCATTGAAGGAAAATAATTAAGTTTTTGTGAATGCAATAATTGTGATATTTTGAAATAAAACAATTTGTATTAAATCAATTCGATACCTCAGCAGTAATTGTAGCCGACGCACTACTTAAATTCTTTCGTCTCTGTACCAAAGCACGCTTGTCTATTACGGTCAATCCTTCCTTGATGCTCCACTCGAATAATTTATTAACGTGTAATTTATTTTGAGGTCCAACAGCGAACCATTCATGAATGTTTTTATTGTTTCCGCATTTTATTAAGACTTCACTTTTTATATTCAAGTGGAGGTAATTCTTTTTAGGACACTGGCAAGTGCTATGGATCTCTTCAGTGATGTCAGGCCGGAATAACAAGAGCCATACGTGAGGCGAAAGATTGTGATGCCTCGAAAATTGTGTGAATTTTTCGAAATCATTGTCAGTATTTAAAAATACCACAAAAAGAGTTTTTGAGTAATTTCTTAGTTTCGGATACTTTTCTGGAATATCTGATATAGTCGAAGCTACAGAGTATACCATTTTACGCGAGAATTCTTTAACCATGTTGACCACCGAATGTATGTCTGTGGATTCAAGAGAAAAATTGTTGTATTTAAGTATTTATACCTTTTGTAAAAATCGGTTTGCTTTTGCTTACCTTCGTTGCTCCTGTAAATAATTCCTATACTGGTGGTCGCATACAACTTTTGTACATCCAAAATTACAGGAACTTGACTTTCCATGTTTTTAGCTGAATCACATGGCATGAATAAAACAACGGCGAATATTACAACGAGGCTGGTTAGCTTCATCATTTTTGGCTAAAAATATGTGAAGAGAATTTAAACGTTTTCTCACAAAATTAAATAAATCATTATATACGTCTTTATATGAGATAGTAAAAGCGAGACTATTTTACGAAAGTACAACTACCAATACATAGCTAAACCAAGATTCAATTTAATTAATACACAAAATATTCGTATAACAGTACTACTTCTTGACACTATATTCTTGTTTTTAAAGATATGTTACGTTATTGTTCATTTATTTGTCTTTTTTTCATTTTTGAGTGAATTATAAAATTTACTCAACATTTTGTAAAATAGTGAATTATCGCGTTAGACTTTATACTTAAAAAAACTCGAGAAACATTCCTTTTTTTAGTCTTCATAAAATTAAAATCATTTACGAAAACACGTACATATTGTTGCAGAAATCGTGAGGAAGCAGGAACATGCTTTGATCGTATGATTTAGGTTAGGGCACATAACTTTTTCAACGATTTTATTTATTTACATACTTAATCTTTAAAAAAGTTTTAGCCTTTTCTACCTTTTAAACCATATTTTTGCCTTAGTATGTCGTCAGAAGTTATTTGAATAGACAATCAAAATTATTCAAAAAGTTTAACTTTTTTTTAGAATGTCGATAAATGCAGTGTAATAGTAGTCGTACGCATACGGATTTTATTTAATCTTTTAATTTTTAAGCAATTTTTTCTGTTATTTTTTTTGCCTGCAATTTCTTTTAACTTCAGATATGCAAAACTCTAGTTTGTACAAAAAGCTTCATTTAGTTTTTTATAAGACAGTGAATTTTTAGGTTTTTAAACAGCCAATTTTTATAATATTCTATACTAAGGTTTAAAGTAAAATGTTATCTTTTGAATTTTTACTTTTATAGTAAATCAATGATTGAAGAAAAAGAAAAACCAAATCAAATTTATTCAAATTTAATATTTAGAATGCAAAAAAATGATCAAGTGCTTTCTACAATTCCCGTGACTTTCTAAAAAGTATTCAAGTTCTGTATAATCTAACGTTGAAGGATAACTTAATTACGCTAGTTGATTTACGTCAAGTTAAGTTAGTATTTTTTTTGCGAAAATTTAGCACTAGTTTTAATAGTAAAAATAAAATTATGTTCAACAAAAACTTTTCTGTTAATTAACTACTTTAATGTACATAAAATTATTTCCATTGTCATTTTAGTAGTGAGAATTAATTTTAAATATTTTTTTTTGACACATATTTGTAGTAAAGATGGAGACAATTTAAACAAAGTTTTTGATAAGTCCCCTTAAAAAAAATTTTATTTTTTTAAATAACGGCAACAAAAGTAGATATTTAATTCTATGTGAAGCTTGAATAATAACTTTCGGTTACATATGGTGCAGAACTCTGCTTTTTTTGTATTAAAAAAATACATTACTTAAATGACATTAAAAAAGTTGATAAGTATTGTAAGTTGGTAGTTAGAGACATCCCAAAACGAAGCACAGCTAAATTGTTTGAATTTTATTGACTTTGTACTTTTTAAACGGTTTTTAACCATTATTTGTTTCGTCCACCATTTTTTCTGACGTCTTGAACATCAACTAAGTGTTTATCTTAAAAGTTTTGTTTACCTAGTTTTATAGAATTTCTTAACAAAGGTAAGCTTGGTTGTGCTTGATGAGTTACTTCAAATAAAATTACAGATGTTTATGCAAAAGTTTAGCACTTGTTTTATTAATAAAAAAGAAACGATGTTAAACCAAAAAATTTTTTTAATTAACTTCTTTAATGAGTAAGGAATTGCTTTTATTGTGTTAGCACAACAAAATTTAAGCTTTTCTTTACCAATACTTCATTTTAATAGTAAAAACTTACGTCAAATATTATATTATTTGCACGCGCTTTTAAGAAGAGAGTAAAAGTAAAATTCTTATTATTCAGACAGCATACTTAAATTGATAAAAAGAAGCAAAGAAACGATGAGAATAAAAAAAATTTTTTACTTTCTTATACTACATCAATGATAGCTTTTAGTTTGATGTAGTGCATTTTTCTGCGTATTTTGTATCAAAGAAAGTACATTACTTAAAACAAAACAAAATGATTTCGGTGAGAGCTAGATGCATCTATTTCTGCCAGAGAGAGGATTCAAAGATGCACTTACTTGTTAACTTGATTCTCGTAACGCAGACAATGACTTCCGGAAACTCCTTAGATGAAGCTGGGCACGGCTGGGATGGCCACCTTTTGGATGCTGGAAGTTGTGACTTCTCGAGTTTCACAGGACACTTTTCACAAACGAATATCTATATTCGAGTACTAAACTTCTTTGACAAACTGTATCGGAAACGTAGTACACAGTGATCACTTGGGGTTGAGGTGTTGTCTAGTTGACGCACTGCGAGACAGTGACGTGTTGGGGCTCTGCCTTGAAGGGCTTGGAATTTTCTCTCCCACTACCAAAATTTTCTGGCAATGAAGTGGGTGAAAAGGAACGCCCATTGACATAGTCAACCCCTTCCTAACTTCCCCTCTTTTTATTTGTATTTCCTAAAACAAACAAAACAGAAGCCAATCGCCGTAGGACAGGTCGTAAAGAAACCAATACATTACAAGATTTCAATGCAATGCATCGTAGGCATAAAGATATTTTCTTTTAGAGATATACTATATATAACGAGAAACTTTTCGGCAATGAATATTATCAATTTTTAAAATATTCATTTATTAAAATTTTTTAGTAACACAAAAAATTAGTTAGCAACGGTAGCTGTTTATCGAAATATTTTCTAATTCATTCACATCAGTTAATCAGCTGTACGTTAATTTGTTTATGTTTTTGATTTAAAAAAAAATTTGATGTATCATTAGCGTACCAAATCCAAATATGAGTGAAATCCAATTTAGAAATTTGGTGTTCAATTACTGCTGTAGGTATTAATATGCTCAATAGTTTTTTTATATAAGATATTAATAATAGGTTTATTTTTTTATAATTATTTTTACTTATAATAGCAGTGCTATCATAGAATTTTTGCACAACCAAAACATGTTTTATAATTCAATAAGTACTGTTTGTACTTGAATGGGTGCTTTGACTTTATATTACTTATCATAACTTAAGATCTCTTTTCGTATAAAAAAGGCAGGTAATTTTTAATGCAAAAAAAAGGCTAGAAGTAATTAGCCTTTATTGTTATATTATATAATTTTTTGGCTAATATCTGATTTAAGTATGTGGAAAGTATTTTTATACAAAGCAAAAAGGTCTGAAGCATTTTTTTAAGATTTTCTGCTTTTTTGCTTATTAATTGTGTATTGTTTGTTCCGTAAAGCTGTAATGATTATCGTTAAGGAAAATTTATTTTAAATTGAGGTAGTACTATTAAAGAATAATTTTTTGTTTCTTAAAAGAACAATAAGTATTTTTAACGTCATAAACAGTGAAGACTTTAGACTTTTATACTTTAGAAGAAATCAAAATTATCTACCATTTTTCGTTAATTTAATGATTTAAAAGTTTACGAGGTTGATTTACAGTTAGTACACAATAAAGTATTCGGTTCGTACCTTCAAGTGAGATTTTTTGATGCTAATTTTTTAAAGTTAACGCTCTGTTATAACGAACTTTTTACATAAATTTACATTTATCTGTTGTAAGTAAACAAATAAGCAAAATTATTTTAAAATAAGTGTTTAATAAAAAGTGAAATTAATATTTGATGCATCATTCATATCGCCAATGATATGCTTTACTAAAATACGCCGAGTGCGATTGTATATGCTGCAAATTTTTTTTAAGCTCCAACCTCTAAGTAAAATTAAGAAAATGTGCTAACACATGCTCATCTGTAGATATATTAACAAATGGTTTAAATACATACAGGACCATCCCTTGAATCCCCTACTTTCTTCTCTTGGCGTTAAAAACATAGATAACTTTAACGGCCGCTACGCTTTTTCAAACGTTTCTCCTTTTAACGTCCTAAATTTTCAATATCTCATCTGTATTTTCCAGCATAAAACAAAGCAGCGACACTATATATATTATTGAGCCGAAGAAGATTAGTTTATTCCCTTAAATATCCCGTGTCAGTACTGACGCGTTAATGTGGATGACAATTAAGTTTTATTACCTTCTACTACGCAGCTCTGCTCATAATATATTTACAATTCTTTGTGTAGGTCCTGCACCTGCTTTTGTTCCACATTTATTTTTCCTATGATATGTTTTTAGAATCAAGCACTCACCCTTTTCTAATTAAATCGTGTTATTGATCGAACGCTTATTTTTGGGTGTTTGTATAAAATCACAAGCCAATCATTTATTTTTGTGTTTTTTTTTTTTAAATTAAAAGACAGTGTGGCGATTTGATGTTACTGTGGCCGTTTCTCTAGTAAAAAAAAACTGAAATTAAAGTGTGATATTGACCACAAGCTCAAAATAAGCAATAAAATACCTAATCATTTTGTGCAGCATATACTAAAAAGTGAAAGGAAAGATTATTTTTTGTTTTTTTTTCTAAATTTAAAGTAATTTTTATGCATTTATCACTACTGTAGTTCTATTTTCAACTGCATTACATTCTAATTACCAAACAACAATTTTTTTACAACACTTTTGTTTTTTATGGTAAAAGATTTTTTACTTTTTTTTTTTTCAGATAAAAACAATAATACTACGAACCAAACCTGAATTTAAGGTTTGAAAGAAATAAGATTTAAATAATTTAAAAATAATAATTTACGCGAGTTCGAGTGATTCAAGTGGATCTTCACTATTCATTATGAAAAATTTTAATTAGGCATCCTATCGATTGTACCATAAGCGATTTCTTACTTTTTTAAGTATCTCCCTAAAACCAAAGAAAATCATCGTATTTTTTCTTTTCTACCTTATGTTCTTTATGAGTTCGCGGCGTAGAACGAAAAATATTCCAAAAAATAAACCAACGTAGCTGGCAGGGATTTGAAATAATAATATCTTAGTATGGAATAAATAATATATTGAGCCATTTCCAACATCAGGACTACCACCAACACACCGTGTTAATCGAATTTCGGAGCCCATTGTTTCAACCAATCAGAATCCTAGGTAGGGCCACGTATCTTCCTACAGCAAATCCGAGCTACTTTCACTCCAACCCTTTAAACATTGAGGCCAATCTTCTTAAACTCGCGACCATCAAGCGCCTTTTTTCCCCTGCGACAGCAATTTTGGGATATTTTGTCCTATTCTGTTACTATTTCCATAAGTATTCAAGGTATGTACTGATTTTGTGGTTTTCGTTTGTAAATAAGTTGACGAAGAACAGATATATTCGAAGATGGTTTATGAAAATAGAGCAATTTGTAAATAGTTGCAGATATACCCACGCGTTAAAGAATTTGATCTGATGTTGTTTGTGATATTGTAGTACTTAAGCTGCGAAAGAAAAGTTTGCAATTAAAATAGTAGACAACTTAATCTAATATTTTTCAACTTAAATTTAAACCCTAGGAGATAAATACAATGTATATCAATACTATCGAGTTTCGATAAATAATACTTGTTACCTCTCAAATCGATATTGCCACCTTATTAAATAGCAACTTGGTGAGTTTGACTCTAAAAGTTTCTCTTTAATCACTAACAAAGTACAAACTCAAAGGTAATACTGCAGAGATTCGTACTAGGCATGAGGTATGAAGTAAGCTCGTCATTTGTCTGGAATAAGGAAACTGCGAGTCATTTAATTTCAAGTAGTACGAGTCCGAGTTTGGTCAGACATAGGCAGATTTTATTTAAAATTATGTTCTCGGGTATCAAACACTCATCTAAATGTAGTTAAAATGAAAAAACCATTATAAATACAAAAAAAAAAAAAAAAAAAAAAAAAATCAAATGAATTAACTTTCGTTATTGTGACTGTGCCAGTCTTGCAGAAGTTTCAGAAATTTCAAGTTTTACCCGATACAGTATCTGTTTTTACTGAAAGACTTTCTGGTTTTTTGTAACAGACTTGTATCTGAAGCGATCGGCCAAATTGAGAAAATCAAGACACTATTTGTTGAAATTTATATTTTTCCCATTTATAAGAATCTCGAAAATTCATGTGATCCTTAAAGTCCGTGAGAATCATGGAAAGGACAATAGACTACTTTAAAAAAGTCAAGCCAAAGAGTTATCGGACAACCTAACTGGGCATGTAGTGATCAAGGACACAACTACACTCTAATTATTAATTAAGTCTCGTAGCTCTCCGAACCCCTTGACACGATCGGTAGGTAGCACCTGAATAATACATCCATCAGCGCGTCAAACAAAAAGACTCTCTTAGCACATGATTTATTAAAGCCCTTGGCTACCGCGTACCCACTAATAGTATAGTTCTCCTATAGAGAAAAGCAGCTGGGGAGGAATTACCCACTTTTACCCGCAAACGATTTTTACTGGACTAGTACAGTATAAATACTATAGTATACTTACAGGTGGTAGTGATTCCAAAATAATCATATTTTTTTAATTCACAAATTTTTTTCTCAATAGAATTAGCTTAGTACTAATAAATTTAATAGTATTAGGACATCTAATGGGTAGCGATTTTTATCCTTACCTATTACATATTCGATATTGGAGTGGCGTCAATTTTGGCTGCAGCTATGCAGTCTACTTATATGAATATATGTTATCGCACGTAATACGGTAGAGGCCGCGACAACGATGTCCTTGGCAGTTGTATTATGGACGGGCGATTTTGGTCGCTCAGCAGGTCGAGAGACTGCGTGATTTTTCTTGAAATAGTAATTTAAATTTCATTAATTTCTTTGTAAGAAAAAAGATAACAATCATCATTTATATAATTTAGATGGTCTGTTTGTTTACTGATAAATCAATAATACAATTTTTTAGAAAATTGAACAATGAAAAAAAAAAATGATAAAAGAATAAGAAAAGAAAGGAAAACAAGAAAAAAAAATTGCATCAAAAGTCGTGTTTGTTAGCCTGTGATTTGTGGCACTGAGATAGAAAAGAAATCATTTTTTATAAACCATATTCAAAAATATCTGTTCTTCGTCAACTTATTTACAAACAAAAAGTACAAAATGAATACATAGTTTGAATACTCATGAAAATAATAACAGAAGAGGACAAAATATCCAAAAGTTGTGGTCGTAGGGTTAAAAAGGCACTCGATCGAGCTTGCGTTAACGCAGGTGTGGTGGGAGGAAAAAACTCTTGAGTTTGAGTAGATTGGTTATAGTTTTTAAAGAGTAGGGGTAAAAGGAGTTCGTATTTGCTACAAGTAAATACGTGGCCCTTCGTAGAATTTCGATTGGTTGAAACAATGGGCTCCAACATTCGATTAACCAGGGGTGGTAATGGTGGTCCTGATGTTGGAAATGTCCCAATATATTATTCATTTCATACCAAAGTATTAATAATATAAATCTCTGGCAACTACGTTGGTTTATTTTATGGAATATTTTTTGTTGGACGCAGAGAACTTATAAAGAAAATAAGGTAGAAAAAAAAATTGTGAAAATTTTCGTTGATTTAAAAAAGACTCTTAAAATGTGAGGAATTCGTTTATTTCTAAATAAATAGAATTCTTTGTTAATGTTTTTTATGATAAATAATAATGACTCACTTGAATCACTTGCACTTGCATAACATTTGGTTTTACAATTATCTAAATCTCATATCTTCTAGACCTAAGAATTCTTGTTTGGATCGTAGAATTAATGTTTTTATCTTAGGAAAAAAAAGTAAAAAATCTTGTACGATGAAAAACAAACTTTGTTGTCTAGTAATTTAGATGTAAAAAGTTTAGTCAAAAATGTAATTACAGCAGTAATACATGCATCATAATTAATTTAAATTTCAAAAAAATTAAAAAATAATATTTCCTTCAACTTTATTTAGTACATGCTGCACAAAATCATTTAGTGCTTCATTGCTTATTTTTACATAGCTGTCAATATCTTCTTCTGATTTTTTTGGCTTTTTCTTGCCAGAGAAGTAGCCACGTGCTTACGAAACTACCACATAGGCTCGAAACATAAAAAATCCTCCACACCAACAAATAAATGGCTTGTGATTTTATTTAAACACCGAAAAGAGAGTATTCGATCAATAACATGATGTACTTACAAAAGGGTCAGTGCTTGATTCCAAAAACAGATGGTAGAAAAAATAAACGTTAAACAAAAACAAGCGCGGGACATATAGGAACAATTATAAATATATTATAAGCAAAGCAGCATAGTAGCGGATGGTAAAATTCAATTGTCATGCTTATTGTACGTATTCGTACTGTAACGCTTTCTGGGCTCGACTCTATATAGTATCGCTTCTTTGATTTATGCCGGATGAAGCTGTAGAAAGTTTCCGATGTCGAAAAGAAAAAGCTCATAAAAACATTTTTAAAAGCGTGTAGGCTGTTATAATGACATACATATGATCTTAATTGCAGAAAAAAAATGTATTGCAATGTATGTAATTCCCAACTTCAGGAAAATTAAATTATCATATTATCAGTAAGCTTAGCATAAATCGACGTTAACGAAATACTGTTCAAAGTTGTATAAATATTGTTAAAATAAGTATAACTGAAGAAAAATATAAGGCAAAAGACAACTTACGTGATTGCTAATTATACCTAAAAAATATACCAAAATGCTCCATCAATAGGTAACTTAAATAGAAATATTAAAACTTTAATTTAATATATTTTTTGTAACAGTATTCTGCTTTTTCTTTGACTTAGTTAATTTCTAGCCATAGTAGATGAAAAATTTAATGTATTTATTCAACGATTTTTATTCTACCATGCCTACATCGTTACGGGTATTTTTAGAAAGCCTCGCAAACAATAATTTTTTTTAAATTAAAATATTGAGGACAAAATTGTACTTGGTATAAGTGGAAAGAAAGTTGAGAATGGTTCAAGTTTAATAATTACCATATTGTAAAATGCTTACACTATTATTTTTATTTTCAGATAAACATGATAAAAACTATGAAATCTCTTAGTTTTTTGGTTAATTGTTTGTGAATAAAATATATTTAATAATGGAATGACATCATTTATTATTTCTCATTATACATTCTCTTTCGTAGATAAAAACCATGAGTCAATCGATATTTTTACTGTTAATTACAGTCTATACATTGGCCATTGGCTCATTTTTAGAAGGAGCATATAAATATAAGAAGTTATTGTCTAAGTCGAGCCACGCCTCAACTTTATCCGAATCAAATTGTTCTAGATTGTTAACTTTCAGGGGTGTTTTTGAGTAAGCGTTTTCGTTCTCGTCATCTTCAACTTCCTTGATGCCGGTTACTACAATAGATTTACCACTGACCTAAGCCATGAACACATTTTTCAATTAAAAGAACCTTACTTTGTATTAATTGCATAGTATTGAAACATCTGATAGCTAGAGACTTTTATTTGTATGATAAAAGTTTTGGCCAAAGTAGAGCATAAGACTTGTTGGCAGGTACTTATTCAATTTAATTTTAAAATTAAACGCGAGTAAAACTTAATGATGAATAAGTAAAACCGGACAAATACTTAAACAAAGACTTTGATACTTATGATGACGTTGAGCGTATTGGAAACAAATATTGTAGTATCTATTTCCCTCAGACGTTTTAACTTGAAATGCACCACTTTATTGAATTTTCGAGAAACGTAGAGAAATCGAGATATTCGTCTTTGATTGATCGTTTTCTCACCTTATCATTATTTGCGGCTGAGATGCGAGGATCATCCTTAGATATCGATTCAATTGCCAACTGCCTTGTCTCTTGGAAAGTGTTGCTAGGAGATATAGTTTGGTGACCCGCCAACTTATATTCAAAGTGGCTTTCTTAGGACCTGCTATTAATGGGGGATGCGGCTCAAAAGGTGGATAAGTCGAATCCTCTTCAGACATTTTAAAACAAATTCCAGTGTAACATGAAATACTCGATTAGTTTGAAAATAAAAGTGCGAATTGTGGTTAAAGTTACTTAACAAAAACCTCTTAGTTGTGAGAATAGTGACACGAGTCGGTTGGTCTGGAGAGTCTGATTATCTCACTTTCGCGTTCCAATCAAATCTTTCCAACCTGCCCCGATAACTTAGAATATTGATGACGTGACTGCAATTATATACAACAGTTCGTGAGCTACGACTGCTAACTGCTACGAGGCGAGTTTGGTTTTACCACTGATTCGAGGGCCTTATCGTGGCCAAGCTGCCGAACAAGGCGTACATAGTTTTGTTCATTAGCTGAGCATGGAAGGATTACAACGAGTATACGTCAGACGATTCGCGCGGAAATGTGCTTGCAGGTACACACTGCGCCGCAAGGAAGGGCCCAAAAATCCAAGGAAACAATAGAATTTCGAGACATTATACAAATATCAGTGTGTAAATTTTGTGTTAGTACAATATTTTATTTCAATCTTATCGAATAAGACGTAACTCAATTATACCATAAAATTACTTGTTTTAACAAATCTATGACAAGTTACTGTTGTAATTTTGTCCAACTGATATAAGTACAAGTCTGATCGTAGTATATATGCTCAACCAACTAAGACAACGTGTATTACAAATATGGTGAAAATGACATGTTTTAAGAGAAACAATGTCAATAAATAAGTATACTACCTTATTAATTTTTTCTACGTTAAATATGTCCTAGTAAGTGTCATAAAACTATTAAAAAATACGAAAAAAACGTGCATCACTTCTTATGAGATATGACTTCTTATCACTCAGTATCTATTATACGTACCCTACTATGTTTTTGTATCGTATAAAAAAAATTGATGCAAGAAAGCTCGTGCAACTTAAATAGATTTGTATCTTTAATACATTGGTCATCAACTATTGAGTAAGGATGCGAAGAAAATAAAAACGTAATTAGCCAGTTTATTGTTGATTAATTTTTGTTAAATAAAGGAATTTATCTGCTGGTGAATAACGCCGTTATGACAAGAAACAGAAAATTTTTACATAATTAATTAGAAAATTCTTAACTCGATATTGTAATTTGAAGTATTGAAATAAAGATTTTTAAAAGTTATTGTTGAATTATATAATAGTTAGGAAAATGAAATAAAAATGTACACAAATTTACAAAGTTTTTTAACTTGTAAGTTCCTGGCTTAATATTCAAACGTTTTGTGAATAAATAACAAGTTCTGAAGCTTTTTATGGAACATAGGAAGAAGAAGATATTTAAGGAAGCAATGGGCAGTTTTTTCCCGGTGTTTCCCTGTGGCCTTTTCCATTAAAACGGTCTCACTCAAATTTTTTTTCATGTATTATGACCTGTTAAACACGATTTTTAATTGTGGCTTGGTCTTGAATGCACATAATAATAGTAATTAACAAATTTTATTAACAAATTGAAAAATCATAAAATTTTGTTAAAAAAAATTTATTCTTATTCTTTGACACTCCTAAAAAAAATGTTTGATGAAATTTTTTTCTACACGTCATACTTTTTAAGAAAAAAATTGTCAAACTTTAAAAAAATTAGAAATATGCAATTTATAACCGTTAATATTTTGATCGTTGAAAAACTTTTTGCAACTCTGCAAGGCGTTAAAGATTTCTGAATTATTTTCCTTTAAAAACACAAAAATTTGAGACTGGTAAAAAAATTTGTCTCTTATTGATAAGCTTTGAATAGTGAGCTTCTTGCTATGCTACCCATGGTTTGCATACATCTAAAAATAAAATGTACACCTTTGACTTTAATCACTCTACCTAACTTTTTTTCAGGCATTTTCATTAGCCATACGATATTATTTGTAGGAGGTTGTCTCATAACTATCAAATGAATAGTTATAAATAAATTTTGCTACAAATTAGAAAATAGAAATTTTTTTTTGGTAAAATATTGTCTTTTTGTTCCTTGGTTAGTTTAAAATAAAAATTATCTTGTAGAATTTTTCTCTACATGTCAGTGGGTATAAAATTAAACTAGCAAATTTGAATAGAATCGTCATTCATTTTTAACAACACGTGAAGTAGTACCCAGTACCGCAAACAGGAATGGATCAGATTAGAGGACGTGTTTGTCTGCTTGTGTTCACATATTAATCATTTTGTATAAACTATCTACAAAAAAATCTGTTTTTAGTAACCTTATTTCCAAACGGTGAAAAAAAAATTAATACATAGCTCGAACACTCATAAATATAATAAAAAAGAGGAGAAAATATCTAAAACTTGCGGTCGCGGGGGAAAAAAGGCACTCGATCGAGCTTGCGTTAACGCAGGTATGGTGGGAGAAAAAAGCTCTTGAGTTTAAAAAGATTGGCTGTGATATTCAAAGGGTAGGAGTGAAAGTAGCTCGTATTTGCTACGAGTAGATACGTGGTCCTGCCTAGGGTTGTGATTGGTTGAAATAATGGGCTCCAAAGTTGAATTGACCAGGTGTGTTGGTGGTAGTCATGATGTTGGAAATGTCCCAATATATTATTTAGTTCATACCAAAGTATTAATATTTTAAATCCCTGGCAGCTACGTTGGTTCATTTTATGGAATGTTTATTGTTGTACGCAGTAAATCAATGAAAAAGTTTAGGTAGAGAACGAAAAATTACGACGAATTTTTTTTTATTTTTAAAGCGCTTAAAAAATAAGAAATTTGTTTAATCTTAAATCGATAGAATGTTTTGTTAAAGTTTTTCACAATAAATAACAAGGATTGACTTGAATCACTTGCACTTGAATAATTTTTTTTTTTTAAATTATTTAAATCTTACATCGTCCAGACCTAAAAACCCACGTCTGGATCGCATTATCATTTTTTCTATCTTAAGGGGAGAAAAAATAATAAATCTAGTACCATCGAAAACACA
Organism: Copidosoma floridanum; assembly: GCF_036245765.1. Taxonomy (NCBI): domain Eukaryota; kingdom Metazoa; phylum Arthropoda; class Insecta; order Hymenoptera; family Encyrtidae; genus Copidosoma; species Copidosoma floridanum. Next base: position 5,672,609 of record NW_028321912.1, on the reverse strand, counting down.
AATGTTTTAACAAGAGCTGTTGTTTTATTATAAAGGTAAAGTTGAATTATAAATAAAACTACAGTAAATGTGTATATATATATATATTGTAACGGGCGGTTGAAACTCAAACGCCGTTTACACTCATCTAGACTGCGCGAGGAAGAAAGGCCAGAGAGAGAGAGAGCGAGAGGGGAAGGGATCGCGATAATGCGTGCGAAAGAAAGAGAGAAAGAAGAGACAAGCGTCTTGATATGAGTATTAGCGAGGGACGCTCTTGGCCATTAGGCCAGACGGGATTAGGTATAGGTAGGAAAAACACGTGTGCGTCTCTCGCCCGCTACGTTTGTCAAGCCACGAGAGGACAACCTCGCCATCGCCTCGCCCGCTTCTGCACCCACGTACCGTCGACGAGAAGGCTTACCGACTAGACACCAGGTCGAATATTTCTGCTGAGAGACCAACTGCTAGGCGAGCAGGTGCAAATAAGGGGCTGCGAAAAGCCAGGTAAGCGCAGTGCGTGCGCAAGAACCATAATAGCCGCGTAATCTCTCTCTGTGCCCGGTCGAATTATCACTGGCCGTCGGCCCCGAGATAAAGCCTTCCTCGACCGTACAGGCTTTGCCGTCAACGCGATCGAGCGAAATACACACACACACACGCGCGCGTATGCTTTTGTACTAGTGCAGACAAATATAGTTTCCGTTTTTTTGATCATTATATGTTTGTTTTGCTTTGTGCGAGCCTTCCCTTGCATGAAGCCCTTCCGACTACTCTTTCCTTACAGGTTTTATCTATAGCAATCTTGGCGTCCAGAAGGGAGCTGTAAGCCGGGCATCGGCCTTATCCTGCCGCCTCCGCGGGCTCGCGCGTAAACACCAACGTGCGAGCGTCCTGAGCTGAGCCAGAGCTGAGCTGGCCTCTCAGCAAGCAGACGTGAACGAGAAAAAGCGGACTCGCTGTCCGCGTTGTAACGTGAGTGTGTCTCCGTACGTGCCCGGGAAACACAGTTCCGGTCAGAGTATCCCTCGAATTCATTTGTGGCTATCAAGGCCATAAGTGAATGCGGACACCCCGTTACAATATATATATATATATATATATATATGTATGTGTAAACATTTTTTCAAACATCAAAATTATAACAAAGTAAATTTATTTCCTTTAATTTTATGCAGTGCGTGCTGCACAAAAATATAAGGTGTTTTATTGCTTATTTTAAAATTGCGGTCAACAACATACTTCGATTTTTTTGGTCTTGCTTTGCCAGAGAAGTAGCTACGTTCTTGTCAAATCACTTAACTGGCATTAAATATAAAAAAAGGACACACACCAACACAGAACTGGCTTGACCAACACCCAAAAAAAAGCGTTCGATCAATGACATGATTTACTTACAAGTGGGTCAGTGCTTGTACTAAAAAAAGATCATAGGAAAAATAAACGTAAAACAAAAACACGTGCAGGACATATACAAACAGACATAAATAAATTATAAGTAGAGCTGCGTCGTAGCAGGTGGTGAAACTGTATTGTCATGGACGTTGTATGCATTGGTACTATCACACTTCTTGGGCTCAATTCTATATTGTCTTATGCTCTGATTCGTCAAGAATTTTGATCAGATAGTAAGTATGAATAAAAATCATACTTGTTGGATCTCTTTTAATGCTATTTATATTTTATACATAAAGCTTGTTTAATTTGAAAAAATTTGTTTAATTTTTAGGTCAGTAGTGGATTCATTCTAGTTATGGGTATCAAAATAAGTAAACAAGACGAGGATGGATACGATTCCTTAGAAACCACCGTAACAAATAACATACGAGATGAATATGATTTGGATAAGGTTGAGGCTGGCTCCCATCGGACAATAATGTCTTAAAAATGAGTCAGTCGTCCAAAGACTGTGATCAACATTAAAAATATCGATTGACATACGATTATCATCTACGAAAGAGAATGTGAAAGGAGAAATAATAAATGATGTCATTCTTCTATCTAATCTATTTTATTTACGAATACTTAGTCAACTAAAATATTTTGACACGTTTTACTTTTGATCATATTAGTACAAGGATGAAAATGAAAATTTAGATACTTCTTAACATAAGTTACGAAGTATATTCATTTATTTATCGATTTTCTTCTCACTAATATTAACTGCCGTCTCTTTATCCTACACTCAATAGAGATATTTGTAGTTGTACTAATAGTCTACTGGCAAAATACTCGTAAGTTAGTACGTACCGTAGGATAATTTATAACGAAATTTTCTCTTGATTTTGTTGTTATAAAAGATTTCACAGGTCCTAAGTTATTTGACAAATAACTTGACTGTCGTGTTCTTACGCTCAAGATACTTATGTGCTCGTTGGTTTTATTTAAAAAAAATGAATCATTGGTTCTTTTATTTTATTATTTTTTTATGTTTGTATTTACAGTTTAATTTTTTTTTATAAGAAGACCAGATAATTTGTACTGCATGGAACAACAGCTAGAAGTCATATTTTTTGTTGTTGTATACATTATCACGTGTTTGTTAGCTAAAATTATTATCTGCAAAGCATGTATGTTAGTCACTTTGAATATTATACGTACCTTTTTGCTTTTACCTTAACATTGCATAATTTTTTTTAAGCTTTTGTTTTTACCTGTACAATTAAGATAAAGTGCTATTCCTCATTTGTCCGTAATAACATTACGAAATGCAATAATAGCGCTCTGTTCTACTTACATATATGTAAACATGGCCTCTGCTTAACGTACCCACCCTTTTTTCCTGCGGATAAGGACATATACAAGTACAACAGCCCCTATTCTCTTAAAAACGCTTCCTCGAACTCTTACCCCACCAAAGTCAAAAATTTCTAATATTTTATCTATACTTTCCAGCATAAAACAAAGTAGCGACACTATATATAGAGTTAAGCCGAAGAAGAATAGTTTATTCCCTCAAGTATCGCGTGTCGGTACTGACGCGTTAATGTGCATGACAATTCAAATTTACCACCTTCTATACTACGCAGCTCTGCTCACAACATATTTGTAATTGTCTGTATAATATGTCCTGCACCTGCTTTCGTTTCACGTTTCTGTTCCCCTATGAAATGTTTATTGGATCAAGCACTAACCCATTTGTAAGTAAATCGCGTTATTGATCGAACACTCTCTTTTGAGTATTTGTATAAAATCACAAATCAGCTGTTTGTTGGTGTTGATGCTTTTTTAATATTTAATGCCAATGTAGTGTAAAGGAAATACAAAAAAAATTAAAGTATGATGTTGACCGCTATCTTAAAATAAGGATTTCGTTTGGAGAAGAAGTATATTTAACTGGTTTTCAAGTGAAATAACTAATATTACGTGCTAATCACAATGACTTTTTCTAAAACGATTTTTTTCAGTGGATTTTACTTTTTTTTCTAACTGATGTGCAAACACATAATTAAAGATAATCGTTTTTTACTTTATAGTAGTTTCGTTGCATTTGAAAGAAGCGTCGATTTGAGGAGAAAAAAAAAAAAAAAGAATTGATCATTAAAGCTCAAAACAGTTTCTCTTCATAATAAAACGATCAAAACTGTAGCAGTAAGAAATAATTTATGTAAGGTCTGACAGCAAGTTGACTAAATCTTTGAAGATTGTGGACCATATTGTGATAGGAAGTAATTTTCGACGAAGTAACAATTGATCCCATTTTTACTGACTTATATATAATCAACATAATATTGTAGTATGTTGGTATACTATTTATAACCACTTTTACACGCTAAAAATAGAGAAATTCTATTCATTAAAATTATTTTTATTTTATACTATTTGTCAACTAGGTCGCGAATGTCAATTTTTTTTTTTTTTCCGATATAACTCGTCATGGCAAGACGACATCCCAAATATACTGTGTATCTTTACCAGTTGTGAAGTTGTTCGACTTTTGTGTCTCTTCCAAATGTGAAGTTGCTGGACTTTTGTGTAATTGGCGGCAGGTATTGTTTATTTGCCTCATATGTACCCCAACTCTTATTCCAATACCTGTGCGCCTTTTCGGCCTCGATTCTCAAAGGTGGGGAAAGTAGAAAAGAGAAGCTAGAAAAATAGAGAAGAAAAGCGAAGTTAGTCGAGTCTTACTAATCTTCGGTAAGTCGGGTATATTATCTAGAGCCGTTAGAGACACGCCCTACTTGTCTCAAGAGGTTACAATAAAGTTACTTTAACCGCAATTCGTGCCTTTATTTTTTTGTCAATCGAAAAAGCCACGTCACAATAGTATTTTTATCAAAATGTCTGATGGAACACATAAATCATATAAAGACGACCCGGGTCTAAATATACCATCAGATTTTGAAGATCCCGATTCAGTAATGTTAGCGGGTCACGAGATTACATCTCCTAGCAAAACTTCCCAAGAGACGAGGCAGTTGGAGATTGAGCCGATATCTAAGGATGATCCTCGCATCTCAGCCACCGATAGTGATAAGGTGAGGAAACGATCAATTAAAGACGAATATCTCATTTTCTTTTCATTTCTCGAAAATTCAATAAAGTGGCGTATTTGCAGGGCACCTATATACAGAAAATAGATTCTACTACATTTGTTCCGAATACGCTTAACGTCAACGTAAGTACGAAAGTTCTTTGTCGAAGTCTTTGTCTAGGTTTACTTTTTATGTATTAAATCTTTTTTGTGTTAAATGCTGGACTAAAATAAAAAAAGTATGTGCCAACTAGTCTTTAATTTTACTTTGTCAATAAATTTGATGAGCTCATAGGTATGAATAAAACTTTAAACCTGTTGGATGTTTTAAAATACTTTTTTATTCACACGCATGAAAATTATTTTATGACAATAAAATATGTTAGTGAGAAAAGTATGTTTAATTTTCAGGTCAGTGGTAAATCCGTTTTAGTAAAAGGCATAAAGATAGTTGAAGAAGGTGAAAACGAAAACGCTTTCCGAGAAACCACCTTAACATGTAAGATTCCAGATAAGAATGATTCGGATAAGGTTGAGGCGTGGCTCGACTCGGACAATGTCTTGTATTTATATGCTCCAGCTATTCATAAGTAGACTGTGATCAACCTTATAAATGTCGATTTATGGTTACAGTAACTAAGAGATAATATAAAAAAGATATATAATAAATAATGTCATTATACTGTCTAATTTATTTTATTCACAAATAGTCATCTAAAATATTTTGAGATCTCATAGTTTTTATCATATTAATACAAAAAATAAAATTAAAATTTGAACACTTCATAAAATAAGTTAAGTATTACATTTATACAGTTGTCGATTTTCTTTTCAATAATATCAAGTGCTATTTTTTTTATCCTACACTCAATCGAGATACTTATAGTTGAAAAGTCTACTGAAAAAATTTTTGTAATCTAGTAGGTACCGTTGGATAATTTCTAACAAAATTTTCTCTTGATTTTGTTGTTATGAATGATTTCACAGGGTTTGGGTCAGTTGACATGGCTAAAACGTTATCTAACAAATTTTTCTCATGATTGTTGTTATGAAAGATTTTACAGGGTTTGGGTTATTTGACAAGGCTAAAACGTTATTACAAACAACAGCTCCAGAAAAAATATTTATATGCAAGATTTAACACGATTATTAGTTTTTTTAACAAGATAAATCTTTATAAGTCATAAATAAATTTTTTATGTAAATAAATAACCAGAATGCCTATAAAAAATATTTTTAAAGAAATTTAAAGTAATAACTATTTAGGAATCATTTTAGTTTTTTTTTCAGCCACCTCAATTTGCCTCTTGCCACATATAATTGATAGTGACAAAAACTGTCCAGTTTGTTACTTATTTTTCTGCAATATAACTCCTTTAAATAACATCTGCCAAACAATAAAAAGTATCTCGTTAAGGTTGATGTAAGATAAGCTCATTGATGTTATGATTTAATTTTTCTAAGAATTAAAAATTTTTATTTCTAAAACGAAGCACCTGACAAAAAAATACTTTTTTAAATATAATATTTAAAATACGATACAATTTAGTGAAATATGAGATATTATACTACACAATAAAGAATTCAAAATCAAATTTAGAAAAACAGTAGTGTAATTAAAAAATTTTAAAAATGACGGTCTTTCTTTCAACACAACAATTTTTTAGTGCAATAAGTAATATATTAACATGTATACAGTATACTACTAAGAATTTTTTTGACCGATACATTTTTAATGAGCAAACATTATATATGACTTCTAAAAATTACTCACAAAGGAGTTAAAATTTTAATCTTATTAGCATGTGCTTGTAACAATTAAACATTATTTTCTGTAATTTTTCCATCGAATTTAAGTTTAACTTTTTGTCTTTGTGTTTCAAAAAAAAGAAGTAACTGACCTTTTTACTCATTTACCATTTTCCTTGATAAAGAACTAAAATTAAATTTATAAAATATAGAGGCAAAATAAAAAAGATACAAACAAATGATTTCTTAGAATATTTATTTTAACACTTTTATAAAAATTTACAAATTTATTTACTGCATGACATTGAAAGTATTATTAACACTTACTTTGATTAAACATTTAACTTATAATTAACATTTAATGAAAAAATATAAGACTTAGCAAATTTTTAACTGCACATCTTGTATTGTAGAATAAAAAATATGCGAACAATAATTATTTTTCAAAATGATTGATTCTTTACATTTTTTATTTAATCTTTATAAGTCAACTAATGATGTAAATTATGAATAATTTTGAAATGTTCCTACATGCACTTATAGGCACCTTACAGAGGGTCAGGGCACAGTGTGTCAGATGCAGAAGCTTCTTTTGATGGGCTCTGCTCAACTCTGCTGTTTGCTGTACTCAGGACCAACACAAACACAATCCTAATAAGCCAATCGCTAGCTCGGAATCTTACGTCTGTAAGCTTCATAAGTTTGAGTGACACATCGATGTGTATATGTTGTGTGAGTAATATACATGTATACACAGTTTCTAAAGAAAGTCTTGAACATGGTGGCTCACCTGCCACACTGTGACTTGGCCCTCTGCAAGGTGATTTACAGTCTACAGATTACAGAAGGCACCTGGCACATTATTGACATCTGACGGTGGAATCACCCTTAATCCTCAATGTCTGGTCAGTTCAAATCCAAATGACATAACAATGATTAAATATAGCTATTTCATTTGAACTTTTAGGTTACAACCCTGCATTTTAAGAATAACTTTTAAGAATGATATCGTGATATCCAGTTTCTTTTAAAAATTCGTCAAGAACTATGGCACTCCTTTGATTACTACTAATAAATAACTTTAAATTTTAGGAGGCCCAACTTCCTAGTCTCCGAGAAATAAAATCAGAAACATTTCCGGTCAAACATATAGATTCGTGTGGAGAGATTATTATTGTTTACTAATGGTTAATTGTAAATCAATAAATACTATTAAATTTTACTGGAATCGCTTGAAAAACTAAAACAATGAGATTAATTGCGATTAAACTTATTAATTAAAATTTCAGTGAGTCTAGCTTCAATGATTTTTAAATTTATTAACTTAGAATTATTGCAAAATGTGGTGAAGAAATATGTATGTAGTTAGTACAGGTCAGTACAAAATCTATATTTAGGAGTAATTTTCTTACCATGAGCGTTAAATCTTTGGCATAATTAAGCAGAAACACGAGTTTTGCAAGTTAATAACTAATATACATGAATCGGGGTTCTTATGGGGTATAAGGCCACAAAGGGCGTGGCTGCGGCTCTCTGTACTGAGAGTAAACTGAAAAAGGCTTCCCATCATTGTACAAACGGTTGGTTTTCTTTGGTTTCCTAAGTTTCTTGATTCTCCTACACGGTTTTCTTACAAGATACTGTACAATCTGTCTGTGACATTTCTCATACAAAAATATGATTAGACTTAGGGAAAATCCACTTAATAAAAACACAAACAGTGGAGTGACTTCAGAAAGACCTAGTGATGTAAATGAAACTTCTTTTTTAATACCGAATTTGGCCCGATTTTTGTTTTTTCTCCGAGAAATTATTCCATTCTCTCTATACTTTTGGATGCTGAAAAAAATTTACATTATTAAAATTGTCCGGCATAAATTTTTTATTTAAAAATACTTACTGATGATTTAAAAATTGAAGAAGTGGATCTCCTTTGTTCAAAACTATACCTTTTTTTCTAAAGTTACCTAGTGGAAAAGCTAAGATTTTGCAAGGTTTTTTGAAAGTTACTGGACTCCGAAATTCACCAATATAATAGAGAACTACCCTTTCGTTGCATACCTACATTAAAAAAAAAATTTTTAAGATTAACACGCTAAAAAGTAATCTATTTTAATTTATATAATTTGTACATTTTTCAAAAATTTTCCAGAATTGCCCTAGTTTGAAGTGTACTAGTTTAGAACCGTATTTTATGCACACACACGCGCGGACACACAAACATAGATTGATACGAATCATTTGTATAAACGTCTCCAAAAGTAAAAAATTACATTATAAAGTTTAATAATATCTTTGTAGGGGTAAGCGGTACAATTATTGACACCTTAAGGTAGTGATTGACCCCTGTATGATTTGTATGTCTATATATAAAGGCTCCATTTAAAAATGCACGTGGCGGTCAATCACTATTAGGGGGTCAAAAACTGTACCCATTACCCCTATAACTATTTTTCGAGTGAAATGTTAAAGATAATTCTTAATGACATTTACACAAATTTCTTAAGTGCCAAAAACTTTTGTCTACGGTAGAATATAAAAAAACAACTATCTTTTGTCAAATTGTCCTACCACCATTACAAATAAAAGTGTTAAAAATAATTTTTAAATGCTATTGAGAAAGGTGATGCATTGTTTAGTATCTTCAAAAATTATCAACGTAAGTTAAATATTTTACATTACCTGCTGTATAGCCTCTTGGAAGGTTGTAGGTAGACTATTCTCATCTTTCAAAAACAATCTCAGTTCGTCATTTATATTGTCCTTTGAGCTCTAATAAAATATCATTGGATAAAGTTTTTAAGTACAATGTAATTGATATATTCAATTAAAACTTTACAAAATTACCGAGAAAAACGTTAATGAGTCAGTGTTTTTTACAATAATCAATTGATATGTTTTGTCCTCTAGAAATCCACGCGCATTTCTAAATGGAATGTGTGGTTTTGAAACTGTAGCAAAACTTGTAAAACAGCCTGCGTACATTGAAATAACAATGAATGCTGTCAGATATAGCGATAGTCTTGCCATCTTGGATGATATGGAATTGAATTGTTCATCTGTAAATTTAAAAAAAATGTAGGTATAGACAGGTAGTTCCATTGTATAAGTGTATCTAAATTTTTAGGGTTCTTAAATTATATTTAAAAGTATATGATGATTAACAAGATCAAAGACGTACATTTTGCAAACTTGAATAATCATCTATGATTTTTTTATTTTTTACACTCAAGTTTCCAGAAATTGTGGAAAATTGTTTTACCAAGTTAGTGAAAAAAACACCTCCTTCTGCCATTTATGAAAGTTTGTAAGAGAAGTTCAAAATGGAGAAGCGGGCCAAAAAAATGTATGTTATATTTGAGCATTTTAGGAGTGCACACAAATTTTTCTAGATTTTTTATGAGCGGAAATTTTCGAGAAAATAAGAAATGAAAAATTGACAGTTTAAAACGGTTTCTTATGAGAGAGCAAGGTTAGGTTTGCCTTTTAATTGAAATTAAGGTATATTCTAAATGTGTTGTTTAAAAAAAAACGTTTTTATAGATAACTTGGTGCTAAAGAAAGATGCTCGATAAAAAAAAAAATCAAACTTTGCCAGGCATTTTTAAAAAATATAAGCAGTTAGAGGTCGTACAGTTTAAAAATTGTAGAGGACAAGAGCAGCTGCGGTAAAGGGGGCCCAGATGCGTTAGTGGGGAGGGGCCTCCCCGTTCCTCGCCTCTCTAAATGATACTCCCAAACCTCCTTAAAAAGTTTTTTTTTTATATCTTATTTTTCCTAACTTTCTTTGCACACTCCTTATTTAAAAAAAGTATTTGTCTTCACGTTATGGATCACCTGCAGGTAGTTAGTATTTTATATCTATAGAGTTATTAAAATAGAATTGAGATTTATGAGGGCATTCGAGTCCACGAAATTTTTTAAATATTGTGTATTTTTACCTCCCAAAGATGATAAACCATGAAATTCGTCATTATTTTTCTGTTGTTGATTGTTATAAAACAAATTACATGAACTGAGAACATTTTTCAATTTTGGTAACCATAAAATTTATTCCGATTCTTTGACATATTTTGAACAAAAATTGATGGAGATATATGTACTCAAACCCCACAGATTTTAGGTAAAAAAGCTGACCACTTGTTACTTAACCATTGCTGATTTATTTTTAACTCAGCTGGGCTCAAATTTTTCCTTAAAACGTGTACTTCAAGATAAAAAAAGACTTATAACAATCTGCAACTTGGCAACCACGGTATTGTTAATCAACGCACAGCTGTCTTAGATAATTTTTAGGCTCTTATGTATATCAACGATCAATAGTTACAAAAACTTTAGGAGGTAGACACGTACATCAACATATCACTATGTAACCAACTTAGATCACCCATATACTATTTTTTAAATTTGTTTTATATTGAAAATACATGATTTTTAAGTGGCTTCTTTTTGTTCTCTGACAAAGTAATAAGGCACTCCCATAATTTTGTTGCACCTAAAAACTAATTTAGGATATATTATCATGAAGAAAGAAAGCATCATGACATGTAGAATATCGCTATAATAAAAAGTATAAAAATATAAATAATAATATAATGGTAATCAAAAAATTAATAATAAAATCGAATGGGTTTATGGTAAGCATTTCATTAATTACCTCATATTCGTGTATATTTACGCATGGGTATATTATTTTCTAAAAGTATATATGAAAATTTTCATTTTTTAAGAGTGATGATCTAGTCAACTCTATTATTTAATTAAAACAACCCAACCTTTGGAAAATGTAATTTTACCGAATAATTGTTCTTTATAATGACAATCTTGTACGATATGGTATAAATAACATAAATTTAACATCTTTGCTGCATTTTTGAATAAACCATCTTAAACAGTTTACCTGTAAATTCCTGATGGACGAACATACGCCACACGTTTAAGAAACTGTCCGACAGTTTGAAAATAAATCCTCTTCTATCATTATGTAATACTAAAATTACGCTAAACAGAATTGATGAAATAGCTATAAGTATAATCAAGAAAATCCAAATGCGTTTGCTGAAAACCTATTTAATAAAAGAGATAAAACGTAATAAAGAAATCAAGTCATGAATATTTTACAATTAAAATATTTCACCTCAAAATAAGCATTCCATGGAATCTCCATGGTACCTGGTAATTTATAGTATAATGTGTCTTGCAAATCCATAATTTCAATCGTTACGTCATAATCATCCAAGTTTTTGTTCGTTAAAAACTCGCCGGGAAGAATAATACTTTCATTTAATAATTTTGTGGACTTAATTAATGTGTTATTGACACTTTCATGGGATTCCTTCTTGATATGGGAGCCATTTTTAAACTTATATGCTAATCCTGTGTTAGATGCAAAATCTCCCACTATTTCAGAATAAAAAGTAGAAATCTACGAGCATTGAAGGAAAATAATTGAGTTTTTGTGAATGCAATAATTGTGATATTTTGAAATAAAACAATTTGTATTAAATCAATTCGATACCTCAGCAGTAATTGTAGCCGACGCACCACTTAAATTCTTTCGTCTCTGTACCAAAGCACGCTTGTCTATTACGGTCAATCCTTCCTTGATGCTCCACTCGAATAATTTATTAACGTGTAATTTATTTTGAGGTCCAACAGCGAACCATTCATGAATGTTTTTATTGTTTCCGCATTTTATTAAGACTTCACTTTTTATATTCAAGTGGAGGTAATTCTTTTTAGGACACTGGCAAGTGCTATGGATCTCTTCAGTGATGTCAGGCCGGAATAACAAGAGCCATACGTGAGGCGAAAGATTGTGATGCCTCGAAAATTGTGTGAATTTTTCGAAATCATTGTCAGTATTTAAAAATACCACAAAAAGAGTTTTTGAGTAATTTCTTAGTTTCGGATACTTTTCTGGAATATCTGATATAGTCGAAGCTACAGAGTATACCATTTTACGCGAGAATTCTTTAACCATGTTGACCACCGAATGTATGTCTGTGGATTCAAGAGAAAAATTGTTGTATTTAAGTATTTATACCTTTTGTAAAAATCGGTTTGCTTTTGCTTACCTTCGTTGCTCCTGTAAATAATTCCTATACTGGTGGTCGCATACAACTTTTGTACATCCAAAATTACAGGAACTTGACTTTCCATGTTTTTAGCTGAATCACATGGCATGAATAAAACAACGGCGAATATTACAACGAGGCTGGTTAGCTTCATCATTTTTGGCTAAAAATATGTGAAGAGAATTTAAACGTTTTCTCACAAAATTAAATAAATCATTATATACGTCTTTATATGAGATAGTAAAAGCGAGACTATTTTACGAAAGTACAACTACCAATACATAGCTAAACCAAGATTCAATTTAATTAATACACAAAATATTCGTATAACAGTACTACTTCTTGACACTATATTCTTGTTTTTAAAGATATGTTACGTTATTGTTCATTTATTTGTCTTTTTTTCATTTTTGAGTGAATTATAAAATTTACTCAACATTTTGTAAAATAGTGAATTATCGCGTTAGACTTTATACTTAAAAAAACTCGAGAAACATTCCTTTTTTTAGTCTTCATAAAATTAAAATCATTTACGAAAACACGTACATATTGTTGCAGAAATCGTGAGGAAGCAGGAACATGCTTTGATCGTATGATTTAGGTTAGGGCACATAACTTTTTCAACGATTTTATTTATTTACATACTTAATCTTTAAAAAAGTTTTAGCCTTTTCTACCTTTTAAACCATATTTTTGCCTTAGTATGTCGTCAGAAGTTATTTGAATAGACAATCAAAATTATTCAAAAAGTTTGACTTTTTTTTAGAATGTCGATAAATGCAGTGTAATAGTAGTCGTACGCATACGGATTTTATTTAATCTTTTAATTTTTAAGCAATTTTTTCTGTTATTTTTTTTGCCTGCAATTTCTTTTAACTTCAGATATGCAAAACTCTAGTTTGTACAAAAAGCTTCATTTAGTTTTTTATAAGACAGTGAATTTTTAGGTTTTTAAACAGCCAATTTTTATAATATTCTATACTAAGGTTTAAAGTAAAATGTTATCTTTTGAATTTTTACTTTTATAGTAAATCAATGATTGAAGAAGTAGAAAAACCAAATCAAATTTATTCAAATTTAATATTTAGAATGCAAAAAAATGATCAAGTGCTCTCTACAATTCCCGTGACTTTCTAAAAAGTATTCAAGTTCTGTATAATCTAACGTTAAAGGATAACTTAATTACGCTAGTTGATTTACGTCAAGTTAAATTAGTATTTTTTTTGCGAAAATTTAGCACTAGTTTTAATAGTAAAAATAAAATTATGTTCAACAAAAACTTTTCTGTTAATTAACTACTTTAATGTACATAAAATTATTTCCATTGTCATTTTAGTAGTGAGAATTAATTTTAAATATTTTTTTTTGACACATATTTATAGTAAAGATGGAGACAATTTAAACAAAGTTTTTGATAAGTCCCCTTAAAAAAAATTTTATTTTTTTAAATAACGGCAACAAAAGTAGATATTTAATTCTATGTGAAGCTTGAATAATAACTTTCGGTTACATATGGTGCAGAACTCTGCTTTTTTTGTATTAAAAAAAAACATTACTTAAATGACATTAAAAAAGTTGATAAGTATTGTAAGTTGGTAGTTAGAGACATCCCAAAACGAAGCACAGCTAAATTGTTTGAATTTTATTGACTTTGTACTTTTTAAACGGTTTTTTACCATTATTTGTTTCGTCCACCATTTTTTCTGACGTCTTGAACATCAACTAAGTGTTTATCTTAAAAGTTTTGTTTACCTAGTTTTATAGAATTTCTTAACGAAGGAAAGCTTGGTTGTGCTTGATGAGTTACTTCAAATAAAATTACAGATGTTTATGCAAAAGTTTAGCACTTGTTTTATTAATAAAAAAGAAACGATGTTAAACCAAAAAATTTTTTTAATTAACTTCTTTAATGAGTAAGGAATTGCTTTTATTGTGTTAGCACAACAAAATTTAAGCTTTTCTTTACCAATACTTCATTTTAATAGTAAAAACTTACGTCAAATATTATATTATTTGCACGCGCTTTTAAGAAGAGAGTAAAAGTAAAATTCTTATTATTCAGACAGCATACTTAAATTGATAAAAAGAAGCAAAGAAACGATGAGAATAAAAAAAGTTTTTTACTTTCTTATACTACATCAATGATAGCTTTTAGTTTTATGTAGTGCATTTTTCTGCGTATTTTGTATCAAAGAAAGTACATTACTTAAAACAAAACAAAATGATTTCGATGAGAGCTAAATGCATCTATTTCTGCCAGAGAGAGGATTTAAAGATGCACTTACTTGTTAACTTGATTCTCGTAACGCAGACAATGACTTCCGGGAACTCCTTAGATGAAGCTGGGCACGGCTGGGATGGCCACCTTTTGGATGCTGGAAGTTGTGACTTCTCGAGTTTCACAGGACACTTTTCACAAACGAATATCTATATTCGAGTACTAAACTTCTTTGACAAACTGTATCGGAAACGTAGTACACAGTGATCACTTGGGGTTGAGGTGTTGTCTAGTTGACGCACTGCGAGACAGTGACGTGTTGGGGCTCTGCCTTGAAGGGGTTGGAATTTTCTCTCCCACTACCAAAATTTTCTGGCCATGAAGTGGGTGAAAAGGAACGCCCATTGACATAGTCAACCCCTTCCTAACTTCCCCTCTTTTTATTTGTATTTCCTAAAACAAACAAAACAGAAGCCAATCGCCGTAGGACAGGTCGTAAAGAAACCAATACATTACAAGATTTCAATGCAATGCATCGTAGGCATAAAGATATTTTCTTTTAGAGATATACTATATATAACGAGAAACTTTTCGGCAATGAATATTATCAATTTTTAAAATATTCATTTATTAAAATTTTTTAGTAACACAAAAAATTAGTTAGCAACGGTAGCTGTTTATCGAAATATTTTCTAATTCATTCACATCAGTTAATCAGCTGTACGTTAATTTGTTTATGTTTTTGATTTAAAAAAAAATTTGATGTATCATTAGCGTACCAAATCCAAATATGAGTGAAATCCAATTTAGAAATTTGGTGTTCAATTACTGCTGTAGGTATTAATATGCTCAATAGTTTTTTTATATAAGATATTAATAATAGGTTTATTTTTTTATAATTATTTTTACTTATAATAGCAGTGCTATCATAGAATTTTTGCACAACCAAAACATGTTTTATAATTCAATAAGTACTGTTTGTACTTGAATGGGTGCTTTGACTTTATATTACTTATCATAACTCAAGATCTCTTTTCGTATAAAAAAGGCAGGTAATTTTTAATGCAAAAAAAAGGCTAGAAGTAATTAGCCTTTATTGTTATATTATATAATTTTTTGGCTAATATCTGATTTAAGTATGTGGAAAGTATTTTTATACAAAGCAAAAAGGTCTGAAGCATTTTTTTAAGATTTTCTGCTTTTTTGCTTATTAATTGTGTATTGTTTGTTCTGTAAAGCTGTAATGATTATCGTTAAGGAAAATTTATTTTAAATTGAGGTAGTACTATTAAAGAATAATTTTTTGTTTCTTAAAAGAACAATAAGTATTTTTAACGTCATAAACAGTGAAGACTTTAGACTTTTATACTTTAGAAGAAATCAAAATTATCTACCATTTTTCGTTAATTTAATGATTTAAAAGTTTACGAGGTTGATTTACAGTTAGTACACAATAAAGTATTCGGTTCGTACCTTTAAGTGAGATTTTTTGATGCTAATTTTTTAAAGTTAACGCTCTGTTATAACGAACTTTTTACATAAATTTACATTTATCTGTTGTAAGTAAACAAATAAGCAAAATTATTTTAAAATAAGTGTTTAATAAAAAGTGAAATTAATATTTGATGCATCATTCATATCGCCAATGATATGCTTTACTAAAATACGCCGAGTGCGATTGTATATGCTGCAAATTTTTTTTAAGCTCCAACCTCTAAGTAAAATTAAGAAAATGTGCTAACACATGCTCATCTGTAGATATATTAACAAATGGTTTAAATACATACAGGACCATCCCTTGAATCCCCTACTTTCTTCTCTTGGCGTTAAAAACATAGATAACTTTAACGGCCGCTACGCTTTTTCAAACGTTTCTCCTTTTAACGTCCTAAATTTTCAATATCTCATCTGTATTTTCCAGCATAAAACAAAGCAGCGACACTATATATATTATTGAGCCGAAGAAGATTAGTTTATTCCCTTAAATATCCCGTGTCAGTACGGACGCGTTAATGTGGATGACAATTAAGTTTTATTACCTTCTACTACGCAGCTCTGCTCATAATATATTTACAATTCTTTGTGTAGGTCCTGCACCTGCTTTTGTTCCACATTTATTTTTCCTATGATATGTTTTTAGAATCAAGCACTCACCCTTTTCTAATTAAATCGTGTTATTGATCGAACGCTTATTTTTGGGTGTTTGTATAAAATCACAAGCCAATCATTTATTTTTGTGTTTTTTTTTTTTAAATTAAAAGACAGTGTGGCGATTTGATGTTACTGTGGCCGTTTCTCTAGTAAAAAAAAACTGAAATTAAAGTGTGATATTGACCACAAGCTCAAAATAAGCAATAAAATACCTAATCATTTTGTGCAGCATATACTAAAAAGTGAAAGGAAAGATTATTTTTTGTTTTTTTTTCTAAATTTAAAGTAATTTTTATGCATTTATCACTACTGTAGTTCTATTTTCAACTGCATTATATTCTAATTACCAAACAACAATTTTTTTACAACACTTTTGTTTTTTATGGTAAAAGATTTTTTACTTTTTTTTTTTTCAGATAAAAACAATAATACTACGAACCAAACCTGAATTTAAGGTTTGAAAGAAATAAGATTTAAATAATTTAAAAATAATAATTTACGCGAGTTCGAGTGATTCAAGTGGATCTTCACTATTCATTATGAAAAATTTTAATTAGGCATCCTATCGATTGTACCATAAGCGATTTCTTACTTTTTTAAGTATCTCCCTAAAACCAAAGAAAATCATCGTATTTTTTCTTTTCTACCTTATGTTCTTTATGAGTTCGCGGCGTAGAACGAAAAATATTCCAAAAAATAAACCAACGTAGCTGGCAGGGATTTGAAATAATAATATCTTAGTATGGAATAAATAATATATTGAGCCATTTCCAACATCAGGACTACCACCAACACACCGTGTTAATCGAATTTCGGAGCCCATTGTTTCAACCAATCAGAATCCTAGGTAGGGCCACGTATCTTCCTACAGCAAATCCGAGCTACTTTCACTCCAACCCTTTAAACATTGAGGCCAATCTTCTTAAACTCGCGACCATCAAGCGCCTTTTTTCCCCTGCGACAGCAATTTTGGGATATTTTGTCCTATTCTGTTACTATTTCCATAAGTATTCAAGGTATGTACTGATTTTGTGGTTTTCGTTTGTAAATAAGTTGACGAAGAACAGATATATTCGAAGATGGTTTATGAAAATAGAGCAATTTGTAAATAGTTGCAGATATACCCACGCGTTAAAGAATTTGATCTGATGTTGTTTGTGATATTGTAGTACTTAAGCTGCGAAAGAAAAGTTTGCAATTAAAATAGTAGACAACTTAATCTAATATTTTTCAACTTAAATTTAAACCCTAGGAGATAAATACAATGTATATCAATACTATCGAGTTTCGATAAATAATACTTGTTACCTCTCAAATCGATATTGCCACCTTATTAAATAGCAACTTGGTGAGTTTGACTCTAAAAGTTTCTCTTTAATCACTAACAAAGTACAAACTCAAAGGTAATACTGCAGAGATTCGTACTAGGCATGAGGTATGAAGTAAGCTCGTCATTTGTCTGGAATAAGGAAACTGCGAGTCATTTAATTTCAAGTAGTACGAGTCCGAGTTTGGTCAGACATAGGCAGATTTTATTTAAAATTATGTTCTCGGGTATCAAACACTCATCTAAATGTAGTTAAAATGAAAAAACCATTATAAATACAAAAAAAAAAAAAAAAAAAAAAAAAATCAAATGAATTAACTTTCGTTATTGTGACTGTGCCAGTCTTGCAGAAGTTTCAGAAATTTCAAGTTTTACCCGATACAGTATCTGTTTTTACTGAAAGACTTTCTGGTTTTTTGTAACAGACTTGTATCTGAAGCGATCGGCCAAATTGAGAAAATCAAGACACTATTTGTTGAAATTTATATTTTTCCCATTTATAAGAATCTCGAAAATTCATGTGATCCTTAAAGTCCGTGAGAATCATGGAAAGGACAATAGACTACTTTAAAAAAGTCAAGCCAAAGAGTTATCGGACAACCTAACTGGGCATGTAGTGATCAAGGACACAACTACACTCTAATTATTAATTAAGTCTCGTAGCTCTCCGAACCCCTTGACACGATCGGTAGGTAGCACCTGAATAATACATCCATCAGCGCGTCAAACAAAAAGACTCTCTTAGCACATGATTTATTAAAGCCCTTGGCTACCGCGTACCCACTAATAGTATAGTTCTCCTATAGAGAAAAGCAGCTGGGGAGGAATTACCCACTTTTACCCGCAAACGATTTTTACTGGACTAGTACAGTATAAATACTATAGTATACTTACAGGAGGTAGTAATTTCAAAATAATCATATTTTTTTAATTCACAAATTTTTTTCTCAATAGAATTAGCTTAGTACTAATAAATTTAATAGTATTAGGACATCTAATGGGTAGCGATTTTTATCCTTACCTATTACATATTCGATATTGGAGTGGCGTCAATTTTGGCTGCAGCTATGCAGTCTACTTATATGAATATATGTTATCGCACGTAATACGGTAGAGGCCGCGACAACGATGTCCTTGGCAGTTGTATTATGGACGGGCGATTTTGGTCGCTCAGCAGGTCGAGAGACTGCGTGATTTTTCTTGAAATAGTAATTTAAATGTCATTAATTTCTTTGTAAGAAAAAAGATAACAATCATCATTTATATAATTTAGATGGTCTGTTTGTTTACTGATAAATCAATAATACAATTTTTTAGAAAATTGAACAATGAAAAAAAAAAATGATAAAAGAATAAGAAAAGAAAGGAAAACAAGAAAAAAAAATTGCATCAAAAGTCGTGTTTGTTAGCCTGTGATTTGTGGCGCTGAGATAGAAAAGAAATCATTTTTTATAAACCATATTCAAAAATATCTGTTCTTCGTCAACTTATTTACAAACAAAAAGTACAAAATGAATACATAGTTTGAATACTCATGAAAATAATAACAGAAGAGGACAAAATATCCAAAAGTTGTGGTCGTAGGGTTAAAAAGGCACTCGATCGAGCTTGCGTTAACGCAGGTGTGGTGGGAGGAAAAAACTCTTGAGTTTGAGTAGATTGGTTATAGTTTTTAAAGAGTAGGGGTAAAAGGAGTTCGTATTTGCTACAAGTAAATACGTGGCCCTTCGTAGAATTTCGATTGGTTGAAACAATGGGCTCCAACATTCGATTAACCAGGGGTGGTAATGGTGGTCCTGATGTTGGAAATGTCCCAATATATTATTCATTTCATACCAAAGTATTAATAATATAAATCTCTGGCAACTACGTTGGTTTATTTTATGGAATATTTTTTGTTGGACGCAGAGAACTAATAAAGAAAATAAGGTAGAAAAAAAAAATTGTGAAAATTTTCGTTGATTTAAAAAAGACTCTTAAAATGTGAGGAATTCGTTTATTTCAAAATAAATAGAATTCTTTGTTAATGTTTTTTATGATAAATAATAATGACTCACTTGAATCACTTGCACTTGCATAACATTTGGTTTTACAATTATCTAAATCTCATATCTTCTAGACCTAAGAATTCTTGTTTGGATCGTAGAATTGTTGTTTTTATCTTAGGAAAAAAAAGTAAAAAATCTTGTACGATGAAAAACAAACTTTGTTGTCTAGTAATTTAGATGTAAAAAGTTTAGTCAAAAATGTAATTACAGCAGTAATACATGCATCATAATTAATTTAAATTTCAAAAAAATTAAAAAATAATATTTCCTTCAACTTTATTTAGTACATGCTGCACAAAATCATTTAGTGCTTCATTGCTTATTTTTACATAGCTGTCAATATCTTCTTCTGATTTTTTTGGCTTTTTCTTGCCAGAGAAGTAGCCACGTGCTTACGAAACTACCACATAGGCTCGAAACATAAAAAATCCTCCACACCAACAAATAAATGGCTTGTGATTTTATTTAAACACCGAAAAGAGAGTATTCGATCAATAACATGATGTACTTACAAAAGGGTCAGTGCTTGATTCCAAAAACAGATGGTAGAAAAAATAAACGTTAAACAAAAACAAGCGCGGGACATATAGGAACAATAATAAATATATTATAAGCAAAGCAGCATAGTAGCGGATGGTAAAATTCAATTGTCATGCTTATTGTACGTATTCGTACTGTAACGCTTTCTGGGCTCGACTCTATATAGTATCGCTTCTTTGATTTATGCCGGATGAAGCTGTAGAAAGTTTCCGATGTCGAAAAGAAAAAGCTCATAAAAACATTTTTAAAAGCGTGTAGGCTGTTATAATGACATACATATGATCTTAATTGCAGAAAAAAAATGTATTGCAATGTATGTAATTCCCAACTTCAGGAAAATTAAATTATCATATTATCAGTAAGCTTAGCATAAATCGACGTTAACGAAATACTGTTCAAAGTTGTATAAATATTGTTAAAATAAGTATAACTGAAGAAAAATATAAGGCAAAAGACAACTTACGTGATTGCTAATTATACCTAAAAAATATACCAAAATGCTCCATCAATAGGTAACTTAAATAGAAATATTAAAACTTTAATTTAATATATTTTTTGTAACAGTATTCTGCTTTTTCTTTGACTTAGTTAATTTCTAGCCATAGTAGATGAAAAATTTAATGTATTTATTCAACGATTTTTATTCTACCATGCCTACATCGTTACGGGTATTTTTAGAAAGCCTCGCAAACAATAATTTTTTTTAAATTAAAATATTGAGGACAAAATTGTACTTGGTATAAGTGGAAAGAAAGTTGAGAATGGTTCAAGTTTAATAATTACCATATTGTAAAATGCTTACACTATTATTTTTATTTTCAGATAAACATGATAAAAACTATGAAATCTCTTAGTTTTTTGGTTAATTGTTTGTGAATAAAATATATTTAATAATGGAATGACATCATTTATTATTTCTCATTATACATTCTCTTTCGTAGATAAAAACCATGAGTCAATCGATATTTTTACTGTTAATTACAGTCTATACATTGGCCATTGGCTCATTTTTAGAAGGAGCATATAAATATAAGAAGTTATTGTCTAAGTCGAGCCACGCCTCAACTTTATCCGAATCAAATTGTTCTAGATTGTTAACTTTCAGGGGTGTTTTTGAGTAAGCGTTTTCGTTCTCGTCATCTTCAACTTCCTTGATGCCGGTTACTACAATAGATTTACCACTGACCTAAGCCATGAACACATTTTTCAATTAAAAGAACCTTACTTTGTATTAATTGCATAGTATTGAAACATCTGATAGCTAGAGACTTTTATTTGTATGATAAAAGTTTTGGCCAAAGTAGAGCATAAGACTTGTTGGCAGGTACTTATTCAATTTAATTTTAAAATTAAACGCGAGTAAAACTTAATGATGAATAAGTAAAACCGGACAAATACTTAAACAAAGACTTTGATACTTATGATGACGTTGAGCGTATTGGAAACAAATATTGTAGTATCTATTTCCCTCAGACGTTTTAACTTGAAATGCACCACTTTATTGAATTTTCGAGAAACGTAGAGAAATCGAGATATTCGTCTTTGATTGATCGTTTTCTCACCTTATCATTATTTGCGGCTGAGATGCGAGGATCATCCTTAGATATCGATTCAATTGCCAACTGCCTTGTCTCTTGGAAAGTGTTGCTAGGAGATATAGTTTGGTGACCCGCCAACTTATATTCAAAGTGGCTTTCTTAGGACCTGCTATTAATGGGGGATGCGGCTCAAAAGGTGGATAAGTCGAATCCTCTTCAGACATTTTAAAACAAATTCCAGTGTAACATGAAATACTCGATTAGTTTGAAAATAAAAGTGCGAATTGTGGTTAAAGTTACTTAACAAAAACCTCTTAGTTGTGAGAATAGTGACACGAGTCGGTTGGTCTGGAGAGTCTGATTATCTCACTTTCGCGTTCCAATCAAATCTTTCCAACCTGCCCCGATAACTTAGAATATTGATGACGTGACTGCAATTATATACAACAGTTCGTGAGCTACGACTGCTAACTGCTACGAGGCGAGTTTGGTTTTACCACTGATTCGAGGGCCTTATCGTGGCCAAGCTGCCGAACAAGGCGTACATAGTTTTGTTCATTAGCTGAGCATGGAAGGATTACAACGAGTATACGTCAGACGATTCGCGCGGAAATGTGCTTGCAGGTACACACTGCGCCGCAAGGAAGGGCCCAAAAATCCAAGGAAACAATAGAATTTCGAGACATTATACAAATATCAGTGTGTAAATTTTGTGTTAGTACAATATTTTATTTCAATCTTATCGAATAAGACGTAACTCAATTATACCATAAAATTACTTGTTTTAACAAATCTATGACAAGTTACTGTTGTAATTTTGTCCAACTGATATAAGTACAAGTCTGATCGTAGTATATATGCTCAACCAACTAAGACAACGTGTATTACAAATATGGTGAAAATGACATGT
Organism: Copidosoma floridanum; assembly: GCF_036245765.1. Classification (NCBI taxonomy): domain Eukaryota; kingdom Metazoa; phylum Arthropoda; class Insecta; order Hymenoptera; family Encyrtidae; genus Copidosoma; species Copidosoma floridanum. The sequence continues at coordinate 5,649,595 of NW_028321912.1, read as the reverse complement.
TTTAAGAGAAACAATGTCAATAAATAAGTATACTACCTTATTAATTTTTTCTACGTTAAATATGTCCTAGTAAGTGTCATAAAACTATTAAAAAATACGAAAAAAACGTGCATCACTTCTTATGAGATATGACTTCTTATCACTCAGTATCTATTATACGTACCCTACTATGTTTTTGTATCGTATAAAAAAAATTGATGCAAGAAAGCTCGTGCAACTTAAATAGATTTGTATCTTTAATACATTGGTCATCAACTATTGAGTAAGGATGCGAAGAAAATAAAAACGTAATTAGCCAGTTTATTGTTGATTAATTTTTGTTAAATAAAGGAATTTATCTGCTGGTGAATAACGCCGTTATGACAAGAAACAGAAAATTTTTACATAATTAATTAGAAAATTCTTAACTCGATATTGTAATTTGAAGTATTGAAATAAAGATTTTTAAAAGTTATTGTTGAATTATATAATAGTTAGGAAAATGAAATAAAAATGTACACAAATTTACAAAGTTTTTTAACTTGTAAGTTCCTGGCTTAATATTCAAACGTTTTGTGAATAAATAACAAGTTCTGAAGCTTTTTATGGAACATAGGAAGAAGAAGATATTTAAGGAAGCAATGGGCAGTTTTTTCCCGGTGTTTCCCTGTGGCCTTTTCCATTAAAACGGTCTCACTCAAATTTTTTTTCATGTATTATGACCTGTTGAACACGATTTTTAATTGTGGCTTGGTCTTGAATGCACATAATAATAGTAATTAACAAATTTTATTAACAAATTGAAAAATCATAAAATTTTGTTAAAAAAAATTTATTCTTATTCTTTGACACTCCTAAAAAAAATGTTTGATGAAATTTTTTTCTACACGTCATACTTTTTAAGAAAAAAATTGTCAAACTTTAAAAAAATTAGAAATATGCAATTTATAACCGTTAATATTTTGATCGTTGAAAAACTTTTTGCAACTCTGCAAGGCGTTAAAGATTTCTGAATTATTTTCCTTTAGAAACACAAAAATTTGAGACTGGTAAAAAAATTTGTCTCTTATTGATAAGCTTTGAATAGTGAGCTTCTTGCTATGCTACCCATGGTTTGCATACATCTAAAAATAAAATGTACACCTTTGACTTTAATCACTCTACCTAACTTTTTTTCAGGCATTTTCATTAGCCATACGATATTATTTGTAGGAGGTTGTCTCATAACTATCAAATGAATAGTTATAAATAAATTTTGCTACAAATTAGAAAATAGAAATTTTTTTTTGGTAAAATATTGTCTTTTTGTTCCTTGGTTAGTTTAAAATAAAAATTATCTTGTAGAATTTTTCTCTACATGTCAGTGGGTATAAAATTAAACTAGCAAATTTGAATAGAATCGTCATTCATTTTTAACAACACGTGAAGTAGTACCCAGTACCGCAAACAGGAATGGATCAGATTAGAGGACGTGTTTGTCTGCTTGTGTTCACATATTAATCATTTTGTATAAACTATCTACAAAAAAATCTGTTTTTAGTAACCTTATTTCCAAACGGTGAAAAAAAAATTAATACATAGCTCGAACACTCATAAATATAATAAAAAAGAGGAGAAAATATCTAAAACTTGCGGTCGCGGGGGAAAAAAGGCACTCGATCGAGCTTGCGTTAACGCAGGTATGGTGGGAGAAAAAAGCTCTTGAGTTTAAAAAGATTGGCTGTGATATTCAAAGGGTAGGAGTGAAAGTAGCTCGTATTTGCTACGAGTAGATACGTGGTCCTGCCTAGGGTTGTGATTGGTTGAAATAATGGGCTCCAAAGTTGAATTGACCAGGTGTGTTGGTGGTAGTCATGATGTTGGAAATGTCCCAATATATTATTTAGTTCATACCAAAGTATTAATATTTTAAATCTCTGGCAGCTACGTTGGTTCATTTTATGGAATGTTTATTGTTGTACGCAGTAAATCAATGAAAAAGTTTAGGTAGAGAACGAAAAATTACGACGAATTTTTTTTTATTTTGAAAGCGCTTAAAAAATAAGAAATTTGTTTAATCTTAAATCGATAGAATGTTTTGTTAAAGTTTTTCACAATAAATAACAAGGATTGACTTGAATCACTTGCACTTGAATAATTTTTTTTTTTTAAATTATTTAAATCTTACATCGTCCAGACCTAAAAACCCACGTCTGGATCGCATTATCATTTTTTCTATCTTAAGGGGAGAAAAAATAATAAATCTAGTACCATCGAAAACACAAATGTTTTAACAAGAGCTGTTGTTTTATTATAAAGGTAAAGTTGAATTATAAATAAAACTACAGTAAATGTGTATATATATATATATATATTGTAACGGGCGGTTGAAACTCAAACGCCGTTTACACTCATCTAGACTGCGCGAGGAAGAAAGGCCAGAGAGAGAGAGAGCGAGAGGGGAAGGGATCGCGATAATGCGTGCGAAAGAAAGAGAGAAATAAGAGACAAGCGTCTTGATATGAGTATTAGCGAGGGACGCTCTTGGCCATTAGGCCAGACGGGATTAGGTATAGGTAGGAAAAACACGTGTGCGTCTCTCGCCCGCTACGTTTGTCAAGCCACGAGAGGACAACCTCGCCATCGCCTCGCCCGCTTCTGCACCCACGTACCGTCGACGAGAAGGCTTACCGACTAGACACCAGGTCGAATATTTCTGCTGAGAGACCAACTGCTAGGCGAGCAGGTGCAAATAAGGGGCTGCGAAAAGCCAGGTAAGCGCAGTGCGTGCGCAAGAACCATAATAGCCGCGTAATCTCTCTCTGTGCCCGGTCGAATTATCACTGGCCGTCGGCCCCGAGATAAAGCCTTCCTCGACCGTACAGGCTTTGCCGTCAACGCGATCGAGCGAAATACACACACACACACGCGCGCGTATGCTTTTGTACTAGTGCAGACAAATATAGTTTCCGTTTTTTTGATCATTATATGTTTGTTTTGCTTTGTGCGAGCCTTCCCTTGCATGAAGCCCTTCCGACTACTCTTTCCTTACAGGTTTTATCTATAGCAATCTTGGCGTCCAGAAGGGAGCTGTAAGCCGGGCATCGGCCTTATCCTGCCGCCTCCGCGGGCTCGCGCGTAAACACCAACGCGCGAGCGTCCTGAGCTGAGCCAGAGCTGAGCTGGCCTCTCAGCAAGCAGACGTGAACGAGAAAAAGCGGACTCGCTGTCCGCGTTGTAACGTGAGTGTGTCTCCGTACGTGCCCGGGAAACACAGTCCCGGTCAGAGTATCCCTCGAATTAATTTGTGGCTATCAAGGCCATAAGTGAATACGGACACCCCGTTACAATATATATATATATATATATATATATATATATATATATATATATATATATATATATATATATATATATATATATGTGTAAACATTTTTTTAAACATCAAAATTATAACAAAGTAAGTTTATTTCCTTTAATTTTATGCAGTGCGTGCTGCACAAAAATATAAGGTGTTTTATTGCTTATTTTAAAATTGCGGTCAACAACATACTTCGATTTTTTTGGTCTTGCTTTGCCAGAGAAGTAGCTACGTTCTTGTCAAATCACTTAACTGGCATTAAATATTAAAAAAGGACACACACCAACACAGAACTGGCTTGACCAACACTCAAAAAAAAGCGTTCGATCAATGACATGATTTACTTACAAGTGGGTCAGTGCTTGTACTAAAAAAAGATCATAGGAAAAATAAACGTAAAACAAAAACACGTGCAGGACATATACAAACAGACATAAATAAATTATAAGTAGAGCTGCGTCGTAGCAGGTGGTGAAACTGTATTGTCATGGACGTTGTATGCATTGGTACTATCACACTTCTTGGGCTCAATTCTATATTGTCTTATGCTCTGATTCGTCAAGAATTATGATCAGATAGTAAGTATGAATAAAAATCATACTTGTTGGATCTCTTTTAATGCTATTTATATTTTATACATAAAGCTTGTTTAATTCGAAAAAATTTGTTTAATTTTTAGGTCAGTAGTGGATTCATTCTAGTTATGTGTATCAAAATAAGTAAACAAGACGAGGATGGATACGATTCCTTAGAAACCACCGTAACAAATAACATACGAGATGAATATGATTTGGATAAGGTTGAGGCTGGCTCCCATCGGACAATAATGTCTTAAAAATGAGTCAGTCGTCCAAAGACTGTGATCAACATTAAAAATATCGATTGACATACGATTATCATCTACGAAAGAGAATGTGAAAGGAGAAATAATAAATGATGTCATTCTTCTATCTAATCTATTTTATTTACGAATACTTAGTCAACTAAAATATTTTGACACGTTTTACTTTTGATCATATTAGTACAAGGATGAAAATGAAAATTTAGATACTTCTTAACATAAGTTACGAAGTATATTCATTTATTTATCGATTTTCTTCTCACTAATATTAACTGCCGTCTCTTTATCCTACACTCAATAGAGATATTTGTAGTTGTACTAATAGTCTACTGGCAAAATACTCGTAAGTTAGTATGTACCGTAGGATAATTTATAACGAAATTTTCTCTTGATTTTGTTGTTATAAAAGATTTCACAGGTCCTAAGTTATTTGACAAATAACTTGACTGTCGTGTTCTTACGCTCAAGATACTTATGTGCTCGTTGGTTTTATTTAAAAAAAATGAATCATTGTTTCTTTTATTTTATTATTTTTTTATGTTTGTATTTACAGTTTAATTTTTTTTTATAAGAAGACCAGATAATTTGTACTGCATGGAACAACAGCTAGAAGTCATATTTTTTGTTGTTGTATACATTATCACGTGTTTGTTAGCTAATATTATTATCTGCAAAGCATGTATGTTAGTCACTTTGAATATTATACGTACCTTTTTGCTTTTACCTTAACATTGCATAATTTTTTTTAAGCTTTTGTTTTTACCTGTACAATTAAGATAAAGTGCTATTCCTCATTTGTCCGTAATAACATTACGAAATGCAATAATAGCGCTCTGTTCTACTTACATATATGTAAACATGGCCTCTGCTTAACGTACCCACCCTTTTTTCCTGCGGATAAGGACATATACAAGTACAACAGCCCCTATTCTCTTAAAAACGCTTCCTCGAACTCTTACCCCACCAAAGTCAAAAATTTCTAATATTTTATCTATACTTTCCAGCATAAAACAAAGTAGCGACACTATATATAGAGTTAAGCCGAAGAAGAATAGTTTATTCCCTCAAGTATCGCGTGTCGGTACTGACGCGTTAATGTGCATGACAATTCAAATTTACCACCTTCTATACTACGCAGCTCTGCTCACAACATATTTGTAATTGTCTGTATAATATGTCCTGCACCTGCTTTCGTTTCACGTTTCTGTTCCCCTATGAAATGTTTATTGGATCAAGCACTAACCCATTTGTAAGTAAATCGCGTTATTGATCGAACACTCTCTTTTGAGTATTTGTATAAAATCACAAATCAGCTGTTTGTTGGTGTTGATGCTTTTTTAATATTTAATGCCAATGTAGTGTAAAGGAAATACAAAAAAAATTAAAGTATGATGTTGACCGCTATCTTAAAATAAGGATTTCGTTTGGAGAAGATGTATATTTAACTGGTTTTCAAGTGAAATAACTAATATTACGTGCTAATCACATTGACTTTTTCTAAAACGATTTTTTTCAGTGGATTTTACTTTTTTTTCTAACTGATGTGCAAACACATAATTAAAGATAATCGTTTTTTACTTTATAGTAGTTTCGTTGCATTTGAAAGAAGCGTCGATTTGAGGAGAAAAAAAAAAAAAAAGAATTGATTATTAAAGCTCAAAACAGTTTCTCTTCATAATTTAACGATCAAAACTGTAGCAGTAAGAAATAATTTATGTAAGGTCTGACAGCAAGTTGACTAAATCTTTGAAGATTGTGGACCATATTGTGAAAGGAAGTAATTTTCGACGAAGTAACAATTGATCCCATTTTTACTGACTTATATATAATCAACATAATATTGTAGTATGTTGGTATACTATTTATAACCACTTTTACACGCTAAAAATAGACAAATTCTATTCATTAAAATTATTTTTATTTTATTTTATTTGTCAACTAGGTCGCGAATGTCAATTTTTTTTTTTTTACCGATATAACTCGTCATGGCAAGACGACATCCCAAATATACTGTGTATCTTTACCAGTTGTGAAGTTGTTCGACTTTTGTGTCTCTTCCAAATGTGAAGTTGCTGGACTTTTGTGTAATTGGCGGCAGGTATTGTTTATTTGCCTCATATGTACCCCAACTCTTATTCCAATACCTGTGCGCCTTTTCGGCCTCGATTCTCAAAGGTGGGGAAAGTAGAAAAGAGAAGCTAGAAAAATAGAGAAGAAAAGCGAAGTTAGTCGAGTCTTACTAATCTTCGGTAAGTCGGGTATATTATCTAGAGCCGTTAGAGACACGCCCTACTTGTCTCAAGAGGTTACAATAAAGTTACTTTAACCGCAATTCGTGCCTTTATTTTTTTGTCAATCGAAAAAGCCACGTCACAATAGTATTTTTATCAAAATGTCTGATGGAACACATAAATCATATAAAGACGACCCGGGTCTAAATATACCATCAGATTTTGAAGATCCCGATTCAGTAATGTTAGCGGGTCACGAGATTACATCTCCTAGCAAAACTTCCCAAGAGACGAGGCAGTTGGAGATTGAGCCGATATCTAAGGATGATCCTCGCATCTCAGCCACCGATAGTGATAAGGTGAGGAAACGATCAATTAAAGACGAATATCTCATTTTCTTTTCATTTCTCGAAAATTCAATAAAGTGGCGTATTTGCAGGGCACCTATATACAGAAAATAGATTCTACTACATTTGTTCCGAATACGCTTAACGTCAACGTAAGTACGAAAGTTCTTTGTCGAAGTCTTTGTCTAGGTTTACTTTTTATGTATTAAATCTTTTTTGTGTTAAATGCTGGACTAAAATAAAAAAAGTATGTGCCAACTAGTCTTTAATTTTACTTTGTCAATAAATTTGATGAGCTCATAGGTATGAATAAAACTTTAAACCTGTTGGATGTTTTAAAATACTTTTTTATTCACACGCATGAAAATTATTTTATGACAATAAAGTATGTTAGTGAGAAAAGTATGTTTAATTTTCAGGTCAGTGGTAAATCCGTTTTAGTAAAAGGCATAAAGATAGTTGAAGAAGGTGAAAACGAAAACGCTTTCCGAGAAACCACCTTAACATGTAAGATTCCAGATAAGAATGATTCGGATAAGGTTGAGGCGTGGCTCGACTCGGACAATGTCTTGTATTTATATGCTCCAGCTATTCATAAGTAGACTGTGATCAACCTTATAAATGTCGATTTATGGTTACAGTAACTAAGAGATAATATAAAAAAGATATATAATAAATAATGTCATTATACTGTCTAATTTATTTTATTCACAAATAGTCATCTAAAATATTTTGAGATCTCATAGTTTTTATCATATTAATACAAAAAATAAAATTAAAATTTGAACACTTCATAAAATAAGTTAAGTATTACATTTATACAGTTGTCGATTTTCTTTTCAATAATATCAAGTGCTATTTTTTTTATCCTACACTCAATCGAGATACTTATAGTTGAAAAGTCTACTGAAAAAATTTTTGTAATCTAGTAGGTACCGTTGGATAATTTCTAACAAAATTTTCTCTTGATTTTGTTGTTATGAATGATTTCACAGGGTTTGGGTCAGTTGACATGGCTAAAACGTTATCTAACAAATTTTTCTCATGATTGTTGTTATGAAAGATTTTACAGTGTTTGGGTTATTTGACAAGGCTAAAACGTTATTACAAACAACAGCTCCAGAAAAAATATTTATATGCAAGATTTAACACGATTATTAGTTTTTTTAACAAGATAAATCTTTATAAGTCATAAATAAATTTTTTATGTAAATAAATAACCAGAATGCCTATAAAAAATATTTTTAAAGAAATTTAAAGTAATAACTATTTAGGAATCATTTTAGTTTTTTTTTCAGCCACCTCAATTTGCCTCTTGCCACATATAATTGATAGTGACAAAAACTGTCCAGTTTGTTACTTATTTTTCTGCAATATAACTCCTTTAAATAACATCTGCCAAACAATAAAAAGTATCTCGTTAAGGTTGATGTAAGATAAGCTCATTGATGTTATGATTTAATTTTTCTAAGAATTAAAAATTTTTATTTCTAAAACGAAGCACCTGACAAAAAAATACTTTTTTAAATATAATATTTAAAATACGATACAATTTAGTGAAATATGAGATATTATACTACACAATAAAGAATTTAAAATCAAATTTAGAAAAACAGTAGTGTAATTAAAAAATTTTAAAAATGACGGTCTTTCTTTCAACACAACAATTTTTTAGTGCAATAAGTAATATATTAACATGTATACAGTATACTACTAAGAATTTTTTTGACCGATACATTTTTAATGAGCAAACATTATATATGACTTCTAAAAATTACTCACAAAGGAGTTAAAATTTTAATCTTATTAGCATGTGCTTGTAACAATTAAACATTATTTTCTGTAATTTTTCCATCGAATTTAAGTTTAACTTTTTGTCTTTGTGTTTCAAAAAAAAGAAGTAACTGACCTTTTTACTCATTTACCATTTTCCTTGATAAAGAACTAAAATTAAATTTATAAAATATAGAGGCAAAATAAAAAAGATACAAACAAATGATTTCTTAGAATATTTATTTTAACACTTTTATAAAAATTTACAAATTTATTTACTGCATGACATTTAAAGTATTATTAACACTTACTTTGATTAAACATTTAACTTTTAATTAACATTTAACGAAAAAATATAAGACTTAGCAAATTTTTAACTGCACATCTTGTATTGTAGAATAAAAAATATGCGAACAATAATTATTTTTCAAAATGATTGATTCTTTACATTTTTTATTTAATCTTTATAAGTCAACTAATGATGTAAATTATGAATAATTTTGAAATGTTCCTACATGCACTTATAGGCACCTTACAGAGGGTCAGGGCACAGTGTGTCAGATGCAGAAGCTTCTTTTGATGGGCTCTGCTCAACTCTGCTGTTTGCTGTACTCAGGACCAACACAAACACAATCCTAATAAGCCAATCGCTAGCTCGGAATCTTACGTCTGTAAGCTTCATAAGTTTGAGTGACACATCGATGTGTATATGTTGTGTGAGTAATATACATGTATACACAGTTTCTAAAGAAAGTCTTGAACATGGTGGCTCACCTGCCACACTGTGCCTTGGCCCTCTGCAAGGTGATTTACAGTCTACAGATTACAGAAGGCACCTGGCACATTATTGACATCTGACGGTGGAATCACCCTTAATCCTCAATGTCTGGTCAGTTCAAATCCAAATGACATAACAATGATTAAATATAGCTATTTCATTTGAACTTTTAGGTTACAACCCTGCATTTTAAGAATAACTTTTAAGAATGATATCGTGATATCCAGTTTCTTTTAAAAATTCGTCAAGAACTATGGCACTCCTTTGATTACTACTAATAAATAACTTTAAATTTTAGGAGGCCCAACTTCCTAGTCTCCGAGAAATAAAATCAGAAACATTTCCGGTCAAACATATAGATTCGTGTGGAGAGATTATTATTGTTTACTAATGGTTAATTGTAAATCAATAAATACTATTAAATTTTACTGGAATCGCTTGAAAAACTAAAACAATGAGATTAATTGCGATTAAACTTATTAATTAAAATTTCAGTGAGTCTAGCTTCAATGATTTTTAAATTTATTAACTTAGAATTATTGCAAAATGTGGTGAAGAAATATGTATGTAGTTAGTACAGGTCAGTACAAAATCTATATTTAGGAGTAATTTTCTTACCATGAGCGTTAAATCTTTGGCATAATTAAGCAGAAACACGAGTTTTGCAAGTTAATAACTAATATACATGAATCGGGGTTCTTATGGGGTATAAGGCCACAAAGGGCGTGGCTGCGGCTCTCTGTACTGAGAGTAAACTGAAAAAGGCTTCCCATCATTGTACAAACGGTTGGTTTTCTTTGGTTTCCTAAGTTTCTTGATTCTCCTACACGGTTTTCTTACAAGATACTGTACAATCTGTCTGTGACATTTCTCATACAAAAATATGATTAGACTTAGGGAAAATCCACTTAATAAAAACACAAACAGTGGAGTGACTTCAGAAAGACCTAGTGATGTAAATGAAACTTCTTTTTTAATACCGAATTTGGCCCGATTTTTGTTTTTTCTCCGAGAAATTATTCCATTCTCTCTATACTTTTGGATGCTGAAAAAAATTTACATTATTAAAATTGTCCGGCATAAATTTTTTATTTAAAAATACTTACTGATGATTTAAAAATTGAAGAAGTGGATCTCCTTTGTTCAAAACTATACCTTTTTTTCTAAAGTTACCTAGTGGAAAAGCTAAGATTTTGCAAGGTTTTTTGAAAGTTACTGGACTCCGAAATTCACCAATATTATAGAGAACTACCCTTTCGTTGCATACCTACATTAAAAAAAAAATTTTTAAGATTAACACGCTAAAAAGTAATCTATTTTAATTTATATAATTTGTACATTTTTCAAAAATTTTCCAGAATTGCCCTAGTTTGAAGTGTACTAGTTTAGAACCGTATTTATTGCACACACACGCGCGGACACACAAACATAGATTGATACGAATCATTTGTATAAACGTCGCCAAAAGTAAAAAATTACATTATAAAGTTTAATAATATCTTCGTAGGGGTAAGCGGTACAATTATTGACACCTTAAGGTAGTGATTGACCCCTGTATGATTTGTATGTCTATATATAAAGGCTCCATTTAAAAATGCACGTGGCGGTCAATCACTATCAGGGGGTCAAAAACTGTACCCATTACCCCTATAACTATTTTTCGAGTGAAATGTTAAAGATAATTCTTAATGACATTTACACAAATTTCTTAAGTGCCAAAAACTTTTGTCTACGGTAGAATATAAAAAAACAACTATCTTTTGTCAAATTGTCCTACCACCATTACAAATAAAAGTGTTAAAAATAATTTTTAAATGCTATTGAGAAAGGTGATGCATTGTTTAGTATCTTCAAAAATTATCAACGTAAGTTAAATATTTTACATTACCTGCTGTATAGCCTCTTGGAAGGTTGTAGGTAGACTATTCTCATCTTTCAAAAACAATCTCAGTTCGTCATTTATATTGTCCTTTGAGCTCTAATAAAATATCATTGGATAAAGTTTTTAAGTACAATGTAATTGATATATTCAATTAAAACTTTACAAAATTACCGAGAAAAACGTTAATGAGTCAGTGTTTTTTACAATAATCAATTGATATGTTTTGTCCTCTAGAAATCCACGCGCATTTCTAAATGGAATGTGTGGTTTTGAAACTGTAGCAAAACTTGTAAAACAGCCTGCGTACATTGAAATAACAATGAATGCTGTCAGATATAGCGATAGTCTTGCCATCTTGGATGATATGGAATTGAATTGTTCATCTGTAAATTTAAAAAAAATGTAGGTATAGACAGGTAATTCCATTGTATAAGTGTATCTAAATTTTTAGGGTTCTTAAATTATATTTAAAAGTATATGATGATTAACAAGATCAAAGACGTACATTTTGCAAACTTGAATAATCATCTATGATTTTTTTATTTTTTACACTCAAGTTTCCAGAAATTGTGGAAAATTGTTTTACCAAGTTAGTGAAAAAAACACCTCCTTCTGCCATTTATGAAAGTTTGTAAGAGAAGTTCAAAATGGAGAAGCAGGCCAAAAAAATGTATGTTATATTTGAGCATTTTAGGAGTGCACACAAATTTTTCTAGATTTTTTATGAGCGGAAATTTTCGAGAAAATAAGAAATGAAAAATTGACAGTTTAAAACGGTTTCTTATGAGAGAGCAAGGTTAGGTTTGCCTTTTAATTGAAATTAAGGTATATTCTAAATGTGTTGTTTAAAAAAAAACGTTTTTATAGATAACTTGGTGCTAAAGAAAGATGCTCGATAAAAAAAAAAATCAAACTTTGCCAGGCATTTTTAAAAAATATAAGCAGTTAGAGGTCGTACAGTTTAAAAATTGTAGAGGACAAGAGCAGCTGCGGTAAAGGGGGCCCAGATGCGTTAGTGGGGAGGGGCCTCCCCGTTCCTCGCCTCTCTAAATGATACTCCCAAACCTCCTTAAAAAGTTTTTTTTTTATATCTTATTTTTCCTAACTTTCTTTGCACACTCCTTATTTAAAAAAAGTATTTGTCTTCACGTTATGGATCATCTGCAGGTGGTTAGTATTTTATATCTATAGAGTTATTAAAATAGAATTGAGATTTATGAGGGCATTCGAGTCCACGAAATTTTTTAAATATTGTGTATTTTTACCTCCCAAAGATGATAAACCATGAAATTCGTCATTATTTTTCTGTTGTTGATTGTTATAAAACAAATTACATGAACTGAGAACATTTTACAATTTTGGTAACCATAAAATTTATTCCGACTCTTTGACATATTTTGAACAAAAATTGATGGAGATATATGTACTCAAACCCCACAGATTTTAGGTAAAAAAGCTGACCACTTGTTACTTAACCATTGCTGATTTATTTTTAACTCAGCTGGGCTCAAATTTTTCCTTAAAACGTGTACTTCAAGATAAAAAAAGACTTATAACAATCTGCAACTTGGCAACCACGGTATTGTTAATCAACGCACAGCTGTCTTAGATAATTTTTAGGCTCTTATGTATATCAACGATCAATAGTTACAAAAACTTTAGGAGGTAGACACGTACATAAAACATATCACTATGTAACCAACTTAGATCACCCATATACTATTTTTTAAATTTGTTTTATATTGAAAATACATGATTTTTAAGTGGCTTCTTTTTGTTCTCTGACAACGTAATAAGGCACTCCCATAATTTTGTTGCACCTAAAAACTAATTTAGGATATATTATCATAAAGAAAGAAAGCATCATGACATGTAGAATATCGCTATAATAAAAAGTATAAAAATATAAATAATAATATAATGGTAATCAAAAAATTAATAATAAAATCGAATGGGTTTATGGTAAGCATTTCATTAATTACCTCATATTCGTGTATATTTACGCATGGGTATATTATTTTCTAAAAGTATATATGAAAATTTTCATTTTTCAAGAGTGATGATCTAGTCAACTCTATTATTTAATTAAAACAACCCAACCTTTGTAAAATGTAATTTTACCGAATAATTGTTCTTTATAATGACAATCTTGTACGATATGGTATAAATAACATAAATTTAACATCTTTGCTGCATTTTTGAATAAACCATCTTAAACAGTTTACCTGTAAATTCCTGATGGACGAACATACGCCACACGTTTAAGAAACTGTCCGACAGTTTGAAAATAAATCCTCTTCTATCATTATGTAATACTAAAATTACGCTAAATAGAAGTGATGAAATAGCTATAACTATAATCAAGAAAATCCAAATGCGTTTGCTGAAAACCTATTTAATAAAAGAGATAAAACGTAATAAAGAAATCAAGTCATAAATATTTTACAATTAAAATATTTCACCTCAAAATAAGCATTCCATGGAATCTCCATGGTACCTGGTAATTTATAGTATAATGTGTCTTGCAAATCCATAATTTCAATCGTTACGTCATAATCATCCAAGTTTTTGTTCGTTAAAAACTCGCCGGGAAGAATAATACTTTTATTTAATAATTTTGTGGACTTAATTAATGTGTTATTGACACTTTCATGGGATTCCTTCTTGATATGGGAGCCATTTTTAAACTTATATGCTAATCCTGTGTTAGATGCAAAATCTTCCACTATTTCAGAATAAAAAGTAGAAATCTACGAGCATTGAAGGAAAATAATTAAGTTTTTGTGAATGCAATAATTGTGATATTTTGAAATAAAACAATTTGTATTAAATCAATTCGATACCTCAGCAGTAATTGTAGCCGACGCACTACTTAAATTCTTTCGTCTCTGTACCAAAGCACGCTTGTCTATTACGGTCAATCCTTCCTTGATGCTCCACTCGAATAATTTATTAACGTGTAATTTATTTTGAGGTCCAACAGCGAACCATTCATGAATGTTTTTATTGTTTCCGCATTTTATTAAGACTTCACTTTTTATATTCAAGTGGAGGTAATTCTTTTTAGGACACTGGCAAGTGCTATGGATCTCTTCAGTGATGTCAGGCCGGAATAACAAGAGCCATACGTGAGGCGAAAGATTGTGATGCCTCGAAAATTGTGTGAATTTTTCGAAATCATTGTCAGTATTTAAAAATACCACAAAAAGAGTTTTTGAGTAATTTCTTAGTTTCGGATACTTTTCTGGAATATCTGATATAGTCGAAGCTACAGAGTATACCATTTTACGCGAGAATTCTTTAACCATGTTGACCACCGAATGTATGTCTGTGGATTCAAGAGAAAAATTGTTGTATTTAAGTATTTATACCTTTTGTAAAAATCGGTTTGCTTTTGCTTACCTTCGTTGCTCCTGTAAATAATTCCTATACTGGTGGTCGCATACAACTTTTGTACATCCAAAATTACAGGAACTTGACTTTCCATGTTTTTAGCTGAATCACATGGCATGAATAAAACAACGGCGAATATTACAACGAGGCTGGTTAGCTTCATCATTTTTGGCTAAAAATATGTGAAGAGAATTTAAACGTTTTCTCACAAAATTAAATAAATCATTATATACGTCTTTATATGAGATAGTAAAAGCGAGACTATTTTACGAAAGTACAACTACCAATACATAGCTAAACCAAGATTCAATTTAATTAATACACAAAATATTCGTATAACAGTACTACTTCTTGACACTATATTCTTGTTTTTAAAGATATGTTACATTATTGTTCATTTATTTGTCTTTTTTTCATTTTTGAGTGAATTATAAAATTTACTCAACATTTTGTAAAATAGTGAATTATCGCGTTAGACTTTATACTTAAAAAAACTCGAGAAACATTCCTTTTTTTAGTCTTCATAAAATTAAAATCATTTACGAAAACACGTACATATTGTTGCAGAAATCGTGAGGAAGCAGGAACATGCTTTGATCGTATGATTTAGGTTAGGGCACATAACTTTTTCAACGATTTTATTTATTTACATACTTAATCTTTAAAAAAGTTTTAGCCTTTTCTACCTTTAAAACCATATTTTTGCCTTAGTATGTCGTCAGAAGTTATTTGAATAGACAATCAAAATTATTAAAAAAGTTTGACTTTTTTTTAGAATGTCGATAAATGCAGTGTAATAGTAGTCGTACGCATACGGATTTTATTTAATCTTTTAATTTTTAAGCAATTTTTTCTGTTATTTTTTTTGCCTGCAATTTCTTTTAACTTCAGATATGCAAAACTCTAGTTTGTACAAAAAGCTTCATTTAGTTTTTTATAAGACAGTGAATTTTTAGGTTTTTAAACAGCCAATTTTTATAATATTCTATACTAAGGTTTAAAGTAAAATGTTATCTTTTGAATTTTTACTTTTATAGTAAATCAATGATTGAAGAAAAAGAAAAACCAAATCAAATTTATTCAAATTTAATATTTAGAATGCAAAAAAATGATCAAGTGCTTTCTACAATTCCCGTGACTTTCTAAAAAGTATTCAAGTTCTGTATAATCTAACGTTGAAGGATAACTTAATTACGCTAGTTGATTTACGTCAAGTTAAGTTAGTATTTTTTTTGCGAAAATTTAGCACTAGTTTTAATAGTAAAAATAAAATTATGTTCAACAAAAACTTTTCTGTTAATTAACTACTTTAATGTACATAAAATTATTTCCATTGTCATTTTAGTAGTGAGAATTAATTTTAAATATTTTTTTTTGACACATATTTGTAGTAAAGATGGAGACAATTTAAACAAAGTTTTTGATAAGTCCCCTTAAAAAAAATTTTATTTTTTTAAATAACGGCAACAAAAGTAGATATTTAATTCTATGTGAAGCTTGAATAATAACTTTCGGTTACATATGGTGCAGAACTCTGCTTTTTTTGTATTAAAAAAATACATTACTTAAATGACATTAAAAAAGTTGATAAGTATTGTAAGTTGGTAGTTAGAGACATCCCAAAACGAAGCACAGCTAAATTGTTTGAATTTTATTGACTTTGTACTTTTTAAACGGTTTTTAACCATTATTTGTTTCGTCCACCATTTTTTCTGACGTCTTGAACATCAACTAAGTGTTTATCTTAAAAGTTTTGTTTACCTAGTTTTATAGAATTTCTTAACAAAGGTAAGCTTGGTTGTGCTTGATGAGTTACTTCAAATAAAATTACAGATGTTTATGCAAAAGTTTAGCACTTGTTTTATTAATAAAAAAGAAACGATGTTAAACCAAAAAATTTTTTTAATTAACTTCTTTAATGAGTAAGGAATTGCTTTTATTGTGTTAGCACAACAAAATTTAAGCTTTTCTTTACCAATACTTCATTTTAATAGTAAAAACTTACGTCAAATATTATATTATTTGCACGCGCTTTTAAGAAGAGAGTAAAAGTAAAATTCTTATTATTCAGACAGCATACTTAAATTGATAAAAAGAAGCAAAGAAACGATGAGAATAAAAAAAATTTTTTACTTTCTTATACTACATCAATGATAGCTTTTAGTTTGATGTAGTGCATTTTTCTGCGTATTTTGTATCAAAGAAAGTACATTACTTAAAACAAAACAAAATGATTTCGGTGAGAGCTAGATGCATCTATTTCTGCCAGAGAGAGGATTCAAAGATGCACTTACTTGTTAACTTGATTCTCGTAACGCAGACAATGACTTCCGGGAACTCCTTAGATGAAGCTGGGCACGGCTGGGATGGCCACCTTTTGGATGCTGGAAGTTGTGACTTCTCGAGTTTCACAGGACACTTTTCACAAACGAATATCTATATTCGAGTACTAAACTTCTTTGACAAACTGTATCGGAAACGTAGTACACAGTGATCACTTGGGGTTGAGGTGTTGTCTAGTTGACGCACTGCGAGACAGTGACGTGTTGGGGCTCTGCCTTGAAGGGCTTGGAATTTTCTCTCCCACTACCAAAATTTTCTGGCCATGAAGTGGGTGAAAAGGAACGCCCATTGACATAGTCAACCCCTTCCTAACTTCCCCTCTTTTTATTTGTATTTCCTAAAACAAACAAAACAGAAGCCAATCGCCGTAGGACAGGTCGTAAAGAAACCAATACATTACAAGATTTCAATGCAATGCATCGTAGGCATAAAGATATTTTCTTTTAGAGATATACTATATATAACGAGAAACTTTTTGGCAATGAATATTATCAATTTTTAAAATATTCATTTATTAAAATTTTTTAGTAACACAAAAAATTAGTTAGCAACGGTAGCTGTTTATCGAAATATTTTCTAATTCATTCACATCAGTTAATCAGCTGTACGTTAATTTGTTTATGTTTTTGATTTAAAAAAAAATTTGATGTATCATTAGCGTACCAAATCCAAATATGAGTGAAATCCAATTTAGAAATTTGGTGTTCAATTACTGCTGTAGGTATTAATATGCTCAATAGTTTTTTTATATAAGATATTAATAATAGGTTTATTTTTTTATAATTATTTTTACTTATAATAGCAGTGCTATCATAGAATTTTTGCACAACCAAAACATGTTTTATAATTCAATAAGTACTGTTTGTACTTGAATGGGTGCTTTGACTTTATATTACTTATCATAACTTAAGATCTCTTTTCGTATAAAAAAGGCAGGTAATTTTTAATGCAAAAAAAAGGCTAGAAGTAATTAGCCTTTATTGTTATATTATATAATTTTTTGGCTAATATCTGATTTAAGTATGTGGAAAGTATTTTTATACAAAGCAAAAAGGTCTGAAGCATTTTTTTAAGATTTTCTGCTTTTTTGCTTATTAATTGTGTATTGTTTGTTCTGTAAAGCTGTAATGATTATCGTTAAGGAAAATTTATTTTAAATTGAGGTAGTACTATTAAAGAATAATTTTTTGTTTCTTAAAAGAACAATAAGTATTTTTAACGTCATAAACAGTGAAGACTTTAGACTTTTATACTTTAGAAGAAATCAAAATTATCTACCATTTTTCGTTAATTTAATGATTTAAAAGTTTACGAGGTTGATTTACAGTTAGTACACAATAAAGTATTCGGTTCGTACCTTCAAGTGAGATTTTTTGATGCTAATTTTTTAAAGTTAACGCTCTGTTATAACGAACTTTTTACATAAATTTACATTTATCTGTTGTAAGTAAACAAATAAGCAAAATTATTTTAAAATAAGTGTTTAATAAAAAGTGAAATTAATATTTGATGCATCATTCATATCGCCAATGATATGCTTTACTAAAATACGCCGAGTGCGATTGTATATGCTGCAAATTTTTTTTAAGCTCCAACCTCTAAGTAAAATTAAGAAAATGTGCTAACACATGCTCATCTGTAGATATATTAACAAATGGTTTAAATACATACAGGACCATCCCTTGAATCCCCTACTTTCTTCTCTTGGCGTTAAAAACATAGATAACTTTAACGGCCGCTACGCTTTTTCAAACGTTTCTCCTTTTAACGTCCTAAATTTTCAATATCTCATCTGTATTTTCCAGCATAAAACAAAGCAGCGACACTATATATATTATTGAGCCGAAGAAGATTAGTTTATTCCCTTAAATATCCCGTGTCAGTACTGACGCGTTAATGTGGATGACAATTAAGTTTTATTACCTTCTACTACGCAGCTCTGCTCATAATATATTTACAATTCTTCGTGTAGGTCCTGCACCTGCTTTTGTTTCACATTTATTTTTCCTATGATATGTTTTTAGAATCAAGCACTCACCCTTTTCTAAGTAAATCGTGTTATTGATCGAACGCTTATTTTTGGGTGTTTGTATAAAATCACAAGCCAATCATTTATTTTTGTGTTTTTTTTTTTTAAAATAAAAGACAGTGTGGCGATTTGATGTTACTGTGGCCGTTTCTCTAGTAAAAAAAAAACTGAAATTGAAGTGTGATATTGACCACAAGCTCAAAATAAGCAATAAAATACCTAATCATTTTGTGCAGCATTTACTAAAAAGTGAAAGGAAAGATTATTTTTTGTTTTTCTTTCTAAATTTAAAGTAATTTTTATGCATTTATCACTACTGTAGTTCTATTTTCAACTGCATTACATTCTAATTACCAAACAACAATTTTTTTACAACACTTTTGTTTTTTTTGGTAAAAGATTTTTTACTTTTTTTTTTTTCAGATAAAAACAATAATACTACGAACCAAACCTGAATTTAAGGTTTGAAAGAAATAAGATTTAAATAATTTAAAAATAATAATTTACGCGAGTTCGAGTGATTCAAGTGGATCTTCACTATTCATTATGAAAAATTTTAATTAGGCATCCTATCGATTGTACCATAAGCGATTTCTTACTTTTTTAAGTATCTCCCTAAAACCAAAGAAAATCATCGTATTTTTTCTTTTCTACCTTATGTTCTTTATGAGTTCGCGGCGTAGAACGAAAAATATTCCAAAAAATAAACCAACGTAGCTGGCAGGGATTTGAAATAATAATATCTTAGTATGGAATAAATAATATATTGAGCCATTTCCAACATCAGGACTACCACCAACACACCGTGTTAATCGAATTTCGGAGCCCATTGTTTCAACCAATCAGAATCCTAGGTAGGGCCACGTATCTTCCTACAGCAAATCCGAGCTACTTTCACTCCAACCCTTTAAACATTGAGGCCAATCTTCTTAAACTCGCGACCATCAAGCGCCTTTTTTCCCCTGCGACAGCAATTTTGGGATATTTTGTCCTATTCTGTTACTATTTCCATAAGTATTCAAGGTATGTACTGATTTTGTGGTTTTCGTTTGTAAATAAGTTGACGAAGAACAGATATATTCGAAGATGGTTTATGAAAATAGAGCAATTTGTAAATAGTTGCAGATATACCCACGCGTTAAAGAATTTGATCTGATGTTGTTTGTGATATTGTAGTACTTAAGCTGCGAAAGAAAAGTTTGCAATTAAAATAGTAGACAACTTAATCTAATATTTTTCAACTTAAATTTAAACCCTAGGAGATAAATACAATGTATATCAATACTATCGAGTTTCGATAAATAATACTTGTTACCTCTCAAATCGATATTGCCACCTTATTAAATAGCAACTTGGTGAGTTTGACTGTAAAAGTTTCTCTTTAATCACTAACAAAGTACAAACTCAAAGGTAATACTGCAGAGATTCGTACTAGGCATGAGGTATGAAGTAAGCTCGTCATTTGTCTGGAATAAGGAAACTGCGAGTCATTTAATTTCAAGTAGTACGAGTCCGAGTTTGGTCAGACATAGGCAGATTTTATTTAAAATTATGTTCTCGGGTATCAAACACTCATCTAAATGTAGTTAAAATGAAAAAACCATTATAAATACAAAAAAAAAAAAAAAAAAAAAAAAAATTAAATGAATTAACTTTCGTTATTGTGACTGTGCCAGTCTTGCAGAAGTTTCAGAAATTTCAAGTTTTACCCGATACAGTATCTGTTTTTACTGAAAGACTTTCTGGTTTTTTGTAACAGACTTGTATCTGAAGCGATCGGCCAAATTGAGAAAATCAAGACACTATTTGTTGAAATTTATATTTTTCCCATTTATAAGAATCTCGAAAATTCATGTGATCCTTAAAGTCCGTGAGAATCATGGAAAGGACAATAGACTACTTTAAAAAAGTCAAGCCAAAGAGTTATCGGACAACCTAACTGGGCATGTAGTGATCAAGGACACAACTACACTCTAATTATTAATTAAGTCTCGTAGCTCTCCGAACCCCTTGACACGATCGGTAGGTAGCACCTGAATAATACATCCATCAGCGCGTCAAACAAAAAGACTCTCTTAGCACATGATTTATTAAAGCCCTTGGCTACCGCGTACCCACTAATAGTATAGTTTTCCTATAGAGAAAAGCAGCTGGGGAGGAATTACCCACTTTTACCCGCAAACGATTTTTACTGGACTAGTACAGTATAAATACTATAGTATACTTACAGGTGGTAGTGATTCCAAAATAATCATATTTTTTTAATTCACAAATTTTTTTCTCAATAGAATTAGCTTAGTACTAATAAATTTAATAGTATTAGGACATCTAATGGGTAGCGATTTTTATCCTTACCTATTACATATTCGATATTGGAGTGGCGTCAATTTTGGCTGCAGCTATGCAGTCTACTTATATGAATATATGTTATCGCACGTAATACGGTAGAGGCCGCGACAACGATGTCCTTGGCAGTTGTATTATGGACGGGCGATTTTGGTCGCTCAGCAGGTCGAGAGACTGCGTGATTTTTCTTGAAATAGTAATTTAAATTTCATTAATTTCTTTGTAAGAAAAAAGATAACAATCATCATTTATATAATTTAGATGGTCTGTTTGTTTACTGATAAATCAATAATACAATTTTTTAGAAAATTGAACAATGAAAAAAAAAAATGATAAAAGAATAAGAAAAGAAAGGAAAACAAGAAAAAAAAATTGCATCAAAAGTCGTGTTTGTTAGCCTGTGATTTGTGGCGCTGAGATAAAAAAGAAATCATTTTTTATAAACCATATTCAAAAATATCTGTTCTTCGTCAACTTATTTACAAACAAAAAGTACAAAATGAATACATAGTTTGAATACTCATGAAAATAATAACAGAAGAGGACAAAATATCCAAAAGTTGTGGTCGTAGGGTTAAAAAGGCACTCGATCGAGCTTGCGTTAACGCAGGTGTGGTGGGAGGAAAAAACTCTTGAGTTTGAGTAGATTGGTTATAGTTTTTAAAGAGTAGGGGTAAAAGGAGTTCGTATTTGCTACAAGTAAATACGTGGCCCTTCGTAGAATTTCGATTGGTTGAAACAATGGGCTCCAACATTCGATTAACCAGGGGTGGTAATGGTGGTCCTGATGTTGGAAATGTCCCAATATATTATTCATTTCATACCAAAGTATTAATAATATAAATCTCTGGCAACTACGTTGGTTTATTTTATGGAATATTTTTTGTTGGACGCAGAGAACTAATAAAGAAAATAAGGTAGAAAAAAAAAATTGTGAAAATTTTCGTTGATTTAAAAAAGACTCTTAAAATGTGAGGAATTCGTTTATTTCAAAATAAATAGAATTCTTTGTTAATGTTTTTTATGATAAATAATAATGACTCACTTGAATCACTTGCACTTGCATAACATTTGGTTTTACAATTATCTAAATCTCATATCTTCTAGACCTAAGAATTCTTGTTTGGATCGTAGAATTGTTGTTTTTATCTTAGGAAAAAAAAGTAAAAAATCTTGTACGATGAAAAACAAACTTTGTTGTCTAGTAATTTAGATGTAAAAAGTTTAGTCAAAAATGTAATTACAGCAGTAATACATGCATCATAATTAATTTAAATTTCAAAAAAATTAAAAAATAATATTTCCTTCAACTTTATTTAGTACATGCTGCACAAAATCATTTAGTGCTTCATTGCTTATTTTTACATAGCTGTCAATATCTTCTTCTGATTTTTTTGGCTTTTTCTTGCCAGAGAAGTAGCCACGTGCTTACGAAACTACCACATAGGCTCGAAACATAAAAAATCCTCCACACCAACAAATAAATGGCTTGTGATTTTATTTAAACACCGAAAAGAGAGTATTCGATCAATAACATGATGTACTTACAAAAGGGTCAGTGCTTGATTCCAAAAACAGATGGTAGAAAAAATAAACGTTAAACAAAAACAAGCGCGGGACATATAGGAACAATTATAAATATATTATAAGCAAAGCAGCATAGTAGCGGATGGTAAAATTCAATTGTCATGCTTATTGTACGTATTCGTACTGTAACGCTTTCTGGGCTCGACTCTATATAGTATCGCTTCTTTGATTTATGCCGGATGAAGCTGTAGAAAGTTTCCGATGTCGAAAAGAAAAAGCTCATAAAAACATTTTTAAAAGCGTGTAGGCTGTTATAATGACATACATATGATCTTAATTGCAGAAAAAAAATGTATTGCAATGTATGTAATTCCCAACTTCAGGAAAATTAAATTATCATATTATCAGTAAGCTTAGCATAAATCGACGTTAACGAAATACTGTTCAAAGTTGTATAAATATTGTTAAAATAAGTATAACTGAAGAAAAATATAAGGCAAAAGACAACTTACGTGATTGCTAATTATACCTAAAAAATATACCAAAATGCTCCATCAATAGGTAACTTAAATAGAAATATTAAAACTTTAATTTAATATATTTTTTGTAACAGTATTCTGCTTTTTCTTTGACTTAGTTAATTTCTAGCCATAGTAGATGAAAAATTTAATGTATTTATTCAACGATTTTTATTCTACCATGCCTACATCGTTACGGGTATTTTTAGAAAGCCTCGCAAACAATAATTTTTTTTAAATTAAAATATTGAGGACAAAATTGTACTTGGTATAAGTGGAAAGAAAGTTGAGAATGGTTCAAGTTTAATAATTACCATATTGTAAAATGCTTACACTATTATTTTTATTTTCAGATAAACATGATAAAAACTATGAAATCTCTTAGTTTTTTGGTTAATTGTTTGTGAATAAAATATATTTAATAATGGAATGACATCATTTATTATTTCTCATTATACATTCTCTTTCGTAGATAAAAACCATGAGTCAATCGATATTTTTACTGTTAATTACAGTCTATACATTGGCCATTGGCTCATTTTTAGAAGGAGCATATAAATATAAGAAGTTATTGTCTAAGTCGAGCCACGCCTCAACTTTATCCGAATCAAATTGTTCTAGATTGTTAACTTTCAGGGGTGTTTTTGAGTAAGCGTTTTCGTTCTCGTCATCTTCAACTTCCTTGATGCCGGTTACTACAATAGATTTACCACTG
Source organism: Copidosoma floridanum (assembly GCF_036245765.1). Classification (NCBI taxonomy): domain Eukaryota; kingdom Metazoa; phylum Arthropoda; class Insecta; order Hymenoptera; family Encyrtidae; genus Copidosoma; species Copidosoma floridanum. The sequence goes on along the minus strand of NW_028321912.1, from coordinate 5,625,553 downwards.
ACCTAAGCCATGAACACATTTTTCAATTAAAAGAACCTTACTTTGTATTAATTGCATAGTATTGAAACATCTGATAGCTAGAGACTTTTATTTGTATGATAAAAGTTTTGGCCAAAGTAGAGCATAAGACTTGTTGGCAGGTACTTATTCAATTTAATTTTAAAATTAAACGCGAGTAAAACTTAATGATGAATAAGTAAAACCGGACAAATACTTAAACAAAGACTTTGATACTTATGATGACGTTGAGCGTATTGGAAACAAATATTGTAGTATCTATTTCCCTCAGACGTTTTAACTTGAAATGCACCACTTTATTGAATTTTCGAGAAACGTAGAGAAATCGAGATATTCGTCTTTGATTGATCGTTTTCTCACCTTATCATTATTTGCGGCTGAGATGCGAGGATCATCCTTAGATATCGATTCAATTGCCAACTGCCTTGTCTCTTGGAAAGTGTTGCTAGGAGATATAGTTTGGTGACCCGCCAACTTATATTCAAAGTGGCTTTCTTAGGACCTGCTATTAATGGGGGATGCGGCTCAAAAGGTGGATAAGTCGAATCCTCTTCAGACATTTTAAAACAAATTCCAGTGTAACATGAAATACTCGATTAGTTTGAAAATAAAAGTGCGAATTGTGGTTAAAGTTACTTAACAAAAACCTCTTAGTTGTGAGAATAGTGACACGAGTCGGTTGGTCTGGAGAGTCTGATTATCTCACTTTCGCGTTCCAATCAAATCTTTCCAACCTGCCCCGATAACTTAGAATATTGATGACGTGACTGCAATTATATACAACAGTTCGTGAGCTACGACTGCTAACTGCTACGAGGCGAGTTTGGTTTTACCACTGATTCGAGGGCCTTATCGTGGCCAAGCTGCCGAACAAGGCGTACATAGTTTTGTTCATTAGCTGAGCATGGAAGGATTACAACGAGTATACGTCAGACGATTCGCGCGGAAATGTGCTTGCAGGTACACACTGCGCCGCAAGGAAGGGCCCAAAAATCCAAGGAAACAATAGAATTTCGAGACATTATACAAATATCAGTGTGTAAATTTTGTGTTAGTACAATATTTTATTTCAATCTTATCGAATAAGACGTAACTCAATTATACCATAAAATTACTTGTTTTAACAAATCTATGACAAGTTACTGTTGTAATTTTGTCCAACTGATATAAGTACAAGTCTGATCGTAGTATATATGCTCAACCAACTAAGACAACGTGTATTACAAATATGGTGAAAATGACATGTTTTAAGAGAAGCAATGTCAATAAATAAGTATACTACCTTATTAATTTTTTCTACGTTAAATATGTCCTAGTAAGTGTCATAAAACTATTAAAAAATACGAAAAAAACGTGCATCACTTCTTATGAGATATGACTTCTTATCACTCAGTATCTATTATACGTACCCTACTATGTTTTTGTATCGTATAAAAAAAATTGATGCAAGAAAGCTCGTGCAACTTAAATAGATTTGTATCTTTAATACATTGGTCATCAACTATTGAGTAAGGATGCGAAGAAAATAAAAACGTAATTAGCCAGTTTATTGTTGATTAATTTTTGTTAAATAAAGGAATTTATCTGCTGGTGAATAACGCCGTTATGACAAGAAACAGAAAATTTTTACATAATTAATTAGAAAATTCTTAACTCGATATTGTAATTTGAAGTATTGAAATAAAGATTTTTAAAAGTTATTGTTGAATTATATAATAGTTAGGAAAATGAAATAAAAATGTACACAAATTTACAAAGTTTTTTAACTTGTAAGTTCCTGGCTTAATATTCAAACGTTTTGTGAATAAATAACAAGTTCTGAAGCTTTTTATGGAACATAGGAAGAAGAAGATATTTAAGGAAGCAATGGGCAGTTTTTTCCCGGTGTTTCCCTGTGGCCTTTTCCATTAAAACGGTCTCACTCAAATTTTTTTTCATGTATTATGACCTGTTAAACACGATTTTTAATTGTGGCTTGGTCTTGAATGCACATAATAATAGTAATTAACAAATTTTATTAACAAATTGAAAAATCATAAAATTTTGTTAAAAAAAATTTATTCTTATTCTTTGACACTCCTAAAAAAAATGTTTGATGAAATTTTTTTCTACACGTCATACTTTTTAAGAAAAAAATTGTCAAACTTTAAAAAAATTAGAAATATGCAATTTATAACCGTTAATATTTTGATCGTTGAAAAACTTTTTGCAACTCTGCAAGGCGTTAAAGATTTCTGAATTATTTTCCTTTAAAAACACAAAAATTTGAGACTGGTAAAAAAATTTGTCTCTTATTGATAAGCTTTGAATAGTGAGCTTCTTGCTATGCTACCCATGGTTTGCATACATCTAAAAATAAAATGTACACCTTTGACTTTAATCACTCTACCTAACTTTTTTTCAGGCATTTTCATTAGCCATACGATATTATTTGTAGGAGGTTGTCTCATAACTATCAAATGAATAGTTATAAATAAATTTTGCTACAAATTAGAAAATAGAAATTTTTTTTTGGTAAAATATTGTCTTTTTGTTCCTTGGTTAGTTTAAAATAAAAATTATCTTGTAGAATTTTTCTCTACATGTCAGTGGGTATAAAATTAAACTAGCAAATTTGAATAGAATCGTCATTCATTTTTAACAACACGTGAAGTAGTACCCAGTACCGCAAACAGGAATGGATCAGATTAGAGGACGTGTTTGTCTGCTTGTGTTCACATATTAATCATTTTGTATAAACTATCTACAAAAAAATCTGTTTTTAGTAACCTTATTTCCAAACGGTGAAAAAAAAATTAATACATAGCTCGAACACTCATAAATATAATAAAAAAGAGGAGAAAATATCTAAAACTTGCGGTCGCGGGGGAAAAAAGGCACTCGATCGAGCTTGCGTTAACGCAGGTATGGTGGGAGAAAAAAGCTCTTGAGTTTAAAAAGATTGGCTGTGATATTCAAAGGGTAGGAGTGAAAGTAGCTCGTATTTGCTACGAGTAGATACGTGGTCCTGCCTAGGGTTGTGATTGGTTGAAATAATGGGCTCCAAAGTTGAATTGACCAGGTGTGTTGGTGGTAGTCATGATGTTGGAAATGTCCCAATATATTATTTAGTTCATACCAAAGTATTAATATTTTAAATCCCTGGCAGCTACGTTGGTTCATTTTATGGAATGTTTATTGTTGTACGCAGTAAATCAATGAAAAAGTTTAGGTAGAGAACGAAAAATTACGACGAATTTTTTTTTATTTTGAAAGCGCTTAAAAAATAAGAAATTTGTTTAATCTTAAATCGATAGAATGTTTTGTTAAAGTTTTTCACAATAAATAACAAGGATTGACTTGAATCACTTGCACTTGAATAATTTTTTTTTTTTAAATTATTTAAATCTTACATCGTCCAGACCTAAAAACCCACGTCTGGATCGCATTATCATTTTTTCTATCTTAAGGGGAGAAAAAATAATAAATCTAGTACCATCGAAAACACAAATGTTTTAACAAGAGCTGTTGTTTTATTATAAAGGTAAAGTTGAATTATAAATAAAACTACAGTAAATGTGTATATATATATATATATTGTAACGGGCGGTTGAAACTCAAACGCCGTTTACACTCATCTAGACTGCGCGAGGAAGAAAGGCCAGAGAGAGAGAGAGCGAGAGGGGAAGGGATCGCGATAATGCGTGCGAAAGAAAGAGAGAAAGAAGAGACAAGCGTCTTGATATGAGTATTAGCGAGGGACGCTCTTGGCCATTAGGCCAGACGGGATTAGGTATAGGTAGGAAAAACACGTGTGCGTCTCTCGCCCGCTACGTTTGTCAAGCCACGAGAGGACAACCTCGCCATCGCCTCGCCCGCTTCTGCACCCACGTACCGTCGACGAGAAGGCTTACCGACTAGACACCAGGTCGAATATTTCTGCTGAGAGACCAACTGCTAGGCGAGCAGGTGCAAATAAGGGGCTGCGAAAAGCCAGGTAAGCGCAGTGCGTGCGCAAGAACCATAATAGCCGCGTAATCTCTCTCTGTGCCCGGTCGAATTATCACTGGCCGTCGGCCCCGAGATAAAGCCTTCCTCGACCGTACAGGCTTTGCCGTCAACGCGATCGAGCGAAATACACACACACACACGCGCGCGTATGCTTTTGTACTAGTGCAGACAAATATAGTTTCCGTTTTTTTGATCATTATATGTTTGTTTTGCTTTGTGCGAGCCTTCCCTTGCATGAAGCCCTTCCGACTACTCTTTCCTTACAGGTTTTATCTATAGCAATCTTGGCGTCCAGAAGGGAGCTGTAAGCCGGGCATCGGCCTTATCCTGCCGCCTCCGCGGGCTCGCGCGTAAACACCAACGTGCGAGCGTCCTGAGCTGAGCCAGAGCTGAGCTGGCCTCTCAGCAAGCAGACGTGAACGAGAAAAAGCGGACTCGCTGTCCGCGTTGTAACGTGAGTGTGTCTCCGTACGTGCCCGGGAAACACAGTTCCGGTCAGAGTATCCCTCGAATTAATTTGTGGCTATCAAGGCCATAAGTGAATGCGGACACCCCGTTACAATATATATATATATATATATATATGTATGTGTAAACATTTTTTCAAACATCAAAATTATAACAAAGTAAATTTATTTCCTTTAATTTTATGCAGTGCGTGCTGCACAAAAATATAAGGTGTTTTATTGCTTATTTTAAAATTGCGGTCAACAACATACTTCGATTTTTTTGGTCTTGCTTTGCCAGAGAAGTAGCTACGTTCTTGTCAAATCACTTAACTGGCATTAAATATAAAAAAAGGACACACACCAACACAGAACTGGCTTGACCAACACCCAAAAAAAAGCGTTCGATCAATGACATGATTTACTTACAAGTGGGTCAGTGCTTGTACTAAAAAAAGATCATAGGAAAAATAAACGTAAAACAAAAACACGTGCAGGACATATACAAACAGACATAAATAAATTATAAGTAGAGCTGCGTCGTAGCAGGTGGTGAAACTGTATTGTCATGGACGTTGTATGCATTGGTACTATCACACTTCTTGGGCTCAATTCTATATTGTCTTATGCTCTGATTCGTCAAGAATTTTGATCAGATAGTAAGTATGAATAAAAATCATACTTGTTGGATCTCTTTTAATGCTATTTATATTTTATACATAAAGCTTGTTTAATTTGAAAAAATTTGTTTAATTTTTAGGTCAGTAGTGGATTCATTCTAGTTATGGGTATCAAAATAAGTAAACAAGACGAGGATGGATACGATTCCTTAGAAACCACCGTAACAAATAACATACGAGATGAATATGATTTGGATAAGGTTGAGGCTGGCTCCCATCGGACAATAATGTCTTAAAAATGAGTCAGTCGTCCAAAGACTGTGATCAACATTAAAAATATCGATTGACATACGATTATCATCTACGAAAGAGAATGTGAAAGGAGAAATAATAAATGATGTCATTCTTCTATCTAATCTATTTTATTTACGAATACTTAGTCAACTAAAATATTTTGACACGTTTTACTTTTGATCATATTAGTACAAGGATGAAAATGAAAATTTAGATACTTCTTAACATAAGTTACGAAGTATATTCATTTATTTATCGATTTTCTTCTCACTAATATTAACTGCCGTCTCTTTATCCTACACTCAATAGAGATATTTGTAGTTGTACTAATAGTCTACTGGCAAAATACTCGTAAGTTAGTACGTACCGTAGGATAATTTATAACGAAATTTTCTCTTGATTTTGTTGTTATAAAAGATTTCACAGGTCCTAAGTTATTTGACAAATAACTTGACTGTCGTGTTCTTACGCTCAAGATACTTATGTGCTCGTTGGTTTTATTTAAAAAAAATGAATCATTGGTTCTTTTATTTTATTATTTTTTTATGTTTGTATTTACAGTTTAATTTTTTTTTATAAGAAGACCAGATAATTTGTACTGCATGGAACAACAGCTAGAAGTCATATTTTTTGTTGTTGTATACATTATCACGTGTTTGTTAGCTAAAATTATTATCTGCAAAGCATGTATGTTAGTCACTTTGAATATTATACGTACCTTTTTGCTTTTACCTTAACATTGCATAATTTTTTTTAAGCTTTTGTTTTTACCTGTACAATTAAGATAAAGTGCTATTCCTCATTTGTCCGTAATAACATTACGAAATGCAATAATAGCGCTCTGTTCTACTTACATATATGTAAACATGGCCTCTGCTTAACGTACCCACCCTTTTTTCCTGCGGATAAGGACATATACAAGTACAACAGCCCCTATTCTCTTAAAAACGCTTCCTCGAACTCTTACCCCACCAAAGTCAAAAATTTCTAATATTTTATCTATACTTTCCAGCATAAAACAAAGTAGCGACACTATATATAGAGTTAAGCCGAAGAAGAATAGTTTATTCCCTCAAGTATCGCGTGTCGGTACTGACGCGTTAATGTGCATGACAATTCAAATTTACCACCTTCTATACTACGCAGCTCTGCTCACAACATATTTGTAATTGTCTGTATAATATGTCCTGCACCTGCTTTCGTTTCACGTTTCTGTTCCCCTATGAAATGTTTATTGGATCAAGCACTAACCCATTTGTAAGTAAATCGCGTTATTGATCGAACACTCTCTTTTGAGTATTTGTATAAAATCACAAATCAGCTGTTTGTTGGTGTTGATGCTTTTTTAATATTTAATGCCAATGTAGTGTAAAGGAAATACAAAAAAAATTAAAGTATGATGTTGACCGCTATCTTAAAATAAGGATTTCGTTTGGAGAAGAAGTATATTTAACTGGTTTTCAAGTAAAATAACTAATATTACGTGCTAATCACAATGACTTTTTCTAAAACGATTTTTTTCAGTGGATTTTACTTTTTTTTCTAACTGATGTGCAAACACATAATTAAAGATAATCGTTTTTTACTTTATAGTAGTTTCGTTGCATTTGAAAGAAGCGTCGATTTGAGGAGAAAAAAAAAAAAAAAGAATTGATCATTAAAGCTCAAAACAGTTTCTCTTCATAATAAAACGATCAAAACTGTAGCAGTAAGAAATAATTTATGTAAGGTCTGACAGCAAGTTGACTAAATCTTTGAAGATTGTGGACCATATTGTGAAAGGAAGTAATTTTCGACGAAGTAACAATTGATCCCATTTTTACTGACTTATATATAATCAACATAATATTGTAGTATGTTGGTATACTATTTATAACCACTTTTACACGCTAAAAATAGAGAAATTCTATTCATTAAAATTATTTTTATTTTATTTTATTTGTCAACTAGGTCGCGAATGTCAATTTTTTTTTTTTTTTCCGATATAACTCGTCATGGCAAGACGACATCCCAAATATACTGTGTATCTTTACCAGTTGTGAAGTTGTTCGACTTTTGTGTCTCTTCCAAATGTGAAGTTGCTGGACTTTTGTGTAATTGGCGGCAGGTATTGTTTATTTGCCTCATATGTACCCCAACTCTTATTCCAATACCTGTGCGCCTTTTCGGCCTCGATTCTCAAAGGTGGGAAAAGTAGAAAAGAGAAGCTAGAAAAATAGAGAAGAAAAGCGAAGTTAGTCGAGTCTTACTAATCTTCGGTAAGTCGGGTATATTATCTAGAGCCGTTAGAGACACGCCCTACTTGTCTCAAGAGGTTACAATAAAGTTACTTTAACCGCAATTCGTGCCTTTATTTTTTTGTCAATCGAAAAAGCCACGTCACAATAGTATTTTTATCAAAATGTCTGATGGAACACATAAATCATATAAAGACGACCCGGGTCTAAATATACCATCAGATTTTGAAGATCCCGATTCAGTAATGTTAGCGGGTCACGAGATTACATCTCCTAGCAAAACTTCCCAAGAGACGAGGCAGTTGGAGATTGAGCCGATATCTAAGGATGATCCTCGCATCTCAGCCACCGATAGTGATAAGGTGAGGAAACGATCAATTAAAGACGAATATCTCATTTTCTTTTCATTTCTCGAAAATTCAATAAAGTGGCGTATTTGCAGGGCACCTATATACAGAAAATAGATTCTACTACATTTGTTCCGAATACGCTTAACGTCAACGTAAGTACGAAAGTTCTTTGTCGAAGTCTTTGTCTAGGTTTACTTTTTATGTATTAAATCTTTTTTGTGTTAAATGCTGGACTAAAATAAAAAAAGTATGTGCCAACTAGTCTTTAATTTTACTTTGTCAATAAATTTGATGAGCTCATAGGTATGAATAAAACTTTAAACCTGTTGGATGTTTTAAAATACTTTTTTATTCACACGCATGAAAATTGTTTTATGACAATAAAGTATGTTAGTGAGAAAAGTATGTTTAATTTTCAGGTCAGTGGTAAATCCGTTTTAGTAAAAGGCATAAAGATAGTTGAAGAAGGTGAAAACGAAAACGCTTTCCGAGAAACCACCTTAACATGTAAGATTCCAGATAAGAATGATTCGGATAAGGTTGAGGCGTGGCTCGACTCGGACAATGTCTTGTATTTATATGCTCCAGCTATTCATAAGTAGACTGTGATCAACCTTATAAATGTCGATTTATGGTTACAGTAACTAAGAGATAATATAAAAAAGATATATAATAAATAATGTCATTATACTGTCTAATTTATTTTATTCACAAATAGTCATCTAAAATATTTTGAGATCTCATAGTTTTTATCATATTAATACAAAAAATAAAATTAAAATTTGAACACTTCATAAAATAAGTTAAGTATTACATTTATACAGTTGTCGATTTTCTTTTCAATAATATCAAGTGCTATTTTTTTTATCCTACACTCAATCGAGATACTTATAGTTGAAAAGTCTACTGAAAAAATTTTTGTAATCTAGTAGGTACCGTTGGATAATTTCTAACAAAATTTTCTCTTGATTTTGTTGTTATGAATGATTTCACAGGGTTTGGGTCAGTTGACATGGCTAAAACGTTATCTAACAAATTTTTCTCATGATTGTTGTTATGAAAGATTTTACAGGGTTTGGGTTATTTGACAAGGCTAAAACGTTATTACAAACAACAGCTCCAGAAAAAATATTTATATGCAAGATTTAACACGATTATTAGTTTTTTTAACAAGATAAATCTTTATAAGTCATAAATAAATTTTTTATGTAAATAAATAACCAGAATGCCTATAAAAAATATTTTTAAAGAAATTTAAAGTAATAACTATTTAGGAATCATTTTAGTTTTTTTTTCAGCCACCTCAATTTGCCTCTTGCCACATATAATTGATAGTGACAAAAACTGTCCAGTTTGTTACTTATTTTTCTGCAATATAACTCCTTTAAATAACATCTGCCAAACAATAAAAAGTATCTCGTTAAGGTTGATGTAAGATAAGCTCATTGATGTTATGATTTAATTTTTCTAAGAATTAAAAATTTTTATTTCTAAAACGAAGCACCTGACAAAAAAATACTTTTTTAAATATAATATTTAAAATACGATACAATTTAGTGAAATATGAGATATTATACTACACAATAAAGAATTCAAAATCAAATTTAGAAAAACAGTAGTGTAATTAAAAAATTTTAAAAATGACGGTCTTTCTTTCAACACAACAATTTTTTAGTGCAATAAGTAATATATTAACATGTATACAGTATACTACTAAGAATTTTTTTGACCGATACATTTTTAATGAGCAAACATTATATATGACTTCTAAAAATTACTCACAAAGGAGTTAAAATTTTAATCTTATTAGCATGTGCTTGTAACAATTAAACATTATTTTCTGTAATTTTTCCATCGAATTTAAGTTTAACTTTTTGTCTTTGTGTTTCAAAAAAAAGAAGTAACTGACCTTTTTACTCATTTACCATTTTCCTTGATAAAGAACTAAAATTAAATTTATAAAATATAGAGGCAAAATAAAAAAGATACAAACAAATGATTTCTTAGAATATTTATTTTAACACTTTTATAAAAATTTACAAATTTATTTACTGCATGACATTGAAAGTATTATTAACACTTACTTTGATTAAACATTTAACTTATAATTAACATTTAATGAAAAAATATAAGACTTAGCAAATTTTTAACTGCACATCTTGTATTGTAGAATAAAAAATATGCGAACAATAATTATTTTTCAAAATGATTGATTCTTTACATTTTTTATTTAATCTTTATAAGTCAACTAATGATGTAAATTATGAATAATTTTGAAATGTTCCTACATGCACTTATAGGCACCTTACAGAGGGTCAGGGCACAGTGTGTCAGATGCAGAAGCTTCTTTTGATGGGCTCTGCTCAACTCTGCTGTTTGCTGTACTCAGGACCAACACAAACACAATCCTAATAAGCCAATCGCTAGCTCGGAATCTTACGTCTGTAAGCTTCATAAGTTTGAGTGACACATCGATGTGTATATGTTGTGTGAGTAATATACATGTATACACAGTTTCTAAAGAAAGTCTTGAACATGGTGGCTCACCTGCCACACTGTGCCTTGGCCCTCTGCAAGGTGATTTACAGTCTACAGATTACAGAAGGCACCTGGCACATTATTGACATCTGACGGTGGAATCACCCTTAATCCTCAATGTCTGGTCAGTTCAAATCCAAATGACATAACAATGATTAAATATAGCTATTTCATTTGAACTTTTAGGTTACAACCCTGCATTTTAAGAATAACTTTTAAGAATGATATCGTGATATCCAGTTTCTTTTAAAAATTCGTCAAGAACTATGGCACTCCTTTGATTACTACTAATAAATAACTTTAAATTTTAGGAGGCCCAACTTCCTAGTCTCCGAGAAATAAAATCAGAAACATTTCCGGTCAAACATATAGATTCGTGTGGAGAGATTATTATTGTTTACTAATGGTTAATTGTAAATCAATAAATACTATTAAATTTTACTGGAATCGCTTGAAAAACTAAAACAATGAGATTAATTGCGATTAAACTTATTAATTAAAATTTCAGTGAGTCTAGCTTCAATGATTTTTAAATTTATTAACTTAGAATTATTGCAAAATGTGGTGAAGAAATATGTATGTAGTTAGTACAGGTCAGTACAAAATCTATATTTAGGAGTAATTTTCTTACCATGAGCGTTAAATCTTTGGCATAATTAAGCAGAAACACGAGTTTTGCAAGTTAATAACTAATATACATGAATCGGGGTTCTTATGGGGTATAAGGCCACAAAGGGCGTGGCTGCGGCTCTCTGTACTGAGAGTAAACTGAAAAAGGCTTTCCATCATTGTACAAACGGTTGGTTTTCTTTGGTTTCCTAAGTTTCTTGATTCTCCTACACGGTTTTCTTACAAGATACTGTACAATCTGTCTGTGACATTTCTTATACAAAAATATGATTAGACTTAGGGAAAATCCACTTAATAAAAACACAAACAGTGGAGTGACTTCAGAAAGACCTAGTGATGTAAATGAAACTTCTTTTTTAATACCGAATTTGGCCCGATTTTTGTTTTTTCTCCGAGAAATTATTCCATTCTCTCTATACTTTTGGATGCTGAAAAAAATTTACATTATTAAAATTGTCCGGCATAAATTTTTTATTTAAAAATACTTACTGATGATTTAAAAATTGAAGAAGTGGATCTCCTTTGTTCAAAACTATACCTTTTTTTCTAAAGTTACCTAGTGGAAAAGCTAAGATTTTGCAAGGTTTTTTGAAAGTTACTGGACTCCGAAATTCACCAATATTATAGAGAACTACCCTTTCGTTGCATACCTACATTAAAAAAAAAATTTTTAAGATTAACACGCTAAAAAGTAATCTATTTTAATTTATATAATTTGTACATTTTTCAAAAATTTTCCAGAATTGCCCTAGTTTGAAGTGTACTAGTTTAGAACCGTATTTATTGCACACACACGCGCGGACACACAAACATAGATTGATACGAATCATTTGTATAAACGTCTCCAAAAGTAAAAAATTACATTATAAAGTTTAATAATATCTTTGTAGGGGTAAGCGGTACAATTATTGACACCTTAAGGTAGTGATTGACCCCTGTATGATTTGTATGTCTATATATAAAGGCTTCATTTAAAAATGCACGTGGCGGTCAATCACTATTAGGGGGTCAAAAACTGTACCCATTACCCCTATAACTATTTTTCGAGTGAAATGTTAAAGATAATTCTTAATGACATTTACACAAATTTCTTAAGTGCCAAAAACTTTTGTCTACGGTAGAATATAAAAAAACAACTATCTTTTGTCAAATTGTCCTACCACCATTACAAATAAAAGTGTTAAAAATAATTTTTAAATGCTATTGAGAAAGGTGATGCATTGTTTAGTATCTTCAAAAATTATCAACGTAAGTTAAATATTTTACATTACCTGCTGTATAGCCTCTTGGAAGGTTGTAGGTAGACTATTCTCATCTTTCAAAAACAATCTCAGTTCGTCATTTATATTGTCCTTTGAGCTCTAATAAAATATCATTGGATAAAGTTTTTAAGTACAATGTAATTGATATATTCAATTAAAACTTTACAAAATTACCGAGAAAAACGTTAATGAGTCAGTGTTTTTTACAATAATCAATTGATATGTTTTGTCCTCTAGAAATCCACGCGCATTTCTAAATGGAATGTGTGGTTTTGAAACTGTAGCAAAACTTGTAAAACAGCCTGCGTACATTGAAATAACAATGAATGCTGTCAGATATAGCGATAGTCTTGCCATCTTGGATGATATGGAATTGAATTGTTCATCTGTAAATTTAAAAAAAATGTAGGTATAGACAGGTAGTTCCATTGTATAAGTGTATCTAAATTTTTAGGGTTCTTAAATTATATTTAAAAGTATATGATGATTAACAAGATCAAAGACGTACATTTTGCAAACTTGAATAATCATCTATGATTTTTTTATTTTTTACACTCAAGTTTCCAGAAATTGTGGAAAATTGTTTTACCAAGTTAGTGAAAAAAACACCTCCTTCTGCCATTTATGAAAGTTTGTAAGAGAAGTTCAAAATGGAGAAGCGGGCCAAAAAAATGTATGTTATATTTGAGCATTTTAGGAGTGCACACAAATTTTTCTAGATTTTTTATGAGCGGAAATTTTCGAGAAAATAAGAAATGAAAAATTGACAGTTTAAAACGGTTTCTTATGAGAGAGCAAGGTTAGGTTTGCCTTTTAATTGAAATTAAGGTATATTCTAAATGTGTTGTTTAAAAAAAAACGTTTTTATAGATAACTTGGTGCTAAAGAAAGATGCTCGATAAAAAAAAAAATCAAACTTTGCCAGGCATTTTTAAAAAATATAAGCAGTTAGAGGTCGTACAGTTTAAAAATTGTAGAGGACAAGAGCAGCTGCGGTAAAGGGGGCCCAGATGCGTTAGTGGGGAGGGGCCTCCCCGTTCCTCGCCTCTCTAAATGATACTCCCAAACCTCCTTAAAAAGTTTTTTTTTTATATCTTATTTTTCCTAACTTTCTTTGCACACTCCTTATTTAAAAAAAGTATTTGTCTTCACGTTATGGATCACCTGCAGGTAGTTAGTATTTTATATCTATAGAGTTATTAAAATAGAATTGAGATTTATGAGGGCATTCGAGTCCACGAAATTTTTTAAATATTGTGTATTTTTACCTCCCAAAGATGATAAACCATGAAATTCGTCATTATTTTTCTGTTGTTGATTGTTATAAAACAAATTACATGAACTGAGAACATTTTTCAATTTTGGTAACCATAAAATTTATTCCGATTCTTTGACATATTTTGAACAAAAATTGATGGAGATATATGTACTCAAACCCCACAGATTTTAGGTAAAAAAGCTGACCACTTGTTACTTAACCATTGCTGATTTATTTTTAACTCAGCTGGGCTCAAATTTTTCCTTAAAACGTGTACTTCAAGATAAAAAAAGACTTATAACAATCTGCAACTTGGCAACCACGGTATTGTTAATCAACGCACAGCTGTCTTAGATAATTTTTAGGCTCTTATGTATATCAACGATCAATAGTTACAAAAACTTTAGGAGGTAGACACGTACATCAACATATCACTATGTAACCAACTTAGATCACCCATATACTATTTTTTAAATTTGTTTTATATTGAAAATACATGATTTTTAAGTGGCTTCTTTTTGTTCTCTGACAAAGTAATAAGGCACTCCCATAATTTTGTTGCACCTAAAAACTAATTTAGGATATATTATCATGAAGAAAGAAAGCATCATGACATGTAGAATATCGCTATAATAAAAAGTATAAAAATATAAATAATAATATAATGGTAATCGAAAAATTAATAATAAAATCGAATGGGTTTATGGTAAGCATTTCATTAATTACCTCATATTCGTGTATATTTACGCATGGGTATATTATTTTCTAAAAGTATATATGAAAATTTTCATTTTTCAAGAGTGATGATCTAGTCAACTCTATTATTTAATTAAAACAACCCAACCTTTGGAAAATGTAATTTTACCGAATAATTGTTCTTTATAATGACAATCTTGTACGATATGGTATAAATAACATAAATTTAACATCTTTGCTGCATTTTTGAATAAACCATCTTAAACAGTTTACCTGTAAATTCCTGATGGACGAACATACGCCACACGTTTAAGAAACTGTCCGACAGTTTGAAAATAAATCCTCTTCTATCATTATGTAATACTAAAATTACGCTAAACAGAATTGATGAAATAGCTATAAGTATAATCAAGAAAATCCAAATGCGTTTGCTGAAAACCTATTTAATAAAAGAGATAAAACGTAATAAAGAAATCAAGTCATGAATATTTTACAATTAAAATATTTCACCTCAAAATAAGCATTCCATGGAATCTCCATGGTACCTGGTAATTTATAGTATAATGTGTCTTGCAAATCCATAATTTCAATCGTTACGTCATAATCATCCAAGTTTTTGTTCGTTAAAAACTCGCCGGGAAGAATAATACTTTCATTTAATAATTTTGTGGACTTAATTAATGTGTTATTGACACTTTCATGGGATTCCTTCTTGATATGGGAGCCATTTTTAAACTTATATGCTAATCCTGTGTTAGATGCAAAATCTTCCACTATTTCAGAATAAAAAGTAGAAATCTACGAGCATTGAAGGAAAATAATTAAGTTTTTGTGAATGCAATAATTGTGATATTTTGAAATAAAACAATTTGTATTAAATCAATTCGATACCTCAGCAGTAATTGTAGCCGACGCACCACTTAAATTCTTTCGTCTCTGTACCAAAGCACGCTTGTCTATTACGGTCAATCCTTCCTTGATGCTCCACTCGAATAATTTATTAACGTGTAATTTATTTTGAGGTCCAACAGCGAACCATTCATGAATGTTTTTATTGTTTCCGCATTTTATTAAGACTTCACTTTTTATATTCAAGTGGAGGTAATTCTTTTTAGGACACTGGCAAGTGCTATGGATCTCTTCAGTGATGTCAGGCCGGAATAACAAGAGCCATACGTGAGGCGAAAGATTGTGATGCCTCGAAAATTGTGTGAATTTTTCGAAATCATTGTCAGTATTTAAAAATACCACAAAAAGAGTTTTTGAGTAATTTCTTAGTTTCGGATACTTTTCTGGAATATCTGATATAGTCGAAGCTACAGAGTATACCATTTTACGCGAGAATTCTTTAACCATGTTGACCACCGAATGTATGTCTGTGGATTCAAGAGAAAAATTGTTGTATTTAAGTATTTATACCTTTTGTAAAAATCGGTTTGCTTTTGCTTACCTTCGTTGCTCCTGTAAATAATTCCTATACTGGTGGTCGCATACAACTTTTGTACATCCAAAATTACAGGAACTTGACTTTCCATGTTTTTAGCTGAATCACATGGCATGAATAAAACAACGGCGAATATTACAACGAGGCTGGTTAGCTTCATCATTTTTGGCTAAAAATATGTGAAGAGAATTTAAACGTTTTCTCACAAAATTAAATAAATCATTATATACGTCTTTATATGAGATAGTAAAAGCGAGACTATTTTACGAAAGTACAACTACCAATACATAGCTAAACCAAGATTCAATTTAATTAATACACAAAATATTCGTATAACAGTACTACTTCTTGACACTATATTCTTGTTTTTAAAGATATGTTACGTTATTGTTCATTTATTTGTCTTTTTTTCATTTTTGAGTGAATTATAAAATTTACTCAACATTTTGTAAAATAGTGAATTATCGCGTTAGACTTTACACTTAAAAAAACTCGAGAAACATTCCTTTTTTTAGTCTTCATAAAATTAAAATCATTTACGAAAACACGTACATATTGTTGCAGAAATCGTGAGGAAGCAGGAACATGCTTTGATCGTATGATTTAGGTTAGGGCACATAACTTTTTCAACGATTTTATTTATTTACATACTTAATCTTTAAAAAAGTTTTAGCCTTTTCTACCTTTTAAACCATATTTTTGCCTTAGTATGTCGTCAGAAGTTATTTGAATAGACAATCAAAATTATTCAAAAAGTTTGACTTTTTTTTAGAATGTCGATAAATGCAGTGTAATAGTAGTCGTACGCATACGGATTTCATTTAATCTTTTAATTTTTAAGCAATTTTTTCTGTTATATTTTTTGCCTGCAATTTCTTTTAACTTCAGATATGCAAAACTCTAGTTTGTACAAAAAGCTTCATTTAGTTTTTTATAAGACAGTGAATTTTTAGGTTTTTAAACAGCCAATTTTTATAATATTCTATACTAAGGTTTAAAGTAAAATGTTATCTTTTGAATTTTTACTTTTATAGTAAATCAATGATTGAAGAAGTAGAAAAACCAAATCAAATTTATTCAAATTTAATATTTAGAATGCAAAAAAATGATCAAGTGCTTTCTACAATTCCCGTGACTTTCTAAAAAGTATTCAAGTTCTGTATAATCTAACGTTAAAGGATAACTTAATTACGCTAGTTGATTTACGTCAAGTTAAATTAGTATTTTTTTTGCGAAAATTTAGCACTAGTTTTAATAGTAAAAATAAAATTATGTTCAACAAAAACTTTTCTGTTAATTAACTACTTTAATGTACATAAAATTATTTCCATTGTCATTTTAGTAGTGAGAATTAATTTTAAATATTTTTTTTTGACACATATTTATAGTAAAGATGGAGACAATTTAAACAAAGTTTTTGATAAGTCCCCTTAAAAAAAATTTTATTTTTTTAAATAACGGCAACAAAAGTAGATATTTAATTCTATGTGAAGCTTGAATAATAACTTTCGGTTACATATGGTGCAGAACTCTGCTTTTTTTGTATTAAAAAAAAACATTACTTAAATGACATTAAAAAAGTTGATAAGTATTGTAAGTTGGTAGTTAGAGACATCCCAAAACGAAGCACAGCTAAATTGTTTGAATTTTATTGACTTTGTACTTTTTAAACGGTTTTTTACCATTATTTGTTTCGTCCACCATTTTTTCTGACGTCTTGAACATCAACTAAGTGTTTATCTTAAAAGTTTTGTTTACCTAGTTTTATAGAATTTCTTAACGAAGGAAAGCTTGGTTGTGCTTGATGAGTTACTTCAAATAAAATTACAGATGTTTATGCAAAAGTTTAGCACTTGTTTTATTAATAAAAAAGAAACGATGTTAAACCAAAAAATTTTTTTAATTAACTTCTTTAATGAGTAAGGAATTGCTTTTATTGTGTTAGCACAACAAAATTTAAGCTTTTCTTTACCAATACTTCATTTTAATAGTAAAAACTTACGTCAAATATTATATTATTTGCACGCGCTTTTAAGAAGAGAGTAAAAGTAAAATTCTTATTATTCAGACAGCATACTTAAATTGATAAAAAGAAGCAAAGAAACGATGAGAATAAAAAAAGTTTTTTACTTTCTTATACTACATCAATGATAGCTTTTAGTTTTATGTAGTGCATTTTTCTGCGTATTTTGTATCAAAGAAAGTACATTACTTAAAACAAAACAAAATGATTTCGATGAGAGCTAAATGCATCTATTTCTGCCAGAGAGAGGATTTAAAGATGCACTTACTTGTTAACTTGATTCTCGTAACGCAGACAATGACTTCCGGGAACTCCTTAGATGAAGCTGGGCACGGCTGGGATGGCCACCTTTTGGATGCTGGAAGTTGTGACTTCTCGAGTTTCACAGGACACTTTTCACAAACGAATATCTATATTCGAGTACTAAACTTCTTTGACAAACTGTATCGGAAACGTAGTACACAGTGATCACTTGGGGTTGAGGTGTTGTCTAGTTGACGCACTGCGAGACAGTGACGTGTTGGGGCTCTGCCTTGAAGGGCTTGGAATTTTCTCTCCCACTACCAAAATTTTCTGGCCATGAAGTGGGTGAAAAGGAACGCCCATTGACATAGTCAACCCCTTCCTAACTTCTCCTCTTTTTATTTGTATTTCCTAAAACAAACAAAACAGAAGCCAATCGCCGTAGGACAGGTCGTAAAGAAACCAATACATTACAAGATTTCAATGCAATGCATCGTAGGCATAAAGATATTTTCTTTTAGAGATATACTATATATAACGAGAAACTTTTCGGCAATGAATATTATCAATTTTTAAAATATTCATTTATTAAAATTTTTTAGTAACACAAAAAATTAGTTAGCAACGGTAGCTGTTTATCGAAATATTTTCTAATTCATTCACATCAGTTAATCAGCTGTACGTTAATTTGTTTATGTTTTTGATTTAAAAAAAAATTTGATGTATCATTAGCGTACCAAATCCAAATATGAGTGAAATCCAATTTAGAAATTTGGTGTTCAATTACTGCTGTAGGTATTAATATGCTCAATAGTTTTTTTATATAAGATATTAATAATAGGGTTATTTTTTTATAATTATTTTTACTTATAATAGCAGTGCTATCATAGAATTTTTGCACAACCAAAACATGTTTTATAATTCAATAAGTACTGTTTGTACTTGAATGGGTGCTTTGACTTTATATTACTTATCATAACTTAAGATCTCTTTTCGTATAAAAAAGGCAGGTAATTTTTAATGCAAAAAAAAGGCTAGAAGTAATTAGCCTTTATTGTTATATTATATAATTTTTTGGCTAATATCTGATTTAAGTATGTGGAAAGTATTTTTATACAAAGCAAAAAGGTCTGAAGCATTTTTTTAAGATTTTCTGCTTTTTTGCTTATTAATTGTGTATTGTTTGTTCTGTAAAGCTGTAATGATTATCGTTAAGGAAATTTTATTTTAAATTGAGGTAGTACTATTAAAGAATAATTTTTTGTTTCTTAAAAAAACAATAAGTATTTTTAACGTCATAAACAGTGAAGACTTTAGACTTCTATACTTTAGAAGAAATCAAAATTATCTACCATTTTTCGTTAATTTAATGATTTAAAAGTTTACGAGGTTGATTTACAGTTAGTACACAATAAAGTATTCGGTTCGTACCTTCAAGTGAGATTTTTTGATGCTAATTTTTTAAAGTTAACGCTCTGTTATAACGAACTTTTTACATAAATTTACATTTATCTGTTGTAAGTAAACAAATAAGCAAAATTATTTTAAAATAAGTGTTTAATAAAAAGTGAAATTAATATTTGATGCATCATTCATATCGCCAATGATATGCTTTACTAAAATACGCCGAGTGCGATTGTATATGCTGCAAATTTTTTTTAAGCTCCAACCTCTAAGTAAAATTAAGAAAATGTGCTAACACATGCTCATCTGTAGATATATTAACAAATGGTTTAAATACATACAGGACCGTCCCTTGAATCCCCTACTTTCTTCTCTTGGAGTTAAAAACATAGATAACTTTAACGGCCGCTACGCTTTTTCAAACGTTTCTCCTTTTAACGTCCTAAATTTTCAATATCTCATCTGTATTTTCCAGCATAAAACAAAGCAGCGACACTATATATATTATTGAGCCGAAGAAGATTAGTTTATTCCCTTAAATATCCCGTGTCAGTACTGACGCGTTAATGTGGATGACAATTAAGTTTTATTACCTTCTACTACGCAGCTCTGCTCATAATATATTTACAATTCTTCGTGTAGGTCCTGCACCTGCTTTTGTTCCACATTTATTTTTCCTATGATATGTTTTTAGAATCAAGCACTCACCCTTTTCTAAGTAAATCGTGTTATTGATCGAACGCTTATTTTTGGGTGTTTGTATAAAATCACAAGCCAATCATTTATTTTTGTGTTTTTTTTTTTTAAAATAAAAGACAGTGTGGCGATTTGATGTTACTGTGGCCGTTTCTCTAGTAAAAAAAAAACTGAAATTGAAGTGTGATATTGACCACAAGCTCAAAATAAGCAATAAAATACCTAATCATTTTGTGCAGCATTTACTAAAAAGTGAAAGGAAAGATTATTTTTTGTTTTTCTTTCTAAATTTAAAGTAATTTTTATGCATTTATCACTACTGTAGTTCTATTTTCAACTGCATTACATTCTAATTACCAAACAACAATTTTTTTACAACACTTTTGTTTTTTTTGGTAAAAGATTTTTTACTTTTTTTTTTTTCAGATAAAAACAATAATACTACGAACCAAACCTGAATTTAAGGTTTGAAAGAAATAAGATTTAAATAATTTAAAAATAATAATTTACGCGAGTTCAAGTGATTCAAATGGATCTTCACTATTCATTATGAAAAATTTTAATTAGGCATCCTATCGATTGTACCATAAGCGATTTCTTTTTTTTTTAAGTATCTCTCTAAAACCAAAGAAAATCATCGTATTTTTTCTTTTCTACCTTATGTTCTTTATGAGTTCGCGGCGTAGAACGAAAAATATTTCAAAAAATAAACCAACGTAGCTGGCAGGGATTTGAAATAATAATACCTTAGTATGGAATAAATAATATATTGAGCCATTTCCAACATCAGGACTAACACCAACACACCGTGTTAATCGAATTTCGGAGCCCATTGATTCAACCAATCAGAATCCTAGGTAGAGCCACGTATCTTCCTACAGCAAATCCGAGCTACTTTCACTCCAACCCTTTAAACATTGAGGCCAATCTTCTTAAACTCGCGACCATCAAGCGCCTTTTTTCCCCTGCGACAGCAATTTTGGGATATTTTGTCCTATTCTGTTACTATTTCCATAAGTATTCAAGGTATGTACTGATTTTGTGGTTTTCGTTTGTAAATAAGTTGACGAAGAACAGATATATTCGAAGATGGTTTATGAAAATAGAGCAATTTGTAAATAGTTGCAGATATACCCACGCGTTAAAGAATTTGATCTGATGTTGTTTGTGATATTGTAGTACTTAAGCTGCGAAAGAAAAGTTTGCAATTAAAATAGTAGACAACTTAATCTAATATTTTTCAACTTAAATTTAAACCCTAGGAGATAAATACAATGTATATCAATACTATCGAGTTTCGATAAATAATACTTGTTACCTCTCAAATCGATATTGCCACCTTATTAAATAGCAACTTGGTGAGTTTGACTCTAAAAGTTTCTCTTTAATCACTAACAAAGTACAAACTCAAAGGTAATACTGCAGAGATTCGTACTAGGCATGAGGTATGAAGTAAGCTCGTCATTTGTCTGGAATAAGGAAACTGCGAGTCATCCAATTTCAAGTAGTACGAGTCCGAGTTTGGTCAGACATAGGCAGATTTTATTTAAAATTATGTTCTCGGGTATCAAACACTCATCTAAATGTAGTTAAAATAAAAAAACCATTATAAATACAAAAAAAAAAAAAAAAAAAAAAATCAAATGAATTAACTTTCGTTATTGTGACTGTGCCAGTCTTGCAGAAGTTTCAGGAATTTCAAGTTTTACCCGATACAGTATCTGTTTTTACTGAAAGACTTTCTGGTTTTTTGTAACAGACTTGTATCTGAAGCGATCGGCCAAATTGAGAAAATCAAGACACTATTTGTTGAAATTTATATTTTTCCCATTTATAAGAATCTCGAAAATTCATGAGATCCTTAAAGTCCGTGAGAATCATGGAAAGGACAATAGACTACTTTAAAAAAGTCAAGCCAAAGAGTTATCGGACAACCTAACTGGGCATGTAGTGATCAAGGACACAACTACACTCTAATTATTAATTAAGTCTCGTAGCTCTCCGACCCCCTTGACACGATCGGTAGGTAGCACCTGAATAATACATCCATCAGCGCGTCAAACAAAAAGACTCTCTTAGCACATGATTTATTAAAGCCCTTGGCTACCGCGTACCCACTAATAGTATAGTTCTCCTATAGAGAAAAGCAGCTGGGGAGGAATTACCCACTTTTACCCGCAAACGATTTTTACTGGACTAGTACAGTATAAATACTATAGTATACTTACAGGTGGTAGTGATTCCAAAATAATCATATTTTTTTAATTCACAAATTTTTTTCTCAATAGAATTAGCTTAGTACTAATAAATTTAATAGTATTAGGACATCTAATGGGTAGCGATTTTTATCCTTACCTATTACATATTCGATATTGGAGTGGCGTCAATTTTGGCTGCAGCTATGCAGTCTACTTATATGAATATATGTTATCGCACGTAATACGGTAGAGGCCGCGACAACGATGTCCTTGGCAGTTGTATTATGGACGGGCGATTTTGGTCGCTCAGCAGGTCGAGAGACTGCGTGATTTTTCTTAAAATAGTAATTTAAATTTCATTAATTTCTTTGTAAGAAAAAAGATAACAATCATCATTTATATAATTTAGATGGTCTGTTTGTTTACTGATAAATCAATAATACAATTCTTAGAAAATTGAACAATGAAAAAAAAAAATGATAAAAGAATAAGAAAAGAAAGGAAAACAAGAAAAAAAAATTGCATCAAAAGTCGTGTTTGTTAGCCTGTGATTTGTGGCGCTGAGATAGAAAAGAAATCATTTTTTATAAACCATATTCAAAAATATCTGTTCTTCGTCAACTTATTTACAAACAAAAAGTACAAAATGAATACATAGTTTGAATACTCATGAAAATAATAACAGAAGAGGACAAAATATCCAAAAGTTGTGGTCGTAGGGTTAAAAAGGCACTCGATCGAGCTTGCGTTAACGCAGGTGTGGTGGGAGGAAAAAACTCTTGAGTTTGAGTAGATTGGTTATAGTTTTTAAAGAGTAGGGGTAAAAGGAGTTCGTATTTGCTACAAGTAAAAACGTGGCCCTTCGTAGAATTTCGATTGGTTGAAACAATGGGCTCCAACGTTCGATTAACCAGGGGTGGTAATGGTGGTCCTGATGTTGGAAATGTCCCAATATATTATTCATTTCATACCAAAGTATTAATAATATAAATCTCTGGCAACTACGTTGGTTTAATTTATGGAATATTTTTTGTTGGACGCAGAGAACTAATAAAGAAAATAAGGTAGAAAAAATAAATTGTGAAAATTTTTATTGATTTAAAAAAGACTCTTAAAATGTGAGGAATTCGTTTATTTCAAAATAAATAGAATTCTTTGTTAATGTTTTTTATGATAAATAATAATGACTCACTTGAATCACTTGCACTTGCATAACATTTGGTTTTACAATTATCTAAATCTCATATCTTCTAGACCTAAGAATTCTTGTTTGGATCGTAGAATTGTTGTTTTTATCTTAGGAAAAAAAAGTAAAAAATCTTGTACGATGAAAAACAAACTTTGTTGTCTAGTAATTTAGATGTAAGAAGTTTAGTCAAAAATGTAATTACAGCAGTAATACATGCATCATAATTAATTTAAATTTCAAAAAAATTTAAAAATAATATTTCCTTCAACTTTATTTAGTACATGCTGCACAAAATTATTTAGTGCTTCATTGCTTATTTTTACATAGCTGTCAATATCTTCTTCTGATTTTTTTGGCTTTTTCTTGCCAGAGAAGTAGCCACGTGCTTACGAAACTACCACATAGGCTCGAAACATAAAAAATCCTCCACACCAACAAATAAATGGCTTGTGATTTTATTTAAACACCGAAAAGAGAGTATTCGATCAATAACATGATGTACTTACAAAAGGGTCAGTGCTTGATTCCAAAAACAGATGGTAGAAAAAATAAACGTTAAACAAAAACAAGCGCGGGACATATAGGAACAATTATAAATATATTATAAGCAAAGCAGCATAGTAGCGGATGGTAAAATTCAATTGTCATGCTTATTGTACGTATTCGTACTGTAACGCTTTCTGGGCTCGACTCTATATAGTATCGCTTCTTTGATTTATGCCGGATGAAGCTGTAGAAAGTTTCCGATGTCGAAAAGAAAAAGCTCATAAAAACATTTTTAAAAGCGTGTAGGCTGTTATAATGACATACATATGATCTTAATTGCAGAAAAAAAATGTATTGCAATGTATGTAATTCCCAACTTCAGAAAAATTAAATTATCATATTATCAGTAAGCTTAGCATAAATCGACGTTAACGAAATACTGTTCAAAGTTGTATAAATATTGTTAAAATAAGTATAACTGAAGAAAAATATAAGGCAAAAGACAACTTACGTGATTGCTAATTATACCTAAAAAATATACCAAAATGCTCCATCAATAGGTAACTTAAATAGAAATATTAAAACTTTAATTTAATATATTTTTTGTAACAGTATTCTGCTTTTTCTTTGATTTAGTTAATTTCTAGCCATAGTAGATGAAAAATTTAATGTATTTATTCAACGATTTTTATTCTACTATGCCTACATCGTTACGGGTATTTTTAGAAAGCCTCGCAAACAATAATTTTTTTTAAATTAAAATATTGAGGACAAAATTGTACTTGGTATAAGTGGAAAGAAAGTTGAGAATGGTTCAAGTTTAATAATTACCATATTGTAAAATGCTTACACTATTATTTTTATTTTCAGATAAACATGATAAAAACTATGAAATCTCTTAGTTTTTTGGTTAATTGTTTGTGAATAAAATATATTTAATAATGGAATGACATCATTTATTATTTCTCATTATACATTCTCTTTCGTAGATAAAAACCATGAGTCAATCGATATTTTTACTGTTAATTACAGTCTATACATTGGCCATTGGCTCATTTTTAGAAGGAGCATATAAATATAAGAAGTTATTGTCTAAGTCGAGCCAGGCCTCAACTTTATCCGAATCAAATTGTTCTAGATTGTTAACTTTCAGGGGTGTTTTTGAGTAAGCGTTTTCGTTCTCGTCATCTTCAACTTCCTTGATGCCGGTTACTACAATAGATTTACCACTGACCTAAGCCATGAACACATTTTTCAATTAAAAGAACCTTACTTTGTATTAATTGCATAGTATTGAAACATCTGATAGCTAGAGACTTTTATTTGTATGATAAAAGTTTTGGCCAAAGTAGAGCATAAGACTTGTTGGCAGGTACTTATTCAATTTAATTTTAAAATTAAACGCGAGTAAAACTTAATGATGAATAAGTAAAACCGGACAAATACTTATACAAAGACTTTGATACTTATGATGACGTTGAGCGTATTGGAAACAAATATTGTAGTATCTATTTCCCTCAGACGTTTTAACTTGAAATGCACCACTTTATTGAATTTTCGAGAAACGTAGAGAAATCGAGATATTCGTCTTTGATTGATCGTTTTCTCACCTTATCATTATTGGCGGCTGAGATGCGAGGATCATCCTTAGATATCGATTCAATTGCCAACTGCCTTGTCTCTTGGAAAGTGTTGCTAGGAGATATAGTTTGGTGACCCGCCAACTTATATTCAAAGTGGCTTTCTTAGGACCTGCTATTAATGGGGGATGCGGCTCAAAAGGTGGATAAGTCGAATCCTCTTCAGACATTTTAAAACAAATTCCAGTGTAACATGAAATACTCGATTAGTTTGAAAATAAAAGTGCGAACTGTGGTTAAAGTTACTTAACAAAAACCTCTTAGTTGTGAGAATAGTGACACGAGTCGGTTGGTCTGGAGAGTCTGATTATCTCACTTTCGCGTTCCAATCAAATCTTTCCAACCTGCCCCGATAACTTAGAATATTGATGACGTGACTGCAATTATATACAACAGTTTGTGAGCTACGACTGCTAACTGCTACGAGGCGAGTTTGGTTTTACCACTGATTCGAGGGCCTTATCATGGCCAAGCTGCCGAACAAGGCGTACATAGTTTTGTTCATTAGCTGAGCATGGAAGGATTACAACGAGTATACGTCAGACGATTCGCGCGGAAATGTGCTTGCAGGTACACACTGCGCCGCAAGGAAGGGCCCAAAAATCCAAGGAAACAATAGAATTTCGAGACATTATACAAATATCAGTGTGTAAATTTTGTGTTAGTACAATATTTTATTTCAATCTTATCGAATAAGACGTAACTCAATTATACCATAAAATAACTTGTTTTAACAAATCTATGACAAGATATAAGTTATCTCGCAAGTTACTGTTGTAATTTTGTCCAACTGATATAAGTACAAGTCTGATCGTAGTATATATGCTCAACCAACTAAGACAACGTGTATTACAAATATGGTGAAAATGACATGTTTTAAGAGAAACAATGTCAATAAATAAGTATACTACCTTATTAATTTTTTCTACGTTAAATATGTCCTTGTAAGTGTCATAAAACTATTAAAAAATACGAAAAAAACGTGCATCACTTCTTATGAGATATGACTTCTTATCACTCAGTATCTATTATACGTACCCTACTATGTTTTTGTATCGTATAAAAAAAATTGATGCAAGAAAGCTCGTGCAACTTAAATAGATTTGTATCTTTAATACATTGGTCATCAACTATTGAGTAAGGATGCGAAGAAAATAAAAACGTAATTAGCCAGTTTATTGTTGATTAATTTTTGTTAAATAAAGGAATTTATCTGCTGGTGAATAACGCCGTTATGACAAGAAACAGAAAATTTTTACATAATTAATTAGAAAATTCTTAACTCGATATTGTAATTTGAAGTATTGAAATAAAGATTTTTAAAAGTTATTGTTGAATTATATAATAGTTAGGAAAATGAAATAAAAATGTACACAAATTTACAAAGTTTTTTAACTTGTAAGTTCCTGGCTTAATATTCAAACGTTTTGTGAATAAATAACAAGTTCTGAAGCTTTTTATGGAACATAGGAAGAAGAAGATATTTAAGGAAGCAATGGGCAGTTTTTTCCCGGTGTTTCCCTGTGGCCTTTTCCATTAAAACGGTCTCACTCAAATTTTTTTTCATGTATTATGACCTGTTGAACACGATTTTTAATTGTGGCTTGGTCTTGAATGCACATAATAATAGTAATTAACAAATTTTATTAACAAATTGAAAAATCATAAAATTTTGTTAAAAAAAATTTATTCTTATTCTTTGACACTCCTAAAAAAAATGTTTGATGAAATTTTTTTCTACACGTCATACTTTTTAAGAAAAAAATTGTCAAACTTTAAAAAAATTAGAAATATGCAATTTATAACCGTTAATATTTTGATCGTTGAAAAACTTTTTGCAACTCTGCAAGGCGTTAAAGATTTCTGAATTATTTTCCTTTAGAAACACAAAAATTTGAGACTGGTAAAAAAATTTGTCTCTTATTGATAAGCTTTGAATAGTGAGCTTCTTGCTATGCTACCCATGGTTTGCATACATCTAAAAATAAAATGTACACCTTTGACTTTAATCACTCTACCTAACTTTTTTTCAGGCATTTTCATTAGCCATACGATATTATTTGTAGGAGGTTGT
Source organism: Copidosoma floridanum (assembly GCF_036245765.1). NCBI lineage: Eukaryota > Metazoa > Arthropoda > Insecta > Hymenoptera > Encyrtidae > Copidosoma > Copidosoma floridanum. The sequence goes on along the minus strand of NW_028321912.1, from coordinate 5,597,817 downwards.
CTCATAACTATCAAATGAATAGTTATAAATAAATTTTGCTACAAATTAGAAAATAGAAATTTTTTTTTGGTAAAATATTGTCTTTTTGTTCCTTGGTTAGTTTAAAATAAAAACTATCTTGTAGAATTTTTCTCTACATGTCAGTGGGTATAAAATTAAACTAGCAAATTTGAATAGAATCGTCATTCATTTTTAACAACACGTGAAGTAGTACCCAGTACCGCAAACAGGAATGGATCAGATTAGAGGACGTGTTTGTCTGCTTGTGTTCACATATTAATCATTTTGTATAAACTATCTACAAAAAAATCTGTTTTTAGTAACCTTATTTCCAAACGGTGAAAAAAAAATTAATACATAGCTCGAACACTCGAAAATATAATAAAAAAGAGGAGAAAATATCTAAAACTTGCGGACGCGGGGGAAAAAAGGCACTCGATCGAGCTTGCGTTAACGCAGGTATGGTGGGAGAAAAAAGCTCTTGAGTTTAAAAAGATTGGCTGTGATATTCAAGGGGTAGGAGTAAAAGTAGCTCGTATTTGCTACGAGTAGATACGTGGTCCTGCCTAGGGTTGTGATTGGTTGAAATAATGGGCTCCAAAGTTGAATTGACCAGGTGTGTTGGTGGTAGTCATGATGTTGGAAATGTCCCAATATATTATTTAGTTCATACCAAAGTATTAATATTTTAAATCCCTGGCAGCTACGTTGGTTCATTTTATGGAATGTTTATTGTTGTACGCAGTAAATCAATGAAAAAGTTTAGGTAGAGAACGAAAAATTACGACGAATTTTTTTTTATTTTGAAAGCGCTTAAAAAATAAGAAATTTGTTTAATCTTAAATCGATAGAATGTTTTGTTAAAGTTTTTCACAATAAATAACAAGGATTGACTTGAATCACTTGCACTTGAATAATTTTTTTTTTTTAAATTATTTAAATCTTACATCGTCCAGACCTAAAAACCCACGTCTGGATCGCATTATCATTTTTTCTATCTTAAGGGGAGAAAAAATAATAAATCTAGTACCATCGAAAACACAAATGTTTTAACAAGAGCTGTTGTTTTATTATAAAGGTAAAGTTGAATTATAAATAAAACTACAGTAAATGTGTATATATATATATATATTGTAACGGGCGGTTGAAACTCAAACGCCGTTTACACTCATCTAGACTGCGCGAGGAAGAAAGGCCAGAGAGAGAGAGAGCGAGAGGGGAAGGGATCGCGATAATGCGTGCGAAAGAAAGAGAGAAAGAAGAGACAAGCGTCTTGATATGAGTATTAGCGAGGGACGCTCTTGGCCATTAGGCCAGACGGGATTAGGTATAGGTAGGAAAAACACGTGTGCGTCTCTCGCCCGCTACGTTTGTCAAGCCACGAGAGGACAACCTCGCCATCGCCTCGCCCGCTTCTGCACCCACGTACCGTCGACGAGAAGGCTTACCGACTAGACACCAGGTCGAATATTTCTGCTGAGAGACCAACTGCTAGGCGAGCAGGTGCAAATAAGGGGCTGCGAAAAGCCAGGTAAGCGCAGTGCGTGCGCAAGAACCATAATAGCCGCGTAATCTCTCTCTGTGCCCGGTCGAATTATCACTGGCCGTCGGCCCCGAGATAAAGCCTTCCTCGACCGTACAGGCTTTGCCGTCAACGCGATCGAGCGAAATACACACACACACACGCGCGCGTATGCTTTTGTACTAGTGCAGACAAATATAGTTTCCGTTTTTTTGATCATTATATGTTTGTTTTGCTTTGTGCGAGCCTTCCCTTGCATGAAGCCCTTCCGACTACTCTTTCCTTACAGGTTTTATCTATAGCAATCTTGGCGTCCAGAAGGGAGCTGTAAGCCGGGCATCGGCCTTATCCTGCCGCCTCCGCGGGCTCGCGCGTAAACACCAACGCGCGAGCGTCCTGAGCTGAGCCAGAGCTGAGCTGGCCTCTCAGCAAGCAGACGTGAACGAGAAAAAGCGGACTCGCTGTCCGCGTTGTAACGTGAGTGTGTCTCCGTACGTGCCCGGGAAACACAGTCCCGGTCAGAGTATCCCTCGAATTAATTTGTGGCTATCAAGGCCATAAGTGAATACGGACACCCCGTTACAATATATATATATATATATATATATATATGTATGTGTAAACATTTTTTTAAACATCAAAATTATAACAAAGTAAATTTATTTCCTTTAATTTTATGCAGTGCGTGCTGCACAAAAATATAAGGTGTTTTATTGCTTATTTTAAAATTGCGGTCAACAACATACTTCGATTTTTTTGGTCTTGCTTTGCCAGAGAAGTAGCTACGTTCTTGTCAAATCACTTAACTGGCATTAAATATAAAAAAAGGACACACACCAACACAGAACTGGCTTGACCAACACCCAAAAAAAAGCGTTCGATCAATGACATGATTTACTTACAAGTGGGTCAGTGCTTGTACTAAAAAAAGATCATAGGAAAAATAAACGTAAAACAAAAACACGTGCAGGACATATACAAACAGACATAAATAAATTATAAGTAGAGCTGCGTCGTAGCAGGTGGTGAAACTGTATTGTCATGGACGTTGTATGCATTGGTACTATCACACTTCTTGGGCTCAATTCTATATTGTCTTATGCTCTGATTCGTCAAGAATTTTGATCAGATAGTAAGTATGAATAAAAATCATACTTGTTGGATCTCTTTTAATGCTATTTATATTTTATACATAAAGCTTGTTTAATTTGAAAAAATTTGTTTAATTTTTAGGTCAGTAGTGGATTCATTCTAGTTATGGGTATCAAAATAAGTAAACAAGACGAGGATGGATACGATTTCTTAGAAACCACCGTAACAAATAACATACGAGATGAATATGATTTGGATAAGGTTGAGGCTGGCTCCCATCGGACAATAATGTCTTAAAAATGAGTCAGTCGTCCAAAGACTGTGATCAACATTAAAAATATCGATTGACATACGATTATCATCTACGAAAGAGAAGGTGAAAGGAGAAATAATAAATGATGTCATTCTTCTATCTAATTTATTTTATTTACGAATACTTAGTCAACTAAAATATTTTGACACGTTTTACTTTTGATCATATTAGTTTAAGGATGAAAATGAAAATTTAGATACTTCATAACATAAGTTACGAAGTATATTCATTTATTTATCGATTTTCTTCTCACTAATATTAACTGCCGTCTCTTTATCCTACACTCAATAGAGATATTTGTAGTTGTACTAATAGTCTACTGGCAAAATACTCGTAAGTTAGTATGTACCGTAGGATAATTTATAACGAAATTTTCTCTTGATTTTGTTGTTATAAAAGATTTCACAGGTCCTAAGTTATTTGACAAATAACTTGACTGTCGTGTTCTTACGCTCAAGATACTTATGTGCTCGTTGGTTTTATTTAAAAAAAATGAATCATTGGTTCTTTTATTTTATTATTTTTTTATTTTTGTATTTACAGTTTAATTTTTTTTTATAAGAAGACCAGATAATTTGTACTGCATGGAACAACAGCTAGAAGTCATATTTTTTGTTGTTGTATACATTATCACGTGTTTGTTAGCTAAAATTATTATCTGCAAAGCATGTATGTTAGTCACTTTGAATATTATACGTACCTTTTTGCTTTTACCTTAACATTGCATAATTTTTTTTAAGCTTTTGTTTTTACCTGTACAATTAAGATAAAGTGCTATTCCTCATTTGTCCGTAATAACATTACGAAATGCAATAATAGCGCTCTGTTCTACTTACATATATGTAAACATGGCCTCTGCTTAACGTACCCACCCTTTTTTCCTGCGGATAAGGACATATACAAGTACAACAGCCCCTATTCTCTTAAAAACGCTTCCTCGAACTCTTACCCCACCAAAGTCAAAAATTTCTAATATTTTATCTATACTTTCCAGCATAAAACAAAGTAGCGACACTATATATAGAGTTAAGCCGAAGAAGAATAGTTTATTCCCTCAAGTATCGCGTGTCGGTACTGACGCGTTAATGTGCATGACAATTCAAATTTACCACCTTCTATACTACGCAGCTCTGCTCACAACATATTTGTAATTGTCTGTATAATATGTCCTGCACCTGCTTTCGTTTCACGTTTCTGTTCCCCTATGAAATGTTTATTGGATCAAGCACTAACCCATTTGTAAGTAAATCGCGTTATTGATCGAACACTCTCTTTTGAGTATTTGTATAAAATCACAAATCAGCTGTTTGTTGGTGTTGATGCTTTTTTAATATTTAATGCCAATGTAGTGTAAAGGAAATACAAAAAAAATTAAAGTATGATGTTGACCGCTATCTTAAAATAAGGATTTCGTTTGGAGAAGAAGTATATTTAACTGGTTTTCAAGTGAAATAACTAATATTACGTGCTAATCACATTGACTTTTTCTAAAACGATTTTTTTCAGTGGATTTTACTTTTTTTTCTAACTGATGTGCAAACACATAATTAAAGATAATCGTTTTTTACTTTATAGTAGTTTCGTTGCATTTGAAAGAAGCGTCGATTTGAGGAGAAAAAAAAAAAAAAAGAATTGATCATTAAAGCTCAAAACAGTTTCTCTTCATTATAAAACGATCAAAACTGTAGCAGTAAGAAATAATTTATGTAAGGTCTGACAGCAAGTTGACTAAATCTTTGAAGATTGTGGACCATATTGTGAAAGGAAGTAATTTTCGACGAAGTAACAATTGATCCCATTTTTACTGACTTATATATAATCAACATAATATTGTAGTATGTTGGTATACTATTTATAACCACTTTTACACGCTAAAAATAGAGAAATTCTATTCATTAAAATTATTTTTATTTTATACTATTTGTCAACTAGGTCGCGAATGTCAATTTTTTTTTTTTTTCCGATATAACTCGTCATGGCAAGACGACATCCCAAATATACTGTGTATCTTTACCAGTTGTGAAGTTGTTCGACTTTTGTGTCTCTTCCAAATGTGAAGTTGCTGGACTTTTGTGTAATTGGCGGCAGGTATTGTTTATTTGCCTCATATGTACCCCAACTCTTATTCCAATACCTGTGCGCCTTTTCGGCCTCGATTCTCAAAGGTGGGAAAAGTAGAAAAGAGAAGCTAGAAAAATAGAGAAGAAAAGCGAAGTTAGTCGAGTCTTACTAATCTTCGGTAAGTCGGGTATATTATCTAGAGCCGTTAGAGACACGCCCTACTTGTCTCAAGAGGTTACAATAAAGTTACTTTAACCGCAATTCGTGCCTTTATTTTTTTGTCAATCGAAAAAGCCACGTCACAATAGTATTTTTATCAAAATGTCTGATGGAACACATAAATCATATAAAGACGACCCGGGTCTAAATATACCATCAGATTTTGAAGATCCCGATTCAGTAATGTTAGCGGGTCACGAGATTACATCTCCTAGCAAAACTTCCCAAGAGACGAGGCAGTTGGAGATTGAGCCGATATCTAAGGATGATCCTCGCATCTCAGCCACCGATAGTGATAAGGTGAGGAAACGATCAATTAAAGACGAATATCTCATTTTCTTTTCATTTCTCGAAAATTCAATAAAGTGGCGTATTTGCAGGGCACCTATATACAGAAAATAGATTCTACTACATTTGTTCCGAATACGCTTAACGTCAACGTAAGTACGAAAGTTCTTTGTCGAAGTCTTTGTCTAGGTTTACTTTTTATGTATTAAATCTTTTTTGTGTTAAATGCTGGACTAAAATAAAAAAAGTATGTGCCAACTAGTCTTTAATTTTACTTTGTCAATAAATTTGATGAGCTCATAGGTATGAATAAAACTTTAAACCTGTTGGATGTTTTAAAATACTTTTTTATTCACACGCATGAAAATTATTTTATGACAATAAAATATGTTAGTGAGAAAAGTATGTTTAATTTTCAGGTCAGTGGTAAATCCGTTTTAGTAAAAGGCATAAAGATAGTTGAAGAAGGTGAAAACGAAAACGCTTTCCGAGAAACCACCTTAACATGTAAGATTCCAGATAAGAATGATTCGGATAAGGTTGAGGCGTGGCTCGACTCGGACAATGTCTTGTATTTATATGCTCCAGCTATTCATAAGTAGACTGTGATCAACCTTATAAATGTCGATTTATGGTTACAGTAACTAAGAGATAATATAAAAAAGATATATAATAAATAATGTCATTATACTGTCTAATTTATTTTATTCACAAATAGTCATCTAAAATATTTTGAGATCTCATAGTTTTTATCATATTAATACAAAAAATAAAATTAAAATTTGAACACTTCATAAAATAAGTTAAGTATTACATTTATACAGTTGTCGATTTTCTTTTCAATAATATCAAGTGCTATTTTTTTTATCCTACACTCAATCGAGATACTTATAGTTGAAAAGTCTACTGAAAAAATTTTTGTAATCTAGTAGGTACCGTTGGATAATTTCTAACAAAATTTTCTCTTGATTTTGTTGTTATGAATGATTTCACAGGGTTTGGGTCAGTTGACATGGCTAAAACGTTATCTAACAAATTTTTCTCATGATTGTTGTTATGAAAGATTTTACAGGGTTTGGGTTATTTGACAAGGCTAAAACGTTATTACAAACAACAGCTCCAGAAAAAATATTTATATGCAAGATTTAACACGATTATTAGTTTTTTTAACAAGATAAATCTTTATAAGTCATAAATAAATTTTTTATGTAAATAAATAACCAGAATGCCTATAAAAAATATTTTTAAAGAAATTTAAAGTAATAACTATTTAGGAATCATTTTAGTTTTTTTTTCAGCCACCTCAATTTGCCTCTTGCCACATATAATTGATAGTGACAAAAACTGTCCAGTTTGTTACTTATTTTTCTGCAATATAACTCCTTTAAATAACATCTGCCAAACAATAAAAAGTATCTCGTTAAGGTTGATGTAAGATAAGCTCATTGATGTTATGATTTAATTTTTCTAAGAATTAAAAATTTTTATTTCTAAAACGAAGCACCTGACAAAAAAATACTTTTTTAAATATAATATTTAAAATACGATACAATTTAGTGAAATATGAGATATTATACTACACAATAAAGAATTCAAAATCAAATTTAGAAAAACAGTAGTGTAATTAAAAAATTTTAAAAATGACGGTCTTTCTTTCAACACAACAATTTTTTAGTGCAATAAGTAATATATTAACATGTATACAGTATACTACTAAGAATTTTTTTGACCGATACATTTTTAATGAGCAAACATTATATATGACTTCTAAAAATTACTCACAAAGGAGTTAAAATTTTAATCTTATTAGCATGTGCTTGTAACAATTAAACATTATTTTCTGTAATTTTTCCATCGAATTTAAGTTTAACTTTTTGTCTTTGTGTTTCAAAAAAAAGAAGTAACTGACCTTTTTACTCATTTACCATTTTCCTTGATAAAGAACTAAAATTAAATTTATAAAATATAGAGGCAAAATAAAAAAGATACAAACAAATGATTTCTTAGAATATTTATTTTAACACTTTTATAAAAATTTACAAATTTATTTACTGCATGACATTGAAAGTATTATTAACACTTACTTTGATTAAACATTTAACTTATAATTAACATTTAATGAAAAAATATAAGACTTAGCAAATTTTTAACTGCACATCTTGTATTGTAGAATAAAAAATATGCGAACAATAATTATTTTTCAAAATGATTGATTCTTTACATTTTTTATTTAATCTTTATAAGTCAACTAATGATGTAAATTATGAATAATTTTGAAATGTTCCTACATGCACTTATAGGCACCTTACAGAGGGTCAGGGCACAGTGTGTCAGATGCAGAAGCTTCTTTTGATGGGCTCTGCTCAACTCTGCTGTTTGCTGTACTCAGGACCAACACAAACACAATCCTAATAAGCCAATCGCTAGCTCGGAATCTTACGTCTGTAAGCTTCATAAGTTTGAGTGACACATCGATGTGTATATGTTGTGTGAGTAATATACATGTATACACAGTTTCTAAAGAAAGTCTTGAACATGGTGGCTCACCTGCCACACTGTGCCTTGGCCCTCTGCAAGGTGATTTACAGTCTACAGATTACAGAAGGCACCTGGCACATTATTGACATCTGACGGTGGAATCACCCTTAATCCTCAATGTCTGGTCAGTTCAAATCCAAATGACATAACAATGATTAAATATAGCTATTTCATTTGAACTTTTAGGTTACAACCCTGCATTTTAAGAATAACTTTTAAGAATGATATCGTGATATCCAGTTTCTTTTAAAAATTCGTCAAGAACTATGGCACTCCTTTGATTACTACTAATAAATAACTTTAAATTTTAGGAGGCCCAACTTCCTAGTCTCCGAGAAATAAAATCAGAAACATTTCCGGTCAAACATATAGATTCGTGTGGAGAGATTATTATTGTTTACTAATGGTTAATTGTTAATCAATAAATACTATTAAATTTTACTCGAATCGCTTGAAAAACTAAAACAATGAGATTAATTGCGATTAAACTTATTAATTAAAATTTCAGTGAGTCTAGCTTCAATGATTTTTAAATTTATTAACTTAGAATTATTGCAAAATGTGGTGAAGAAATATGTATGTAGTTAGTACAGGTCAGTACAAAATCTATATTTAGGAGTAATTTTCTTACCATGAGCGTTAAATCTTTGGCATAATTAAGCAGAAACACGAGTTTTGCAAGTTAATAACTAATATACATGAATCGGGGTTCTTATGGGGTATAAGGCCACAAAGGGCGTGGCTGCGGCTCTCTGTACTGAGAGTAAACTGAAAAAGGCTTCCCATCATTGTACAAACGGTTGGTTTTCTTTGGTTTCCTAAGTTTCTTGATTCTCCTACACGGTTTTCTTACAAGATACTGTACAATCTGTCTGTGACATTTCTCATACAAAAATATGATTAGACTTAGGGAAAATCCACTTAATAAAAACACAAACAGTGGAGTGACTTCAGAAAGACCTAGTGATGTAAATGAAACTTCTTTTTTAATACCGAATTTGGCCCGATTTTTGTTTTTTCTCCGAGAAATTATTCCATTCTCTCTATACTTTTGGATGCTGAAAAAAATTTACATTATTAAAATTGTCCGGCATAAATTTTTTATTTAAAAATACTTACTGATGATTTAAAAATTGAAGAAGTGGATCTTCTTTGTTCAAAACTATACCTTTTTTTCTAAAGTTACCTAGTGGAAAAGCTAAGATTTTGCAAGGTTTTTTGAAAGTTACTGGACTCCGAAATTCACCAATATTATAGAGAACTACCCTTTCGTTGCATACCTACATTAAAAAAAAAATTTTTAAGATTAACACGCTAAAAAGTAATCTATTTTAATTTATATAATTTGTACATTTTTCAAAAATTTTCCAGAATTGCCCTAGTTTGAAGTGTACTAGTTTAGAACCGTATTTATTGCACACACACGCGCGGACACACAAACATAGATTGATACGAATCATTTGTATAAACGTCTCCAAAAGTAAAAAATTACATTATAAAGTTTAATAATATCTTCGTAGGGGTAAGCGGTACAATTATTGACACCTTAAGGTAGTGATTGACCCCTGTATGATTTGTATGTCTATATATAAAGGCTCCATTTAAAAATGCACGTGGCGGTCAATCACTATCAGGGGGTCAAAAACTGTACCCATTACCCCTATAACTATTTTTCGAGTGAAATGTTAAAGATAATTCTTAATGACATTTACACAAATTTCTTAAGTGCCAAAAACTTTTGTCTACGGTAGAATATAAAAAAACAACTATCTTTTGTCAAATTGTCCTACCACCATTACAAATAAAAGTGTTAAAAATAATTTTTAAATGCTATTGAGAAAGGTGATGCATTGTTTAGTATCTTCAAAAATTATCAACGTAAGTTAAATATTTTACATTACCTGCTGTATAGCCTCTTGGAAGGTTGTAGGTAGACTATTCTCATCTTTCAAAAACAATCTCAGTTCGTCATTTATATTGTCCTTTGAGCTCTAATAAAATATCATTGGATAAAGTTTTTAAGTACAATGTAATTGATATATTCAATTAAAACTTTACAAAATTACCGAGAAAAACGTTAATGAGTCAGTGTTTTTTACAATAATCAATTGATATGTTTTGTCCTCTAGAAATCCACGCGCATTTCTAAATGGAATGTGTGGTTTTGAAACTGTAGCAAAACTTGTAAAACAGCCTGCGTACATTGAAATAACAATGAATGCTGTCAGATATAGCGATAGTCTTGCCATCTTGGATGATATGGAATTGAATTGTTCATCTGTAAATTTAAAAAAAATGTAGGTATAGACAGGTAATTCCATTGTATAAGTGTATCTAAATTTTTAGGGTTCTTAAATTATATTTAAAAGTATATGATGATTAACAAGATCAAAGACGTACATTTTGCAAACTTGAATAATCATCTATGATTTTTTTATTTTTTACACTCAAGTTTCCAGAAATTGTGGAAAATTGTTTTACCAAGTTAGTGAAAAAAACACCTCCTTCTGCCATTTATGAAAGTTTGTAAGAAAAGTTCAAAATGGAGAAGCAGGCCAAAAAAATGTATGTTATATTTGAGCATTTTAGGAGTGCACACAAATTTTTCTAGATTTTTTATGAGCGGAAATTTTCGAGAAAATAAGAAATGAAAAATTGACAGTTTAAAACGGTTTCTTATGAGAGAGCAAGGTTAGGTTTGCCTTTTAATTGAAATTAAGGTATATTCTAAATGTGTTGTTTAAAAAAAAACGTTTTTATAGATAACTTGGTGCTAAAGAAAGATGCTCGATAAAAAAAAAAATCAAACTTTGCCAGGCATTTTTAAAAAATATAAGCAGTTAGAGGTCGTACAGTTTAAAAATTGTAGAGGACAAGAGCAGCTGCGGTAAAGGGGGCCCAGATGCGTTAGTGGGGAGGGGCCTCCCCGTTCCTCGCCTCTCTAAATGATACTCCCAAACCTCCTTAAAAAGTTTTTTTTTTATATCTTATTTTTCCTAACTTTCTTTGCACACTCCTTATTTAAAAAAAGTATTTGTCTTCACGTTATGGATCATCTGCAGGTGGTTAGTATTTTATATCTATAGAGTTATTAAAATAGAATTGAGATTTATGAGGGCATTCGAGTCCACGAAATTTTTTAAATATTGTGTATTTTTACCTCCCAAAGATGATAAACCATGAAATTCGTCATTATTTTTCTGTTGTTGATTGTTATAAAACAAATTACATGAACTGAGAACATTTTACAATTTTGGTAACCATAAAATTTATTCCGACTCTTTGACATATTTTGAACAAAAATTGATGGAGATATATGTACTCAAACCCCACAGATTTTAGGTAAAAAAGCTGACCACTTGTTACTTAACCATTGCTGATTTATTTTTAACTCAGCTGGGCTCAAATTTTTCCTTAAAACGTGTACTTCAAGATAAAAAAAGACTTATAACAATCTGCAACTTGGCAACCACGGTATTGTTAATCAACGCACAGCTGTCTTAGATAATTTTTAGGCTCTTATGTATATCAACGATCAATAGTTACAAAAACTTTAGGAGGTAGACACGTACATAAAACATATCACTATGTAACCAACTTAGATCACCCATATACTATTTTTTAAATTTGTTTTATATTGAAAATACATGATTTTTAAGTGGCTTCTTTTTGTTCTCTGACAACGTAATAAGGCACTCCCATAATTTTGTTGCACCTAAAAACTAATTTAGGATATATTATCATAAAGAAAGAAAGCATCATGACATGTAGAATATCGCTATAATAAAAAGTATAAAAATATAAATAATAATATAATGGTAATCAAAAAATTAATAATAAAATCGAATGGGTTTATGGTAAGCATTTCATTAATTACCTCATATTCGTGTATATTTACGCATGGGTATATTATTTTCTAAAAGTATATATGAAAATTTTCATTTTTCAATAGTGATGATCTAGTCAACTCTATTATTTAATTAAAACAACCCAACCTTTGTAAAATGTAATTTTACCGAATAATTGTTCTTTATAATGACAATCTTGTACGATATGGTATAAATAACATAAATTTAACATCTTTGCTGCATTTTTGAATAAACCATCTTAAACAGTTTACCTGTAAATTCCTGATGGACGAACATACGCCACACGTTTAAGAAACTGTCCGACAGTTTGAAAATAAATCCTCTTCTATCATTATGTAATACTAAAATTACGCTAAATAGAAGTGATGAAATAGCTATAACTATAATCAAGAAAATCCAAATGCGTTTGCTGAAAACCTATTTAATAAAAGAGATAAAACGTAATAAAGAAATCAAGTCATAAATATTTTACAATTAAAATATTTCACCTCAAAATAAGCATTCCATGGAATCTCCATGGTACCTGGTAATTTATAGTATAATGTGTCTTGCAAATCCATAATTTCAATCGTTACGTCATAATCATCCAAGTTTTTGTTCGTTAAAAACTCGCCGGGAAGAATAATACTTTCATTTAATAATTTTGTGGACTTAATTAATGTGTTATTGACACTTTCATGGGATTCCTTCTTGATATGGGAGCCATTTTTAAACTTATATGCTAATCCTGCGTTAGATGCAAAATCTTCCACTATTTCAGAATAAAAAGTAGAAATCTACGAGCATTGAAGGAAAATAATTAAGTTTTTGTGAATGCAATAATTGTGATATTTTGAAATAAAACAATTTGTATTAAATCAATTCGATACCTCAGCAGTAATTGTAGCCGACGCACTACTTAAATTCTTTCGTCTCTGTACCAAAGCACGCTTGTCTATTACGGTCAATCCTTCCTTGATGCTCCACTCGAATAATTTATTAACGTGTAATTTATTTTGAGGTCCAACAGCGAACCATTCATGAATGTTTTTATTGTTTCCGCATTTTATTAAGACTTCACTTTTTATATTCAAGTGGAGGTAATTCTTTTTAGGACACTGGCAAGTGCTATGGATCTCTTCAGTGATGTCAGGCCGGAATAACAAGAGCCATACGTGAGGCGAAAGATTGTGATGCCTCGAAAATTGTGTGAATTTTTCGAAATCATTGTCAGTATTTAAAAATACCACAAAAAGAGTTTTTGAGTAATTTCTTAGTTTCGGATACTTTTCTGGAATATCTGATATAGTCGAAGCTACAGAGTATACCATTTTACGCGAGAATTCTTTAACCATGTTGACCACCGAATGTATGTCTGTGGATTCAAGAGAAAAATTGTTGTATTTAAGTATTTATACCTTTTGTAAAAATCGGTTTGCTTTTGCTTACCTTCGTTGCTCCTGTAAATAATTCCTATACTGGTGGTCGCATACAACTTTTGTACATCCAAAATTACAGGAACTTGACTTTCCATGTTTTTAGCTGAATCACATGGCATGAATAAAACAACGGCGAATATTACAACGAGGCTGGTTAGCTTCATCATTTTTGGCTAAAAATATGTGAAGAGAATTTAAACGTTTTCTCACAAAATTAAATAAATCATTATATACGTCTTTATATGAGATAGTAAAAGCGAGACTATTTTACGAAAGTACAACTACCAATACATAGCTAAACCAAGATTCAATTTAATTAATACACAAAATATTCGTATAACAGTACTACTTCTTGACACTATATTCTTGTTTTTAAAGATATGTTACGTTATTGTTCATTTATTTGTCTTTTTTTCATTTTTGAGTGAATTATAAAATTTACTCAACATTTTGTAAAATAGTGAATTATCGCGTTAGACTTTATACTTAAAAAAACTCGAGAAACATTCCTTTTTTTAGTCTTCATAAAATTAAAATCATTTACGAAAACACGTACATATTGTTGCAGAAATCGTGAGGAAGCAGGAACATGCTTTGATCGTATGATTTAGGTTAGGGCACATAACTTTTTCAACGATTTTATTTATTTACATACTTAATCTTTAAAAAAGTTTTAGCCTTTTCTACCTTTTAAACCATATTTTTGCCTTAGTATGTCGTCAGAAGTTATTTGAATAGACAATCAAAATTATTCAAAAAGTTTGACTTTTTTTTAGAATGTCGATAAATGCAGTGTAATAGTAGTCGTACGCATACGGATTTTATTTAATCTTTTAATTTTTAAGCAATTTTTTCTGTTATTTTTTTTGCCTGCAATTTCTTTTAACTTCAGATATGCAAAACTCTAGTTTGTACAAAAAGCTTCATTTAGTTTTTTATAAGACAGTGAATTTTTAGGTTTTTAAACAGCCAATTTTTATAATATTCTATACTAAGGTTTAAAGTAAAATGTTATCTTTTGAATTTTTACTTTTATAGTAAATCAATGATTGAAGAAAAAGAAAAACCAAATCAAATTTATTCAAATTTAATATTTAGAATGCAAAAAAATGATCAAGTGCTTTCTACAATTCCCGTGACTTTCTAAAAAGTATTCAAGTTCTGTATAATCTAACGTTGAAGGATAACTTAATTACGCTAGTTGATTTACGTCAAGTTAAGTTAGTATTTTTTTTGCGAAAATTTAGCACTAGTTTTAATAGTAAAAATAAAATTATGTTCAACAAAAACTTTTCTGTTAATTAACTACTTTAATGTACATAAAATTATTTCCATTGTCATTTTAGTAGTGAGAATTAATTTTAAATATTTTTTTTTGACACATATTTGTAGTAAAGATGGAGACAATTTAAACAAAGTTTTTGATAAGTCCCCTTAAAAAAAATTTTATTTTTTTAAATAACGGCAACAAAAGTAGATATTTAATTCTATGTGAAGCTTGAATAATAACTTTCGGTTACATATGGTGCAGAACTCTGCTTTTTTTGTATTAAAAAAATACATTACTTAAATGACATTAAAAAAGTTGATAAGTATTGTAAGTTGGTAGTTAGAGACATCCCAAAACGAAGCACAGCTAAATTGTTTGAATTTTATTGACTTTGTACTTTTTAAACGGTTTTTAACCATTATTTGTTTCGTCCACCATTTTTTCTGACGTCTTGAACATCAACTAAGTGTTTATCTTAAAAGTTTTGTTTACCTAGTTTTATAGAATTTCTTAACAAAGGTAAGCTTGGTTGTGCTTGATGAGTTACTTCAAATAAAATTACAGATGTTTATGCAAAAGTTTAGCACTTGTTTTATTAATAAAAAAGAAACGATGTTAAACCAAAAAATTTTTTTAATTAACTTCTTTAATGAGTAAGGAATTGCTTTTATTGTGTTAGCACAACAAAATTTAAGCTTTTCTTTACCAATACTTCATTTTAATAGTAAAAACTTACGTCAAATATTATATTATTTGCACGCGCTTTTAAGAAGAGAGTAAAAGTAAAATTCTTATTATTCAGACAGCATACTTAAATTGATAAAAAGAAGCAAAGAAACGATGAGAATAAAAAAAATTTTTTACTTTCTTATACTACATCAATGATAGCTTTTAGTTTGATGTAGTGCATTTTTCTGCGTATTTTGTATCAAAGAAAGTACATTACTTAAAACAAAACAAAATGATTTCGGTGAGAGCTAGATGCATCTATTTCTGCCAGAGAGAGGATTCAAAGATGCACTTACTTGTTAACTTGATTCTCGTAACGCAGACAATGACTTCCGGAAACTCCTTAGATGAAGCTGGGCACGGCTGGGATGGCCACCTTTTGGATGCTGGAAGTTGTGACTTCTCGAGTTTCACAGGACACTTTTCACAAACGAATATCTATATTCGAGTACTAAACTTCTTTGACAAACTGTATCGGAAACGTAGTACACAGTGATCACTTGGGGTTGAGGTGTTGTCTAGTTGACGCACTGCGAGACAGTGACGTGTTGGGGCTCTGCCTTGAAGGGCTTGGAATTTTCTCTCCCACTACCAAAATTTTCTGGCAATGAAGTGGGTGAAAAGGAACGCCCATTGACATAGTCAACCCCTTCCTAACTTCCCCTCTTTTTATTTGTATTTCCTAAAACAAACAAAACAGAAGCCAATCGCCGTAGGACAGGTCGTAAAGAAACCAATACATTACAAGATTTCAATGCAATGCATCGTAGGCATAAAGATATTTTCTTTTAGAGATATACTATATATAACGAGAAACTTTTCGGCAATGAATATTATCAATTTTTAAAATATTCATTTATTAAAATTTTTTAGTAACACAAAAAATTAGTTAGCAACGGTAGCTGTTTATCGAAATATTTTCTAATTCATTCACATCAGTTAATCAGCTGTACGTTAATTTGTTTATGTTTTTGATTTAAAAAAAAATTTGATGTATCATTAGCGTACCAAATCCAAATATGAGTGAAATCCAATTTAGAAATTTGGTGTTCAATTACTGCTGTAGGTATTAATATGCTCAATAGTTTTTTTATATAAGATATTAATAATAGGTTTATTTTTTTATAATTATTTTTACTTATAATAGCAGTGCTATCATAGAATTTTTGCACAACCAAAACATGTTTTATAATTCAATAAGTACTGTTTGTACTTGAATGGGTGCTTTGACTTTATATTACTTATCATAACTTAAGATCTCTTTTCGTATAAAAAAGGCAGGTAATTTTTAATGCAAAAAAAAGGCTAGAAGTAATTAGCCTTTATTGTTATATTATATAATTTTTTGGCTAATATCTGATTTAAGTATGTGGAAAGTATTTTTATACAAAGCAAAAAGGTCTGAAGCATTTTTTTAAGATTTTCTGCTTTTTTGCTTATTAATTGTGTATTGTTTGTTCCGTAAAGCTGTAATGATTATCGTTAAGGAAAATTTATTTTAAATTGAGGTAGTACTATTAAAGAATAATTTTTTGTTTCTTAAAAGAACAATAAGTATTTTTAACGTCATAAACAGTGAAGACTTTAGACTTTTATACTTTAGAAGAAATCAAAATTATCTACCATTTTTCGTTAATTTAATGATTTAAAAGTTTACGAGGTTGATTTACAGTTAGTACACAATAAAGTATTCGGTTCGTACCTTCAAGTGAGATTTTTTGATGCTAATTTTTTAAAGTTAACGCTCTGTTATAACGAACTTTTTACATAAATTTACATTTATCTGTTGTAAGTAAACAAATAAGCAAAATTATTTTAAAATAAGTGTTTAATAAAAAGTGAAATTAATATTTGATGCATCATTCATATCGCCAATGATATGCTTTACTAAAATACGCCGATTGCGATTGTATATGCTGCAAATTTTTTTTAAGCTCCAACCTCTAAGTAAAATTAAGAAAATGTGCTAACACATGCTCATCTGTAGATATATTAACAAATGGTTTAAATACATACAGGACCATCCCTTGAATCCCCTACTTTCTTCTCTTGGCGTTAAAAACATAGATAACTTTAACGGCCGCTACGCTTTTTCAAACGTTTCTCCTTTTAACGTCCTAAATTTTCAATATCTCATCTGTATTTTCCAGCATAAAACAAAGCAGCGACACTATATATATTATTGAGCCGAAGAAGATTAGTTTATTCCCTTAAATATCCCGTGTCAGTACTGACGCGTTAATGTGGATGACAATTAAGTTTTATTACCTTCTACTACGCAGCTCTGCTCATAATATATTTACAATTCTTTGTGTAGGTCCTGCACCTGCTTTTGTTCCACATTTATTTTTCCTATGATATGTTTTTAGAATCAAGCACTCACCCTTTTCTAATTAAATCGTGTTATTGATCGAACGCTTATTTTTGGGTGTTTGTATAAAATCACAAGCCAATCATTTATTTTTGTGTTTTTTTTTTTTAAATTAAAAGACAGTGTGGCGATTTGATGTTACTGTGGCCGTTTCTCTAGTAAAAAAAAACTGAAATTAAAGTGTGATATTGACCACAAGCTCAAAATAAGCAATAAAATACCTAATCATTTTGTGCAGCATATACTAAAAAGTGAAAGGAAAGATTATTTTTTGTTTTTTTTTCTAAATTTAAAGTAATTTTTATGCATTTATCACTACTGTAGTTCTATTTTCAACTGCATTACATTCTAATTACCAAACAACAATTTTTTTACAACACTTTTGTTTTTTATGGTAAAAGATTTTTTACTTTTTTTTTTTTCAGATAAAAACAATAATACTACGAACCAAACCTGAATTTAAGGTTTGAAAGAAATAAGATTTAAATAATTTAAAAATAATAATTTACGCGAGTTCGAGTGATTCAAGTGGATCTTCACTATTCATTATGAAAAATTTTAATTAGGCATCCTATCGATTGTACCATAAGCGATTTCTTACTTTTTTAAGTATCTCCCTAAAACCAAAGAAAATCATCGTATTTTTTCTTTTCTACCTTATGTTCTTTATGAGTTCGCGGCGTAGAACGAAAAATATTCCAAAAAATAAACCAACGTAGCTGGCAGGGATTTGAAATAATAATATCTTAGTATGGAATAAATAATATATTGAGCCATTTCCAACATCAGGACTACCACCAACACACCGTGTTAATCGAATTTCGGAGCCCATTGTTTCAACCAATCAGAATCCTAGGTAGGGCCACGTATCTTCCTACAGCAAATCCGAGCTACTTTCACTCCAACCCTTTAAACATTGAGGCCAATCTTCTTAAACTCGCGACCATCAAGCGCCTTTTTTCCCCTGCGACAGCAATTTTGGGATATTTTGTCCTATTCTGTTACTATTTCCATAAGTATTCAAGGTATGTACTGATTTTGTGGTTTTCGTTTGTAAATAAGTTGACGAAGAACAGATATATTCGAAGATGGTTTATGAAAATAGAGCAATTTGTAAATAGTTGCAGATATACCCACGCGTTAAAGAATTTGATCTGATGTTGTTTGTGATATTGTAGTACTTAAGCTGCGAAAGAAAAGTTTGCAATTAAAATAGTAGACAACTTAATCTAATATTTTTCAACTTAAATTTAAACCCTAGGAGATAAATACAATGTATATCAATACTATCGAGTTTCGATAAATAATACTTGTTACCTCTCAAATCGATATTGCCACCTTATTAAATAGCAACTTGGTGAGTTTGACTCTAAAAGTTTCTCTTTAATCACTAACAAAGTACAAACTCAAAGGTAATACTGCAGAGATTCGTACTAGGCATGAGGTATGAAGTAAGCTCGTCATTTGTCTGGAATAAGGAAACTGCGAGTCATTTAATTTCAAGTAGTACGAGTCCGAGTTTGGTCAGACATAGGCAGATTTTATTTAAAATTATGTTCTCGGGTATCAAACACTCATCTAAATGTAGTTAAAATGAAAAAACCATTATAAATACAAAAAAAAAAAAAAAAAAAAAAAAATCAAATGAATTAACTTTCGTTATTGTGACTGTGCCAGTCTTGCAGAAGTTTCAGAAATTTCAAGTTTTACCCGATACAGTATCTGTTTTTACTGAAAGACTTTCTGGTTTTTTGTAACAGACTTGTATCTGAAGCGATCGGCCAAATTGAGAAAATCAAGACACTATTTGTTGAAATTTATATTTTTCCCATTTATAAGAATCTCGAAAATTCATGTGATCCTTAAAGTCCGTGAGAATCATGGAAAGGACAATAGACTACTTTAAAAAAGTCAAGCCAAAGAGTTATCGGACAACCTAACTGGGCATGTAGTGATCAAGGACACAACTACACTCTAATTATTAATTAAGTCTCGTAGCTCTCCGAACCCCTTGACACGATCGGTAGGTAGCACCTGAATAATACATCCATCAGCGCGTCAAACAAAAAGACTCTCTTAGCACATGATTTATTAAAGCCCTTGGCTACCGCGTACCCACTAATAGTATAGTTCTCCTATAGAGAAAAGCAGCTGGGGAGGAATTACCCACTTTTACCCGCAAACGATTTTTACTGGACTAGTACAGTATAAATACTATAGTATACTTACAGGTGGTAGTGATTCCAAAATAATCATATTTTTTTAATTCACAAATTTTTTTCTCAATAGAATTAGCTTAGTACTAATAAATTTAATAGTATTAGGACATCTAATGGGTAGCGATTTTTATCCTTACCTATTACATATTCGATATTGGAGTGGCGTCAATTTTGGCTGCAGCTATGCAGTCTACTTATATGAATATATGTTATCGCACGTAATACGGTAGAGGCCGCGACAACGATGTCCTTGGCAGTTGTATTATGGACGGGCGATTTTGGTCGCTCAGCAGGTCGAGAGACTGCGTGATTTTTCTTGAAATAGTAATTTAAATTTCATTAATTTCTTTGTAAGAAAAAAGATAACAATCATCATTTATATAATTTAGATGGTCTGTTTGTTTACTGATAAATCAATAATACAATTTTTTAGAAAATTGAACAATGAAAAAAAAAAATGATAAAAGAATAAGAAAAGAAAGGAAAACAAGAAAAAAAAATTGCATCAAAAGTCGTGTTTGTTAGCCTGTGATTTGTGGCGCTGAGATAGAAAAGAAATCATTTTTTATAAACCATATTCAAAAATATCTGTTCTTCGTCAACTTATTTACAAACAAAAAGTACAAAATGAATACATAGTTTGAATACTCATGAAAATAATAACAGAAGAGGACAAAATATCCAAAAGTTGTGGTCGTAGGGTTAAAAAGGCACTCGATCGAGCTTGCGTTAACGCAGGTGTGGTGGGAGGAAAAAACTCTTGAGTTTGAGTAGATTGGTTATAGTTTTTAAAGAGTAGGGGTAAAAGGAGTTCGTATTTGCTACAAGTAAATACGTGGCCCTTCGTAGAATTTCGATTGGTTGAAACAATGGGCTCCAACATTCGATTAACCAGGGGTGGTAATGGTGGTCCTGATGTTGGAAATGTCCCAATATATTATTCATTTCATACCAAAGTATTAATAATATAAATCTCTGGCAACTACGTTGGTTTATTTTATGGAATATTTTTTGTTGGACGCAGAGAACTAATAAAGAAAATAAGGTAGAAAAAAAAATTGTGAAAATTTTCGTTGATTTAAAAAAGACTCTTAAAATGTGAGGAATTCGTTTATTTCTAAATAAATAGAATTCTTTGTTAATGTTTTTTATGATAAATAATAATGACTCACTTGAATCACTTGCACTTGCATAACATTTGGTTTTACAATTATCTAAATCTCATATCTTCTAGACCTAAGAATTCTTGTTTGGATCGTAGAATTAATGTTTTTATCTTAGGAAAAAAAAGTAAAAAATCTTGTACGATGAAAAACAAACTTTGTTGTCTAGTAATTTAGATGTAAAAAGTTTAGTCAAAAATGTAATTACAGCAGTAATACATGCATCATAATTAATTTAAATTTCAAAAAAATTAAAAAATAATATTTCCTTCAACTTTATTTAGTACATGCTGCACAAAATCATTTAGTGCTTCATTGCTTATTTTTACATAGCTGTCAATATCTTCTTCTGATTTTTTTGGCTTTTTCTTGCCAGAGAAGTAGCCACGTGCTTACGAAACTACCACATAGGCTCGAAACATAAAAAATCCTCCACACCAACAAATAAATGGCTTGTGATTTTA
This sequence comes from Copidosoma floridanum, assembly GCF_036245765.1. NCBI lineage: Eukaryota > Metazoa > Arthropoda > Insecta > Hymenoptera > Encyrtidae > Copidosoma > Copidosoma floridanum. The sequence continues at coordinate 5,576,281 of NW_028321912.1, read as the reverse complement.
TTTAAACACCGAAAAGAGAGTATTCGATCAATAACATGATGTACTTACAAAAGGGTCAGTGCTTGATTCCAAAAACAGATGGTAGAAAAAATAAACGTTAAACAAAAACAAGCGCGGGACATATAGGAACAATTATAAATATATTATAAGCAAAGCAGCATAGTAGCGGATGGTAAAATTCAATTGTCATGCTTATTGTACGTATTCGTACTGTAACGCTTTCTGGGCTCGACTCTATATAGTATCGCTTCTTTGATTTATGCCAGATGAAGCTGTAGAAAGTTTCCGATGTCGAAAAGAAAAAGCTCATAAAAACATTTTTAAAAGCGTGTAGGCTGTTATAATGACATACATATGATCTTAATTGCAGAAAAAAAATGTATTGCAATGTATGTAATTCCCAACTTCAGGAAAATTAAATTATCATATTATCAGTAAGCTTAGCATAAATCGACGTTAACGAAATACTGTTCAAAGTTGTATAAATATTGTTAAAATAAGTATAACTGAAGAAAAATATAAGGCAAAAGACAACTTACGTGATTGCTAATTATACCTAAAAAATATACCAAAATGCTCCATCAATAGGTAACTTAAATAGAAATATTAAAACTTTAATTTAATATATTTTTTGTAACAGTATTCTGCTTTTTCTTTGACTTAGTTAATTTCTAGCCATAGTAGATGAAAAATTTAATGTATTTATTCAACGATTTTTATTCTACCATGCCTACATCGTTACGGGTATTTTTAGAAAGCCTCGCAAACAATAATTTTTTTTAAATTAAAATATTGAGGACAAAATTGTACTTGGTATAAGTGGAAAGAAAGTTGAGAATGGTTCAAGTTTAATAATTACCATATTGTAAAATGCTTACACTATTATTTTTATTTTCAGATAAACATGATAAAAACTATGAAATCTCTTAGTTTTTTGGTTAATTGTTTGTGAATAAAATATATTTAATAATGGAATGACATCATTTATTATTTCTCATTATACATTCTCTTTCGTAGATAAAAACCATGAGTCAATCGATATTTTTACTGTTAATTACAGTCTATACATTGGCCATTGGCTCATTTTTAGAAGGAGCATATAAATATAAGAAGTTATTGTCTAAGTCGAGCCACGCCTCAACTTTATCCGAATCAAATTGTTCTAGATTGTTAACTTTCAGGGGTGTTTTTGAGTAAGCGTTTTCGTTCTCGTCATCTTCAACTTCCTTGATGCCGGTTACTACAATAGATTTACCACTGACCTAAGCCATGAACACATTTTTCAATTAAAAGAACCTTACTTTGTATTAATTGCATAGTATTGAAACATCTGATAGCTAGAGACTTTTATTTGTATGATAAAAGTTTTGGCCAAAGTAGAGCATAAGACTTGTTGGCAGGTACTAATTCAATTTAATTTTAAAATTAAACGCGAGTAAAACTTAATGATGAATAAGTAAAACCGGACAAATACTTAAACAAAGACTTTGATACTTATGATGACGTTGAGCGTATTGGAAACAAATATTGTAGTATCTATTTCCCTCAGACGTTTTAACTTGAAATGCACCACTTTATTGAATTTTCGAGAAACGTAGAGAAATCGAGATATTCGTCTTTGATTGATCGTTTTCTCACCTTATCATTATTTGCGGCTGAGATGCGAGGATCATCCTTAGATATCGATTCAATTTTCAACTGCCTTGTCTCTTGGAAAGTGTTGCTAGGAGATATAGTTTGGTGACCCGCCAACTTATATTCAAAGTGGCTTTCTTAGGACCTGCTATTAATGGGGGATGCGGCTCAAAAGGTGGATAAGTCGAATCCTCTTCAGACATTTTAAAACAAATTCCAGTGTAACATGAAATACTCGATTAGTTTGAAAATAAAAGTGCGAATTGTGGTTAAAGTTACTTAACAAAAACCTCTTAGTTGTGAGAATAGTGACACGAGTCGGTTGGTCTGGAGAGTCTGATTATCTCACTTTCGCGTTCCAATCAAATCTTTCCAACCTGCCCCGATAACTTAGAATATTGATGACGTGACTGCAATTATATACAACAGTTCGTGAGCTACGACTGCTAACTGCTACGAGGCGAGTTTGGTTTTACCACTGATTCGAGGGCCTTATCGTGGCCAAGCTGCCGAACAAGGCGTACATAGTTTTGTTCATTAGCTGAGCATGGAAGGATTACAACGAGTATACGTCAGACGATTCGCGCGGAAATGTGCTTGCAGGTACACACTGCGCCGCAAGGAAGGGCCCAAAAATCCAAGGAAACAATAGAATTTCGAGACATTATACAAATATCAGTGTGTAAATTTTGTGTTAGTACAATATTTTATTTCAATCTTATCGAATAAGACGTAACTCAATTATACCATAAAATTACTTGTTTTAACAAATCTATGACAAGTTACTGTTGTAATTTTGTCCAACTGATATAAGTACAAGTCTGATCGTAGTATATATGCTCAACCAACTAAGACAACGTGTATTACAAATATGGTGAAAATGACATGTTTTAAGAGAAACAATGTCAATAAATAAGTATACTATCTTATTAATTTTTTCTACGTTAAATATGTCCTAGTAAGTGTCATAAAACTATTAAAAAATACGAAAAAAACGTGCATCACTTCTTATGAGATATGACTTCTTATCACTCAGTATCTATTATACGTACCCTACTATGTTTTTGTATCGTATAAAAAAAATTGATGCAAGAAAGCTCGTGCAACTTAAATAGATTTGTATCTTTAATACATTGGTCATCAACTATTGAGTAAGGATGCGAAGAAAATAAAAACGTAATTAGCCAGTTTATTGTTGATTAATTTTTGTTAAATAAAGGAATTTATCTGCTGGTGAATAACGCCGTTATGACAAGAAACAGAAAATTTTTACATAATTAATTAGAAAATTCTTAACTCGATATTGTAATTTGAAGTATTGAAATAAAGATTTTTAAAAGTTATTGTTGAATTATATAATAGTTAGGAAAATGAAATAAAAATGTACACAAATTTACAAAGTTTTTTAACTTGTAAGTTCCTGGCTTAATATTCAAACGTTTTGTGAATAAATAACAAGTTCTGAAGCTTTTTATGGAACATAGGAAGAAGAAGATATTTAAGGAAGCAATGGGCAGTTTTTTCCCGGTGTTTCCCTGTGGCCTTTTCCATTAAAACGGTCTCACTCAAATTTTTTTTCATGTATTATGACCTGTTAAACACGATTTTTAATTGTGGCTTGGTCTTGAATGCACATAATAATAGTAATTAACAAATTTTATTAACAAATTGAAAAATCATAAAATTTTGTTAAAAAAAATTTATTCTTATTCTTTGACACTCCTAAAAAAAATGTTTGATGAAATTTTTTTCTACACGTCATACTTTTTAAGAAAAAAATTGTCAAACTTTAAAAAAATTAGAAATATGCAATTTATAACCGTTAATATTTTGATCGTTGAAAAACTTTTTGCAACTCTGCAAGGCGTTAAAGATTTCTGAATTATTTTCCTTTAAAAACACAAAAATTTGAGACTGGTAAAAAAATTTGTCTCTTATTGATAAGCTTTGAATAGTGAGCTTCTTGCTATGCTACCCATGGTTTGCATACATCTAAAAATAAAATGTACACCTTTGACTTTAATCACTCTACCTAACTTTTTTTCAGGCATTTTCATTAGCCATACGATATTATTTGTAGGAGGTTGTCTCATAACTATCAAATAAATAGTTATAAATAAATTTTGCTACAAATTAGAAAATAGAAATTTTTTTTTGGTAAAATATTGTCTTTTTGTTCCTTGGTTAGTTTAAAATAAAAATTATCTTGTAGAATTTTTCTCTACATGTCAGTGGGTATAAAATTAAACTAGCAAATTTGAATAGAATCGTCATTCATTTTTAACAACACGTGAAGTAGTACCCAGTACCGCAAACAGGAATGGATCAGATTAGAGGACGTGTTTGTCTGCTTGTGTTCACATATTAATCATTTTGTATAAACTATCTACAAAAAAATCTGTTTTTAGTAACCTTATTTCCAAACGGTGAAAAAAAAATTAATACATAGCTCGAACACTCATAAATATAATAAAAAAGAGGAGAAAATATCTAAAACTTGCGGTCGCGGGGGAAAAAAGGCACTCGATCGAGCTTGCGTTAACGCAGGTATGGTGGGAGAAAAAAGCTCTTGAGTTTAAAAAGATTGGCTGTGATATTCAAAGGGTAGGAGTGAAAGTAGCTCGTATTTGCTACGAGTAGATACGTGGTCCTGCCTAGGGTTGTGATTGGTTGAAATAATGGGCTCCAAAGTTGAATTGACCAGGTGTGTTGGTGGTAGTCATGATGTTGGAAATGTCCCAATATATTATTTAGTTCATACCAAAGTATTAATATTTTAAATCCCTGGCAGCTACGTTGGTTCATTTTATGGAATGTTTATTGTTGTACGCAGTAAATCAATGAAAAAGTTTAGGTAGAGAACGAAAAATTACGACGAATTTTTTTTTATTTTGAAAGCGCTTAAAAAATAAGAAATTTGTTTAATCTTAAATCGATAGAATGTTTTGTTAAAGTTTTTCACAATAAATAACAAGGATTGACTTGAATCACTTGCACTTGAATAATTTTTTTTTTTTAAATTATTTAAATCTTACATCGTCCAGACCTAAAAACCCACGTCTGGATCGCATTATCATTTTTTCTATCTTAAGGGGAGAAAAAATAATAAATCTAGTACCATCGAAAACACAAATGTTTTAACAAGAGCTGTTGTTTTATTATAAAGGTAAAGTTGAATTATAAATAAAACTACAGTAAATGTGTATATATATATATATATTGTAACGGGCGGTTGAAACTCAAACGCCGTTTACACTCATCTAGACTGCGCGAGGAAGAAAGGCCAGAGAGAGAGAGAGCGAGAGGGGAAGGGATCGCGATAATGCGTGCGAAAGAAAGAGAGAAAGAAGAGACAAGCGTCTTGATATGAGTATTAGCGAGGGACGCTCTTGGCCATTAGGCCAGACGGGATTAGGTATAGGTAGGAAAAACACGTGTGCGTCTCTCGCCCGCTACGTTTGTCAAGCCACGAGAGGACAACCTCGCCATCGCCTCGCCCGCTTCTGCACCCACGTACCGTCGACGAGAAGGCTTACCGACTAGACACCAGGTCGAATATTTCTGCTGAGAGACCAACTGCTAGGCGAGCAGGTGCAAATAAGGGGCTGCGAAAAGCCAGGTAAGCGCAGTGCGTGCGCAAGAACCATAATAGCCGCGTAATCTCTCTCTGTGCCCGGTCGAATTATCACTGGCCGTCGGCCCCGAGATAAAGCCTTCCTCGACCGTACAGGCTTTGCCGTCAACGCGATCGAGCGAAATACACACACACACACGCGCGCGTATGCTTTTGTACTAGTGCAGACAAATATAGTTTCCGTTTTTTTGATCATTATATGTTTGTTTTGCTTTGTGCGAGCCTTCCCTTGCATGAAGCCCTTCCGACTACTCTTTCCTTACAGGTTTTATCTATAGCAATCTTGGCGTCCAGAAGGGAGCTGTAAGCCGGGCATCGGCCTTATCCTGCCGCCTCCGCGGGCTCGCGCGTAAACACCAACGCGCGAGCGTCCTGAGCTGAGCCAGAGCTGAGCTGGCCTCTCAGCAAGCAGACGTGAACGAGAAAAAGCGGACTCGCTGTCCGCGTTGTAACGTGAGTGTGTCTCCGTACGTGCCCGGGAAACACAGTTCCGGTCAGAGTATCCCTCGAATTAATTTGTGGCTATCAAGGCCATAAGTGAATGCGGACACCCCGTTACAATATATATATATATATATATATATATGTATGTGTAAACATTTTTTCAAACATCAAAATTATAACAAAGTAAGTTTATTTCCTTTAATTTTATGCAGTGCGTGCTGCACAAAAATATAAGGTGTTTTATTGCTTATTTTAAAATTGCGGTCAACAACATACTTCGATTTTTTTGGTCTTGCTTTGCCAGAGAAGTAGCTACGTTCTTGTCAAATCACTTAACTGGCATTAAATATAAAAAAAGGACACACACCAACACAGAACTGGCTTGACCAACACCCAAAAAAAAGCGTTCGATCAATGACATGATTTACTTACAAGTGGGTCAGTGCTTGTACTAAAAAAAGATCATAGGAAAAATAAACGTAAAACAAAAACACGTGCAGGACATATACAAACAGACATAAATAAATTATAAGTAGAGCTGCGTCGTAGCAGGTGGTGAAACTGTATTGTCATGGACGTTGTATGCATTGGTACTATCACACTTCTTGGGCTCAATTCTATATTGTCTTATGCTCTGATTCGTCAAGAATTTTGATCAGATAGTAAGTATGAATAAAAATCATACTTGTTGGATCTCTTTTAATGCTATTTATATTTTATACATAAAGCTTGTTTAATTTGAAAAAATTTGTTTAATTTTTAGGTCAGTAGTGGATTCATTCTAGTTATGGGTATCAAAATAAGTAAACAAGACGAGGATGGATACGATTCCTTAGAAACCACCGTAACAAATAACATACGAGATGAATATGATTTGGATAAGGTTGAGGCTGGCTCCCATCGGACAATAATGTCTTAAAAATGAGTCAGTCGTCCAAAGACTGTGATCAACATTAAAAATATCGATTGACATACGATTATCATCTACGAAAGAGAATGTGAAAGGAGAAATAATAAATGATGTCATTCTTCTATCTAATCTATTTTATTTACGAATACTTAGTCAACTAAAATATTTTGACACGTTTTACTTTTGATCATATTAGTACAAGGATGAAAATGAAAATTTAGATACTTCTTAACATAAGTTACGAAGTATATTCATTTATTTATCGATTTTCTTCTCACTAATATTAACTGCCGTCTCTTTATCCTACACTCAATAGAGATATTTGTAGTTGTACTAATAGTCTACTGGCAAAATACTCGTAAGTTAGTACGTACCGTAGGATAATTTATAACGAAATTTTCTCTTGATTTTGTTGTTATAAAAGATTTCACAGGTCCTAAGTTATTTGACAAATAACTTGACTGTCGTGTTCTTACGCTCAAGATACTTATGTGCTCGTTGGTTTTATTTAAAAAAAATGAATCATTGGTTCTTTTATTTTATTATTTTTTTATGTTTGTATTTACAGTTTAATTTTTTTTTATAAGAAGACCAGATAATTTGTACTGCATGGAACAACAGCTAGAAGTCATATTTTTTGTTGTTGTATACATTATCACGTGTTTGTTAGCTAAAATTATTATCTGCAAAGCATGTATGTTAGTCACTTTGAATATTATACGTACCTTTTTGCTTTTACCTTAACATTGCATAATTTTTTTTAAGCTTTTGTTTTTACCTGTACAATTAAGATAAAGTGCTATTCCTCATTTGTCCGTAATAAAATTACGAAATGCAATAATAGCGCTCTGTTCTACTTACATATATGTAAACATGGCCTCTGCTTAACGTACCCACCCTTTTTTCCTGCGGATAAGGACATATACAAGTACAACAGCCCCTATTCTCTTAAAAACGCTTCCTCGAACTCTTACCCCACCAAAGTCAAAAATTTCTAATATTTTATCTATACTTTCCAGCATAAAACAAAGTAGCGACACTATATATAGAGTTAAGCCGAAGAAGAATAGTTTATTCCCTCAAGTATCGCGTGTCGGTACTGACGCGTTAATGTGCATGACAATTCAAATTTACCACCTTCTATACTACGCAGCTCTGCTCACAACATATTTGTAATTGTCTGTATAATATGTCCTGCACCTGCTTTCGTTTCACGTTTCTGTTCCCCTATGAAATGTTTATTGGATCAAGCACTAACCCATTTGTAAGTAAATCGCGTTATTGATCGAACACTCTCTTTTGAGTATTTGTATAAAATCACAAATCAGCTGTTTGTTGGTGTTGATGCTTTTTTAATATTTAATGCCAATGTAGTGTAAAGGAAATACAAAAAAAATTAAAGTATGATGTTGACCGCTATCTTAAAATAAGGATTTCGTTTGGAGAAGAAGTATATTTAACTGGTTTTCAAGTGAAATAACTAATATTACGTGCTAATCACAATGACTTTTTCTAAAACGATTTTTTTCAGTGGATTTTACTTTTTTTTCTAACTGATGTGCAAACACATAATTAAAGATAATCGTTTTTTACTTTATAGTAGTTTCGTTGCATTTGAAAGAAGCGTCGATTTGAGGAGAAAAAAAAAAAAAAAGAATTGATCATTAAAGCTCAAAACAGTTTCTCTTCATAATAAAACGATCAAAACTGTAGCAGTAAGAAATAATTTATGTAAGGTCTGACAGCAAGTTGACTAAATCTTTGAAGATTGTGGACCATATTGTGAAAGGAAGTAATTTTCGACGAAGTAACAATTGATCCCATTTTTACTGACTTATATATAATCAACATAATATTGTAGTATGTTGGTATACTATTTATAACCACTTTTACACGCTAAAAATAGAGAAATTCTATTCATTAAAATTATTTTTATTTTATACTATTTGTCAACTAGGTCGCGAATGTCAATTTTTTTTTTTTTTCCGATATAACTCGTCATGGCAAGACGACATCCCAAATATACTGTGTATCTTTACCAGTTGTGAAGTTGTTCGACTTTTGTGTCTCTTCCAAATGTGAAGTTGCTGGACTTTTGTGTAATTGGCGGCAGGTATTGTTTATTTGCCTCATATGTACCCCAACTCTTATTCCAATACCTGTGCGCCTTTTCGGCCTCGATTCTCAAAGGTGGGAAAAGTAGAAAAGAGAAGCTAGAAAAATAGAGAAGAAAAGCGAAGTTAGTCGAGTCTTACTAATCTTCGGTAAGTCGGGTATATTATCTAGAGCCGTTAGAGACACGCCCTACTTGTCTCAAGAGGTTACAATAAAGTTACTTTAACCGCAATTCGTGCCTTTATTTTTTTGTCAATCGAAAAAGCCACGTCACAATAGTATTTTTATCAAAATGTCTGATGGAACACATAAATCATATAAAGACGACCCGGGTCTAAATATACCATCAGATTTTGAAGATCCCGATTCAGTAATGTTAGCGGGTCACGAGATTACATCTCCTAGCAAAACTTCCCAAGAGACGAGGCAGTTGGAGATTGAGCCGATATCTAAGGATGATCCTCGCATCTCAGCCACCGATAGTGATAAGGTGAGGAAACGATCAATTAAAGACGAATATCTCATTTTCTTTTCATTTCTCGAAAATTCAATAAAGTGGCGTATTTGCAGGGCACCTATATACAGAAAATAGATTCTACTACATTTGTTCCGAATACGCTTAACGTCAACGTAAGTACGAAAGTTCTTTGTCGAAGTCTTTGTCTAGGTTTACTTTTTATGTATTAAATCTTTTTTGTGTTAAATGCTGGACTAAAATAAAAAAAGTATGTGCCAACTAGTCTTTAATTTTACTTTGTCAATAAATTTGATGAGCTCATAGGTATGAATAAAACTTTAAACCTGTTGGATGTTTTAAAATACTTTTTTATTCACACGCATGAAAATTATTTTATGACAATAAAATATGTTAGTGAGAAAAGTATGTTTAATTTTCAGGTCAGTGGTAAATCCGTTTTAGTAAAAGGCATAAAGATAGTTGAAGAAGGTGAAAACGAAAACGCTTTCCGAGAAACCACCTTAACATGTAAGATTCCAGATAAGAATGATTCGGATAAGGTTGAGGCGTGGCTCGACTCGGACAATGTCTTGTATTTATATGCTCCAGCTATTCATAAGTAGACTGTGATCAACCTTATAAATGTCGATTTATGGTTACAGTAACTAAGAGATAATATAAAAAAGATATATAATAAATAATGTCATTATACTGTCTAATTTATTTTATTCACAAATAGTCATCTAAAATATTTTGAGATCTCATAGTTTTTATCATATTAATACAAAAAATAAAATTAAAATTTGAACACTTCATAAAATAAGTTAAGTATTACATTTATACAGTTGTCGATTTTCTTTTCAATAATATCAAGTGCTATTTTTTTTATCCTACACTCAATCGAGATACTTATAGTTGAAAAGTCTACTGAAAAAATTTTTGTAATCTAGTAGGTACCGTTGGATAATTTCTAACAAAATTTTCTCTTGATTTTGTTGTTATGAATGATTTCACAGGGTTTGGGTCAGTTGACATGGCTAAAACGTTATCTAACAAATTTTTCTCATGATTGTTGTTATGAAAGATTTTACAGGGTTTGGGTTATTTGACAAGGCTAAAACGTTATTACAAACAACAGCTCCAGAAAAAATATTTATATGCAAGATTTAACACGATTATTAGTTTTTTTAACAAGATAAATCTTTATAAGTCATAAATAAATTTTTTATGTAAATAAATAACCAGAATGCCTATAAAAAATATTTTTAAAGAAATTTAAAGTAATAACTATTTAGGAATCATTTTAGTTTTTTTTTCAGCCACCTCAATTTGCCTCTTGCCACATATAATTGATAGTGACAAAAACTGTCCAGTTTGTTACTTATTTTTCTGCAATATAACTCCTTTAAATAACATCTGCCAAACAATAAAAAGTATCTCGTTAAGGTTGATGTAAGATAAGCTCATTGATGTTATGATTTAATTTTTCTAAGAATTAAAAATTTTTATTTCTAAAACGAAGCACCTGACAAAAAAATACTTTTTTAAATATAATATTTAAAATACGATACAATTTAGTGAAATATGAGATATTATACTACACAATAAAGAATTCAAAATCAAATTTAGAAAAACAGTAGTGTAATTAAAAAATTTTAAAAATGACGGTCTTTCTTTCAACACAACAATTTTTTAGTGCAATAAGTAATATATTAACATGTATACAGTATACTACTAAGAATTTTTTTGACCGATACATTTTTAATGAGCAAACATTATATATGACTTCTAAAAATTACTCACAAAGGAGTTAAAATTTTAATCTTATTAGCATGTGCTTGTAACAATTAAACATTATTTTCTGTAATTTTTCCATCGAATTTAAGTTTAACTTTTTGTCTTTGTGTTTCAAAAAAAAGAAGTAACTGACCTTTTTACTCATTTACCATTTTCCTTGATAAAGAACTAAAATTAAATTTATAAAATATAGAGGCAAAATAAAAAAGATACAAACAAATGATTTCTTAGAATATTTATTTTAACACTTTTATAAAAATTTACAAATTTATTTACTGCATGACATTGAAAGTATTATTAACACTTACTTTGATTAAACATTTAACTTATAATTAACATTTAATGAAAAAATATAAGACTTAGCAAATTTTTAACTGCACATCTTGTATTGTAGAATAAAAAATATGCGAACAATAATTATTTTTCAAAATGATTGATTCTTTACATTTTTTATTTAATCTTTATAAGTCAACTAATGATGTAAATTATGAATAATTTTGAAATGTTCCTACATGCACTTATAGGCACCTTACAGAGGGTCAGGGCACAGTGTGTCAGATGCAGAAGCTTCTTTTGATGGGCTCTGCTCAACTCTGCTGTTTGCTGTACTCAGGACCAACACAAACACAATCCTAATAAGCCAATCGCTAGCTCGGAATCTTACGTCTGTAAGCTTCATAAGTTTGAGTGACACATCGATGTGTATATGTTGTGTGAGTAATATACATGTATACACAGTTTCTAAAGAAAGTCTTGAACATGGTGGCTCACCTGCCACACTGTGCCTTGGCCCTCTGCAAGGTGATTTACAGTCTACAGATTACAGAAGGCACCTGGCACATTATTGACATCTGACGGTGGAATCACCCTTAATCCTCAATGTCTGGTCAGTTCAAATCCAAATGACATAACAATGATTAAATATAGCTATTTCATTTGAACTTTTAGGTTACAACCCTGCATTTTAAGAATAACTTTTAAGAATGATATCGTGATATCCAGTTTCTTTTAAAAATTCGTCAAGAACTATGGCACTCCTTTGATTACTACTAATAAATAACTTTAAATTTTAGGAGGCCCAACTTCCTAGTCTCCGAGAAATAAAATCAGAAACATTTCCGGTCAAACATATAGATTCGTGTGGAGAGATTATTATTGTTTACTAATGGTTAATTGTAAATCAATAAATACTATTAAATTTTACTGGAATCGCTTGAAAAACTAAAACAATGAGATTAATTGCGATTAAACTTATTAATTAAAATTTCAGTGAGTCTAGCTTCAATGATTTTTAAATTTATTAACTTAGAATTATTGCAAAATGTGGTGAAGAAATATGTATGTAGTTAGTACAGGTCAGTACAAAATCTATATTTAGGAGTAATTTTCTTACCATGAGCGTTAAATCTTTGGCATAATTAAGCAGAAACACGAGTTTTGCAAGTTAATAACTAATATACATGAATCGGGGTTCTTATGGGGTATAAGGCCACAAAGGGCGTGGCTGCGGCTCTCTGTACTGAGAGTAAACTGAAAAAGGCTTCCCATCATTGTACAAACGGTTGGTTTTCTTTGGTTTCCTAAGTTTCTTGATTCTCCTACACGGTTTTCTTACAAGATACTGTACAATCTGTCTGTGACATTTCTCATACAAAAATATGATTAGACTTAGGGAAAATCCACTTAATAAAAACACAAACAGTGGAGTGACTTCAGAAAGACCTAGTGATGTAAATGAAACTTCTTTTTTAATACCGAATTTGGCCCGATTTTTGTTTTTTCTCCGAGAAATTATTCCATTCTCTCTATACTTTTGGATGCTGAAAAAAATTTACATTATTAAAATTGTCCGGCATAAATTTTTTATTTAAAAATACTTACTGATGATTTAAAAATTGAAGAAGTGGATCTCCTTTGTTCAAAACTATACCTTTTTTTCTAAAGTTACCTAGTGGAAAAGCTAAGATTTTGCAAGGTTTTTTGAAAGTTACTGGACTCCGAAATTCACCAATATTATAGAGAACTACCCTTTCGTTGCATACCTACATTAAAAAAAAAATTTTTAAGATTAACACGCTAAAAAGTAATCTATTTTAATTTATATAATTTGTACATTTTTCAAAAATTTTCCAGAATTGCCCTAGTTTGAAGTGTACTAGTTTAGAACCGTATTTATTGCACACACACGCGCGGACACACAAACATAGATTGATACGAATCATTTGTATAAACGTCTCCAAAAGTAAAAAATTACATTATAAAGTTTAATAATATCTTTGTAGGGGTAAGCGGTACAATTATTGACACCTTAAGGTAGTGATTGACCCCTGTATGATTTGTATGTCTATATATAAAGGCTCCATTTAAAAATGCACGTGGCGGTCAATCACTATTAGGGGGTCAAAAACTGTACCCATTACCCCTATAACTATTTTTCGAGTGAAATGTTAAAGATAATTCTTAATGACATTTACACAAATTTCTTAAGTGCCAAAAACTTTTGTCTACGGTAGAATATAAAAAAACAACTATCTTTTGTCAAATTGTCCTACCACCATTACAAATAAAAGTGTTAAAAATAATTTTTAAATGCTATTGAGAAAGGTGATGCATTGTTTAGTATCTTCAAAAATTATCAACGTAAGTTAAATATTTTACATTACCTGCTGTATAGCCTCTTGGAAGGTTGTAGGTAGACTATTCTCATCTTTCAAAAACAATCTCAGTTCGTCATTTATATTGTCCTTTGAGCTCTAATAAAATATCATTGGATAAAGTTTTTAAGTACAATGTAATTGATATATTCAATTAAAACTTTACAAAATTACCGAGAAAAACGTTAATGAGTCAGTGTTTTTTACAATAATCAATTGATATGTTTTGTCCTCTAGAAATCCACGCGCATTTCTAAATGGAATGTGTGGTTTTGAAACTGTAGCAAAACTTGTAAAACAGCCTGCGTACATTGAAATAACAATGAATGCTGTCAGATATAGCGATAGTCTTGCCATCTTGGATGATATGGAATTGAATTGTTCATCTGTAAATTTAAAAAAAATGTAGGTATAGACAGGTAGTTCCATTGTATAAGTGTATCTAAATTTTTAGGGTTCTTAAATTATATTTAAAAGTATATGATGATTAACAAGATCAAAGACGTACATTTTGCAAACTTGAATAATCATCTATGATTTTTTTATTTTTTACACTCAAGTTTCCAGAAATTGTGGAAAATTGTTTTACCAAGTTAGTGAAAAAAACACCTCCTTCTGCCATTTATGAAAGTTTGTAAGAGAAGTTCAAAATGGAGAAGCGGGCCAAAAAAATGTATGTTATATTTGAGCATTTTAGGAGTGCACACAAATTTTTCTAGATTTTTTATGAGCGGAAATTTTCGAGAAAATAAGAAATGAAAAATTGACAGTTTAAAACGGTTTCTTATGAGAGAGCAAGGTTAGGTTTGCCTTTTAATTGAAATTAAGGTATATTCTAAATGTGTTGTTTAAAAAAAAACGTTTTTATAGATAACTTGGTGCTAAAGAAAGATGCTCGATAAAAAAAAAAATCAAACTTTGCCAGGCATTTTTAAAAAATATAAGCAGTTAGAGGTCGTACAGTTTAAAAATTGTAGAGGACAAGAGCAGCTGCGGTAAAGGGGGCCCAGATGCGTTAGTGGGGAGGGGCCTCCCCGTTCCTCGCCTCTCTAAATGATACTCCCAAACCTCCTTAAAAAGTTTTTTTTTTATATCTTATTTTTCCTAACTTTCTTTGCACACTCCTTATTTAAAAAAAGTATTTGTCTTCACGTTATGGATCACCTGCAGGTAGTTAGTATTTTATATCTATAGAGTTATTAAAATAGAATTGAGATTTATGAGGGCATTCGAGTCCACGAAATTTTTTAAATATTGTGTATTTTTACCTCCCAAAGATGATAAACCATGAAATTCGTCATTATTTTTCTGTTGTTGATTGTTATAAAACAAATTACATGAACTGAGAACATTTTTCAATTTTGGTAACCATAAAATTTATTCCGATTCTTTGACATATTTTGAACAAAAATTGATGGAGATATATGTACTCAAACCCCACAGATTTTAGGTAAAAAAGCTGACCACTTGTTACTTAACCATTGCTGATTTATTTTTAACTCAGCTGGGCTCAAATTTTTCCTTAAAACGTGTACTTCAAGATAAAAAAAGACTTATAACAATCTGCAACTTGGCAACCACGGTATTGTTAATCAACGCACAGCTGTCTTAGATAATTTTTAGGCTCTTATGTATATCAACGATCAATAGTTACAAAAACTTTAGGAGGTAGACACGTACATCAACATATCACTATGTAACCAACTTAGATCACCCATATACTATTTTTTAAATTTGTTTTATATTGAAAATACATGATTTTTAAGTGGCTTCTTTTTGTTCTCTGACAAAGTAATAAGGCACTCCCATAATTTTGTTGCACCTAAAAACTAATTTAGGATATATTATCATGAAGAAAGAAAGCATCATGACATGTAGAATATCGCTATAATAAAAAGTATAAAAATATAAATAATAATATAATGGTAATCAAAAAATTAATAATAAAATCGAATGGGTTTATGGTAAGCATTTCATTAATTACCTCATATTCGTGTATATTTACGCATGGGTATATTATTTTCTAAAAGTATATATGAAAATTTTCATTTTTTAAGAGTGATGATCTAGTCAACTCTATTATTTAATTAAAACAACCCAACCTTTGGAAAATGTAATTTTACCGAATAATTGTTCTTTATAATGACAATCTTGTACGATATGGTATAAATAACATAAATTTAACATCTTTGCTGCATTTTTGAATAAACCATCTTAAACAGTTTACCTGTAAATTCCTGATGGACGAACATACGCCACACGTTTAAGAAACTGTCCGACAGTTTGAAAATAAATCCTCTTCTATCATTATGTAATACTAAAATTACGCTAAACAGAATTGATGAAATAGCTATAAGTATAATCAAGAAAATCCAAATGCGTTTGCTGAAAACCTATTTAATAAAAGAGATAAAACGTAATAAAGAAATCAAGTCATGAATATTTTACAATTAAAATATTTCACCTCAAAATAAGCATTCCATGGAATCTCCATGGTACCTGGTAATTTATAGTATAATGTGTCTTGCAAATCCATAATTTCAATCGTTACGTCATAATCATCCAAGTTTTTGTTCGTTAAAAACTCGCCGGGAAGAATAATACTTTCATTTAATAATTTTGTGGACTTAATTAATGTGTTATTGACACTTTCATGGGATTCCTTCTTGATATGGGAGCCATTTTTAAACTTATATGCTAATCCTGTGTTAGATGCAAAATCTCCCACTATTTCAGAATAAAAAGTAGAAATCTACGAGCATTGAAGGAAAATAATTGAGTTTTTGTGAATGCAATAATTGTGATATTTTGAAATAAAACAATTTGTATTAAATCAATTCGATACCTCAGCAGTAATTGTAGCCGACGCACCACTTAAATTCTTTCGTCTCTGTACCAAAGCACGCTTGTCTATTACGGTCAATCCTTCCTTGATGCTCCACTCGAATAATTTATTAACGTGTAATTTATTTTGAGGTCCAACAGCGAACCATTCATGAATGTTTTTATTGTTTCCGCATTTTATTAAGACTTCACTTTTTATATTCAAGTGGAGGTAATTCTTTTTAGGACACTGGCAAGTGCTATGGATCTCTTCAGTGATGTCAGGCCGGAATAACAAGAGCCATACGTGAGGCGAAAGATTGTGATGCCTCGAAAATTGTGTGAATTTTTCGAAATCATTGTCAGTATTTAAAAATACCACAAAAAGAGTTTTTGAGTAATTTCTTAGTTTCGGATACTTTTCTGGAATATCTGATATAGTCGAAGCTACAGAGTATACCATTTTACGCGAGAATTCTTTAACCATGTTGACCACCGAATGTATGTCTGTGGATTCAAGAGAAAAATTGTTGTATTTAAGTATTTATACCTTTTGTAAAAATCGGTTTGCTTTTGCTTACCTTCGTTGCTCCTGTAAATAATTCCTATACTGGTGGTCGCATACAACTTTTGTACATCCAAAATTACAGGAACTTGACTTTCCATGTTTTTAGCTGAATCACATGGCATGAATAAAACAACGGCGAATATTACAACGAGGCTGGTTAGCTTCATCATTTTTGGCTAAAAATATGTGAAGAGAATTTAAACGTTTTCTCACAAAATTAAATAAATCATTATATACGTCTTTATATGAGATAGTAAAAGCGAGACTATTTTACGAAAGTACAACTACCAATACATAGCTAAACCAAGATTCAATTTAATTAATACACAAAATATTCGTATAACAGTACTACTTCTTGACACTATATTCTTGTTTTTAAAGATATGTTACGTTATTGTTCATTTATTTGTCTTTTTTTCATTTTTGAGTGAATTATAAAATTTACTCAACATTTTGTAAAATAGTGAATTATCGCGTTAGACTTTATACTTAAAAAAACTCGAGAAACATTCCTTTTTTTAGTCTTCATAAAATTAAAATCATTTACGAAAACACGTACATATTGTTGCAGAAATCGTGAGGAAGCAGGAACATGCTTTGATCGTATGATTTAGGTTAGGGCACATAACTTTTTCAACGATTTTATTTATTTACATACTTAATCTTTAAAAAAGTTTTAGCCTTTTCTACCTTTTAAACCATATTTTTGCCTTAGTATGTCGTCAGAAGTTATTTGAATAGACAATCAAAATTATTCAAAAAGTTTGACTTTTTTTTAGAATGTCGATAAATGCAGTGTAATAGTAGTCGTACGCATACGGATTTCATTTAATCTTTTAATTTTTAAGCAATTTTTTCTGTTATTTTTTTTGCCTGCAATTTCTTTTAACTTCAGATATGCAAAACTCTAGTTTGTACAAAAAGCTTCATTTAGTTTTTTATAAGACAGTGAATTTTTAGGTTTTTAAACAGCCAATTTTTATAATATTCTATACTAAGGTTTAAAGTAAAATGTTATCTTTTGAATTTTTACTTTTATAGTAAATCAATGATTGAAGAAGTAGAAAAACCAAATCAAATTTATTCAAATTTAATATTTAGAATGCAAAAAAATGATCAAGTGCTCTCTACAATTCCCGTGACTTTCTAAAAAGTATTCAAGTTCTGTATAATCTAACGTTAAAGGATAACTTAATTACGCTAGTTGATTTACGTCAAGTTAAATTAGTATTTTTTTTGCGAAAATTTAGCACTAGTTTTAATAGTAAAAATAAAATTATGTTCAACAAAAACTTTTCTGTTAATTAACTACTTTAATGTACATAAAATTATTTCCATTGTCATTTTAGTAGTGAGAATTAATTTTAAATATTTTTTTTTGACACATATTTATAGTAAAGATGGAGACAATTTAAACAAAGTTTTTGATAAGTCCCCTTAAAAAAAATTTTATTTTTTTAAATAACGGCAACAAAAGTAGATATTTAATTCTATGTGAAGCTTGAATAATAACTTTCGGTTACATATGGTGCAGAACTCTGCTTTTTTTGTATTAAAAAAAAACATTACTTAAATGACATTAAAAAAGTTGATAAGTATTGTAAGTTGGTAGTTAGAGACATCCCAAAACGAAGCACAGCTAAATTGTTTGAATTTTATTGACTTTGTACTTTTTAAACGGTTTTTTACCATTATTTGTTTCGTCCACCATTTTTTCTGACGTCTTGAACATCAACTAAGTGTTTATCTTAAAAGTTTTGTTTACCTAGTTTTATAGAATTTCTTAACGAAGGAAAGCTTGGTTGTGCTTGATGAGTTACTTCAAATAAAATTACAGATGTTTATGCAAAAGTTTAGCACTTGTTTTATTAATAAAAAAGAAACGATGTTAAACCAAAAAATTTTTTTAATTAACTTCTTTAATGAGTAAGGAATTGCTTTTATTGTGTTAGCACAACAAAATTTAAGCTTTTCTTTACCAATACTTCATTTTAATAGTAAAAACTTACGTCAAATATTATATTATTTGCACGCGCTTTTAAGAAGAGAGTAAAAGTAAAATTCTTATTATTCAGACAGCATACTTAAATTGATAAAAAGAAGCAAAGAAACGATGAGAATAAAAAAAGTTTTTTACTTTCTTATACTACATCAATGATAGCTTTTAGTTTTATGTAGTGCATTTTTCTGCGTATTTTGTATCAAAGAAAGTACATTACTTAAAACAAAACAAAATGATTTCGATGAGAGCTAAATGCATCTATTTCTGCCAGAGAGAGGATTTAAAGATGCACTTACTTGTTAACTTGATTCTCGTAACGCAGACAATGACTTCCGGGAACTCCTTAGATGAAGCTGGGCACGGCTGGGATGGCCACCTTTTGGATGCTGGAAGTTGTGACTTCTCGAGTTTCACAGGACACTTTTCACAAACGAATATCTATATTCGAGTACTAAACTTCTTTGACAAACTGTATCGGAAACGTAGTACACAGTGATCACTTGGGGTTGAGGTGTTGTCTAGTTGACGCACTGCGAGACAGTGACGTGTTGGGGCTCTGCCTTGAAGGGGTTGGAATTTTCTCTCCCACTACCAAAATTTTCTGGCCATGAAGTGGGTGAAAAGGAACGCCCATTGACATAGTCAACCCCTTCCTAACTTCCCCTCTTTTTATTTGTATTTCCTAAAACAAACAAAACAGAAGCCAATCGCCGTAGGACAGGTCGTAAAGAAACCAATACATTACAAGATTTCAATGCAATGCATCGTAGGCATAAAGATATTTTCTTTTAGAGATATACTATATATAACGAGAAACTTTTCGGCAATGAATATTATCAATTTTTAAAATATTCATTTATTAAAATTTTTTAGTAACACAAAAAATTAGTTAGCAACGGTAGCTGTTTATCGAAATATTTTCTAATTCATTCACATCAGTTAATCAGCTGTACGTTAATTTGTTTATGTTTTTGATTTAAAAAAAAATTTGATGTATCATTAGCGTACCAAATCCAAATATGAGTGAAATCCAATTTAGAAATTTGGTGTTCAATTACTGCTGTAGGTATTAATATGCTCAATAGTTTTTTTATATAAGATATTAATAATAGGTTTATTTTTTTATAATTATTTTTACTTATAATAGCAGTGCTATCATAGAATTTTTGCACAACCAAAACATGTTTTATAATTCAATAAGTACTGTTTGTACTTGAATGGGTGCTTTGACTTTATATTACTTATCATAACTTAAGATCTCTTTTCGTATAAAAAAGGCAGGTAATTTTTAATGCAAAAAAAAGGCTAGAAGTAATTAGCCTTTATTGTTATATTATATAATTTTTTGGCTAATATCTGATTTAAGTATGTGGAAAGTATTTTTATACAAAGCAAAAAGGTCTGAAGCATTTTTTTAAGATTTTCTGCTTTTTTGCTTATTAATTGTGTATTGTTTGTTCTGTAAAGCTGTAATGATTATCGTTAAGGAAAATTTATTTTAAATTGAGGTAGTACTATTAAAGAATAATTTTTTGTTTCTTAAAAGAACAATAAGTATTTTTAACGTCATAAACAGTGAAGACTTTAGACTTTTATACTTTAGAAGAAATCAAAATTATCTACCATTTTTCGTTAATTTAATGATTTAAAAGTTTACGAGGTTGATTGACAGTTAGTACACAATAAAGTATTCGGTTCGTACCTTCAAGTGAGATTTTTTGATGCTAATTTTTTAAAGTTAACGCTCTGTTATAACGAACTTTTTACATAAATTTACATTTATCTGTTGTAAGTAAACAAATAAGCAAAATTATTTTAAAATAAGTGTTTAATAAAAAGTGAAATTAATATTTGATGCATCATTAATATCGCCAATGATATGCTTTACTAAAATACGCCGAGTGCGATTGTATATGCTGCAAATTTTTTTTAAGCTCCAACCTCTAAGTAAAATTAAGAAAATGTGCTAACACATGCTCATCTGTAGATATATTAACAAATGGTTTAAATACATACAGGACCATCCCTTGAATCCCCTACTTTCTTCTCTTGGCGTTAAAAACATAGATAACTTTAACGGCCGCTACGCTTTTTCAAACGTTTCTCCTTTTAACGTCCTAAATTTTCAATATCTCATCTGTATTTTCCAGCATAAAACAAAGCAGCGACACTATATATATTATTGAGCCGAAGAAGATTAGTTTATTCCCTTAAATATCCCGTGTCAGTACTGACGCGTTAATGTGGATGACAATTAAGTTTTATTACCTTCTACTACGCAGCTCTGCTCATAATATATTTACAATTCTTTGTGTAGGTCCTGCACCTGCTTTTGTTCCACATTTATTTTTCCTATGATATGTTTTTAGAATCAAGCACTCACCCTTTTCTAATTAAATCGTGTTATTGATCGAACGCTTATTTTTGGGTGTTTGTATAAAATCACAAGCCAATCATTTATTTTTGTGTTTTTTTTTTTTAAATTAAAAGACAGTGTGGCGATTTGATGTTACTGTGGCCGTTTCTCTAGTAAAAAAAAACTGAAATTAAAGTGTGATATTGACCACAAGCTCAAAATAAGCAATAAAATACCTAATCATTTTGTGCAGCATATACTAAAAAGTGAAAGGAAAGATTATTTTTTGTTTTTTTTTCTAAATTTAAAGTAATTTTTATGCATTTATCACTACTGTAGTTCTATTTTCAACTGCATTATATTCTAATTACCAAACAACAATTTTTTTACAACACTTTTGTTTTTTATGGTAAAAGATTTTTTACTTTTTTTTTTTTCAGATAAAAACAATAATACTACGAACCAAACCTGAATTTAAGGTTTGAAAGAAATAAGATTTAAATAATTTAAAAATAATAATTTACGCGAGTTCGAGTGATTCAAGTGGATCTTCACTATTCATTATGAAAAATTTTAATTAGGCATCCTATCGATTGTACCATAAGCGATTTCTTACTTTTTTAAGTATCTCCCTAAAACCAAAGAAAATCATCGTATTTTTTCTTTTCTACCTTATGTTCTTTATGAGTTCGCGGCGTAGAACGAAAAATATTCCAAAAAATAAACCAACGTAGCTGGCAGGGATTTGAAATAATAATATCTTAGTATGGAATAAATAATATATTGAGCCATTTCCAACATCAGGACTACCACCAACACACCGTGTTAATCGAATTTCGGAGCCCATTGTTTCAACCAATCAGAATCCTAGGTAGGGCCACGTATCTTCCTACAGCAAATCCGAGCTACTTTCACTCCAACCCTTTAAACATTGAGGCCAATCTTCTTAAACTCGCGACCATCAAGCGCCTTTTTTCCCCTGCGACAGCAATTTTGGGATATTTTGTCCTATTCTGTTACTATTTCCATAAGTATTCAAGGTATGTACTGATTTTGTGGTTTTCGTTTGTAAATAAGTTGACGAAGAACAGATATATTCGAAGATGGTTTATGAAAATAGAGCAATTTGTAAATAGTTGCAGATATACCCACGCGTTAAAGAATTTGATCTGATGTTGTTTGTGATATTGTAGTACTTAAGCTGCGAAAGAAAAGTTTGCAATTAAAATAGTAGACAACTTAATCTAATATTTTTCAACTTAAATTTAAACCCTAGGAGATAAATACAATGTATATCAATACTATCGAGTTTCGATAAATAATACTTGTTACCTCTCAAATCGATATTGCCACCTTATTAAATAGCAACTTGGTGAGTTTGACTCTAAAAGTTTCTCTTTAATCACTAACAAAGTACAAACTCAAAGGTAATACTGCAGAGATTCGTACTAGGCATGAGGTATGAAGTAAGCTCGTCATTTGTCTGGAATAAGGAAACTGCGAGTCATTTAATTTCAAGTAGTACGAGTCCGAGTTTGGTCAGACATAGGCAGATTTTATTTAAAATTATGTTCTCGGGTATCAAACACTCATCTAAATGTAGTTAAAATGAAAAAACCATTATAAATACAAAAAAAAAAAAAAAAAAAAAAAAAATCAAATGAATTAACTTTCGTTATTGTGACTGTGCCAGTCTTGCAGAAGTTTCAGAAATTTCAAGTTTTACCCGATACAGTATCTGTTTTTACTGAAAGAC
Organism: Copidosoma floridanum; assembly: GCF_036245765.1. NCBI lineage: Eukaryota > Metazoa > Arthropoda > Insecta > Hymenoptera > Encyrtidae > Copidosoma > Copidosoma floridanum. Next base: position 5,553,130 of record NW_028321912.1, on the reverse strand, counting down.
TTTCTGGTTTTTTGTAACAGACTTGTATCTGAAGCGATCGGCCAAATTGAGAAAATCAAGACACTATTTGTTGAAATTTATATTTTTCCCATTTATAAGAATCTCGAAAATTCATGTGATCCTTAAAGTCCGTGAGAATCATGGAAAGGACAATAGACTACTTTAAAAAAGTCGAGCCAAAGAGTTATCGGACAACCTAACTGGGCATGTAGTGATCAAGGACACAACTACACTCTAATTATTAATTAAGTCTCGTAGCTCTCCGAACCCCTTGACACGATCGGTAGGTAGCACCTGAATAATACATCCATCAGCGCGTCAAACAAAAAGACTCTCTTAGCACATGATTTATTAAAGCCCTTGGCTACCGCGTACCCACTAATAGTATAGTTCTCCTATAGAGAAAAGCAGCTGGGGAGGAATTACCCACTTTTACCCGCAAACGATTTTTACTGGACTAGTACAGTATAAATACTATAGTATACTTACAGGAGGTAGTAATTTCAAAATAATCATATTTTTTTAATTCACAAATTTTTTTCTCAATAGAATTAGCTTAGTACTAATAAATTTAATAGTATTAGGACATCTAATGGGTAGCGATTTTTATCCTTACCTATTACATATTCGATATTGGAGTGGCGTCAATTTTGGCTGCAGCTATGCAGTCTACTTATATGAATATATGTTATCGCACGTAATACGGTAGAGGCCGCGACAACGATGTCCTTGGCAGTTGTATTATGGACGGGCGATTTTGGTCGCTCAGCAGGTCGAGAGACTGCGTGATTTTTCTTGAAATAGTAATTTAAATGTCATTAATTTTTTTGTAAGAAAAAAGATAACAATCATCATTTATATAATTTAGATGGTCTGTTTGTTTACTGATAAATCAATAATACAATTTTTTAGAAAATTGAACAATGAAAAAAAAAAATGATAAAAGAATAAGAAAAGAAAGGAAAACAAGAAAAAAAAATTGCATCAAAAGTCGTGTTTGTTAGCCTGTGATTTGTGGCGCTGAGATAGAAAAGAAATCATTTTTTATAAACCATATTCAAAAATATCTGTTCTTCGTCAACTTATTTACAAACAAAAAGTACAAAATGAATACATAGTTTGAATACTCATGAAAATAATAACAGAAGAGGACAAAATATCCAAAAGTTGTGGTCGTAGGGTTAAAAAGGCACTCGATCGAGCTTGCGTTAACGCAGGTGTGGTGGGAGGAAAAAACTCTTGAGTTTGAGTAGATTGGTTATAGTTTTTAAAGAGTAGGGGTAAAAGGAGTTCGTATTTGCTACAAGTAAATACGTGGCCCTTCGTAGAATTTCGATTGGTTGAAACAATGGGCTCCAACATTCGATTAACCAGGGGTGGTAATGGTGGTCCTGATGTTGGAAATGTCCCAATATATTATTCATTTCATACCAAAGTATTAATAATATAAATCTCTGGCAACTACGTTGGTTTATTTTATGGAATATTTTTTGTTGGACGCAGAGAACTAATAAAGAAAATAAGGTAGAAAAAAAAAATTGTGAAAATTTTCGTTGATTTAAAAAAGACTCTTAAAATGTGAGGAATTCGTTTATTTCAAAATAAATAGAATTCTTTGTTAATGTTTTTTATGATAAATAATAATGACTCACTTGAATCACTTGCACTTGCATAACATTTGGTTTTACAATTATCTAAATCTCATATCTTCTAGACCTAAGAATTCTTGTTTGGATCGTAGAATTGTTGTTTTTATCTTAGGAAAAAAAAGTAAAAAATCTTGTACGATGAAAAACAAACTTTGTTGTCTAGTAATTTAGATGTAAAAAGTTTAGTCAAAAATGTAATTACAGCAGTAATACATGCATCATAATTAATTTAAATTTCAAAAAAATTAAAAAATAATATTTCCTTCAACTTTATTTAGTACATGCTGCACAAAATCATTTAGTGCTTCATTGCTTATTTTTACATAGCTGTCAATATCTTCTTCTGATTTTTTTGGCTTTTTCTTGCCAGAGAAGTAGCCACGTGCTTACGAAACTACCACATAGGCTCGAAACATAAAAAATCCTCCACACCAACAAATAAATGGCTTGTGATTTTATTTAAACACCGAAAAGAGAGTATTCGATCAATAACATGATGTACTTACAAAAGGGTCAGTGCTTGATTCCAAAAACAGATGGTAGAAAAAATAAACGTTAAACAAAAACAAGCGCGGGACATATAGGAACAATAATAAATATATTATAAGCAAAGCAGCATAGTAGCGGATGGTAAAATTCAATTGTCATGCTTATTGTACGTATTCGTACTGTAACGCTTTCTGGGCTCGACTCTATATAGTATCGCTTCTTTGATTTATGCCGGATGAAGCTGTAGAAAGTTTCCGATGTCGAAAAGAAAAAGCTCATAAAAACATTTTTAAAAGCGTGTAGGCTGTTATAATGACATACATATGATCTTAATTGCAGAAAAAAAATGTATTGCAATGTATGTAATTCCCAACTTCAGGAAAATTAAATTATCATATTATCAGTAAGCTTAGCATAAATCGACGTTAACGAAATACTGTTCAAAGTTGTATAAATATTGTTAAAATAAGTATAACTGAAGAAAAATATAAGGCAAAAGACAACTTACGTGATTGCTAATTATACCTAAAAAATATACCAAAATGCTCCATCAATAGGTAACTTAAATAGAAATATTAAAACTTTAATTTAATATATTTTTTGTAACAGTATTCTGCTTTTTCTTTGACTTAGTTAATTTCTAGCCATAGTAGATGAAAAATTTAATGTATTTATTCAACGATTTTTATTCTACCATGCCTACATCGTTACGGGTATTTTTAGAAAGCCTCGCAAACAATAATTTTTTTTAAATTAAAATATTGAGGACAAAATTGTACTTGGTATAAGTGGAAAGAAAGTTGAGAATGGTTCAAGTTTAATAATTACCATATTGTAAAATGCTTACACTATTATTTTTATTTTCAGATAAACATGATAAAAACTATGAAATCTCTTAGTTTTTTGGTTAATTGTTTGTGAATAAAATATATTTAATAATGGAATGACATCATTTATTATTTCTCATTATACATTCTCTTTCGTAGATAAAAACCATGAGTCAATCGATATTTTTACTGTTAATTACAGTCTATACATTGGCCATTGGCTCATTTTTAGAAGGAGCATATAAATATAAGAAGTTATTGTCTAAGTCGAGCCACGCCTCAACTTTATCCGAATCAAATTGTTCTAGATTGTTAACTTTCAGGGGTGTTTTTGAGTAAGCGTTTTCGTTCTCGTCATCTTCAACTTCCTTGATGCCGGTTACTACAATAGATTTACCACTGACCTAAGCCATGAACACATTTTTCAATTAAAAGAACCTTACTTTGTATTAATTGCATAGTATTGAAACATCTGATAGCTAGAGACTTTTATTTGTATGATAAAAGTTTTGGCCAAAGTAGAGCATAAGACTTGTTGGCAGGTACTTATTCAATTTAATTTTAAAATTAAACGCGAGTAAAACTTAATGATGAATAAGTAAAACCGGACAAATACTTAAACAAAGACTTTGATACTTATGATGACGTTGAGCGTATTGGAAACAAATATTGTAGTATCTATTTCCCTCAGACGTTTTAACTTGAAATGCACCACTTTATTGAATTTTCGAGAAACGTAGAGAAATCGAGATATTCGTCTTTGATTGATCGTTTTCTCACCTTATCATTATTTGCGGCTGAGATGCGAGGATCATCCTTAGATATCGATTCAATTGCCAACTGCCTTGTCTCTTGGAAAGTGTTGCTAGGAGATATAGTTTGGTGACCCGCCAACTTATATTCAAAGTGGCTTTCTTAGGACCTGCTATTAATGGGGGATGCGGCTCAAAAGGTGGATAAGTCGAATCCTCTTCAGACATTTTAAAACAAATTCCAGTGTAACATGAAATACTCGATTAGTTTGAAAATAAAAGTGCGAATTGTGGTTAAAGTTACTTAACAAAAACCTCTTAGTTGTGAGAATAGTGACACGAGTCGGTTGGTCTGGAGAGTCTGATTATCTCACTTTCGCGTTCCAATCAAATCTTTCCAACCTGCCCCGATAACTTAGAATATTGATGACGTGACTGCAATTATATACAACAGTTCGTGAGCTACGACTGCTAACTGCTACGAGGCGAGTTTGGTTTTACCACTGATTCGAGGGCCTTATCGTGGCCAAGCTGCCGAACAAGGCGTACATAGTTTTGTTCATTAGCTGAGCATGGAAGGATTACAACGAGTATACGTCAGACGATTCGCGCGGAAATGTGCTTGCAGGTACACACTGCGCCGCAAGGAAGGGCCCAAAAATCCAAGGAAACAATAGAATTTCGAGACATTATACAAATATCAGTGTGTAAATTTTGTGTTAGTACAATATTTTATTTCAATCTTATCGAATAAGACGTAACTCAATTATACCATAAAATTACTTGTTTTAACAAATCTATGACAAGTTACTGTTGTAATTTTGTCCAACTGATATAAGTACAAGTCTGATCGTAGTATATATGCTCAACCAACTAAGACAACGTGTATTACAAATATGGTGAAAATGACATGTTTTAAGAGAAACAATGTCAATAAATAAGTATACTACCTTATTAATTTTTTCTACGTTAAATATGTCCTAGTAAGTGTCATAAAACTATTAAAAAATACGAAAAAAACGTGCATCACTTCTTATGAGATATGACTTCTTATCACTCAGTATCTATTATACGTACCCTACTATGTTTTTGTATCGTATAAAAAAAATTGATGCAAGAAAGCTCGTGCAACTTAAATAGATTTGTATCTTTAATACATTGGTCATCAACTATTGAGTAAGGATGCGAAGAAAATAAAAACGTAATTAGCCAGTTTATTGTTGATTAATTTTTGTTAAATAAAGGAATTTATCTGCTGGTGAATAACGCCGTTATGACAAGAAACAGAAAATTTTTACATAATTAATTAGAAAATTCTTAACTCGATATTGTAATTTGAAGTATTGAAATAAAGATTTTTAAAAGTTATTGTTGAATTATATAATAGTTAGGAAAATGAAATAAAAATGTACACAAATTTACAAAGTTTTTTAACTTGTAAGTTCCTGGCTTAATATTCAAACGTTTTGTGAATAAATAACAAGTTCTGAAGCTTTTTATGGAACATAGGAAGAAGAAGATATTTAAGGAAGCAATGGGCAGTTTTTTCCCGGTGTTTCCCTGTGGCCTTTTCCATTAAAACGGTCTCACTCAAATTTTTTTTCATGTATTATGACCTGTTGAACACGATTTTTAATTGTGGCTTGGTCTTGAATGCACATAATAATAGTAATTAACAAATTTTATTAACAAATTGAAAAATCATAAAATTTTGTTAAAAAAAATTTATTCTTATTCTTTGACACTCCTAAAAAAAATGTTTGATGAAATTTTTTTCTACACGTCATACTTTTTAAGAAAAAAATTGTCAAACTTTAAAAAAATTAGAAATATGCAATTTATAACCGTTAATATTTTGATCGTTGAAAAACTTTTTGCAACTCTGCAAGGCGTTAAAGATTTCTGAATTATTTTCCTTTAGAAACACAAAAATTTGAGACTGGTAAAAAAATTTGTCTTTTATTGATAAGCTTTGAATAGTGAGCTTCTTGCTATGCTACCCATGGTTTGCATACATCTAAAAATAAAATGTACACCTTTGACTTTAATCACTCTACCTAACTTTTTTTCAGGCATTTTCATTAGCCATACGATATTATTTGTAGGAGGTTGTCTCATAACTATCAAATGAATAGTTATAAATAAATTTTGCTACAAATTAGAAAATAGAAATTTTTTTTTGGTAAAATATTGTCTTTTTGTTCCTTGGTTAGTTTAAAATAAAAATTATCTTGTAGAATTTTTCTCTACATGTCAGTGGGTATAAAATTAAACTAGCAAATTTGAATAGAATCGTCATTCATTTTTAACAACACGTGAAGTAGTACCCAGTACCGCAAACAGGAATGGATCAGATTAGAGGACGTGTTTGTCTGCTTGTGTTCACATATTAATCATTTTGTATAAACTATCTACAAAAAAATCTGTTTTTAGTAACCTTATTTCCAAACGGTGAAAAAAAAATTAATACATAGCTCGAACACTCATAAATATAATAAAAAAGAGGAGAAAATATCTAAAACTTGCGGTCGCGGGGGAAAAAAGGCACTCGATCGAGCTTGCGTTAACGCAGGTATGGTGGGAGAAAAAAGCTCTTGAGTTTAAAAAGATTGGCTGTGATATTCAAAGGGTAGGAGTGAAAGTAGCTCGTATTTGCTACGAGTAGATACGTGGTCCTGCCTAGGGTTGTGATTGGTTGAAATAATGGGCTCCAAAGTTGAATTGACCAGGTGTGTTGGTGGTAGTCATGATGTTGGAAATGTCCCAATATATTATTTAGTTCATACCAAAGTATTAATATTTTAAATCTCTGGCAGCTACGTTGGTTCATTTTATGGAATGTTTATTGTTGTACGCAGTAAATCAATGAAAAAGTTTAGGTAGAGAACGAAAAATTACGACGAATTTTTTTTTATTTTGAAAGCGCTTAAAAAATAAGAAATTTGTTTAATCTTAAAGCGATAGAATGTTTTGTTAAAGTTTTTCACAATAAATAACAAGGATTGACTTGAATCACTTGCACTTGAATAATTTTTTTTTTTTAAATTATTTAAATCTTACATCGTCCAGACCTAAAAACCCACGTCTGGATCGCATTATCATTTTTTCTATCTTAAGGGGAGAAAAAATAATAAATCTAGTACCATCGAAAACACAAATGTTTTAACAAGAGCTGTTGTTTTATTATAAAGGTAAAGTTGAATTATAAATAAAACTACAGTAAATGTGTATATATATATATATATATTGTAACGGGCGGTTGAAACTCAAACGCCGTTTACACTCATCTAGACTGCGCGAGGAAGAAAGGCCAGAGAGAGAGAGAGCGAGAGGGGAAGGGATCGCGATAATGCGTGCGAAAGAAAGAGAGAAAGAAGAGACAAGCGTCTTGATATGAGTATTAGCGAGGGACGCTCTTGGCCATTAGGCCAGACGGGATTAGGTATAGGTAGGAAAAACACGTGTGCGTCTCTCGCCCGCTACGTTTGTCAAGCCACGAGAGGACAACCTCGCCATCGCCTCGCCCGCTTCTGCACCCACGTACCGTCGACGAGAAGGCTTACCGACTAGACACCAGGTCGAATATTTCTGCTGAGAGACCAACTGCTAGGCGAGCAGGTGCAAATAAGGGGCTGCGAAAAGCCAGGTAAGCGCAGTGCGTGCGCAAGAACCATAATAGCCGCGTAATCTCTCTCTGTGCCCGGTCGAATTATCACTGGCCGTCGGCCCCGAGATAAAGCCTTCCTCGACCGTACAGGCTTTGCCGTCAACGCGATCGAGCGAAATACACACACACACACGCGCGCGTATGCTTTTGTACTAGTGCAGACAAATATAGTTTCCGTTTTTTTGATCATTATATGTTTGTTTTGCTTTGTGCGAGCCTTCCCTTGCATGAAGCCCTTCCGACTACTCTTTCCTTACAGGTTTTATCTATAGCAATCTTGGCGTCCAGAAGGGAGCTGTAAGCCGGGCATCGGCCTTATCCTGCCGCCTCCGCGGGCTCGCGCGTAAACACCAACGCGCGAGCGTCCTGAGCTGAGCCAGAGCTGAGCTGGCCTCTCAGCAAGCAGACGTGAACGAGAAAAAGCGGACTCGCTGTCCGCGTTGTAACGTGAGTGTGTCTCCGTACGTGCCCGGGAAACACAGTCCCGGTCAGAGTATCCCTCGAATTAATTTGTGGCTATCAAGGCCATAAGTGAATACGGACACCCCGTTACAATATATATATATATATATATATATATATATATATATATATATATATATATATATGTGTAAACATTTTTTTAAACATCAAAATTATAACAAAGTAAGTTTATTTCCTTTAATTTTATGCAGTGCGTGCTGCACAAAAATATAAGGTGTTTTATTGCTTATTTTAAAATTGCGGTCAACAACATACTTCGATTTTTTTGGTCTTGCTTTGCCAGAGAAGTAGCTACGTTCTTGTCAAATCACTTAACTGGCATTAAATATTAAAAAAGGACACACACCAACACAGAACTGGCTTGACCAACACTCAAAAAAAAGCGTTCGATCAATGACATGATTTACTTACAAGTGGGTCAGTGCTTGTACTAAAAAAAGATCATAGGAAAAATAAACGTAAAACAAAAACACGTGCAGGACATATACAAACAGACATAAATAAATTATAAGTAGAGCTGCGTCGTAGCAGGTGGTGAAACTGTATTGTCATGGACGTTGTATGCATTGGTACTATCACACTTCTTGGGCTCAATTCTATATTGTCTTATGCTCTGATTCGTCAAGAATTATGATCAGATAGTAAGTATGAATAAAAATCATACTTGTTGGATCTCTTTTAATGCTATTTATATTTTATACATAAAGCTTGTTTAATTCGAAAAAATTTGTTTAATTTTTAGGTCAGTAGTGGATTCATTCTAGTTATGTGTATCAAAATAAGTAAACAAGACGAGGATGGATACGATTCCTTAGAAACCACCGTAACAAATAACATACGAGATGAATATGATTTGGATAAGGTTGAGGCTGGCTCCCATCGGACAATAATGTCTTAAAAATGAGTCAGTCGTCCAAAGACTGTGATCAACATTAAAAATATCGATTGACATACGATTATCATCTACGAAAGAGAATGTGAAAGGAGAAATAATAAATGATGTCATTCTTCTATCTAATCTATTTTATTTACGAATACTTAGTCAACTAAAATATTTTGACACGTTTTACTTTTGATCATATTAGTACAAGGATGAAAATAAAAATTTAGATACTTCTTAACATAAGTTACGAAGTATATTCATTTATTTATCGATTTTCTTCTCACTAATATTAACTGCCGTCTCTTTATCCTACACTCAATAGAGATATTTGTAGTTGTACTAATAGTCTACTGGCAAAATACTCGTAAGTTAGTATGTACCGTAGGATAATTTATAACGAAATTTTCTCTTGATTTTGTTGTTATAAAAGATTTCACAGGTCCTAAGTTATTTGACAAATAACTTGACTGTCGTGTTCTTACGCTCAAGATACTTATGTGCTCGTTGGTTTTATTTAAAAAAAATGAATCATTGTTTCTTTTATTTTATTATTTTTTTATGTTTGTATTTACAGTTTAATTTTTTTTTATAAGAAGACCAGATAATTTGTACTGCATGGAACAACAGCTAGAAGTCATATTTTTTGTTGTTGTATACATTATCACGTGTTTGTTAGCTAAAATTATTATCTGCAAAGCATGTATGTTAGTCACTTTGAATATTATACGTACCTTTTTGCTTTTACCTTAACATTGCATAATTTTTTTTAAGCTTTTGTTTTTACCTGTACAATTAAGATAAAGTGCTATTCCTCATTTGTCCGTAATAACATTACGAAATGCAATAATAGCGCTCTGTTCTACTTACATATATGTAAACATGGCCTCTGCTTAACGTACCCACCCTTTTTTCCTGCGGATAAGGACATATACAAGTACAACAGCCCCTATTCTCTTAAAAACGCTTCCTCGAACTCTTACCCCACCAAAGTCAAAAATTTCTAATATTTTATCTATACTTTCCAGCATAAAACAAAGTAGCGACACTATATATAGAGTTAAGCCGAAGAAGAATAGTTTATTCCCTCAAGTATCGCGTGTCGGTACTGACGCGTTAATGTGCATGACAATTCAAATTTACCACCTTCTATACTACGCAGCTCTGCTCACAACATATTTGTAATTGTCTGTATAATATGTCCTGCACCTGCTTTCGTTTCACGTTTCTGTTCCCCTATGAAATGTTTATTGGATCAAGCACTAACCCATTTGTAAGTAAATCGCGTTATTGATCGAACACTCTCTTTTGAGTATTTGTATAAAATCACAAATCAGCTGTTTGTTGGTGTTGATGCTTTTTTAATATTTAATGCCAATGTAGTGTAAAGGAAATACAAAAAAAATTAAAGTATGATGTTGACCGCTATCTTAAAATAAGGATTTCGTTTGGAGAAGATGTATATTTAACTGGTTTTCAAGTGAAATAACTAATATTACGTGCTAATCACATTGACTTTTTCTAAAACGATTTTTTTCAGTGGATTTTACTTTTTTTTCTAACTGATGTGCAAACACATAATTAAAGATAATCGTTTTTTACTTTATAGTAGTTTCGTTGCATTTGAAAGAAGCGTCGATTTGAGGAGAAAAAAAAAAAAAAAGAATTGATTATTAAAGCTCAAAACAGTTTCTCTTCATAATAAAACGATCAAAACTGTAGCAGTAAGAAATAATTTATGTAAGGTCTGACAGCAAGTTGACTAAATCTTTGAAGATTGTGGACCATATTGTGAAAGGAAGTAATTTTCGACGAAGTAACAATTGATCCCATTTTTACTGACTTATATATAATCAACATAATATTGTAGTATGTTGGTATACTATTTATAACCACTTTTACACGCTAAAAATAGACAAATTCTATTCATTAAAATTATTTTTATTTTATTTTATTTGTCAACTAGGTCGCGAATGTCAATTTTTTTTTTTTTACCGATATAACTCGTCATGGCAAGACGACATCCCAAATATACTGTGTATCTTTACCAGTTGTGAAGTTGTTCGACTTTTGTGTCTCTTCCAAATGTGAAGTTGCTGGACTTTTGTGTAATTGGCGGCAGGTATTGTTTATTTGCCTCATATGTACCCCAACTCTTATTCCAATACCTGTGCGCCTTTTCGGCCTCGATTCTCAAAGGTGGGGAAAGTAGAAAAGAGAAGCTAGAAAAATAGAGAAGAAAAGCGAAGTTAGTCGAGTCTTACTAATCTTCGGTAAGTCGGGTATATTATCTAGAGCCGTTAGAGACACGCCCTACTTGTCTCAAGAGGTTACAATAAAGTTACTTTAACCGCAATTCGTGCCTTTATTTTTTTGTCAATCGAAAAAGCCACGTCACAATAGTATTTTTATCAAAATGTCTGATGGAACACATAAATCATATAAAGACGACCCGGGTCTAAATATACCATCAGATTTTGAAGATCCCGATTCAGTAATGTTAGCGGGTCACGAGATTACATCTCCTAGCAAAACTTCCCAAGAGACGAGGCAGTTGGAGATTGAGCCGATATCTAAGGATGATCCTCGCATCTCAGCCACCGATAGTGATAAGGTGAGGAAACGATCAATTAAAGACGAATATCTCATTTTCTTTTCATTTCTCGAAAATTCAATAAAGTGGCGTATTTGCAGGGCACCTATATACAGAAAATAGATTCTACTACATTTGTTCCGAATACGCTTAACGTCAACGTAAGTACGAAAGTTCTTTGTCGAAGTCTTTGTCTAGGTTTACTTTTTATGTATTAAATCTTTTTTGTGTTAAATGCTGGACTAAAATAAAAAAAGTATGTGCCAACTAGTCTTTAATTTTACTTTGTCAATAAATTTGATGAGCTCATAGGTATGAATAAAACTTTAAACCTGTTGGATGTTTTAAAATACTTTTTTATTCACACGCATGAAAATTATTTTATGACAATAAAATATGTTAGTGAGAAAAGTATGTTTAATTTTCAGGTCAGTGGTAAATCCGTTTTAGTAAAAGGCATAAAGATAGTTGAAGAAGGTGAAAACGAAAACGCTTTCCGAGAAACCACCTTAACATGTAAGATTCCAGATAAGAATGATTCGGATAAGGTTGAGGCGTGGCTCGACTCGGACAATGTCTTGTATTTATATGCTCCAGCTATTCATAAGTAGACTGTGATCAACCTTATAAATGTCGATTTATGGTTACAGTAACTAAGAGATAATATAAAAAAGATATATAATAAATAATGTCATTATACTGTCTAATTTATTTTATTCACAAATAGTCATCTAAAATATTTTGAGATCTCATAGTTTTTATCATATTAATACAAAAAATAAAATTAAAATTTGAACACTTCATAAAATAAGTTAAGTATTTCATTTATACAGTTGTCGATTTTCTTTTCAATAATATCAAGTGCTATTTTTTTTATCCTACACTCAATCGAGATACTTATAGTTGAAAAGTCTACTGAAAAAATTTTTGTAATCTAGTAGGTACCGTTGGATAATTTCTAACAAAATTTTCTCTTGATTTTGTTGTTATGAATGATTTCACAGGGTTTGGGTCAGTTGACATGGCTAAAACGTTATCTAACAAATTTTTCTCATGATTGTTGTTATGAAAGATTTTACAGTGTTTGGGTTATTTGACAAGGCTAAAACGTTATTACAAACAACAGCTCCAGAAAAAATATTTATATGCAAGATTTAACACGATTATTAGTTTTTTTAACAAGATAAATCTTTATAAGTCATAAATAAATTTTTTATGTAAATAAATAACCAGAATGCCTATAAAAAATATTTTTAAAGAAATTTAAAGTAATAACTATTTAGGAATCATTTTAGTTTTTTTTTCAGCCACCTCAATTTGCCTCTTGCCACATATAATTGATAGTGACAAAAACTGTCCAGTTTGTTACTTATTTTTCTGCAATATAACTCCTTTAAATAACATCTGCCAAACAATAAAAAGTATCTCGTTAAGGTTGATGTAAGATAAGCTCATTGATGTTATGATTTAATTTTTCTAAGAATTAAAAATTTTTATTTCTAAAACGAAGCACCTGACAAAAAAATACTTTTTTAAATATAATATTTAAAATACGATACAATTTAGTGAAATATGAGATATTATACTACACAATAAAGAATTTAAAATCAAATTTAGAAAAACAGTAGTGTAATTAAAAAATTTTAAAAATGACGGTCTTTCTTTCAACACAACAATTTTTTAGTGCAATAAGTAATATATTAACATGTATACAGTATACTACTAAGAATTTTTTTGACCGATACATTTTTAATGAGCAAACATTATATATGACTTCTAAAAATTACTCACAAAGGAGTTAAAATTTTAATCTTATTAGCATGTGCTTGTAACAATTAAACATTATTTTCTGTAATTTTTCCATCGAATTTAAGTTTAACTTTTTGTCTTTGTGTTTCAAAAAAAAGAAGTAACTGACCTTTTTACTCATTTACCATTTTCCTTGATAAAGAACTAAAATTAAATTTATAAAATATAGAGGCAAAATAAAAAAGATACAAACAAATGATTTCTTAGAATATTTATTTTAACACTTTTATAAAAATTTACAAATTTATTTACTGCATGACATTTAAAGTATTATTAACACTTACTTTGATTAAACATTTAACTTTTAATTAACATTTAACGAAAAAATATAAGACTTAGCAAATTTTTAACTGCACATCTTGTATTGTAGAATAAAAAATATGCGAACAATAATTATTTTTCAAAATGATTGATTCTTTACATTTTTTATTTAATCTTTATAAGTCAACTAATGATGTAAATTATGAATAATTTTGAAATGTTCCTACATGCACTTATAGGCACCTTACAGAGGGTCAGGGCACAGTGTGTCAGATGCAGAAGCTTCTTTTGATGGGCTCTGCTCAACTCTGCTGTTTGCTGTACTCAGGACCAACACAAACACAATCCTAATAAGCCAATCGCTAGCTCGGAATCTTACGTCTGTAAGCTTCATAAGTTTGAGTGACACATCGATGTGTATATGTTGTGTGAGTAATATACATGTATACACAGTTTCTAAAGAAAGTCTTGAACATGGTGGCTCACCTGCCACACTGTGCCTTGGCCCTCTGCAAGGTGATTTACAGTCTACAGATTACAGAAGGCACCTGGCACATTATTGACATCTGACGGTGGAATCACCCTTAATCCTCAATGTCTGGTCAGTTCAAATCCAAATGACATAACAATGATTAAATATAGCTATTTCATTTGAACTTTTAGGTTACAACCCTGCATTTTAAGAATAACTTTTAAGAATGATATCGTGATATCCAGTTTCTTTTAAAAATTCGTCAAGAACTATGGCACTCCTTTGATTACTACTAATAAATAACTTTAAATTTTAGGAGGCCCAACTTCCTAGTCTCCGAGAAATAAAATCAGAAACATTTCCGGTCAAACATATAGATTCGTGTGGAGAGATTATTATTGTTTACTAATGGTTAATTGTAAATCAATAAATACTATTAAATTTTACTGGAATCGCTTGAAAAACTAAAACAATGAGATTAATTGCGATTAAACTTATTAATTAAAATTTCAGTGAGTCTAGCTTCAATGATTTTTAAATTTATTAACTTAGAATTATTGCAAAATGTGGTGAAGAAATATGTATGTAGTTAGTACAGGTCAGTACAAAATCTATATTTAGGAGTAATTTTCTTACCATGAGCGTTAAATCTTTGGCATAATTAAGCAGAAACACGAGTTTTGCAAGTTAATAACTAATATACATGAATCGGGGTTCTTATGGGGTATAAGGCCACAAAGGGCGTGGCTGCGGCTCTCTGTACTGAGAGTAAACTGAAAAAGGCTTCCCATCATTGTACAAACGGTTGGTTTTCTTTGGTTTCCTAAGTTTCTTGATTCTCCTACACGGTTTTCTTACAAGATACTGTACAATCTGTCTGTGACATTTCTCATACAAAAATATGATTAGACTTAGGGAAAATCCACTTAATAAAAACACAAACAGTGGAGTGACTTCAGAAAGACCTAGTGATGTAAATGAAACTTCTTTTTTAATACCGAATTTGGCCCGATTTTTGTTTTTTCTCCGAGAAATTATTCCATTCTCTCTATACTTTTGGATGCTGAAAAAAATTTACATTATTAAAATTGTCCGGCATAAATTTTTTATTTAAAAATACTTACTGATGATTTAAAAATTGAAGAAGTGGATCTCCTTTGTTCAAAACTATACCTTTTTTTCTAAAGTTACCTAGTGGAAAAGCTAAGATTTTGCAAGGTTTTTTGAAAGTTACTGGACTCCGAAATTCACCAATATTATAGAGAACTACCCTTTCGTTGCATACCTACATTAAAAAAAAAATTTTTAAGATTAACACGCTAAAAAGTAATCTATTTTAATTTATATAATTTGTACATTTTTCAAAAATTTTCCAGAATTGCCCTAGTTTGAAGTGTACTAGTTTAGAACCGTATTTATTGCACACACACGCGCGGACACACAAACATAGATTGATACGAATCATTTGTATAAACGTCTCAAAAAGTAAAAAATTACATTATAAAGTTTAATAATATCTTCGTAGGGGTAAGCGGTACAATTATTGACACCTTAAGGTAGTGATTGACCCCTGTATGATTTGTATGTCTATATATAAAGGCTCCATTTAAAAATGCACGTGGCGGTCAATCACTATCAGGGGGTCAAAAACTGTACCCATTACCCCTATAACTATTTTTCGAGTGAAATGTTAAAGATAATTCTTAATGACATTTACACAAATTTCTTAAGTGCCAAAAACTTTTGTCTACGGTAGAATATAAAAAAACAACTATCTTTTGTCAAATTGTCCTACCACCATTACAAATAAAAGTGTTAAAAATAATTTTTAAATGCTATTGAGAAAGGTGATGCATTGTTTAGTATCTTCAAAAATTATCAACGTAAGTTAAATATTTTACATTACCTGCTGTATAGCCTCTTGGAAGGTTGTAGGTAGACTATTCTCATCTTTCAAAAACAATCTCAGTTCGTCATTTATAGTGTCCTTTGAGCTCTAATAAAATATCATTGGATAAAGTTTTTAAGTACAATGTAATTGATATATTCAATTAAAACTTTACAAAATTACCGAGAAAAACGTTAATGAGTCAGTGTTTTTTACAATAATCAATTGATATGTTTTGTCCTCTAGAAATCCACGCGCATTTCTAAATGGAATGTGTGGTTTTGAAACTGTAGCAAAACTTGTAAAACAGCCTGCGTACATTGAAATAACAATGAATGCTGTCAGATATAGCGATAGTCTTGCCATCTTGGATGATATGGAATTGAATTGTTCATCTGTAAATTTAAAAAAAATGTAGGTATAGACAGGTAATTCCATTGTATAAGTGTATCTAAATTTTTAGGGTTCTTAAATTATATTTAAAAGTATATGATGATTAACAAGATCAAAGAAGTACATTTTGCAAACTTGAATAATCATCTATGATTTTTTTATTTTTTACACTCAAGTTTCCAGAAATTGTGGAAAATTGTTTTACCAAGTTAGTGAAAAAAACACCTCCTTCTGCCATTTATGAAAGTTTGTAAGAGAAGTTCAAAATGGAGAAGCGGGCCAAAAAAATGTATGTTATATTTGAGCATTTTAGGAGTGCACACAAATTTTTCTAGATTTTTTATGAGCGGAAATTTTCGAGAAAATAAGAAATGAAAAATTGACAGTTTAAAACGGTTTCTTATGAGAGAGCAAGGTTAGGTTTGCCTTTTAATTGAAATTAAGGTATATTCTAAATGTGTTGTTTAAAAAAAAACGTTTTTATAGATAACTTGGTGCTAAAGAAAGATGCTCGATAAAAAAAAAAATCAAACTTTGCCAGGCATTTTTAAAAAATATAAGCAGTTAGAGGTCGTACAGTTTAAAAATTGTAGAGGACAAGAGCAGCTGCGGTAAAGGGGGCCCAGATGCGTTAGTGGGGAGGGGCCTCCCCGTTCCTCGCCTCTCTAAATGATACTCCCAAACCTCCTTAAAAAGTTTTTTTTTTATATCTTATTTTTCCTAACTTTCTTTGCACACTCCTTATTTAAAAAAAGTATTTGTCTCCACGTTATGGATCACCTGCAGGTGGTTAGTATTTTATATCTATAGAGTTATTAAAATAGAATTGAGATTTATGAGGGCATTCGAGTCCACGAAATTTTTTAAATATTGTGTATTTTTACCTCCCAAAGATGATAAACCATGAAATTCGTCATTATTTTTCTGTTGTTGATTGTTATAAAACAAATTACATGAACTGAGAACATTTTTCAATTTTGGTAACCATAAAATTTATTCCGATTCTTTGACATATTTTGAACAAAAATTGATGGAGATATATGTACTCAAACCCCACAGATTTTAGGTAAAAAAGCTGACCACTTGTTACTTAACCATTGCTGATTTATTTTTAACTCAGCTGGGCTCAAATTTTTCCTTAAAACGTGTACTTCAAGATAAAAAAAGACTCATAACAATCTGCAACTTGGCAACCACGGTATTGTTAATCAACGCACAGCTGTCTTAGATAATTTTTAGGCTCTTATGTATATCAACGATCAATAGTTACAAAAACTTTAGGAGGTAGACACGTACACCAACATATCACTATGTAACCAATTTGGATCACCCATATACTATTTTTTAAATTTGTTTTATATTGAAAATACATGATTTTTAAGTGGCTTCTTTTTGTTCTCTGACAAAGTAATAAGGCACTCCCATAATTTTGTTGCACCTAAAAACTAATTTAGGATATATTATCATGAAGAAAGAAAGCATCATGACATGTAGAAAATCGCTATAATAAAAAGTATAAAAATATAAATAATAATATAATGGTAATCAAAAAATTAATAATAAAATCGAATGGGTTTATGGTAAGCATTTCATTAATTATCTCATATTCGTGTATATTTACGCATGGGTATATTATTTTCTAAAAGTATATATGAAAATTTTCATTTTTCAAGAGTGATGATCTAGTCAACTCTATTATTTAATTAAAACAACCCAACCTTTGTAAAATGTAATTTTACCGAATAATTGTTCTTTATAATGACAATCTTGTACGATATGGTATAAATAAGATAAATTTAACATCTTTGCTGCATTTTTGAATAAACAATCTTAAACAGTTTACCTGTAAATTCCTGATGGACGAACATACGCCACACGTTTAAGAAACTGTCCGACAGTTTGAAAATAAATCCTCTTCTATCATTATGTAATACTAAAATTACGCTAAATAGAATTGATGAAATAGCTATAAGTATAATCAAGAAAATCCAAATGCGTTTGCTGAAAACCTATTTAATAAAAGAGATAAAACGTAATAAAGAAATCAAGTCATGAATATTTTACAATTAAAATATTTCACCTCAAAATAAGCATTCCATGGAATCTCCATGGTACCTGGTAATTTATAGTATAATGTGTCTTGCAAATCCATAATTTCAATCGTTACGTCATAATCATCCAAGTTTTTGTTCGTTAAAAACTCGCCGGGAAGAATAATACTTTCATTTAATAATTTTGTGGACTTAATTAATGTGTTATTGACACTTTTATGGGATTCCTTCTTGATATGGGAGCCATTTTTAAACTTATATGCTAATCCTGTGTTAGATGCAAAATCTTCCACTATTTCAGAATAAAAAGTAGAAATCTACGAGCATTGAAGGAAAATAATTAAGTTTTTGTGAATGCAATAATTGTGATATTTTGAAATAAAACAATTTGTATTAAATCAATTCGATACCTCAGCAGTAATTGTAGCCGACGCACTACTTAAATTCTTTCGTCTCTGTACCAAAGCACGCTTGTCTATTACGGTCAATCCTTCCTTGATGCTCCACTCGAATAATTTATTAACGTGTAATTTATTTTGAGGTCCAACAGCGAACCATTCATGAATGTTTTTATTGTTTCCGCATTTTATTAAGACTTCACTTTTTATATTCAAGTGGAGGTAATTCTTTTTAGGACACTGGCAAGTGCTATGGATCTCTTCAGTGATGTCAGGCCAGAATAACAAGAGCCATACGTGAGGCGAAAGATTGTGATGCCTCGAAAATTGTGTGAATTTTTCGAAATCATTGTCAGTATTTAAAAATACCACAAAAAGAGTTTTTGAGTAATTTCTTAGTTTCGGATACTTTTCTGGAATATCTGATATAGTCGAAGCTACAGAGTATACCATTTTACGCGAGAATTCTTTAACCATGTTGACCACCGAATGTATGTCTGTGGATTCAAGAGAAAAATTGTTGTATTTAAGTATTTATACCTTTTGTAAAAATCGGTTTGCTTTTGCTTACCTTCGTTGCTCCTGTAAATAATTCCTATACTGGTGGTCGCATACAACTTTTGTACATCCAAAATTACAGGAACTTGACTTTCCATGTTTTTAGCTGAATCACATGGCATGAATAAAACAACGGCGAATATTACAACGAGGCTGGTTAGCTTCATCATTTTTGGCTAAAAATATGTGAAGAGAATTTAAACGTTTTCTCACAAAATTAAATAAATCATTATATACGTCTTTATATGAGATAGTAAAAGCGAGACTATTTTACGAAAGTACAACTACCAATACATAGCTAAACCAAGATTCAATTTAATTAATACACAAAATATTCGTATAACAGTACTACTTCTTGACACTATATTCTTGTTTTTAAAGATATGTTACGTTATTGTTCATTTATTTGTCTTTTTTTCATTTTTGAGTGAATTATAAAATTTACTCAACATTTTGTAAAATAGTGAATTATCGCGTTAGACTTTATACTTAAAAAAACTCGAGAAACATTCCTTTTTTTAGTCTTCATAAAATTAAAATCATTTACGAAAACACGTACATATTGTTGCAGAAATCGTGAGGAAGCAGGAACATGCTTTGATCGTATGATTTAGGTTAGGGCACATAACTTTTTCAACGATTTTATTTATTTACATACTTAATCTTGAAAAAAGTTTTAGCCTTTTCTACCTTTTAAACCATATTTTTGCCTTAGTATGTCGTCAGAAGTTATTTGAATAGACAATCAAAATTATTCAAAAAGTTTGACTTTTTTTTAGAATGTCGATAAATGCAGTGTAATAGTAGTCGTACGCATACGGATTTTATTTAATCTTTTAATTTTTAAGCAATTTTTTCTGTTATTTTTTTTGCCTGCAATTTCTTTTAACTTCAGATATGCAAAACTCTAGTTTGTACAAAAAGCTTCTTTAGTTTTTTATAAGACAGTGAATTTTTAGGTTTTTAAACAGCCAATTTTTATAATATTCTATACTAAGGTTTAAAGTAAAATGTTATCTTTTGAATTTTTACTTTTATAGTAAATCAATGATTGAAGAAGTAGAAAAACCAAATCAAATTTATTCAAATTTAATATTTAGAATGCAAAAAAATGATCAAGTGCTTTCTACAATTCCCGTGACTTTCTAAAAAGTATTCAAGTTCTGTATAATCTAACGTTGAAGGATAACTTAATTACGCTAGTTGATTTACGTCAAGTTAAGTTAGTATTTTTTTTGCGAAAATTTAGCACTAGTTTTAATAGTAAAAATAAAATTATGTTTAACAAAAACTTTTCTGTTAATTAACTACTTTAATGTACATAAAATTATTTCCATTGTCATTTTAGTAGTGAGAATTAATTTTAAATATTTTTTTTTGACACATATTTATAGTAAAGATGGAGACAATTTAAACAAAGTTTTTGATAAGTCCCCTTAAAAAAAATTTTATTTTTTTAAATAACGGCAACAAAAGTAGATATTTAATTCTATGTGGAGCTTGAATAATAACTTTCGGTTACATATGGTGCAGAACTCTGCTTTTTTTGTATTAAAAAAATACATTACTTAAATGACATTAAAAAAGTTGATAAGTATTGTAAGTTGGTAGTTAGAGACATCCCAAAACGAAGCACAGCTAAATTGTTTGAATTTTATTGACTTTGTACTTTTTAAACGGTTTTTAACCATTATTTGTTTCGTCCACCATTTTTTCTGACGTCTTGAACATCAACTAAGTGTTTATCTTAAAAGTTTTGTTTACCTAGTTTTATAGAATTTCTTAACGAAGGAAAGCTTGGTTGTGCTTGATGAGTTACTTCAAATAAAATTACAGATGTTTATGCAAAAGCTTAGCACTTGTTTTATTAATAAAAAAGAAACGATGTTAAACCAAAAAATTTTTTTAATTAACTTCTTTAATGAGTAAGGAATTGCTTTTATTGTGTTAGCACAACAAAATTTAAGCTTTTCTTTACCAATACTTCATTTTAATAGTAAAAACTTACGTCAAATATTATATTATTTGCACGCGCTTTTAAGAAGAGAGTAAAAGTAAAATTCTTATTATTCAGACAGCATACTTAAATTGATAAAAAGAAGCAAAGAAACGATGAGAATAAAAAAAATTTTTTACTTTCTTATACTACATCAATGATAGCTTTTAGTTTTATGTAGTGCATTTTTCTGCGTATTTTGTATCAAAGAAAGTACATTACTTAAAACAAAACAAAATGATTTCGATGAGAGCTAAATGCATCTATTTCTGCCAGAGAGAGGATTTAAAGATGCACTTACTTGTTAACTTGATTCTCGTAACGCAGACAATGACTTCCGGGAACTCCTTAGATGAAGCTGGGCACGGCTGGGATGGCCACCTTTTGGATGCTGGAAGTTGTGACTTTTCGAGTTTCACAGGACACTTTTCACAAACGAATATCTATATTCGAGTACTAAACTTCTTTGACAAACTGTATCGGAAACGTAGTACACAGTGATCACTTGGGGTTGAGGTGTTGTCTAGTTGACGCACTGCGAGACAGTGACGTGTTGGGGCTCTGCCTTGAAGGGCTTGGAATTTTCTCTCCCACTACCAAAATTTTCTGGCCATGAAGTGGGTGAAAAGGAACGCCCATTGACATAGTCAACCCCTTCCTAACTTCCCCTCTTTTTATTTGTATTTCCTAAAACAAACAAAACAGAAGCCAATCGCCGTAGGACAGGTCGTAAAGAAACCAATACATTACAAGATTTCAATGCAATGCATCGTAGGCATAAAGATATTTTCTTTTAGAGATATACTATATATAACGAGAAACTTTTCGGCAATGAATATTATCAATTTTTAAAATATTCATTTATTAAAATTTTTTAGTAACACAAAAAATTAGTTAGCAACGGTAGCTGTTTATCGAAATATTTTCTAATTCATTCACATCAGTTAATCAGCTGTACGTTAATTTGTTTATGTTTTTGATTTAAAAAAAAATTTGATGTATCATTAGCGTACCAAATCCAAATATGAGTGAAATCCAATTTAGAAATTTGGTGTTCAATTACTGCTGTAGGTATTAATATGCTCAATAGTTTTTTTATATAAGATATTAATAATAGGTTTATTTTTTTATAATTATTTTTACTTATAATAGCAGTGCTATCATAGAATTTTTGCACAACCAAAACATGTTTTATAATTCAATAAGTACTGTTTGTACTTGAATGGGTGCTTTGACTTTATATTACTTATCATAACTTAAGATCTCTTTTCGTATAAAAAAGGCAGGTAATTTTTAATGCAAAAAAAAGGCTAGAAGTAATTAGCCTTTATTGTTATATTATATAATTTTTTGGCTAATATCTGATTTAAGTATGTGGAAAGTATTTTTATACAAAGCAAAAAGGTCTGAAGCATTTTTTTAAGATTTTCTGCTTTTTTGCTTATTAATTGTGTATTGTTTGTTCTGTAAAGCTGTAATGATTATCGTTAAGGAAAATTTATTTTAAATTGAGGTAGTACTATTAAAGAATAATTTTTTGTTTCTTAAAAGAACAATAAGTATTTTTAACGTCATAAACAGTGAAGACTTTAGACTTTTATACTTTAGAAGAAATCAAAATTATCTACCATTTTTCGTTAATTTAATGATTTAAAAGTTTACGAGGTTGATTTACAGTTAGTACACAATAAAGTATTCGGTTCGTACCTTCAAGTGAGATTTTTTGATGCTAATTTTTTAAAGTTAACGCTCTGTTATAACGAACTTTTTACATAAATTTACATTTATCTGTTGTAAGTAAACAAATAAGCAAAATTATTTTAAAATAAGTGTTTAATAAAAAGTGAAATTAATATTTGATGCATCATTCATATCGCCAATGATATGCTTTACTAAAATACGCCGAGTGCGATTGTATATGCTGCAAATTTTTTTTAAGCTCCAACTTCTAAGTAAAATTAAGAAAATGTGCTAACACATGCTCATCTGTAGATATATTAACAAATGGTTTAAATACATACAGGACCATCCCTTGAATCCCCTACTTTCTTCTCTTGGCGTTAAAAACATAGATAACTTTAACGGCCGCTACGCTTTTTCAAACGTTTCTCCTTTTAACGTCCTAAATTTTCAATATCTCATCTGTATTTTCCAGCATAAAACAAAGCAGCGACACTATATATATTATTGAGCCGAAGAAGATTAGTTTATTCCCTTAAATATCCCGTGTCAGTACTGACGTGTTAATGTGGATGACAATTAAGTTTTATTACCTTCTACTACGCAGCTCTGCTCATAATATATTTACAATTCTTTGTGTAGGTCCTGCACCTGCTTTTGTTCCACATTTATTTTTCCTATGATATGTTTTTAGAATCAAGCACTCACCCTTTTCTAAGTAAATCGTGTTATTGATCGAACGCTTATTTTTGGGTGTTTGTATAAAATCACAAGCCAATCATTTATTTTCGTGTTTTTTTTTTTTAAATTAAAAGACAGTGTGGCGATTTGATGTTACTGTGGCCGTTTCTCTAGTAAAAAAAAACTGAAATTAAAGTGTGATATTGACCACAAGCTCAAAATAAGCAATAAAATACCTAATCATTTTGTGCAGCATATACTAAAAAGTGAAAGGAAAGATTATTTTTTGTTTTTTTTTCTAAATTTAAAGTAATTTTTATGCATTTATCACTACTGTAGTTCTATTTTCAACTGCATTACATTCTAATTACCAAACAACAATTTTTTTACAACACTTTTGTTTTTTATGGTAAAAGATTTTTTACTTTTTTTTTTTTCAGATAAAAACAATAATACTACGAACCAAACCTGAATTTAAGGTTTGAAAGAAATAAGATTTAAATAATTTAAAAATAATAATTTACGCGAGTTCAAGTGATTCAAGTGGATCTTCACTATTCATTATGAAAAATTTTAATTAGGCATCCTATCGATTGTACCATAAGCGATTTCTTACTTTTTTAAGTATCTCCCTAAAACCAAAGAAAATCATCGTATTTTTTCTTTTCTACCTTATGTTCTTTATGAGTTCGCGGCGTAGAACGAAAAATATTCCAAAAAATAAACCAACGTAGCTGGCAGGGATTTGAAATAATAATATCTTAGTATGGAATAAATAATATATTGAGCCATTTCCAACATCAGGACTACCACCAACACACCGTGTTAATCGAATTTCGGAGCCCATTGTTTCAACCAATCAGAATCCTAGGTAGGGCCACGTATCTTCCTACAGCAAATCCGAGCTACTTTCACTCCAACCCTTTAAACATTGAGGCCAATCTTCTTAAACTCGCGACCATCAAGCGCCTTTTTTCCCCTGCGACAGCAATTTTGGGATATTTTGTCCTATTCTGTTACTATTTCCATAAGTATTCAAGGTATGTACTGATTTTGTGGTTTTCGTTTGTAAATAAGTTGACGAAGAACAGATATATTCGAAGATGGTTTATGAAAATAGAGCAATTTGTAAATAGTTGCAGATATACCCACGCGTTAAAGAATTTGATCTGATGTTGTTTGTGATATTGTAGTACTTAAGCTGCGAAAGAAAAGTTTGCAATTAAAATAGTAGACAACTTAATCTAATATTTTTCAACTTAAATTTAAACCCTAGGAGATAAATACAATGTATATCAATACTATCGAGTTTCGATAAATAATACTTGTTACCTCTCAAATCGATATTGCCACCTTATTAAATAGCAACTTGGTGAGTTTGACTCTAAAAGTTTCTCTTTAATCACTAACAAAGTACAAACTCAAAGGTAATACTGCAGAGATTCGTACTAGGCATGAGGTATGAAGTAAGCTCGTCATTTGTCTGGAATAAGGAAACTGCTAGTCATCCAATTTCAAGTAGTACGAGTCCGAGTTTGGTCAGACATAGGCAGATTTTATTTAAAATTATGTTCTCGGGTATCAAACACTCATCTAAATGTAGTTAAAATAAAAAAACCATTATAAATACAAAAAAAAAAAAAAAAAAAAAAAATCAAATGAATTAACTTTCGTTATTGTGACTGTGCCAGTCTTGCAGAAGTTTCAGGAATTTCAAGTTTTACCCGATACAGTATCTGTTTTTACCGAAAGACTTTCTGGTTTTTTGTAACAGACTTGTATCTGAAGCGATCGGCCAAATTGAGAAAATCAAGACACTATTTGTTGAAATTTATATTTTTCCCATTTATAAGAATCTCGAAAATTCATGTGATCCTTAAAGTCCGTGAGAATCATGGAAAGAACAATAGACTACTTTAAAAAAGTCAAGCCAAAGAGTTATCGGACAACCTAACTGGGCATGTAGTGATCAAGGACACAACTACACTCTAATTATTAATTAAGTCTCGTAGCTCTCCGACCCCCTTGACACGATCGGTAGGTAGCACCTGAATAATACATCCATCAGCGCGTGAAACAAAAAGACTCTCTTAGCACATGATTTATTAAAGCCCTTGGCTACCGCGTACCCACTAATAGTAAAGTTCTCCTATAGAGAAAAGCAGCTGGGGAGGAATTACCCACTTTTACCCGCAAACGATTTTTACTGGACAAGTACAGTATAAATACTATAGTATACTTACAGGTGGTAATGATTCCAAAATAATCATATTTTTTTAATTCACAAATTTTTTTCTCAATAGAATTAGCTTAGTACTGATAAATTTAATAGTATTAGGACATCTAATGGGTAGCGATTTTTATCCTTACCTATTACATATTCGATATTGGAGTGGCGTCAATTTTGGCTGCAGCTATGCAGTCTACATATATGAATATATGTTATCGCACGTAATACGGTAGAGGCCGCGACAACGATGTCCTTGGCAGTTGTATTATGGACGGGCGATTTTGGTCGCTCAGCAGGTCGAGAGACTGCGTGATTTTTCTTGAAATAGTAATTTAAATTTCATTAATTTCTTTGTAAGAAAAAAGATAACAATCATCATTTATATAATTTAGATGGTCTGTTTGTTTACTGATAAATCAATAATACAATTTTTTAGAAAATTGAACAATGAAAAAAAAAAATGATAAAAGAATAAGAAAAGAAAGGAAAACAAGAAAAAAAAATTGCATCAAAAGTCGTGTTTGTTAGCCTGTGATTTGTGGCGCTGAGATAGAAAAGAAATCATTTTTTATAAACCATATTCAAAAATATTTGTTCTTCGTCAACTTATTTACAAACAAAAAGTACAAAATGAATACATAGTTTGAATACTCATGAAAATAATAACAGAAGAGGACAAAATATCCAAAAGTTGTGGTCGTAGGGTTAAAAAGGCACTCGATCGAGCTTGCGTTAACGCAGGTGTGGTGGGAGGAAAAAACTCTTGAGTTTGAGTAGATTGGTTATAGTTTTTAAAGAGTAGGGGTAAAAGGAGTTCGTATTTGCTACAAGTAAATACGTGGCCCTTCGTAGAATTTTGATTGGTTGAAACAATGGGCTCCAACGTTCGATTAACCAGGGGTGGTAATGGTGGTCCTGATGTTGGAAATGTCCCAATATATTATTCATTTCATACCAAAGTATTAATAATATAAATCTCTGGCAACTACGTTGGTTTATTTTATGGAATATTTTTTGTTGGACGCAGAGAACTAATAAAGAAAATAAGGTAGAAAAAAAAAATTGTGAAAATTTTCGTTGATTTAAAAAAGACTCTTAAAATGTAAGGAATTCGTTTATTTCAAAATAAATAGAATTCTTTGTTAATGTTTTTTATGATAAATAATAATGACTCACTTGAATCACTTGCACTTGCATAACATTTGGTTTTACAATTATCTAAATCTCATATCTTCTAGACCTAAGAATTCTTGTTTGGATCGTAGAATTGTTGTTTTTATCTTAGGAAAAAAAAGTAAAAAATCTTGTACGATGAAAAACAAACTTTGTTGTCTAGTAATTTAGATGTAAAAAGTTTAGTCAAAAATGTAATTACAGCAGTAATACATGCATCATAATTAATTTAAATTTCAAAAAAATTAAAAAATAATATTTCCTTCAACTTTATTTAGTACATGCTGCACAAAATCATTTAGTGCTTCATTGCTTATTTTTACATAGCTGTCAATATCTTCTTCTGATTTTTTTGGCTTTTTCTTGCCAGAGAAGTAGCCACGTGCTTACGAAACTACCACATAGGCTCGAAACATAAAAAATCCTCCACACCAACAAATAAATGGCTTGTGATTTTATTTAAACACCAAAAAGAGAGTATTCGATCAATAACATGATGTACTTACAAAAGGGTCAGTGCTTGATTCCAAAAACAGATGGTAGAAAAAATAAACGTTAAACAAAAACAAGCGCGGGACATATAGGAACAATTATAAATATATTATAAGCAAAGCAGCATAGTAGCGGATGGTAAAATTCAATTGTCATGCTTATTGTACGTATTCGTACTGTAACGCTTTCTGGGCTCGACTCTATATAGTATCGCTTCTTTGATTTATGCCGGATGAAGCTGTAGAAAGTTTCCGATGTCGAAAAGAAAAAGCTCATAAAAACATTTTTAAAAGCGTGTAGGCTGTTATAATGACATACATATGATCTTAATTGCAGAAAAAAAATGTATTGCAATGTATGTAATTCCCAACTTCAGGAAAATTAAATTATCATATTATCAGTAAGCTTAGCATAAATCGACGTTAACGAAATACTGTTCAAAGTTGTATAAATATTGTTAAAATAAGTATAACTGAAGAAAAATATAAGGCAAAAGACAACTTACGTGATTGCTAATTATACCTAAAAAATATACCAAAATGCTCCTTCAATAGGTAACTTAAATAGAAATATTAAAACTTTAATTTAATATATTTTTTGTAACAGTATTCTGCTTTTTCTTTGACTTAGTTAATTTCTAGCCATAGTAGATGAAAAATTTAATGTATTTATTTAACGATTTTTATTCTACTATGCCTACATCGTTACGGGTATTTTTAGAAAGCCTCGCAAACAATAATTTTTTTTAAATTAAAATATTGAGGACAAAATTGTACTTGGTATAAGTGGAAAGAAAGTTGAGAATGGTTCAAGTTTAATAATTACCATATTGTAAAATGCTTACACTATTATTTTCATTTTCAGATAAACATGATAAAAACTATGAAATCTCTTAGTTTTTTGGTTAATTGTTTGTGAATAAAATATATTTAATAATGGAATGACATCATTTATTATTTCTCATTATACATTCTCTTTCGTAGATAAAAACCATGAGTCAATCGATATTTTTACTGTTAATTACAGTCTATACATTGGCCATTGGCTCATTTTTAGAAGGAGCATATAAATATAAGAAGTTATTGTCTAAGTCGAGCCACGCCTCAACTTTATCCGAATCAAATTGTTCTAGATTGTTAACTTTCAGGGGTGTTTTTGAGTAAGCGTTTTCGTTCTCGTCATCTTCAACTTCCTTGATGCCGGTTACTACAATAGATTTACCACTGACCTAAGCCATGAACACATTTTTCAATTAAAAGAACCTTACTTTGTATTAATTGCATAGTATTGAAACATCTGATAGCTAGAGACTTTTATTTGTATGATAAAAGTTTTGGCCAAAGTAGAGCATAAGACTTGTTGGCAGGTACTTATTTAATTTAATTTTAAAATTAAACGCGAGTAAAACTTAATGATGAATAAGTAAAACCGGACAAATACTTAAACAAAGACTTTGATACTTATGATGACGTTGAGCGTATTGGAAACAAATATTGTAGTATCTATTTCCCTCAGACGTTTTAACTTGAAATGCACCACTTTATTGAATTTTCGAGAAACGTAGAGAAATCGAGATATTCGTCTTTGATTGATCGTTTTCTCACCTTATCATTATTGGCGGCTGAGATGCGAGGATCATCCTTAGATATCGATTCAATTGCCAACTGCCTTGTCTCTTGGAAAGTGTTGCTAGGAGATATAGTTTGGTGACCCGCCAACTTATATTCAAAGTGGCTTTCTTAGGACCTGCTATTAATGGGGGATGCGGCTCAAAAGGTGGATAAGTCGAATCCTCTTCAGACATTTTAAAACAAATTCCAGTGTAACATGAAATACTCGATTAGTTTGAAAATAAAAGTGCGAATTGTGGTTAAAGTTACTTAACAAAAACCTCTTAGTTGTGAGAATAGTGACACGAGTCGGTTGGTCTGGAGAGTCTGATTATCTCACTTTCGCGTTCCAATCAAATCTTTCCAACCTGCCCCGATAACTTAGAATATTGATGACGTGACTGCAATTATATACAACAGTTCGTGAGCTACGACTGCTAACTGCTACGAGGCGAGTTTGGTTTTACCACTGATTCGAGGGCCTTATCGTGGCCAAGCTGCCGAACAAGGCGTACATAGTTTTGTTCATTAGCTGAGCATGGAAGGATTACAACGAGTATACGTCAGACGATTCGCGCGGAAATGTGCTTGCAGGTACACACTGCGCCGCAAGGAAGGGCCCAAAAATCCAAGGAAACAATAGAATTTCGAGACATTATACAAATATCAGTGTGTAAATTTTGTGTTAGTACGATATTTTATTTCAATCTTATCGAATAAGACGTAACTCAATTATACCATAAAATTACTTGTTTTAACAAATCTATGACAAGATATAAGTTATCTCGCAAGTTACTGTTGTAATTTTGTCCAACTGATATAAGTACAAGTCTGATCGTAGTATATATGCTCAACCAACTAAGACAACGTGTATTACAAATATGGTGAAAATGACATGTTTTAAGAGAAACAATGTCAATAAATAAGTATACTACCTTATTAATTTTTTCTACGTTAAATATGTCCTAGTAAGTGTCATAAAACTATTAAAAAATACGAAAAAAACGTGCATCACTTCTTATGAGATATGACTTCTTATCACTCAGTATCTATTATACGTACCCTACTATGTTTTTGTATCGTATAAAAAAAATTGATGCAAGAAAGCTCGTGCAACTTAAATAGATTTGTATCTTTAATACATTGGTCATCAACTATTGAGTAAGGATGCGAAGAAAATAAAAACGTAATTAGCCAGTTTATTGTTGATTAATTTTTGTTAAATAAAGGAATTTATCTGCTGGTGAATAACGCCGTTATGACAAGAAACAGAAAATTTTTACATAATTAATTAGAAAATTCTTAACTCGATATTGTAATTTGAAGTATTGAAATAAAGATTTTTAAAAGTTATTGTTGAATTATATAATAGTTAGGAAAATGAAATAAAAATGTACACAAATTTACAAAGTTTTTTAACTTGTAAGTTCCTGGCTTAATATTCAAACGTTTTGTGAATAAATAACAAGTTCTGAAGCTTTTTATGGAACATAGGAAGAAGAAGATATTTAAGGAAGCAATGGGCAGTTTTTTCCCGGTGTTTCCCTGTGGCCTTTTCCATTAAAACGGTCTCACTCAAATTTTTTTTCATGTATTATGACCTGTTAAACACGATTTTTAATTGTGGCTTGGTCTTGAATGCACATAATAATAGTAATTAACAAATTTTATTAACAAATTGAAAAATCATAAAATTTTGTTAAAAAAAATTTATTCTTATTCTTTGACACTCCTAAAAAAAATGTTTGATGAAATTTTTTTCTACACGTCATACTTTTTAAGAAAAAAATTGTCAAACTTTAAAAAAATTAGAAATATGCAATTTATAACCGTTAATATTTTGATCGTTGAAAAACTTTTTGCAACTCTGCAAGGCGTTAAAGATTTCTGAATTATTTTCCTTTAGAAACACAAAAATTTGAGACTGGTAAAAAAATTTGTCTCTTATTGATAAGCTTTGAATAGTGAGCTTCTTGCTATGCTACCCATGGTTTGCATACATCTAAAAATAAAATGTACACCTTTGACTTTAATCACTCTACCTAACATTTTTTCAGGCATTTTCATTAGCCATACGATATTATTTGTAGGAGGTTGTCTCATAACTATCAAATGAATAGTTATAAATAAATTTTGCTACAAATTAGAAAATAGAAATTTTTTTTTGGTAAAATATTGTCTTTTTGTTCCTTGGTTAGTTTAAAATAAAAATTATCTTGTAGAATTTTTCTCTACATGTCAGTGGGTATAAAATTAAACTAGCAAATTTGAATAGAATCGTCATTCATTTTTAACAACACGTGAAGTAGTACCCAGTACCGCAAACAGGAATGGATCAGATTAGAGGACGTGTTTGTCTGCTTGTGTTCACATATTAATCATTTTGTATAAACTATCTACAAAAAAATCTGTTTTTAGTAACCTTATTTCCAAACGGTGAAAAAAAAATTAATACATAGCTCGAACACTCATAAATATAATAAAAAAGAGGAGAAAATATCTAAAACTTGCGGTCGCGGGGGAAAAAAGGCACTCGATCGAGCTTGCGTTAACGCAGGTATGGTGGCAGAAAAAAGCTCTTGAGTTTAAAAAGATTGGCTGTGATATTCAAAGGGTAGGAGTGAAAGTAGCTCGTATTTGCTACGAGTAGATACGTGGTCCTGCCTAGGGTTGTGATTGGTTGAAATAATGGGCTCCAAAGTTGAATTGACCAGGTGTGTTGGTGGTAGTCATGATGTTGGAAATGTCCCAATATATTATTTAGTTCATACCAAAGTATTAATATTTTAAATCCCTGGCAGCTACGTTGGTTCATTTTATGGAATGTTTATTGTTGTACGCAGTAAATCAATGAAAAAGTTTAGGTAGAGAACGAAAAATTACGACGAATTTTTTTTTATTTTGAAAGCGCTTAAAAAATAAGAAATTTGTTTAATCTTAAATCGATAGAATGTTTTGTTAAAGTTTTTCACAATAAATAACAAGGATTGACTTGAATCACTTGCACTTAAATAATTTTTTTTTTTTAAATTATTTAAATCTTACATCGTCCAGACCTAAAAACCCACGTCTGGATCGCATTATCATTTTTTCTATCTTAAGGGGAGAAAAAATAATAAATCTAGTACCATCAAAAACACAAATGTTTTAACAAGAGCTGTTGTTTTATTATAAAGGTAAAGTTGAATTATAAATAAAACTACAGTAAATGTGTATATATATATATATTGTAACGGGCGGTTAAAACTCAAACGCCGTTTACACTCATCTAGACTGCGCGAGGAAGAAAGGCCAGAGAGAGAGAGAGCAAGAGGGGAAGGGATCGCGATAATGCGTGCGAAAGAAAGAGAGAAAGAAGAGACAAGCGTCTTGATATGAGTATTAGCGAGGGACGCTCTTGGCCATTAGGCCAGACGGGATTAGGTATAAGTAGGAAAAACACGTGTGCGTCTCTCGCCCGCTACGTTTGTCAAGCCACGAGAGGACAACCTCGCCATCGCCTCGCCCGCTTCTGCACCCACGTACCGTCGACGAGAAGGCTTACCGACTAGACACCAGGTCGAATATCTCTGCTGAGAGACCAACTGCTAGGCGAGCAGGTGCAAATAAGGGGCTGCGAAAAGCCAGGTAAGCGCAGTGCGTGCGCAAGAACCATAATAGCCGCGTAATCTCTCTCTGTGCCCGGTCGAATTATCACTGGCCGTCGGCCCCGAGATAAAGCCTTCCTCGACCGTACAGGCTTTGCCGTCAACGCGATCGAGCGAAATACACACACACACACGCGCGCGTATGCTTTTGTACTAGTGCAGACAAATATAGTTTCCGTTTTTTTGATCATTATATGTTTGTTTTGCTTTGTGCGAGCCTTCCCTTGCATGAAGCCCTTCCGACTACTCTTTCCTTACAGGTTTTATCTATAGCAATCTTGGCGTCCAGAAGGGAGCTGTAAGCCGGGCATCGGCCTTATCCTGCCGCCTCCGCGGGCTCGCGCGTAAACACCAACGCGCGAGCGTCCTGAGCTGAGCCAGAGCTGAGCTGGCCTCTCAGCAAGCAGACGTGAACGAGAAAGAGCGGACTCGCTGTCCGCGTTGTAACGTGAGTGTGTCTCCGTACGTGCCCGGGAAACACAGTCCCGGTCAGAGTATCCCTCGAATTAATTTGTGGCTATCAAGGCCATAAGTGAATACGGACACCCCGTTACAATATATATATATATATATATGTATATATATATATATATATATATGTATGTGTAAACATTTTTTTAAACATCAAAATTATAACAAAGTAAATTTATTTCCTTTAATTTTATGCAGTGCGTGCTGCACAAAAATATAAGGTGTTTTATTGCTTATTTTAAAATTGCGGTCAACAACATACTTCGATTTTTTTGGTCTTGCTTTGCCAGAGAAGTAGCTACGTTCTTGTCAAATCACTTAACTGGCATTAAATATAAAAAAAGGACACACACCAACACAGAACTGGCTTGACCAACACCCAAAAAAAAGCGTTCGATCAATGACATGATTTACTTACAAGTGGGTCAGTGCTTGTACTAAAAAAAGATCATAGGAAAAATAAACGTAAAACAAAAACACGTGCAGGACATATACAAACAGACATAAATAAATTATAAGTAGAGCTGCGTCGTAGCAGGTGGTGAAACTGTATTGTCATGGACGTTGTATGCATTGGTACTATCACACTTCTTGGGCTCAATTCTATATTGTCTTATGCTCTGATTCGTCAAGAATTTTGATCAGATAGTAAGTATGAATAAAAATCATACTTGTTGGATCTCTTTTAATGCTATTTATATTTCATACATAAAGCTTGTTTAATTTGAAAAAATTTGTTTAATTTTTAGGTCAGTAGTGGATTCATTCTAGTTATGGGTATCAAATTAAGTAAATAAGACGAGGATGGATACGATTCCTTAGAAACTACCGTAACAAATAACATACGAGATGAATATGATTTGGATAAGGTTGAGGCTGGCTCCCATCGGACAATAATGTCTTAAAAATGAGTCAGTCGTCCAAAGACTGTGATCAACATTAAAAATAT
The DNA here is from genome assembly GCF_036245765.1 of Copidosoma floridanum. Classification (NCBI taxonomy): domain Eukaryota; kingdom Metazoa; phylum Arthropoda; class Insecta; order Hymenoptera; family Encyrtidae; genus Copidosoma; species Copidosoma floridanum. The sequence continues at coordinate 5,519,031 of NW_028321912.1, read as the reverse complement.
CGATTGACATACGATTATCATCTACGAAAGAGAATGTGAAAGGAGAAATAATAAATGATGTCATTCTTCTATCTAATCTATTTTATTTACGAATACTTAGTCAACTAAAATATTTTGACACGTTTTACTTTTGATCATATTAGTACAAGGATGAAAATAAAAATTTAGATACTTCTTAACATAAGTTACGAAGTATATTCATTTATTTATCGATTTTCTTCTCACTAATATTAACTGCCGTCTCTTTATCCTACACTCAATAGAGATATTTGTAGTTGTACTAATAGTCTACTGGCAAAATACTCGTAAGTTAGTATGTACCGTAGGATAATTTATAACGAAATTTTCTCTTGATTTTGTTGTTATAAAAGATTTCACAGGTCCTAAGTTATTTGACAAATAACTTGACTGTCGTGTTCTTACGCTCAAGATACTTATGTGCTCGTTGGTTTTATTTAAAAAAAATGAATCATTGGTTCTTTTATTTTATTATTTTTTTATGTTTGTATTTACAGTTTAATTTTTTTTTATAAGAAGACCAGATAATTTGTACTGCATGGAACAACAGCTAGAAGTCATATTTTTTGTTGTTGTATACATTATCACGTGTTTGTTAGCTAAAATTATTATCTGCAAAGCATGTATGTTAGTCACTTTGAATATTATACGTACCTTTTTGCTTTTACCTTAACATTGCATAATTTTTTTTAAGCTTTTGTTTTTACCTGTACAATTAAGATAAAGTGCTATTCCTCATTTGTCCGTAATAACATTACGAAATGCAATAATAGCGCTCTGTTCTACTTACATATATGTAAACATGGCCTCTGCTTAACGTACCCACCCTTTTTTCCTGCGGATAAGGACATATACAAGTACAACAGCCCCTATTCTCTTAAAAACGCTTCCTCGAACTCTTACCCCACCAAAGTCAAAAATTTCTAATATTTTATCTATACTTTCCAGCATAAAACAAAGTAGCGACACTATATATAGAGTTAAGCCGAAGAAGAATAGTTTATTCCCTCAAGTATCGCGTGTCGGTACTGACGCGTTAATGTGCATGACAATTCAAATTTACCACCTTCTATACTACGCAGCTCTGCTCACAACATATTTGTAATTGTCTGTATAATATGTCCTGCACCTGCTTTCGTTTCACGTTTCTGTTCCCCTATGAAATGTTTATTGGATCAAGCACTAACCCATTTGTAAGTAAATCGCGTTATTGATCGAACACTCTCTTTTGAGTATTTGTATAAAATCACAAATCAGCTGTTTGTTGGTGTTGATGCTTTTTTAATATTTAATGCCAATGTAGTGTAAAGGAAATACAAAAAAAATTAAAGTATGATGTTGACCGCTATCTTAAAATAAGGATTTCGTTTGGAGAAGAAGTATATTTAACTGGTTTTCAAGTGAAATAACTAATATTACGTGCTAATCACATTGACTTTTTCTAAAACGAATTTTTTCAGTGGATTTTACTTTTTTTTCTAACTGATGTGCAAACACATAATTAAAGATAATCGTTTTTTACTTTATAGTAGTTTCGTTGCATTTGAAAGAAGCGTCGATTTGAGGAGAAAAAAAAAAAAAAAGAATTGATCATTAAAGCTCAAAACAGTTTCTCTTCATAATAAAACGATCAAAACTGTAGCAGTAAGAAATAATTTATGTAAGGTCTGACAGCAAGTTGACTAAATCTTTGAAGATTGTGGACCATATTGTGAAAGGAAGTAATTTTCGACGAAGTAACAATTGATCCCATTTTTACTGACTTATATATAATCAACATAATATTGTAGTATGTTGGTATACTATTTATAACCACTTTTACACGCTAAAAATAGACAAATTCTATTCATTAAAATTATTTTTATTTTATTTTATTTGTCAACTAGGTCGCGAATGTCAATTTTTTTTTTTTTACCGATATAACTCGTCATGGCAAGACGACATCCCAAATATACTGTGTATCTTTACCAGTTGTGAAGTTGTTCGACTTTTGTGTCTCTTCCAAATGTGAAGTTGCTGGACTTTTGTGTAATTTGCGGCAGGTATTGTTTATTTGCCTCATATGTACCCCAACTCTTATTCCAATACCTGTGCGCCTTTTCGGCCTCGATTCTCAAAGGTGGGGAAAGTAGAAAAGAGAAGCTAGAAAAATAGAGATGAAAAGCGAAGTTAGTCGAGTCTTACTAATCTTCGGTAAGTCGGGTATATTATCTAGAGCCGTTAGAGACACGCCCTACTTGTCTCAAGAGGTTACAATAAAGTTACTTTAACCGCAATTCGTGCCTTTATTTTTTTGTCAATCGAAAAAGCCACGTCACAATAGTATTTTTATCAAAATGTCTGATGGAACACATAAATCATATAAAGACGACCCGGGTCTAAATATACCATCAGATTTTGAAGATCCCGATTCAGTAATGTTAGCGGGTCACGAGATTACATCTCCTAGCAAAACTTCCCAAGAGACGAGGCAGTTGGAGATTGAGCCGATATCTAAGGATGATCCTCGCATCTCAGCCACCGATAGTGATAAGGTGAGGAAACGATCAATTAAAGACGAATATCTCATTTTCTTTTCATTTCTCGAAAATTCAATAAAGTGGCGTATTTGCAGGGCACCTATATACAGAAAATAGATTCTACTACATTTGTTCCGAATACGCTTAACGTCAACGTAAGTACGAAAGTTCTTTGTCGAAGTCTTTGTCTAGGTTTACTTTTTATGTATTAAATCTTTTTTGTGTTAAATGCTGGACTAAAATAAAAAAAGTATGTGCCAACTAGTCTTTAATTTTACTTTGTCAATAAATTTGATGAGCTCATAGGTATGAATAAAACTTTAAACCTGTTGGATGTTTTAAAATACTTTTTTATTCACACGCATGAAAATTGTTTTATGACAATAAAGTATGTTAGTGAGAAAAGTATGTTTAATTTTCAGGTCAGTGGTAAATCCGTTTTAGTAAAAGGCATAAAGATAGTTGAAGAAGGTGAAAACGAAAACGCTTTCCGAGAAACCACCTTAACATGTAAGATTCCAGATAAGAATGATTCGGATAAGGTTGAGGCGTGGCTCGACTCGGACAATGTCTTGTATTTATATGCTCCAGCTATTCATAAGTAGACTGTGATCAACCTTATAAATGTCGATTTATGGTTACAGTAACTAAGAGATAATATAAAAAAGATATATAATAAATAATGTCATTATACTGTCTAATTTATTTTATTCACAAATAGTCATCTAAAATATTTTGAGATCTCATAGTTTTTATCATATTAATACAAAAAATAAAATTAAAATTTGAACACTTCATAAAATAAGTTAAGTATTACATTTATACAGTTGTCGATCTTCTTTTCAATAATATCAAGTGCTATTTTTTTTATCCTACACTCAATCGAGATACTTATAGTTGAAAAGTCTACTGAAAAAATTTTTGTAATCTAGTAGGTACCGTTGGATAATTTCTAACAAAATTTTCTCTTGATTTTGTTGTTATGAATGATTTCACAGGGTTTGGGTCAGTTGACATGGCTAAAACGTTATCTAACAAATTTTTCTCATGATTGTTGTTATGAAAGATTTTACAGGGTTTGGGTTATTTGACAAGGCTAAAACGTCATTACAAACAACAGCTCCAGAAAAAATATTTATATGCAAGATTTAACACGATTATTAGTTTTTTTAACAAGATAAATCTTTATAAGTCATAAATAAATTTTTTATGTTAATAAATAACCAGAATGCCTATAAAAAATATTTTTAAAGAAATTTAAAGTAATAACTATTTAGGAATCATTTTAGTTTTTTTTTCAGCCACCTCAATTTGCCTCTTGCCACATATAATTGATAGTGACAAAAACTGTCCAGTTTGTTACTTATTTTTCTGCAATATAACTCCTTTAAATAACATCTGCCAAACAATAAAAAGTATCTCGTTAAGGTTGATGTAAGATAAGCTCATTGATGTTATGATTTAATTTTTCTAAGAATTAAAAATTTTTATTTCTAAAACGAAGCACCTGACAAAAAAATACTTTTTTAAATATAATATTTAAAATACGATACAATTTAGTGAAATATAAGATATTATACTACACAATAAAGAATTCAAAATCAAATTTAGAAAAACAGTAGTGTAATTAAAAAATTTTAAAAATGACGGTCTTTCTTTCAACACAACAATTTTTTAGTGCAATAAGTAATATATTAACATGTATACAGTATACTACTAAGAATTTTTTTGACCGATACATTTTTAATGAGCAAACATTATATATGACTTCTAAAAATTACTCACAAAAGAGTTAAAATTTTAATCTTATTAGCATGTGCTTGTAACAATTAAACATTATTTTCTGTAATTTTTCCATCGAATTTAAGTTTAACTTTTTGTCTTTGTGTTTCAAAAAAAAGAAGTAACTGACCTTTTTACTCATTTACCATTTTCCTTGATAAAGAACTAAAATTAAATTTATAAAATATAGAGGCAAAATAAAAAAGATACAAACAAATGATTTCTTAGAATATTTATTTTAACACTTTTATAAAAATTTACAAATTTATTTACTGCATGACATTGAAAGTATTATTAACACTTACTTTGATTAAACATTTAACTTATAATTAACATTTAACGAAAAAATATAAGACTTAGCAAATTTTTAACTGCACATCTTGTATTGTAGAATAAAAAATATGCGAACAATAATTATTTTTCAAAATGATTGATTCTTTACATTTTTTATTTAATCTTTATAAGTCAACTAATGATGTAAATTATGAATAATTTTGAAATGTTCCTACATGCACTTATAGGCACCTTACAGAGGGTCAGGGCACAGTGTGTCAGATGCAGAAGCTTCTTTTGATGGGCTCTGCTCAACTCTGCTGTTTGCTGTACTCAGGACTAACACAAACACAATCCTAATAAGCCAATCGCTAGCTCGGAATCTTACGTCTGTAAGCTTCATAAGTTTGAGTGACACATCGATGTGTATATGTTGTGTGAGTAATATACATGTATACACAGTTTCTAAAGAAAGTCTTGAACATGGTGGCTCACCTGCCACACTGTGCCTTGGCCCTCTGCAAGGTGATTTACAGTCTACAGATTACAGAAGGCACCTGGCACATTATTGACATCTGACGGTGGAATCACCCTTAATCCTCAATGTCTGGTCAGTTCAAATCCAAATGACATAACAATGATTAAATATAGCTATTTCATTTGAACTTTTAGGTTACAACCCTGCATTTTAAGAATAACTTTTAAGAATGATATCGTGATATCCAGTTTCTTTTAAAAATTCGTCAAGAACTATGGCACTCCTTTGATTACTACTAATAAATAACTTTAAATTTTAGGAGGCCCAACTTCCTAGTCTCCGAGAAATAAAATCAGAAACATTTCCGGTCAAACATATAGATTCGTGTGGAGAGATTATTATTGTTTACTAATGGTTAATTGTAAATCAATAAATACTATTAAATTTTACTGGAATCGCTTGAAAAACTAAAACAATGAGATTAATTGCGATTAAACTTATTAATTAAAATTTCAGTGAGTCTAGCTTCAATGATTTTTAAATTTATTAACTTAGAATTATTGCAAAATGTGGTGAAGAAATATGTATGTAGTTAGTACAGGTCAGTACAAAATCTATATTTAGGAGTAATTTTCTTACCATGAGCGTTAAATCTTTGGCATAATTAAGCAGAAACACGAGTTTTGCAAGTTAATAACTAATATACATGAATCGGGGTTCTTATGGGGTATAAGGCCACAAAGGGCGTGGCTGCGGCTCTCTGTACTGAGAGTAAACTGAAAAAGGCTTCCCATCATTGTACAAACGGTTGGTTTTCTTTGGTTTCCTAAGTTTCTTGATTCTCCTACACGGTTTTCTTACAAGATACTGTACAATCTGTCTGTGACATTTCTCATACAAAAATATGATTAGACTTAGGGAAAATCCACTTAATAAAAACACAAACAGTGGAGTGACTTCAGAAAGACCTAGTGATGTAAATGAAACTTCTTTTTTAATACCGAATTTGGCCCGATTTTTGTTTTTTCTCCGAGAAATTATTCCATTCTCTCTATACTTTTGGATGCTGAAAAAAATTTACATTATTAAAATTGTCCGGCATAAATTTTTTATTTAAAAATACTTACTGATGATTTAAAAATTGAAGAAGTGGATCTCCTTTGTTCAAAACTATACCTTTTTTTCTAAAGTTACCTAGTGGAAAAGCTAAGATTTTGCAAGGTTTTTTGAAAGTTACTGGACTCCGAAATTCACCAATATTATAGAGAACTACCCTTTCGTTGCATACCTACATTAAAAAAAAAATTTTTAAGATTAACACGCTAAAAAGTAATCTATTTTAATTTATATAATTTGTACATTTTTCAAAAATTTTCCAGAATTGCCCTAGTTTGAAGTGTACTAGTTTAGAACCGTATTTATTGCACACACACGCGCGGACACACAAACATAGATTGATACGAATCATTTGTATAAACGTCTCCAAAAGTAAAAAATTACATTATAAAGTTTAATAATATCTTCGTAGGGGTAAGCGGTACAATTATTGACACCTTAAGGTAGTGATTGACCCCTGTATGATTTGTATGTCTATATATAAAGGCTCCATTTAAAAATGCACGTGGCGGTCAATCACTATCAGGGGGTCAAAAACTGTACCCATTACCCCTATAACTATTTTTCGAGTGAAATGTTAAAGATAATTCTTAATGACATTTACACAAATTTCTTAAGTGCCAAAAACTTTTGTCTACGGTAGAATATAAAAAAACAACTATCTTTTGTCAAATTGTCCTACCACCATTACAAATAAAAGTGTTAAAAATAATTTTTAAATGCTATTGAGAAAGGTGATGCATTGTTTAGTATCTTCAAAAATTATCAACGTAAGTTAAATATTTTACATTACCTGCTGTATAGCCTCTTGGAAGGTTGTAGGTAGACTATTCTCATCTTTCAAAAACAATCTCAGTTCGTCATTTATATTGTCCTTTGAGCTCTAATAAAATATCATTGGATAAAGTTTTTAAGTACAATGTAATTGATATATTCAATTAAAACTTTACAAAATTACCGAGAAAAACGTTAATGAGTCAGTGTTTTTTACAATAATCAATTGATATGTTTTGTCCTCTAGAAATCCACGCGCATTTCTAAATGGAATGTGTGGTTTTGAAACTGTAGCAAAACTTGTAAAACAGCCTGCGTACATTGAAATAACAATAAATGCTGTCAGATATAGCGATAGTCTTGCCATCTTGGATGATATGGAATTGAATTGTTCATCTGTAAATTTAAAAAAAATGTAGGTATAGACAGGTAATTCCATTGTATAAGTGTATCTAAATTTTTAGGGTTCTTAAATTATATTTAAAAGTATATGATGATTAACAAGATCAAAGACGTACATTTTGCAAACTTGAATAATCATCTATGATTTTTTTATTTTTTACACTCAAGTTTCCAGAAATTGTGGAAAATTGTTTTACCAAGTTAGTGAAAAAAACACCTCCTTCTGCCATTTATGAAAGTTTGTAAGAGAAGTTCAAAATGGAGAAGCGGGCCAAAAAAATGTATGTTATATTTGAGCATTTTAGGAGTGCACACAAATTTTTCTAGATTTTTTATGAGCGGAAATTTTCGAGAAAATAAGAAATGAAAAATTGACAGTTTAAAACGGTTTCTTATGAGAGAGCAAGGTTAGGTTTGCCTTTTAATTGAAATTAAGGTATATTCTAAATGTGTTGTTTAAAAAAAAACGTTTTTATAGATAACTTGGTGCTAAAGAAAGATGCTCGATAAAAAAAAAAATCAAACTTTGCCAGGCATTTTTAAAAAATATAAGCAGTTAGAGGTCGTACAGTTTAAAAATTGTAGAGGACAAGAGCAGCTGCGGTAAAGGGGGCCCAGATGCGTTAGTGGGGAGGGGCCTCCCCGTTCCTCGCCTCTCTAAATGATACTCCCAAACCTCCTTAAAAAGTTTTTTTTTTATATCTTATTTTTCCTAACTTTCTTTGCACACTCCTTATTTAAAAAAAGTATTTGTCTTCACGTTATGGATCACCTGCAGGTGGTTAGTATTTTATATCTATAGAGTTATTAAAATAGAATTGAGATTTATGAGGGCATTCGAGTCCACGAAATTTTTTAAATATTGTGTATTTTTACCTCCCAAAGATGATAAACCATGAAATTCGTCATTATTTTTTTGTTGTTGATTGTTATAAAACAAATTACATGAACTGAGAACATTTTTCAATTTTGGTAACCATAAAATTTATTCCGATTCTTTGACATATTTTGAACAAAAATTGATGGAGATATATGTACTCAAACCCCACAGATTTTAGGTAAAAAAGCTGACCACTTGTTACTTAACCATTGCTGATTTATTTTTAACTCAGCTGGGCTCAAATTTTTCCTTAAAACGTGTACTTCAAGATAAAAAAAGACTCATAACAATCTGCAACTTGGCAACCACGGTATTGTTAATCAACGCACAGCTGTCTTAGATAATTTTTAGGCTCTTATGTATATCAACGATCAATAGTTACAAAAACTTTAGGAGGTAGACACGTACATCAACATATCACTATGTAACCAACTTAGATCACCCATATACTATTTTTTAAATTTGTTTTATATTGAAAATACATGATTTTTAAGTGGCTTCTTTTTGTTCTCTGACGAAGTAATAAGGCACTCCCATAATTTTGTTGCACCTAAAAACTAATTTAGGATATATTATCATGAAGAAAGAAAGCATCATGACATGTAGAATATCGCTATAATAAAAAGTATAAAAATATAAATAATAATATAATGGTAATCAAAGAATTAATAATAAAATCGAATGGGTTTATGGTAAGCATTTCATTAATTACCTCATATTCGTGTATATTTACGCATGGGTATATTATTTTCTAAAAGTATATATGAAAATTTTCATTTTTCAAGAGTGATGATCTAGTCAACTCTATTATTTAATTAAAACAACCCAACCTTTGTAAAATGTAATTTTACCGAATAATTGTTCTTTGTAATGACAATCTTGTACGATATGGTATAAATAACATAAATTTAACATCTTTGCTGCATTTTTGAATAAACCATCTTAAACAGTTTACCTGTAAATTCCTGATGGACGAACATACGCCACACGTTTAAGAAACTGTCCGACAGTTTGAAAATAAATCCTCTTCTATCATTATGTAATACTAAAATTACGCTAAATAGAATTGATGAAATAGCTATAAGTATAATCAAGAAAATCCAAATGCGTTTGCTGAAAACCTATTTAATAAAAGAGATAAAACATAATAAAGAAATCAAGTCATGAATATTTTACAATTAAAATATTTCACCTCAAAATAAGCATTCCATGGAATCTCCATGGTACCTGGTAATTTATAGTATAATGTGTCTTGCAAATCCATAATTTCAATCGTTACGTCATAATCATCCAAGTTTTTGTTCGTTAAAAACTCGCCGGGAAGAATAATACTTTTATTTAATAATTTTGTGGACTTAATTAATGTGTTATTGACACTTTCATGGGATTCCTTCTTGATATGGGAGCCATTTTTAAACTTATATGCTAATCCTGTGTTAGATGCAAAATCTTCCACTATTTCAGAATAAAAAGTAGAAATCTACGAGCATTGAAGGAAAATAATTAAGTTTTTGTGAATGCAATAATTGTGACATTTTGAAATAAAACAATTTGTATTAAATCAATTCGATACCTCAGCAGTAATTGTAGCCGACGCACCACTTAAATTCTTTCGTCTCTGTACCAAAGCACGCTTGTCTATTACTATCAATCCTTCCTTGATGCTCCACTCGAATAATTTATTAACGTGTAATTTATTTTGAGGTCCAACAGCGAACCATTCATGAATGTTTTTATTGTTTCCGCATTTTATTAAGACTTCACTTTTTATATTCAAGTGGAGGTAATTCTTTTTAGGACACTGGCAAGTGCTATGGATCTCTTCAGTGATGTCAGGCCGGAATAACAAGAGCCATACGTGAGGCGAAAGATTGTGATGCCTCGAAAATTGTGTGAATTTTTCGAAATCATTGTCAGTATTTAAAAATACCACAAAAAGAGTTTTTGAGTAATTTCTTAGTTTCGGATACTTTTCTGGAATATCTGATATAGTCGAAGCTACAGAGTATACCATTTTACGCGAGAATTCTTTAACCATGTTGACCACCGAATGTATGTCTGTGGATTCAAGAGAAAAATTGTTGTATTTAAGTATTTATACCTTTTGTAAAAATCGGTTTGCTTTTGCTTACCTTCGTTGCTCCTGTAAATAATTCCTATACTGGTGGTCGCATACAACTTTTGTACATCCAAAATTACAGGAACTTGACTTTCCATGTTTTTAGCTGAATCACATGGCATGAATAAAACAACGGCGAATATTACAACGAGGCTGGTTAGCTTCATCATTTTTGGCTAAAAATATGTGAAGAGAATTTAAACGTTTTCTCACAAAATTAAATAAATCATTATATACGTCTTTATATGAGATAGTAAAAGCGAGACTATTTTACGAAAGTACAACTACCAATACATAGCTAAACCAAGATTCAATTTAATTAATACACAAAATATTCGTATAACAGTACTACTTCTTGACACTATTTTCTTGTTTTTAAAGATATGTTACGTTATTGTTCATTTATTTGTCTTTTTTTCATTTTTGAGTGAATTATAAAATTTACTCAACATTTTGTAAAATAGTGAATTATCGCGTTAGACTTTATACTTAAAAAAACTCGAGAAACATTCCTTTTTTTAGTCTTCATAAAATTAAAATCATTTACGAAAACACGTACATATTGTTGCAGAAATCGTGAGGAAGCAGGAACATGCTTTGATCGTATGATTTAGGTTAGGGCACATAACTTTTTCAACGATTTTATTTATTTACATACTTAATCTTTAAAAAAGTTTTAGCCTTTTCTACCTTTTAAACCATATTTTTGCCTTAGTATGTCGTCAGAAGTTATTTGAATAGACAATCAAAATTATTCAAAAAGTTTGACTTTTTTTTAGAATGTCGATAAATGCAGTGTAATAGTAGTCGTACGCATACGGATTTTATTTAATCTTTTAATTTTTAAGCAATTTTTTCTGTTATTTTTTTTGCCTGCAATTTCTTTTAACTTCAGATATGCAAAACTCTAGTTTGTACAAAAAGCTTCATTTAGTTTTTTATAAGACAGTGAATTTTTAGGTTTTTAAACAGCCAATTTTTATAATATTCTATACTAAGGTTTAAAGTAAAATGTTATCTTTTGAATTTTTACTTTTATAGTAAATCAATGATTGAAGAAGTTGAAAAACCAAATCAAATTTATTCAAATTTAATATTTAGAATGCAAAAAAATGATCAAGTGCTTTCTACAATTCCCGTGACTTTCTAAAAAGTATTCAAGTTCTGTATAATCTAACGTTGAAGGATAACTTAATTACGCTAGTTGATTTACGTCAAGTTAAGTTAGTATTTTTTTTGCGAAAATTTAGCACTAGTTTTAATAGTAAAAATAAAATTATGTTTAACAAAAACTTTTCTGTTAATTAACTACTTTAATGTACATAAAATTATTTCCATTGTCATTTTAGTAGTGAGAATTAATTTTAAATATTTTTTTTTGACACATATTTATAGTAAAGATGGAGACAATTTAAACAAAGTTTTTGATAAGTCCCCTTAAAAAAAATTTTATTTTTTTAAATAACGGCAACAAAAGTAGATATTTAATTCTATGTGGAGCTTGAATAATAACTTTCGGTTACATATGGTGCAGAACTCTGCTTTTTTTGTATTAAAAAAATACATTACTTAAATGACATTAAAAAAGTTGATAAGTATTGTAAGTTGGTAGTTAGAGACATCCCAAAACGAAGCACAGCTAAATTGTTTGAATTTTATTGACTTTGTACTTTTTAAACGGTTTTTAACCATTATTTGTTTCGTCCACCATTTTTTCTGACGTCTTGAACATCAACTAAGTGTTTATCTTAAAAGTTTTGTTTACCTAGTTTTATAGAATTTCTTAACGAAGGAAAGCTTGGTTGTGCTTGATGAGTTACTTCAAATAAAATTACAGATGTTTATGCAAAAGTTTAGCACTTGTTTTATTAATAAAAAAGAAACGATGTTAAACCAAAAAATTTTTTTAATTAACTTCTTTAATGAGTAAGGAATTGCTTTTATTGTGTTAGCACAACAAAATTTAAGCTTTTCTTTACCAATACTTCATTTTAATAGTAAAAACTTACGTCAAATATTATATTATTTGCACGCGCTTTTAAGAAGAGAGTAAAAGTAAAATTCTTATTATTCAGACAGCATACTTAAATTGATAAAAAGAAGCAAAGAAACGATGAGAATAAAAAAAATTTTTTACTTTCTTATACTACATCAATGATAGCTTTTAGTTTTATGTAGTGCATTTTTCTGCGTATTTTGTATCAAAGAAAGTACATTACTTAAAACAAAACAAAATGATTTCGGTGAGAGCTAGATGCATCTTTTTCTGCCAGAGAGAGGATTTAAAGATGCACTTACTTGTTAACTTGATTCTCGTAACGCAGACAATGACTTCCGGGAACTCCTTAGATGAAGCTGGGCACGGCTGGGATGGCCACCTTTTGGATGCTGGAAGTTGTGACTTCTCGAGTTTCACAGGACACTTTTCACAAACGAATATCTATATTCGAGTACTAAACTTCTTTGACAAACTGTATCGGAAACGTAGTACACAGTGATCACTTGGGGTTGAGGTGTTGTCTAGTTGACGCACTGCGAGACAGTGACGTGTTGGGGCTCTGCCTTGAAGGGCTTGGAATTTTCTCTCCCACTACCAAAATTTTCTGGCCATGAAGTGGGTGAAAAGGAACGCCCATTGACATAGTCAACCCCTTCCTAACTTCCCCTCTTTTTATTTGTATTTCCTAAAACAAACAAAACAGAAGCCAATCGCCGTAGGACAGGTCGTAAAGAAACCAATACATTACAAGATTTCAATGCAATGCATCGTAGGCATAAAGATATTTTCTTTTAGAGATATACTATATATAACGAGAAACTTTTCGGCAATGAATATTATCAATTTTTAAAATATTCATTTATTAAAATTTTTTAGTAACACAAAAAATTAGTTAGCAACGGTAGCTGTTTATCGAAATATTTTCTAATTCATTCACATCAGTTAATCAGCTGTACGTTAATTTGTTTATGTTTTTGATTTAAAAAAAAATTTGATGTATCATTAGCGTACCAAATCCAAATATGAGTGAAATCCAATTTAGAAATTTGGTGTTCAATTACTGCTGTAGGTATTAATATGCTCAATAGTTTTTTTATATAAGATATTAATAATAGGTTTATTTTTTTATAATTATTTTTACTTATAATAGCAGTGCTATCATAGAATTTTTGCACAACCAAAACATGTTTTATAATTCAATAAGTACTGTTTGTACTTGAATGGGTGCTTTGACTTTATATTACTTATCATAACTTAAGATCTCTTTTCGTATAAAAAAGGCAGGTAATTTTTAATGCAAAAAAAAGGCTAGAAGTAATTAGCCTTTATTGTTATATTATATAATTTTTTGGCTAATATCTGATTTAAGTATGTGGAAAGTATTTTTATACAAAGCAAAAAGGTCTGAAACATTTTTTTAAGATTTTCTGCTTTTTTGCTTATTAATTGTGTATTGTTTGTTCTGTAAAGCTGTAATGATTATCGTTAAGGAAAATTTATTTTAAATTGAGGTAGTACTATTAAAGAATAATTTTTTGTTTCTTAAAAGAACAATGAGTATTTTTAACGTCATAAACAGTGAAGACTTAAGACTTTTATACTTTAAAAGAAATCAAAATTATCTACCATTTTTCGTTAATTTAATGATTTAAAAGTTTACGAGGTTAATTTACAGTTAGTACACAATAAAGTATTCGGTTCGTACCTTCAAGTGAGATTTTTTGATGCTAATTTTTTAAAGTTAACGCTCTGTTATAACGAACTTTTTACATAAATTTACATTTATCTGTTGTAAGTAAACAAATAAGCAAAATTATTTTAAAATAAGTGTTTAATAAAAAGTGAAATTAATATTTGATGCATCATTCATATCGCCAATGATATGCTTTACTAAAATACGCCGAGTGCGATTGTATATGCTGCAAATTTTTTTTAAGCTCCAACCTCTAAGTAAAATTAAGAAAATGTGCTAACACATGCTCATCTGTAGATATATTAACAAATTGTTTAAATACATACAGGACCGTCCCTTGAATCCCCTACTTTCTTCTCTTGGAGTTAAAAACATAGATAACTTTAACGGCCGCTACGCTTTTTCAAACGTTTCTCCTTTTAACGTCCTAAATTTTCAATATCTCATCTGTATTTTCCAGCATAAAACAAAGCAGCGACACTATATATATTATTGAGCCGAAGAAGATTAGTTTATTCCCTTAAATATCCCGTGTCAGTACTGACGCGTTAATGTGGATGACAATTAAGTTTTATTACCTTCTACTACGCAGCTCTGCTCATAATATATTTACAATTCTTCGTGTAGGTCCTGCACCTGCTTTTGTTCCACATTTATTTTTCCTATGATATGTTTTTAGAATCAAGCACTCACCCTTTTCTAAGTAAATCGTGTTATTGATCGAACGCTTATTTTTGGGTGTTTGTATAAAATCACAAGCCAATCATTTATTTTTGTGTTTTTTTTTTTTAAATTAAAAGACAGTGTGGCAATTTGATGTTACTGTGGCCGTTTCTCTAGTAAAAAAAAAACTGAAATTGAAGTGTGATATTGACCACAAGCTCAAAATAAGCAATAAAATACCTAATCATTTTGTGCAGCATATACTAAAAAGTGAAAGGAAAGATTATTTTTTGTTTTTTTTTCTAAATTTAAAGTAATTTTTATGCATTTATCACTACTGTAGTTCTATTTTCAACTGCATTACATTCTAATTACCAAACAACAATTTTTTTACAACACTTTTGTTTTTTATGGTAAAAGATTTTTTACTTTTTTTTTTTTCAGATAAAAACAATAATACTACGAACCAAACCTGAATTTAAGGTTTGAAAGAAATAAGATTTAAATAATTTAAAAATAATAATTTACGCGAGTTCAAGTGATTCAAGTGGATCTTCACTATTCATTATGAAAAATTTTAATTAGGCATCCTATCGATTGTACCATAAGCGATTTCTTACTTTTTTAAGTATCTCCCTAAAACCAAAGAAAATCATCGTATTTTTTCTTTTCTACCTTATGTTCTTTATGAGTTCGCGGCGTAGAACGAAAAATATTCCAAAAAATAAACCAACGTAGCTGGCAGGGATTTGAAATAATAATACCTTAGTATGGAATAAATAATATATTGAGCCATTTCCAACATCAGGACTACCACCAACACACCGTGTTAATCAAATTTCGGAGCCCATTGTTTCAACCAATCAGAATCCTAGGTAGGGCCACGTATCTTCCTACAGCAAATCCGAGCTACTTTCACTCCAACCCTTTAAACATTGAGGCCAATCTTCTTAAACTCGCGACCATCAAGCGCCTTTTTTCCCCTGCGACAGCAATTTTGGGATATTTTGTCCTATTCTGTTACTATTTCCATAAGTATTCAAGGTATGTACTGATTTTGTGGTTTTCGTTTGTAAATAAGTTGACGAAGAACAGATATATTCGAAGATGGTTTATGAAAATAGAGCAATTTGTAAATAGTTGCAGATATACCCACGCGTTAAAGAATTTGGTCTGATGTTGTTTGTGATATTGTAGTACTTAAGCTGCGAAAGAAAAGTTTGCAATTAAAATAGTAGACAACTTAATCTAATATTTTTCAACTTAAATTTAAACCCTAGGAGATAAATACAATGTATATCAATACTATCGAGTTTCGATAAATAATACTTGTTACCTCTCAAATCGATATTGCCACCTTATTAAATAGCAACTTGGTGAGTTTGACTCTAAAAGTTTCTCTTTAATCACTAACAAAGTACAAACTCAAAGGTAATACTGCAGAGATTCGTACTAGGCATGAGGTATGAAGTAAGCTCGTCATTTGTCTGGAATAAGGAAACTGCGAGTCATCCAATTTCAAGTAGTACGAGTCCGAGTTTGGTCAGACATAGGCAGATTTTATTTAAAATTATGTTCTCGGGTATCAAACACTCATCTAAATGTAGTTAAAATAAAAAAACCATTATAAATACAAAAAAAAAAAAAAAAAAAAAAATCAAATGAATTAACTTTCGTTATTGTGACTGTGCCAGTCTTGCAGAAGTTTCAGGAATTTCAAGTTTTACCCGATACAGTATCTGTTTTTACTGAAAGACTTTCTGGTTTTTTGTAACAGACTTGTATCTGAAGCGATCGGCCAAATTGAGAAAATCAAGACACTATTTGTTGAAATTTATATTTTTCCCATTTATAAGAATCTCGAAAATTCATGTGATCCTTAAAGTCCGTGAGAATCATGGAAAGGACAATAGACTACTTTAAAAAAGTCAAGCCAAAGAGTTATCGGACAACCTAACTGGGCATGTAGTGATCAAGGACACAACTACACTCTAATTATTAATTAAGTCTCGTAGCTCTCTGACCCCCTTGACACGATCGGTAGGTAGCACCTGAATAATACATCCATCAGCGCGTCAAACAAAAAGACTCTCTTAGCACATGATTTATTAAAGCCCTTGGCTACCGCGTACCCACTAATAGTATAGTTCTCCTATAGAGAAAAGCAGCTGGGGAGGAATTACCCACTTTTACCCGCAAACGATTTTTACTGGACTAGTACAGTATAAATACTATAGTATACTTACAGGTGGTAGTGATTCCAAAATAATCATATTTTTTTAATTCACAAATTTTTTTCTCAATAGAATTAGCTTAGTACTAATAAATTTAATAGTATTAGGACATCTAATGGGTAGCGATTTTTATCCTTACCTATTACATATTCGATATTGGAGTGGCGTCAATTTTGGCTGCAGCTATGCAGTCTACTTATATGAATATATGTTATCGCACGTAATACGGTAGAGGCCGCGACAACGATGTCCTTGGCAGTTGTATTATGGACGGGCGATTTTGGTCGCTCAGCAGGTCGAGAGACTGCGTGATTTTTCTTGAAATAGTAATTTAAATTTCATTAATTTCTTTGTAAGAAAAAAGATAACAATCATCATTTATATAATTTAGATGGTCTGTTTGTTTACTGATAAATCAATGATACAATTTTTTAGAAAATTGAACAATGAAAAAAAAAAATGATAAAAGAATAAGAAAAGAAAGGAAAACAAGAAAAAAAAATTGCATCAAAAGTCGTGTTTGTTAGCCTGTGATTTGTGGCGCTGAGATAAAAAAGAAATCATTTTTTATAAACCATATTCAAAAATATCTGTTCTTCGTCAACTTATTTACAAACAAAAAGTACAAAATGAATACATAGTTTGAATACTCATGAAAATAATAACAGAAGAGGACAAAATATCCAAAAGTTGTGGTCGTAGGGTTAAAAAGGCACTCGATCGAGCTTGCGTTAACGCAGGTGTGGTGGGAGGAAAAAACTCTTAAGTTTGAGTAGATTGGTTATAGTTTTTAAAGAGTAGGGGTAAAGGAGTTCGTATTTGCTACAAGTAAATACGTGGCCCTTCGTAGAATTTCGATTGGTTGAAACAATGGGCTCCAACGTTCGATTAACCAGGGGTGGTAATGGTGGTCCTGATGTTGGAAATGTCCCAATATATTATTCATTTCATACCAAAGTATTAATAATATAAATCTCTGGCAACTACGTTGGTTTATTTTATGGAATATTTTGTGTTGGACGCAGAGAACTAATAAAGAAAATAAGGTAGAAAAAAAAAATTGTGAAAATTTTCGTTGATTTAAAAAAGACTCTTAAAATGTGAGGAATTCGTTTATTTCAAAATAAATAGAATTCTTTGTTAATGTTTTTTATGATAAATAATAATGACTCACTTGAATCACTTGCACTTGCATAACATTTGGTTTTACAATTATCTAAATCTCATATCTTCTAGACCTAAGAATTCTTGTTTGGATCGTAGAATTGTTGTTTTTATCTTAGGAAAAAAAAGTAAAAAATCTTGTACGATGAAAAACAAACTTTGTTGTCTAGTAATTAAGATGTAAGAAGTTTAGTCAAAAATGTAATTACAGCAGTAATACATGCATCATAATTAATTTAAATTTCAAAAAAATTAAAAAATAATATTTCCTTCAACTTTATTTAGTACATGCTGCACAAACGTATTTAGTGCTTCATTGCTTATTTTTACATAGCTGTCAATATCTTCTTCTGATTTTTTTGGCTTTTTCTTGCCAGAGAAGTAGCCACGTGCTTACGAAACTACCACATAGGCTCGAAACATAAAAAATCCTCCACACCAACAAATAAATGGCTTGTGATTTTATTTAAACACCGAAAAGAGAGTATTCGATCAATAACATGATGTACTTACAAAAGGGTCAGTGCTTGATTCCAAAAACAGATGGTAGAAAAAATAAACGTTAAACAAAAACAAGCGCGGGACATATAGGAACAATTATAAATATATTATAAGCAAAGCAGCATAGTAGCGGATGGTAAAATTCAATTGTCATGCTTATTGTACGTATTCGTACTGTAACGCTTTCTGGGCTTGACTCTATATAGTATCGCTTCTTTCATTTATGCCGGATGAAGCTGTAGAAAGTTTCCGATGTCGAAAAGAAAAAGCTCATAAAAACATTTTTAAAAGCGTGTAGGCTGTTATAATGACATACATATGATCTTAATTGCAGAAAAAAAATGTATTGCAATGTATGTAACTCCCAACTTCAGGAAAATTAAATTATTATATTATCAGTAAGCTTAGCATAAATCGACGTTAACGAAGTACTGTTCAAAGTTGTATAAATATTGTTAAAATGAGTATAACTGAAGAAAAATATAAGGCAAAAGACAACTTACGTGATTGCTAATTATACCTAAAAAATATACCAAAATGCTCCATCAATAGGTAACTTAAATAAAAATATTAAAACTTTAATTTAATATATTTTTTGTAACAGTATTCTGCTTTTTCTTTGACTTAGTTAATTTCTAGCCATAGTAGATGAAAAATTTAATGTATTTATTCAACGATTTTTATTCTACCATGCCTACATCGTTACGGGTATTTTTAGAAAGCCTCGCAAACAATAATTTTTTTTAAATTAAAATATTGAGGACAAAATTGTACTTGGTATAAGTGGAAAGAAAGTTGAGAATGGTTCAAGTTTAATAATTACCATATTGTAAAATGCTTACACTATTATTTTTATTTTCAGATAAACATGATAAAAACTATGAAATCTCTTAGTTTTTTGGTTAATTGTTTGTGAATAAAATATATTTAATAATGGAATGACATCATTTATTATTTCTCATTATACATTCTCTTTCGTAGATAAAAACCATGAGTCAATCGATATTTTTACTGTTAATTACAGTCTATACATTGGCCATTGGCTCATTTTTAGAAGGAGCATATAAATATAAGAAGTTATTGTCTAAGTCGAGCCAGGCCTCAACTTTATCCGAATCAAATTGTTCTAGATTGTTAACTTTCAGGGGTGTTTTTGAGTAAGCGTTTTCGTTCTCGTCATCTTCAACTTCCTTGATGCCGGTTACTACAATAGATTTACTACTGACCTAAGCCATGAACACATTTTTCAATTAAAAGAACCTAACTTTGTATTAATTGCATAGTATTGAAACATCTGATAGCTAGAGACTTTTATTTGTATGATAAAAGTTTTGGCCAAAGTAGAGCATAAGACTTGTTGGCAGGTACTTATTCAATTTAATTTTAAAATTAAACGCGAGTGAAACTTAATGATGAATAAGTAAAACCGGACAAATACTTAAACAAAGACTTTGATACTTATGATGACGTTGAGCGTATTGGAAACAAATATTGTAGTATCTATTTCCCTCAGACGTTTTAACTTGAAATGCACCACTTTATTGAATTTTCGAGAAACGTAGAGAAATCGAGATATTCGTCTTTGATTGATCGTTTTCTCACCTTATCATTATTGGCGGCTGAGATGCGAGGATCATCCTTAGATATTGATTTAATTGCCAACTGCTTTGTCTCTTGGAAAGTGTTGCTAGGAGATATAGTTTGGTGACCCGCCAACTTATATTCAAAGTGGCTTTCTTAGGACCTGCTATTAATGGGGGATGCGGCTCAAAAGGTGGATAAGTCGAATCCTCTTCAGACATTTTAAAACAAATTCCAGTGTAACATGAAATACTCGATTAGTTTAAAAATAAAAGTGCGATTTGTGGTTAAAGTTACTTAACAAAAACCTCTTAGTTGTGAGAATAGTGACACGAGTCGGTTGGTCTGGAGAGTCTGATTATCTCACTTTCGCGTTCCAATCAAATCTTTCCAACCTGCCCCGATAACTTAGAATATTGATGACGTGACTGCAATTATATACAACAGTTCGTGAGCTACGACTGCTAACTGCTACGAGGCGAGTTTGGTTTTACTACTGATTCGAGGGCCTTATCGTGGCCAAGCTGCCGAACAAGGCGTACATAGTTTTGTTCATTAGCTGAGCATGGAAGGATTACAACGAGTATACGTCAGACGATTCGCGCGGAAATGTGCTTGCAGGTACACACTGCGCCGCAAGGAAGGGCCCAAAAATCCAAGGAAACAATAGAATTTCGTGACATTATACAAATATCAGTGTGTAAATTTTGTGTTAGTACAATATTTTATTTCAATCTTATCGAATAAGACGTAACTCAATTATACCATAAAATAACTTGTTTTAACAAATCTATGACAAGATATAAGTTATCTCGCAAGTTACTGTTGTAATTTTGTCCAACTGATATAAGTACAAGTCTGATCGTAGTATATATGCTCAACCAACTAAGACAACGTGTATTACAAATATGGTGAAAATGACAAGTTTTAAGAGAAACAATGTCAATAAATAAGTATACTACCTTATTAATTTTTTCTACGTTAAATATGTCCTAGTAAGTGTCATAAAACTATTAAAAAATACGAAAAAAACGTGCATCACTTCTTATGAGATATGACTTCTTATCACTCAGTATCTATTATACGTACCCTACTATGTTTTTGTATCGTATAAAAAAAATTGATGCAAGAAAGCTCGTGCAACTTAAATAGATTTGTATCTTTAATACATTGGTCATCAACTATTGAGTAAGGATGCGAAGAAAATAAAAACGTAATTAGCCAGTTTATTGTTGATAAATTTTTGTTAAATAAAGGAATTTATCTGCTGGTGAATAACGCCGTTATGACAAGAAACAGAAAATTTTTACATAATTAATTAGAAAATTCTTAACTCGATATTGTAATTTGAAGTATTGAAATAAAGATTTTTAAAAGTTATTGTTGAATTATATAATAGTTAGGAAAATGAAATAAAAATGTACACAAATTTACAAAGTTTTTTAACTTGTAAGTTCCTGGCTTAATATTCAAACGTTTTGTGAATAAATAACAAGTTCTGAAGCTTTTTATGGAACATAGGAAGAAGAAGATATTTAAGGAAGCAATGGGCAGTTTTTTCCCGGTGTTTCCCTGTGGCCTTTTCCATTAAAACGGTCTCACTCAAATTTTTTTTCATGTATTATGACCTGTTAAACACGATTTTTAATTGTTGCTTGGTCTTGAATGCACATAATAATAGTAATTAACAAATTTTATTAACAAATTGAAAAATCATAAAATTTTGTTAAAAAAAATTTATTCTTATTCTTTGACACTCCTAAAAAAAATGTTTGATAAAATTTTTTTCTACACGTCATACTTTTTAAGAAAAAAATTGTCAAACTTTAAAAAAATTAGAAATATGCAATTTATAACCGTTAATATTTTGATCGTTGAAAAACTTTTTGCAACTCTGCAAGGCGTTAAAGATTTCTGAATTATTTTTCTTTAGAAACACAAAAATTTGAGACTGGTAAAAAAATTTGTCTCTTATTGATGAGCTTTGAATAGTGAGCTTCTTGCTATGCTACCCATTTTTTGCATACATCTAAAAATAGAATGTACACCTTTGACTTTAATCACTCTACCTAACTTTTTTTCAGGCATTTTCATTAGCCATACGATATTATTTGTAGGAGGCTGTCTCATAACTATCAAATGAATAGTTATAAATAAATTTTGCTACAAATTAGAAAATAGAAATTTTTTTTTGGTAAAATATTGTCTTTTTGTTCCTTGGTTAGTTTAAAATAAAAATTATCTTGTAGAATTTTTCTCTACATGTCAGTGGGTATAAAATTAAACTAGCAAATTTGAATAGAATCGTCATTCATTTTTAACAACACGTGAAGTAGTACCCAGTACCGCAAACAGGAATGGATCAGATTAGAGGACGTGTTTGTCTGCTTGTGTTCACATATTAATCATTTTGTATAAACTATCTACAAAAAAATCTGTTTTTAGTAACCTTATTTCCAAACGGTGAAAAAAAAATTAATACATAGCTCGAACACTCATAAATATAATAAAAAAGAGGAGAAAATATCTAAAACTTGCGGTCGCGGGGGAAAAAAGGCACTCGATCGAGCTTGCGTTAACGCAGGTATGGTGGGAGAAAAAAGCTCTTGAGTTTAAAAAGATTGGCTGTGATATTCAAAGGGTAGGAGTGAAAGTAGCTCGTATTTGCTACGAGTAGATACGTGGTCCTGCCTAGGGTTGTGATTGGTTGAAATAATGGGCTCCAAAGTTGAATTGACCAGGTGTGTTGGTGGTAGTCATGATGTTGGAAATGTCCCAATATATTATTTAGTTCATACCAAAGTATTAATATTTTAAATCCCTGGCAGCTACGTTGGTTCATTTTATGGAATGTTTATTGTTGTACGCAGTAAATCAATGAAAAAGTTTAGGTAGAGAACGAAAAATTACGACGAATTTTTTTTTATTTTGAAAGCGCTTAAAAAATAAGAAATTTGTTTAATCTTAAATCGATAGAATGTTTTGTTAAAGTTTTTCACAATAAATAACAAGGATTGACTTGAATCACTTGCACTTGAATAATTTTTTTTTTTTAAATTATTTAAATCTTACATCGTCCAGACCTAAAAACCCACGTCTGGATCGCATTATCATTTTTTCTATCTTAAGGGGAGAAAAAATAATAAATCTAGTACCATCGAAAACACAAATGTTTTAACAAGAGCTGTTGTTTTATTATAAAGGTATAAGTTGAATTATAAATAAAACTACAGTAAATGTGTATATATATATATATATTGTAACGGGCGGTTGAAACTCAAACGCCGTTTACACTCATCTAGACTGCGCGAGGAAGAAAGGCCAGAGAGAGAGAGAGAGCGAGAGGGGAAGGGATCGCGATAATGCGTGCGAAAGAAAGAGAGAAAGAAGAGACAAGCGTCTTGATATGAGTATTAGCGAGGGACGCTCTTGGCCATTAGGCCAGACGGGATTAGGTATAGGTACGAAAAACACGTGTGCGTCTCTCGCCCGCTACGTTTGTCAAGCCACGAGAGGACAACCTCGCCATCGCCTCGCCCGCTTCTGCACCCACGTACCGTCGACGAGAAGGCTTACCGACTAGACACCAGGTCGAATATTTCTGCTGAGAGACCAACTGCTAGGCGAGCAGGTGCAAATAAGGGGCTGCGAAAAGCCAGGTAAGCGCAGTGCGTGCGCAAGAACCATAATAGCCGCGTAATCTCTCTCTGTGCCCGGTCGAATTATCACTGGCCGTCGGCCCCGAGATAAAGCCTTCCTCGACCGTACAGGCTTTGCCGTCAACGCGATCGAGCGAAATACACACACACACACGCGCGCGTATGCTTTTGTACTAGTGCAGACAAATATAGTTTCCGTTTTTTTGATCATTATATGTTGGTTTTGCTTTGTGCGAGCCTTCCCTTGCATGAAGCCCTTCCGACTACTTTTTCCTTACAGGTTTTATCTATAGCAATCTTGGCGTCCAGAAGGGAGCTGTAAGCCGGGCATCGGCCTTATCCTGCCGCCTCCGCGGGCTCGCGCGTAAACACTAACGCGCGAGCGTCCTGAGCTGAGCCAGAGCTGAGCTGGCCTCTCAGCAAGCAGACGTGAACGAGAAAAAGCGGACTCGCTGTCCGCGTTGTAACGTGAGTGTGTCTCCGTACGTGCCCGGGAAACACAGTCCCGGTCAGAGTATCCCTCGAATTAATTTGTGGCTATCAAGGCCATAAGTGAATACGGACACCCCGTTACAATATATATATATATATATATATATATATATATATATATATATATATATATATATATATGTATGTGTAAACATTTTTTTAAACATCAAAATTATAACAAAGTAAATTTATTTCCTTTAATTTTATGCAGTGCGTGCTGCACAAAAATATAAGGTGTTTTATTGCTTATTTTAAAATTGCGGTCAACAACATACTTCGATTTTTTTGGTCTTGCTTTGCCAGAAAAGTAGCTACGTTCTTGTCAAATCACTTAACTGGCATTAAATATAAAAAAAGGACACACACCAACACAGAACTGGCTTGACCAACACCCAAAAAAAAGCGTTTGATCAATGACATGATTTACTTACAAGTGGGTCAGTGCTTGTACTAAAAAAAGATCATAGGAAAAATAAACGTAAAACAAAAACACGTGCAGGACATATACAAACAGACATAAATAAATTATAAGTAGAGCTGCGTCGTAGCAGGTGGTGAAACTGTATTGTCATGGACGTTGTATGCATTGGTACTATCACACTTCTTGGGCTCAATTCTATATTGTCTTATGCTCTGATTCGTCAAGAATTTTAATCAGATAGTAAGTATGAATAAAAATCATACTTGTTGGATCTCTTTTAATGCTATTTATATTTTATACATAAAGCTTGTTTAATTTGAAAAAATTTGTTTAATTTTTAGGTCAGTAGTGGATTCATTCTAGTTATGGGTATCAAAATAAGTAAACATGACGAGGATGGATACGATTCCTTAGAAACCACCGTAACAAATAACATACGAGATGAATATGATTTGGATAAGGTTAAGGCTGGCTCCCATCGGACAATAATGTCTTAAAAATGAGTCAGTCGTCCAAAGACTGTGATCAACATTAAAAATATCGATTGACATACGATTATCATCTACGAAAGAGAATGTGAAAGGAGAAATAATAAATGATGTCATTCTTCTATCTAATCTATTTTATTTACGAATACTTAGTCAACTAAAATATTTTGACACGTTTTACTTTTGATCATATTAGTACAAGGATGAAAATGAAAATTTAGATACTTCTTAACATAAGTTACGAAGTATATTCATTTATTTATCGATTTTCTTCTCACTAATATTAACTGCCGTCTCTTTATCCTACACTCAATAGAGATATTTGTAGTTGTACTAATAGTCTACTGGCAAAATACTCGTAAGTTAGTATGTACCGTAGGATAATTTATAACGAAATTTTCTCTTGATTTTGTTGTTATAAAAGATTTCACAGGTCCTAAGTTATTTGACAAATAACTTGACTGTCGTGTTCTTACGCTCAAGATACTTATGTGCTCGTTGGTTTTATTTAAAAAAAATGAATCATTGGTTCTTTTATTTTATTATTTTTTTATTTTTGTATTTACAGTTTAATTTTTTTTTATAAGAAGACCAGATAATTTGTACTGCATGGAACAACAGCTAGAAGTCATATTTTTTGTTGTTGTATACATTATCACGTGTTTGTTAGCTAAAATTATTATCTGCAAAGCATGTATGTTAGTCACTTTGAATATTATACGTACCTTTTTGCTTTTACCTTAACATTGCATAATTTTTTTTAAGCTTTTGTTTTTACCTGTACAATTAAGATAAAGTGCTATTCCTCATTTGTCCGTAATAACATTACGAAATGCAATAATAGCGCTCTGTTCTACTTACATATATGTAAACATGGCCTCTGCTTAACGTACCCACCCTTTTTTCCTGCGGATAAGGACATATACAAGTACAACAGCCCCTATTCTCTTAAAAACGCTTCCTCGAACTCTTACCCCACCAAAGTCAAAAATTTCTAATATTTTATCTATACTTTCCAGCATAAAACAAAGTAGCGACACTATATATAGAGTTAAGCCGAAGAAGAATAGTTTATTCCCTCAAGTATCGCGTGTCGGTACTGACGCGTTAATGTGCATGACAATTCAAATTTACCACCTTCTATACTACGCAGCTCTGCTCACAACATATTTGTAATTGTCTGTATAATATGTCCTGCACCTGCTTTCGTTTCACGTTTCTGTTCCCCTATGAAATGTTTATTGGATCAAGCACTAACCCATTTGTAAGTAAATCGCGTTATTGATCGAACACTCTCTTTTGAGTATTTGTATAAAATCACAAATCAGCTGTTTGTTGGTGTTGATGCTTTTTTAATATTTAATGCCAATGTAGTGTAAAGGAAATACAAAAAAAATTAAAGTATGATGTTGACCGCTATCTTAAAATAAGGATTTCGTTTGGAGAAGAAGTATATTTAACTGGTTTTCAAGTGAAATAACTAATATTACGTGCTAATCACATTGACTTTTTCTAAAACGATTTTTTTCAGTGGATTTTACTTTTTTTTCTAACTGATGTGCAAACACATAATTAAAGATAATCGTTTTTTACTTTATAGTAGTTTCGTTGCATTTGAAAGAAGCGTCGATTTGAGGAGAAAAAAAAAAAAAAGAATTGATCATTAAAGCTCAAAACAGTTTCTCTTCATAATAAAACGATCAAAACTGTAGCAGTAAGAAATAATTTATGTAAGGTCTGACAGCAAGTTGACTAAATCTTTGAAGATTGTGGACCATATTGTGAAAGGAAGTAATTTTCGACGAAGTAACAATTGATCCCATTTTTACTGACTTATATATAATCAACATAATATTGTAGTATGTTGGTATACTATTTATAACCACTTTTACACGCTAAAAATAGACAAATTCTATTCATTAAAATTATTTTTATTTTATTTTATTTGTCAACTAGGTCGCGAATGTCAATTTTTTTTTTTTTACCGATATAACTCGTCATGGCAAGACGACATCCCAAATATACTGTGTATCTTTACCAGTTGTGAAGTTGTTCGACTTTTGTGTCTCTTCCAAATGTGAAGTTGCTGGACTTTTGTGTAATTGGCGGCAGGTATTGTTTATTTGCCTCATATGTACCCCAACTCTTATTCCAATACCTGTGCGCCTTTTCGGCCTCGATTCTCAAAGGTGGGGAAAGTAGAAAAGAGAAGCTAGAAAAATAGAGAAGAAAAGCGAAGTTAGTCGAGTCTTACTAATCTTCGGTAAGTCGGGTATATTATCTAGAGCCGTTAGAGACACGCCCTACTTGTCTCAAGAGGTTGCAATAAAGTTACTTTAACCGCAATTCGTGCCTTTATTTTTTTGTCAATCGAAAAAGCCACGTCACAATAGTATTTTTATCAAAATGTCTGATGGAACACATAAATCATATAAAGACGACCCGGGTCTAAATATACCATCAGATTTTGAAGATCCCGATTCAGTAATGTTAGCGGGTCACGAGATTACATCTCCTAGCAAAACTTCCCAAGAGACGAGGCAGTTGGAGATTGAGCCGATATCTAAGGATGATCCTCGCATCTCAGCCACCGATAGTGATAAGGTGAGGAAACGATCAATTAAAGACGAATATCTCATTTTCTTTTCATTTCTCGAAAATTCAATAAAGTGGCGTATTTGCAGGGCACCTATATACAGAAAATAGATTCTACTACATTTGTTCCGAATACGCTTAACGTCAACGTAAGTACGAAAGTTCTTTGTCGAAGTCTTTGTCTAGGTTTACTTTTTATGTATTAAATCTTTTTTGTGTTAAATGCTGGACTAAAATAAAAAAAGTATGTGCCAACTAGTCTTTAATTTTACTTTGTCAATAAATTTGATGAGCTCATAGGTATGAATAAAACTTTAAACCTGTTGGATGTTTTAAAATACTTTTTTATTCACACGCATGAAAATTATTTTATGACAATAAAATATGTTAGTGAGAAAAGTATGTTTAATTTTCAGGTCAGTGGTAAATCCGTTTTAGTAAAAGGCATAAAGATAGTTGAAGAAGGTGAAAACGAAAACGCTTTCCGAGAAACCACCTTAACATGTAAGATTCCAGATAAGAATGATTCGGATAAGGTTGAGGCGTGGCTCGACTCGGACAATGTCTTGTATTTATATGCTCCAGCTATTCATAAGTAGACTGTGATCAACCTTATAAATGTCGATTTATGGTTACAGTAACTAAGAGATAATATAAAAAAGATATATAATAAATAATGTCATTATACTGTCTAATTTATTTTATTCACAAATAGTCATCTAAAATATTTTGAGATCTCATAGTTTTTATCATATTAATACAAAAAATAAAATTAAAATTTGAACACTTCATAAAATAAGTTAAGTATTACATTTATACAGTTGTCGATTTTCTTTTCAATAATATCAAGTGCTATTTTTTTTATCCTACACTCAATCGAGATACTTATAGTTGAAAAGTCTACTGAAAAAATTTTTGTAATCTAGTAGGTACCGTTGGATAATTTCTAACAAAATTTTCTCTTGATTTTGTTGTTATGAATGATTTCACAGGGTTTGGGTCAGTTGACATGGCTAAAACGTTATCTAACAAATTTTTCTCATGATTGTTGTTATGAAAGATTTTACAGGGTTTGGGTTATTTGACAAGGCTAAAACGTTATTACAAACAACAGCTCCAGAAAAAATATTTATATGCAAGATTTAACACGATTATTAGTTTTTTTAACAAGATAAATCTTTATAAGTCATAAATAAATTTTTTATGTAAATAAATAACCAGAATGCCTATAAAAAATATTTTTAAAGAAATTTAAAGTAATAACTATTTAGGAATCATTTTAGTTTTTTTTTCAGCCACCTCAATTTGCCTCTTGCCACATATAATTGATAGTGACAAAAACTGTCCAGTTTGTTACTTATTTTTCTGCAATATAACTCCTTTAAATAACATCTGCCAAACAATAAAAAGTATCTCGTTAAGGTTGATGTAAGATAAGCTCATTGATGTTATGATTTAATTTTTCTAAGAATTAAAAATTTTTATTTCTAAAACGAAGCACCTGACAAAAAAATACTTTTTTAAATATAATATTTAAAATACGATACAATTTAGTGAAATATGAGATATTATACTACACAATAAAGAATTCAAAATCAAATTTAGAAAAACAGTAGTGTAATTAAAAAATTTTAAAAATGACGGTCTTTCTTTCAACACAACAATTTTTTAGTGCAATAAGTAATATATTAACATGTATACAGTATACTACTAAGAATTTTTTTGACCGATACATTTTTAATGAGCAAACATTATATATGACTTCTAAAAATTACTCACAAAGGAGTTAAAATTTTAATCTTATTAGCATGTGCTTGTAACAATTAAACATTATTTTCTGTAATTTTTCCATCGAATTTAAGTTTAACTTTTTGTCTTTGTGTTTCAAAAAAAAGAAGTAACTGACCTTTTTACTCATTTACCATTTTCCTTGATAAAGAACTAAAATTAAATTTATAAAATATAGAGGCAAAATAAAAAAGATACAAACAAATGATTTCTTAGAATATTTATTTTAACACTTTTATAAAAATTTACAAATTTATTTACTGCATGACATTGAAAGTATTATTAACACTTACTTTGATTAAACATTTAACTTATAATTAACATTTAATGAAAAAATATAAGACTTAGCAAATTTTTAACTGCACATCTTGTATTGTAGAATAAAAAATATGCGAACAATAATTATTTTTCAAAATGATTGATTCTTTACATTTTTTATTTAATCTTTATAAGTCAACTAATGATGTAAATTATGAATAATTTTGAAATGTTCCTACATGCACTTATAGGCACCTTACAGAGGGTCAGGGCACAGTGTGTCAGATGCAGAAGCTTCTTTTGATGGGCTCTGCTCAACTCTGCTGTTTGCTGTACTCAGGACCAACACAAACACAATCCTAATAAGCCAATCGCTAGCTCGGAATCTTACGTCTGTAAGCTTCATAAGTTTGAGTGACACATCGATGTGTATATGTTGTGTGAGTAATATACATGTATACACAGTTTCTAAAGAAAGTCTTGAACATGGTGGCTCACCTGCCACACTGTGCCTTGGCCCTCTGCAAGGTGATTTACAGTCTACAGATTACAGAAGGCACCTGGCACATTATTGACATCTGACGGTGGAATCACCCTTAATCCTCAATGTCTGGTCAGTTCGAATCCAAATGACATAACAATGATTAAATATAGCTATTTCATTTGAACTTTTAGGTTACAACCCTGCATTTTAAGAATAACTTTTAAGAATGATATCGTGATATCCAGTTTCTTTTAAAAATTCGTCAAGAACTATGGCACTCCTTTGATTACTACTAATAAATAACTTTAAATTTTAGGAGGCCCAACTTCCTAGTCTCCGAGAAATAAAATCAGAAACATTTCCGGTCAAACATATAGATTCGTGTGGAGAGATTATTATTGTTTACTAATGGTTAATTGTTAATCAATAAATACTATTAAATTTTACTCGAATCGCTTGAAAAACTAAAACAATGAGATTAATTGCGATTAAACTTATTAATTAAAATTTCAGTGAGTCTAGCTTCAATGATTTTTAAATTTATTAACTTAGAATTATTGCAAAATGTGGTGAAGAAATATGTATGTAGTTAGTACAGGTCAGTACAAAATCTATATTTAGGAGTAATTTTCTTACCATGAGCGTTAAATCTTTGGCATAATTAAGCAGAAACACGAGTTTTGCAAGTTAATAACTAATATACATGAATCGGGGTTCTTATGGGGTATAAGGCCACAAAGGGCGTGGCTGCGGCTCTCTGTACTGAGAGTAAACTGAAAAAGGCTTCCCATCATTGTACAAACGGTTGGTTTTCTTTGGTTTCCTAAGTTTCTTGATTCTCCTACACGGTTTTCTTACAAGATACTGTACAATCTGTCTGTGACATTTCTCATACAAAAATATGATTAGACTTAGGGAAAATCCACTTAATAAAAACACAAACAGTGGAGTGACTTCAGAAAGACCTAGTGATGTAAATGAAACTTCTTTTTTAATACCGAATTTGGCCCGATTTTTGTTTTTTCTCCGAGAAATTATTCCATTCTCTCTATACTTTTGGATGCTGAAAAAAATTTACATTATTAAAATTGTCCGGCATAAATTTTTTATTTAAAAATACTTACTGATGATTTAAAAATTCAAGAAGTGGATCTCCTTTGTTCAAAACTATACCTTTTTTTCTAAAGTTACCTAGTGGAAAAGCTAAGATTTTGCAAGGTTTTTTGAAAGTTACTGGACTCCGAAATTCACCAATATTATAGAGAACTACCCTTTCGTTGCATACCTACATTAAAAAAAAAATTTTTAAGATTAACACGCTAAAAAGTAATCTATTTTAATTTATATAATTTGTACATTTTTCAAAAATTTTCCAGAATTGCCCTAGTTTGAAGTGTACTAGTTTAGAACCGTATTTATTGCACACACACGCGCGGACACACAAACATAGATTGATACGAATCATTTGTATAAACGTCTCCAAAAGTAAAAAATTACATTATAAAGTTTAATAATATCTTCGTAGGGGTAAGCGGTACAATTATTGACACCTTAAGGTAGTGATTGACCCCTGTATGATTTGTATGTCTATATATAAAGGCTCCATTTAAAAATGCACGTGGCGGTCAATCACTATCAGGGGGTCAAAAACTGTACCCATTACCCCTATAACTATTTTTCGAGTGAAATGTTAAAGATAATTCTTAATGACATTTACACAAATTTCTTAAGTGCCAAAAACTTTTGTCTACGGTAGAATATAAAAAAACAACTATCTTTTGTCAAATTGTCCTACCACCATTACAAATAAAAGTGTTAAAAATAATTTTTAAATGCTATTGAGAAAGGTGATGCATTGTTTAGTATCTTCAAAAATTATCAACGTAAGTTAAATATTTTACATTACCTGCTGTATAGCCTCTTGGAAGGTTGTAGGTAGACTATTCTCATCTTTCAAAAACAATCTCAGTTCGTCATTTATATTGTCCTTTGAGCTCTAATAAAATATCATTGGATAAAGTTTTTAAGTACAATGTAATTGATATATTCAATTAAAACTTTACAAAATTACCGAGAAAAACGTTAATGAGTCAGTGTTTTTTACAATAATCAATTGATATGTTTTGTCCTCTAGAAATCCACGCGCATTTCTAAATGGAATGTGTGGTTTTGAAACTGTAGCAAAACTTGTAAAACAGCCTGCGTACATTGAAATAACAATGAATGCTGTCAGATATAGCGATAGTCTTGCCATCTTGGATGATATGGAATTGAATTGTTCATCTGTAAATTTAAAAAAAATGTAGGTATAGACAGGTAATTCCATTGTATAAGTGTATCTAAATTTTTAGGGTTCTTAAATTATATTTAAAAGTATATGATGATTAACAAGATCAAAGACGTACATTTTGCAAACTTGAATAATCATCTATGATTTTTTTATTTTTTACACTCAAGTTTCCAGAAATTGTGGAAAATTGTTTTACCAAGTTAGTGAAAAAAACACCTCCTTCTGCCATTTATGAAAGTTTGTAAGAGAAGTTCAAAATGGAGAAGCGGGCCAAAAAAATGTATGTTATATTTGAGCATTTTAGGAGTGCACACAAATTTTTCTAGATTTTTTATGAGCGGAAATTTTCGAGAAAATAAGAAATGAAAAATTGACAGTTTAAAACGGTTTCTTATGAGAGAGCAAGGTTAGGTTTGCCTTTTAATTGAAATTAAGGTATATTCTAAATGTGTTGTTTAAAAAAAAACGTTTTTATAGATAACTTGGTGCTAAAGAAAGATGCTCGATAAAAAAAAAAATCAAACTTTGCCAGGCATTTTTAAAAAATATAAGCAGTTAGAGGTCGTACAGTTTAAAAATTGTAGAGGACAAGAGCAGCTGCGGTAAAGGGGGCCCAGATGCGTTAGTGGGGAGGGGCCTCCCCGTTCCTCGCCTCTCTAAATGATACTCCCAAACCTCCTTAAAAATTTTTTTTTTTATATCTTATTTTTCCTAACTTTCTTTGCACACTCCTTATTTAAAAAAAGTATTTGTCTTCACGTTATGGATCACCTGCAGGTAGTTAGTATTTTATATCTATAGAGTTATTAAAATAGAATTGAGATTTATGAGGGCATTCGAGTCCACGAAATTTTTTAAATATTGTGTATTTTTACCTCCCAAACATGATAAACCATGAAATTCGTCATTATTTTTCTGTTGTTGATTGTTATAAAACAAATTACATGAACTGAGAACATTTTTCAATTTTGGTAACCATAAAATTTATTCCGATTCTTTGACATATTTTGAACAAAAATTGATGGAGATATATGTACTCAAACCCCACAGATTTTAGGTAAAAAAGCTGACCACTTGTTACTTAACCATTGCTGATTTATTTTTAACTCAGCTGGGCTCAAATTTTTCCTTAAAACGTGTACTTCAAGATAAAAAAAGACTTATAACAATCTGCAACTTGGCAACCACGGTATTGTTAATCAACGCACAGCTGTCTTAGATAATTTTTAGGCTCTTATGTATATCAACGATCAATAGTTACAAAAACTTTAGGAGGTAGACACGTACATCAACATATCACTATGTAACCAACTTAGATCACCCATATACTATTTTTTAAATTTGTTTTATATTGAAAATACATGATTTTTAAGTGGCTTCTTTTTGTTCTCTGACAAAGTAATAAGGCACTCCCATAATTTTGTTGCACCTAAAAACTAATTTAGGATATATTATCATGAAGAAAGAAAGCATCATGACATGTAGAATATCGCTATAATAAAAAGTATAAAAATATAAATAATAATATAATGGTAATCAAAAAATTAATAATAAAATCGAATGGGTTTATGGTAAGCATTTCATTAATTACCTCATATTCGTGTATATTTACGCATGGGTATATTATTTTCTAAAAGTATATATGAAAATTTTCATTTTTCAAGAGTGATGATCTAGTCAATTCTATTATTTAATTAAAACAACCCAACCTTTGTAAAATGTAATTTTACCGAATAATTGTTCTTTATAATGACAATCTTGTACGATATGGTATAAATAACATAAATTTAACATCTTTGCTGCATTTTTGAATAAACCATCTTAAACAGTTTACCTGTAAATTCCTGATGGACGAACATACGCCACACGTTTAAGAAACTGTCCGACAGTTTGAAAATAAATCCTCTTCTATCATTATGTAATACTAAAATTACGCTAAATAGAATTGATGAAATAGCTATAAGTATAATCAAGAAAATCCAAATGCGTTTGCTGAAAACCTATTTAATAAAAGAGATAAAACGTAATAAAGAAATCAAGTCATAAATATTTTACAATTGAAATATTTCACCTCAAAATAAGCATTCCATGGAATCTCCATGGTACCTGGTAATTTATAGTATAATGTGTCTTGCAAATCCATAATTTCAATCGTTACGTCATAATCATCCAAGTTTTTGTTCGTTAAAAACTCGCCGGGAAGAATAATACTTTCATTTAATAATTTTGTGGACTTAATTAATGTGTTATTGACACTTTCATGGGATTCCTTCTTGATATGGGAGCCATTTTTAAACTTATATGCTAATCCTGTGTTAGATGCAAAATCTTCCACTATTTCAGAATAAAAAGTAGAAATCTACGAGCATTGAAGGAAAATAATTAAGTTTTTGTGAATGCAATAATTGTGATATTTTGAAATAAAACAATTTGTATTAAATCAATTCGATACCTCAGCAGTAATTGTAGCCGACGCACCACTTAAATTCTTTCGTCTCTGTACCAAAGCACGCTTGTCTATTACGGTCAATCCTTCCTTGATGCTCCACTCGAATAATTTATTAACGTGTAATTTATTTTGAGGTCCAACAGCGAACCATTCATGAATGTTTTTATTGTTTCCGCATTTTATTAAGACTTCACTTTTTATATTCAAGTGGAGGTAATTCTTTTTAGGACACTGGCAAGTGCTATGGATCTCTTCAGTGATGTCAGGCCGGAATAACAAGAGCCATACGTGAGGCGAAAGATTGTGATGCCTCGAAAATTGTGTGAATTTTTCGAAATCATTGTCAGTATTTAAAAATACCACAAAAAGAGTTTTTGAGTAATTTCTTAGTTTCGGATACTTTTCTGGAATATCTGATATAGTCGAAGCTACAGAGTATACCATTTTACGCGAGAATTCTTTAACCATGTTGACCACCGAATGTATGTCTGTGGATTCAAGAGAAAAATTGTTGTATTTAAGTATTTATACCTTTTGTAAAAATCGGTTTGCTTTTGCTTACCTTCGTTGCTCCTGTAAATAATTCCTATACTGGTGGTCGCATACAACTTTTGTACATCCAAAATTACAGGAACTTGACTTTCCATGTTTTTAGCTGAATCACATGGCATGAATAAAACAACGGCGAATATTACAACGAGGCTGGTTAGCTTCATCATTTTTGGCTAAAAATATGTGAAGAGAATTTAAACGTTTTCTCACAAAATTAAATAAATCATTATATACGTCTTTATATGAGATAGTAAAAGCGAGACTATTTTACGAAAGTACAACTACCAATACATAGCTAAGCCAAGATTCAATTTAATTAATACACAAAATATTCGTATAACAGTACTACTTCTTGACACTATATTCTTGTTTTTAAAGATATGTTACGTTATTGTTCATTTATTTGTCTTTTTTTCATTTTTGAGTGAATTATAAAATTTACTCAACATTTTGTAAAATAGTGAATTATCGCGTTAGACTTTATACTTAAAAAAACTCGAGAAACATTCCTTTTTTTAGTCTTCATAAAATTAAAATCATTTACGAAAACACGTACATATTGTTGCAGAAATCGTGAGGAAGCAGGAACATGCTTTGATCGTATGATTTAGGTTAGGGCACATAACTTTTTCAACGATTTTATTTATTTACATACTTAATCTTTAAAAAAGTTTTAGCCTTTTCTACCTTTTAAACCATATTTTTGCCTTAGTATGTCGTCAGAAGTTATTTGAATAGACAATCAAAATTATTCAAAAAGTTTGACTTTTTTTTAGAATGTCGATAAATGCAGTGTAATAGTAGTCGTACGCATACGGATTTTATTTAATCTTTTAATTTTTAAGCAATTTTTTCTGTTATTTTTTTTGCCTGCAATTTCTTTTAACTTTAGATATGCAAAACTCTAGTTTGTACAAAAAGCTTCATTTAGTTTTTTATAAGACAGTGAATTTTTAGGTTTTTAAACAGCCAATTTTTATAATATTCTATACTAAGGTTTAAAGTAAAATGTTATCTTTTGAATTTTTACTTTTATAGTAAATCAATGATTGAAGAAGTAGAAAAACCAAATCAAATTTATTCAAATTTAATATTTAGAATGCAAAAAAATGATCAAGTGCTTTCTACAATTCCCGTGACTTTCTAAAAAGTATTCAAGTTCTGTATAATCTAACGTTGAAGGATAACTTAATTACGCTAGTTGATTTACGTCAAGTTAAGTTAGTATTTTTTTTGCGAAAATTTAGCACTAGTTTTAATAGTAAAAATAAAATTATGTTCAACAAAAACTTTTCTGTTAATTAACTACTTTAATGTACATAAAATTATTTCCATTGTCATTTTAGTAGTGAGAATTAATTTTAAATATTTTTTTTTGACACATATTTATAGTAAAGATGGAGACAATTTAAACAAAGTTTTTGATAAGTCCCCTTAAAAAAAATTTTATTTTTTTAAATAACGGCAACAAAAGTAGATATTTAATTCTATGTGGAGCTTGAATAATAACTTTCGGTTACATATGGTGCAGAACTCTGCTTTTTTTGTATTAAAAAAATACATTACTTAAATGACATTAAAAAAGTTGATAAGTATTGTAAGTTGGTAGTTAGAGACATCCCAAAACGAAGCACAGCTAAATTGTTTGAATTTTATTGACTTTGTACTTTTTAAACGGTTTTTAACCATTATTTGTTTCGTCCACCATTTTTTCTGACGTCTTGAACATCAACTAAGTGTTTATCTTAAAAGTTTTGTTTACCTAGTTTTATAGAATTTCTTAACGAAGGAAAGCTTGGTTGTGCTTGATGAGTTACTTCAAATAAAATTACAGATGTTTATGCAAAAGTTTAGCACTTGTTTTATTAATAAAAAAGAAACGATGTTAAACCAAAAAATTTTTTTAATTAACTTCTTTAATGAGTAAGGAATTGCTTTTTTTGTGTTAGCACAACAAAATTTAAGCTTTTCTTTACCAATACTTCATTTTAATAGTAAAAACTTACGTCAAATATTATATTATTTGCACGCGCTTTTAAGAAGAGAGTAAAAGTAAAATTCTTATTATTCAGACAGCATACTTAAATTGATAAAAAGAAGCAAAGAAACGATGAGAATAAAAAAAATTTTTTACTTTCTTATACTACATCAATGATAGCTTTTAGTTTTATGTAGTGCATTTTTCTGCGTATTTTGTATCAAAGAAAGTACATTACTTAAAACAAAACAAAATGATTTCGGTGAGAGCTAGATGCATCTATTTCTGCCAGAGAGAGGATTTAAAGATGCACTTACTTGTTAACTTGATTCTCGTAACGCAGACAATGACTTCCGGGAACTCCTTAGATGAAGCTGGGCACGGCTGGGATGGCCACCTTTTGGATGCTGGAAGTTGTGACTTCTCGAGTTTCACAGGACACTTTTCACAAACGAATATCTATATTCGAGTACTAAACTTCTTTGACAAACTGTATCGGAAACGTAGTACACAGTGATCACTTGGGGTTGAGGTGTTGTCTAGTTGACGCACTGCGAGACAGTGACGTGTTGGGGCTCTGCCTTGAAGGGCTTGGAATTTTCTCTCCCACTACCAAAATTTTCTGGCCATGAAGTGGGTGAAAAGGAACGCCCATTGACATAGTCAACCCCTTCCTAACTTCCCCTCTTTTTATTTGTATTTCCTAAAACAAACAAAACAGAAGCCAATCGCCGTAGGACAGGTCGTAAAGAAACCAATACATTACAAGATTTCAATGCAATGCATCGTAGGCATAAAGATATTTTCTTTTAGAGATATACTATATATAACGAGAAACTTTTCGGCAATGAATATTATCAATTTTTAAAATATTCATTTATTAAAATTTTTTAGTAACACAAAAAATTAGTTAGCAACGGTAGCTGTTTATCGAAATATTTTCTAATTCATTCACATCAGTTAATCAGCTGTACGTTAATTTGTTTATGTTTTTGATTTAAAAAAAAATTTGATGTATCATTAGCGTACCAAATCCAAATATGAGTGAAATCCAATTTAGAAATTTGGTGTTCAATTACTGCTGTAGGTATTAATATGCTCAATAGTTTTTTTATATAAGATATTAATAATAGGTTTATTTTTTTATAATTATTTTTACTTATAATAGCAGTGCTATCATAGAATTTTTGCACAACCAAAACATGTTTTATAATTCAATAAGTACTGTTTGTACTTGAATGGGTGCTTTGACTTTATATTACTTATCATAACTTAAGATCTCTTTTCGTATAAAAAAGGCAGGTAATTTTTAATGCAAAAAAAAGGCTAGAAGTAATTAGCCTTTATTGTTATATTATATAATTTTTTGGCTAATATCTGATTTAAGTATGTGGAAAGTATTTTTATACAAAGCAAAAAGGTCTGAAACATTTTTTTAAGATTTTCTGCTTTTTTGCTTATTAATTGTGTATTGTTTGTTCTGTAAAGCTGTAATGATTATCGTTAAGGAAAATTTATTTTAAATTGAGGTAGTACTATTAAAGAATAATTTTTTGTTTCTTAAAAGAACAATAAGTATTTTTAACGTCATAAACAGTGAAGACTTTAGACTTTTATACTTTAGAAGAAATCAAAATTATCTACCATTTTTCGTTAATTTAATGATTTAAAAGTTTACGAGGTTGATTTACAGTTAGTACACAATAAAGTATTCGGTTCGTACCTTCAAGTGAGATTTTTTGATGCTAATTTTTTAAAGTTAACGCCCTGTTATAACGAACTTTTTACATAAATTTACATTTATCTGTTGTAAGTTAACAAATAAGCATAATTATTTTAAAATAAGTGTTTAATAAAAAGTGAAATTAATATTTGATGCATCATTCATATCGCCAATGATATGCTTTACTAAAATACGCCGAGTGCGATTGTATATGCTGCAATTTTTTTTTAAGCTCCAACCTCTAAGTAAAATTAAGAAAATGTGCTAACACATGCTCATCTGTAGATATATTAACAAATGGTTTAAATACATACAGGACCGTCCCTTGAATCCCCTACTTTCTTCTCTTGGAGTTAAAAACATAGATAACTTTAACGGCCGCTACGCTTTTTCAAACGTTTCTCCTTTTAACGTCCTAAATTTTCAATATCTCATCTGTATTTTCCAGCATAAAACAAAGCAGCGACACTATATATATTATTGAGCCGAAGAAGATTAGTTTATTCCCTTAAATATCCCGTGTCAGTACTGACGCGTTAATGTGGATGACAATTAAGTTTTATTACCTTCTACTACGCAGCTCTGCTCATAATATATTTACAATTCTTCGTGTAGGTCCTGCACCTGCTTTTGTTCCACATTTATTTATCCTATGATATGTTTTTAGAATCAAGCACTCACCCTTTTCTAAGTGAATCGTGTTATTGATCGAACGCTTATTTTTGGGTGTTTGTATAAAATCACAAGCCAATCATTTATTTTTGTGTTTTTTTTTTTTAAAATAAAAGACAGTGTGGCGATTTGATGTTACTGTGGCCGTTTCTCTAGTAAAAAAAAAACTGAAATTAAAGTGTGATATTGACCACAAGCTCAAAATAAGCAATAAAATACCTAATCATTTTGTGCAGCATATACTAAAAAGTGAAAGAAAAGATTATTTTTTGTTTTTTTTTCTAAATTTAAAGTAATTTTTATGCATTTATCACTACTGTAGTTCTATTTTCAACTGCATTACATTCTAATTACCAAACAACAAATTTTTTACAACACTTTTATTTTTTTTGGTAAAAGATTTTTTACTTTTTTTTTTTCAGATAAAAACAATAATACTACGAACCAAACCTGAATTTAAGGTTTGAAAGAAATAAGATTTAAATAATTTAAAAATAATAATTTACGCGAGTTCAAGTGATTCAAGTGGATCTTCACTATTCATTATGAAAAATTTTAATTAGGCATCCTATCGATTGTACCTTAAGCGATTTCTTTTTTTTTTTTGTATCTCTCTAAAACCAAAGAAAATCATCGTATTTTTTCTTTTCTACCTTATGTTCTTTATGAGTTCGCGGCGTAGAACGAAAAATATTCCAAAAAATAAACCAACGTAGCTGGCAGGGATTTGAAATAATAATACCTTAGTATGGAATAAATAATATATTGAGCCATTTCCAACATCAGGACTAACACCAACACACCGTGTTAATCAAATTTCGGAGCCCATTGTTTCAACCAATCAGAATCCTAGGTAGAGCCACGTATCTTCCTACAGCAAATCCGAGCTACTTTCACTCCAACCCTTTAAACATTGAGGCCAATCTTCTTAAACTCGCGACCATCAAGCGCCTTTTTTTCCCTGCGACAGCAATTTTGGGATATTTTGTCCTATTCTGTTACTATTTCCATAAGTATTCAAGGTATGTACTGATTTTGTGGTTTTCGTTTGTAAATAAGTTGACGAAGAACAGATATATTCGAAGATGGTTTATGAAAATAGAGCAATTTGTAAATAGTTGCAGATATACCCACGCGTTAAAGAATTTGATCTGATGTTGTTTGTGATATTGTAGTACTTAAGCTGCGAAAGAAAAGTTTGCAATTAAAATAGTAGACAACTTAATCTAATATTTTTCAACTTAAATTTAAACCCTAGGAGATAAATACAATGTATATCAATACTATCGAGTTTCGATAAATAATACTTGTTACCTCTCAAATCGATATTGCCACCTTATTAAATAGCAACTTGGTGAGTTTGACTCTAAAAGTTTCTCTTTAATCACTAACAAAGTACAAACTCAAAGGTAATACTGCAGAGATTCGTACTAGGCATGAGGTATGAAGTAAGCTCGTCATTTGTCTGGAATAAGGAAACTGCGAGTCATCCAATTTCAAGTAGTACGAGTCCGAGTTTGGTCAGACATAGGCAGATTTTATTTAAAATTATGTTCTCGGGTATCAAACACTCATCTTAATGTAGTT
This sequence comes from Copidosoma floridanum, assembly GCF_036245765.1. Lineage (NCBI taxonomy): Eukaryota > Metazoa > Arthropoda > Insecta > Hymenoptera > Encyrtidae > Copidosoma > Copidosoma floridanum. The sequence goes on along the minus strand of NW_028321912.1, from coordinate 5,477,399 downwards.
AAAATGAAAAAACCATTATAAATACAAAAAAAAAAAAAAAAAAAAAAAAAAATCAAATGAATTAACTTTCGTTATTGTGACTGTGTCAGTCTTGCAGAAGTTTCAGAAATTTCAAGTTTTACCCGATACAGTATCTGTTTTTACTGAAAGACTTTCTGGTTTTTTGTAACAGACTTGTATCTGAAGCGATCGGCCAAATTGAGAAAATCAAGACACTATTTGTTGAAATTTATATTTTTCCCATTTATAAGAATCTCGAAAATTCATGTGATCCTTAAAGTCCGTGAGAATCATGGAAAGGACAATAGACTACTTTAAAAAAGTCAAGCCAAAGAGTTATCGGACAACCTAACTGGGCATGTAGTGATCAAGGACACAACTACACTCTAATTATTAATTAAGTCTCGTAGCTCTCCGACCCCCTTGAAACGATCGGTAGGTAGCACCTGAATAATACATCCATCAGCGCGTCAAACAAAAAGACTCTCTTAGCACATGATTTATTAAAGCCCTTGGCTACCGCGTACCCACTAATAGTATAGTTCTCCTATAGAGAAAAGCAGCTGGGGAGGAATTACCCACTTTTACCCGCAAACGATTTTTACTGGACTAGTACAGTATAAATACTATAGTATACTTACAGGTGGTAGTGATTCCAAAATAATCATATTTTTTTAATTCACAAATTTTTTTCTCAATAGAATTAGCTTAGTACTAATAAATTTAATAGTATTAGGACATCTAATGGGTAGCGATTTTTATCCTTACCTATTACATATTCGATATTAGAGTGGCGTCAATTTTGGCTGCAGCTATGCAGTCTACTTATATGAATATATGTTATCGCACGTAATACGGTAGAGGCCGCGACAACGATGTCCTTGGCAGTTGTATTATGGACGGGCGATTTTGGTCGCTCAGCAGGTCGAGAGACTGCGTGATTTTTCTTGAAATAGTAATTTAAATTTCATTAATTTCTTTGTAAGAAAAAAGATAACAATCATCATTTATATAATTTAGATGGTCTGTTTGTTTACTGATAAATCAATAATACAATTTTTTAGAAAATTGAACAATGAAAAAAAAAAATGATAAAAGAATAAGAAAAGAAAGGAAAACAAAAAAAAAAAAATTGCATCAAAAGTCGTGTTTGTTAGCCTGTGATTTGTGGCGCTGAGATAGAAAAGAAATCATTTTTTATAAACCATATTCAAAAATATCTGTTCTTCGTCAACTTATTTACAAACAAAAAGTACAAAATGAATACATAGTTTGAATACTCATGAAAATAATAACAGAAGAGGACAAAATATCCAAAAGTTGTGGTCGTAGGGTTAAAAAGGCACTCGATCGAGCTTGCGTTAACGCAGGTGTGGTGGGAGGAAAAAACTCTTGAGTTTGAGTAGATTGGTTATAGTTTTTAAAGAGTAGGGGTAAAAGGAGTTCGTATTTGCTACAAGTAAATACGTGGCCCTTCGTAGAATTTTGATTGGTTGAAACAATGGGCTCCAACGTTCGATTAACCAGGGGTGGTAATGGTGGTCCTGATAATGGAAATGTCCCAATATATTATTTATTTCATACCAAAGTATTAATAATATAAATCTCTGGCAACTACGTTGGTTTATTTTATGGAATATTTTTTGTTGGACGCAGAAAACTAATAAAAAAAATAAGGTAGAAAAAAAAAATTGTGAAAATTTTCGTTGATTTAAAAAAGACTCTTAAAATGTGAGGAATTTGTTTATTTCAAAATAAATAGAATTCTTTGTTAATGTTTTTTATGATAAATAATAATGACTCACTTGAATCACTTGCACTTGCATAACATTTGGTTTTACAATTATCTAAATCTCATATCTTCTAGACCTAAGAATTCTTGTTTGGATCGTAGAATTGTTGTTTTTATCTTAGGAAAAAAAAGTAAAAAATCTTGTACGATGAAAAACAAACTTTGTTGTCTAGTAATTTAGATGTAAGAAGTTTAGTCAAAAATGTAATTACAGCAGTAATACATGCATCATAATTAATTTAAATTTCAAAAAAATTAAAAAATAATATTTCCTTCAACTTTATTTAGTACATGCTGCACAAAATTATTTAGTGCTTCATTGCTTATTTTTACATAGCTGTCAATATCTTCTTCTGATTTTTTTGGCTTTTTCTTGCCAGAGAAGTAGCAACGTGCTTACGAAACTACCACATAGGCTCGAAACATAAAAAATCCTCCACACCAACAAATAAATGGCTTGTGATTTTATTTAAACACCGAAAAGAGAGTATTCGATCAATAACATGATGTACTTACAAAAGGGTCAGTGCTTGATTCCAAAAACAGATGGTAGAAAAAATAAACGTTAAACAAAAACAAGCGCGGGACATATAGGAACAATTATAAATATATTATAAGCAAAGCAGCATAGTAGCGGATGGTAAAATTCAATTGTCATGCTTATTGTACGTATTCGTACTGTAACGCTTTCTGGGCTCGACTCTATATAGTATCGCTTCTTTGATTTATGCCGGATGAAGCTGTAGAAAGTTTCCGATGTCGAAAAGAAAAAGCTCATAAAAACATTTTTAAAAGCGTGTAGGCTGTTATAATGACATACATATGATCTTAATTGCAGAAAAAAAATGTATTGCAATGTATGTAATTCCCAACTTCAGGAAAATTAAATTATCATATTATCAGTAAGCTTAGCATAAATCGACGTTAACGAAATACTGTTCAAAGTTGTATAAATATTGTTAAAATAAGTATAACTGAAGAAAAATATAAGGCAAAAGACAACTTACGTGATTGCTAATTATACCTAAAAAATATACCAAAATGCTCCATCAATAGGTAACTTAAATAGAAATATTAAAACTTTAATTTAATATATTTTTTGTAACAGTATTCTGCTTTTTCTTTGACTTAGTTAATTTCTAGCCATAGTAGATGAAAAATTTAATGTATTTATTCAACGATTTTTATTCTACTATGCCTACATCGTTACGGGTATTTTTAGAAAGCCTCGCAAACAATAATTTTTTTTAAATTAAAATATTGAGGACAAAATTGTACTTGGTATAAGTGGAAAGAAAGTTGAGAATGGTTCAAGTTTAATAATTACCATATTGTAAAATGCTTACACTATTATTTTTATTTTCAGATAAACATGATAAAAACTATGAAATCTCTTAGTTTTTTGGTTAATTGTTTGTGAATAAAATATATTTAATAATGGAATGACATCATTTATTATTTCTCATTATACATTCTCTTTCGTAGATAAAAACCATGAGTCAATCGATATTTTTACTGTTAATTACAGTCTATACATTGGCCATTGGCTCATTTTTAGAAGGAGCATATAAATATAAGAAGTTATTGTCTAAGTCGAGCCAGGCCTCAACTTTATCCGAATCAAATTGTTCTAGATTGTTAACTTTCAGGGGTGTTTTTGAGTAAGCGTTTTCGTTCTCGTCATCTTCAACTTCCTTGATGCCGGTTACTACAATAGATTTACTACTGACCTAAGCCATGAACACAGTTTTCAATTAAAAGAACCTAACTTTGTATTAATTGCATAGTATTGAAACATCTGATAGCTAGAGACTTTTATTTGTATGATAAAAGTTTTGGCCAAAGTAGAGCATAAGACTTGTTGGCAGGTACTTATTCAATTTAATTTTAAAATTAAACGCGAGTGAAACTTAATGATGAATAAGTAAAACCGGACAAATACTTAAACAAAGACTTTGATACTTATGATGACGTTGAGCGTATTGGAAACAAATATTGTAGTATCTATTTCCCTCAGACGTTTTAACTTGAAATGCACCACTTTATTGAATTTTCGAGAAACGTAGAGAAATCGAGATATTCGTCTTTGATTGATCGTTTTCTCACCTTATCATTATTGGCGGCTGAGATGCGAGGATCATCCTTAGATATCGATTCAATTGCCAACTGCCTTGTCTCTTGGAAAGTGTTGCTAGGAGATATAGTTTGGTGACCCGCCAACTTATATTCAAAGTGGCTTTCTTAGGACCTGCTATTAATGGGGGATGCGGCTCAAAAGGTGGATAAGTCGAATCCTCTTCAGACATTTTAAAACAAATTCCAGTGTAACATGAAATACTCGATTAGTTTGAAAATTAAAGTGCGAATTGTGGTTAAAGTTACTTAACAAAAACCTCTTAGTTGTGAGAATAGTGACACGAGTCGGTTGGTCTGGAGAGTCTGATTATCTCACTTTCGCGTTCCAATCAAATCTTTCCAACCTGCCCCGATAACTTAGAATATTGATGACGTGACTGCAATTATATACAACAGTTCGTGAGCTACGACTGCTAACTGCTACGAGGCGAGTTTGGTTTTACCACTGATTCGAGGGCCTTATCGTGGCCAAGCTGCCGAACAAGGCGTACATAGTTTTGTTCATTAGCTGAGCATGGAAGGATTACAACGAGTATACGTCAGACGATTCGCGCGGAAATGTGCTTGCAGGTACACACTGCGCCGCAAGGAAGGGCCCAAAAATCCAAGGAAACAATAGAATTTCGAGACATTATACAAAAATATCAGTGTGTAAATTTTGTGTTAGTACAATATTTTATTTCAATCTTATCGAATAAGACGTAACTCAATTATACCATAAAATTACTTGTTTTAACAAATCTATGACAAGATATAAGTTATCTCGCAAGTTACTGTTGTAATTTTGTCCAACTGATATAAGTACAAGTCTGATCGTAGTATATATGCTCAACCAACTAAGACAACGTGTATTACAAATATGGTGAAAATGACATGTTTTAAGAGAAACAATGTCAATAAATAAGTATACTACCTTATTAATTTTTTCTACGTTAAATATGTCCTAGTAAGTGTCATAAAACTATTAAAAAATACGAAAAAAACGTGCATCACTTCTTATGAGATATGACTACTTATCACTCAGTATCTATTATACGTACCCTACTATGTTTTTGTATCGTATAAAAAAAATTGATGCAAGAAAGCTCGTGCAACTTAAATAGATTTGTATCTTTAATACATTGGTCATCAACTATTGAGTAAGGATGCGAAGAAAATAAAAACGTAATTAGCCAGTTTATTGTTGATTAATTTTTGTTAAATAAAGGAAATTATCTGCTGGTGAATAACGCCGTTATGACAAGAAACAGAAAATTTTTACATAATTAATTAGAAAATTCTTAACTCGATATTGTAATTTGAAGTATTGAAATAAAGATTTTTAAAAGTTATTGTTGAATTATATAATAGTTAGGAAAATGAAATAAAAATGTACACAAATTTACAAAGTTTTTTAACTTGTAAGTTCCTGGCTTAATATTCAAACGTTTTGTGAATAAATAACAAGTTCTGAAGCTTTTTATGGAACATAGGAAGAAGAAGATATTTAAGGAAGCAATGGGCAGTTTTTTCCCGGTGTTTCCCTGTGGCCTTTTCCATTAAAACGGTCTCACTCAAATTTTTTTTCATGTATTATGACCTGTTAAACACGATTTTTAATTGTGGCTTGGTCTTGAATGCACATAATAATAGTAATTAACAAATTTTATTAACAAATTGAAAAATCATAAAATTTTGTTAAAAAAAATTTATTCTTATTCTTTGACACTCCTAAAAAAAATGTTTGATGAAATTTTTTTCTACACGTCATACTTTTAAAGAAAAAAATTGTCAAACTTTAAAAAAATTAGAAAAATGCAATTTATAACCGTTAATATTTTGATCGTTGAAAAACTTTTTGCAACTCTGCAAGGCGTTAAAGATTTCTGAATTATTTTCCTTTAGAAACACAAAAATTTGAGACTGGTAAAAAAATTTGTCTCTTATTGATAAGCTTTGAATAGTGAGCTTCTTGCTATGCTACCCATGGTTTGCATACATCTAAAAATAAAATGTACACCTTTGACTTTAATCACTCTACCTAACTTTTTTTCAGGCATTTTCATTAGCCATACGATATTATTTGTAGGAGGCTGTCTCATAACTATCAAATGAATAGTTATAAATAAATTTTGCTACAAATTAGAAAATAGAAATTTTTTTTTGGTAAAATATTGTCTTTTTGTTCCTTGGTTAGTTTAAAATAAAAATTATCTTGTAGAATTTTTCTCTACATTTCAGTGGGTATAAAATTAAACTAGCAAATTTGAATAGAATCGTCATTCATTTTTAACAACACGTGAAGTAGTACCCAGTACCGCAAACAGGAATGGATCAGATTAGAGGACGTGTTTGTCTGCTTGTGTTCACATATTAATCATTTTGTATAAACTATCTACAAAAAAATCTGTTTTTAGTAACCTTATTTCCAAACGGTAAAAAAAAAATTAATACATAGCTCGAACACTCATAAATATAATAAAAAAGAGGAGAAAATATCTAAAACTTGCGGTCGCGGGGGAAAAAAGGCACTCGATCGAGCTTGCGTTAACGCAGGTATGGTGGGAGAAAAAAGCTCTTGAGTTTAAAAAGATTGGCTGTGATATTCAAAGGGTAGGAGTGAAAGTAGCTCGTATTTGCTACGAGTAGATACGTGGTCCTGCCTAGGGTTGTGATTGGTTGAAATAATGGGCTCCAAAGTTAAATTGACCAGGTGTGTTGGTGGTAGTCATGATGTTGGAAATGTCCCAATATATTATTTAGTTCATACCAAAGTATTAATATTTTAAATCCCTGGCAGCTACGTTGGTTCATTTTATGGAATGTTTATTGTTGTACGCAGTAAATCAATGAAAAAGTTTAGGTAGAGAACGAAAAATTACGACGAATTTTTTTTTATTTTGAAAGCGCTTAAAAAATAAGAAATTTGTTTAATCTTAAATCGATAGAATGTTTTGTTAAAGTTTTTTACAATAAATAACAAGGATTGACTTGAATCACTTGCACTTGAATAATTTTTTTTTTTTAAATTATTTAAATCTTACATCGTCCAGACCTAAAAACCCACGTCTGGATCGCATTATCATTTTTTCTATCTTAAGGGGAGAAAAAATAATAAATCTAGTACCATCGAAAACACAAATGTTTTAACAAGAGCTGTTGTTTTATTATAAAGGTAAAGTTGAATTATAAATAAAACTACAGTAAATGTGTATATATATATATATTGTAACGGGCGGTTGAAACTCAAACGCCGTTTACACTCATCTAGACTGCGCGAGGAAGAAAGGCCAGAGAGAGAGAGAGCGAGAGGGAAAGGGATCGCGATAATGCGTGCGAAAGAAAGAGAGAAAGAAGAGACAAGCGTCTTCATATGAGTATTAGCGAGGGACGCTCTTGGCCATTAGGCCAGACGGGATTAGGTATAGGTAGGAAAAACACGTGTGCGTCTCTCGCCCGCTACGTTTGTCAAGCCACGAGAGGACAACCTCGCCATCGCCTCGCCCGCTTCTGCACCCACGTACCGTCGACGAGAAGGCTTACCGACTAGACACCAGGTCGAATATTTCTGCTGAGAGACCAACTGCTAGGCGAGCAGGTGCAAATAAGGGGCTGCGAAAAGGCAGGTAAGCGCAGTGCGTGCTTAAGAACCATAATAGCCGCGTAATCTCTCTCTGTGCCCGGTCGAATTATCACTGGCCGTCGGCCCCGAGATAAAGCCTTCCTCGACCGTACAGGCTTTGCCGTCAACGCGATCGAGCGAAATACACACACACACGCGCGCGTATGCTTTTGTACTAGTGCAGACAAATATAGTTTCCGTTTTTTTGATCATTATATGTTTGTTTTGCTTTGTGCGAGCCTTCCCTTGCATGAAGCCCTTCCGACTACTCTTTCCTTACAGGTTTTATCTATAGCAATCTTGGCGTCCAGAAGGGAGCTGTAAGCCGGGCATCGGCCTTATCCTGCCGCCTCCGCGGGCTCGCGCGTAAACACCAACGCGCGAGCGTCCTGAGCTGAGCCAGAGCTGAGCTGGCCTCTCAGCAAGCAGACGTGAACGAGAAAAAGCGGACTCGCTGTCCGCGTTGTAACGTGAGTGTGTCTCCGTACGTGCCCGGGAAACACAGTCCCGGTCAGAGTATCCCTCGAATTAATTTGTGGCTATCAAGGCCATAAGTGAATACGGACACCCCGTTACAATATATATATATATATATATATATATATATGTATGTGTAAACATTTTTTTAAACATCAAAATTATAACAAAGTAAATTTATTTCCTTTAATTTTATGCAGTGCGTGCTGCACAAAAATATAAGGTGTTTTATTGCTTATTTTAAAATTGCGGTCAACAACATACTTCGATTTTTTTGGTCTTGCTTTGCCAGAGAAGTAGCTACGTTCTTGTCAAATCACTTAACTGGCATTAAATATAAAAAAAGGACACACACCAACACAGAACTGGCTTGACCAACACCCAAAAAAAAGTGTTTGATCAATGACATGATTTACTTACAAGTGGGTCAGTGCTTGTACTAAAAAAAGATCATAGGAAAAATAAACGTAAAACAAAAACACGTGCAGGACATATACAAACAGACATAAATAAATTATAAGTAGAGCTGCGTCGTAGCAGGTGGTGAAACTGTATTGTCATGGACGTTGTATGCATTGGTACTATCACACTTCTTGGGCTCAATTCTATATTGTCTTATGCTCTGATTCGTCAAGAATTTTGATCAGATAGTAAGTATGAATAAAAATCATACTTGTTGGATCTCTTTTAATGCTATTTATATTTTATACATAAAGCTTGTTTAATTTGAAAAAATTTGTTTAATTTTTAGGTCAGTAGTGGATTCATTCTAGTTATGGGTATCAAAATAAGTAAACAAGACGAGGATGGATACGATTCCTTAGAAACCACCGTAACAAATAACATACGAGATGAATATGATTTGGATAAGGTTGAGGCTGGCTCCCATCGGACAATAATGTCTTAAAAATGAGTCAGTCGTCCAAAGACTGTGATCAACATTAAAAATATCGATTGACATACGATTATCATCTACGAAAGAGAATGTGAAAGGAGAAATAATAAATGATGTCATTCTTCTATCTAATCTATTTTATTTACGAATACTTAGTCAACTAAAATATTTTGACACGTTTTACTTTTGATCATATTAGTACAAGGATGAAAATGAAAATTTAGATACTTCTTAACATAAGTTACGAAGTATATTCATTTATTTATCGATTTTCTTCTCACTAATATTAACTGCCGTCTCTTTATCCTACACTCAATAGAGATATTTGTAGTTGTACTAATAGTCTACTGGCAAAATACTCGTAAGTTAGTATGTACCGTAGGATAATTTATAACGAAATTTTCTCTTGATTTTGTTGTTATAAAAGATTTCACAGGTCCTAAGTTATTTGACAAATAACTTGACTGTCGTGTTCTTACGCTCAAGATACTTATGTGCTCGTTGGTTTTATTTAAAAAAAATGAATCATTGGTTCTTTTATTTTATTATTTTTTTATTTTTGTATTTACAGTTTAATTTTTTTTTATAAGAAGACCAGATAATTTGTACTGCATGGAACAACAGCTAGAAGTCATATTTTTTGTTGTTGTATACATTATCACGTGTTTGTTAGCTAAAATTATTATCTGCAAAGCATGTATGTTAGTCACTTTGAATATTATACGTACCTTTTTGCTTTTACCTTAACATTGCATAATTTTTTTTAAGCTTTTGTTTTTACCTGTACAATTAAGATAAAGTGCTATTCCTCATTTGTCCGTAATAACATTACGAAATGCAATAATAGCGCTCTGTTCTACTTACATATATGTAAACATGGCCTCTGCTTAACGTACCCACCCTTTTTTCCTGCGGATAAGGACATATACAAGTACAACAGCCCCTATTCTCTTAAAAACGCTTCCTCGAACTCTTACCCCACCAAAGTCAAAAATTTCTAATATTTTATCTATACTTTCCAGCATAAAACAAAGTAGCGACACTATATATAGAGTTAAGCCGAAGAAGAATAGTTTATTCCCTCAAGTATCGCGTGTCGGTACTGACGCGTTAATGTGCATGACAATTCAAATTTACCACCTTCTATACTACGCAGCTCTGCTCACAACATATTTGTAATTGTCTGTATAATATGTCCTGCACCTGCTTTCGTTTCACGTTTCTGTTCCCCTATGAAATGTTTATTGGATCAAGCACTAACCCATTTGTAAGTAAATCGCGTTATTGATCGAACACTCTCTTTTGAGTATTTGTATAAAATCACAAATCAGCTGTTTGTTGGTGTTGATGCTTTTTTAATATTTAATGCCAATGTAGTGTAAAGGAAATACAAAAAAAATTAAAGTATGATGTTGACCGCTATCTTAAAATAAGGATTTCGTTTGGAGAAGAAGTATATTTAACTGGTTTTCAAGTGAAATAACTAATATTACGTGCTAATCACATTGACTTTTTCTAAAACGATTTTTTTCAGTGGATTTTACTTTTTTTTCTAACTGATGTGCAAACACATAATTAAAGATAATCGTTTTTTACTTTATAGTAGTTTCGTTGCATTTGAAAGAAGCGTCGATTTGAGGAGAAAAAAAAAAAAAAGAATTGATCATTAAAGCTCAAAACAGTTTCTCTTCATAATAAAACGATCAAAACTGTAGCAGTAAGAAATAATTTATGTAAGGTCTGACAGCAAGTTGACTAAATCTTTGAAGATTGTGGACCATATTGTGAAAGGAAGTAATTTTCGACGAAGTAACAATTGATCCCATTTTTACTGACTTATATATAATCAACATAATATTGTAGTATGTTGGTATACTATTTATAACCACTTTTACACGCTAAAAATAGACAAATTCTATTCATTAAAATTATTTTTATTTTATTTTATTTGTCAACTAGGTCGCGAATGTCAATTTTTTTTTTTTTACCGATATAACTCGTCATGGCAAGACGACATCCCAAATATACTGTGTATCTTTACCAGTTGTGAAGTTGTTCGACTTTTGTGTCTCTTCCAAATGTGAAGTTGCTGGACTTTTGTGTAATTGGCGGCAGGTATTGTTTATTTGCCTCATATGTACCCCAACTCTTATTCCAATACCTGTGCGCCTTTTCGGCCTCGATTCTCAAAGGTGGGGAAAGTAGAAAAGAGAAGCTAGAAAAATAGAGAAGAAAAGCGAAGTTAGTCGAGTCTTACTAATCTTCGGTAAGTCGGGTATATTATCTAGAGCCGTTAGAGACACGCCCTACTTGTCTCAAGAGGTTACAATAAAGTTACTTTAACCGCAATTCGTGCCTTTATTTTTTTGTCAATCGAAAAAGCCACGTCACAATAGTATTTTTATCAAAATGTCTGATGGAACACATAAATCATATAAAGACGACCCGGGTCTAAATATACCATCAGATTTTGAAGATCCCGATTCAGTAATGTTAGCGGGTCACGAGATTACATCTCCTAGCAAAACTTCCCAAGAGACGAGGCAGTTGGAGATTGAGCCGATATCTAAGGATGATCCTCGCATCTCAGCCACCGATAGTGATAAGGTGAGGAAACGATCAATTAAAGACGAATATCTCATTTTCTTTTCATTTCTCGAAAATTCAATAAAGTGGCGTATTTGCAGGGCACCTATATACAGAAAATAGATTCTACTACATTTGTTCCGAATACGCTTAACGTCAACGTAAGTACGAAAGTTCTTTGTCGAAGTCTTTGTCTAGGTTTACTTTTTATGTATTAAATCTTTTTTGTGTTAAATGCTGGACTAAAATAAAAAAAGTATGTGCCAACTAGTCTTTAATTTTACTTTGTCAATAAATTTGATGAGCTCATAGGTATGAATAAAACTTTAAACCTGTTGGATGTTTTAAAATACTTTTTTATTCACACGCATGAAAATTATTTTATGACAATAAAATATGTTAGTGAGAAAAGTATGTTTAATTTTCAGGTCAGTGGTAAATCCGTTTTAGTAAAAGGCATAAAGATAGTTGAAGAAGGTGAAAACGAAAACGCTTTCCGAGAAACCACCTTAACATGTAAGATTCCAGATAAGAATGATTCGGATAAGGTTGAGGCGTGGCTCGACTCGGACAATGTCTTGTATTTATATGCTCCAGCTATTCATAAGTAGACTGTGATCAACCTTATAAATGTCGATTTATGGTTACAGTAACTAAGAGATAATATAAAAAAGATATATAATAAATAATGTCATTATACTGTCTAATTTATTTTATTCACAAATAGTCATCTAAAATATTTTGAGATCTCATAGTTTTTATCATATTAATACAAAAAATAAAATTAAAATTTGAACACTTCATAAAATAAGTTAAGTATTACATTTATACAGTTGTCGATTTTCTTTTCAATAATATCAAGTGCTATTTTTTTTATCCTACACTCAATCGAGATACTTATAGTTGAAAAGTCTACTGAAAAAATTTTTGTAATCTAGTAGGTACCGTTGGATAATTTCTAACAAAATTTTCTCTTGATTTTGTTGTTATGAATGATTTCACAGGGTTTGGGTCAGTTGACATGGCTAAAACGTTATCTAACAAATTTTTCTCATGATTGTTGTTATGAAAGATTTTACAGGGTTTGGGTTATTTGACAAGGCTAAAACGTTATTACAAACAACAGCTCCAGAAAAAATATTTATATGCAAGATTTAACACGATTATTAGTTTTTTTAACAAGATAAATCTTTATAAGTCATAAATAAATTTTTTATGTAAATAAATAACCAGAATGCCTATAAAAAATATTTTTAAAGAAATTTAAAGTAATAACTATTTAGGAATCATTTTAGTTTTTTTTTCAGCCACCTCAATTTGCCTCTTGCCACATATAATTGATAGTGACAAAAACTGTCCAGTTTGTTACTTATTTTTCTGCAATATAACTCCTTTAAATAACATCTGCCAAACAATAAAAAGTATCTCGTTAAGGTTGATGTAAGATAAGCTCATTGATGTTATGATTTAATTTTTCTAAGAATTAAAAATTTTTATTTCTAAAACGAAGCACCTGACAAAAAAATACTTTTTTAAATATAATATTTAAAATACGATACAATTTAGTGAAATATGAGATATTATACTACACAATAAAGAATTCAAAATCAAATTTAGAAAAACAGTAGTGTAATTAAAAAATTTTAAAAATGACGGTCTTTCTTTCAACACAACAATTTTTTAGTGCAATAAGTAATATATTAACATGTATACAGTATACTACTAAGAATTTTTTTGACCGATACATTTTTAATGAGCAAACATTATATATGACTTCTAAAAATTACTCACAAAGGAGTTAAAATTTTAATCTTATTAGCATGTGCTTGTAACAATTAAACATTATTTTCTGTAATTTTTCCATCGAATTTAAGTTTAACTTTTTGTCTTTGTGTTTCAAAAAAAAGAAGTAACTGACCTTTTTACTCATTTACCATTTTCCTTGATAAAGAACTAAAATTAAATTTATAAAATATAGAGGCAAAATAAAAAAGATACAAACAAATGATTTCTTAGAATATTTATTTTAACACTTTTATAAAAATTTACAAATTTATTTACTGCATGACATTGAAAGTATTATTAACACTTACTTTGATTAAACATTTAACTTATAATTAACATTTAATGAAAAAATATAAGACTTAGCAAATTTTTAACTGCACATCTTGTATTGTAGAATAAAAAATATGCGAACAATAATTATTTTTCAAAATGATTGATTCTTTACATTTTTTATTTAATCTTTATAAGTCAACTAATGATGTAAATTATGAATAATTTTGAAATGTTCCTACATGCACTTATAGGCACCTTACAGAGGGTCAGGGCACAGTGTGTCAGATGCAGAAGCTTCTTTTGATGGGCTCTGCTCAACTCTGCTGTTTGCTGTACTCAGGACCAACACAAACACAATCCTAATAAGCCAATCGCTAGCTCGGAATCTTACGTCTGTAAGCTTCATAAGTTTGAGTGACACATCGATGTGTATATGTTGTGTGAGTAATATACATGTATACACAGTTTCTAAAGAAAGTCTTGAACATGGTGGCTCACCTGCCACACTGTGCCTTGGCCCTCTGCAAGGTGATTTACAGTCTACAGATTACAGAAGGCACCTGGCACATTATTGACATCTGACGGTGGAATCACCCTTAATCCTCAATGTCTGGTCAGTTCAAATCCAAATGACATAACAATGATTAAATATAGCTATTTCATTTGAACTTTTAGGTTACAACCCTGCATTTTAAGAATAACTTTTAAGAATGATATCGTGATATCCAGTTTCTTTTAAAAATTCGTCAAGAACTATGGCACTCCTTTGATTACTACTAATAAATAACTTTAAATTTTAGGAGGCCCAACTTCCTAGTCTCCGAGAAATAAAATCAGAAACATTTCCGGTCAAACATATAGATTCGTGTGGAGAGATTATTATTGTTTACTAATGGTTGATTGTAAATCAATAAATACTATTAAATTTTACTGGAATCGCTTGAAAAACTAAAACAATGAGATTAATTGCGATTAAACTTATTAATTAAAATTTCAGTGAGTCTAGCTTCAATGATTTTTAAATTTATTAACTTAGAATTATTGCAAAATGTGGTGAAGAAATATGTATGTAGTTAGTACAGGTCAGTACAAAATCTATATTTAGGAGTAATTTTCTTACCATGAGCGTTAAATCTTTGGCATAATTAAGCAGAAACACGAGTTTTGCAAGTTAATAACTAATATACATGAATCGGGGTTCTTATGGGGTATAAGGCCACAAAGGGCGTGGCTGCGGCTCTCTGTACTGAGAGTAAACTGAAAAAGGCTTCCCATCATTGTACAAACGGTTGGTTTTCTTTGGTTTCCTAAGTTTCTTGATTCTCCTACACGGTTTTCTTACAAGATACTGTACAATCTGTCTGTGACATTTCTCATACAAAAATATGATTAGACTTAGGGAAAATCCACTTAATAAAAACACAAACAGTGGAGTGACTTCAGAAAGACCTAGTGATGTAAATGAAACTTCTTTTTTAATACCGAATTTGGCCCGATTTTTGTTTTTTCTCCGAGAAATTATTCCATTCTCTCTATACTTTTGGATGCTGAAAAAAATTTACATTATTAAAATTGTCCGGCATAAATTTTTTATTTAAAAATACTTACTGATGATTTAAAAATTGAAGAAGTGGATCTCCTTTGTTCAAAACTATACCTTTTTTTCTAAAGTTACCTAGTGGAAAAGCTAAGATTTTGCCAGGTTTTTTGAAAGTTACTGGACTCCGAAATTCACCAATATTATAGAGAACTACCCTTTCGTTGCATACCTACATTAAAAAAAAAATTTTTAAGATTAATCCGCTAAAAAGTAATCTATTTTAATTTATATAATTTGTACATTTTTCAAAAATTTTCCAGAATTGCCCTAGTTTGAAGTGTACTAGTTTAGAACCGTATTTATTGCACACACACGCGCGGACACACAAACATAGATTGATACGAATCATTTGTATAAACGTCTCCAAAAGTAAAAAATTACATTATAAAGTTTAATAATATCTTCGTAGGGGTAAGCGGTACAATTATTGACACCTTAAGGTAGTGATTGACCCCTGTATGATTTGTATGTCTATATATAAAGGCTCCATTTAAAAATGCACGTGGCGGTCAATCACTATCAGGGGGTCAAAAACTGTACCCATTACCCCTATAACTATTTTTCGAGTGAAATGTTAAAGATAATTCTTAATGACATTTACACAAATTTCTTAAGTGCCAAAAACTTTTGTCTACGGTAGAATATAAAAAAACAACTATCTTTTGTCAAATTGTCCTACCACCATTACAAATAAAAGTGTTAAAAATAATTTTTAAATGCTATTGAGAAAGGTGATGCATTGTTTAGTATCTTCAAAAATTATCAACGTAAGTTAAATATTTTACATTACCTGCTGTATAGCCTCTTGAAAGGTTGTAGGTAGACTATTTTCATCTTTCAAAAACAATCTCAGTTCGTCATTTATATTGTCCTTTGAGCTCTAAGAAAATATCATTGGATAAAGTTTTTAAGTACAATGTAATTGATATATTCAATTAAAACTTTACAAAATTACCGAGAAAAACGTTAATGAGTCAGTGTTTTTTACAATAATCAATTTATATGTTTTGTCCTCTAGAAATCCACGCACATTTCTAAATGGAATGTGTGGTTTTGAAACTGTAGCAAAACTTGTAAAACAGCCTGCGTACATTGAAATAACAATGAATGCTGTCAGATATAGCGATAGTCTTGCCATCTTGGATGATATGGAATTGAATTGTTCATCTGTAAATTTAAAAAAAATGTAGGTATAGACAGGTAATTCCATTGTATAAGTGTATCTAAATTTTTAGGGTTCTTAAATTATATTTAAAAGTATATGATGATTAACAAGATCAAAGACGTACATTTTGCAAACTTGAATAATCATCTATGATTTTTTTATTTTTTACACTCAAGTTTCCAGAAATTGTGGAAAATTGTTTTACCAAGTTAGTGAAAAAAACACCTCCTTCTGCCATTTATGAAAGTTTGTAAGAGAAGTTCAAAATGGAGAAGCGGGCCAAAAAAATGTATGTTATATTTGAGCATTTTAGGAGTGCACACAAATTTTTCTAGATTTTTTATGAGCGGAAATTTTCGAGAAAATAAGAAATGAAAAATTGACAGTTTAAAACGGTTTCTTATGAGAGAGCAAGGTTAGGTTTGCCTTTTAATTGAAATTAAGGTATATTCTAAATGTGTTGTTTAAAAAAAAACGTTTTTATAGATAACTTGGTGCTAAAGAAAGATGCTCGATAAAAAAAAAAATCAAACTTTGCCAGGCATTTTTAAAAAATATAAGCAGTTAGAGGTCGTACAGTTTAAAAATTGTAGAGGACAAGAGCAGCTGCGGTAAAGGGGGCCCAGATGCGTTAGTGGGGAGGGGCCTCCCCGTTCCTCGCCTCTCTAAATGATACTCCCAAACCTCCTTAAAAAGTTTTTTTTTTATATCTTATTTTTCCTAACTTTCTTTGCACACTCCTTATTTAAAAAAAGTATTTGTCTTCACGTTATGGATCACCTGCAGGTGGTTAGTATTTTATATCTATAGAGTTATTAAAATAGAATTGAGATTTATGAGGGCATTTGGGTCCACGAAATTTTTTAAATATTGTGTATTTTTACCTCCCAAAGATAATAAACCATGAAATTCGTCATTATTTTTCTGTTGTTGATTGTTATAAAACAAATTACATGAACTGAGAACATTTTTCAATTTTGGTAACCATTAAATTTATTCCGATTCTTTGACATATTTTGAACAAAAATTGATGGAGATATATGTACTCAAACCCCACAGATTTTAGGTAAAAAAGCTGACCACTTGTTACTTAACCATTGCTGATTTATTTTTAACTCAGCTGGGCTCAAATTTTTCCTTAAAACGTGTACTTCAAGATAAAAAAAGACTTATAACAATCTGCAACTTGGCAACCACGGTATTGTTAATCAACGCACAGCTGTCTTAGATAATTTTTAGGCTCTTATGTATATCAACGATCAATAGTTACAAAAACTTTAGGAGGTAGACACGTACATCAACCTATCACTATGTAACCAACTTAGATCACCCATATACTATTTTTTAAATTTGTTTTATATTGAAAATACATGATTTTTAAGTGGCTTCTTTTTGTTCTCTGACAAAGTAATAAGGCACTCCCATAATTTTGTTGCACCTAAAAACTAATTTAGGATATATTATCATGAAGAAAGAAAGCATCATGACATGTAGAATATCGCTATAATAAAAAGTATAAAAATATAAATAATAATATAATGGTAATCAAAAAATTAATAATAAAATCGAATGGGTTTATGGTAAGCATTTCATTAATTACCTCATATTCGTGTATATTTTCGCATGGGTATATTATTTTCTAAAAGTATATATGAAAATTTTCATTTTTCAAGAGTGATGATCTAGTCAACTCTATTATTTAATTGAAACAACCCAACCTTTGTAAAATGTAATTTTACCGAATAATTGTTCTTTATAATGACAATCTTGTACGATATGGTATAAATAACATAAATTTAACATCTTTGCTGCATTTTTGAATAAACCATCTTAACTAGTTTACCTGTAAATTCCTGATGGACGAACATACGCCACACGTTTAAGAAACTGTCCGACAGTTTGAAAATAAATCCTCTTCTATCATTATGTAATACTAAAATTACGCTAAACAGAATTGATGAAATAGCTATAAGTATAATCAAGAAAATCCAAATGCGTTTGCTGAAAACCTATTTAATAAAAGAGATAAAACGTAATAAAGAAATCAAGTCATGAATATTTTACAATTAAAATATTTCACCTCAAAATAAGCATTCCATGGAATCTCCATGGTACCTGGTAATTTATAGTATAATGTGTCTTGCAAATCCATAATTTCAATCGTTACGTCATAATCATCCAAGTTTTTGTTCGTTAAAAACTCGCCGGGAAGAATAATACTTTCATTTAATAATTTTGTGGACTTAATTAATGTGTTATTGACACTTTCATGGGATTCCTTCTTGATATGGGAGCCATTTTTAAACTTATATGCTAATCCTGTGTTAGATGCAAAATCTTCCACTATTTCAGAATAAAAAGTAGAAATCTACGAGCATTGAAGGAAAATAATTAAGTTTTTGTGAATGCAATAATTGTGATATTTTGAAATAAAACAATTTGTATTAAATCAATTCGATACCTCAGCAGTAATTGTAGCCGACGCACCACTTAAATTCTTTCGTCTCTGTACCAAAGCACGCTTGTCTATTACGGTCAATCCTTCCTTGATGCTCCACTCGAATAATTTATTAACGTGTAATTTATTTTGAGGTCCAACAGCGAACCATTCATGAATGTTTTTATTGTTTCCGCATTTTATTAAGACTTCACTTTTTATATTCAAGTGGAGGTAATTCTTTTTAGGACACTGGCAAGTGCTATGGATCTCTTCAGTGATGTCAGGCCAGAATAACAAGAGCCATACGTGAGGCGAAAGATTGTGATGCCTCGAAAATTGTGTGAATTTTTCGAAATCATTGTCAGTATTTAAAAATACCACAAAAAGAGTTTTTGAGTAATTTCTTAGTTTCGGATACTTTTCTGGAATATCTGATATAGTCGAAGCTACAGAGTATACCATTTTACGCGAGAATTCTTTAACCATGTTGACCACCGAATGTATGTCTGTGGATTCAAGAGAAAAATTGTTGTATTTAAGTATTTATACCTTTTGTAAAAATCGGTTTGCTTTTGCTTACCTTCGTTGCTCCTGTAAATAATTCCTATACTGGTGGTCGCATACAACTTTTGTACATCCAAAATTACAGGAACTTGACTTTCCATGTTTTTAGCTGAATCACATGGCATGAATAAAACAACGGCGAATATTACAACGAGGCTGGTTAGCTTCATCATTTTTGGCTAAAAATATGTGAAGAGAATTTAAACGTTTTCTCACAAAATTAAATAAATCATTATATACGTCTTTATATGAGATAGTAAAAGCGAGACTATTTTACGAAAGTACAACTACCAATACATAGCTAAACCAAGATTCAATTTAATTAATACACAAAATATTCGTATAACAGTACTACTTCTTGACACTATATTCTTGTTTTTAAAGATATGTTACGTTATTGTTCATTTATTTGTCTTTTTTTCATTTTTGTAAATTTTGTAAAATAGTGAATTATCGCGTTAGACTTTATACTTAAAAAAACTCGAGAAACATTCCTTTTTTTAGTCTTCATAAAATTAAAATCATTTACGAAAACACGTACATATTGTTGCAGAAATCGTGAGGAAGCAGGAACATGCTTTGATCGTATGATTTAGGTTAGGGCACATAACTTTTTCAACGATTTTATTTATTTACATACTTAATCTTTAAAAAAGTTTTAGCCTTTTCTACCTTTTAAACCATATTTTTGCCTTAGTATGTCGTCAGAAGTTATTTGAATAGACAATCAAAATTATTCAAAAAGTTTGACTTTTTTTTAGAATGTCGATAAATGCAGTGTAATAGTAGTCGTACGCATACGGATTTTATTTAATCTTTTAATTTTTAAGCAATTTTTTCTGTTATTTTTTTTGCCTGCAATTTCTTTTAACTTTAGATATGCAAAACTCTAGTTTGTACAAAAAGCTTCATTTAGTTTTTTATAAGACAGTGAATTTTTAGGTTTTTAAACAGCCAATTTTTATAATATTCTATACTAAGGTTTAAAGTAAAATGTTATCTTTTGAATTTTTACTTTTATAGTAAATCAATGATTGAAGAAGTAGAAAAACCAAATCAAATTTATTCAAATTTAATATTTAGAATGCAAAAAAATGATCAAGTGCTTTCTACAATTCCCGTGACTTTCTAAAAAGTATTCAAGTTCTGTATAATCTAACGTTGAAGGATAACTTAATTACGCTAGTTGATTTACGTCAAGTTAAGTTAGTATTTTTTTTGCGAAAATTTAGCACTAGTTTTAATAGTAAAAATAAAATTATGTTCAACAAAAACTTTTCTGTTAATTAACTACTTTAATGTACATAAAATTATTTCCATTGTCATTTTAGTAGTGAGAATTAATTTTAAATATTTTTTTTTGACACATATTTATAGTAAAGATGGAGACAATTTAAACAAAGTTTTTGATAAGTCCCCTTAAAAAAAATTTTATTTTTTTAAATAACGGCAACAAAAGTAGATATTTAATTCTATGTGGAGCTTGAATAATAACTTTCGGTTACATATGGTGCAGAACTCTGCTTTTTTTGTATTAAAAAAATACATTACTTAAATGACATTAAAAAAGTTGATAAGTATTGTAAGTTGGTAGTTAGAGACATCCCAAAACGAAGCACAGCTAAATTGTTTGAATTTTATTGACTTTGTACTTTTTAAACGGTTTTTAACCATTATTTGTTTCGTCCACCATTTTTTCTGACGTCTTAAACATCAACTAAGTGTTTATCTTAAAAGTTTTGTTTACCTAGTTTTATAGAATTTCTTAACGAAGGAAAGCTTGGTTGTGCTTGATGAGTTACTTCAAATAAAATTACAGATGTTTATGCAAAAGTTTAGCACTTGTTTTATTAATAAAAAAGAAACGATGTTAAACCAAAAAATTTTTTTAATTAACTTCTTTAATGAGTAAGGAATTGCTTTTATTGTGTTAGCACAACAAAATTTAAGCTTTTCTTTACCAATACTTCATTTTAATAGTAAAAACTTACGTCAAATATTATATTATTTGCACGCGCTTTTAAGAAGAGAGTAAAAGTAAAATTCTTATTATTCAGACAGCATACTTAAATTGATAAAAAGAAGCAAAGAAACGATGAGAATAAAAAAAATTTTTTACTTTCTTATACTACATCAATGATAGCTTTTAGTTTTATGTAGTGCATTTTTCTGCGTATTTTGTATCAAAGAAAGTACATTACTTAAAACAAAACAAAATGATTTCGGTGAGAGCTAGATGCATCTATTTCTGCCAGAGAGAGGATTTAAAGATGCACTTACTTGTTAACTTGATTCTCGTAACGCAGACAATGACTTCCGGGAACTCCTTAGATGAAGCTGGGCACGGCTGGGATGGCCACCTTTTGGATGCTGGAAGTTGTGACTTCTCGAGTTTCACAGGACACTTTTCACAAACGAATATCTATATTCGAGTACTAAACTTCTTTGACAAACTGTATCGGAAACGTAGTACACAGTGATCACTTGGGGTTGAGGTGTTGTCTAGTTGACGCACTGCGAGACAGTGACGTGTTGGGGCTCTGCCTTGAAGGGCTTGGAATTTTCTCTCCCACTACCAAAATTTTCTGGCCATGAAGTGGGTGAAAAGGAACGCCCATTGACATAGTCAACCCCTTCCTAACTTCCCCTCTTTTTATTTGTATTTCCTAAAACAAACAAAACAGAAGCCAATCGCCGTAGGACAGGTCGTAAAGAAACCAATACATTACAAGATTTCAATGCAATGCATCGTAGGCATAAAGATATTTTCTTTTAGAGATATACTATATATAACGAGAAACTTTTCGGCAATGAATATTATCAATTTTTAAAATATTCATTTATTAAAATTTTTTAGTAACACAAAAAATTAGTTAGCAACGGTAGCTGTTTATCGAAATATTTTCTAATTCATTCACATCAGTTAATCAGCTGTACGTTAATTTGTTTATGTTTTTGATTTAAAAAAAAATTTGATGTATCATTAGCGTACCAAATCCAAATATGAGTGAAATTCAATTTAGAAATTTGGTGTTCAATTACTGCTGTAGGTATTAATATGCTCAATAGTTTTTTTATATAAGATATTAATAATAGGTTTATTTTTTTATAATTATTTTTACTTATAATAGCAGTGCTATCATAGAATTTTTGCACAACCAAAACATGTTTTATAATTCAATAAGTACTGTTTGTACTTGAATGGGTGCTTTGACTTTATATTACTTATCATAACTTAAGATCTCTTTTCGTATAAAAAAGGCAGGTAATTTTTAATGCAAAAAAAAGGCTGAAAGTAATTAGCCTTTATTGTTATATTATATAATTTTTTGGCTAATATCTGATTTAAGTATGTGGAAAGTATTTTTATACAAAGCAAAAAGGTCTGAAGCATTTTTTTAAGATTTTCTGCTTTTTTGCTTATAAATTGTGTATTGTTTGTTCTGTAAAGCTGTAATGATTATCGTTAAGGAAAATTTATTTTAAATTGAGGTAGTACTATTAAAGAATAATTTTTTGTTTCTTAAAAGAACAATAAGTATTTTTAACGTCATAAACAGTGAAGACTTTAGACTTTTATACTTTAGAAGAAATCAAAATTATCTACCATTTTTCGTTAATTTAATGATTTAAAAGTTTACGAGGTTGATTTACAGTTAGTACACAATAAAGTATTCGGTTCGTACCTTCAAGTGAGATTTTTTGATGCTAATTTTTTAAAGTTAACGCTCTGTTATAACGAACTTTTTACATAAATTTACATTTATCTGTTGTAAGTAAACAAATAAGCAAAATTATTTTAAAATAAGTGTTTAATAAAAAGTGAAATTAATATTTGATGCATCATTCATATCGCCAATGATATGCTTTACTGAAATACGCCGAGTGCGATTGTATATGCTGCAAATTTTTTTTAAGCTCCAACCTCTAAGTAAAATTAAGAAAATGTGCTAACACATGCTCATCTGTAGATATATTAACAAATGGTTTAAATACATACAGGACCGTCCCTTGAAACCCCTACTTTCTTCTCTTGGAGTTAAAAACATAGATAACTTTAACGGCCGCTACGCTTTTTCAAACGTTTCTCCTTTTAACGTCCTAAATTTTCAATATCTCATCTGTATTTTCCAGCATAAAACAAAGCAGCGACACTATATATATTATTGAGCCGAAGAAGATTAGTTTATTCCCTTAAATATCCCGTGTCAGTACTGACGCGTTAATGTGGATGACAATTAAGTTTTATTACCTTCTACTACGCAGCTCTGCTCATAATATATTTACAATTCTTCGTGTAGGTCCTGCACCTGCTTTTGTTCCACATTTATTTTTCCTATGATATGTTTTTAGAATCAAGCACTCACCCTTTTCTAAGTAAATCGTGTTATTGATCGAACGCTTATTTTTGGGTGTTTGTATAAAATCACAAGCCAATTATTTATTTTTGTGTTTTTTTTTTTTAAATTAAAAGACAGTGTGGCGATTTGATGTTACTGTGGCCGTTTCTCTAGTAAAAAAAAAACTGAAATTGAAGTGTGATATTGACCACAAGCTCAAAATAAGCAATAAAATACCTAATCATTTTGTGCAGCATATACTAAAAAGTGAAAGGAAAGATTATTTTTTGTTTTTTTTTCTAAATTTAAAGTAATTTTTATGCATTTATCACTACTGTAGTTCTATTTTCAACTGCATTACATTCTAATTACCAAACAACAATTTTTTTACAACACTTTTGTTTTTTATGGTAAAAGATTTTTTACTTTTTTTTTTTTCAGATAAAAACAATAATACTACGAACCAAACCTGAATTTAAGGTTTGAAAGAAATAAGATTTAAATAATTTAAGAATAATAATTTACGCGAGTTCAAGTGATTCAAGTGGATCTTCACTATTCATTATGAAAAATTTTAATTAGGCATCCTATCGATTGTACCATAAGCGATTTCTTACTTTTTTAAGTATCTCCCTAAAACCAAAGAAAATCATCGTATTTTTTCTTTTCTACCTTATGTTCTTTATGAGTTCGCGGCGTAGAACGAAAAATATTCCAAAAAATAAACCAACGTAGCTGGCAGGGATTTGAAATAATAATACCTTAGTATGGAATAAATAATATATTGAGCCATTTCCAACATCAGGACTACCACCAACACACCGTGTTAATCGAATTTCGGAGCCCATTGTTTCAACCAATCAGAATCCTAGGTAGGGCCACGTATCTTCCTACAGCAAATCCGAGCTACTTTCACTCCAACCCTTTAAACATTGAGGCCAATCTTCTTAAACTCGCGACCATCAAGCGCCTTTTTTCCCCTGCGACAGCAATTTTGGGATATTTTGTCCTATTCTGTTACTATTTCCATAAGTATTCAAGGTATGTACTGATTTTGTGGTTTTCGTTTGTAAATAAGTTGACGAAGAACAGATATATTCGAAGATGGTTTATGAAAATAGAGCAATTTGTAAATAGTTGCAGATATACCCACGCGTTAAAGAATTTGATCTGATGTTGTTTGTGATATTGTAGTACTTAAGCTGCGAAAGAAAAGTTTGCAATTAAAATAGTAGACAACTTAATCTAATATTTTTCAACTTAAATTTAAACCCTAGGAGATAAATACAATGTATATCAATACTATCGAGTTTCGATAAATAATACTTGTTACCTCTCAAATCGATATTGCCACCTTATTAAATAGCAACTTGGTGAGTTTGACTCTAAAAGTTTCTCTTTAATCACTAACAAAGTACAAACTCAAAGGTAATACTGCAGAGATTCGTACTAGGCATGAGGTATGAAGTAAGCTCGTCATTTGTCTGGAATAAGGAAACTGCGAGTCATCCAATTTCAAGTAGTACGAGTCCGAGTTTGGTCAGACATAGGCAGATTTTATTTAAAATTATGTTCTCGGGTATCAAACACTCATCTAAATGTAGTTAAAATAAAAAAACCATTATAAATACAAAAAAAAAAAAAAAAAAAAAAAATCAAATGAATTAACTTTCGTTATTGTGACTGTGCCAGTCTTGCAGAAGTTTCAGGAATTTCAAGTTTTACCCGATACAGTATCTGTTTTTACTGAAAGACTTTCTGGTTTTTTGTAACAGACTTGTATCTGAAGCGATCGGCCAAATTGAGAAAATCAAGACACTATTTGTTGAAATTTATATTTTTCCCATTTATAAGAATCTCGAAAATTCATGTGATCCTTAAAGTCCGTGAGAATCATGGAAAGGACAATAGACTACTTTAAAAAAGTCAAGCCAAAGAGTTATCGGACAACCTAACTGGGCATGTAGTGATCAAGGACACAACTACACTCTAATTATTAATTAAGTCTCGTAGCTCTCCGACCCCCTTGACACGATCGGTAGGTAGCACCTGAATAATACATCCATCAGCGCGTCAAACAAAAAGACTCTCTCAGCACATGATTTATTAAAGCCCTTGGCTACCGCGTACCCACTAATAGTATAGTTCTCCTATAGAGAAAAGCAGCTGGGGAGGAATTACCCACTTTTACCCGCAAACGATTTTTACTGGACTAGTACAGTATAAATACTATAGTATACTTACAGGAGGTAGTAATTTCAAAATAATCATATTTTTTTAATTCACAAATTTTTTTCTCAATAGAATTAGCTTAGTACTAATAAATTTAATAGTATTAGGACATCTAATGGGTAGCGATTTTTATCCTTACCTATTACATATTCGATATTGGAGTGGCGTCAATTTTGGCTGCAGCTATGCAGTCTACTTATATGAATATATGTTATCGCACGTAATACGGTAGAGGCCGCGACAACGATGTCCTTGGCAGTTGTATTATGGACGGGCGATTTTGGTCGCTCAGCAGGTCGAGAGACTGCGTGATTTTTCTTGAAATAGTAATTTAAATGTCATTAATTTCTTTGTAAGAAAAAAGATAACAATCATCATTTATATAATTTAGATGGTCTGTTTGTTTACTGATAAATCAATAATACAATTTTTTAGAAAATTGAACAATGAAAAAAAAAAATGATAAAAGAATAAGAAAAGAAAGGAAAACAAGAAAAAAAAATTGCATCAAAAGTCGTGTTTGTTAGCCTGTGATTTGTGGCGCTGAGATAGAAAAAAAATCATTTTTTATAAACCATATTCAAAAATATCTGTTCTTCGTCAACTTATTTACAAACAAAAAGTACAAAATGAATACATAGTTTGAATACTCATGAAAATAATAACAGAAGAGGACAAAATATCCAAAAGTTGTGGTCGTAGGGTTAAAAAGGCACTCGATCGAGCTTGCGTTAACGCAGGTGTGGTGGGAGGAAAAAACTCTTGAGTTTGAGTAGATTGGTTATAGTTTTTAAAGAGTAGGGGTAAAAGGAGTTCGTATTTGCTACAAGTAAATACGTGGCCCTTCGTAGAATTTCGATTGGTTGAAACAATGGGCTCCAACGTTCGATTAACCAGGGGTGGTAATGGTGGTCCTGATGTTGGAAATGTCCCAATATATTATTCATTTCATACCAAAGTATTAATAATATAAATCTCTGGCAACTACGTTGGTTTATTTTATGGAATATTTTTTGTTGGACGCAGAGAACTAATAAAGAAAATAAGGTAGAAAAAAAAAATTGTGAAAATTTTCGTTGATTTAAAAAAGACTCTTAAAATGTGAGGAATTCGTTTATTTCAAAATAAATAGAATTCTTTGTTAATGTTTTTTATGATAAATAATAATGACTCACTTGAATCACTTGCACTTGCATAACATTTGGTTTTACAATTATCTAAATCTCATATCTTCTAGACCTAAGAATTCTTGTTTGGATCGTAGAATTGTTGTTTTTATCTTAGGAGAAAAAAGTAAAAAATCTTGTACGATGAAAAACAAACTTTGTTGTCTAGTAATTTAGATGTAAGAAGTTTAGTCAAAAATGTAATTACAGCAGTAATACATGCATCATAATTAATTTAAATTTCAAAAAAATTAAAAAATAATATTTCCTTCAACTTTATTTAGTACATGCTGCACAAAATTATTTAGTGCTTCATTGCTTATTTTTACATAGCTGTCAATATCTTCTTCTGATTTTTTTGGCTTTTTCTTGCCAGAGAAGTAGCCACGTGCTTACGAAACTACCACATAGGCTCGAAACATAAAAAATCCTCCACACCAACAAATAAATGGCTTGTGATTTTATTTAAACACCGAAAAGAGAGTATTCGATCAATAACATGATGTACTTACAAAAGGGTCAGTGCTTGATTCCAAAAACAGATGGTAGAAAAAATAAACGTTAAACAAAAACAAGCGCGGGACATATAGGAACAATTATAAATATATTATAAGCAAAGCAGCATAGTAGCGGATGGTAAAATTCAATTGTCATGCTTATTGTACGTATTCGTACTGTAACGCTTTCTGGGCTCGACTCTATATAGTATCGCTTCTTTGATTTATGCCGGATGAAGCTGTAGAAAGTTTCCGATGTCGAAAAGAAAAAGCTCATAAAAACATTTTTAAAAGCGTGTAGGCTGTTATAATGACATACATATGATCTTAATTGCAGAAAAAAAATGTATTGCAATGTATGTAATTCCCAACTTCAGGAAAATTAAATTATCATATTATCAGTAAGCTTAGCATAAATCGACGTTAACGAAATACTGTTCAAAGTTGTATAAATATTGTTAAAATAAGTATAACTGAAGAAAAATATAAGGCAAAAGACAACTTACGTGATTGCTAATTATACCTAAAAAATATACCAAAATGCTCCATCAATAGGTAACTTAAATAGAAATATTAAAACTTTAATTTAATATATTTTCTGTAACAGTATTCTGCTTTTTCTTCGACTTAGTTAATTTCTAGCCATAGTAGATGAAAAATTTAATGTATTTATTCAACGATTTTTATTCTACTATGCCTACATCGTTACGGGTATTTTTAGAAAGCCTCGCAAACAATAATTTTTTTTAAATTAAAATATTGAGGACAAAATTGTACTTGGTATAAGTGGAAAGAAAGTTGAGAATGGTTCAAGTTTAATAATTACCATATTGTAAAATGCTTACACTATTATTTTTATTTTCAGATAAACATGATAAAAACTATAAAATCTCTTAGTTTTTTGGTTAATTGTTTGTGAATAAAATATATTTAATAATGGAATGACATCATTTATTATTTCTCATTATACATTCTCTTTCGTAGATAAAAACCATGAGTCAATCGATATTTTTACTGTTAATTACAGTCTATACATTGGCCATTGGCTCATTTTTAGAAGGAGCATATAAATATAAGAAGTTATTGTCTAAGTCGAGCCACGCCTCAACTTTATCCGAATCAAATTGTTCTAGATTGTTAACTTTCAGGGGTGTTTTTGAGTAAGCGTTTTCGTTCTCGTCATCTTCAACTTCCTTGATGCCGGTTACTACAATAGATTTACCACTGACCTAAGCCATGAACACATTTTTTAATTAAAAGAACCTTACTTTGTATTAATTGCATAGTATTGAAACATCTGATAGCTAGAGACTTTTATTTGTATGATAAAAGTTTTGGCCAAAGTAGAGCATAAGACTTGTTGGCAGGTACTTATTCAATTTAATTTTAAAATTAAACGCGAGTGAAACTTAATGATGAATAAGTAAAACCGGACAAATACTTAAACAAAGACTTTGATACTTATGATGACGTTGAGCGTATTGGAAACAAATATTGTAGTATCTATTTCCCTCAGACGTTTTAACTTGAAATGCACCACTTTATTGAATTTTCGAGAAACGTAGAGAAATCGAGATATTCGTCTTTGATTGATCGTTTTCTCACCTTATCATTATTGGCGGCTGAGATGCGAGGATCATCCTTAGATATCGATTCAATTGCCAACTGCCTTGTCTCTTGGAAAGTGTTGCTAGGAGATATAGTTTGGTGACCCACCAACTTATATTCAAAGTGGCTTTCTTTGGACCTGCTATTAATGGGGGATGCGGCTCAAAAGGTGGATAAGTCGAATCCTCTTCAGACATTTTAAAACAAATTCCAGTGTAACATGAAATACTCGATTAGTTTGAAAATAAAAGTGCGAATTGTGGTTAAAGTTACTTAACAAAAACCTCTTAGTTGTGAGAATAGTGACACGAGTCGGTTGGTCTGGAGAGTCTGATTATCTCACTTTCGCGTTCCAATCAAATCTTTCCAACCTGCCCCGATAACTTAGAATATTGATGACGTGACTGCAATTATATACAACAGTTCGTGAGCTACGACTGCTAACTGCTACGAGGCGAGTTTGGTTTTACCACTGATTCGAGGGCCTTATCGTGGCCAAGCTGCCGAACAAGGCGTACATAGTTTTGTTCATTAGCTGAGCATGGAAGGATTACAACGAGTATACGTCAGACGATTCGCGCGGAAATGTGCTTGCAGGTACACACTGCGCCGCAAGGAAGGGCCCAAAAATCCAAGGAAACAATAGAATTTCGAGA
Source organism: Copidosoma floridanum (assembly GCF_036245765.1). Classification (NCBI taxonomy): domain Eukaryota; kingdom Metazoa; phylum Arthropoda; class Insecta; order Hymenoptera; family Encyrtidae; genus Copidosoma; species Copidosoma floridanum. The sequence continues at coordinate 5,447,586 of NW_028321912.1, read as the reverse complement.
CATTATACAAATATCAGTGTGTAAATTTTGTGTTAGTACAATATTTTATTTCAATCTTATCGAATAAGACGTAACTCAATTATACCATAAAATAACTTGTTTTAACAAATCTATGACAAGATATAAGTTATCTCGCAAGTTACTGTTGTAATTTTGTCCAACTGATATAAGTACAAGTCTGATCGTAGTATATATGCTCAACCAACTAAGACAACGTGTATTACAAATATGGTGAAAATGACATGTTTTAAGAGAAACAATGTCAATAAATAATTATACTACCTTATTAATTTTTTCTACGTTAAATATGTCCTAGTAAGTGTCATAAAACTATTAAAAAATACGAAAAAAACGTGCATCACTTCTTATGAGATATGACTTCTTATCACTCAGTATCTATTATACGTACCCTACTATGTTTTTGTATCGTATAAAAAAAATTGATGCAAGAAAGCTCGTGCAACTTAAATAGATTTGTATCTTTAATACATTGGTCATCAACTATTGAGTAAGGATGCGAAGAAAATAAAAACGTAATTAGCCAGTTTATTGTTGATTAATTTTTGTTAAATAAAGGAAATTATCTGCTGGTGAATAACGCCGTTATGACAAGAAACAGAAAATTTTTACATAATTAATTAGAAAATTCTTAACTCGATATTGTAATTTGAAGTATTGAAATAAAGATTTTTAAAAGTTATTGTTGAATTATATAATAGTTAGGAAAATGAAATAAAAATGTACACAAATTTACAAAGTTTTTTAACTTGTAAGTTCCTGGCTTAATATTCAAACGTTTTGTGAATAAATAACAAGTTCTGAAGCTTTTTATGGAACATAGGAAGAAGAAGATATTTAAGGAAGCAATGGGCAGTTTTTTCCCGGTGTTTCCCTGTGGCCTTTTCCATTAAAACGGTCTCACTCAAATTTTTTTTCATGTATTATGACCTGTTAAACACGATTTTTAATTGTGGCTTGGTCTTGAATGCACATAATAATAGTAATTAACAAATTTTATTAACAAATTGAAAAATCATAAAATTTTGTTAAAAAAAATTTATTCTTATTCTTTGACACTCCTAAAAAAAATGTTTGATGAAATTTTTTTCTACACGTCATACTTTTTAAGAAAAAAATTGTCAAACTTTAAAAAAATTAGAAATATGCAATTTATAACCGTTAATATTTTGATCGTTGAAAAACTTTTTGCAACTCTGCAAGGCGTTAAAGATTTCTGAATTATTTTCCTTTAGAAACACAAAAATTTGAGACTGGTAAAAAAATTTGTCTCTTATTGATAAGCTTTGAATAGTGAGCTTCTTGCTATGCTACCCATGGTTTGCATACATCTAAAAATAAAATGTACACCTTTGACTTTAATCACTCTACCTAACTTTTTTTCAGGCATTTTCATTAGCCATACGATATTATTTGTAGGAGGTTGTCTCATAACTATCAAATGAATAGTTATAAATAAATTTTGCTACAAATTAGAAAATAGAAATTTTTTTTTGGTAAAATATTGTCTTTTTGTTCCTTGGTTAGTTTAAAATAAAAATTATCTTGTAGAATTTTTCTCTTCATGTCAGTGGGTATAAAATTAAACTAGCAAATTTGAATAGAATCGTCATTCATTTTTAACAACACGTGAAGTAGTACCCAGTACCGCAAACAGGAATGGATCAGATTAGAGGACGTGTTTGTCTGCTTGTGTTCACATATTAATCATTTTGTATAAACTATCTACAAAAAAATCTGTTTTTAGTAACCTTATTTCCAAACGGTGAAAAAAAAATTAATACATAGCTCGAACACTCATAAATATAATAAAAAAGAGGAGAAAATATCTAAAACTTGCGGTCGCGGGGGAAAAAAGGCACTCGATCGAGCTTGCGTTAACGCAGGTATGGTGGGAGAAAAAAGCTCTTGAGTTTAAAAAGATTGGCTGTGATATTCAAAGGGTAGGAGTAAAAGTAGCTCGTATTTGCTACGAGTAGATACGTGGTCCTGCCTAGGGTTGTGATTGGTTGAAATAATGGGCTCCAAAGTTGAATTGACCAGGTGTGTTGGTGGTAGTCATGATGTTGGAAATGTCCCAATATATTATTTAGTTCATACCAAAGTATTAATATTTTAAATCCCTGGCAGCTACGTTGGTTCATTTTATGAAATGTTTATTGTTGTACGCAGTAAATCAATAAAAAAGTTTAGGTAGAGAACGAAAAATTACGACGAATTTTTTTTTATTTTGAAAGCGCTTAAAAAATAAGAAATTTGTTTAATCTTAAATCGATAGAATGTTTTGTTAAAGTTTTTCACAATAAATAACAAGGATTGACTTGAATCACTTGCATTTGAATAATTTTTTTTTTTTAAATTATTTAAATCTTACATCGTCCAGACCTAAAAACCCACGTCTGGATCGCATTATCATTTTTTCTATCTTAAGGGGAGAAAAAATAATAAATCTAGTACCATCGAAAACACAAATGTTTTAACAAGAGCTGTTGTTTTATTATAAAGGTAAAGTTGAATTATAAATAAAACTACAGTAACTGTGTATATATATATATATTGTAACGGGCGGTTGAAACTCAAACGCCGTTTACACTCATCTAGACTGCGCGAGGAAGAAAGGCCAGAGAGAGAGAGAGAGCGAGAGGGGAAGGGATCGCGATAATGCGTGCGAAAGAAAGAGAGAAAGAAGAGACAAGCGTCTTGATATGAGTATTAGCGAGGGACGCTCTTGGCCATTAGGCCAGACGGGATTAGGTATAGGTAGGAAAAACACGTGTGCGTCTCTCGCCCGCTACGTTTGTCAAGCCACGAGAGGACAACCTCGCCATCGCCTCGCCCGCTTCTGCACCCACGTACCGTCGACGAGAAGGCTTACCGACTAGACACCAGGTCGAATATTTCTGCTGAGAGACCAACTGCTAGGCGAGCAGGTGCAAATAAGGGGCTGCGAAAAGCCAGGTAAGCGCAGTGCGTGCGCAAGAACCATAATAGCCGCGTAATCTCTCTCTGTGCCCGGTTGAATTATCACTGGATGTCGGCCCCGAGATAAAGCCTTCCTCGACCGTACAGGCTTTGCCGTCAACGCGATCGAGCGAAATACACACACACACACGCGCGCGTATGCTTTTGTACTAGTGCAGACAAATATAGTTTCCGTTTTTTTGATCATTATATGTTTGTTTTGCTTTGTGCGAGCCTTCCCTTGCATGAAGCCCTTCCGACTACTCTTTCCTTACAGGTTTTATCTATAGCAATCTTGGCGTCCAGAAGGGAGCTGTAAGACGGGCATCGGCCTTATCCTGCCGCCTCCGCGGGCTCGCGCGTAAACACCAACGAGCGAGCGTCCTGAGCTGAGCCAGAGCTGAGCTGGCCTCTCAGCAAGCAGATGTGAACGAGAAAAAGCGGACTCGCTGTCCGCGTTGTAACGTGAGTGTGTCTCCGTACGTGCCCGGGAAACACAGTCCCGGTCGGAGTATCCCTCGAATTAATTTGTGGCTATCAAGGCCATAAGTAAATACGGACACCCCGTTACAATATATATATATATATATATATATATATATATATATATATATATATATATATGTATATGTAAACATTTTTTTTAACCTCAAAATTATAACAAAGTAAATTTATTTCCTTTAATTTTATGCAGTGCGTGCTGCACAAAAATATAAGGTGTTTTATTGCTTATTTTAAAATTGCGGTCAACAACATACTTCGATTTTTTTGGTCTTGCTTTGCCAGAGAAGTAGCTACGTTCTTGTCAAATCACTTAACTGGCATTAAATATAAAAAAAGGACACACACCAACACAGAACTGGCTTGACCAACACCCAAAAAAAAGCGTTCGATCAATGACATGATTTACTTTCAAGTGGGTCAGTGCTTGTACTAAAAAAAGATCATAGGAAAAATAAACGTAAAACAAAAACACGTGCAGGACATATACAAACAGACATAAATGAATTATAAGTAGAGCTGCGTCGTAGCAGGTGGTGAAACTGTATTGTCATGGACGTTGTATGCATTGGTACTATCACACTTCTTGGGCTCAATTCTATATTGTCTTATGCTCTGATTCGTCAAGAATTTTGATCAGATAGTAAGTATGAATAAAAATCATACTTGTTGGATCTCTTTTAATGCTATTTATATTTTATACATAAAGCTTGTTTAATTTGAAAAAATTTGTTTAATTTTTAGGTCAGTAGTGGATTCATTCTAGTTATGGGTATCAAAATAAGTAAACAAGACGAGGATGGATACGATTCCTTAGAAACCACCGTAACAAATAACATACGAGATGAATATAATTTGGATAAGGTTGAGGCTGGCTCTCATCGGACAATAATGTCTTAAAAATGAGTCAGTCGTCCAAAGACTGTGATCAACATTAAAAATATCGATTGACATACGATTATCATCTACGAAAGAGAATGTGAAAGGAGAAATAATAAATGATGTCATTCTTCTATCTAATCTATTTTATTTACGAATACTTAGTCAACTAAAATATTTTGACACGTTTTACTTTTGATCATATTAGTACAAGGATGAAAATGAAAATTTAGATACTTCTTAACATAAGTTACGAAGTATATTCATTTATTTATCGATTTTCTTCTCACTAATATTAACTGCCGTCTCTTTATCCTACACTCAATAGAGATATTTGTAGTTGTACTAATAGTCTACTGGCAAAATACTCGTAAGTTAGTATGTACCGTAGGATAATTTATAACGAAATTTTCTTTTGATTTTGTTGTTATAAAAGATTTCACAGGTCCTAAGTTATTTGACAAATAACTTGACTGTCGTGTTCTTACGCTCAAGATACTTATGTGCTCGTTGGTTTTATTTAAAAAAAATGAATCATTGGTTCTTTTATTTTATTATTTTTTTATGTTTGTATTTACAGTTTAATTTTTTTTTATAAGAAGACCAGATAATTTGTACTGCATGGAACAACAGCTAGAAGTCATATTTTTTGTTGTTGTATACATTATCACGTGTTTGTTAGCTAAAATTATTATCTGCAAAGCACGTATGTTAGTCACTTTGAATATTATACGTACCTTTTTGCTTTTACCTTAACATTGCATAATTTTTTTTAAGCTTTTGTTTTTACCTGTACAATTAAGATAAAGTGCTATTCCTCATTTGTCCGTAATAACATTACGAAATGCAATAATAGCGCTCTGTTCTACTTACATATATGTAAACATGGCCTCTGCTTAACGTACCCACCCTTTTTTCCTGCGGATAAGGACATATACAAGTACAACAGCCCCTATTCTCTTAAAAACGCTTCCTCGAACTCTTACCCCACCAAAGTCAAAAATTTCTAATATTTTATCTATACTTTCCAGCATAAAACAAAGTAGCGACACTATATATAGAGTTAAGCCGAAGAAGAATAGTTTATTCCCTCAAGTATCGCGTGTCGGTACTGACGCGTTAATGTGCATGACAATTCAAATTTACCACCTTCTATACTACGCAGCTCTGCTCACAACATATTTGTAATTGTCTGTATAATATGTCCTGCACCTGCTTTCGTTTCACGTTTCTGTTCCCCTATGAAATGTTTATTGGATCAAGCACTAACCCATTTGTAAGTAAATCGCGTTATTGATCGAACACTCTCTTTTGAGTATTTGTATAAAATCACAAATCAGCTGTTTGTTGGTGTTGATGCTTTTTTAATATTTAATGCCAATGTAGTGTAAAGGAAATACAAAAAAAATTAAAGTATGATGTTGACCGCTATCTTAAAATAAGGATTTCGTTTGGAGAAGAAGTATATTTAACTGGTTTTCAAGTGAAATAACTAATATTACGTGCTAATCACAATGACTTTTTCTAAAACGATTTTTTTCAGTGGATTTTACTTTTTTTTCTAACTGATGTGCAAACACATAATTAAAGATAACCGTTTTTTACTTTATAGTAGTTTCGTTGCATTTGAAAGAAGCGTCGATTTGAGGAGAAAAAAAAAAAAAGAATTGATCATTAAAGCTCAAAACAGTTTCTCTTCATAATAAAACGATCAAAACTGTAGCAGTAAGAAATAATTTATGTAAGGTCTGACAGCAAGTTGACTAAATCTTTGAAGATTGTGGACCATATTGTGAAAGGAAGTAATTTTCGACGAAGTAACAATTGATCCCATTTTTACTGACTTATATATAATCAACGTAATATTGTAGTATGTTGGTATACTATTTATAACCACTTTTACACGCTAAAAATAGACAAATTCTATTCATTAAAATTATTTTTATTTTATTTTATTTGTCAACTAGGTCGCGAATGTCAATTTTTTTTTTTTTACCGATATAACTCGTCATGGCAAGACGACATCCCAAATATACTGTGTATCTTTACCAGTTGTGAAGTTGTTCGACTTTTGTGTCTCTTCCAAATGTGAAGTTGCTGGACTTTTGTGTAATTGGCGGCAGGTATTGTTTATTTGCCTCATATGTACCCCAACTCTTATTCCAATACCTGTGCGCCTTTTCGGCCTCGATTCTCAAAGGTGGGGAAAGTAGAAAAGAGAAGCTAGAAAAATAGAGAAGAAAAGCGAAGTTAGTCGAGTCTTACTAATCTTCGGTAAGTCGGGTATATTATCTAGAGCCGTTAGAGACACGCCCTACTTGTCTCAAGAGGTTACAATAAAGTTACTTTAACCGCAATTCGTGCCTTTATTTTTTTGTCAATCGAAAAAGCCACGTCACAATAGTATTTTTATCAAAATGTCTGATGGAACACATAAATCATATAAAGACGACCCGGGTCTAAATATACCATCAGATTTTGAAGATCCCGATTCAGTAATGTTAGCGGGTCACGAGATTACATCTCCTAGCAAAACTTCCCAAGAGACGAGGCAGTTGGAGATTGAGCCGATATCTAAGGATGATCCTCGCATCTCAGCCACCGATAGTGATAAGGTGAGGAAACGATCAATTAAAGACGAATATCTCATTTTCTTTTCATTTCTCGAAAATTCAATAAAGTGGCGTATTTGCAGGGCACCTATATACAGAAAATAGATTCTACTACATTTGTTCCGAATACGCTTAACGTCAACGTAAGTACGAAAGTTCTTTGTCGAAGTCTTTGTCTAGGTTTACTTTTTATGTATTAAATCTTTTTTGTGTTAAATGCTGGACTAAAATAAAAAAAGTATGTGCCAACTAGTCTTTAATTTTACTTTGTCAATAAATTTGATGAGCTCATAGGTATGAATAAAACTTTAAACCTGTTGGATGTTTTAAAATACTTTTTTATTCACACGCATGAAAATTATTTTATGACAATAAAATATATTAGTGAGAAAAGTATGTTTAATTTTCAGGTCAGTGGTAAATCCGTTTTAGTAAAAGGCATAAAGATAGTTGAAGAAGGTGAAAACGAAAACGCTTTCCGAGGAACCACCTTAACATGTAAGATTCCAGATAAGAATGATTCGGATAAGGTTGAGGCGTGGCTCGACTCGGACAATGTCTTGTATTTATATGCTCCAGCTATTCATAAGTAGACTGTGATCAACCTTATAAATGTCGATTTATGGTTACAGTAACTAAGAGATAATATAAAAAAGATATATAATAAATAATGTCATTATACTGTCTAATTTATTTTATTCACAAATAGTCATCTAAAATATTTTGAGATCTCATAGTTTTTATCATATTAATACAAAAAATAAAATTAAAATTTGAACACTTTATAAAATAAGTTAAGTATTACATTTATACAGTTGTCGATTTTCTTTTCAATAATATCAAGTGCTATTTTTTTTATCCTACACTCAATCGAGATACTTATAGTTGAAAAGTCTACTGAAAAAATTTTTGTAATCTAGTAGGTACCGTTAGATAATTTCTAACAAAATTTTCTCTTGATTTTGTTGTTATGAATGATTTCACAGGGTTTGGGTCAGTTGACATGGCTAAAACGTTATCTAACAAATTTTTCTCATGATTGTTGTTATGAAAGATTTTACAGGGTTTGGGTTATTTGACAAGGCTAAAACGTTATTACAAACAACAGCTCCAGAAAAAATATTTATATGCAAGATTTAACACGATTATTAGTTTTTTTAACAAGATAAATCTTTATAAGTCATAAATAAATTTTTTATGTAAATAAATAACCAGAATGCCTATAAAAAATATTTTTAAAGGAATTTAAAGTAATAACTATTTAGGAATCATTTTAGTTTTTTTTTCAGCCACCTCAATTTGCCTCTTGCCACATATAATTGATAGTGACAAAAACTGTCCAGTTTGTTACTTATTTTTCTGCAATATAACTCCTTTAAATAACATCTGCCAAACAATAAAAAGTATCTCGTTAAGGTTGATGTAAGATAAGCTCATTGATGTTATGATTTAATTTTTCTAAGAATTAAAAATTTTTATTTCTAAAACGAAGCACCTGACAAAAAAATACTTTTTTAAATATAATATTTAAAATACGATACAATTTAGTGAAATATGAGATATTATACTACACAATAAAGAATTCAAAATCAAATTTAGAAAAACAGTAGTGTAATTAAAAAATTTTAAAAATGACGGTCTTTCTTTCAACACAACAATTTTTTAGTGCAATAAGTAATATATTAACATGTATACAGTATACTACTAAGAATTTTTTTGACCGATACATTTTTAATGAGCAAACATTATATATGACTTCTAAAAATTACTCACAAAGGAGTTAAAATTTTAATCTTATTAGCATGTGCTTGTAACAATTAAACATTATTTTCTGTAATTTTTCCATCGAATTTAAGTTTAACTTTTTGTCTTTGTGTTTCAAAAAAAAGAAGTAACTGACCTTTTTACTCATTTACCATTTTCCTTGATAAAGAACTAAAATTAAATTTATAAAATATAGAGGCAAAATAAAAAAGATACAAACAAATGATTTCTTAGAATATTTATTTTAACACTTTTATAAAAATTTACAAATTTATTTACTGCATGACATTGAAAGTATTATTAACACTTACTTTGATTAAACATTTAACTTATAATTAACATTTAACGAAAAAATATAAGACTTAGCAAATTTTTAACTGCACATCTTGTATTGTAGAATAAAAAATATGCGAACAATAATTATTTTTCAAAATGATTGATTCTTTACATTTTTTATTTAATCTTTATAAGTCAACTAATGATGTAAATTATGAATAATTTTGAAATGTTCCTACATGCACTTATAGGCACCTTACAGAGGGTCAGGGCACAGTGTGTCAGATGCAGAAGCTTCTTTTGATGGGCTCTGCTCAACTCTGCTGTTTGCTGTACTCAGGACCAACACAAACACAATCCTAATAAGCCAATCGCTAGCTCGGAATCTTACGTCTGTAAGCTTCATAAGTTTGAGTGACACATCGATGTGTATATGTTGTGTGAGTAATATACATGTATACACAGTTTCTAAAGAAAGTCCTGAACATGGTGGCTCACCTGCCACACTGTGCCTTGGCCCTCTGCAAGGTGATTTACAGTGTACAGATTACAGAAGGCACCTGGCACATTATTGACATCTGACGGTGGAATCACCCTTAATCCTCAATGTCTGGTCAGTTCAAATCCAAATGACATAACAATGATTAAATATAGCTATTTCATTTGAACTTTTAGGTTACAACCCTGCATTTTAAGAATAACTTTTAAGAATGATATCGTGATATCCAGTTTCTTTTAAAAATTCGTCAAGAACTATGGCACTCCTTTGATTACTACTAATAAATAACTTTAAATTTTAGGAGGCCCAACTTCCTAGTCTCCGAGAAATAAAATCAGAAACATTTCCAGTCAAACATATAGATTCGTGTGGAGAGATTATTATTGTTTACTAATGGTTAATTGTAAATCAATAAATACTATTAAATTTTACTGGAATCGCTTGAAAAACTAAAACAATGAGATTAATTGCGATTAAACTTATTAATTAAAATTTCAGTGAGTCTAGCTTCAATGATTTTTAAATTTATTAACTTAGAATTATTGCAAAATGTGGTGAAGAAATATGTATGTAGTTAGTACAGGTCAGTACAAAATCTATATTTAGGAGTAATTTTCTTACCATGAGCGTTAAATCTTTGGCATAATTAAGCAGAAACACGAGTTTTGCAAGTTAATAACTAATATACATGAATCGGGGTTCTTATGGGGTATAAGGCCACAAAGGGCGTGGCTGCGGCTCTCTGTACTGAGAGTAAACTGAAAAAGGCTTCCCATCATTGTACAAACGGTTGGTTTTCTTTGGTTTCCTAAGTTTCTTGATTCTCCTACACGGTTTTCTTACAAGATACTGTACAATCTGTCTGTGACATTTCTCATACAAAAATATGATTAGACTTAGGGAAAATCCACTTAATAAAAACACAAACAGTGGAGTGACTTCAGAAAGACCTAGTGATGTAAATGAAACTTCTTTTTTAATACCGAATTTGGCCCGATTTTTGTTTTTTCTCCGAGAAATTATTCCATTCTCTCTATACTTTTGGATGCTGAAAAAAATTTACATTATTAAAATTGTCCGGCATAAATTTTTTATTTAAAAATACTTACTGATGATTTAAAAATTGAAGAAGTGGATCTCCTTTGTTCAAAACTATACCTTTTTTTCTAAAGTTACCTAGTGGAAAAGCTAAGATTTTGCAAGGTTTTTTGAAAGTTACTGGACTTCGAAATTCACCAATATTATAGAGAACTACCCTTTCGTTGCATACCTACATTAAAAAAAAAATTTTTAAGATTAACACGCTAAAAAGTAATCTATTTTAATTTATATAATTTGTACATTTTTCAAAAATTTTCCAGAATTGCCCTAGTTTGAAGTGTACTAGTTTAGAACCGTATTTATTGCACACACACGCGCGGACACACAAACATAGATTGATACGAATCATTTGTATAAACGTCTCCAAAAGTAAAAAATTACATTATAAAGTTTAATAATATCTTCGTAGGGGTAAGCGGTACAATTATTGACACCTTAAGGTAGTGATTGACCCCTGTATGATTTGTATGTCTATATATAAAGGCTCCATTTAAAAATGCACGTGGCGGTCAATCACTATCAGGGGGTCAAAAACTGTACCCATTACCCCTATAACTATTTTTCGAGTGAAATGTTAAAGATAATTCTTAATGACATTTACACAAATTTCTTAAGTGCCAAAAACTTTTGTCTACGGTAGAATATAAAAAAACAACTATCTTTTGTCAAATTGTCCTACCACCATTACAAATAAAAGTGTTAAAAATAATTTTCAAATGCTATTGAGAAAGGTGATGCATTGTTTAGTATCTTCAAAAATTATCAACGTAAGTTAAATATTTTACATTACCTGCTGTATAGCCTCTTGGAAGGTTGTAGGTAGACTATTCTCATCTTTCAAAAACAATCTCAGTTCGTCATTTATATTGTCCTTTGAGCTCTAATAAAATATCACTGGATAAAGTTTTTAAGTACAATGTAATTGATATATTCAATTAAAACTTTACAAAATTACCGAGAAAAACGTTAATGAGTCAGTGTTTTTTACAATAATCAATTGATATGTTTTGTCCTCTAGAAATCCACGCGCATTTCTAAATGGAATGTGTGGTTTTGAAACTGTAGCAAAACTTGTAAAACAGCCTGCGTACATTGAAATAACAATGAATGCTGTCAGATATAGCGATAGTCTTGCCATCTTGGATGATATGGAATTGAATTGTTCATCTGTAAATTTAAAAAAAATGTAGGTATAGACAGGTAATTCCATTGTATAAGTGTATCTAAATTTTTAGGGTTCTTAAATTATATTTAAAAGTATATGATGATTAACAAGATCAAAGACGTACATTTTGCAAACTTGAATAATCATCTATGATTTTTTTATTTTTTACACTCAAGTTTCCAGAAATTGTGGAAAATTGTTTGACATAGTTAGTGAAAAAAACACCTCCTTCTGCCATTTATGAAAGTTTGTAAGAGAAGTTCAAAATGAAGAAGCGGGCCAAAAAAATGTATGTTATATTTGAGCATTTTAGGAGTGCACACAAATTTTTCTAGATTTTTTATGAGCGGAAATTTTCGAGAAAATAAGAAATAAAAAATTGACAGTTTAAAACGGTTTCTTATGAGAGAGCAAGGTTAGGTTTGCCTTTTAATTGAAATTAAGGTATATTCTAAATGTGTTGTTTAAAAAAAAACGTTTTTATAGATAACTTGGTGCTAAAGAAAGATGCTCGATAAAAAAAAAAATCAAACTTTGCCAGGCATTTTTAAAAAATATAAGCAGTTAGAGGTCGTACAGTTTAAAAATTGTAGAGGACAAGAGCAGCTGCGGTAAAGGGGGCCCAGATGCGTTAGTGGGGAGGGGCCTCCCCGTTCCTCGCCTCTCTAAATGATACTCCCAAACCTCCTTAAAAAGTTTTTTTTTTATATCTTATTTTTCCTAACTTTCTTTGCACACTCCTTATTTAAAAAAAGTATTTGTCTTCACGTTATGGATCACCTGCAGGTGGTTAGTATTTTATATCTATAGAGTTATTAAAATAGAATTGAGATTTATGAGGGCATTCGAGTCCACGAAATTTTTTAAATATTGTGTATTTTTACCTCCCAAAGATGATAAACCATGAAATTCGTCATTATTTTTCTGTTGTTGATTGTTATAAAACAAATTACATGAACTGAGAACATTTTTCAATTTTGGTAACCATAAAATTTATTCCGATTCTTTGACATATTTTGAACAAAAATTGATGGAGATATATGTACTCAAACGCCACAGATTTTAGGTAAAAAAGCTGACCACTTGTTACTTAACCATTGCTGATTTATTTTTAACTCAGCTGGGCTCAAATTTTTCCTTAAAACGTGTACTTCAAGATAAAAAAAGACTTATAACAATCTGCAACTTGGCAACCACGGTATTGTTCATCAACGCACAGCTGTCTTAGATAATTTTTAGGCTCTTATGTATATCAACGATCAATAGTTACAAAAACTTTAGGAGGTAGACACGTACATCAACATATCACTATGTAACCAACTTAGATCACCCATATACTATTTTTTAAATTTGTTTTATATTGAAAATACATGATTTTTAAGTGGCTTCTTTTTGTTCTCTGACAAAGTAATAAGGCACTCCCATAATTTTGTTGCACCTAAAAACTAATTTAGGATATATTATCATGAAGAAAGAAAGCATCATGACATGTAGAATATCGCTATAATAAAAAGTATAAAAATATAAATAATAATATAATGGTAATCAAAAAATTAATAATAAAATCGAATGGGTTTATGGTAAGCATTTCATTAATTACCTCATATTCGTGTATATTTACGCATGGGTATATTATTTTCTAAAAGTATATATGAAAATTTTCATTTTTCAAGAGTGATGATCTAGTCAACTCTATTATTTAATTAAAACAACCCAACCTTTGTAAAATGTAATTTTACCGAATAATTGTTCTTTATAATGACAATCTTGTACGATATGGTATAAATAACATAAATTTAACATCTTTGCTGCATTTTTGAATAAACCATCTTAAACAGTTTACCTGTAAATTCCTGATGGACGAACATACGCCACACGTTTAAGAAACTGTCCGACAGTTTGAAAATAAATCCTCTTCTATCATTATGTAATACTAAAATTACGCTAAACAGAATTGATGAAATAGCTATAAGTATAATCAAGAAAATCCAAATGCGTTTGCTGAAAACCTATTTAATAAAAGAGATAAAACGTAATAAAGAAATCAAGTCATGAATATTTTACAATTAAAATATTTCACCTCAAAATAAGCATTCCATGGAATCTCCATGGTACCTGGTAATTTATAGTATAATGTGTCTTGCAAATCCATAATTTCAATCGTTACGTCATAATCATCCAAGTTTTTGTTCGTTAAAAACTCGCCGGGAAGAATAATACTTTCATTTAATAATTTTGTGGACTTAATTAATGTGTTATTGACACTTTCATGGGATTCCTTCTTGATATGGGAGCCATTTTTAAACTTATATGCTAATCCTGTGTTAGATGCAAAATCTTCCACTATTTCAGAATAAAAAGTAGAAATCTACGAGCATTGAAGGAAAATATTTAAGTTTTTGTGAATGCAATAATTGTGATATTTTGAAATAAAACAATTTGTATTAAATCAATTCGATACCTCAGCAGTAATTGTAGCCGACGCACCACTTAAATTCTTTCGTCTCTGTACCAAAGCACGCTTGTCTATTACGGTCAATCCTTCCTTGATGCTCCACTCGAATAATTTATTAACGTGTAATTTATTTTGAGGTCCAACAGCGAACCATTCATGAATGTTTTTATTGTTTCCGCATTTTATTAAGACTTCACTTTTTATATTCAAGTGGAGGTAATTCTTTTTAGGACACTGGCAAGTGCTATGGATCTCTTCAGTGATGTCAGGCCGGAATAACAAAAGCCATACGTGAGGCGAAAGATTGTGATGCCTCGAAAATTGTGTGAATTTTTCGAAATCATTGTCAGTATTTAAAAATACCACAAAAAGAGTTTTTGAGTAATTTCTTAGTTTCGGATACTTTTCTGGAATATCTGATATAGTCGAAGCTACAGAGTATACCATTTTACGCGAGAATTCTTTAACCATGTTGACCACCGAATGTATGTCTGTGGATTCAAGAGAAAAATTGTTGTATTTAAGTATTTATACCTTTTGTAAAAATCGGTTTGCTTTTGCTTACCTTCGTTGCTCCTGTAAATAATTCCTATACTGGTGGTCGCATACAACTTTTGTACATCCAAAATTACAGGAACTTGACTTTCCATGTTTTTAGCTGAATCACATGGCATGAATAAAACAACGGCGAATATTACAACGAGGCTGGTTAGCTTCATCATTTTTGGCTAAAAATATGTGAAGAGAATTTAAACGTTTTCTCACAAAATTAAATAAATCATTATATACGTCTTTATATGAGATAGTAAAAGCGAGACTATTTTACGAAAGTACAACTACCAATACATAGCTAAACCAAGATTCAATTTAATTAATACACAAAATATTCGTATAACAGTACTACTTCTTGACACTATATTCTTGTTTTTAAAGATATGTTACGTTATTGTTCATTTATTTGTCTTTTTTTCATTTTTGAGTGAATTATAAAATTTACTCAACATTTTGTAAAATAGTGAATTATCGCGTTAGACTTTATACTTAAAAAAACTCGAGAAACATTCCTTTTTTTAGTCTTCATAAAATTAAAATCATTTACGAAAACACGTACATATTGTTGCAGAAATCGTGAGGAAGCAGGAACATGCTTTGATCGTATGATTTAGGTTAGGGCACATAACTTTTTCAACGATTTTATTTATTTACATACTTAATCTTTAAAAAAGTTTTAGCCTTTTCTACCTTTTAAACCATATTTTTGCCTTAGTATGTCGTCAGAAGTTATTTGAATAGACAATCAAAATTATTCAAAAAGTTTGACTTTTTTTTAGAATGTCGATAAATGCAGTGTAATAGTAGTCGTACGCATACGGATTTTATTTAATCTTTTAATTTTTAAGCAATTTTTTCTGTTATTTTTTTTGCCTGCAATTTCTTTTAACTTCAGATATGCAAAACTCTAGTTTGTACGAAAAGCTTCATTTAGTTTTTTATGAGACAGTGAATTTTTAGGTTTTTAAACAGCCAATTTTTATAATATTCTATACTAAGGTTTAAAGTAAAATGTTATCTTTTGAATTTTTACTTTTATAGTAAATCAATGATTGAAGAAGTAGAAAAACCAAATCAAATTTATTCAAATTTAATATTTAGAATGCAAAAAAATGATCAAGTGCTTTCTACGATTCCCGTGACTTTCGAAAAAGTATTCAAGTTCTGTATAATCTAACGTTGAAGGATAACTTAATTACGCTAGTTGATTTACGTCAAGTTAAGTTAGTATTTTTTTTGCGAAAATTTAGCACTAGTTTTAATAGTAAAAATAAAATTATGTTCAACAAAAACTTTTCTGTTAATTAACTACTTTAATGTACATAAAATTATTTCCATTGTCATTTTAGTAGTGAGAATTAATTTTAAATATTTTTTTTTGACACATATTTATAGTAAAGATGGAGACAATTTAAACAAAGTTTTATGATAAGTCCCCTTAAAAAAAATTTTATTTTTTTAAATAACGGCAACAAAAATAGATATTTAATTCTATGTGAAGCTTGAATAATAACTTTCGGTTACATATGGTGCAGAACTCTGCTTTTTTTGTATTAAAAAAATACATTACTTAAATGACATTAAAAAAGTTGATAAGTATTGTAAGTTGGTAGTTAGAGACATCCCAAAACGAAGCACAGCTAAATTGTTTGAATTTTATTGACTTTGTACTTTTTAAACGGTTTTTAACCATTATTTGTTTCGTCCACCATTTTTTCTGACGTCTTGAAAATCAACTAAGTGTTTATCTTAAAAGTTTTGTTTACCTAGTTTTATAGAATTTCTTAACGAAGGAAAGCTTGGTTGTGCTTGATGAGTTACTTCAAATAAAATTACAGATGTTTATGCAAAAGTTTAGCACTTGTTTTATTAATAAAAAAGAAACGATGTTAAACCAAAAAATTTTTTTAATTAACTTCTTTAATGAGTAAGGAATTGCTTTTATTGTGTTAGCACAACAAAATTTAAGCTGTTCTTTACCAATACTTCATTTTAATAGTAAAAACTTACGTCAAATATTATATTATTTGCACGCGCTTTTAAGAAGAGAGTAAAAGTAAAATTCTTATTATTCAGACAGCATACTTAAATTGATAAAAAGAAGCAAAGAAACGATGAGAATAAAAAAAGTTTTTTACTTTCTTATACTACATCAATGATAGCTTTTAGTTTTATGTAGTGCATTTTTCTGCGTATTTTGTATCAAAGAAAGTACATTACTTAAAACAAAACAAAATGATTTCGGTGAGAGCTAGATGCATCTATTTCTGCCAGAGAGAGGATTTAAAGATGCACTTACTTGTTAACTTGATTCTCGTAACGCAGACAATGACTTCCGGGAACTCCTTAGATGAAGCTGGGCACGGCTGGGATGGCCACCTTTTGGATGCTGGAAGTTGTGACTTCTCGAGTTTCACAGGACACTTTTCACAAACGAATATCTATATTTGAGTACTAAACTTCTTTGACAAACTGTATCGGAAACGTAGTACACAGTGATCACTTGGGGTTGAGGTGTTGTCTAGTTGACGCACTGCGAGACAGTGACGTGTTGGGGCTCTGCCTTGAAGGGCTTGGAATTTTCTCTCCCACTACCAAAATTTTCTGGCCATGAAGTGGGTGAAAAGGAACGCCCATTGACATAGTCAACCCCTTCCTAACTTCCCCTCTTTTTATTTGTATTTCCTAAAACAAACAAAACAGAAGCCAATCGCCGTAGGACAGGTCGTAAAGAAACCAATACATTACAAGATTTCAATGCAATGCATCGTAGGCATAAAGATATTTTCTTTTAGAGATATACTATATATAACGAGAAACTTTTCGGCAATGAATATTATCAATTTTTAAAGTATTCATTTATTAAAATTTTTTAGTAACACAAAAAATTAGTTAGCAACGGTAGCTGTTTATCGAAATATTTTCTAATTCATTCACATCAGTTAATCAGCTGTACGTTAATTTGTTTATGTTTTTGATTTAAAAAAAAATTTGATGTATCATTAGCGTACCAAATCCAAATATGAGTGAAATCCAATTTAGAAATTTGGTGTTCAATTACTGCTGTAGGTATTAATATGCTCAATAGTTTTTTTATATAAGATATTAATAATAGGGTTATTTTTTTATAATTATTCTTACTTATAATAGCAGTGCTATCATAGAATTTTTGCACAACCAAAACATGTTTTATAATTCAATAAGTACTGTTTGTACTTGAATGGGTGCTCTGACTTTATATTACTTATCATAACTTAAGATCTCTTTTCGTATAAAAAAGGCAGGTAATTTTTAATGCAAAAAAAAGGCTAGAAGTAATTAGCCTTTATTGTTATACTATATAATTTTTTGGCTTATATCTGATTAAGTATGTGGAAAGTATTTTTATACAAAGCAAAAAGGTCTGAAGCATTTTTTTAAGATTTTCTGCTTTTTTGCTTATTAATTGTGTATTGTTTGTTCTGTAAAGCTGTAATGATTATCGTTAAGGAAATTTTATTTTAAATTGAGGTAGTACTATTAAAGAATAATTTTTTGTTTCTTAAAAAAACAATAAGTATTTTTAACGTCATAAACAGTGAAGACTTTAAACTTTTATACTTTAGAAGAAATCAAAATTATCTACCATTTTTCGTTAATTTAATGATTTAAAAGTTTACGAGGTTGATTTACAGTTAGTACACAATAAAGTATTCGGTTCGTACCTTCAAGTGAGATTTTTTGATGCTAATTTTTTAAAGTTAACGCTCTGTTATAACGAACTTTTTACATAAATTTACATTTATCTGTTGTAAGTAAACAAATAAGCAAAATTATTTTAAAATAAGTGTTTAATAAAAAGTGAAATTAATATTTGATGCATCATTCATATCGCCAATGATATGCTTTACTAAAATACGCCGAGTGCGATTGTATATGCTGCAAATTTTTTTTAAGCTCCAACCTCTAAGTAAAATTAAGAAAATGTGCTAACACATGCTCATCTGTAGATATATTAACAAATGGTTTAAATACATACAGGACCGTCCCTTGAATCCCCTACTTTCTTCTTTTGGAGTTAAAAACATAGATAACTTTAACGGCCGCTACGCTTTTTCAAACGTTTCTCCTTTTAACGTCCTAAATTTTCAATATCTCATCTGTATTTTCCAGCATAAAACAAAGCAGCGACACTATATATATTATTGAGCCGAAGAAGATTAGTTTATTCCCTTAAATATCCCGTGTCAGTACTGACGCGTTAATGTGGATGACAATTAAGTTTTATTACCTTCTACTACGCAGCTCTGCTCATAATATATTTACAATTCTTCGTGTAGGTCCTGCACCTGCTTTTGTTTCACATTTATTTTTCCTATGATATGTTTTTAGAATCAAGCACTTACCCTTTTCTAAGTAAATCGTGTTATTGATCGAACGCTTATTTTTGGGTGTTTGTATAAAATCACAAGCCAATCATTTATTTTTGTGTTTTTTTTTTTTAAAATAAAAGACAGTGTGGCGATTTGATGTTACTGTGGCCGTTTCTCTAGTAAAAAAAAAACTGAAATTGAAGTGTGATATTGACCACAAGCTCAAAATAAGCAATAAAATACCTAATCATTTTGTGCAGCATTTACTAAAAAGTGAAAGGAAAGATTATTTTTTGTTTTTCTTTCTAAATTTAAAGTAATTTTTATGCATTTATCACTACTGTAGTTCTATTTTCAACTGCATTACATTCTAATTACCAAACAACAATTTTTTTACAACACTTTTGTTTTTTTTGGTAAAAGATTTTTTACTTTTTTTTTTTTCAGATAAAAACAATAATACTACGAACCAAACCTGAATTTAAGGTTTGAAAGAAATAAGATTTAATTAATTTAAAAATAATAATTTACGCGAGTTCAAGTGATTCAAATGGATCTTCACTATTCATTATGAAAAATTTTAATTAGGCATCCTATCGATTGTACCATAAGCGATTTCTTTTTTTTTTAAGTATCTCTCTAAAACCAAAGAAAATCATCGTATTTTTTCTTTTCTACCTTATGTTCTTTATGAGTTCGCGGCGTAGAACGAAAAATATTCCAAAAAATAAACCAACGTAGCTGGCAGGGATTTGAAATAATAATACCTTAGTATGGAATAAATAATATATTGAGCCATTTCCAACATCAGGACTAACACCAACACACCGTGTTAATCGAATTTCGGAGCCCATTGTTTCAACCAATCAGAATCCTAGGTAGAGCCACGTATCTTCCTACAGCAAATCCGAGCTACTTTCACTCCAACCCTTTAAACATTGAGGCCAATCTTCTTAAACTCGCGACCATCAAGCGCCTTTTTTCCCCTGCGACAGCAATTTTGGGATATTTTGTCCTATTCTGTTACTATTTCCATAAGTATTCAAGGTATGTACTGATTTTGTGGTTTTCGTTTGTAAATAAGTTGACGAAGAACAGATATATTCGAAGATGGTTTATGAAAATAGAGCAATTTGTAAATAGTTGCAGATATACCCACGCGTTAAAGAATTTGATCTGATGTTGTTTGTGATATTGTAGTACTTAAGCTGCGAAAGAAAAGTTTGCAATTAAAATAGTAGACAACTTAATCTAATATTTTTCAACTCAAATTTCAACCCTAGGAGATAAATACAATGTATATCAATACTATCGAGTTTCGATAAATAATACTTGTTACCTCTCAAATCGATATTGCCACCTTATTAAATAGCAACTTGGTGAGTTTGACTCTAAAAGTTTCTCTTTAATCACTAACAAAGTACAAACTCAAAGGTAATACTGCAGAGATTCGTACTAGGCATGAGGTATGAAGTAAGCTCGTCATTTGTCTGGAATAAGGAAACTGCGAGTCATCCAATTTCAAGTAGTACGAGTCCGAGTTTGGTCAGACATAGGCAGATTTTATTTAAAATTATGTTCTCGGGTATCAAACACTCATCTAAATGTAGTTAAAATAAAAAAACCATTATAAATACAAAAAAAAAAAAAAAAAAAAAAATCAAATGAATTAACTTTCGTTATTGTGACTGTGCCAGTCTTGCAGAAGTTTCAGGAATTTCAAGTTTTACCCGATACAGTATCTGTTTTTACTGAAAGACTTTCTGGTTTTTTGTAACAGACTTGTATCTGAAGCGATCGGCCAAATTGAGAAAATCAAGACACTATTTGTTGAAATTTATATTTTTCCCATTTATAAGAATCTCGAAAATTCATGTGATCCTTAAAGTCCGTGAGAATCATGGAAAGGACAATAGACTACTTTAAAAAAGTCAAGCCAAAGAGTTATCGGACAACCTAACTGGGCATGTAGTGATCAAGGACACAACTACACTCTAATTATTAATTAAGTCTCGTAGCTCTCCGACCCCCTTGACACGATCGGTAGGTAGCACCTGAATAATACATCCATCAGCGCGTCAAACAAAAAGACTCTCTTAGCACATGATTTATTAAAGCCCTTGGCTACCGCGTACCCACTAATAGTATAGTTCTCCTATAGAGAAAAGCAGCTGGGGAGGAATTACCCACTTTTACCCGCAAACGATTTTTACTGGACTAGTACAGTATAAATACTATAGTATACTTACAGGTGGTAGTGATTCCAAAATAATCATATTTTTTTAATTCACAAATTTTTTTCTCAATAGAATTAGCTTAGTACTAATAAATTTAATAGTATTAGGACATCTAATGGGTAGCGATTTTTATCCTTACCTATTACATATTCGATATTGGAGTGGCGTCAATTTTGGCTGCAGCTATGCAGTCTACTTATATGAATATATGTTATCGCACGTAATACGGTAGAGGCCGCGACAACGATGTCCTTGGCAGTTGTATTATGGACGGGCGATTTTGGTCGCTCAGCAGGTCGAGAGACTGCGTGATTTTTCTTAAAATAGTAATTTAAATTTCATTAATTTCTTTGTAAGAAAAAAGATAACAATCATCATTTATATAATTTAGATGGTCTGTTTGTTTACTGATAAATCAATAATACAATTCTTAGAAAATTGAACAATGAAAAAAAAAAATGATAAAAGAATAAGAAAAGAAAGGAAAACAAGAAAAAAAAATTGCATCAAAAGTCGTGTTTGTTAGCCTGTGATTTGTGGCGCTGAGATAGAAAAGAAATCATTTTTTATAAACCATATTCAAAAATATCTGTTCTTCGTCAACTTATTTACAAACAAAAAGTACAAAATGAATACATAGTTTGAATACTCATGAAAATAATAACAGAAGAGGACAAAATATCCAAAAGTTGTGGTCGTAGGGTTAAAAAGGCACTCGATCGAGCTTGCGTTAACGCAGGTGTGGTGGGAGGAAAAAACTCTTGAGTTTGAGTAGATTGGTTATAGTTTTTAAAGAGTAGGGGTAAAAGGAGTTCGTATTTGCTACAAGTAAAAACGTGGCCCTTCGTAGAATTTCGATTGGTTGAAACAATGGGCTCCAACGTTCGATTAACCAGGGGTGGTAATGGTGGTCCTGATGTTGGAAATGTCCCAATATATTATTCATTTCATACCAAAGTATTAATAATATAAATCTCTGGCAACTACGTTGGTTTAATTTATGGAATATTTTTTGTTGGACGCAGAGAACTAATAAAGAAAATAAGGTAGAAAAAATAAATTGTGAAAATTTTCGTTGATTTAAAAAAGACTCTTAAAATGTGAGGAATTCGTTTATTTCAAAATAAATAGAATTCTTTGTTAATGTTTTTTATGATAAATAATAATGACTCACTTGAATCACTTGCACTTGCATAACATTTGGTTTTACAATTATCTAAATCTCATATCTTCTAGACCTAAGAATTCTTGTTTGGATCGTAGAATTGTTGTTTTTATCTTAGGAAAAAAAAGTAAAAAATCTTGTACGATGAAAAACAAACTTTGTTGTCTAGTAATTTAGATGTAAGAAGTTTAGTCAAAAATGTAATTACAGCAGTAATACATGCATCATAATTAATTTAAATTTCAAAAAAATTAAAAAATAATATTTCCTTCAACTTTATTTAGTACATGCTGCACAAAATTATTTAGTGCTTCATTGCTTATTTTTACATAGCTGTCAATATCTTCTTCTGATTTTTTTGGCTTTTTCTTGCCAGAGAAGTAGCCACGTGCTTACGAAACTACCACATAGGCTCGAAACATAAAAAATCCTCCACACCAACAAATAAATGGCTTGTGATTTTATTTAAACACCGAAAAGAGAGTATTCGATCAATAACATGATGTACTTACAAAAGGGTCAGTGCTTGATTCCAAAAACAGATGGTAGAAAAAATAAACGTTAAACAAAAACAAGCGCGGGACATATAGGAACAATTATAAATATATTATAAGCAAAGCAGCATAGTAGCGGATGGTAAAATTCAATTGTCATGCTTATTGTACGTATTCGTACTGTAACGCTTTCTGGGCTCGACTCTATATAGTATCGCTTCTTTGATTTATGCCGGATGAAGCTGTAGAAAGTTTCCGATGTCGAAAAGAAAAAGCTCATAAAAACATTTTTAAAAGCGTGTAGGCTGTTATAATGACATACATATGATCTTAATTGCAGAAAAAAAATGTATTGCAATGTATGTAATTCCCAACTTCAGAAAAATTAAATTATCATATTATCAGTAAGCTTAGCATAAATCGACGTTAACGAAATACTGTTCAAAGTTGTATAAATATTGTTAAAATAAGTATAACTGAAGAAAAATATAAGGCAAAAGACAACTTACGTGATTGCTAATTATACCTAAAAAATATACCAAAATGCTCCATCAATAGGTAACTTAAATAGAAATATTAAAACTTTAATTTAATATATTTTTTGTAACAGTATTCTGCTTTTTCTTTGACTTAGTTAATTTCTAGCCATAGTAGATGAAAAATTTAATGTATTTATTCAACGATTTTTATTCTACTATGCCTACATCGTTACGGGTATTTTTAGAAAGCCTCGCAAACAATAATTTTTTTTAAATTAAAATATTGAGGACAAAATTGTACTTGGTATAAGTGGAAAGAAAGTTGAGAATGGTTCAAGTTTAATAATTACCATATTGTAAAATGCTTACACTATTATTTTTATTTTCAGATAAACATGATAAAAACTATGAAATCTCTTGGTTTTTTGGTTAATTGTTTGTGAATAAAATATATTTAATAATGGAATGACATCATTTATTATTTCTCATTATACATTCTCTTTCGTAGATAAAAACCATGAGTCAATCGATATTTTTACTGTTAATTACAGTCTATACATTGGCCATTGGCTCATTTTTAGAAGGAGCATATAAATATAAGAAGTTATTGTCTAAGTCGAGCCAGGCCTCAACTTTATCCGAATCAAATTGTTCTAGATTGTTAACTTTCAGGGGTGTTTTTGAGTAAGCGTTTTCGTTCTCGTCATCTTCAACTTCCTTGATGCCGGTTACTACAATAGATTTACCACTGACCTAAGCCATGAACACATTTTTCAATTAAAAGAACCTTACTTTGTATTAATTGCATAGTATTGAAACATCTGATAGCTAGAGACTTTTATTTGTATGATAAAAGTTTTGGCCAAAGTAGAGCATAAGACTTGTTGGCAGGTACTTATTCAATTTAATTTTAAAATTAAACGCGAGTAAAACTTAATGATGAATAAGTAAAACCGGACAAATACTTATACAAAGACTTTGATACTTATGATGACGTTGAGCGTATTGGAAACAAATATTGTAGTATCTATTTCCCTCAGACGTTTTAACTTGAAATGCACCACTTTATTGAATTTTCGAGAAACGTAGAGAAATCGAGATATTCGTCTTTGATTGATCGTTTTCTCACCTTATCATTATTGGCGGCTGAGATGCGAGGATCATCCTTAGATATCGATTCAATTGCCAACTGCCTTGTCTCTTGGAAAGTGTTGCTAGGAGATATAGTTTGGTGACCCGCCAACTTATATTCAAAGTGGCTTTCAGGACCTGCTATTAATGGGGGATGCGGCTCAAAAGGTGGATAAGTCGAATCCTCTTCAGACATTTAAAAACAAATTCCAGTGTAACATGAAATACTCGATTAGTTTGAAAATAAAAGTGCGAACTGTGGTTAAAGTTACTTAACAAAAACCTCTTAGTTGTGAGAATAGTGACACGAGTCGGTTGGTCTGGAGAGTCTGATTATCTCACTTTCGCGTTCCAATCAAATCTTTCCAACCTGCCCCGATAACTTAGAATATTGATGACGTGACTGCAATTATATACAACAGTTCGTGAGCTACGACTGCTAACTGCTACGAGGCGAGTTTGGTTTTACCACTGATTCGAGGGCCTTATCGTGGCCAAGCTGCCGAACAAGGCGTACATAGTTTTGTTCATTAGCTGAGCATGGAAGGATTACAACGAGTATACGTCAGACGATTCGCGCGGAAATGTGCTTGCAGGTACACACTGCGCCGCAAGGAAGGGCCCAAAAATCCAAGGAAACAATAGAATTTCGAGACATTATACAAATATCAGTGTGTAAATTTTGTGTTAGTACAATATTTTATTTCAATCTTATCGAATAAGACGTAACTCAATTATACCATAAAATTACTTGTTTTAACAAATCTATGACAAGATATAAGTTATCTCGCAAGTTACTGTTGTAATTTTGTCCAACTGATATAAGTACAAGTCTGATCGTAGTATATATGCTCAACCAACTAAGACAACGTGTATTACAAATATGGTGAAAATGACATGTTTTAAGAGAAACAATGTCAATAAATAAGTATACTACCTTATTAATTTTTTCTACGTTAAATATGTCCTAGTAAGTGTCATAAAACTATTAAAAAATACGAAAAAAACGTGCATCACTTCTTATGAGATATGACTTCTTATCACTCAGTATCTATTATACGTACCCTACTATGTTTTTGTATCGTATAAAAAAAATTGATGCAAGAAAGCTCGTGCAACTTAAATAGATTTGTATCTTTAATACATTGGTCATCAACTATTGAGTAAGGATGCGAAGAAAATAAAAACGTAATTAGCCAGTTTATTGTTGATTAATTTTTGTTAAATAAAGGAATTTATCTGCTGGTGAATAACGCCGTTATGACAAGAAACAGAAAATTTTTACATAATTAATTAGAAAATTCTTAACTCGATATTGTAATTTGAAGTATTGAAATAAAGATTTTTAAAAGTTATTGTTGAATTATATAATAGTTAGGAAAATGAAATAAAAATGTACACAAATTTACAAAGTTTTTTAACTTGTAAGTTCCTGGCTTAATATTCAAACGTTTTGTGAATAAATAACAAGTTCTGAAGCTTTTTATGGAACATAGGAAGAAGAAGATATTTAAGGAAGCAATGGGCAGTTTTTTCCCGGTGTTTCCCTGTGGCCTTTTCCATTAAAACGGTCTCACTCAAATTTTTTTTCATGTATTATGACCTGTTAAACACGATTTTTAATTGTGGCTTGGTCTTGAATACACATAATAATAGTAATTAACAAATTTTATTAACAAATTGAAAAATCATAAAATTTTGTTAAAAAAAATTTATTCTTATTCTTTGACACTCCTAAAAAAAATGTTTGATGAAATTTTTTTCTACACGTCATACTTTTTAAGAAAAAAATTGTCAAACTTTAAAAAAATTAGAAATATGCAATTTATAACCGTTAATATTTTTAACGTTGAAAAACTTTTTGCAACTCTGCAAGGCGTTAAAGATTTCTGAATTATTTTCCTTTAGAAACACAAAAATTTGAGACTGGTAAAAAAATTTGTCTCTTATTGATAAGCTTTGAATAGTGAGCTTCTTGCTATGCTACCCATGGTTTGCATACATCTAAAAATAAAATGTACACCTTTGACTTTAATCACTCTACCTAACTTTTTTTCAGGCATTTTCATTAGCCATACGATATTATTTGTAGGAGGTTGTCTCATAACTATCAAATGAATAGTTATAAATAAATTTTGCTACAAATTAGAAAATAGAAATTTTTTTTTGGTAAAATATTGTCTTTTTGTTCCTTGGTTAGTTTAAAATAAAAATTATCTTGTAGAATTTTTCTCTACATGTCAGTGGGTATAAAATTAAACTAGCAAATTTGAATAGAATCGTCATTCATTTTTAACAACACGTGAAGTAGTACCCAGTACCGCAAACAGGAATGGATCAGATTAGAGGACGTGTTTGTCTGCTTGTGTTCACATATTAATCATTTTGTATAAACTATCTACAAAAAAATCTGTTTTTAGTAACCTTATTTCCAAACGGTGAAAAAAAAATTAATACATAGCTCGAACACTCGAAAATATAATAAAAAAGAGGAGAAAATATCTAAAACTTGCGGTCGCGGGGGAAAAAAGGCACTCGATCGAGCTTGCGTTTACGCAGGTATGGTGGGAGAAAAAAGCTCTTGAGTTTAAAAAGATTGGCTGTGATATTCAAAGGGTAGGAGTAAAAGTAGCTCGTATTTGCTACGAGTAGATACGTGGTCCTGCCTAGGGTTGTGATTGGTTGAAATAATGGGCTCCAAAGTTGAATTGACCAGGTGTGTTGGTGGTAGTCATGATGTTGGAAATGTCCCAATATATTATTTAGTTCATACCAAAGTATTAATATTTTAAATCCCTGGCAGCTACGTTGGTTCATTTTATGGAATGTTTATTGTTGTACGCAGTAAATCAATGAAAAAGTTTAGGTAGAGAACGAAAAATTACGACGAATTTTTTTTTATTTTGAAAGCGCTTAAAAAATAAGAAATTTGTTTAATCTTAAATCGATAGAATGTTTTGTTAAAGTTTTTCACAATAAATAACAAGGATTGACTTGAATCACTTGCACTTGAATAATTTTTTTTTTTTAAATTATTTAAATCTTACATCGTCCAGACCTAAAAACCCACGTCTGGATCGCATTATCATTTTTTCTATCTTAAGGGGAGAAAAAATAATAAATCTAGTACCATCGAAAACACAAATGTTTTAACAAGAGCTGTTGTTTTATTATAAAGGTAAAGTTGAAATATAAGAAAAACTACAGTAAATGTGTATATATATATATATTGTAACGGGCGGTTGAAACTCAAACGCCGTTTACACTCATCTAGACTGCGCGAGGAAGAAAGGCCAGAGAGAGAGAGAGCGAGAGGGGAAGGGATCGCGATAATGCGTGCGAAAGAAAGAGAGAAAGAAGAGACAAGCGTCTTGATATGAGTATTAGCGAGGGACGCTCTTGGCCATTAGGCCAGACGGGATTAGGTATAGGTAGGAAAAACACGTGTGCGTCTCTCGCCCGCTACGTTTGTCAAGCCACGAGAGGACAACCTCGCCATCGCCTCGCCCGCTTCTGCACCCACGTACCGTCGACGAGAAGGCTTACCGACTAGACACCAGGTCGAATATTTCTGCTGAGAGACCAACTGCTAGGCGAGCAGGTGCAAATAAGGGGCTGCGAAAAGCCAGGTAAGCGCAGTGCGTGCGCAAGAACCATAATAGCCGCGTAATCTCTCTCTGTGCCCGGTCGAATTATCACTGGCCGTCGGCCCCGAGATAAAGCCTTCCTCGACCGTACAGGCTTTGCCGTCAACGCGATCGAGCGAAATACACACACACACACGCGCGCGTATGCTTTTGTACTAGTGCAGACAAATATAGTTTCCGTTTTTTTGATCATTATATGTTTGTTTTGCTTTGTGCGAGCCTTCCCTTGCATGAAGCCCTTCCGACTACTCTTTCCTTACAGGTTTTATCTATAGCAATCTTGGCGTCCAGAAGGGAGCTGTAAGCCGGGCATCGGCCTTATCCTGCCGCCTCCGCGGGCTCGCGCGTAAACACCAACGCGCGAGCGTCCTGAGCTGAGCCAGAGCTGAGCTGGCCTCTCAGCAAGCAGACGTGAACGAGAAAAAGCGGACTCGCTGTCCGCGTTGTAACGTGAGTGTGTCTCCGTACGTGCCCGGGAAACACAGTCCCGGTCAGAGTATCCCTCGAATTAATTTGTGGCTATCAAGGCCATAAGTGAATACGGACACCCCGTTACAATATATATATATATATATATATATATATATGTATGCGTAAACATTTTTTTAAACATCAAAATTATAACAAAGTAAATTTATTTCCTTTAATTTTATGCAGTGCGTGCTGCACAAAAATATAAGGTGTTTTATTGCTTATTTTAAAATTGCGGTCAACAACATACTTCGATTTTTTTGGTCTTGCTTTGCCAGAGAAGTAGCTACGTTCTTGTCAAATCACTTAACTGGCATTAAATATAAAAAAAGGACACACACCAACACAGAACTGGCTTGACCAACACCCAAAAAAAAGCGTTCGATCAATGACATGATTTACTTACAAGTGGGTCAGTGCTTGTACTAAAAAAAGATCATAGGAAAAATAAACGTAAAACAAAAACACGTGCAGGACATATACAAACAGACATAAATAAATTATAAGTAGAGCTGCGTCGTAGCAGGTGGTGAAACTGTATTGTCATGGACGTTGTATGCATTGGTACTATCACACTTCTTGGGCTCAATTCTATATTGTCTTATGCTCTGATTCGTCAAGAATTTTGATCAGATAGTAAGTATGAATAAAAATCATACTTGTTGGATCTCTTTTAATGCTATTTATATTTTATACATAAAGCTTGTTTAATTTGAAAAAATTTGTTTAATTTTTAGGTCAGTAGTGGATTCATTCTAGTTATGGGTATCAAAATAAGTAAACAAGACGAGGATGGATACGATTCCTTAGAAACCACCGTAACAAATAACATACGAGATGAATATAATTTGGATAAGGTTGAGGCTGGCTCCCATCGGACAATAATGTCTTAAAAATGAGTCAGTCGTCCAAAGACTGTGATCAACATTAAAAATATCGATTGACATACGATTATCATCTACGAAAGAGAATGTGAAAGGAAAAATAATAAATGATGTCATTCTTCTATCTAATCTATTTTATTTACGAATACTTAGTCAACTAAAATATTTTGACACGTTTTACTTTTGATCATATTAGTACAAGGATGAAAATGAAAATTTAGATACTTCTTAACATAAGTTACGAAGTATATTCATTTATTTATCGATTTTCTTCTCACTAATATTAACTGCCGTCTCTTTATCCTACACTCAATAGAGATATTTGTAGTTGTACTAATAGTCTACTGGCAAAATACTCGTAAGTTAGTATGTACCGTAGGATAATTTATAACGAAATTTTCTCTTGATTTTGTTGTTATAAAAGATTTCACAGGTCCTAAGTTATTTGACAAATAACTTGACTGTCGTGTTCTTACGCTCAAGATACTTATGTGCTCGTTGGTTTTATTTAAAAAAAATGAATCATTGGTTCTTTTATTTTATTATTTTTTTATTTTTGTATTTACAGTTTAATTTTTTTTTATAAGAAGACCAGATAATTTGTACTGCATGGAACAACAGCTAGAAGTCATATTTTTTGTTGTTGTATACATTATCACGTGTTTGTTAGCTAAAATTATTATCTGCAAAGCATGTATGTTAGTCACTTTGAATATTATACGTACCTTTTTGCTTTTACCTTAACATTGCATAATTTTTTTTAAGCTTTTGTTTTTACCTGTACAATTAAGATAAAGTGCTATTCCTCATTTGTCCGTAATAACATTACGAAATGCAATAATAGCGCTCTGTTCTACTTACATATATGTAAACATGGCCTCTGCTTAACGTACCCACCCTTTTTTCCTGCGGATAAGGACATATACAAGTACAACAGCCCCTATTCTCTTAAAAACGCTTCCTCGAACTCTTACCCCACCAAAGTCAAAAATTTCTAATATTTTATCTATACTTTCCAGCATAAAACAAAGTAGCGACACTATATATAGAGTTAAGCCGAAGAAGAATAGTTTATTCCCTCAAGTATCGCGTGTCGGTACTGACGCGTTAATGTGCATGACAATTCAAATTTACCACCTTCTATACTACGCAGCTCTGCTCACAACATATTTGTAATTGTCTGTATAATATGTCCTGCACCTGCTTTCGTTTCACGTTTCTGTTCCCCTATGAAATGTTTATTGGATCAAGCACTAACCCATTTGTAAGTAAATCGCGTTATTGATCGAACACTCTCTTTTGAGTATTTGTATAAAATCACAAATCAGCTGTTTGTTGGTGTTGATGCTTTTTTAATATTTAATGCCAATGTAGTGTAAAGGAAATACAAAAAAAATTAAAGTATGATGTTGACCGCTATCTTAAAATAAGGATTTCGTTTGGAGAAGAAGTATATTTAACTGGTTTTCAAGTGAAATAACTAATATTACGTGCTAATCACATTGACTTTTTCTAAAACGATTTTTTTCAGTGGATTTTACTTTTTTTTCTAACTGATGTGCAAACACATAATTAAAGATAATCGTTTTTTACTTTATAGTAGTTTCGTTGCATTTGAAAGAAGCGTCGATTTGAGGAGAAAAAAAAAAAAAAAGAATTGATCATTAAAGCTCAAAACAGTTTCTCTTCATTATAAAACGATCAAAACTGTAGCAGTAAGAAATAATTTATGTAGGGTCTGACAGCAAGTTGACTTAATCTTTGAAGATTGTGGACCATATTGTGAAAGGAAGTAATTTTCGACGAAGTAACAATTGATCCCATTTTTACTGACTTATATATAATCAACATAATATTGTAGTATGTTGGTATACTATTTATAACCACTTTTACACGCTAAAAATAGACAAATTCTATTCATTAAAATTATTTTTATTTTATTTTATTTGTCAACTAGGTCGCAAATGTCAATTTTTTTTTTTTTACCGATATAACTCGTCATGGCAAGACGACATCCCAAATATACTGTGTATCTTTACCAGTTGTGAAGTTGTTCGACTTTTGTGTCTCTTCCAAATGTGAAGTTGCTGGACTTTTGTGTAATTGGCGGCAGGTATTGTTTATTTGCCTCATATGTACCCCAACTCTTATTCCAATACCTGTGCGCCTTTTCGGCCTCGATTCTCAAAGGTGGGGAAAGTAGAAAAGAGAAGCTAGAAAAATAGAGAAGAAAAGCGAAGTTAGTCGAGTCTTACTAATCTTTGGTAAGTCGGGTATATTATCTAGAGCCGTTAGAGACACGCCCTACTTGTCTCAAGAGGTTACAATAAAGTTACTTTAACCGCAATTCGTGCCTTTATTTTTTTGTCAATCGAAAAAGCCACGTCACAATAGTATTTTTATCAAAATGTCTGATGGAACACATAAATCATATAAAGACGACCCGGGTCTAAATATACCATCAGATTTTGAAGATCCCGATTCAGTAATGTTAGCGGGTCACGAGATTACATCTCCTAGCAAAACTTCCCAAGAGACGAGGCAGTTGGAGATTGAGCCGATATCTAAGGATGATCCTCGCATCTCAGCCACCGATAGTGATAAGGTGAGGAAACGATCAATTAAAGACGAATATCTCATTTTCTTTTCATTTCTCGAAAATTCAATAAAGTGGCGTATTTGCAGGGCACCTATGTACAGAAAATAGATTCTACTACATTTGTTCCGAATACGCTTAACGTCAACGTAAGTACGAAAGTTCTTTGTCGAAGTCTTTGTCTAGGTTTACTTTTTATGTATTAAATCTTTTTTGTGTTAAATGCTGGACTAAAATAAAAAAAGTATGTGCCAACTAGTCTTTAATTTTACTTTGTCAATAAATTTGATGAGCTCATAGGTATGAATAAAACTTTAAACCTGTTGGATGTTTTAAAATACTTTTTTATTCACACGCATGAAAATTGTTTTATGACAATAAAGTATGTTAGTGAGAAAAGTATGTTTAATTTTCAGGTCAGTGGTAAATCCGTTTTAGTAAAAGGCATAAAGATAGTTGAAGAAGGTGAAAACGAAAACGCTTTCCGAGAAACCACCTTAACATGTAAGATTCCAGATAAGAATGATTCGGATAAGGTTGAGGCGTGGCTCGACTCGGACAATGTCTTGTATTTATATGCTCCAGCTATTCATAAGTAGACTGTGATTAACCTTATAAATGTCGATTTATGGTTACAGTAACTAAGAGATAATATAAAAAAGATATATAATAAATAATGTCATTATACTGTCTAATTTATTTTATTCACAAATAGTCATCTAAAATATTTTGAGATCTCATAGTTTTTATCATATTAATACAAAAAATAAAATTAAAATTTGAACACTTCATAAAATAAGTTAAGTATTACATTTATACAGTTGTCGATTTTCTTTTCAATAATATCAAGTGCTATTTTTTTTATCCTACACTCAATCGAGATACTTATAGTTGAAAAGTCTACTGAAAAAATTTTTGTAATCTAGTAGGTACCGTTGGATAATTTCTAACAAAATTTTCTCTTGATTTTGTTGTTATGAATGATTTCACAGGGTTTGGGTCAGTTGACATGGCTAAAACGTTATCTAACAAATTTTTCTCATGATTGTTGTTATGAAAGATTTTACAGGGTTTGGGTTATTTGACAAGGCTAAAACGTTATTACAAACAACAGCTCCAGAAAAAATATTTATATGCAAGATTTAACACGATTATTAGTTTTTTTAACAAGATAAATCTTTATAAGTCATAAATAAATTTTTTATGTAAATAAATAACCAGAATGCCTATAAAAAATATTTTTAAAGAAATTTAAAGTAATAACTATTTAGGAATCATTTTAGTTTTTTTTTCAGCCACCTCAATTTGCCTCTTGCCACATATAATTGATAGTGACAAAAACTGTCCAGTTTGTTACTTATTTTTCTGCAATATAACTCCTTTAAATAACATCTGCCAAACAATAAAAAGTATCTCGTTAAGGTTGATGTAAGATAAGCTCATTGATGTTATGATTTAATTTTTCTAAGAATTAAAAATTTTTATTTCTAAAACGAAGCACCTGACAAAAAAATACTTTTTTAAATATAATATTTAAAATACGATACAATTTAGTGAAATATGAGATATTATACTACACAATAAAGAATTCAAAATCAAATTTAGAAAAACAGTAGTGTAATTAAAAAATTTTAAAAATGACGGTCTTTCTTTCAACACAACAATTTTTTAGTGCAATAAGTAATATATTAACATGTATACAGTATACTACTAAGAATTTTTTTGACCGATACATTTTTAATGAGCAAACATTATATATGACTTCTAAAAATTACTCACAAAGGAGTTAAAATTTTAATCTTATTAGCATGTGCTTGTAACAATTAAACATTATTTTCTGTAATTTTTCCATCGAATTTAAGTTTAACTTTTTGTCTTTGTGTTTCAAAAAAAAGAAGTAACTGACCTTTTTACTCATTTACCATTTTCCTTGATAAAGAACTAAAATTAAATTTATAAAATATAGAGGCAAAATAAAAAAGATACAAACAAATGATTTCTTAGAATATTTATTTTAACACTTTTATAAAAATTTACAAATTTATTTACTGCATGACATTGAAAGTATTATTAACACTTACTTTGATTAAACATTTAACTTATAATTAACATTTAATGAAAAAATATAAGACTTAGCAAATTTTTAACTGCACATCTTGTATTGTAGAATAAAAAATATGCGAACAATAATTATTTTTCAAAATGATTGATTCTTTACATTTTTTATTTAATCTTTATAAGTCAACTAATGATGTAAATTATGAATAATTTTGAAATGTTCCTACATGCACTTATAGGCACCTTACAGAGGGTCAGGGCACAGTGTGTCAGATGCAGAAGCTTCTTTTGATGGGCTCTGCTCAACTCTGCTGTTTGCTGTACTCAGGACCAACACAAACACAATCCTAATAAGCCAATCGCTAGCTCGGAATCTTACGTCTGTAAGCTTCATAAGTTTGAGTGACACATCGATGTGTATATGTTGTGTGAGTAATATACATGTATACACAGTTTCTAAAGAAAGTCTTGAACATGGTGGCTCACCTGCCACACTGTGCCTTGGCCCTCTGCAAGGTGATTTACAGTCTACAGATTACAGAAGGCACCTGGCACATTATTGACATCTGACGGTGGAATCACCCTTAATCCTCAATGTCTGGTCAGTTCAAATCCAAATGACATAACAATGATTAAATATAGCTATTTCATTTGAACTTTTAGGTTACAACCCTGCATTTTAAGAATAACTTTTAAGAATGATATCGTGATATCCAGTTTCTTTTAAAAATTCGTCAAGAACTATGGCACTCCTTTGATTACTACTAATAAATAACTTTAAATTTTAGGAGGCCCAACTTCCTAGTCTCCGAGAAATAAAATCAGAAACATTTCCGGTCAAACATATAGATTCGTGTGGAGAGATTATTATTGTTTACTAATGGTTAATTGTAAATCAATAAATACTATTAAATTTTACTGGAATCGCTTGAAAAACTAAAACAATGAGATTAATTGCGATTAAACTTATTAATTAAAATTTCAGTGAGTCTAGCTTCAATGATTTTTAAATTTTTTAACTTAGAATTATTGCAAAATGTGGTGAAGAAATATGTATGTAGTTAGTACAGGTCAGTACAAAATCTATATTTAGGAGTAATTTTCTTACCATGAGCGTTAAATCTTTGGCATAATTAAGCAGAAACACGAGTTTTGCAAGTTAATAACTAATATACATGAATCGGGGTTCTTATGGGGTATAAGGCCACAAAGGGCGTGGCTGCGGCTCTCTGTACTGAGAGTAAACTGAAAAAGGCTTCCCATCATTGTACAAACGGTTGGTTTTCTTTGGTTTCCTAAGTTTCTTGATTCTCCTACACGGTTTTCTTACAAGATACTGTACAATCTGTCTGTGACATTTCTCATACAAAAATATGATTAGACTTAGGGAAAATCCACTTAATAAAAACACAAACAGTGGAGTGACTTCAGAAAGACCTAGTGATGTAAATGAAACTTCTTTTTTAATACCGAATTTGGCCCGATTTTTGTTTTTTCTCCGAGAAATTATTCCATTCTCTCTATACTTTTGGATGCTGAAAAAAATTTACATTATTAAAATTGTCCGGCATAAATTTTTTATTTAAAAATACTTACTGATGATTTAAAAATTGAAGAAGTGGATCTCCTTTGTTCAAAACTATACCTTTTTTTCTAAAGTTACCTAGTGGAAAAGCTAAGATTTTGCAAGGTTTTTTGAAAGTTACTGGACTCCGAAATTCACCAATATTATAGAGAACTACCCTTTCGTTGCATACCTACATTAAAAAAAAAATTTTTAAGATTAATCCGCTAAAAAGTAATCTATTTTAATTTATATAATTTGTACATTTTTCAAAAATTTTCCAGAATTGCCCTAGTTTGAAGTGTACTAGTTTAGAACCGTATTTATTGCACACACACGCGCGGACACACAAACATAGATTGATACGAATCATTTGTATAAACGTCTCCAAAAGTAAAAAATTACATTATAAAGTTTAATAATATCTTTGTAGGGGTAAGCGGTACAATTATTGACACCTTAAGGTAGTGATTGACCCCTGTATGATTTGTATGTCTATATATAAAGGCTCCATTTAAAAATGCACGTGGCGGTCAATCACTATTAGGGGGTCAAAAACTGTACCCATTACCCCTATAACTATTTTTCGAGTGAAATGTTAAAGATAATTCTTAATGACATTTACACAAATTTCTTAAGTGCCAAAAACTTTTGTCTACGGTAGAATATAAAAAAACAACTATCTTTTGTCAAATTGTCCTACCACCATTACAAATAAAAGTGTTAAAAATAATTTTTAAATGCTATTGAGAAAGGTGATGCATTGTTTAGTATCTTCAAAAATTATCAACGTAAGTTAAATATTTTACATTACCTGCTGTATAGCCTCTTGGAAGGTTGTAGGTAGACTATTCTCATCTTTCAAAAACAATCTCAGTTCGTCATTTATATTGTCCTTTGAGCTCTAATAAAATATCATTGGATAAAGTTTTTAAGTACAATGTAATTGATATATTCAATTAAAACTTTACAAAATTACCGAGAAAAACGTTAATGAGTCAGTGTTTTTTACAATAATCAATTGATATGTTTTGTCCTCTAGAAATCCACGCGCATTTCTAAATGGAATGTGTGGTTTTGAAACTGTAGCAAAACTTGTAAAACAGCCTGCGTACATTGAAATAACAATGAATGCTGTCAGATATAGCGATAGTCTTGCCATCTTGGATGATATGGAATTGAATTGTTCATCTGTAAATTTAAAAAAAATGTAGGTATAGACAGGTAGTTCCATTGTATAAGTGTATCTAAATTTTTAGGGTTCTTAAATTATATTTAAAAGTATATGATGATTAACAAGATCAAAGACGTACATTTTGCAAACTTGAATAATCATCTATGATTTTTTTATTTTTTACACTCAAGTTTCCAGAAATTGTGGAAAATTGTTTTACCAAGTTAGTGAAAAAAACACCTCCTTCTGCCATTTATGAAAGTTTGTAAGAGAAGTTCAAAATGGAGAAGCGGGCCAAAAAAATGTATGTTATATTTGAGCATTTTAGGAGTGCACACAAATTTTTCTAGATTTTTTATGAGCGGAAATTTTCGAGAAAATAAGAAATGAAAAATTGACAGTTTAAAACGGTTTCTTATGAGAGAGCAAGGTTAGGTTTGCCTTTTAATTGAAATTAAGGTATATTCTAAATGTGTTGTTTAAAAAAAAACGTTTTTATAGATAACTTGGTGCTAAAGAAAGATGCTCGATAAAAAAAAAAATCAAACTTTGCCAGGCATTTTTAAAAAATATAAGCAGTTAGAGGTCGTACAGTTTAAAAATTGTAGAGGACAAGAGCAGCTGCGGTAAAGGGGGCCCAGATGCGTTAGTGGGGAGGGGCCTCCCCGTTCCTCGCCTCTCTAAATGATACTCCCAAACCTCCTTAAAAAGTTTTTTTTTTATATCTTATTTTTCCTAACTTTCTTTGCACACTCCTTATTTAAAAAAAGTATTTGTCTTCACGTTATGGATCACCTGCAGGTAGTTAGTATTTTATATCTATAGAGTTATTAAAATAGAATTGAGATTTATGAGGGCATTCGAGTCCACGAAATTTTTTAAATATTGTGTATTTTTACCTCCCAAAGATGATAAACCATGAAATTCGTCATTATTTTTCTGTTGTTGATTGTTATAAAACAAATTACATGAACTGAGAACATTTTTCAATTTTGGTAACCATAAAATTTATTCCGATTCTTTGACATATT
Source organism: Copidosoma floridanum (assembly GCF_036245765.1). Lineage (NCBI taxonomy): Eukaryota > Metazoa > Arthropoda > Insecta > Hymenoptera > Encyrtidae > Copidosoma > Copidosoma floridanum. Next base: position 5,409,520 of record NW_028321912.1, on the reverse strand, counting down.
TTGAACAAAAATTGATGGAGATATATGTACTCAAACCCCACAGATTTTAGGTAAAAAAGCTGACCACTTGTTACTTAACCATTGCTGATTTATTTTTAACTCAGCTGGGCTCAAATTTTTCCTTAAAACGTGTACTTCAAGATAAAAAAAGACTTATAACAATCTGCAACTTGGCAACCACGGTATTGTTAATCAACGCACAGCTGTCTTAGATAATTTTTAGGCTCTTATGTATATCAACGATCAATAGTTACAAAAACTTTAGGAGGTAGACACGTACATCAACATATCACTATGTAACCAACTTAGATCACCCATATACTATTTTTTAAATTTGTTTTATATTGAAAATACATGATTTTTAAGTGGCTTCTTTTTGTTCTCTGACAAAGTAATAAGGCACTCCCATAATTTTGTTGCACCTAAAAACTAATTTAGGATATATTATCATGAAGAAAGAAAGCATCATGACATGTAGAATATCGCTATAATAAAAAGTATAAAAATATAAATAATAATATAATGGTAATCAAAAAATTAATAATAAAATCGAATGGGTTTATGGTAAGCATTTCATTAATTACCTCATATTCGTGTATATTTACGCATGGGTATATTATTTTCTAAAAGTATATATGAAAATTTTCATTTTTCAAGAGTGATGATCTAGTCAACTCTATTATTTAATTAAAACAACCCAACCTTTGTAAAATGTAATTTTACCGAATAATTGTTCTTTATAATGACAATCTTGTACGATATGGTATAAATAACATAAATTTAACATCTTTGCTGCATTTTTGAATAAACCATCTTAAACAGTTTACCTGTAAATTCCTGATGGACGAACATACGCCACACGTTTAAGAAACTGTCCGACAGTTTGAAAATAAATCCTCTTCTATCATTATGTAATACTAAAATTACGCTAAACAGAATTGATGAAATAGCTATAAGTATAATCAAGAAAATCCAAATGCGTTTGCTGAAAACCTATTTAATAAAAGAGATAAAACGTAATAAAGAAATCAAGTCATGAATATTTTACAATTAAAATATTTCACCTCAAAATAAGCATTCCATGGAATCTCCATGGTACCTGGTAATTTATAGTATAATGTGTCTTGCAAATCCATAATTTCAATCGTTACGTCATAATCATCCAAGTTTTTGTTCGTTAAAAACTCGCCGGGAAGAATAATACTTTCATTTAATAATTTTGTGGACTTAATTAATGTGTTATTGACACTTTCATGGGATTCCTTCTTGATATGGGAGCCATTTTTAAACTTATATGCTAATCCTGTGTTAGATGCAAAATCTTCCACTATTTCAGAATAAAAAGTAGAAATCTACGAGCATTGAAGGAAAATAATTGAGTTTTTGTGAATGCAATAATTGTGATATTTTGAAATAAAACAATTTGTATTAAATCAATTCGATACCTCAGCAGTAATTGTAGCCGACGCACCACTTAAATTCTTTCGTCTCTGTACCAAAGCACGCTTGTCTATTACGGTCAATCCTTCCTTGATGCTCCACTCGAATAATTTATTAACGTGTAATTTATTTTGAGGTCCAACAGCGAACCATTCATGAATGTTTTTATTGTTTCCGCATTTTATTAAGACTTCACTTTTTATATTCAAGTGGAGGTAATTCTTTTTAGGACACTGGCAAGTGCTATGGATCTCTTCAGTGATGTCAGGCCGGAATAACAAGAGCCATACGTGAGGCGAAAGATTGTGATGCCTCGAAAATTGTGTGAATTTTTCGAAATCATTGTCAGTATTTAAAAATACCACAAAAAGAGTTTTTGAGTAATTTCTTAGTTTCGGATACTTTTCTGGAATATCTGATATAGTCGAAGCTACAGAGTATACCATTTTACGCGAGAATTCTTTAACCATGTTGACCACCGAATGTATGTCTGTGGATTCAAGAGAAAAATTGTTGTATTTAAGTATTTATACCTTTTGTAAAAATCGGTTTGCTTTTGCTTACCTTCGTTGCTCCTGTAAATAATTCCTATACTGGTGGTCGCATACAACTTTTGTACATCCAAAATTACAGGAACTTGACTTTCCATGTTTTTAGCTGAATCACATGGCATGAATAAAACAACGGCGAATATTACAACGAGGCTGGTTAGCTTCATCATTTTTGGCTAAAAATATGTGAAGAGAATTTAAACGTTTTCTCACAAAATTAAATAAATCATTATATACGTCTTTATATGAGATAGTAAAAGCGAGACTATTTTACGAAAGTACAACTACCAATACATAGCTAAACCAAGATTCAATTTAATTAATACACAAAATATTCGTATAACAGTACTACTTCTTGACACTATATTCTTGTTTTTAAAGATATGTTACGTTATTGTTCATTTATTTGTCTTTTTTTCATTTTTGAGTGAATTATAAAATTTACTCAACATTTTGTAAAATAGTGAATTATCGCGTTAGACTTTATACTTAAAAAAACTCGAGAAACATTCCTTTTTTTAGTCTTCATAAAATTAAAATCATTTACGAAAACACGTACATATTGTTGCAGAAATCGTGAGGAAGCAGGAACATGCTTTGATCGTATGATTTAGGTTAGGGCACATAACTTTTTCAACGATTTTATTTATTTACATACTTAATCTTTAAAAAAGTTTTAGCCTTTTCTACCTTTTAAACCATATTTTTGCCTTAGTATGTCGTCAGAAGTTATTTGAATAGACAATCAAAATTATTCAAAAAGTTTGACTTTTTTTTAGAATGTCGATAAATGCAGTGTAATAGTAGTCGTGCGCATACGGATTTCATTTAATCTTTTAATTTTTAAGCAATTTTTTCTGTTATTTTTTTTGCCTGCAATTTCTTTTAACTTCAGATATGCAAAACTCTAGTTTGTACAAAAAGCTTCATTTAGTTTTTTATAAGACAGTGAATTTTTAGGTTCTTAAACAGCCAATTTTTATAATATTCTATACTGAGGTTTAAAGTAAAATGTTATCTTTTGAATTTTTACTTTTATAGTAAATCAATGATTGAAGAAGTAGAAAAACCAAATCAAATTTATTCAAATTTAATATTTAGAATGCAAAAAAATGATCAAGTGCTTTCTACAATTCCCGTGACTTTCTAAAAAGTATTCAAGTTCTGTATAATCTAACGTTAAAGGATAACTTAATTACGCTAGTTGATTTACGTCAAGTTAAGTTAGTATTTTTTTTGCGAAAATTTAGCACTAGTTTTAATAGTAAAAATAAAATTATGTTCAACAAAAACTTTTCTGTTAATTAACTACTTTAATGTACATAAAATTATTTCCATTGTCATTTTAGTAGTGAGAATTAATTTTAAATATTTTTTTTTGACACATATTTATAGTAAAGATGGAGACAATTTAAACAAAGTTTTTGATAAGTCCCCTTAAAAAAAATTTTATTTTTTTAAATAACGGCAACAAAAGTAGATATTTAATTCTATGTGAAGCTTGAATAATAACTTTCGGTTACATATGGTGCAGAACTCTGCTTTTTTTGTATTAAAAAAATACATTACTTAAATGACATTAAAGAAGTTGATAAGTATTGTAAGTTGGTAGTTAGAGACATCCCAAAACGAAGCACAGCTAAATTGTTTGAATTTTATTGACTTTGTACTTTTTAAACGGTTTTTTACCATTATTTGTTTCGTCCACCATTTTTTCTGACGTCTTGAACATCAACTAAGTGTTTATCTTAAAAGTTTTGTTTACCTAGTTTTATAGAATTTCTTAACGAAGGAAAGCTTGGTTGTGCTTGATGAGTTACTTCAAATAAAATTACAGATGTTTATGCAAAAGTTTAGCACTTGTTTTATTAATAAAAAAGAAACGATGTTAAACCAAAAAATTTTTTTAATTAACTTCTTTAATGAGTAAGGAATTGCTTTTATTGTGTTAGCACAACAAAATTTAAGCTTTTCTTTACCAATACTTCATTTTAATAGTAAAAACTTACGTCAAATATTATATTATTTGCACGCGCTTTTAAGAAGAGAGTAAAAGTAAAATTCTTATTATTCAGACAGCATACTTAAATTGATAAAAAGAAGCAAAGAAACGATGAGAATAAAAAAAGTTTTTTACTTTCTTATACTACATCAATGATAGCTTTTAGTTTTATGTAGTGCATTTTTCTGCGTATTTTGTATCAAAGAAAGTACATTACTTAAAACAAAACAAAATGATTTCGATGAGAGCTAAATGCATCTATTTCTGCCAGAGAGAGGATTTAAAGATGCACTTACTTGTTAACTTGATTCTCGTAACGCAGACAATGACTTCCGGGAACTCCTTAGATGAAGCTGGGCACGGCTGGGATGGCCACCTTTTGGATGCTGGAAGTTGTGACTTCTCGAGTTTCACAGGACACTTTTCACAAACGAATATCTATATTCGAGTACTAAACTTCTTTGACAAACTGTATCGGAAACGTAGTACACAGTGATCACTTGGGGTTGAGGTGTTGTCTAGTTGACGCACTTTGAGACAGTGACGTGTTGGGGCTCTGCCTTGAAGGGCTTGGAATTTTCTCTCCCACTACCAAAATTTTCTGGCCATGAAGTGGGTGAAAAGGAACGCCCATTGACATAGTCAACCCCTTCCTAACTTCCCCTCTTTTTATTTGTATTTCCTAAAACAAACAAAACAGAAGCCAATCGCCGTAGGACAGGTCGTAAAGAAACCAATACATTACAAGATTTCAATGCAATGCATCGTAGGCATAAAGATATTTTCTTTTAGAGATATACTATATATAACGAGAAACTTTTCGGCAATGAATATTATCAATTTTTAAAATATTCATTTATTAAAATTTTTTAGTAACACAAAAAATTAGTTAGCAACGGTAGCTGTTTATCGAAATATTTTCTAATTCATTCACATCAGTTAATCAGCTGTACGTTAATTTGTTTATGTTTTTGATTTAAAAAAAAATTTGATGTATCATTAGCGTACCAAATCCAAATATGAGTGAAATCCAATTTAGAAATTTGGTGTTCAATTACTGCTGTAGGTATTAATATGCTTAATAGTTTTTTTATATAAGATATTAATAATAGGTTTATTTTTTTATAATTATTTTTACTTATAATAGCAGTGCTATCATAGAATTTTTGCACAACCAAAACATGTTTTATAATTCAATAAGTACTGTTTGTACTTGAATGGGTGCTTTGACTTTATATTACTTATCATAACTTAAGATCTCTTTTCGTATAAAAAAGGCAGGTAATTTTTAATGCAAAAAAAAGGCTAGAAGTAATTAGCCTTTATTGTTATATTATATAATTTTTTGGCTAATATCTGATTTAAGTATGTGGAAAGTATTTTTATACAAAGCAAAAAGGTCTGAAGCATTTTTTTAAGATTTTCTGCTTTTTTGCTTATTAATTGTGTATTGTTTGTTCTGTAAAGCTGTAATGATTATCGTTGAGGAAAATTTATTTTAAATTGAGGTAGTACTATTAAAGAATAATTTTTTGTTTCTTAAAAGAACAATAAGTATTTTTAACGTCATAAACAGTGAAGACTTTAGACATTTATACTTTAGAAGAAATCAAAATTATCTACCATTTTTCGTTAATTTAATGATTTAAAAGTTTACGAGGTTGATTTACAGTTAGTACACAATAAAGTATTCGGTTCGTACCTTCAAGTGAGATTTTTTAATGCTAATTTTTTAAAGTTAACGCTCTGTTATAACGAACTTTTTACATAAATTTACATTTATCTGTTGTAAGTAAACAAATAAGCAAAATTATTTTAAAATAAGTGTTTAATAAAAAGTGAAATTAATATTTGATGCATCATTCATATCGCCAATGATATGCTTTACTAAAATACGCCGAGTGCGATTGTATATGCTGCAAATTTTTTTTAAGCTCCAACCTCTAAGTAAAATTAAGAAAATGTGCTAACACATGCTCATCTGTAGATATATTAACAAATGGTTTAAATACATATAGGACCGTCCCTTGAATCCCCTACTTTCTTCTCTTGGAGTTAAAAACATAGATAACTTTAACGGCCGCTACGCTTTTTCAAACGTTTCTCCTTTTAACGTCCTAAATTTTCAATATCTCATCTGTATTTTCCAGCATAAAACAAAGCAGCGACACTATATATATTATTGAGCCGAAGAAGATTAGTTTATTCCCTTAAATATCCCGTGTCAGTACTGACGCGTAATTGTGGATGACAATTAAGTTTTATCACCTTCTACTACGCAGCTTTGCTCATAATATATTTACAATTCTTCGTGTAGGTCCTGCACCTGCTTTTGTTCCACATTTATTTTTCCTATGATATGTTTTTAGAATCAAGCACTCACCCTTTTCTAAGTAAATCGTGTTATTGATCGAACGCTTATTTTTGGGTGTTTGTATAAAATCACAAGCCAATCATTTATTTTTGTGTTTTTTTTTTTTAAATTAAAAGACAGTGTGGCGATTTGATGTTACTGTGGCCGTTTCTCTAGTAAAAAAAAACTGAAATTAAAGTGTGATATTGACCACAAGCTCAAAATAAGCAATAAAATACCTAATCATTTTGTGCAGCATATACTAAAAAGTGAAAGGAAAGATTATTTTTTGTTTTTTTTTCTAAATTTAAAGTAATTTTTATGCATTTATCACTACTGTAGTTCTATTTTCAACTGCATTATATTCTAATTACCAAACAACAATTTTTTTACAACACTTTTGTTTTTTATGGTAAAAGATTTTTTACTTTTTTTTTTTTCAGATAAAAACAATAATACTACGAACCAAACCTGAATTTAAGGTTTGAAAGAAATAAGATTTAAATAATTTAAAAATAATAATTTACGCGAGTTCAAGTGATTCAAGTGGATCTTCACTATTCATTATGAAAAATTTTAATTAGGCATCCTATCGATTGTACCATAAGCGATTTCTTACTTTTTCAAGTATCTCCCTAAAACCAAAGAAAATCATCGTATTTTTTCTTTTCTACCTTATGTTCTTTATGAGTTCGCGGCGTAGAACGAAAAATATTCCAAAAAATAAACCAACGTAGCTGGCAGGGATTTGAAATAATAATACCTTAGTATGGAATAAATAATATATTGAGCCATTTCCAACATCAGGACTACCACCAACACACCGTGTTAATCGAATTTCGGAGCCCATTGTTTCAACCAATCAGAATCCTAGGTAGAGCCACGTATCTTCCTACAGCAAATCCGAGCTACTTTCACTCCAACCCTTTAAACATTGAGGCCAATCTTCTTAAACTCGCGACCATCAAGCGCCTTTTTTCCCCTGCGACAGCAATTTTGGGATATTTTGTCCTATTCTGTTACTATTTCCATAAGTATTCAAGGTATGTACTGATTTTGTGGTTTTCGTTTGTAAATAAGTTGACGAAGAACAGATATATTCGAAGATGGTTTATGAAAATAGAGCAATTTGTAAATAGTTGCAGATATACCCACGCGTTAAAGAATTTGATCTGATGTTGTTTGTGATATTGTAGTACTTAAGCTGCGAAAGAAAAGTTTGCAATTAAAATAGTAGACAACTTAATCTAATATTTTTCAACTTAAATTTAAACCCTAGGAGATAAATACAATGTATATCAATACTATCGAGTTTCGATAAATAATACTTGTTACCTCTCAAATCGATATTGCCACCTTATTAAATAGCAACTTGGTGAGTTTGACTCTAAAAGTTTCTCTTTAATCACTAACAAAGTACAAACTCAAAGGTAATACTGCAGAGATTCGTACTAGGCATGAGGTATGAAGTAAGCTCGTCATTTGTCTGGAATAAGAAAACTGCGAGTCATCCAATTTCAAGTAGTACGAGTCCGAGTTTGGTCAGACATAGGCAGATTTTATTTAAAATTATGTTCTCGGGTATCAAACACTCATCTAAATGTAGTTAAAATAAAAAAACCATTATAAATACAAAAAAAAAAAAAAAAAAAAAAATCAAATGAATTAACTTTCGTTATTGTGACTGTGCCAGTCTTGCAGAAGTTTCAGGAATTTCAAGTTTTACCCGATACAGTATCTGTTTTTACTGAAAGACTTTCTGGTTTTTTGTAACAGACTTGTATCTGAAGCGATCGGCCAAATTGAGAAAATCAAGACACTATTTGTTGAAATTTATATTTTTCCCATTTATAAGAATCTCGAAAATTCATGTGATCCTTAAAGTCCGTGAGAATCATGGAAAGGACAATAGACTACTTTAAAAAAGTCAAGCCAAAGAGTTATCGGACAACCTAACTGGGCATGTAGTGATCAAGGACACAACTACACTCTAATTATTAATTAAGTCTCGTAGCTCTCCGACCCCCTTGACACGATCGGTAGGTAGCACCTGAATAATACATCCATCAGCGCGTCAAACAAAAAGACTCTCTTAGCACATGATTTATTAAAGCCCTTGGCTACCGCGTACCCACTAATAGTATAGTTCTCCTATAGAGAAAAGCAGCTGGGGAGGAATTACCCACTTTTACCCGCAAACGATTTTTACTGGACTAGTACAGTATAAATACTATAGTATACTTACAGGTGGTAGTGATTCCAAAATAATCATATTTTTTTAATTCACAAATTTTTTTCTCAATAGAATTAGCTTAGTACTAATAAATTTAATAGTATTAGGACATCTAATGGGTAGCGATTTTTATCCTTACCTATTACATATTCGATATTGGAGTGGCGTCAATTTTGGCTGCAGCTATGCAGTCTACTTATATGAATATATGTTATCGCACGTAATACGGTAGAGGCCGCGACAACGATGTCCTTGGCAGTTGTATTATGGACGGGCGATTTTGGTCGCTCAGCAGGTCGAGAGACTGCGTGATTTTTCTTGAAATAGTAATTTAAATTTCATTATTTTCTTTGTAAGAAAAAAGATAACAATCATCATTTATATAATTTAGATGGTCTGTTTGTTTACTGATAAATCAATAATACAATTTTTTAGAAAATTGAACAATGAAAAAAAAAAATGATAAAAGAATAAGAAAAGAAAGGAAAACAAGAAAAAAAAATTGCATCAAAAGTCGTGTTTGTTAGCCTGTGATTTGTGGCGCTGAGATAGAAAAGAAATCATTTTTTATAAACCATATTCAAAAATATCTGTTCTTCGTCAACTTATTTACAAACAAAAAGTACAAAATGAATACATAGTTTGAATACTCATGAAAATAATAACAGAAGAGGACAAAATATCCAAAAGTTGTGGTCGTAGGGTTAAAAAGGCACTCGATCGAGCTTGCGTTAACGCAGGTGTGGTGGGAGGAAAAAACTCTTGAGTTTGAGTAGATTGGTTATAGTTTTTAAAGAGTAGGGGTAAAAGGAGTTCGTCTTTGCTACAAGTAAATACGTGGCCCTTCGTAGAATTTCGATTGGTTGAAACAATGGGCTCCAACATTCGATTAACCAGGGGTGGTAATGGTGGTCCTGATGTTGGAAATGTCCCAATATATTATTCATTTCATACCAAAGTATTAATAATATAAATCTCTGGCAACTACGTTGGTTTATTTTATGGAATATTTTTTGTTGGACGCAGAGAACTAATAAAGAAAATAAGGTAGAAAAAAAAAATTGTGAAAATTTTCGTTGATTTAAAAAAGACTCTTAAAATGTGAGGAATCCGTTTATTTCAAAATAAATAGAATTCTTTGTTAATGTTTTTTATGATAAATAATAATGACTCACTTGAATCACTTGCACTTGCATAACATTTGGTTTTACAATTATCTAAATCTCATATCTTCTAGACCTAAGAATTCTTGTTTGGATCGTAGAATTGTTGTTTTTATCCTAGGAAAAAAAAGTAAAAAATCTTGTACGATGAAAAACAAACTTTGTTGTCTAGTAATTTAGATGTAAGAAGTTTAGTCAAAAATGTAATTACAGCAGTAATACATGCATCATAATTAATTTAAATTTCAAAAAAATAAAAAAATAATATTTCCTTCAACTTTATTTAGTACATGCTGCACAAAATTATTTAGTGCTTCATTGCTTATTTTTACATAGCTGTCAATATCTTCTTCTGATTTTTTTGGCTTTTTCTTGCCAGAGAAGTAGCCACGTGCTTACGAAACTACCACATAGGCTCGAAACATAAAGAATCCTCCACACCAACAAATAAATGGCTTGTGATTTTATTTAAACACCGAAAAGAGAGTATTCGATCAATAACATGATGTACTTACAAAAGGGTCAGTGCTTGATTCCAAAAACAGATGGTAGAAAAAATAAACGTTAAACAAAAACAAGCGCGGGACATATAGGAACAATTATAAATATATTATAAGCAAAGCAGCATAGTAGCGGATGGTAAAATTCAATTGTCATGCTTATTGTACGTATTCGTACTGTAACGCTTTCTGGGCTCGACTCTATATAGTATCGCTTCTTTGATTTATGCCGGATGAAGCTGTAGAAAGTTTCCGATGTCGAAAAGAAAAAGCTCATAAAAACATTTTTAAAAGCGTGTAGGCTGTTATAATGACATACATATGATCTTAATTGCAGAAAAAAAATGTATTGCAATGTATGTAATTCCCAACTTCAGGAAAATTAAATTATCATATTATCAGTAAGCTTAGCATAAATCGACGTTAACGAAATACTGTTCAAAGTTGTATAAATATTGTTAAAATAAGTATAACTGAAGAAAAATATAAGGCAAAAGACAACTTACGTGATTGCTAATTATACCTAAAAAATATACCAAAATGCTCCATCAATAGGTAACTTAAATAGAAATATTAAAACTTAATTTAATTTATTTTTATTATTATTAATTTAATATATTTTTTGTAACAGTATTCTGCTTTTTCTTTGACTTAGTTAATTTCTAGCCATAGTAGATGAAAAATTTAATGTATTTATTCAACGATTTTTATTCTACCATGCCTACATCGTTACGGGTATTTTTAGAAAGCCTCGCAAACAATAATTTTTTTTAAATTAAAATATTGAGGACAAAATTGTACTTGGTATAAGTGGAAAGAAAGTTGAGAATGGTTCAAGTTTAATAATTACCATATTGTAAAATGCTTACACTATTATTTTTATTTTCAGATAAACATGATAAAAACTATGAAATCTCTTAGTTTTTTGGTTAATTGTTTGTGAATAAAATATATTTAATAATGGAATGACATCATTTATTATTTCTCATTATACATTCTCTTTCGTAGATAAAAACCATGAGTCAATCGATATTTTTACTGTTAATTAAAGTCTATACATTGGCCATTGGCTCATTTTTAGAAGGAGCATATAAATATAAGAAGTTATTGTCTAAGTCGAGCCACGCCTCAACTTTATCCGAATCAAATTGTTCTAGATTGTTAACTTTCAGGGGTGTTTTTGAGTAAGCGTTTTCGTTCTCGTCATCTTCAACTTCCTTGATGCCGGTTACTACAATAGATTTACCACTGACCTAAGCCATGAACACATTTTTCAATTAAAAGAACCTTACTTTGTATTAATTGCATAGTATTGAAACATCTGATAGCTAGAGACTTTTATTTGTATGATAAAAGTTTTGGCCAAAGTAGAGCATAAGACTTGTTGGCAGGTACTTATTCAATTTAATTTTAAAATTAAACGCGAGTAAAACTTAATGATGAATAAGTAAAACCGGACAAATACTTAAACAAAGACTTTGATACTTATGATGACGTTGAGCGTATTGGAAACAAATATTGTAGTATCTATTTCCCTCAGACGTTTTAACTTGAAATGCACCACTTTATTGAATTTTCGAGAAACGTAGAGAAATCGAGATATTCGTCTTTGATTGATCGTTTTCTCACCTTATCATTATTTGCGGCTGAGATGCGAGGATCATCCTTAGATATCGATTCAATTGCCAACTGCTTTGTTTCTTGGAAAGTGTTGCTAGGAGATATAGTTTGGTGACCCGCCAACTTATATTCAAAGTGGCTTTCTTAGGACCTGCTATTAATGGGGGATGCGGCTCAAAAGGTGGATAAGTCGAATCCTCTTCAGACATTTTAAAACAAATTCCAGTGTAACATGAAATACTCGATTAGTTTGAAAATAAAAGTGCGAATTGTGGTTAAAGTTACTTAACAAAAACCTCTTAGTTGTGAGAATAGTGACACGAGTCGGTTGGTCTGGAGAGTCTGATTATCTCACTTTCGCGTTCCAATCAAATCTTTCCAACCTGCCCCGATAACTTAGAATATTGATGACGTGACTGCAATTATATACAACAGTTCGTGAGCTACGACTGCTAACTGCTACGAGGCGAGTTTGGTTTTACCACTGATTCGAGGGCCTTATCGTGGCCAAGCTGCCGAACAAGGCGTACATAGTTTTGTTCATTAGCTGAGCATGGAAGGATTACAACGAGTATACGTCAGACGATTCGCGCGGAAATGTGCTTGCAGGTACACACTGCGCCGCAAGGAAGGGCCCAAAAATCCAAGGAAACAATAGAATTTCGAGACATTATACAAATATCAGTGTGTAAATTTTGTGTTAGTACAATATTTTATTTCAATCTTATCGAATAAGACGTAACTCAATTATACCATAAAATTACTTGTTTTAACAAATCTATGACAAGTTACTGTTGTAATTTTGTCCAACTGATATAAGTACAAGTCTGATCGTAGTATATATGCTCAACCAACTAAGACAACGTGTATTACAAATATGGTGAAAATGACATGTTTTAAGAGAAACAATGTCAATAAATAAGTATACTACCTTATTAATTTTTTCTACGTTAAATATGTCCTAGTAAGTGTCATAAAACTATTAAAAAATACAAAAAAAACGTGCATCACTTCTTATGAGATATGACTTCTTATCACTCAGTATCTATTATACGTACCCTACTATGTTTTTGTATCGTAAAAAAAAAATTGATGCAAGAAAGCTCGTGCAACTTAAATAGATTTGTATCTTTAATACATTGGTCATCAACTATTGAGTAAGGATGCGAAGAAAATAAAAACGTAATTAGCCAGTTTATTGTTGATTAATTTTTGTTAAATAAAGGAATTTATCTGCTGGTGAATAACGCCGTTATGACAAGAAACAGAAAATTTTTACATAATTAATTAGAAAATTCTTAACTCGATATTGTAATTTGAAGTATTGAAATAAAGATTTTTAAAAGTTATTGTTGAATTATATAATAGTTAGGAAAATGAAATAAAAATGTACACAAATTTACAAAGTTTTTTAACTTGTAAGTTCCTGGCTTAATATTCAAACGTTTTGTGAATAAATAACAAGTTCTGAAGCTTTTTATGGAACATAGGAAGAAGAAGATATTTAAGGAAGCAATGGGCAGTTTTTTCCCGGTGTTTCCCTGTGGCCTTTTCCATTAAAACGGTCTCACTCAAATTTTTTTTCATGTATTATGACCTGTTAAACACGATTTTTAATTGTGGCTTGGTCTTGAATGCACATAATAATAGTAATTAACAAATTTTATTAACAAATTGAAAAATCATAAAATTTTGTTAAAAAAAATTTATTCTTATTCTTTGACACTCCTAAAAAAAATGTTTGATGAAATTTTTTTCTACACGTCATACTTTTTAAGAAAAAAATTGTCAAACTTTAAAAAAATTAGAAATATGCAATTTATAACCGTTAATATTTTGATCGTTGAAAAACTTTTTGCAACTCTGCAAGGCGTTAAAGATTTCTGAATTATTTTCCTTTAGAAACACAAAAATTTGAGACTGGTAAAAAAATTTGTCTCTTATTGATAAGCTTTGAATAGTGAGCTTCTTGCTATGCTACCCATGGTTTGCATACATCTAAAAATAAAATGTACACCTTTGACTTTAATCACTCTACCTAACTTTTTTTCAGGCATTTTCATTAGCCATACGATATTATTTGTAGGAGGCTGTCTCATAACTATCAAATGAATAGTTATAAATAAATTTTGCTACAAATTAGAAAATAGAAATTTTTTTTTGGTAAAATATTGTCTTTTTGTTCCTTGGTTAGTTTAAAATAAAAATTATCTTGTAGAATTTTTCTCTACATGTCAGTGGGTATAAAATTAAACTAGCAAATTTGAATAGAATCGTCATTCATTTTTAACAACACGTGAAGTAGTACCCAGTACCGCAAACAGGAATGGATCAGATTAGAGGACGTGTTTGTCTGCTTGTGTTCACATATTAATCATTTTGTATAAACTATCTACAAAAAAATCTGTTTTTAGTAACCTTATTTCCAAACGGTGAAAAAAAAATTAATACATAGCTCGAACACTCATAAATATAATAAAAAAGAGGAGAAAATATCTAAAACTTGCGGTCGCGGGGGAAAAAAGGCACTCGATCGAGCTTGCGTTAACGCAGGTATGGTGGGAGAAAAAAGCTCTTGAGTTTAAAAAGATTGGCTGTGATATTCAAAGGGTAGGAGTAAAAGTAGCTCGTATTTGCTACGAGTAGATACGTGGTCCTGCCTAGGGTTGTGATTGGTTGAAATAATGGGCTCCAAAGTTGAATTGACCAGGTGTGTTGGTGGTAGTCATGATGTTGGAAATGTCCCAATATATTATTTAGTTCATACCAAAGTATTAATATTTTAAATCCCTGGCAGCTACGTTGGTTCATTTTATGGAATGTTTATTGTTGTACGCAGTAAATCAATGAAAAAGTTTAGGTAGAGAACGAAAAATTACGACGAATTTTTTTTTATTTTGAAAGCGCTTAAAAAATAAGAAATTTGTTTAATCTTAAATCGATAGAATGTTTTGTTAAAGTTTTTCACAATAAATAACAAGGATTGACTTGAATCACTTGCACTTGAATAATTTTTTTTTTTTAAATTATTTAAATCTTACATCGTCCAGACCTAAAAACCCACGTCTGGATCGCATTATCATTTTTTCTATCTTAAGGGGAGAAAAAATAATAAATCTAGTACCATCGAAAACACAAATGTTTTAACAAGAGCTGTTGTTTTATTATAAAGGTAAAGTTGAATTATAAATAAAACTACAGTAACTGTGTATATATATATATATTGTAACGGGCGGTTAAAACTCAAACGCCGTTTACACTCATCTAGACTGCGCGAGGAAGAAAGGCCAGAGAGAGAGAGAGAGAGCGAGAGGGGAAGGGATCGCGATAATGCGTGCGAAAGAAAGAGAGAAAGAAGAGACAAGCGTCTTGATATGAGTATTAGCGAGGGACGCTCTTGGCCATTATGCCAGACGGGATTAGGTATAGGTAGGAAAAACACGTGTGCGTCTCTCGCCCGCTACGTTTGTCAAGCCACGAGAGGACAACCTCGCCATCGCCTCGCCCGCTTCTGCACCCACGTACCGTCGACGAGTAGGCTTACCGACTAGACACCAGGTCGAATATTTCTGCTGAGAGACCAACTGCTAGGCGAGCAGGTGCAAATAAGGGGCTGCGAAAAGCCAGGTAAGCGCAGTGCGTGCGCAAGAACCATAATAGCCGCGTAATCTCTCTCTGTGCCCGGTCGAATTATCACTGGCCGTCGGCCCCGAGATAAAGCCTTCCTCGACCGTACAGGCTTTGCCGTCAACGCGATCGAGCGAAATACACACACACACACGCGCGCGTATGCTTTTGTACTAGTGCAGACAAATATAGTTTCCGTTTTTTTGATCATTATATGTTTGTTTTGCTTTGTGCGAGCCTTCCCTTGCATGAAGCCCTTCCGACTACTCTTTCCTTACAGGTTTTATCTATAGCAATCTTGGCGTCCAGAAGGGAGCTGTAAGCCATGCATCAGCCTTATCCTGCCGCCTCCGCGGGCTCGCGCGTAAACACCAACGCGCGAGCGTCCTGAGCTGAGCCAGAGCTGAGCTGGCCTCTCAGCAAGCAGACGTGAACGAGAAAAAGCGGACTCGCTGTCCGCGTTGTAACGTGAGTGTGTCTCCGTACGTGCCCGGGAAACACAGTCCCGGTCAGAGTATCCCTCGAATTAATTTGTGGCTATCAAGGCCATAAGTAAATACGGACACCCCGTTACAATATATATATATATATATATATATATATATATATATATATATATATATATATATATATATATATATATATATATATGTATATGTAAACATTTTTTTAAACATCAAAATTATAACAAAGTAAATTTATTTCCTTTAATTTTATGCAGTGCGTGCTGCACAAAAATATAAGGTGTTTTATTGCTTATTTTAAAATTGCGGTCAACAACATACTTCGATTTTTTTGGTCTTGCTTTGCCAGAGAAGTAGCTACGTTCTTGTCAAATCACTTAACTGGCATTAAATATAAAAAAAGGACACACACCAACACAGAACTGGCTTGACCAACACCCAAAAAAAAGCGTTCGATCAATGACATGATTTACTTACAAGTGGGTCAGTGCTTGTACTAAAAAAAGATCATAGGAAAAATAAACGTAAAACAAAAACACGTGCAGGACATATACAAACAGACATAAATAAATTATAAGTAGAGCTGCGTCGTAGCAGGTGGTGAAACTGTATTGTCATGGACGTTGTATGCATTGGTACTATCACACTTCTTGGGCTCAATTCTATATTGTCTTATGCTCTGATTCGTCAAGAATTTTGATCAGATAGTAAGTATGAATAAAAATCATACTTGTTGGATCTCTTTTAATGCTATTTATATTTTATACATAAAGCTTGTTTAATTTGAAAAAATTTGTTTAATTTTTAGGTCAGTAGTGGATTCATTCTAGTTATGGGTATCAAAATAAGTAAACAAGACGAGGATGGATACGATTCCTTAGAAACCACCGTAACAAATAACATACGAGATAAATATGATTTGGATAAGGTTGAGGCTGGCTCCCATCGGACAATAATGTCTTAAAAATGAGTCAGTCGTCCAAAGACTGTGATCAACATTAAAAATATCGATTGACATACGATTATCATCTACGAAAGAGAATGTGAAAGGAGAAATAATAAATGATGTCATTCTTCTATCTAATCTATTTTATTTACGAATACTTAGTCAACTAAAATATTTTGACACGTTTTACTTTTGATCATATTAGTACAAGGATGAAAATGAAAATTTAGATACTTCTTAACATAAGTTACGAAGTATATTCATTTATTTATCGATTTTCTTCTCACTAATATTAACTGCCGTCTCTTTATCCTACACTCAATAGAGATATTTGTAGTTGTACTAATAGTCTACTGGCAAAATACTCGTAAGTTAGTATGTACCGTAGGATAATTTATAACGAAATTTTCTCTTGATTTTGTTGTTATAAAAGATTTCACAGGTCCTAAGTTATTTGACAAATAACTTGACTGTCGTGTTCTTACGCTCAAGATACTTATGTGCTCGTTGGTTTTATTTAAAAAAAATGAATCATTGGTTCTTTTATTTTATTATTTTTTTATGTTTGTATTTACAGTTTAATTTTTTTTTATAAGAAGACCAGATAATTTGTACTGCATGGAACAACAGCTAGAAGTCATATTTTTTGTTGTTGTATACATTATCACGTGTTTGTTAGCTAAAATTATTATCTGCAAAGCATGTATGTTAGTCACTTTGAATATTATACGTACCTTTTTGCTTTTACCTTAACATTGCATAATTTTTTTTAAGCTTTTGTTTTTACCTGTACAATTAAGATAAAGTGCTATTCCTCATTTGTCCGTAATAACATTACGAAATGCAATAATAGCGCTCTGTTTTACTTACATATATGTAAACATGGCCTCTGCTTAACGTACCCACCCTTTTTTCCTGCGGATAAGGACATATACAAGTACAACAGCCCCTATTCTCTTAAAAACGCTTCCTCGAACTCTTACCCCACCAAAGTCAAAAATTTCTAATATTTTATCTATACTTTCCAGCATAAAACAAAGTAGCGACACTATATATAGAGTTAAGCCGAAGAAGAATAGTTTATTCCCTCAAGTATCGCGTGTCGGTACTGACGCGTTAATGTGCATGACAATTCAAATTTACCACCTTCTATACTACGCAGCTCTGCTCACAACATATTTGTAATTGTCTGTATAATATGTCCTGCACCTGCTTTCGTTTCACGTTTCTGTTCCCCTATGAAATGTTTATTGGATCAAGCACTAACCCATTTGTAAGTAAATCGCGTTATTGATCGAACACTCTCTTTTGAGTATTTGTATAAAATCACAAATCAGCTGTTTGTTGGTGTTGATGCTTTTTTAATATTTAATGCCAATGTAGTGTAAAGGAAATACAAAAATAATTAAAGTATGATGTTGACCGCTATCTTAAAATAAGGATTTCGTTTGGAGAAGAAGTATATTTAACTGGTTTTCAAGTGAAATAACTAATATTACGTGCTAATCACAATGACTTTTTTTAAAACGATTTTTTTCAGTGGATTTTACTTTTTTTTCTAACTGATGTGCAAACACATAATTAAAGATAATCGTTTTTTACTTTATAGTAGTTTCGTTGCATTTGAAAGAAGCGTCGATTTGAGGAAAAAAAAAAAAAAAAGAATTGATCATTAAAGCTCAAAACAGTTTCTCTTCATAATAAAACGATCAAAACTGTAGCAGTAAGAAATAATTTATGTAAGGTCTGACAGCAAGTTGACTAAATCTTTGAAGATTGTGGACCATATTGTGAAAGGAAGTAATTTTCGACGAAGTAACAATTGATCCCATTTTTACTGACTTATATATAATCAACATAATATTGTAGTATGTTGGTATACTATTTATAACCACTTTTACACGCTAAAAATAGACAAATTCTATTTATTAAAATTATTTTTATTTTATTTTATTTGTCAACTAGGTCGCGAATGTCAATTTTTTTTTTTTTACCGATATAACTCGTCATGGCAAGACGACATCCCAAATATACTGTGTATCTTTACCAGTTGTGAAGTTGTTCGACTTTTGTGTCTCTTCCAAATGTGAAGTTGCTGGACTTTTGTGTAATTGGCGGCAGGTATTGTTTATTTGCCTCATATGTACCCCAACTCTTATTCCAATACCTGTGCGCCTTTTCGGCCTCGATTCTCAAAGGTGGGGAAAGTAGAAAAGAGAAGCTAGAAAAATAGAGAAGAAAAGCGAAGTTAGTCGAGTCTTACTAATCTTCGGTAAGTCGGGTATATTATCTAGAGCCGTTAGAGACACGCCCTACTTGTCTCAAGAGGTTACAATAAAGTTACTTTAACCGCAATTCGTGCCTTTATTTTTTTGTCAATCGAAAAAGCCACGTCACAATAGTATTTTTATCAAAATGTCTGATGGAACACATAAATCATATAAAGACGACCCGGGTCTAAATATACCATCAGATTTTGAAGATCCCGATTCAGTAATGTTAGCGGGTCACGAGATTACATCTCCTAGCAAAACTTCCCAAGAGACGAGGCAGTTGGAGATTGAGCCGATATCTAAGGATGATCCTCGCATCTCAGCCACCGATAGTGATAAGGTGAGGAAACGATCAATTAAAGACGAATATCTCATTTTCTTTTCATTTCTCGAAAATTCAATAAAGTGGCGTATTTGCAGGGCACCTATATACAAAAAATAGATTCTACTACATTTGTTCCGAATACGCTTAACGTCAACGTAAGTACGAAAGTTCTTTGTCGAAGTCTTTGTCTAGGTTAACTTTTTATGTATTAAATCTTTTTTGTGTTAAATGCTGGACTAAAATAAAAAAAGTATGTGCCAACTAGTCTTTAATTTTACTTTGTCAATAAATTTGATGAGCTCATAGGTATGAATAAAACTTTAAACCTGTTGGATGTTTTAAAATACTTTTTTATTCACACGCATGAAAATTATTTTATGACAATAAAATATGTTAGTGAGAAAAGTATGTTTAATTTTCAGGTCAGTGGTAAATCCGTTTTAGTAAAAGGCATAAAGATAGTTGAAGAAGGTGAAAACGAAAACGCTTTCCGAGAAACCACCTTAACATGTAAGATTCCAGATAAGAATGATTCGGATAAGGTTGAGGCGTGGCTCGACTCGGACAATGTCTTGTATTTATATGCTCCAGCTATTCATAAGTAGACTGTGATCAACCTTATAAATGTCGATTTATGGTTACAGTAACTAAGAGATAATATAAAAAAGATATATAATAAATAATGTCATTATACTGTCTAATTTATTTTATTCACAAATAGTCATCTAAAATATTTTGAGATCTCATAGTTTTTATCATATTAATACAAAAAATAAAATTAAAATTTGAACACTTTATAAAATAAGTTAAGTATTACATTTATACAGTTGTCGATTTTCTTTTCAATAATATCAAGTGCTATTTTTTTTATCCTACACTCAATCGAGATACTTATAGTTGAAAAGTCTACTGAAAAAATTTTTGTAATCTAGTAGGTACCGTTGGATAATTTCTAACAAAATTTCCTCTTGATTTTGTTGGTATGAATGATTTCACAGGGTTTGGGTCAGTTGACATGGCTAAAACGTTATCTAACAAATTTTTCTCATGATTGTTGTTATGAAAGATTTTACAGGGTTTGGGTTATTTGACAAGGCTAAAACGTTATTACAAACAACAGCTCCAGAAAAAATATTTATATGCAAGATTTAACACGATTATTAGTTTTTTTAACAAGATAAATCTTTATAAGTCATAAATAAATTTTTTATGTAAATAAATAACCAGAATGCCTATAAAAAATATTTTTAAAGAAATTTAAAGTAATAACTATTTAGGAATCATTTTAGTTTTTTTTTCAGCCACCTCAATTTGCCTCTTGCCACATATAATTGATAGTGACAAAAACTGTCCAGTTTGTTACTTATTTTTTTGCAATATAACTCCTTTAAATAACATCTGCCAAACAATAAAAAGTATCTCGTTAAGGTTGATGTAAGATAAGCTCATTGATGTTATGATTTAATTTTTCTAAGAATTAAAAATTTTTATTTCTAAAACGAAGCACCTGACAAAAAAATACTTTTTTAAATATAATATTTAAAATACGATACAATTTAGTGAAATATGAGATATTATACTACACAATAAAGAATTCAAAATCAAATTTAGAAAAACAGTAGTGTAATTAAAAAATTTTAAAAATGACGGTCTTTCTTTCAACACAACAATTTTTTAGTGCAATAAGTAATATATTAACATGTATACAGTATACTACTAAGAATTTTTTTGACCGATACATTTTTAATGAGCAAACATTATATATGACTTCTAAAAATTACTCACAAAGGAGTTAAAATTTTAATCTTATTAGCATGTGCTTGTAACAATTAAACATTATTTTCTGTAATTTTTCCATCGAATTTAAGTTTAACTTTTTGTCTTTGTGTTTCAAAAAAAAGAAGTAACTGACCTTTTTACTCATTTACCATTTTCCTTTATAAAGAACTAAAATTAAATTTATAAAATATAGAGGCAAAATAAAAAAGATACAAACAAATGATTTCTTAGAATATTTATTTTAACACTTTTATAAAAATTTACAAATTTATTTACTGCATGACATTGAAAGTATTATTAACACTTACTTTGATTAAACATTTAACTTATAATTAACATTTAACGAAAAAATATAAGACTTAGCAAATTTTTAACTGCACATCTTGTATTGTAGAATAAAAAATATGCGAACAATAATTATTTTTCAAAATGATTGATTCTTTACATTTTTTATTTAATCTTTATAAGTCAACTAATGATGTAAATTATGAATAATTTTGAAATGTTCCTACATGCACTTATAGGCACCTTACAGAGGGTCAGGGCACAGTGTGTCAGATGCAGAAGCTTCTTTTGATGGGCTCTGCTCAACTCTGCTGTTTGCTGTACTCAGGACCAACACAAACACAATCCTAATAAGCCAATCGCTAGCTCCGAATCTTACGTCTGTAAGCTTCATAAGTTTGAGTGACACATCGATGTGTATATGTTGTGTGAGTAATATACATGTATACACAGTTTCTAAAGAAAGTCTTGAACATGGTGGCTCACCTGCCACACTGTGCCTTGGCCCTCTGCAAGGTGATTTACAGTCTACAGATTACAGAAGGCACCTGGCACATTATTGACATCTGACGGTGGAATCACCCTTAATCCTTAATGTCTGGTCAGTTCAAATCCAAATGACATAACAATGATTAAATATAGCTATTTCATTTGAACTTTTAGGTTACAACCCTGCATTTTAAGAATAACTTTTAAGAATGATATCGTGATATCCAGTTTCTTTTAAAAATTCGTCAAGAACTATGGCACTCCTTTGATTACTACTAATAAATAACTTTAAATTTTAGGAGGCCCAACTTCCTAGTCTCCGAGAAATAAAATCAGAAACATTTCCGGTCAAACATATAGATTCGTGTGGAGAGATTATTATTGTTTACTAATGGTTAATTGTAAATCAATAAATACTATTAAATTTTACTGGAATCGCTTGAAAAACTAAAACAATGAGATTAATTGCGATTAAACTTATTAATTAAAATTTCAGTGAGTCTAGCTTCAATGATTTTTAAATTTATTAACTTAGAATTATTGCAAAATGTGGTGAAGAAATATGTATGTAGTTAGTACAGGTCAGTACAAAATCTATATTTAGGAGTAATTTTCTTACCATGAGCGTTAAATCTTTGGCATAATTAAGCAGAAACACGAGTTTTGCAAGTTAATAACTAATATACATGAATCGGGGTTCTTATGGGGTATAAGGCCACAAAGGGCGTGGCTGCGGCTCTCTGTACTGAGAGTAAACTGAAAAAGGCTTCCCATCATTGTACAAACGGTTGGTTTTCTTTGGTTTCCTAAGTTTCTTGATTCTCCTACACGGTTTTCTTACAAGATACTGTACAATCTGTCTGTGACATTTCTCATACAAAAATATGATTAGACTTAGGGAAAATCCACTTAATAAAAACACAAACAGTGGAGTGACTTCAGAAAGACCTAGTGATGTAAATGAAACTTCTTTTTTAATACCGAATTTGGCCCGATTTTTGTTTTTTCTCCGAGAAATTATTCCATTCTCTCTATACTTTTGGATGCTGAAAAAAATTTACATTATTAAAATTGTCCGGCATAAATTTTTTATTTAAAAATACTTACTGATGATTTAAAAATTGAAGAAGTGGATCTCCTTTGTTCAAAACTATACCTTTTTTTCTAAAGTTACCTAGTGGAAAAGCTAAGATTTTGCAAGGTTTTTTGAAAGTTACTGGACTCCGAAATTCACCAATATTATAGAGAACTACCCTTTCGTTGCATACCTACATTAAAAAAAAAATTTTTAAGATTAACACGCTAAAAAGTAATCTATTTTAATTTATATAATTTGTACATTTTTCAAAAATTTTCCAGAATTGCCCTAGTTTGAAGTGTACTAGTTTAGAACCGTATTTATTGCACACACACGCGCGGACACACAAACATAGATTGATACGAATCATTTGTATAAACGTCTCCAAAAGTAAAAAATTACATTATAAAGTTTAATAATATCTTCGTAGGGGTAAGCGGTACAATTATTGACACCTTAAGGTAGTGATTGACCCCTGTATGATTTGTATGTCTATATATAAAGGCTCCATTTAAAAATGCACGTGGCGGTCAATCACTATCAGGGGGTCAAAAACTGTACCCATTACCCCTATAACTATTTTTCGAGTGAAATGTTAAAGATAATTCTTAATGACATTTACACAAATTTCTTAAGTGCCAAAAACTTTTGTCTACGGTAGAATATAAAAAAACAACTATCTTTTGTCAAATTGTCCTACCACCATTACAAATAAAAGTGTTAAAAATAATTTTTAAATGCTATTGAGAAAGGTGATGCATTGTTTAGTATCTTCAAAAATTATCAACGTAAGTTAAATATTTTACATTACCTGCTGTATAGCCTCTTGGAAGGTTGTAGGTAGACTATTCTCATCTTTCAAAAACAATCTCAGTTCGTCATTTATATTGTCCTTTGAGCTCTAATAAAATATCATTGGATAAAGTTTTTAAGTACAATGTAATTGATATATTCAATTAAAACTTTACAAAATTACCGAGAAAAACGTTAATGAGTCAGTGTTTTTTACAATAATCAATTGATATGTTTTGTCCTCTAGAAATCCACGCGCATTTCTAAATGGAATGTGTGGTTTTGAAACTGTAGCAAAACTTGTAAAACAGCCTGCGTACATTGAAATAACAATGAATGCTGTCAGATATAGCGATAGTCTTGCCATCTTGGATGATATGGAATTGAATTGTTCATCTGTAAATTTAAAAAAAATGTAGGTATAGACAGGTAATTCCATTGTATAAGTGTATCTAAATTTTTAGGGTTCTTAAATTATATTTAAAAGTATATGATGATTAACAAGATCAAAGACGTACATTTTGCAAACTTGAATAATCATCTATGATTTTTTTATTTTTTACACTCAAGTTTCCAGAAATTGTGGAAAATTGTTTGACCAAGTTAGTGAAAAAAACACCTCCTTCTGCCATTTATGAAAGTTTGTAAGAGAAGTTCAAAATGGAGAAGCGGGCCAAAAAAATGTATGTTATATTTGAGCATTTTAGGAGTGCACACAAATTTTTCTAGATTTTTTATGAGCGGAAATTTTCGAGAAAATAAGAAATGAAAAATTGACAGTTTAAAACGGTTTCTTATGAGAGAGCAAGGTTAGGTTTGCCTTTTAATTGAAATTAAGGTATATTCTAAATGTGTTGTTTAAAAAAAAACGTTTTTATAGATAACTTGGTGCTAAAGAAAGATGCTCGATAAAAAAAAAAATCAAACTTTGCCAGGCATTTTTAAAAAATATAAGCAGTTAGAGGTCGTACAGTTTAAAAATTGTAGAGGACAAGAGCAGCTGCGGTAAAGGGGGCCCAGATGCGTTAGTGGGGAGGGGCCTCCCCGTTCCTCGCCTCTCTAAATGATACTCCCAAACCTCCTTAAAAAAGTTTTTTTTTTATATCTTATTTTTCCTAACTTTCTTTGCACACTCCTTATTTAAAAAAAGTATTTGTCTTCACGTTATGGATCACCTGCAGGTGGTTAGTATTTTATATCTATAGAGTTATTAAAATAGAATTGAGATTTATGAGGGCATTCGAGTCCACGAAATTTTTTAAATATTGTGTATTTTTACCTCCCAAAGATGATAAACCATGAAATTCGTCATTATTTTTCTGTTGTTGATTGTTATAAAACAAATTACATGAACTGAGAACATTTTTCAATTTTGGTAACCATAAAATTTATTCCGATTCTTTGACATATTTTGAACAAAAATTGATGGAGATATATGTACTCAAACCCCACAGATTTTAGGTAAAAAAGCTGACCACTTGTTACTTAACCATTGCTGATTTATTTTTAACTCAGCTGGGCTCAAATTTTTCCTTAAAACGTGTACTTCAAGATAAAAAAAGACTTATAACAATCTGCAACTTGGCAACCACGGTATTGTTCATCAACGCACAGCTGTCTTAGATAATTTTTAGGCTCTTATGTATATCAACGATCAATAGTTACAAAAACTTTAGGAGGTAGACACGTACATCAACATATCACTATGTAACCAACTTAGATCACCCATATACTATTTTTTAAATTTGTTTTATATTGAAAATACATGATTTTTAAGTGGCTTCTTTTTGTTCTCTGACAAAGTAATAAGGCACTCCCATAATTTTGTTGCACCTAAAAACTAATTTAGGATATATTATCATGAAGAAAGAAAGCATCATGACATGTAGAATATCGCTATAATAAAAAGTATAAAAATATAAATAATAATATAATGGTAATCAAAAAATTAATAATAAAATCGAATGGGTTTATGGTAAGCATTTCATTAATTACCTCATATTCGTGTATATTTACGCATGGGTATATTATTTTCTAAAAGTATATATGAAAATTTTCATTTTTCAAGAGTGATGATCTAGTCAACTCTATTATTTAATTAAAACAACCCAACCTTTGTAAAATGTAATTTTACCGAATAATTGTTCTTTATAATGACAATCTTGTACGATATGGTATAAATAACATAAATTTAACATCTTTGCTGCATTTTTGAATAAACCATCTTAAACAGTTTACCTGTAAATTCCTGATGGACGAACATACGCCACACGTTTAAGAAACTGTCCGACAGTTTGAAAATAAATCCTCTTCTATCATTATGTAATACTAAAATTACGCTAAATAGAATTGATGAAATAGCTATAAGTATAATCAAGAAAATCCAAATGCGTTTGCTGAAAACCTATTTAATAAAAGAGATAAAACGTAATAAAGAAATCAAGTCATAAATATTTTACAATTAAAATATTTCACCTCAAAATAAGCATTCCATGGAATCTCCATGGTACCTGGTAATTTATAGTATAATGTGTCTTGCAAATCCATAATTTCAATCGTTACGTCATAATCATCCAAGTTTTTGTTCGTTAAAAACTCGCCGGGAAGAATAATACTTTCATTTAATAATTTTGTGGACTTAATTAATGTGTTATTGACACTTTCATGGGATTCCTTCTTGATATGGGAGCCATTTTTAAACTTATATGCTAATCCTGTGTTAGATGCAAAATCTTCCACTATTTCAGAATAAAAAGTAGAAATCTACGAGCATTGAAGGAAAATAATTAAGTTTTTGTGAATGCAATAATTGTGATATTTTGAAATAAAACAATTTGTATTAAATCAATTCGATACCTCAGCAGTAATTGTAGCCGACGCACCACTTAAATTCTTTCGTCTCTGTACCAAAGCACGCTTGTCTATTACGGTCAATCCTTCCTTGATGCTCCACTCGAATAATTTATTAACGTGTAATTTATTTTGAGGTCCAACAGCGAACCATTCATGAATGTTTTTATTGTTTCCGCATTTTATTAAGACTTCACTTTTTATATTCAAGTGGAGGTAATTCTTTTTAGGACACTGGCAAGTGCTATGGATCTCTTCAGTGATGTCAGGCCGGAATAACAAGAGCCATACGTGAGGCGAAAGATTGTGATGCCTCGAAAATTGTGTGAATTTTTCGAAATCATTGTCAGTATTTAAAAATACCACAAAAAGAGTTTTTGAGTAATTTCTTAGTTTCGGATACTTTTCTGGAATATCTGATATAGTCGAAGCTACAGAGTATACCATTTTACGCGAGAATTCTTTAACCATGTTGACCACCGAATGTATGTCTGTGGATTCAAGAGAAAAATTGTTGTATTTAAGTATTTATACCTTTTGTAAAAATCGGTTTGCTTTTGCTTACCTTCGTTGCTCCTGTAAATAATTCCTATACTGGTGGTCGCATACAACTTTTGTACATCCAAAATTACAGGAACTTGACTTTCCATGTTTTTAGCTGAATCACATGGCATGAATAAAACAACGGCGAATATTACAACGAGGCTGGTTAGCTTCATCATTTTTGGCTAAAAATATGTGAAGAGAATTTAAACGTTTTCTCACAAAATTAAATAAATCATTATATACGTCTTTATATGAGATAGTAAAAGCGAGACTATTTTACGAAAGTACAACTACCAATACATAGCTAAACCAAGATTCAATTTAATTAATACACAAAATATTCGTATAACAGTACTACTTCTTGACACTATATTCTTGTTTTTAAAGATATGTTACGTTATTGTTCATTTATTTGTCTTTTTTTCATTTTTGAGTGAATTATAAAATTTACTCAACATTTTGTAAAATAGTGAATTATCGCGTTAGACTTTATACTTAAAAAAACTCGAGAAACATTCCTTTTTTTAGTCTTCATAAAATTAAAATCATTTACGAAAACACGTACATATTGTTGCAGAAATCGTGAGGAAGCAGGAACATGCTTTGATCGTATGATTTAGGTTAGGGCACATAACTTTTTCAACGATTTTATTTATTTACATACTTAATCTTTAAAAAAGTTTTAGCCTTTTCTACCTTTTAAACCATATTTTTGCCTTAGTATGTCGTCAGAAGTTATTTGAATAGACAATCAAAATTATTCAAAAAGTTTGACTTTTTTTTAGAATGTCGATAAATGCAGTGTAATAGTAGTCGTACGCATACGGATTTTATTTAATCTTTTAATTTTTAAGCAATTTTTTCTGTTATTTTTTTTGCCTGCAATTTCTTTTAACTTCAGATATGCAAAACTCTAGTTTGTACAAAAAGCTTCATTTAGTTTTTTATAAGACAGTGAATTTTTAGGTTTTTAAACAGCCAATTTTTATAATATTCTATACTAAGGTTTAAAGTAAAATGTTATCTTTTGAATTTTTACTTTTATAGTAAATCAATGATTGAAGAAGTAGAAAAACCAAATTAAATTTATTCAAATTTAATATTTAGAATGCAAAAAAATGATCAAGTGCTTTCTACGATTCCCGTGACTTTCTAAAAAGTATTCAAGTTCTGTATAATCTAACGTTGAAGGATAACTTAATTACGCTAGTTGATTTACGTCAAGTTAAGTTAGTATTTTTTTTGCGAAAATTTAGCACTAGTTTTAATAGTAAAAATAAAATTATGTTCAACAAAAACTTTTCTGTTAATTAACTACTTTAATGTACATAAAATTATTTCCATTGTCATTTTAGTAGTGAGAATTAATTTTAAATTTTTTTTTTTCGACACATATTTATAGTAAAGATGGAGACAATTTAAACAAAGTTTTTGATAAGTCCCCTTAAAAAAAATTTTATTTTTTTAAATAACGGCAACAAAAATAGATATTTAATTCTATGTAAAGCTTGAATAATAACTTTCGGTTACATATGGTGCAGAACTCTGCTTTTTTTGTATTAAAAAAATACATTACTTAAATGACATTAAAAAAGTTGATAAGTATTGTAAGTTGGTAGTTAGAGACAT
This sequence comes from Copidosoma floridanum, assembly GCF_036245765.1. Classification (NCBI taxonomy): domain Eukaryota; kingdom Metazoa; phylum Arthropoda; class Insecta; order Hymenoptera; family Encyrtidae; genus Copidosoma; species Copidosoma floridanum. The sequence goes on along the minus strand of NW_028321912.1, from coordinate 5,380,575 downwards.
CCCAAAACGAAGCACAGCTAAATTGTTTGAATTTTATTGACTTTGTACTTTTTAAACGGTTTTTAACCATTATTTGTTTCGTCCACCATTTTTTCTGACGTCTTGAAAATCAACTAAGTGTTTATCTTAAAAGTTTTGTTTACCTAGTTTTATAGAATTTCTTAACGAAGGAAAGCTTGGTTGTGCTTGATGAGTTACTTCAAATAAAATTACAGATGTTTATGCAAAAGTTTAGCACTTGTTTTATTAATAAAAAAGAAACTATGTTAAACCAAAAAATTTTTATAATTAACTTTTTTAATGAGTAAGGAATTGCTTTTATTGTGTTAGCACAACAAAATTTAAGCTTTTCTTTACCAATACTTCATTTTAATAGTAAAAACTTACGTCAAATATTATATTATTTGCACGCGCTTTTATGAAGAGAGTAAAAGTAAAATTCTTATTATTCAGACAGCATACTTAAATTGATAAAAAGAAGCAAAGAAACGATGAGAATAAAAAAAATTTTTTACTTTCTTATACTACATCAATGATAGCTTTTAGTTTTATGTAGTGCATTTTTCTGCGTATTTTGTATCAAAGAAAGTACATTACTTAAAACAAAACAAAATGATTTCGGTGAGAGCTAGATGCATCTATTTCTGCCAGAGAGAGGATTTAAAGATGCACTTACTTGTTAACTTGATTCTCGTAACGCAGACAATGACTTCCGGGAACTCCTTAGATGAAGCTGGGCACGGCTGGGATGGCCACCTTTTGGATGCTGGAAGTTGTGACTTCTCGAGTTTCACAGGACACTTTTCACAAACGAATATCTATATTCGAGTACTAAACTTCTTTGACAAACTGTATCGGAAACGTAGTACACAGTGATCACTTGGGGTTGAGGTGTTGTCTAGTTGACGCACTGCGAGACAGTGACGTGTTGGGGCTCTGCCTTGAAGGGCTTGGAATTTTCTCTCCCACTACCAAAATTTTCTGGCCATGAAGTGGGTGAAAAGGAACGCCCATTGACATAGTCAACAACTTCCTAACTTCCCCTCTTTTTATTTGTATTTCCTAAAACAAACAAAACAGAAGCCAATCGCCGTAGGACAGGTCGTAAAGAAACCAATACATTACAAGATTTCAATGCAATGCATCGTAGGCATAAAGATATTTTCTTTTAGAGATATACTATATATAACGAGAAACTTTTCGGCAATGAATATTATCAATTTTTAAAATATTCATTTATTAAAATTTTTTAGTAACACAAAAAATTAGTTAGCAACGGTAGCTGTTTATCGAAATATTTTCTAATTCATTCACATCAGTTAATCAGCTGTACGTTAATTTGTTTATGTTTTTGATTTAAAAAAAAATTTGATGTATCATTAGCGTACCAAATCCAAATATGAGTGAAATCCAATTTAGAAATTTGGTGTTCAATTACTGCTGTAGGTATTAATATGCTCAATAGTTTTTTTATATAAGATATTAATAATAGGTTTATTTTTTTATAATTATTTTTACTTATAATAGCAGTGCTATCATAGAATTTTTGCACAACCAAAACATGTTTTATAATTCAATAAGTACTGTTTGTACTTGAATGGGTGCTTTGACTTTATATTACTTATCATAACTTAAGATCTCTTTTCGTATAAAAAAGGCAGGTAATTTTTAATGCAAAAAAAAGGCTAGAAGTAATTAGCCTTTATTGTTATATTATATAATTTTTTGGCTAATATCTGATTTAAGTATGTGGAAAGTATTTTTATACAAAGCAAAAAGGTCTGAAGCATTTTTTTAAGATTTTCTGCTTTTTTGCTTATTAATTGTGTATTGTTTGTTCTGTAAAGCTGTAATGATTATCGTTAAGGAAAATTTATTTTAAATTGAGGTAGTACTATTAAAGAATAATTTTTTGTTTCTTAAAAGAACAATAAGTATTTTTAACGTCATAAACAGTGAAGACTTAAGACTTTTATACTATAAAAGAAATCAAAATTATCTACCATTTTTCGTTAATTTAATGATTTAAAAGTTTACGAGGTTGATTTACAGTTAGTACACAATAAAGTATTCGGTTCGTACCTTCAAGTGAGATTTTTTGATGCTAATTTTTTAAAGTTAACGCTCTGTTATAACGAACTTTTTACATAAATTTACATTTATCTGTTGTAAGTAAACAAATAAGCAAAATTATTTTAAAATAAGTGTTTAATAAAAAGTGAAATTAATATTTGATGCATCATTCATATCGCCAATGATATGCTTTACTAAAATACGCCGAGTGCGATTTTATATGCTGCAAATTTTTTTTAAGCTCCAACCTCTAAGTAAAATTAAGAAAATGTGCTAACACATGCTCATCTTAAGATATATTAACAAATTGTTTAAATACATACAGGACCGTCCCTTGAATCCCCTACTTTCTTCTCTTGGAGTTAAAAACATAGATAACTTTAACGGCCGCTACGCTTTTTCAAACGTTTCTCCTTTTAACGTCCTAAATTTTCAATATCTCATCTGTATTTTCCAGCATAAAACAAAGCAGCGACACTATATATATTATTGAGCCGAAGAAGATTAGTTTATTCCCTTAAATATCCCGTGTCAGTACTGACGCGTTAATGTGGATGACAATTAAGTTTTATTACCTTCTACTACGCAGCTCTGCTCATAATATATTTACAATTCTTCGTGTAGGTCCTGCACCTGCTTTTGTTCCACATTTTTTTTTCCTATGATATGTTTTTAGAATCAAGCACTCACCCTTTTCTAAGTAAATCGTGTTATTGATCGAACGCTTATTTTTGGGTGTTTGTATAAAATCACAAGCCAATCATTTATTTTTGTGTTTTTTTTTTTTAAAATAAAAGACAGTGTGGCGATTTGATGTTACTGTGGCCGTTTCTCTAGTAAAAAAAAAACTGAAATTGAAGTGTGATATTGACCACAAGCTCAAAATAAGCAATAAAATACCTAATCATTTTGTGCAGCATTTACTAAAAAGTGAAAGGAAAGATTATTTTTTGTTTTTTTTTCTAAATTTAAAGTAATTTTTATGCATTTATCACTACTGTAGTTCTATTTTCAACTGCATTACATTCTAATTACCAAACAACAATTTTTTTACAACACTTTTGTTTTTTTTGGTAAAAGATTTTTTACTTTTTTTTTTTCAGATAAAAACAATAATACTACGAACCAAACCTGAATTTAAGGTTTGAGAGAAATAAGATTTAAATAATTTAAAAATAATAATTTACGCGAGTTCAAGTGATTCAAATGGATCTTCACTATTTATTATGAAAAATTTTAATTAGGCATCCTATCGATTGTACCATAAGCGATTTCTTTTTTTTTTAAGTATCTCTCTAAAACCAAAGAAAATCATCGTATTTTTTCTTTTCTACCTTATGTTCTTTATGAGTTCGCGGCGTAGAACGAAAAATATTCCAAAAAATAAACCAACGTAGCTGGCAGGGATTTGAAATAATAATACCTTAGTATGGAATAAATAATATATTGAGCCATTTCCAACATCAGGACTAACACCAACACACCGTGTTAATCGAATTTCGGAGCCCATTGTTTCAACCAATCAGAATCCTAGGTAGAGCCACGTATCTTCCTACAGCAAATTCGAGCTACTTTCACTCCAACCCTTTAAACATTGAGGCCAATCTTCTTAAACTCGCGACCATCAAGCGCCTTTTTTCCCCTGCGACAGCAATTTTGGGATATTTTGTCCTATTCTGTTACTATTTCCATAAGTATTCAAGGTATGTACTGATTTTGTGGTTTTCGTTTGTAAATAAGTTGACGAAGAACAGATATATTCGAAGATGGTTTATGAAAATAGAGCAATTTGTAAATAGTTGCAGATATACCCACGCGTTAAAGAATTTGATCTGATGTTGTTTGTGATATTGTAGTACTTAAGCTGCGAAAGAAAAGTTTGCAATTAAAATAGTAGACAACTTAATCTAATATTTTTCAACTTAAATTTAAACCCTAGGAGATAAATACAATGTATATCAATACTATCGAGTTTCGATAAATAATACTTGTTACCTCTCAAATCGATATTGCCACCTTATTAAATAGCAACTTGGTGAGTTTGACTCTAAAAGTTTCTCTTTAATCACTAACAAAGTACAAACTCAAAGGTAATACTGCAGAGATTCGTACTAGGCATGAGGTATGAAAAAAGCTCGTCATTTGTCTGGAATAAGGAAACTGCGAGTCATCCAATTTCAAGTAGTACGAGTCCGAGTTTGGTCAGACATAGGCAGATTTTATTTAAAATTATGTTCTCGGGTATCAAACACTCATCTAAACGTAGTTAAAATAAAAAAACCATTATAAATACAAAAAAAAAAAAAAAAAAAAAAAATCAAATGAATTAACTTTCGTTATTGTGACTGTGCCAGTCTTGCAGAAGTTTCAGGAATTTCAAGTTTTACCCGATACAGTATCTGTTTTTACTGAAAGACTTTCTGGTTTTTTGTAACAGACTTGTATCTGAAGCGATCGGCCAAATTGAGAAAATCAAGACACTATTTGTTGAAATTTATATTTTTCCCATTTATAAGAATCTCGAAAATTCATGTGATCCTTAAAGTCCGTGAGAATCATGGAAAGGACAATAGACTACTTTAAAAAAGTCAAGCCAAAGAGTTATCGGACAACCTAACTGGGCATGTAGTGATCAAGGACACAACGACACTCTAATTATTAATTAAGTCTCGTAGCTCTCCGACCCCCTTGACACGATCGGTAGGTAGCACCTGAATAATACATCCATCAGCGCGTCAAACAAAAAGACTCTCTCAGCACATGATTTATTAAAGCCCTTGGCTACCGCGTACCCACTAATAGTATAGTTCTCCTATAGAGAAAAGCAGCTGGGGAGGAATTATTCACTTTTACCCGCAAACGATTTTTACTGGACTAGTACAGTATAAATACTATAGTATACTTACAGGAGGTAGTAATTCCAAAATAATCATATTTTTTTAATTCACAAATTTTTTTCTCAATAGAATTAGCTTAGTACTAATAAATTTAATAGTATTAGGACATCTAATGGGTAGCGATTTTTATCCTTACCTATTACATATTCGATATTGGAGTGGCGTCAGTTTTGGCTGCAGCTATGCAGTCTACTTATATGAATATATGTTATCGCACGTAATACGGTAGAGGCCGCGACAACGATGTCCTTGGCAGTTGTATTATGGACGGGTGATTTTGGTCGCTCAGCAGGTCGAGAGACTGCGTGATTTTTCTTGAAATAGTAATTTAAATGTCATTAATTTCTTTGTAAGAAAAAAGATAACAATCATCATTTATATAATTTAGATGGTCTGTTTGTTTACTGATAAATCAATAATACAATTTTTTAGAAAATTGAACAATGAAAAAAAAAAATGATAAAAGAATAAGAAAAGAAAGGAAAACAAGAAAAAAAAATTGCATCAAAAGTCGTGTTTGTTAGCCTGTGATTTGTGGCGCTGAGATAAAAAAGAAATCATTTTTTATAAACCATATTCAAAAATATCTGTTCTTCGTCAACTTATTTACAAACAAAAAGTACAAAATGAATACATAGTTTGAATACTCATGAAAATAATAACAGAAGAGGACAAAATATCCAAAAGTTGTGGTCGTAGGGTTAAAAAGGCACTCGATCGAGCTTGCGTTAACGCAGGTGTGGTGGGAGGAAAAAACTCTTGAGTTTGAGTAGATTGGTTTTAGTTTTTAAAGAGTAGGGGTAAAAGGAGTTCGTATTTGCTACAAGTAAATACGTGGCCCTTCGTAGAATTTCGATTGGTTGAAACAATGGGCTCCAACGTTCGATTAACCAGGGGTGGTAATGGTGGTCCTGATGTTGGAAATGTCCCAATATATTATTCATTTCATACCAAAGTATTAATAATATAAATCTCTGGCAACTACGTTGGTTTATTTTATGGAATATTTTTTGTTGGACGCAGAGAACTAATAAAGAAAATAAGGTAGAAAAAAAAATTGTGAAAATTTTCGTTGATTTAAAAAAGACTCTTAAAATGTGAGGAATTCGTTTATTTCAAAATAAATAGAATTCTTTGTTAATGTTTTTTATGATAAATAATAATGACTCACTTGAATCACTTGCACTTGCATAACATTTGGTTTTACAATTATCTAAATCTCATATCTTCTAGACCTAAGAATTCTTGTTTGGATCGTAGAATTGTTGTTTTTATCTTAGGAAAAAAAAGTAAAAAATCTTGTACGATGAAAAACAAACTTTGTTGTCTAGTAATTTAGATGTAAGAAGTTTAGTCAAAAATGTAATTACAGCAGTAATACATGCATCATAATTAATTTAAATTTCAAAAAAATTAAAAAATAATATTTCCTTCAACTTTATTTAGTACATGCTGCACAAAATTATTTAGTGCTTCATTGCTTATTTTTACATAGCTGTCAATATCTTCTTCTGATTTTTTTGGCTTTTTCTTGCCAGAGAAGTAGCCACGTGCTTACGAAACTACCACATAGGCTCGAAACATAAAAAATCCTCCACACCAACAAATAAATGGCTTGTGATTTTATTTAAACACCGAAAAGAGAGTATTCGATCAATAACATGATGTACTTACAAAAGGGTCAGTGCTTGATTCCAAAAACAGATGGTAGAAAAAATAAACGTTAAACAAAAACAAGCGCGGGACATATAGGAACAATTATAAATATATTATAAGCAAAGCAGCATAGTAGCGGATGGTAAAATTCAATTGTCATGCTTATTGTACGTATTCGTACTGTAACGCTTTCTGGGCTCGACTCTATATAGTATCGCTTCTTTGATTTATGCCGGATGAAGCTGTAGAAAGTTTCCGATGTCGAAAAGAAAAAGCTCATAAAAACATTTTTAAAAGCGTGTAGGCTGTTATAATGACATACATATGATCTTAATTGCAGAAAAAAAATGTATTGCAATGTATGTAATTCCCAACTTCAGGAAAATTAAATTATCATATTATCAGTAAGCTTAGCATAAATCGACGTTAACGAAATACTGTTCAAAGTTGTATAAATATTGTTAAAATAAGTATAACTGAAGAAAAATATAAGGCAAAAGACAACTTACGTGATTGCTAATTATACCTAAAAAATATACCAAAATGCTCCATCAATAGGTAACTTAAATAGAAATATTAAAACTTTAATTTAATATATTTTTTGTAACAGTATTCTGCTTTTTCTTTGACTTAGTTAATTTCTAGCCATAGTAGATGAAAAATTTAATGTATTTATTCAACGATTTTTATTCTACTATGCCTACATCGTTACGGGTATTTTTAGAAAGCCTCGCAAACAATAATTTTTTTTAAATTAAAATATTGAGGACAAAATTGTACTTGGTATAAGTGGAAAGAAAGTTGAGAATGGTTTAAGTTTAATAATTACCATATTGTAAAATGCTTACACTATTATTTTTATTTTCAGATAAACATGATAAAAACTATGAAATCTCTTAGTTTTATGGTTAATTGTTTGTGAATAAAATATATTTAATAATGGAATGACATCATTTATTATTTCTCATTATACATTCTCTTTCGTAGATAAAAACCATGAGTCAATCGATATTTTTACTGTTAATTACAGTCTATACATTGGCCATTGGCTCATTTTTAGAAGGAGCATATAAATATAAGAAGTTATTGTCTAAGTCGAGCCACGCCTCAACTTTATCCGAATCAAATTGTTCTAGATTGTTAACTTTCAGGGGTGTTTTTGAGTAAGCGTTTTCGTTCTCGTCATCTTCAACTTCCTTGATGCCGGTTACTACAATAGATTTACCACTGACCTAAGCCATGAACACATTTTTCAATTAAAAGAACCTTACTTTGTATTAATTGCATAGTATTGAAACATCTGATAGCTAGAGACTTTTATTTGTATGATAAAAGTTTTGGCCAAAGTAGAGCATAAGACTTGTTGGCAGGTACTTATTCAATTTAATTTTAAAATTAAACGCGAGTGAAACTTAATGATGAATAAGTAAAACCGGACAAATACTTAAACAAAGACTTTGATACTTATGATGACGTTGAGCGTATTGGAAACAAATATTGTAGTATCTATTTCCCTCAGACGTTTTAACTTGAAATGCACCACTTTATTGAATTTTCGAGAAACGTAGAGAAATCGAGATATTCGTCTTTGATTGATCGTTTTCTCACCTTATCATTATTGGCGGCTGAGATGCGAGGATCATCCTTAGATATCGATTCAATTGCCAACTGCCTTGTCTCTTGGAAAGTGTTGCTAGGAGATATAGTTTGGTGACCCACCAACTTATATTCAAAGTGGCTTTCTTTGGACCTGCTATTAATGGGGGATGCGGCTCAAAAGGTGGATAAGTCGAATCCTCTTCAGACATTTTAAAACAAATTCCAGTGTAACATGAAATACTCGATTAGTTTGAAAATAAAAGTGCGAATTGTGGTTAAAGTTACTTAACAAAAACCTCTTAGTTGTGAGAATAGTGACACGAGTCGGTTGGTCTGGAGAGTCTGATTATCTCACTTTCGCGTTCCAATCAAATCTTTCCAACCTGCCCCGATAACTTAGAATATTGATGACGTGACTGCAATTATATACAACAGTTCGTGAGCTACGACTGCTAACTGCTACGAGGCGAGTTTGGTTTTACCACTGATTCGAGGGCCTTATCGTGGCCAAGCTGCCGAACAAGGCGTACATAGTTTTGTTCATTAGCTGAGCATGGAAGGATTACAACGAGTATACGTCAGACGATTCGCGCGGAAATGTGCTTGCAGGTACACACTGCGCCGCAAGGAAGGGCCCAAAAATCCAAGGAAACAATAGAATTTCGAGACATTATACAAATATCAGTGTGTAAATTTTGTGTTAGTACAATATTTTATTTCAATCTTATCGAATAAGACGTAACTCAATTATACCATAAAATAACTTGTTTTAACAAATCTATGACAAGATATAAGTTATCTCGCAAGTTACTGTTGTAATTTTGTCCAACTGATATAAGTACAAGTCTGATCGTAGTATATATGCTCAACCAACTAAGACAACGTGTATTACAAATATGGTGAAAATGACATGTTTTAAGAGAAACAATGTCAATAAATAAGTATACTACCTTATTAATTTTTTCTACGTTAAATATGTCCTAGTAAGTGTCATAAAACTATTAAAAAATACGAAAAAAACGTGCATCACTTCTTATGAGATATGACTTCTTATCACTCAGTATCTATTATACGTACCCTACTATGTTTTTGTATCGTATAAAAAAAATTGATGCAAGAAAGCTCGTGCAACTTAAATAGATTTGTATCTTTAATACATTGGTCATCAACTATTGAGTAAGGATGCGAAGAAAATAAAAACGTAATTAGCCAGTTTATTGTTGATTAATTTTTGTTAAATAAAGGAATTTATCTGCTGGTGAATAACGCCGTTATGACAAGAAACAGAAAATTTTTACATAATTAATTAGAAAATTCTTAACTCGATATTGTAATTTGAAGTATTGAAATAAAGATTTTTAAAAGTTATTGTTGAATTATATAATAGTTAGGAAAATGAAATAAAAATGTACACAAATTTACAAAGTTTTTTAACTTGTAAGTTCCTGGCTTAATATTCAAACGTTTTGTGAATAAATAACAAGTTCTGAAGCTTTTTATGGAACATAGGAAGAAGAAGATATTTAAGGAAGCAATGGGCAGTTTTTTCCCGTTGTTTCCCTGTGGCCTTTTCCATTAAAACGGTCTCACTCAAATTTTTTTTCATGTATTATGACCTGTTAAACACGATTTTTAATTGTGGCTTGGTCTTGAATGCACATAATAATAGTAATTAACAAATTTTATTAACAAATTGAAAAATCATAAAATTTTGTTAAAAAAAATTTATTCTTATTCTTTGACACTCCTAAAAAAAATGTTTGATGAAATTTTTTTCTACACGTCATACTTTTTAAGAAAAAAATTGTCAAACTTTAAAAAAATTAGAAATATGCAATTTATAACCGTTAATATTTTGATCGTTGAAAAACTTTTTGCAACTCTGCAAGGCGTTAAAGATTTCTGAATTATTTTCCTTTAGAAACACAAAAATTTGAGACTGGTAAAAAAATTTGTCTCTTATTGATAAGCTTTGAATAGTGAGCTTCTTGCTATGCTACCCATGGTTTGCATACATCTAAAAATAAAATGTACACCTTTGACTTTAATCACTCTACCTAACTTTTTTTCAGGCATTTTCATTAGCCATACGATATTATTTGTAGGAGGTTGTCTCATAACTATCAAATGAATAGTTATAAATAAATTTTGCTACAAATTAGAAAATAGAAATTTTTTTTTGGTAAAATATTGTCTTTTTGTTCCTTGGTTAGTTTAAAATAAAAATTATCTTGTAGAATTTTTCTCTACATGTCAGTGGGTATAAAATTAAACTAGCAAATTTGAATAGAATCGTCATTCATTTTTAACAACACGTGAAGTAGTACCCAGTACCGCAAACAGGAATGGATCAGATTAGAGGACGTGTTTGTCTGCTTGTGTTCACATATTAATCATTTTGTATAAACTATCTACAAAAAAATCTGTTTTTAGTAACCTTATTTCCAAACGGTGAAAAAAAAATTAATACATAGCTCGAACACTCATAAATATAATAAAAAAGAGGAGAAAATATCTAAAACTTGCGGTCGCGGGGGAAAAAAGGCACTCGATCGAGCTTGCGTTAACGCAGGTATGGTGGGAGAAAAAAGCTCTTGAGTTTAAAAAGATTGGCTGTGATATTCAAAGGGTAGGAGTGAAAGTAGCTCGTATTTGCTACGAGTAGATACGTGGTCCTGCCTAGGGTTGTGATTGGTTGAAATAATGGGCTCCAAAGTTGAATTGACCAGGTGTGTTGGTGGTAGTCATGATGTTGGAAATGTCCCAATATATTATTTAGTTCATACCAAAGTATTAATATTTTAAATCCCTGGCAGCTACGTTGGTTCATTTTATGGAATGTTTATTGTTGTACGCAGTAAATCAATGAAAAAGTTTAGGTAGAGAACGAAAAATTACGACGAATTTTTTTTTATTTTGAAAGCGCTTAAAAAATAAGAAATTTGTTTAATCTTAAATCGATAGAATGTTTTGTTAAAGTTTTTCACAATAAATAACAAGGATTGACTTGAATCACTTGCACTTGAATAATTTTTTTTTTTTAAATTATTTAAATCTTACATCGTCCAGACCTAAAAACCCACGTCTGGATCGCATTATCATTTTTTCTATCTTAAGGGGAGAAAAAATAATAAATCTAGTACCATCGAAAACACAAATGTTTTAACAAGAGCTGTTGTTTTATTATAAAGGTAAAGTTGAATTATAAATAAAACTACAGTAAATGTGTATATATATATATATATTGTAACGGGCGGTTGAAACTCAAACGCCGATTACACTCATCTAGACTGCGCGAGGAAGAAAGGCCAGAGAGAGAGAGAGCGAGAGGGGAAGGGATCGCGATAATGCGTGCGAAAGAAAGAGAGAAAGAAGAGACAAGCGTCTTGATATGAGTATTAGCAAGGGACGCTCTTGGCCATTAGGCCAGACGGGATTAGGTATAGGTAGGAAAAACACGTGTGCGTCTCTCGCCCGCTACGTTTGTCAAGCCACGAGAGGACAACCTCGCCATCGCCTCGCCCGCTTCTGCACCCACGTACCGTCGACGAGAAGGCTTACCGACTAGACACCAGGTCGAATATTTCTGCTGAGAGACCAACTGCTAGGCGAGCAGGTGCAAATAAGGGGCTGCGAAAAGCCAGGTAAGCGCAGTGCGTGCGCAAGAACCATAATAGCCGCGTAATCTCTCTCTGTGCCCGGTCGAATTATCACTGGCCGTCGGCCCCGAGATAAAGCCTTCCTCGACCGTACAGGCTTTGCCGTCAACGCGATCGAGCGAAATACACACACACACACGCGCGCGTATGCTTTTGTACTAGTGCAGACAAATATAGTTTTTGTTTTTTTGATCATTATATGTTTGTTTTGCTTTGTGCAGGCCTTCCCTTGCATGAAGCCCTTCCGACTACTCTTTCCTTACAGGTTTTATCTATAGCAATCTTGGCGTTCAGAAGGGAGCTGTAAGCCGGGCATCGGCCTTATCCTGCCGCCTCCGCGGGCTCGCGCGTAAACACCAACGCGCGAGCGTCCTGAGCTGAGCCAGAGCTGAGCTGGCCTCTCAGCAAGCAGACGTGAACGAGAAAAAGCGGACTCGCTGTCCGCGTTGTAACGTGAGTGTGTCTCCGTACGTGCCCGGGAAACACAGTCCCGGTCAGAGTATCCCTCGAATTAATTTGTGGCTATCAAGGCCATAAGTGAATACGGACACCCCGTTACAATATATATATATATATATATATATATATATGTATGTGTAAACATTTTTTTAAACATCAAAATTATAACAAAGTAAATTTATTTCCTTTAATTTTATGCAGTGCGTGCTGCACAAAAATATAAGGTGTTTTATTGCTTATTTTAAAATTGCGGTCAACAACATACTTCGATTTTTTTGGTCTTGCTTTGCCAGAGAAGTAGCTACGTTCTTGTCAAATCACTTAACTGGCATTAAATATAAAAAAAGGACACACACCAACACAGAACTGGCTTGACCAACACCCAAAAAAAAGCGTTCGATCAATGACATGATTTACTTACAAGTGGGTCAGTGCTTGTACTAAAAAAAGATCATAGGAAAAATAAACGTAAAACAAAAACACGTGCAGGACATATACAAACAGACATAAATAAATTATAAGTAGAGCTGCGTCGTAGCAGGTGGTGAAACTGTATTGTCATAAACGTTGTATGCATTGGTACTATCACACTTCTTGGGCTCAATTCTATATTGTCTTATGCTCTGATTCGTCAAGAATTTTGATCAGATAGTAAGTATGAATAAAAATCATACTTGTTGGATCTCTTTTAATGCTATTTATATTTTATACATAAAGCTTGTTTAATTTGAAAAAATTTGTTTAATTTTTAGGTCAGTAGTGGATTCATTCTAGTTATGGGTATCAAATTAAGTAAACAAGACGAGGATGGATACGATTCCTTAGAAACCACCGTAACAAATAACATACGAGATGAATATGATTTGGATAAGGTTGAGGCTGGCTCCCATCGGACAATAATGTCTTAAAAATGAGTCAGTCGTCCAAAGACTGTGATCAACATTAAAAATATCGATTGACATACGATTATCATCTACGAAAGAGAATGTGAAAGGAGAAATAATAAATGATGTCATTCTTCTATCTAATCTATTTTATTTACGAATACTTAGTCAACTAAAATATTTTGACACGTTTTACTTTTGATCATATTAGTACAAGGATGAAAATGAAAATTTAGATACTTCTTAACATAAGTTACGAAGTATATTCATTTATTTATCGATTTTCTTCTCACTAATATTAACTGCCGTCTCTTTATCCTACACTCAATAGAGATATTTGTAGTTGTACTAATAGTCTACTGGCAAAATACTCGTAAGTTAGTATGTACCGTAGGATAATTTCTAACGAAATTTTCTCTTGATTTTGTTGTTATAAAAGATTTCACAGGTCCTAAGTTATTTGACAAATAACTTGACTGTCGTGTTCTTACGCTCAAGATACTTATGTGCTCGTTGGTTTTATTTAAAAAAAATGAATCATTGGTTCTTTTATTTTATTATTTTTTTATGTTTGTATTTACAGTTTAATTTTTTTTTATAAGAAGACCAGATAATTTGTACTGCATGGAACAACAGCTAGAAGTCATATTTTTTGTTGTTGTATACATTATCACGTGTTTGTTAGCTAAAATTATTATCTGCAAAGCATGTATGTTAGTCACTTTGAATATTATACGTACCTTTTTGCTTTTACCTTAACATTGCATAATTTTTTTTAAGCTTTTGTTTTTACCTGTACAATTGAGATAAAGTGCTATTCCTCATTTGTCCGTAATAACATTACGAAATGCAATAATAGCGCTCTGTTCTACTTACATATATGTAAACATGGCCTCTGCTTAACGTACCCACCCTTTTTTCCTGCGGATAAGGACATATACAAGTACAACAGCCCCTATTCTCTTAAAAACGCTTCCTCGAACTCTTACCCCACCAAAGTCAAAAATTTCTAATATTTTATCTATACTTTCCAGCATAAAACAAAGTAGCGACACTATATATAGAGTTAAGCCGAAGAAGAATAGTTTATTCCCTCAAGTATCGCGTGTCGGTACTGACGCGTTAATGTGCATGACAATTCAAATTTACCACCTTCTATACTACGCAGCTCTGCTCACAACATATTTGTAATTGTCTGTATAATATGTCCTGCACCTGCTTTCGTTTCACGTTTCTGTTCCCCTATGAAATGTTTATTGGATCAAGCACTAACCCATTTGTAAGTAAATCGCGTTATTGATCGAACACTCTCTTTTGAGTATTTGTATAAAATCACAAATCAGCTGTTTGTTGGTGTTGATGCTTTTTTAATATTTAATGCCAATGTAGTGTAAAGGAAATACAAAAAAAATTAAAGTATGATGTTGACCGCTATCTTAAAATAAGGATTTCGTTTGGAGAAGAAGTATATTTAACTGGTTTTCAAGTGAAATAACTAATATTACGTGCTAATCACATTGACTTTTTCTAAAACGATTTTTTTCAGTGGATTTGACTTTTTTTTCTAACTGATGTGCAAACACATAATTAAAGATAATCGTTTTTTACTTTATAGTAGTTTCGTTGCATTTGAAAGAAGCGTCGATTTGAGGAGAAAAAAAAAAAAAAAGAATTGATCATTAAAGCTCAAAACAGTTTCTCTTCATTATAAAACGATCAAAACTGTAGCAGTAAGAAATAATTTATGTAAGGTCTGACAGCAAGTTGACTAAATCTTTGAAGATTGTGGACCATATTGTGAAAGGAAGTAATTTTCGACGAAGTAACAATTGATCCCATTTTTACTGACTTATATATAATCAACATAATATTGTAGTATGTTGGTATACTATTTATAACCACTTTTACACGCTAAAAATAGACAAATTCTATTCATTAAAATTATTTTTATTTTATTTTATTTGTCAACTAGGTCGCGAATGTCAATTTTTTTTTTTTTACCGATATAACTCGTCATGGCAAGACGACATCCCAAATATACTGTGTATCTTTACCAGTTGTGAAGTTGTTCGACTTTTGTGTCTCTTCCAAATGTGAAGTTGCTGGACTTTTGTGTAATTGGCGGCAGGTATTGTTTATTTGCCTCATATGTACCCCAACTCTTATTCCAATACCTGTGCGCCTTTTCGGCCTCGATTCTCAAAGGTGGGGAAAGTAGAAAAGAGAAGCTAGAAAAATAGAGAAGAAAAGCGAAGTTAGTCGAGTCTTACTAATCTTCGGTAAGTCGGGTATATTATCTAGAGCCGTTAGAGACACGCCCTACTTGTCTCAAGAGGTTACAATAAAGTTACTTTAACCGCAATTCGTGCCTTTATTTTTTTGTCAATCGAAAAAGCCACGTCACAATAGTATTTTTATCAAAATGTCTGATGGAACACATAAATCATATAAAGACGACCCGGGTCTAAATATACCATCAGATTTTGAAGATCCCGATTCAGTAATGTTAGCGGGTCACGAGATTACATCTCCTAGCAAAACTTCCCAAGAGACGAGGCAGTTGGAGATTGAGCCGATATCTAAGGATGATCCTCGCATCTCAGCCACCGATAGTGATAAGGTGAGGAAACGATCAATTAAAGACGAATATCTCATTTTCTTTTCATTTCTCGAAAATTCAATAAAGTGGCGTATTTGCAGGGCACCTATATACAGAAAATAGATTCTACTACATTTGTTCCGAATACGCTTAACGTCAACGTAAGTACGAAAGTTCTTTGTCGAAGTCTTTGTCTAGGTTTACTTTTTATGTATTAAATCTTTTTTGTGTTAAATGCTGGACTAAAATAAAAAAAGTATGTGCCAACTAGTCTTTAATTTTACTTTGTCAATAAATTTGATGAGCTCATAGGTATGAATAAAACTTTAAACCTGTTGGATGTTTTAAAATACTTTTTTATTCACACGCATGAAAATTATTTTATGACAATAAAATATGTTAGTGAGAAAAGTATGTTTAATTTTCAGGTCAGTGGTAAATCCGTTTTAGTAAAAGGCATAAAGATAGTTGAAGAAGGTGAAAACGAAAACGCTTTCCGAGAAACCACCTTAACATGTAAGATTCCAGATAAGAATGATTCGGATAAGGTTGAGGCGTGGCTCGACTCGGACAATGTCTTGTATTTATATGCTCCAGCTATTCATAAGTAGACTGTGATCAACCTTATAAATGTCGATTTATGGTTACAGTAACTAAGAGATAATATAAAAAAGATATATAATAAATAATGTCATTATACTGTCTAATTTATTTTATTCACAAATAGTCATCTAAAATATTTTGAGATCTCATAGTTTTTATCATATTAATACAAAAAATAAAATTAAAATTTGAACACTTCATAAAATAAGTTAAGTATTACATTTATACAGTTGTCGATTTTCTTTTCAATAATATCAAGTGCTATTTTTTTTATCCTACACTCAATCGAGATACTTATAGTTGAAAAGTCTACTGAAAAAATTTTTGTAATCTAGTAGGTACCGTTGGATAATTTCTAACAAAATTTTCTCTTGATTTTGTTGTTATGAATGATTTCACAGGGTTTGGGTCAGTTGACATGGCTAAAACGTTATCTAACAAATTTTTCTCATGATTGTTGTTATGAAAGATTTTACAGTGTTTGGGTTATTTGACAAGGCTAAAACGTTATTACAAACAACAGCTCCAGAAAAAATATTTATATGCAAGATTTAACACGATTATTAGTTTTTTTAACAAGATAAATCTTTATAAGTCATAAATAAATTTTTTATGTAAATAAATAACCAGAATGCCTATAAAAAATATTTTTAAAGAAATTTAAAGTAATAACTATTTAGGAATCATTTTAGTTTTTTTTTCAGCCACCTCAATTTGCCTCTTGCCACATATAATTGATAGTGACAAAAACTGTCCAGTTTGTTACTTATTTTTCTGCAATATAACTCCTTTAAATAACATCTGCCAAACAATAAAAAGTATCTCGTTAAGGTTGATGTAAGATAAGCTCATTGATGTTATGATTTAATTTTTCTAAGAATTAAAAATTTTTATTTCTAAAACGAAGCACCTGACAAAAAAATACTTTTTTAAATATAATATTTAAAATACGATACAATTTAGTGAAATATGAGATATTATACTACACAATAAAGAATTCAAAATCAAATTTAGAAAAACAGTAGTGTAATTAAAAAATTTTAAAAATGACGGTCTTTCTTTCAACACAACAATTTTTTAGTGCAATAAGTAATATATTAACATGTATACAGTATACTACTAAGAATTTTTTTGACCGATACATTTTTAATGAGCAAACATTATATATGACTTCTAAAAATTACTCACAAAGGAGTTAAAATTTTAATCTTATTAGCATGTGCTTGTAACAATTAAACATTATTTTCTGTAATTTTTCCATCGAATTTAAGTTTAACTTTTTGTCTTTGTGTTTCAAAAAAAAGAAGTAACTGACCTTTTTACTCATTTACCATTTTCCTTGATAAAGAACTAAAATTAAATTTATAAAATATAGAGGCAAAATAAAAAAGATACAAACAAATGATTTCTTAGAATATTTATTTTAACACTTTTATAAAAATTTACAAATTTATTTACTGCATGACATTGAAAGTATTATTAACACTTACTTTGATTAAACATTTAACTTATAATTAACATTTAACGAAAAAATATAAGACTTAGCAAATTTTTAACTGCACATCTTGTATTGTAGAATAAAAAATATGCGAACAATAATTATTTTTCAAAATGATTGATTCTTTACATTTTTTATTTAATCTTTATAAGTCAACTAATGATGTAAATTATGAATAATTTTGAAATGTTCCTACATGCACTTATAGGCACCTTACAGAGGGTCAGGGCACAGTGTGTCAGATGCAGAAGCTTCTTTTGATGGGCTCTGCTCAACTCTGCTGTTTGCTGTACTCAGGACCAACACAAACACAATCCTAATAAGCCAATCGCTAGCTCGGAATCTTACGTCTGTAAGCTTCATAAGTTTGAGTGACACATCGATGTGTATATGTTGTGTGAGTAATATACATGTATACACAGTTTCTAAAGAAAGTCTTGAACATGGTGGCTCACCTGCCACACTGTGCCTTGGCCCTCTGCAAGGTGATTTACAGTCTACAGATTACAGAAGGCACCTGGCACATTATTGACATCTGACGGTGGAATCACCCTTAATCCTCAATGTCTGGTCAGTTCAAATCCAAATGACATAACAATGATTAAATATAGCTATTTCATTTGAACTTTTAGGTTACAACCCTGCATTTTAAGAATAACTTTTAAGAATGATATCGTGATATCCAGTTTCTTTTAAAAATTCGTCAAGAACTATGGCACTCCTTTGATTACTACTAATAAATAACTTTAAATTTTAGGAGGCCCAACTTCCTAGTCTCCGAGAAATAAAATCAGAAACATTTCCGGTCAAACATATAGATTCGTGTGGAGAGATTATTATTGTTTACTAATGGTTAATTGTAAATCAATAAATACTATTAAATTTTACTGGAATCGCTTGAAAAACTAAAACAATGAGATTAATTGCGATTAAACTTATTAATTAAAATTTCAGTGAGTCTAGCTTCAATGATTTTTAAATTTATTAACTTAGAATTATTGCAAAATGTGGTGAAGAAATATGTATGTAGTTAGTACAGGTCAGTACAAAATCTATATTTAGGAGTAATTTTCTTACCATGAGCGTTAAATCTTTGGCATAATTAAGCAGAAACACGAGTTTTGCAAGTTAATAACTAATATACATGAATCGGGGTTCTTATGGGGTATAAGGCCACAAAGGGCGTGGCTGCGGCTCTCTGTACTGAGAGTAAACTGAAAAAGGCTTCCCATCATTGTACAAACGGTTGGTTTTCTTTGGTTTCCTAAGTTTCTTGATTCTCCTACACGGTTTTCTTACAAGATACTGTACAATCTGTCTGTGACATTTCTCATACAAAAATATGATTAGACTTAGGGAAAATCCACTTAATAAAAACACAAACAGTGGAGTGACTTCAGAAAGACCTAGTGATGTAAATAAAACTTCTTTTTTAATACCGAATTTGGCCCGATTTTTGTTTTTTCTCCGAGAAATTATTCCATTCTCTCTATACTTTTGGATGCTGAAAAAAATTTACATTATTAAAATTGTCCGGCATAAATTTTTTATTTAAAAATACTTACTGATGATTTAAAAATTGAAGAAGTGGATCTCCTTTGTTCAAAACTATACCTTTTTTTCTAAAGTTACCTAGTGGAAAAGCTAAGATTTTGCAAGGTTTTTTGAAAGTTACTGGACTCCGAAATTCACCAATATTATAGAGAACTACCCTTTCGTTGCATACCTACATTAAAAAAAAAATTTTTAAGATTAACACGCTAAAAAGTAATCTATTTTAATTTATATAATTTGTACATTTTTCAAAAATTTTCCAGAATTGCCCTAGTTTGAAGTGTACTAGTTTAGAACCGTATTTATTGCACACACACGCGCGGACACACAAACATAGATTGATACGAATCATTTGTATAAACGTCTCCAAAAGTAAAAAATTACATTATAAAGTTTAATAATATCTTCGTAGGGGTAAGCGGTACAATTATTGACACCTTAAGGTAGTGATTGACCCCTGTATGATTTGTATGTCTATATATAAAGGCTCCATTTAAAAATGCACGTGGCGGTCAATCACTATCAGGGGGTCAAAAACTGTACCCATTACCCCTATAACTATTTTTCGAGTGAAATGTTAAAGATAATTCTTAATGACATTTACACAAATTTCTTAAGTGCCAAAAACTTTTGTCTACGGTAGAATATAAAAAAACAACTATCTTTTGTCAAATTGTCCTACCACCATTACAAATAAAAGTGTTAAAAATAATTTTTAAATGCTATTGAGAAAGGTGATGCATTGTTTAGTATCTTCAAAAATTATCAACGTAAGTTAAATATTTTACATTACCTGCTGTATAGCCTTTTGGAAGGTTGTAGGTAGACTATTCTCATCTTTCAAAAACAATCTCAGTTCGTCATTTATATTGTCCTTTGAGCTCTAATAAAATATCATTGGATGAAGTTTTTAAGTACAATGTAATTGATATATTCAATTAAAACTTTACAAAATTACCGAGAAAAACGTTAATGAGTCAGTGTTTTTTACAATAATCAATTGATATGTTTTGTCCTCTAGAAATCCACGCGCATTTCTAAATGGAATGTGTGGTTTTGAAACTGTAGCAAAACTTGTAAAACAGCCTGCGTACATTGAAATAACAATAAATGCTGTCAGATATAGCGATAGTCTTGCCATCTTGGATGATATGGAATTGAATTGTTCATCTGTAAATTTAAAAAAAATGTAGGTATAGACAGGTAATTCCATTGTATAAGTGTATCTAAATTTTTAGGGTTCTTAAATTATATTTAAAAGTATATGATGATTAACAAGATCAAAGACGTACATTTTGCAAACTTGAATAATCATCTATGATTTTTTTATTTTTTACACTCAAGTTTCCAGAAATTGTGGAAAATTGTTTGACCAAGTTAGTGAAAAAAACACCTCCTTCTGCCATTTATGAAAGTTTGTAAGAGAAGTTCAAAATGGAGAAGCGGGCCAAAAAAATGTATGTTATATTTGAGCATTTTAGGAGTGCACACAAATTTTTCTAGATTTTTTATGAGCGGAAATTTTCGAGAAAATAAGAAATGAAAAATTGACAGTTTAAAACGGTTTCTTATGAGAGAGCAAGGTTAGGTTTGCCTTTTAATTGAAATTAAGGTATATTCTAAATGTGTTGTTTAAAAAAAAACGTTTTTATAGATAACTTGGTGCTAAAGAAAGATGCTCGATAAAAAAAAAAATCAAACTTTGCCAGGCATTTTTAAAAAATATAAGCAGTTAGAGGTCGTACAGTTTAAAAATTGTAGAGGACAAGAGCAGCTGCGGTAAAGGGGGCCCAGATGCGTTAGTGGGGAGGGGCCTCCCCGTTCCTCGCCTCTCTAAATGATACTCCCAAACCTCTTAAAAAAGTTTTTTTTTTATATCTTATTTTTCCTAACTTTCTTTGCACACTCCTTATTTAAAAAAAGTATTTGTCTTCACGTTATGGATCACCTGCAGGTAGTTAGTATTTTATATCTATAGAGTTATTAAAATAGAATTGAGATTTATGAGGGCATTCGAGTCCACGAAATTTTTTAAATATTGTGTATTTTTACCTCCCAAAGATGATAAACCATGAAATTCGTCATTATTTTTCTGTTGTTGATTGTTATAAAACAAATTACATGAACTGAGAACATTTTTCAATTTTGGTAACCATAAAATTTATTCCGATTCTTTGACATATTTTGAACAAAAATTGATGGAGATATATGTACTCAAACCCCACAGATTTTAGGTAAAAAAGCTGACCACTTGTTACTTAACCATTGCTGATTTATTTTTAACTCAGCTGGGCTCAAATTTTTCCTTAAAACGTGTACTTCAAGATAAAAAAAGACTTATAACAATCTGCAACTTGGCAACCACGGTATTGTTAATCAACGCACAGCTGTCTTAGATAATTTTTAGGCTCTTATGTATATCAACGATCAATAGTTACAAAAACTTTAGGAGGTAGACACGTACATCAACATATCACTATGTAACCAACTTAGATCACCCATATACTATTTTTTAAATTTGTTTTATATTGAAAATACATGATTTTTAAGTGGCTTCTTTTTGTTCTCTGACAAAGTAATAAGGCACTCCCATAATTTTGTTGCACCTAAAAACTAATTTAGGATATATTATCATGAAGAAAGAAAGCATCATGACATGTAGAATATCGCTCTAATAAAAAGTATAAAAATATAAATAATAATATAATGGTTATCAAAAAATTAATAATAAAATCGAATGGGTTTATGGTAAGCATTTCATTAATTACCTCATATTCGTGTATATATACGCATGGGTATATTATTTTCTAAAAGTATATATGAAAATTTTCATTTTTCAAGAGTGATGATCTAGTCAACTCTATTATTTAATTAAAACAACCCAACCTTTGTAAAATGTAATTTTACCGAATAATTGTTCTTTATAATGACAATCTTGTACGATATGGTATAAGTAACATAAATTTAACATCTTTGCTGCATTTTTGAATAAACCATCTTAAACAGTTTACCTGTAAATTCCTGATGGACGAACATACGCCACACGTTTAAGAAACTGTCCGACAGTTTGAAAATAAATCCTCTTCTATCATTATGTAATACTAAAATTACGCTAAACAGAATTGATGAAATAGCTATAAGTATAATCAAGAAAATCCAAATGCGTTTGCTGAAAACCTATTTAATAAAAGAGATAAAACGTAATAAAGAAATCAAGTCATGAATATTTTATAATTAAAATATTTCACCTCAAAATAAGCATTCCATGGAATCTCCATGGTACCTGGTAATTTATAGTATAATGTGTCTTGCAAATCTATAATTTCAATCGTTACGTCATAATCATCCAAGTTTTTGTTCGTTAAAAACTCGCCGGGAAGAATAATACTTTCATTTAATAATTTTGTGGACTTAATTAATGTGTTATTGACACTTTTATGGGATTCCTTCTTGATATGGGAGCCATTTTTAAACTTATATGCTAATCCTGTGTTAGATGCAAAATCTTCCACTATTTCAGAATAAAAAGTAGAAATCTACGAGCATTGAAGGAAAATAATTAAGTTTTTGTGAATGCAATAATTGTGATATTTTGAAATAAAACAATTTGTATTAAATCAATTCGATACCTCAGCAGTAATTGTAGCCGACGCACCACTTAAATTCTTTCGTCTCTGTACCAAAGCACGCTTGTCTATTACGGTCAATCCTTCCTTGATGCTCCACTCAAATAATTTATTAACGTGTAATTTATTTTGAGGTCCAACAGCGAACCATTCATGAATGTTTTTATTGTTTCCGCATTTTATTAAGACTTCACTTTTTATATTCAAGTGGAGGTAATTCTTTTTAGGACACTGGCAAGTGCTATGGATCTCTTCAGTGATGTCAGGCCGGAATAACAAGAGCCATACGTGAGGCGAAAGATTGTGATGCCTCGAAAATTGTGTGAATTTTTCGAAATCATTGTCAGTATTTAAAAATACCACAAAAAGAGTTTTTGAGTAATTTCTTAGTTTCGGATACTTTTCTGGAATATCTGATATAGTCGAAGCTACAGAGTATACCATTTTACGCGAGAATTCTTTAACCATGTTGACCACCGAATGTATGTCTGTGGATTCAAGAGAAAAATTGTTGTATTTAAGTATTTATACCTTTTGTAAAAATCGGTTTGCTTTTGCTTACCTTCGTTGCTCCTGTAAATAATTCCTATACTGGTGGTCGCATACAACTTTTGTACATCCAAAATTACAGGAACTTGACTTTCCATGTTTTTAGCTGAATCACATGGCATGAATAAAACAACGGCGAATATTACAACGAGGCTGGTTAGCTTCATCATTTTTGGCTAAAAATATGTGAAGAGAATTTAAACGTTTTCTCACAAAATTAAATAAATCATTATATACGTCTTTATATGAGATAGTAAAAGCGAGACTATTTTACGAAAGTACAACTACCAATACATAGCTAAACCAAGATTCAATTTAATTAATACACAAAATATTCGTATAACAGTACTACTTCTTGACACTATATTCTTGTTTTTAAAGATATGTTACGTTATTGTTCATTTATTTGTCTTTTTTTCATTTTTGAGTGAATTATAAAATTTACTCAACATTTTGTAAAATAGTGAATTATCGCGTTAGACTTTATACTTAAAAAAACTCGAGAAACATTCCTTTTTTTAGTCTTCATAAAATTAAAATCATTTACGAAAACACGTACATATTGTTGCAGAAATCGTGAGGAAGCAGGAACATGCTTTGATCGTATGATTTAGGTTAGGGCACATAACTTTTTCAACGATTTTATTTATTTACATACTTAATCTTTAAAAAAGTTTTAGCCTTTTCTACCTTTTAAACCATATTTTTGCCTTAGTATGTCGTCAGAAGTTATTTGAATAGACAATCAAAATTATTCAAAAAGTTTGACTTTTTTTTAGAATGTCGATAAATGCAGTGTAATAGTAGTCGTACGCATACGGATTTTATTTAATCTTTTAATTTTTAAGCAATTTTTTCTGTTATTTTTTTTGCCTGCAATTTCTTTTAACTTCAGATATGCAAAACTCTAGTTTGTACAAAAAGCTTCATTTAGTTTTTTATAAGACAGTGAATTTTTAGGTTTTTAAACAGCCAATTTTTATAATATTCTATACTAAGGTTTAAAGTAAAATGTTATCTTTTGAATTTTTACTTTTATAGTAAATCAATGATTGAAGAAGTAGAAAAACCAAATCAAATTTATTCAAATTTAATATTTAGAATGCAAAAAAATGATCAAGTGCTTTCTACAATTCCCGTGACTTTCTAAAAAGTATTCAAGTTCTGTATAATCTAACGTTGAAGGATAACTTAATTACGCTAGTTGATTTACGTCAAGTTAAGTTAGTATTTTTTTTGCGAAAATTTAGCACTAGTTTTAATAGTAAAAATAAAATTATGTTCAACAAAAACTTTTCTGTTAATTAACTACTTTAATGTACATAAAATTATTTCCATTGTCATTTTAGTAGTAAGAATTAATTTTAAATATTTTTTTTCGACACATATTTATAGTAAAGATGGAGACAATTTAAACAAAGTTTTTGATAAGCCCCCTTAAAAAAAATTTTATTTTTTTAAATAACGGCAACAAAAGTAGATATTTAATTCTATGTGAAGCTTGAATAATAACTTTCGGTTACATATGGTGCAGAACTCTGCTTTTTTTGTATTAAAAAAATACATTACTTAAATGACATTAAAAAAGTTGATAAGTATTGTAAGTTGGTAGTTAGAGACATCCCAAAACGAAGCACATCTAAATTGTTTGAATTTTATTGACTTTGTACTTTTTAAACGGTTTTTAACCATTATTTGTTTCGTCCACCATTTTTTCTGACGTCTTGAACATCAACTAAGTGTTTATCTTAAAAGTTTTGTTTACCTAGTTTTATAGAATTTCTTAACTAAGGAAAGCTTGGTTGTGCTTGATGAGTTACTTCAAATAAAATTACAGATGTTTATGCAAAAGTTTAGCACTTGTTTTATTAATAAAAAAGAAACGATGTTAAACCAAAAAATTTTTTTAATTAACTTCTTTAATGAGTAAGGAATTGCTTTTATTGTGTTAGCACAACAAAATTTAAGCTTTTCTTTACCAATACTTTATTTTAATAGTAAAAACTTACGTCAAATATTATATTATTTGCACGCGCTTTTAAGAAGAGAGTAAAAGTAAAATTCTTATTATTCAGACAGCATACTTAAATTGATAAAAAGAAGCAAAGAAACGATGAGAATAAAAAAAATTTTTTACTTTCTTATACTACATCAATGATAGCTTTTAGTTTTATGTAGTGCATTTTTCTGCGTATTTTGTATCAAAGAAAGTACATTACTTAAAACAAAACAAAATGATTTCGGTGAGAGCTAGATGCATCTATTTCTGCCAGAGAGAGGATTTAAAGATGCACTTACTTGTTAACTTGATTCTCGTAACGCAGACAATGACTTCCGGGAACTCCTTAGATGAAGCTGGGCACGGCTGGGATGGCCACCTTTTGGATGCTGGAAGTTGTGACTTCTCGAGTTTCACAGGACACTTTTCACAAACGAATATCTATATTCGAGTACTAAACTTCTTTGACAAACTGTATCGGAAACGTAGTACACAGTGATCACTTGGGGTTGAGGTGTTGTCTAGTTGACGCACTGCGAGACAGTGACGTGTTGGGGCTCTGCCTTGAAGGGCTTGGAATTTTTTCTCCCACTACCAAAATTTTCTAGCCATGAAGTGGGTGAAAAGGAACGCCCATTGACATAGTCAACCCCTTCCTAACTTCCCCTCTTTTTATTTGTATTTCCTAAAACAAACAAAACAGAAGCCAATCGCCGTAGGACAGGTCGTAAAGAAACCAATACATTACAAGATTTCAATGCAATGCATCGTAGGCATAAAGATATTTTCTTTTAGAGATATACTATATATAACGAGAAACTTTTCGGCAATGAATATTATCAATTTTTAAAATATTCATTTATTAAAAATTTTTTAGTAACACAAAAAATTAGTTAGCAACGGTAGCTGTTTATCGAAATATTTTCTAATTCATTCACATCAGTTAATCAGCTGTACGTTAATTTGTTTATGTTTTTGATTTAAAAAAAAATTTGATGTATCATTAGCGTACCAAATCCAAATATGAGTGAAATCCAATTTAGAAATTTGGTGTTCAATTACTGCTGTAGGTATTAATATGCTCAATAGTTTTTTTATATAAGATATTAATAATAGGTTTATTTTTTTATAATTATTTTTACTTATAATAGCAGTGCTATCATAGAATTTTTGCACAACCAAAACATGTTTTATAATTCAATAAGTACTGTTTGTACTTGAATGGGTGCTTTGACTTTATATTACTTATCATAACTTAAGATCTCTTTTCGTATAAAAAAGGCAGGTAATTTTTAATGCAAAAAAAAGGCTAGAAGTAATTAGCCTTTATTGTTATATTATATAATTTTTTGGCTAATATCTGATTTAAGTATGTGGAAAGTATTTTTATACAAAGCAAAAAGGTCTGAAGCATTTTTTTAAGATTTTCTGCTTTTTTGCTTATTAATTGTGTATTGTTTGTTCTGTAAAGCTGTAATGATTATCGTTAAGGAAAATTTATTTTAAATTGAGGTAGTACTATTAAAGAATAATTTTTTGTTTCTTAAAAGAACAATAAGTATTTTTAACGTCATAAACAGTGAAGACTTTAGACTTTTATACTTTAGAAGAAATCAAAATTATCTACCATTTTTCGTTATTTTAATGATTTAAAAGTTTACGAGGTTGATTTACAGTTAGTACACAATAAAGTATTCGGTTCGTACCTTCAAGTGAGATTTTTTGATGCTAATTTTTTAAAGTTAACGCTCTGTTATAATGAACTTTTTACATAAATTTACATTTATCTGTTGTAAGTAAACAAATAAGCAAAATTATTTTAAAATAAGTGTTTAATAAAAAGTGAAATTAATATTTAATGCATCATTCATATCGCCAATGATATGCTTTACTAAAATACGCCGAGTGCGATTGTATATGCTGCAAATTTTTTTTAAGCTCCAACCTCTAAGTAAAATTAAGAAAATGTGCTAACACATGCTCATCTGTAGATATATTAACAAATGGTTTAAATACATACAGGACCGTCCCTTGAATCCCCTACTTTTTTTTCTTGGAGTTAAAAACATAGATAACTTTAACGGCCGCTACGCTTTTTCAAACGTTTCTCCTTTTAACGTCCTAAATTTTCAATATCTCATCTGTATTTTCCAGCATAAAACAAAGCAGCGACACTATATATATTATTGAGCCGAAGAAGATTAGTTTATTCCCTTAAATATCCCGTGTCAGTACTGACGCGTTAATGTGGATGACAATTAAGTTTTATTACCTTCTACTACGCAGCTCTGCTCATAATATATTTACAATTCTTCGTGTAGGTCCTGCACCTGCTTTTGTTCCACATTTATTTTTTCTATGATATGTTTTTAGAATCAAGCACTCACCCTTTTCTAAGTAAATCGTGTTATTGATCGAACGCTTATTTTTGGGTGTTTGTATAAAATCACAAGCCAATCATTTATTTTTGTGTTTTTTTTTTTTAAATTAAAAGACAGTGTGGCGATTTGATGTTACTGTGGCCGTTTCTCTAGTAAAAAAAAAACTGAAATTGAAGTGTGATATTGACCACAAGCTCAAAATAAGCAATAAAATACCTAATCATTTTGTGCAGCATATACTAAAAAGTGAAAGGAAAGATTATTTTTTGTTTTTTTTTCTAAATTTAAAGTAATTTTTATGCATTTATCACTACTGTAGTTCTATTTTCAACTGCATTACATTCTAATTACCAAACAACAATTTTTTTACAACACTTTTGTTTTTTATGGTAAAAGATTTTTTACTTTTTTTTTTTTCAGATAAAAACAATAATACTACGAACCAAACCTGAATTTAAGGTTTGAAAGAAATAAGATTTAAATAATTTAAAAATAACAATTTACGCGAGTTCAAGTGATTCAAGTGGATCTTCACTATTCATTATGAAAAATTTTAATTAGGCATCCTATCGATTGTACCATAAGCGATTTCTTACTTTTTTAAGTATCTCCCTAAAACCAAAGAAAATCATCGTATTTTTTCTTTTCTACCTTATGTTCTTTATGAGTTCGCGGCGTAGAACGAAAAATATTCCAAAAAATAAACCAACGTAGCTGGCAGGGATTTGAAATAATAATACCTTAGTATGGAATAAATAATATATTGAGCCATTTCCAACATCAGGACTACCACCAACACACCGTGTTAATCGAATTTCGGAGCCCATTGTTTCAACCAATCAGAATCCTAGGTAGGGCCACGTATCTTCCTACAGCAAATCCGAGCTACTTTCACTCCAACCCTTTAAACATTGAGGCCAATCTTCTTAAACTCGCGACCATCAAGCGCCTTTTTTCCCCTGCGACAGCAATTTTGGGATATTTTGTCCTATTCTGTTACTATTTCCATAAGTATTCAAGGTATGTACTGATTTTGTGGTTTTTGTTTGTAAATAAGTTGACGAAGAACAGATATATTCGAAGATGGTTTATGATAATAGAGCAATTTGTAAATAGTTGCAGATATACCCACGCGTTAAAGAATTTGATCTGATGTTGTTTGTGATATTGTAGTACTTAAGCTGCGAAAGAAAAGTTTGCAATTAAAATAGTAGACAACTTAATCTAATATTTTTCAACTTAAATTTAGACCCTAGGAGATAAATACAATGTATATCAATACTATCGAGTTTCGATAAATAATACTTGTTACCTCTCAAGTCGATATTGCCACCTTATTTAATAGCAACTTGGTGAGTTTGACTCTAAAAGTTTCTCTTTAATCACTAACAAAGTACAAACTCAAAGGTAATACTGCAGAGATTCGTACTAGGCATGAGGTATGAAGTAAGCTCGTCATTTGTCTGGAATAAGGAAACTGCGAGTCATCCAATTTCAAGTAGTACGAGTCCGAGTTTGGTCAGACATAGGCAGATTTTATTTAAAATTATGTTCTCGGGTATCAAACACTCATCTAAATGTAGTTAAAATAAAAAAACCATTATAAATACAAAAAAAAAAAAAAAAAAAAAAAAATCAAATGAATTAACTTTCGTTATTGTGACTGTGCCAGTCTTGCAGAAGTTTCAGGAATTTCAAGTTTTACCCGATACAGTATCTGTATTTACTGAAAGACTTTCTGGTTTTTTGTAACAGACTTGTATCTGAAGCGATCGACCAAATTGAGAAAATCAAGACACTATTTGTTGAAATTTATATTTTTCCCATTTATAAGAATCTCGAAAATTCATGTGATCCTTAAATTCCGTGAGAATCATGGAAAGGACAATAGACTACTTTAAAAAAGTCAAGCCAAAGAGTTATCGGACAACCTAACTGGGCATGTAGTGATCAAGGACACAACTACACTCTAATTATTAATTAAGTCTCGTAGCTCTCCGACCCCCTTGACACGATCGGTAGGTAGCACCTGAATAATACATCCATCAGCGCGTCAAACAAAAAGACTCTCTTAGCACATGATTTATTAAAGCCCTTGGCTACCGCGTACCCACTAATAGTATAGTTCTCCTATAGAGAAAAGCAGCTGGGGAGGAATTACCCACTTTTACCCGCAAACGATTTTTACTGGACTAGTACAGTATAAATACTATAGTATACTTACAGGTGGTAGTGATTCCAAAATAATCATATTTTTTTAATTCACAAATTTTTTTCTCAATAGAATTAGCTTAGTACTAATAAATTTAATAGTATTAGGACATCTAATGGGTAGCGATTTTTATCCTTACCTATTACATATTCGATATTGGAGTGGCGTCAATTTTGGCTGCAGCTATGCAGTCTACTTATATGAATATATGTTATCGCACGTAATACGGTAGAGGCCGCGACAACGATGTCCTTGGCAGTTGTATTATGGACGGGCGATTTTGGTCGCTCAGCAGGTCGAGAGACTGCGTGATTTTTCTTGAAATAGTAATTTAAATTTCATTAATTTCTTTGTAAGAAAAAAGATAACAATCATCATTTATATAATTTAGATGGTCTGTTTGTTTACTGATAAATCAATAATACAATTTTTTAGAAAATTGAACAATGAAAAAAAAAAATGATAAAAGAATAAGAAAAGAAAGGAAAACAAGAAAAAAAAATTGCATCAAAAGTCGTGTTTGTTAGCCTGTGATTTGTGGCGCTGAGATAGAAAAGAAATCATTTTTTATAAACCATATTCAAAAATATCTGTTCTTCGTCAACTTATTTACAAACAAAAAGTACAAAATGAATACATAGTTTGAATACTCATGAAAATAATAACAGAAG
Source organism: Copidosoma floridanum (assembly GCF_036245765.1). Classification (NCBI taxonomy): domain Eukaryota; kingdom Metazoa; phylum Arthropoda; class Insecta; order Hymenoptera; family Encyrtidae; genus Copidosoma; species Copidosoma floridanum. Next base: position 5,349,656 of record NW_028321912.1, on the reverse strand, counting down.
AGGACAAAATATCCAAAAGTTGTGGTCGTAGGGTTAAAAAGGCACTCGATCGAGCTTGCGTTAACGCAGGTGTGGTGGGAGGAAAAAACTCTTGAGTTTGAGTAGATTGGTTATAGTTTTTAAAGAGTAGGGGTAAAAGGAGTTTGTATTTGCTACAAGTAAATACGTGGCCCTTCGTAGAATTTCGATTGGTTGAAACAATGGGCTCCAACGTTCGATTAACCAGGGGTGGTAATGGTGGTCCTGATGTTGGAAATGTCCCAATATATTATTCATTTCATACCAAAGTATTAATAATATAAATCTCTGGCAACTACGTTGGTTTATTTTATGGAATATTTTTTGTTGGACGCAGAGAACTAATAAAGAAAATAAGGTAGAAAAAAAAAATTGTGAAAATTTTCGTTGATTTAAAAAAGACTCTTAAAATGTGAGGAATTCGTTTATTTCAAAATAAATAGAATTCTTTGTTAATGTTTTTTATGATAAATAATAATGACTCACTTGAATCACTTGCACTTGCATAACATTTGGTTTTACAATTATCTAAATCTCATATCTTCTAGACCTAAGAATTCTTGTTTGGATCGTAGAATTGTTGTTTTTATCTTAGGAAAAAAAAGTAAAAAATCTTGTACGATGAAAAACAAACTTTGTTGTCTAGTAATTTAGATGTAAAAAGTTTAGTCAAAAATGTAATTACAGCAGTAATACATGCATCATAATTAATTTAAATTTCAAAAAAATTAAAAAATAATATTTCCTTCAACTTTATTTAGTACATGCTGCACAAAATTATTTAGTGCTTCATTGCTTATTTTTACATAGCTGTCAATATCTTCTTCTGATTTTTTTGGCTTTTTCTTGCCAGAGAAGTAGCCACGTGCTTACGAAACTACCACATAGGCTCGAAACATAAAAAATCCTCCACACCAACAAATAAATGGCTTGTGATTTTATTTAAACACCGAAAAGAGAGTATTCGATCAATAACATGATGTACTTACAAAAGGGTCAGTGCTTGATTCCAAAAACAGATGGTAGAAAAAATAAACGTTAAACAAAAACAAGCGCGGGACATATAGGAACAATTATAAATATATTACAAGCAAAGCAGCATAGTAGCGGATGGTAAAATTCAATTGTCATGCTTATTGTACGTATTCGTACTGTAACGCTTTCTGGGCTCGACTCTATATAGTATCGCTTCTTTGATTTATGCCGGATGAAGCTGTAGAAAGTTTCCGATGTCGAAAAGAAAAAGCTCATAAAAACATTTTTAAAAGCGTGTAGGCTGTTATAATGACATACATATGATCTTAATTGCAGAAAAAAAATGTATTGCAATGTATGTAATTCCCAACTTCAGGAAAATTAAATTATCATATTATCAGTAAGCTTAGCATAAATCGACGTTAACGAAATACTGTTCAAAGTTGTATAAATATTGTTAAAATAAGTATAACTGAAGAAAAATATAAGGCAAAAGACAACTTACGTGATTGCTAATTATACCTAAAAAATATACCAAAATGCTCCATCAATAGGTAACTTAAATAGAAATATTAAAACTTTAATTTAATATATTTTTTGTAACAGTATTCTGCTTTTTCTTTGACTTAGTTAATTTCTAGCCATAGTAGATGAAAAATTTAATGTATTTATTCAACGATTTTTATTCTACTATGCCTACATCGTTACGGGTATTTTTAGAAAGCCTCGCAAACAATAATTTTTTTTAAATTAAAATATTGAGGACAAAATTGTACTTGGTATAAGTGGAAAGAAAGTTGAGAATGGTTCAAGTTTAATAATTACCATATTGTAAAATGCTTACACTATTATTTTTATTTTCAGATAAACATGATAAAAACTATGAAATCTCTTAGTTTTTTGGTTAATTGTTTGTGAATAAAATATATTTAATAATGGAATGACATCATTTATTATTTCTCATTATACATTCTCTTTCGTAGATAAAAACCATGAGTCAATCGATATTTTTACTGTTAATTACAGTCTATACATTGGCCATTGGCTCATTTTTAGAAGAAGCATATAAATATAAGAAGTTATTGTCTAAGTCGAGCCACGCCTCAACTTTATCCGAATCAAATTGTTTTAGATTGTTAACTTTCAGGGGTGTTTTTGAGTAAGCGTTTTCGTTCTCGTCATCTTCAACTTCCTTGATGCCGGTTACTACAATAGATTTACCACTGACCTAAGCCATGAACACATTTTTCAATTAAAAGAACCTTACTTTGTATTAATTGCATAGTATTGAAACATCTGATAGCTAGAGACTTTTATTTGTATGATAAAAGTTTTGGCCAAAGTAGAGCATAAGACTTGTTGGCAGGTACTTATTCAATTTAATTTTAAAATTAAACGCGAGTAAAACTTAATGATGAATAAGTAAAACCGGACAAATACTTAAACAAAGACTTTGATACTTATGATGACGTTGAGCGTATTGGAAACAAATATTGTAGTATCTATTTCCCTCAGACGTTTTAACTTGAAATGCACCACTTTATTGAATTTTCGAGAAACGTAGAGAAATCGAGATATTCGTCTTTGATTGATCGTTTTCTCACCTTATCATTATTGGCGGCTGAGATGCGAGGATCATCCTTAGATATCGATTCAATTGCCAACTGCCTTGTCTCTTGGAAAGTGTTGCTAGGAGATATAGTTTGGTGACCCGCCAAATTATATTCAAAGTGGCTTTCAGGACCTGCTATTAATGGGGGATGCGGCTCAAAAGGTGGATAAGTCGAATCCTCTTCAGACATTTTAAAACAAATTCCAGTGTAACATGAAATACTCGATTAGTTTGAAAATAAAAGTGCGAATTGTGGTTAAAGTTACTTAACAAAAACCTCTTAGTTGTGAGAATAGTGACACGAGTCGGTTGGTCTGGAGAGTCTGATTATCTCACTTTCGCGTTCCAATCAAATCTTTCCAACCTGCCCCGATAACTTAGAATATTGATGACGTGACTGCAATTATATACAACAGTTCGTGAGCTACGACTGCTAACTGCTACGAGGCGAGTTTGGTTTTACCACTGATTCGAGGGCCTTATCGTGGCCAAGCTGCCGAACAAGGCGTACATAGTTTTGTTCATTAGCTGAGCATGGAAGGATTACAACGAGTATACGTCAGACGATTCGCGCGGAAATGTGCTTGCAGGTACACACTGCGCCGCAAGGAAGGGCCCAAAAATCCAAGGAAACAATAGAATTTCGAGACATTATACAAATATCAGTGTGTAAATTTTGTGTTAGTACAATATTTTATTTCAATCTTATCGAATAAGACGTAACTCAATTATACCATAAAATAACTTGTTTTAACAAATCTATGACAAGATATAAGTTATCTCGCAAGTTACTGTTGTAATTTTGTCCAACTGATATAAGTACAAGTCTGATCGTAGTATATATGCTCAACCAACTAAGACAACGTGTATTACAAATATGGTGAAAATGACATGTTTTAAGAGAAACAATGTCAATAAATAAGTATACTACCTTATTAATTTTTTCTACGTTAAATATGTCCTAGTAAGTGTCATAAAACTATTAAAAAATACGAAAAAAACGTGCATCACTTCTTATGAGATATGACTTCTTATCACTCAGTATCTATTATACGTACCCTACTATGTTTTTGTATCGTATAAAAAAAATTGATGCAAGAAAGCTCGTGCAACTTAAATAGATTTGTATCTTTAATACATTGGTCATCAACTATTGAGTAAGGATGCGAAGAAAATAAAAACGTAATTAGCCAGTTTATTGTTGATTAATTTTTGTTAAATAAAGGAATTTATCTGCTGGTGAATAACGCCGTTATGACAAGAAACAGAAAATTTTTACATAATTAATTAGAAAATTCTTAACTCGATATTGTAATTTGAAGTATTGAAATAAAGATTTTTAAAAGTTATTGTTGAATTATATAATAGTTAGGAAAATGAAATAAAAATGTACACAAATTTACAAAGTTTTTTAACTTGTAAGTTCCTGGCTTAATATTCAAACGTTTTGTGAATAAATAACAAGTTCTGAAGCTTTTTATGGAACATAGGAAGAAGAAGATATTTAAGGAAGCAATGGGCAGTTTTTTCCCGGTGTTTCCCTGTGGCCTTTTCCATTAAAACGGTCTCACTTAAATTTTTTTTCATGTATTATGACCTGTTAAACACGATTTTTAATTGTGGCTTGGTCTTGAATGCACATAATAATAGTAATTAACAAATTTTATTAACAAATTGAAAAATCATAAAATTTTGTTAAAAAAAATTTATTCTTATTCTTTGACACTCCTAAAAAAAATGTTTGATGAAATTTTTTTCTACACGTCATACTTTTTAAGAAAAAAATTGTCAAACTTTAAAAAAATTAGAAATATGCAATTTATAACCGTTAATATTTTGATCGTTGAAAAACTTTTTGCAACTCTGCAAGGCGTTAAAGATTTCTGAATTATTTTCCTTTAGAAACACAAAAATTTGAGACTGGTAAAAAAATTTGTCTCTTATTGATAAGCTTTGAATAGTGAGCTTCTTGCTATGCTACCCATGGTTTGCATACATCTAAAAATAAAATGTACACCTTTGACTTTAATCACTCTACCTAACTTTTTTTCAGGCATTTTCATTAGCCATACGATATTATTTGTAGGAGGTTGTCTCATAACTATCAAATGAATAGTTATAAATAAATTTTGCTACAAATTAGAAAATAGAAATTTTTTTTTGGTAAAATATTGTCTTTTTGTTCCTTGGTTAGTTTAAAATAAAAATTATCTTGTAGAATTTTTCTCTACATGTCAGTGGGTATAAAATTAAACTAGCAAATTTGAATAGAATCGTCATTCATTTTTAACAACACGTGAAGTAGTACCCAGTACCGCAAACAGGAATGGATCAGATTAGAGGACGTGTTTGTCTGCTTGTGTTCACATATTAATCATTTTGTATAAACTATCTACAAAAAAATCTGTTTTTAGTAACCTTATTTCCAAACGGTGAAAAAAAAATTAATACATAGCTCGAACACTCATAAATATAATAAAAAAGAGGAGAAAATATCTAAAACTTGCGGTCGCGGGGGAAAAAAGGCACTCGATCGAGCTTGCGTTAACGCAGGTATGGTGGGAGAAAAAAGCTCTTGAGTTTAAAAAGATTGGCTGTGATATTCAAAGGGTAGGAGTGAAAGTAGCTCGTATTTGCTACGAGTAGATACGTGGTCCTGCCTAGGGTTGTGATTGGTTGAAATAATGGGCTCCAAAGTTGAATTGACCAGGTGTGTTGGTGGTAGTCATGATGTTGGAAATGTCCCAATATATTATTTAGTTCATACCAAAGTATTAATATTTTAAATCCCTGGCAGCTACGTTGGTTCATTTTATGGAATGTTTATTGTTGTACGCAGTAAATCAATGAAAAAGTTTAGGTAGAGAACGAAAAATTACGACGAATTTTTTTTTATTTTGAAAGCGCTTAAAAAATAAGAAATTTGTTTAATCTTAAATCGATAGAATGTTTTGTTAAAGTTTTTCACAATAAATAACAAGGATTGACTTGAATCACTTGCACTTGAATAATTTTTTTTTTTTAAATTATTTAAATCTTACATCGTTCAGACCTAAAAACCCACGTCTGGATCGCATTATCATTTTTTCTATCTTAAGGGGAGAAAAAATAATAAATCTAGTACCATCGAAAACACAAATGTTTTAACAAGAGCTGTTGTTTTATTATAAAGGTAAAGTTGAATTATAAATAAAACTACAGTAAATGTGTATATATATATATATATATTGTAACGGGCGGTTGAAACTCAAACGCCGTTTACACTCATCTAGACTGCGCGAGGAAGAAAGGCCAGAGAGAGAGAGAGCGAGAGGGGAAGGGATCGCGATAATGCGTGCGAAAGAAAGAGAGAAAGAAGAGACAAGCGTCTTGATATGAGTATAAGCGAGGGACGCTCTTGGCCATTAGGCCAGACGGGATTAGGTATAGGTAGAAAAAACACGTGTGCGTCTCTCGCCCGCTACGTTTGTCAAGCCACGAGAGGACAACCTCGCCATCGCCTCGCCCGCTTCTGCACCCACGTACCGTCGACGAGAAGGCTTACCGACTAGACACCAGGTCGAATATTTCTGCTGAGAGACCAACTGCTAGGCGAGCAGGTGCAAATAAGGGGCTGCGAAAAGCCAGGTAAGCGCAGTGCGTGCGCAAGAACCATAATAGCCGCGTAATCTCTCTCTGTGCCCGGTCGAATTATCACTGGCCGTCGGCCCCGAGATAAAGCCTTCCTCGACCGTACAGGCTTTGCCGTCAACGCGATCGAGCGAAATACACACACACACACGCGCGCGTATGCTTTTGTACTAGTGCAGACAAATATAGTTTCCGTTTTTTTGATCATTATATGTTTGTTTTGCTTTGTGCGAGCCTTCCCTTGCATGAAGCCCTTCCGACTACTCTTTCCTTACAGGTTTTATCTATAGCAATCTTGGCGTCCAGAAGGGAGCTGTCAGCCGGGCATCGGCCTTATCCTGCCGCCTCCGCGGGCTCGCGCGTAAACACCAACGCGCGAGCGTCCTGAGCTGAGCCAGAGCTGAGCTGGCCTCTCAGCAAGCAGACGTGAACGAGAAAAAGCGGACTCGCTGTCCGCGTTGTAACGTGAGTGTGTCTCCGTACGTGCCCGGGAAACACAGTCCCGGTCAGAGTATCCCTCGAATTAATTTGTGGCTATCAAGGCCATAAGTGAATACGGACACCCCGTTACAATATATATATATATATATATATATATATATATATGTATGTGTAAACATTTTTTTAAACATCAAAATTATAACAAAGTAAATTTATTTCCTTTAATTTTATGCAGTGCGTGCTGCACAAAAATATAAGGTGTTTTATTGCTTATTTTAAAATTGCGGTCAACAACATACTTCGATTTTTTTGGTCTTGCTTTGCCAGAGAAGTAGCTACGTTCTTGTCAAATCACTTAACTGGCATTAAATATAAAAAAAGGACACACACCAACACAGAACTGGCTTGACCAACACCCAAAAAAAAGCGTTCGATCAATGACATGATTTACTTACAAGTGGGTCAGTGCTTGTACTAAAAAAAGATCATAGGAAAAATAAACGTAAAACAAAAACACGTGCAGGACATATACAAACAGACATAAATAAATTATAAGTAGAGCTGCGTCGTAGCAGGTGGTGAAACTGTATTGTCATGGACGTTGTATGCATTGGTACTATCACACTTCTTGGGCTCAATTCTATATTGTCTTATGCTCTGATTCGTCAAGAATTTTGATCAGATAGTAAGTATGAATAAAAATCATACTTGTTGGATCTCTTTTAATGCTATTTATATTTTATACATAAAGCTTGTTTAATTTGAAAAAATTTGTTTAATTTTTAGGTCAGTAGTGGATTCATTCTAGTTATGGGTATCAAATTAAGTAAACAAGACGAGGATGGATACGATTCCTTAGAAACCACCGTAACAAATAACATACGAGATGAATATGATTTGGATAAGGTTGAGGCTGGCTCCCATCGGACAATAATGTCTTAAAAATGAGTCAGTCGTCCAAAGACTGTGATCAACATTAAAAATATCGATTGACATACGATTATCATCTACGAAAGAGAATGTGAAAGGAGAAATAATAAATGATGTCATTCTTCTATCTAATCTATTTTATTTACGAATACTTAGTCAACTAAAATATTTTGACACGTTTTACTTTTGATCATATTAGTACAAGGATGAAAATGAAAATTTAGATACTTCTTAACATAAGTTACGAAGTATATTCATTTATTTATCGATTTTCTTCTCACTAATATTAACTGCCGTCTCTTTATCCTACACTCAATAGAAATATTTGTAGTTGTACTAATAGTCTACTGGCAAAATACTCGTAAGTTAGTATGTACCGTAGGATAATTTCTAACGAAATTTTCTCTTGATTTTGTTGTTATAAAAGATTTCACAGGTCCTAAGTTATTTGACAAATAACTTGACTGTCGTGTTCTTACGCTCAAGATACTTATGTGCTCGTTGGTTTTATTTAAAAAAAATGAGTCATTGGTTCTTTTATTTTATTATTTTTTTATGTTTGTATTTACAGTTTAATTTTTTTTTATAAGAAGACCAGATAATTTGTACTGCATGGAACAACAGCTAGAAGTCATATTTTTTGTTGTTGTATACATTATCACGTGTTTGTTAGCTAAAATTATTATCTGCAAAGCATGTATGTTAGTCACTTTGAATATTATACGTACCTTTTTGCTTTTACCTTAACATTGCATAATTTTTTTTAAGCTTTTGTTTTTACCTGTACAATTAAGATAAAGTGCTATTCCTCATTTGTCCGTAATAACATTACGAAATGCAATAATAGCGCTCTGTTCTACTTACATATATGTAAACATGGCCTCTGCTTAACGTACCCACCCTTTTTTCCTGCGGATAAGGACATATACAAGTACAACAGCCCCTATTCTCTTAAAAACGCTTCCTCGAACTCTTACCCCACCAAAGTCAAAAATTTCTAATATTTTATCTATACTTTCCAGCATAAAACAAAGTAGCGACACTATATATAGAGTTAAGCCGAAGAAGAATAGTTTATTCCCTCAAGTATCGCGTGTCGGTACTGACGCGTTAATGTGCATGACAATTCAAATTTACCACCTTCTATACAACGCAGCTCTGCTCACAACATATTTGTAATTGTCTGAATAATATGTCCTGCGCCTGCTTTCGTTTCACGTTTCTGTTCCCCTATGAAATGTTTATTGGATCAAGCACTAACCCATTTGTAAGTAAATCGCGTTATTGATCGAACACTCTCTTTTGAGTATTTGTATAAAATCACAAATCAGCTGTTTGTTGGTGTTGATGCTTTTTTAATATTTAATGCCAATGTAGTGTAAAGGAAATACAAAAAAAATTAAAGTATGATGTTGACCGCTATCTTAAAATAAGGATTTCGTTTGGAGAAGAAGTATATTTAACTGGTTTTCAAGTGAAATAACTAATATTACGTGCTAATCACATTGACTTTTTCTAAAACGATTTTTTTCAGTGGATTTTACTTTTTTTTCTAACTGATGTGCAAACACATAATTAAAGATAATCGTTTTTTACTTTATAGTAGTTTTGTTGCATTTGAAAGAAGCGTCGATTTGAGGAGAAAAAAAAAAAAAGAATTGATCATTAAAGCTCAAAACAGTTTCTCTTCATAATAAAACGATCAAAACTGTAGCAGTAAGAAATAATTTATGTAAGGTCTGACAGCAAGTTGACTAAATCTTTGAAGATTGTGGACCATATTGTGAAAGGAAGTAATTTTCGACGAAGTAACAATTGATCCCATTTTTACTGACTTATATATAATCAACATAATATTGTAGTATGTTGGTATACTATTTATAACCACTTTTACACGCTAAAAATAGACAAATTCTATTCATTAAAATTATTTTTATTTTATTTTATTTGTCAACTAGGTCGCGAATGTCAATTTTTTTTTTTTTACCGATATAACTCGTCATGGCAAGACGACATCCCAAATATACTGTGTATCTTTACCAGTTGTGAAGTTGTTCGACTTTTGTGTCTCTTCCAAATGTGAAGTTGCTGGACTTTTGTGTAATTGGCGGCAGGTATTGTTTATTTGCCTCATATGTACCCCAACTCTTATTCCAATACCTGTGCGCCTTTTCGGCCTCGATTCTCAAAGGTGGGGAAAGTAGAAAAGAGAAGCTAGAAAAATAGAGAAGAAAAGCGAAGTTAGTCGAGTCTTACTAATCTTCGGTAAGTCGGGTATATTATCTAGAGCCGTTAGAGACACGCCCTACTTGTCTCAAGAGGTTACAATAAAGTTACTTTAACCGCAATTCGTGCCTTTATTTTTTTGTCAATCGAAAAAGCCACGTCACAATAGTATTTTTATCAAAATGTCTGATGGAACACATAAATCATATAAAGACGACCCGGGTCTAAATATACCATCAGATTTTGAAGATCCCGATTCAGTAATGTTAGCGGGTCACGAGATTACATCTCCTAGCAAAACTTCCCAAGAGACGAGGCAGTTGGAGATTGAGCCGATATCTAAGGATGATCCTCGCATCTCAGCCACCGATAGTGATAAGGTGAGGAAACGATCAATTAAAGACGAATATCTCATTTTCTTTTCATTTCTCGAAAATTCAATAAAGTGGCGTATTTGCAGGGCACCTATATACAGAAAATAGATTCTACTACATTTGTTCCGAATACGCTTAACGTCAACGTAAGTACGAAAGTTCTTTGTCGAAGTCTTTGTCTAGGTTTACTTTTTATGTATTAAATCTTTTTTGTGTTAAATGCTGGACTAAAATAAAAAAAGTATGTGCCAACTAGTCTTTAATTTTACTTTGTCAATAAATTTGATGAGCTCATAGGTATGAATAAAACTTTAAACCTGTTGGATGTTTTAAAATACTTTTTTATTCACACGCATGAAAATTATTTTATGACAATAAAATATGTTAGTGAGAAAAGTATGTTTAATTTTCAGGTCAGTGGTAAATCCGTTTTAGTAAAAGGCATAAAGATAGTTGAAGAAGGTGAAAACGAAAACGCTTTCCGAGAAACCACCTTAACATGTAAGATTCCAGATAAGAATGATTCGGATAAGGTTGAGGCGTGGCTCGACTCGGACAATGTCTTGTATTTATATGCTCCAGCTATTCATAAGTAGACTGTGATCAACCTTATAAATGTCGATTTATGGTTACAGTAACTAAGAGATAATATAAAAAAGATATATAATAAATAATGTCATTATACTGTCTAATTTATTTTATTCACAAATAGTCATCTAAAATATTTTGAGATCTCATAGTTTTTATCATATTAATACAAAAAATAAAATTAAAATTTGAACACTTCATAAAATAAGTTAAGTATTACATTTATACAGTTGTCGATCTTCTTTTCAATAATATCAAGTGCTATTTTTTTTATCCTACACTCAATCGAGATACTTATAGTTGAAAAGTCTACTGAAAAAATTTTTGTAATCTAGTAGGTACCGTTGGATAATTTCTAACAAAATTTTCTCTTGATTTTGTTGTTATGAATAATTTCACAGGGTTTGGGTCAGTAGACATGGCTAAAACGTTATCTAACAAATTTTTCTCATGATTGTTGTTATGAAAGATTTTACAGGGTTTGGGTTATTTGACAAGGCTAAAACGTTATTACAAACAACAGCTCCAGAAAAAATATTTATATGCAAGATTTAACACGATTATTAGTTTTTTTAACAAGATAAATCTTTATAAGTCATAAATAAATTTTTTATGTAAATAAATAACCAGAATGCCTATAAAAAATATTTTTAAAGAAATTTAAAGTAATAACTATTTAGGAATCATTTTAGTTTTTTTTTCAGCCATCTCAATTTGCCTCTTGCCACATATAATTGATAGTGACAAAAACTGTCCAGTTTGTTACTTATTTTTCTGCAATATAACTCCTTTAAATAACATCTGCCAAACAATAAAAAGTATCTCGTTAAGGTTGATGTAAGATAAGCTCATTGATGTTATGATTTAATTTTTCTAAGAATTAAAAATTTTTATTTCTAAAACGAAGCACCTGACAAAAAAATACTTTTTTAAATATAATATTTAAAATACGATACAATTTAGTGAAATATGAGATATTATACTACACAATAAAGAATTCAAAATCAAATTTAGAAAAACAGTAGTGTAATTAAAAAATTTTAAAAATGACGGTCTTTCTTTCAACACAACAATTTTTTAGTGCAATAAGTAATATATTAACATGTATACAGTATACTACTAAGAATTTTTTTGACCGATACATTTTTAATGAGCAAACATTATATATGACTTCTAAAAATTACTCACAAAGGAGTTAAAATTTTAATCTTATTAGCATGTGCTTGTAACAATTAAACATTATTTTCTGTAATTTTTCCATCGAATTTAAGTTTAACTTTTTGTCTTTGTGTTTCAAAAAAAAGAAGTAACTGACCTTTTTACTCATTTACCATTTTCCTTGATAAAGAACTAAAATTAAATTTATAAAATATAGAGGCAAAATAAAAAAGATACAAACAAATGATTTCTTAGAATATTTATTTTAACACTTTTATAAAAATTTACAAATTTATTTACTGCATGACATTTAAAGTATTATTAACACTTACTTTGATTAAACATTTAACTTATAATTAACATTTAACGAAAAAATATAAGACTTAGCAAATTTTTAACTGCACATCTTGTATTGTAGAATAAAAAATATGCGAACAATAATTATTTTTCAAAATGATTGATTCTTTACATTTTTTATTTAATCTTTATAAGTCAACTAATGATGTAAATTATGAATAATTTTGAAATGTTCCTACATGCACTTATAGGCACCTTACAGAGGGTCAGGGCACAGTGTGTCAGATGCAGAAGCTTCTTTTGATGGGCTCTGCTCAACTCTGCTGTTTGCTGTACTCAGGACCAACACAAACACAATCCTAATAAGCCAATCGCTAGCTCGGAATCTTACGTCTGTAAGCTTCATAAGTTTGAGTGACACATCGATGTGTATATGTTGTGTGAGTAATATACATGTATACACAGTTTCTAAAGAAAGTCTTGAACATGGTGGCTCACCTGCCACACTGTGCCTTGGCCCTCTGCAAGGTGATTTACAGTCTACAGATTACAGAAGGCACCTGGCACATTATTGACATCTGACGGTGGAATCACCCTTAATCCTCAATGTCTGGTCAGTTCAAATCCAAATGACATAACAATGATTAAATATAGCTATTTCATTTGAACTTTTAGGTTACAACCCTGCATTTTAAGAATAACTTTTAAGAATGATATCGTGATATCCAGTTTCTTTTAAAAAGTCGTCAAGAACTATGGCACTCCTTTGATTACTACTAATAAATAACTTTAAATTTTAGGAGGCCCAACTTCCTAGTCTCCGAGAAATAAAATCAGAAACATTTCCGGTCAAACATATAGATTCGTGTGGAGAGATTATTATTGTTTACTAATGGTTAATTGTAAATCAATAAATACTATTAAATTTTACTGGAATCGCTTGAAAAACTAAAACAATGAGATTAATTGCGATTAAACTTATTAATTAAAATTTCAGTGAGTCTAGCTTCAATGATTTTTAAATTTATTAACTTAGAATTATTGCAAAATGTGGTGAAGAAATATGTATGTAGTTAGTACAGGTCAGTACAAAATCTATATTTAGGAGTAATTTTCTTACCATGAGCGTTAAATCTTTGGCATAATTAAGCAGAAACACGAGTTTTGCAAGTTAATAACTAATATACATGAATCGGGGTTCTTATGGGGTATAAGGCCACAAAGGGCGTGGCTGCGGCTCTCTGTACTGAGAGTAAACTGAAAAAGGCTTCCCATCATTGTACAAACGGTTGGTTTTCTTTGGTTTCCTAAGTTTCTTGATTCTCCTACACGGTTTTCTTACAAGATACTGTACAATCTGTCTGTGACATTTCTCATACAAAAATATGATTAGACTTAGGGAAAATCCACTTAATAAAAACACAAACAGTGGAGTGACTTCAGAAAGACCTAGTGATGTAAATGAAACTTCTTTTTTAATACCGAATTTGGCCCGATTTTTGTTTTTTCTCCGAGAAATTATTCCATTCTCTCTATACTTTTGGATGCTGAAAAAAATTTACATTATTAAAATTGTCCGGCATAAATTTTTTATTTAAAAATACTTACTGATGATTTAAAAATTGAAGAAGTGGATCTCCTTTGTTCAAAACTATACCTTTTTTTCTAAAGTTACCTAGTGGAAAAGCTAAGATTTTGCAAGGTTTTTTGAAAGTTACTGGACTCCGAAATTCACCAATATTATAGAGAACTACCCTTTCGTTGCATACCTACATTAAAAAAAAAATTTTTAAGATTAACACGCTAAAAAGTAATCTATTTTAATTTATATAATTTGTACATTTTTCAAAAATTTTCCAGAATTGCCCTAGTTTGAAGTGTACTAGTTTAGAACCGTATTTATTGCACACACACGCGCGGACACACAAACATAGATTGATACGAATCATTTGTATAAACGTCTCCAAAAGTAAAAAATTACATTATAAAGTTTAATAATATCTTCGTAGGGGTAAGCGGTACAATTATTGACACCTTAAGGTAGTGATTGACCCCTGTATGATTTGTATGTCTATATATAAAGGCTCCATTTAAAAATGCACGTGGCGGTCAATCACTATCAGGGGGTCAAAAACTGTACCCATTACCCCTATAACTATTTTTCGAGTGAAATGTTAAAGATAATTCTTAATGACATTTACACAAATTTCTTAAGTGCCAAAAACTTTTGTCTACGGTAGAATATAAAAAAACAACTATCTTTTGTCAAATTGTCCTACCACCATTACAAATAAAAGTGTTAAAAATAATTTTTAAATGCTATTGAGAAAGGTGATGCATTGTTTACTATCTTCAAAAATTATCAACGTAAGTTAAATATTTTACATTACCTGCTGTATAGCCTCTTGGAAGGTTGTAGGTAGACTATTCTCATCTTTCAAAAACAATCTCAGTTCGTCATTTATATTGTCCTTTGAGCTCTAATAAAATATCATTGGATAAAGTTTTTAAGTACAATGTAATTGATATATTCAATTAAAACTTTACAAAATTACCGAGAAAAACGTTAATGAGTCAGTGTTTTTTACAATAATCAATTGATATGTTTTGTCCTCTAGAAATCCACGCGCATTTCTAAATGGAATGTGTGGTTTTGAAACTGTAGCAAAACTTGTAAAACAGCCTGCGTACATTGAAATAACAATGAATGCTGTCAGATATAGCGATAGTCTTGCCATCTTGGATGATATGGAATTGAATTGTTCATCTGTAAATTTAAAAAAAATGTAGGTATAGACAGGTAATTCCATTGTATAAGTGTATCTAAATTTTTAGGGTTCTTAAATTATATTTAAAAGTATATGATGATTAACAAGATCAAAGAAGTACATTTTGCAAACTTGAATAATCATCTATGATTTTTTTATTTTTTACACTCAAGTTTCCAGAAATTGTGGAAAATTGTTTTACCAAGTTAGTGAAAAAAACACCTCCTTCTGCCATTTATGAAAGTTTGTAAGAGAAGTTCAAAATGGAGAAGCGGGCCAAAAAAATGTATGTTATATTTGAGCATTTTAGGAGTGCACACAAATTTTTCTAGATTTTTTATGAGCGGAAATTTTCGAGAAAATAAGAAATGAAAAATTGACAGTTTAAAACGGTTTCTTATGAGAGAGCAAGGTTAGGTTTGCCTTTTAATTGAAATTAAGGTATATTCTAAATGTGTTGTTTAAAAAAAAACGTTTTTATAGATAACTTGGTGCTAAAGAAAGATGCTCGATAAAAAAAAAAATCAAACTTTGCCAGGCATTTTTAAAAAATATAAGCAGTTAGAGGTCGTACAGTTTAAAAATTGTAGAGGACAAGAGCAGCTGCGGTAAAGGGGGCCCAGATGCGTTAGTGGGGAGGGGCCTCCCCGTTCCTCGCCTCTCTAAATGATACTCCCAAACCTCCTTAAAAAGTTTTTTTTTTATATCTTATTTTTCCTAACTTTCTTTGCACACTCCTTATTTAAAAAAAGTATTTGTCTCCACGTTATGGATCACCTGCAGGTGGTTAGTATTTTATATCTATAGAGTTATTCAAATAGAATTGAGATTTATGAGGGCATTCGAGTCCACGAAATTTTTTAAATATTGTGTATTTTTACCTCCCAAAGATGATAAACCATGAAATTCGTCATTATTTTTCTGTTGTTGATTGTTATAAAACAAATTACATGAACTGAGAACATTTTTCAATTTTGGTAACCATAAAATTTATTCCGATTCTTTGACATATTTTGAACAAAAATTGATGGAGATATATGTACTCAAACCCCACAGATTTTAGGTAAAAAAGCTGACCACTTGTTACTTAACCATTGCTGATTTATTTTTAACTCAGCTGGGCTCAAATTTTTCCTTAAAACGTGTACTTCAAGATAAAAAAAGACTCATAACAATCTGCAACTTGGCAACCACGGTATTGTTAATCAACGCACAGCTGTCTTAGATAATTTTTAGGCTCTTATGTATATCAACGATCAATAGTTACAAAAACTTTAGGAGGTAGACACGTACACCAACATATCACTATGTAACCAATTTGGATCACCCATATACTATTTTTTAAATTTGTTTTATATTGAAAATACATGATTTTTAAGTGGCTTCTTTTTGTTCTCTGACAAAGTAATAAGGCACTCCCATAATTTTGTTGCACCTAAAAACTAATTTAGGATATATTATCATGAAGAAAGAAAGCATAATGACATGTAGAAAATCGCTATAATAAAAAGTATAAAAATATAAATAATAATATAATGGTAATCAAAAAATTAATAATAAAATCGAATGGGTTTATGGTAAGCATTTCATTAATTATCTCATATTCGTGTATATTTACGCATGGGTATATTATTTTCTAAAAGTATATATGAAAATTTTCATTTTTCAAGAGTGATGATCTAGTCAACTCTATTATTTAATTAAAACAACCCAACCTTTGTAAAATGTAATTTTACCGAATAATTGTTCTTTATAATGACAATCTTGTACGATATGGTATAAATAAGATAAATTTAACATCTTTGCTGCATTTTTGAATAAACAATCTTAAACAGTTTACCTGTAAATTCCTGATGGACGAACATACGCCACACGTTTAAGAAACTGTCCGACAGTTTGAAAATAAATCCTCTTCTATCATTATGTAATACTAAAATTACGCTAAATAGAATTGATGAAATAGCTATAAGTATAATCAAGAAAATCCAAATGCGTTTGCTGAAAACCTATTTAATAAAAGAGATAAAACGTAATAAAGAAATCAAGTCATGAATATTTTACAATTAAAATATTTCACCTCAAAATAAGCATTCCATGGAATCTCCATGGTACCTGGTAATTTATAGTATAATGTGTCTTGCAAATCCATAATTTCAATCGTTACGTCATAATCATCCAAGTTTTTGTTCGTTAAAAACTCGCCGGGAAGAATAATACTTTCATTTAATAATTTTGTGGACTTAATTAATGTGTTATTGACACTTTCATGGGATTCCTTCTTGATATGGGAGCCATTTTTAAACTTATATGCTAATCCTGTGTTAGATGCAAAATCTTCCACTATTTCAGAATAAAAAGTAGAAATCTACGAGCATTGAAGGAAAATAATTAAGTTTTTGTGAATGCAATAATTGTGATATTTTGAAATAAAACAATTTGTATTAAATCAATTCGATACCTCAGCAGTAATTGTAGCCGACGCACTACTTAAATTCTTTCGTCTCTGTACCAAAGCACGCTTGTCTATTACGGTCAATCCTTCCTTGATGCTCCACTCGAATAATTTATTAACGTGTAATTTATTTTGAGGTCCAACAGCGAACCATTCATGAATGTTTTTATTGTTTCCGCATTTTATTAAGACTTCACTTTTTATATTCAAGTGGAGGTAATTCTTTTTAGGACACTGGCAAGTGCTATGGATCTCTTCAATGATGTCAGGCCAGAATAACAAGAGCCATACGTGAGGCGAAAGATTGTGATGCCTCGAAAATTGTGTGAATTTTTCGAAATCATTGTCAGTATTTAAAAATACCACAAAAAGAGTTTTTGAGTAATTTCTTAGTTTCGGATACTTTTCTGGAATATCTGATATAGTCGAAGCTACAGAGTATACCATTTTACGCGAGAATTCTTTAACCATGTTGACCACCGAATGTATGTCTGTGGATTCAAGAGAAAACTTGTTGTATTTAAGTATTTATACCTTTTGTAAAAATCGGTTTGCTTTTGCTTACCTTCGTTGCTCCTGTAAATAATTCCTATACTGGTGGTCGCATACAACTTTTGTACATCCAAAATTACAGGAACTTGACTTTCCATGTTTTTAGCTGAATCACATGGCATGAATAAAACAACGGCGAATATTACAACGAGGCTGGTTAGCTTCATCATTTTTGGCTAAAAATATGTGAAGAGAATTTAAACGTTTTCTCACAAAATTAAATAAATCATTATATACGTCTTTATATGAGATAGTAAAAGCGAGACTATTTTACGAAAGTACAACTACCAATACATAGCTAAACCAAGATTCAATTTAATTAATACACAAAATATTCGTATAACAGTACTACTTCTTGACACTATATTCTTGTTTTTAAAGATATGTTACGTTATTGTTCATTTATTTGTCTTTTTTTCATTTTTGAGTGAATTATAAAATTTACTCAACATTTTGTAAAATAGTGAATTATCGCGTTAGACTTTATACTTAAAAAAACTCGAGAAACATTCCTTTTTTTAGTCTTCATAAAATTAAAATCATTTACGAAAACACGTACATATTGTTGCAGAAATCGTGAGGAAGCAGGAACATGCTTTGATCGTATGATTTAGGTTAGGGCACATAACTTTTTCAACGATTTTATTTATTTACATACTTAATCTTTAAAAAAGTTTTAGCCTTTTCTACCTTTTAAACCATATTTTTGCCTTAGTATGTCGTCAGAAGTTATTTGAATAGACAATCAAAATTATTCAAAAAGTTTGACTTTTTTTTAGAATGTCGATAAATGCAGTGTAATAGTAGTCGTACGCATACGGATTTTATTTAATCTTTTAATTTTTAAGCAATTTTTTCTGTTATTTTTTTTGCCTGCAATTTCTTTTAACTTCAGATATGCAAAACTCTAGTTTGTACAAAAAGCTTCATTTAGTTTTTTATAAGACAGTGAATTTTTAGGTTTTTAAACAGCCAATTTTTATAATATTCTATACTAAGGTTTAAAGTAAAATGTTATCTTTTGAATTTTTACTTTTATAGTAAATCAATGATTGAAGAAGTAGAAAAACCAAATCAAATTTATTCAAATTTAATATTTAGAATGCAAAAAAATGATCAAGTGCTTTCTACAATTCCCGTGACTTTCTAAAAAGTATTCAAGTTCTGTATAATCTAACGTTGAAGGATAACTTAATTACGCTAGTTGATTTACGTCAAGTTAAGTTAGTATTTTTTTTGCGAAAATTTAGCACTAGTTTTAATAGTAAAAATAAAATTATGTTCAACAAAAACTTTTCTGTTAATTAACTACTTTAATGTACATAAAATTATTTCCATTGTCATTTTAGTAGTAAGAATTAATTTTAAATATTATTTTTTGACACATATTTATAGTAAAGATGGAGACAATTTAAACAAAGTTTTTGATAAGCCCCCTTAAAAAAAATTTTATTTTTTTAAATAACGGCAACAAAAGTAGATATTTAATTCTATGTGAAGCTTGAATAATAACTTTCGGTTACATATGGTGCAGAACTCTGCTTTTTTTGTATTAAAAAAATACATTACTTAAATGACATTAAAAAAGTTGATAAGTATTGTAAGTTGGTAGTTAGAGACATCCCAAAACGAAGCACAGCTAAATTGTTTGAATTTTATTGACTTTGTACTTTTTAAACGGTTTTTAACCATTATTTGTTTCGTCCACCATTTTTTCTGACGTCTTGAACATCAACTAAGTGTTTATCTTAAAAGTTTTGTTTACCTAGTTTTATAGAATTTCTTAACGAAGGAAAGCTTGGTTGTGCTTGATGAGTTACTTCAAATAAAATTACAGATGTTTATGCAAAAGTTTAGCACTTGTTTTATTAATAAAAAAGAAAAATGTTAAACCAAAAAATTTTTTTAATTAACTTCTTTAATGAGTAAGGAATTGCTTTTATTGTGTTAGCACAACAAAATTTAAGCTTTTCTTTACCAATACTTCATTTTAATAGTAAAAACTTACGTCAAATATTATATTATTTGCACGCGCTTTTAAGAAGAGAGTAAAAGTAAAATTCTTATTATTCAGACAGCATACTTAAATTGATAAAAAAAAGCAAAGAAACGATGAGAATAAAAAAAATTTTTTACTTTCTTATACTACATCAATGATAGCTTTTAGTTTTATGTAGTGCATTTTTCTGCGTATTTTGTATCAAAGAAAGTACATTACTTAAAACAAAACAAAATGATTTCGATGAGAGCTAAATGCATCTATTTCTGCCAGAGAGAGGATTTAAAGATGCACTTACTTGTTAACTTGATTCTCGTAACGCAGACAATGACTTCCGGGAACTCCTTAGATGAAGCTGGGCACGGCTGGGATGGCCACCTTTTGGATGCTGGAAGTTGTGACTTTTCGAGTTTCACAGGACACTTTTCACAAACGAATATCTATATTCGAGTACTAAACTTCTTTGACAAACTGTATCGGAAACGTAGTACACAGTGATCACTTGGGGTTGAGGTGTTGTCTAGTTGACGCACTGCGAGACAGTGACGTGTTGGGGCTCTGCCTTGAAGGGCTTGGAATTTTCTCTCCCACTACCAAAATTTTCTGGCCATGAAGTGGGTGAAAAGGAACGCCCATTGACATAGTCAACCCCTTCCTAACTTCCCCTCTTTTTATTTGTATTTCCTAAAACAAACAAAACAGAAGCCAATCGCCGTAGGACAGGTCGTAAAGAAACCAATACATTACAAGATTTCAATGCAATGCATCGTAGGCATAAAGATATTTTCTTTTAGAGATATACTATATATAACGAGAAACTTTTCGGCAATGAATATTATCAATTTTTAAAATATTCATTTATTAAAATTTTTTAGTAACACAAAAAATTAGTTAGCAACGGTAGCTGTTTATCGAAATATTTTCTAATTCATTCACATCAGTTAATCAGCTGTACGTTAATTTGTTTATGTTTTTGATTTAAAAAAAAATTTGATGTATCATTAGCGTACCAAATCCAAATATGAGTGAAATCCAATTTAGAAATTTGGTGTTCAATTACTGCTGTAGGTATTAATATGCTCAATAGTTTTTTTATATAAGATATTAATAATAGGTTTATTTTTTTATAATTATTTTTACTTATAATAGCAGTGCTATCATAGAATTTTTGCACAACCAAAACATGTTTTATAATTCAATAAGTACTGTTTGTACTTGAATGGGTGCTTTGACTTTATATTACTTATCATAACTTAAGATCTCTTTTCGTATAAAAAAGGCAGGTAATTTTTAATGCAAAAAAAAAGGCTAGAAGTAATTAGCCTTTATTGTTATATTATATAATTTTTTGGCTAATATCTGATTTAAGTATGTGGAAAGTATTTTTATACAAAGCAAAAAGGTCTGAAGCATTTTTTTAAGATTTTCTGCTTTTTTGCTTATTAATTGTGTATTGTTTGTTCTGTAAAGCTGTAATGATTATCGTTAAGGAAAATTTATTTTAAATTGAGGTAGTACTATTAAAGAATAATTTTTTGTTTCTTAAAAGAACAATAAGTATTTTTAACGTCATAAACAGTGAAGACTTTAGACTTTTATACTTTAGAAGAAATCAAAATTATCTACCATTTTTCGTTAATTTAATGATTTAAAAGTTTACGAGGTTGATTTACAGTTAGTACACAATAAAGTATTCGGTTCGTACCTTCAAGTGAGATTTTTTGATGCTAATTTTTTAAAGTTAACGCTCTGTTATAACGAACTTTTTACATAAATTTACATTTATCTGTTGTAAGTAAACAAATAAGCAAAATTATTTTAAAATAAGTGTTTAATAAAAAGTGAAATTAATATTTGATGCATCATTCATATCGCCAATGATATGCTTTACTGAAATACGCCGAGTGCGATTGTATATGCTGCAAATTTTTTTTAAGCTCCAACCTGTAAGTAAAATTAAGAAAATGTGCTAACACATGCTCATCTGTAGATATATTAACAAATGGTTTAAATACATACAGGACCGTCCCTTGAATCCCCTACTTTCTTCTCTTGGAGTTAAAAACATAGATAACTTTAACAGCCGCTACGCTTTTTCAAACGTTTCTCCTTTTAACGTCCTAAATTTTCAATATCTCATCTGTATTTTCCAGCATAAAACAAAGCAGCGACACTATATATATTATTGAGCCGAAGAAGATTAGTTTATTCCCTTAAATATCCCGTGTCAGTACTGACGCGTTAATGTGGATGACAATTAAGTTTTATTACCTTCTACTACGCAGCTCTGCTCATAATATATTTACAATTCTTCGTGTAGGTCCTGCACCTGCTTTTGTTCCACATTTATTTTTCCTATGATATGTTTTTAGAATCAAGCACTCACCCTTTTCTAAGTAAATCGTGTTATTGATCGAACGCTTATTTTTGGGTGTTTGTATAAAATCACAAGCCAATCATTTATTTTTGTGTTTCTTTTTTTAAATTAAAAGACAGTGTGGCGATTTGATGTTACTGTGGCCGTTTCTCTAGTAAAAAAAAAAACTGAAATTGAAGTGTGATATTGAACACAAGCTTAAAATAAGCAATAAAATACCTAATCATTTTGTGCAGCATATACTAAAAAGTGAAAGGAAAGATTATTTTTTGTTTTTTTTTCTAAATTTAAAGTAATTTTTATGCATTTATCACTACTGTAGTTCTATTTTCAACTGCATTACATTCTAATTACCAAACAACAATTTTTTTACAACACTTTTGTTTTTTATGGTAAAAGATTTTTTACTTTTTTTTTTTTCAGATAAAAACAATAATACTACGAACCAAACCTGAATTTAAGGTTTGAAAGAAATAAGATTTAAATAATTTAAAAATAATAATTTACGCGAGTTCAAGTGATTCAAGTGGATCTTCACTATTCATTATGAAAAATTTTAATTAGGCATCCTATCGATTGTACCATAAGCGATTTCTTACTTTTTTAAGTATCTCCCTAAAACCAAAGAAAATCATCGTATTTTTTCTTTTCTACCTTATGTTCTTTATGAGTTCGCGGCGTAGAACGAAAAATATTCCAAAAAATAAACCAACGTAGCTGGCAGGGATTTGAAATAATAATACCTTAGTATGGAATAAATAATATATTGAGCCATTTCCAACATCAGGACTACCACCAACACACCGTGTTAATCGAATTTCGGAGCCCATTGTTTCAACCAATCAGAATCCTAGGTAGGGCCACGTATCTTCCTACAGCAAATCCGAGCTACTTTCACTCCAACCCTTCAAACATTGAGGCCAATCTTCTTAAACTCGCGACCATCAAGCGCCTTTTTTCCCCTGCGACAGCAATTTTGGGATATTTTGTCCTATTCTGTTACTATTTCCATAAGTATTCAAGGTATGTACTGATTTTGTGGTTTTCGTTTGTAAATAAGTTGACGAAGAACAGATATTTTCGAAGATGGTTTATGAAAATAGAGCAATTTGTAAATAGTTGCAGATATACCCACGCGTTAAAGAATTTGATCTGATGTTGTTTGTGATATTGTAGTACTTAAGCTGCGAAAGAAAAGTTTGCAATTAAAATAGTAGACAACTTAATCTAATATTTTTCAACTTAAATTTAAACCCTAGGAGATAAATACAATGTATATCAATACTATCGAGTTTCGATAAATAATACTTGTTACCTCTCAAATCGATATTGCCACCTTATTAAATAGCAACTTGGTGAGTTTGACTCTAAAAGTTTCTCTTTAATCACTAACAAAGTACAAACTCAAAGGTAATACTGCAGAGATTCGTACTAGGCATGAGGTATGAAGTAAGCTCGTCATTTGTCTGGAATAAGGAAACTGCGAGTCATCCAATTTCAAGTAGTACGAGTCCAAATTTGGTCAGACATAGGCAGATTTTATTTAAAATTATGTTCTCGGGTATCAAACACTCATCTAAATGTAGTTAAAATAAAAAAACCATTATAAATACAAAAAAAAAAAAAAAAAAAAAAAAATCAAATGAATTAACTTTCGTTATTGTGACTGTGCCAGTCTTGCAGAAGTTTCAGGAATTTCAAGTTTTACCCGATACAGTATCTGTTTTTACTGAAAGACTTTCTGGTTTTTTGTAACAGACTTGTATCTGAAGCGATCGGCCAAATTGAGAAAATCAAGACACTATTTGTTGAAATTTATATTTTTCCCATTTACAAGAATCTCGAAAATTCATGTGATCCTTAAAGTCCGTGAGAATCATGGAAAGGACAATAGACTACTTTAAAAAAGTCGAGCCAAAGAGTTATCGGACAACCTAACTGGGCATGTAGTGATCAAGGACACAACTACACTCTAATTATTAATTAAGTCTCGTAGCTCTCCGACCCCCTTGACACGATCGGTAGGTAGCACCTGAATAATACATCCATCAGCGCGTCAAACAAAAAGACTCTCTTAGCACATGATTTATTAAAGCCCTTGGCTACCGCGTACCCACTAATAGTATAGTTCTCCTATAGAGAAAAGCAGCTGAGGAGGAATTACCCACTTTTACCCGCAAACGATTTTTACTGGACAAGTACAGTATAAATACTATAGTATACTTACAGGTGGTAATGATTCCAAAATAATCATATTTTTTTAATTCACAAATTTTTTTCTCAATAGAATTAGCTTAGTACTGATAAATTTAATAGTATTAGGACATCTAATGGGTAGCGATTTTTATCCTTACCTATTACATATTCGATATTGGAGTGGCGTCAATTTTGGCTGCAGCTATGCAGTCTACATATATGAATACATGTTATCGCACGTAATACGGTAGAGGCCGCGACAACGATGTCCTTGGCAGTTGTATTATGGACGGGCGATTTTGGTCGCTCAGCAGGTCAAGAGACTGCGTGATTTTTCTTGAAATAGTAATTTAAATTTCATTAATTTCTTTGTAAGAAAAAAGATAACAATCATCATTTATATAATTTAGATGGTCTGTTTGTTTACTGATAAATCAATAATACAATTTTTTAGAAAATTGAACAATGAAAAAAAAAAATGATAAAAGAATAAGAAAAGAAAGGAAAACAAGAAAAAAAAATTGCATCAAAAGTCGTGTTTGTTAGCCTGTGATTTGTGGCGCTGAGATAGAAAAGAAATCATTTTTTATAAACCATATTCAAAAATATCTGTTCTTCGTCAACTTATTTACAAACAAAAAGTACAAAATGAATACATAGTTTGAATACTCATGAAAATAATAACAGAAGAGGACAAAATATCCAAAAGTTGTGGTCGTAGGGTTAAAAAGGCACTCGATCGAGCTTGCGTTAACGCAGGTGTGGTGGGAGGAAAAAACTCTTGAGTTTGAGTAGATTGGTTATAGTTTTTAAAGAGTAGGGGTAAAAGGAGTTCGTATTTGCTACAAGTAAATACGTGGCCCTTCGTAGAATTTCGATTGGTTGAAACAGTGGGCTCCAACATTCGATTAACCAGGGGTGGTAATGGTGGTCCTGATGTTGGAAATGTCCCAATATATTATTCATTTCATACCAAAGTATTAATAATATAAATCTCTGGCAACTACGTTGGTTTATTTTATGGAATATTTTTTGTTGGACGCAGAGAACTAATAAAGAAAATAAGGTAGAAAAAAAAAATTGTGAAAATTTTCGTTGATTTAAAAAAGACTCTTAAAATGTGAGGAATTCGTTTATTTCAAAATAAATAGAATTCTTTGTTAATGTTTTTTATGATAAATAATAATGACTCACTTGAATCACTTGCACTTGCATAACATTTTGTTTTACAATTATCTAAATCTCATATCTTCTAGACCTAAGAATTCTTGTTTGGATCGTAGAATTGTTGTTTTTATCTTAGGAAAAAAAAGTAAAAAATCTTGTACGATGAAAAACAAACTTTGTTGTCTAGTAATTTAGATGTAAAAAGTTTAGTCAAAAATGTAATTACAGCAGTAATACATGCATCATAATTAATTTAAATTTCAAAAAAATTAAAAAATAATATTTCCTTTAACTTTATTTAGTACATGCTGCACAAAATCATTTAGTGCTTCATTGCTTATTTTTACATAGCTGTCAATATCTTCTTCTGATTTTTTTGGCTCTTTCTTGCCAGAGAAGTAGCCACGTGCTTACGAAACTACCACATAGGCTCGAAACATAAAAAATCCTCCACACCAACAAATAAATGGCTTGTGATTTTATTTAAACACCGAAAAGAGAGTATTCGATCAATAACATGATGTACTTACAAAAGGGTCAGTGCTTGATTCCAAAAACAGATGGTAGAAAAAATAAACGTTAAACAAAAACAAGCGCGGGACATATAGGAACAATTATAAATATATTATAAGCAAAGCAGCATAGTAGCGGATGGTAAAATTCAATTGTCATGCTTATTGTACGTATTCGTACTGTAACGCTTTCTGGGCTCGACTCTATATAGTATCGCTTCTTTGATTTATGCCGGATGAAGCTGTAGAAAGTTTCCGATGTCGAAAAGAAAAAGCTCATAAAAACATTTTTAAAAGCGTGTAGGCTGTTATAATGACATACATATGATCTTAATTGCAGAAAAAAAATGTTTTGCAATGTATGTAATTCCCAACTTCAGGAAAATTAAATTATCATATTATCAGTAAGCTTAGCATAAATCGACGTTAACAAAATACTGTTCAAAGTTGTATAAATATTGTTAAAATAAGTATAACTGAAGAAAAATATAAGGCAAAAGACAACTTACGTGATTGCTAATTATACCTAAAAAATATACCAAAATGCTCCATCAATAGGTAACTTAAATAAAAATATTAAAACTTTAATTTAATATATTTTTTGTAACAGTATTCTGCTTTTTCTTTGACTTAGTTAATTTCTAGCCATAGTAGATGAAAAATTTAATGTATTTATTCAACGATTTTTATTCTACTATGCCTACATCGTTACGGGTATTATTAGAAAGCCTCGCAAACAATAATTTTTTTTAAATTAAAATATTGAGGACAAAATTGTACTTGGTATAAGTGGAAAGAAAGTTGAGAATGGTTCAAGTTTAATAATTACCATATTGTAAAATGCTTACAATATTATTTTTATTTTCAGATAAACATGATAAAAACTATGAAATATCTTAGTTTTTTGGTTAATTGTTTGTGAATAAAATATATTTAATAATGGAAGGACATCATTTATTATTTCTTATTATACATTCTCTTTCGTAGATAAAAACCATGAGTCAATCGATATTTTTACTGTTAATTACAGTCTATACATTGGCCATTGGCTCATTTTTAGAAGGAGCATATAAATATAAGAAGTTATTGTCTAAGTCGAGCCACGCCTCAACTTTATCCGAATCAAATTGTTCTAGATTGTTAACTTTCAGGGGTGTTTTTGAGTAAGCGTTTTCGTTCTCGTCATCTTCAACTTCCTTGATGCCGGTTACTACAATAGATTTACCACTGACCTAAGCCATGAACACATTTTTCAATTAAAAGAACCTTACTTTGTATTAATTGCATAGTATTGAAACATCTGATAGCTAGAGACTTTTATTTGTATGATAAAAGTTTTGGCCAAAGTAGAGCATAAGACTTGTTGGCAGGTACTTATTCAATTTAATTTTAAAATTAAACGCGAGTGAAACTTAATGATGAATAAGTAAAACCGGACAAATACTTAAACAAAGACTTTGATACTTATGATGACGTTGAGCGTATTGGAAACAAATATTGTAGTATCTATTTCCCTCAGACGTTTTAACTTGAAATGCACCACTTTATTGAATTTTCGAGAAACGTAGAGAAATCGAGATATTCGTCTTTGATTGATCGTTTTCTCACCTTATCATTATTGGCGGCTGAGATGCGAGGATCATCCTTAGATATCGATTCAATTGCCAACTGCCTTGTCTCTTGGAAAGTGTTGCTAGGAGATATAGTTTGGTGACCCACCAACTTATATTCAAAGTGGCTTTCTTTGGACCTGCTATTAATGGGGGATGCGGCTCAAAAGGTGGATAAGTCGAATCCTCTTCAGACATTTTAAAACAAATTCCAGTGTAACATGAAATACTCGATTAGTTTGAAAATAAAAGTGCGAATTGTGGTTAAAGTTACTTAACAAAAACCTCTTAGTTGTGAGAATAGTGACACGAGTCGGTTGGTCTGGAGAGTCTGATTATCTCACTTTCGCGTTCCAATCAAATCTTTCCAACCTGCCCCGATAACTTAGAATATTGATGACGTGACTGCAATTATATACAACAGTTCGTGAGCTACGACTGCTAACTGCTACGAGGCGAGTTTGGTTTTACCACTGATTCGAGGGCCTTATCGTGGCCAAGCTGCCGAACAAGGCGTACATAGTTTTGTTCATTAGCTGAGCATGGAAGGATTACAACGAGTATACGTCAGACGATTCGCGCGGAAATGTGCTTGCAGGTACACACTGCGCCGCAAGGAAGGGCCCAAAAATCCAAGGAAACAATAGAATTTCGAGACATTATACAAATATCAGTGTGTAAATTTTGTGTTAGTACAATATTTTATTTCAATCTTATCGAATAAGACGTAACTCAATTATACCATAAAATAACTTGTTTTAACAAATCTATGACAAGGTATAAGTTATCTCGCAAGTTACTGTTGTAATTTTGTCCAACTGATATAAGTACAAGTCTGATCGTAGTATATATGCTCAACCAACTAAGACAACGTGTATTACAAATATGGTGAAAATGACATGTTTTAAGAGAAACAATGTCAATAAATAAGTATACTACCTTATTAATTTTTTCTACGTTAAATATGTCCTAGTAAGTGTCATAAAACTATTAAAAAATACGAAAAAAACGTGCATCACTTCTTATGAGATATGACTTCTTATCACTCAGTATCTATTATACGTACCCTACTATGTTTTTGTATCGTATAAAAAAAATTGATGCAAGAAAGCTCGTGCAACTTAAATAGATTTGTATCTTTAATACATTGGTCATCAACTATTGAGTAAGGATGCGAAGAAAATAAAAACGTAATTAGCCAGTTTATTGTTGATTAATTTTTGTTAAATAGAGGAATTTATCTGCTGGTGAATAACGCCGTTATGACAAGAAACAGAAAATTTTTACATAATTAATTAGAAAATTCTTAACTCGATATTGTAATTTGAAGTATTGAAATAAAGATTTTTAAAAGTTATTGTTGAATTATATAATAGTTAGGAAAATGAAATAAAAATGTACACAAATTTACAAAGTTTTTTAACTTGTAAGTTCCTGGCTTAATATTCAAACGTTTTGTGAATAAATAACAAGTTCTAAAGCTTTTTATGGAACATAGGAAGAAGAAGATATTTAAGGAAGCAATGGGCAGTTTTTTCCCGGTGTTTCCCTGTGGCCTTTTCCATTAAAACGGTCTCACTCAAATTTTTTTTCATGTATTATGACCTGTTAAACACGATTTTTAATTGTGGCTTGGTCTTGAATGCACATAATAATAGTAATTAACAAATTTTATTAACAAATTGAAAAATCATAAAATTTTGTTAAAAAAAATTTATTCTTATTCTTTGACACTCCTAAAAAAAATGTTTGATGAAATTTTTTTCTACACGTCATACTTTTTAAGAAAAAAAATGTCAAACTTTAAAAAAATTAGAAATATGCAATTTATAACCGTTAATATTTTGATCGTTGAAAAACTTTTTGCAACTCTGCAAGGCGTTAAAGATTTCTGAATTATTTTCCTTTAGAAACACAAAAATTTGAGACTGGTAAAAAAATTTGTCTCTTATTGATAAGCTTTGAATAGTGAGCTTCTTGCTATGCTACCCATGGTTTGCATACATCTAAAAATAAAATGTACACCTTTGACTTTAATCACTCTACCTAACATTTTTTCAGGCATTTTCATTAGCCATACGATATTATTTGTAGGAGGTTGTCTCATAACTATCAAATGAATAGTTATAAATAAATTTTGCTACAAATTAGAAAATAGAAATTTTTTTTTGGTAAAATATTGTCTTTTTGTTCCTTGGTTAGTTTTAAATAAAAATTATCTTGTAGAATTTTTCTCTACATGTCAGTGGGTATAAAATTAAACTAGCAAATTTGAATAGAATCGTCATTCATTTTTAACAACACGTGAAGTAGTACCCAGTACCGCAAACAGGAATGGATCAGATTAGAGGACGTGTTTGTCTGCTTGTGTTCACATATTAATCATTTTGTATAAACTATCTACAAAAAAATCTGTTTTTAGTAACCTTATTTCCAAACGGTGAAAAAAAAATTAATACATAGCTCGAACACTCATAAATATAATAAAAAAGAGGAGAAAATATCTAAAACTTGCGGTCGCGGGGGAAAAAAGGCACTCGATCGAGCTTGCGTTAACGCAGGTATGGTGGGAGAAAAAAGCTCTTGAGTTTAAAAAGATTGGCTGTGATATTCAAAGGGTAGGAGTGAAAGTAGCTCGTATTTGCTACGAGTAGATACGTGGTCCTGCCTAGGGTTGTGATTGGTTGAAATAATGGGCTCCAAAGTTGAATTGACCAGGTGTGTTGGTGGTAGTCATGATGTTGGAAATGTCCCAATATATTATTTAGTTCATACCAAAGTATTAATATTTTAAATCCCTGGCAGCTACGTTGGTTCATTTTATGGAATGTTTATTGTTGTACGCAGTAAATCAATGAAAAAGTTTAGGTAGAGAACGAAAAATTACGACGAATTTTTTTTTATTTTGAAAGCGCTTAAAAAATAAGAAATTTGTTTAATCTTAAATCGATAGAATGTTTTGTTAAAGTTTTTCACAATAAATAACAAGGATTGACTTGAATCACTTGCACTTGAATAATTTTTTTTTTTTAAATTATTTAAATCTTACATCGTCCAGACCTAAAAACCCACGTCTGGATCGCATTATCATTTTTTCTATCTTAAGGGGAGAAAAAATAATAAATCTAGTACCATCAAAAACACAAATGTTTTAACAAGAGCTGTTGTTTTATTATAAAGGTAAAGTTAAATTATAAATAAAACTACAGTAAATGTGTATATATATATATATTGTAACGGGCGGTTAAAACTTAAACGCCGTTTACACTCATCTAGACTGCGCGAGGAAGAAAGGCCAGAGAGAGAGAGAGCGAGAGGGGAAGGGATCGCGATAATGCGTGCGAAAGAAAGAGAGAAAGAAGAGACAAGCGTCTTGATATGAGTATTAGCGAGGGTCGCTCTTGGCCATTAGGCCAGACGGGATTAGGTATAGGTAGGAAAAACACGTGTGCGTCTCTCGCCCGCTACGTTTGTCAAGCCACGAGAGGACAACCTCGCCATCGCCTCGCCCGCTTCTGCACCCACGTACCGTCGACGAGAAGGCTTACCGACTAGACACCAGGTCGAATATCTCTGCTGAGAGACCAACTGCTAGGCGAGCAGGTGCAAATAAGGGGCTGCGAAAAGCCAGGTAAGCGCAGTGCGTGCGCAAGAACCATAATAGCCGCGTAATCTCTCTCTGTGCCCGGTCGAATTATCACTGGCCGTCGGCCCCGAGATAAAGCCTTCCTCGACCGTACAGGCTTTGCCGTCAACGCGATCGAGCGAAATACACACACACACACGCGCGCGTATGCTTTTGTACTAGTGCAGACAAATATAGTTTCCGTTTTTTTGATCATTATATGTTTGTTTTGCTTTGTGCGAGCCTTCCCTTGCATGAAGCCCTTCCGACTACTCTTTCCTTACAGGTTTTATCTATAGCAATCTTGGCGTCCAGAAGGGAGCTGTAAGCCGAGCATCGGCCTTATCCTGCCGCCTCCGCGGGCTCGCGCGTAAACACCAACGCGCGAGCGTCCTGAGCTGAGCCAGAGCTGAGCTGGCCTCTCAGCAAGCAGACGTGAACGAGAAAAAGCGGACTCGCTGTCCGCGTTGTAACGTGAGTGTGTCTCCGTACGTGCCCGGGAAACACAGTCCCGGTCAGAGTATCCCTCGAATTAATTTGTGGCTATCAAGGCCATAAGTGAATACGGACACCCCGTTACAATATATATATATATATATATATATATATATATATATATATATATATATATATATATGTATGTGTAAACATTTTTTTAAACATCAAAATTATAACAAAGTAAATTTATTTCCTTTAATTTTATGCAGTGCGTGCTGCACAAAAATATAAGGTGTTTTATTGCTTATTTTAAAATTGCGGTCAACAACATACTTCGATTTTTTTGGTCTTGCTTTGCCAGAGAAGTAGCTACGTTCTTGTCAAATCACTTAACTGGCATTAAATATAAAAAAAGGACACACACCAACACAGAACTGGCTTGACCAACACCCAAAAAAAAGCGTTCGATCAATGACATGATTTACTTACAAGTGGGTCAGTGCTTGTACTAAAAAAAGATCATAGGAAAAATAAACGTAAAACAAAAACACGTGCAGGACATATACAAACAGACATAAATAAATTATAAGTAGAGCTGCGTCGTAGCAGGTGGTGAAACTGTATTGTCATGGACGTTGTATGCATTGGTACTATCACACTTCTTGGGCTCAATTCTATATTGTCTTATGCTCTGATTCGTCAAGAATTTTGATCAGATAGTAAGTATGAATAAAAATCATACTTGTTGGATCTCTTTTAATGCTATTTATATTTTATACATAAAGCTTGTTTAATTTGAAAAAATTTGTTTAATTTTTAGGTCAGTAGTGGATTCATTCTAGTTATGGGTATCAAAATAAGTAAACAAGACGAGGATGGATACGATTCCTTAGAAACCACCGTAACAAATAACATACGAGATGAATATGATTTGGATAAGGTTGAGGCTGGCTCCCATCGGACAATAATGTCTTAAAAATGAGTCAGTCGTCCAAAGACTGTGATCAACATTAAAAATATCGATTGACATACGATTTTCATCTACGAAAGAGAATGTGAAAGGAGAAATAATAAATGATGTCATTCTTCTATCTAATCTATTTTATTTACGAATACTTAGTCAACTAAAATATTTTGACACGTTTTACTTTTGATCATATTAGTACAAGGATGAAAATGAAAATTTAGATACTTCTTAACATAAGTTACGAAGTATATTCATTTATTTATCGATTTTCTTCTCACTAATATTAACTGCCGTCTCTTTATCCTACACTCAATAGAGATATTTGTAGTTGTACTAATAGTCTACTGGCAAAATACTCGTAAGTTAGTATGTACCGTAGGATAATTTCTAACGAAATTTTCTCTTGATTTTGTTGTTATAAAAGATTTCACAGGTCCTAAGTTATTTGACAAATAACTTGACTGTCGTGTTCTTACGCTCAAGATACTTATGTGCTCGTTGGTTTTATTTAAAAAAAATGAGTCATTGGTTCTTTTATTTTATTATTTTTTTATGTTTGTATTTACAGTTTAATTTTTTTTTATAAGAAGACCAGATAATTTGTACTGCATGGAACAACAGCTAGAAGTCATATTTTTTGTTGTTGTATACATTATCACGTGTTTGTTAGCTAAAATTATTATCTGCAAAGCATGTATGTTAGTCACTTTGAATATTATACGTACCTTTTTGCTTTTACCTTAACATTGCATAATTTTTTTTAAGCTTTTGTTTTTACCTGTACAATTAAGATAAAGTGCTATTCCTCATTTGTCCGTAATAACATTACGAAATGCAATAATAGCGCTCTGTTCTACTTACATATATGTAAACATGGCCTCTGCTTAACGTACCCACCCTTTTTTCCTGCGGATAAGGACATATACAAGTACAACAGCCCCTATTCTCTTAAAAACGCTTCCTCGAACTCTTACCCCACCAAAGTCAAAAATTTCTAATATTTTATCTATACTTTCCAGCATAAAACAAAGTAGCGACACTATATATAGAGTTAAGCCGAAGAAGAATAGTTTATTCCCTCAAGTATCGCGTGTCGGTACTGACGCGTTAATGTGCATGACAATTCAAATTTACCACCTTCTATACTACGCAGCTCTGCTCACAACATATTTGTAATTGTCTGTATAATATGTCCTGCACCTGCTTTCGTTTCACGTTTCTGTTCCCCTATGAAATGTTTATTGGATCAAGCACTAACCCATTTGTAAGTAAATCGCGTTATTGATCGAACACTCTCTTTTGAGTATTTGTATAAAATCACAAATCAGCTGTTTGTTGGTGTTGATGCTTTTTTAATATTTAATGCCAATGTAGTGTAAAGGAAATACAAAAAAAATTAAAGTATGATGTTGACCGCTATCTTAAAATAAGGATTTCGTTTGGAGAAGAAGTATATTTAACTGGTTTTCAAGTGAAATAACTAATATTACGTGCTAATCACATTGACTTTTTCTAAAACGATTTTTTTCAGTGGATTTTACTTTTTTTTCTAACTGATGTGCAAACACATAATTAAAGATAATCGTTTTTTACTTTATAGTAGTTTCGTTGCATTTGAAAGAAGCGTCGATTTGAGGAGAAAAAAAAAAAAAAGAATTGATCATTAAAGCTCAAAACAGTTTCTCTTCATAATAAAACGATCAAAACTGTAGCAGTAAGAAATAATTTATGTAAGGTCTGACAGCAAGTTGACTAAATCTTTGAAGATTGTGGACCATATTGTGAAAGGAAGTAATTTTCGACGAAGTAACAATTGATCCCATTTTTACTGACTTATATATAATCAACATAATATTGTAGTATGTTGGTATACTATTTATAACCACTTTTACACGCTAAAAATAGACAAATTCTATTCATTAAAATTATTTTTATTTTATTTTATTTGTCAACTAGGTCGCGAATGTCAATTTTTTTTTTTTTACCGATATAACTCGTCATGGCAAGACGACATCCCAAATATACTGTGTATCTTTACCAGTTGTGAAGTTGTTCGACTTTTGTGTCTCTTCCAAATGTGAAGTTGCTGGACTTTTGTGTAATTGGCGGCAGGTATTGTTTATTTGCCTCATATGTACCCCAACTCTTATTCCAATACCTGTGCGCCTTTTCGGCCTCGATTCTCAAAGGTGGGGAAAGTAGAAAAGAGAAGCTAGAAAAATAGAGAAGAAAAGCGAAGTTAGTCGAGTCTTACTAATCTTCGGTAAGTCGGGTATATTATCTAGAGCCGTTAGAGACACGCCCTACTTGTCTCAAGAGGTTACAATAAAGTTACTTTAACCGCAATTCGTGCCTTTATTTTTTTGTCAATCGAAAAAGCCACGTCACAATAGTATTTTTATCAAAATGTCTGATGGAACACATAAATCATATAAAGACGACCCGGGTCTAAATATACCATCAGATTTTGAAGATCCCGATTCAGTAATGTTAGCGGGTCACGAGATTACATCTCCTAGCAAAACTTCCCAAGAGACGAGGCAGTTGGAGATTGAGCCGATATCTAAGGATGATCCTCGCATCTCAGCCACCGATAGTGATAAGGTGAGGAAACGATCAATTAAAGACGAATATCTCATTTTCTTTTCATTTCTCGAAAATTCAATAAAGTGGCGTATTTGCAGGGCACCTATATACAGAAAATAGATTCTACTACATTTGTTCCGAATACGCTTAACGTCAACGTAAGTACGAAAGTTCTTTGTCGAAGTCTTTGTCTAGGTTTACTTTTTATGTATTAAATCTTTTTTGTGTTAAATGCTGGACTAAAATAAAAAAAGTATGTGCCAACTAGTCTTTAATTTTACTTTGTCAATAAATTTGATGAGCTCATAGGTATGAATAAAACTTTAAACCTGTTGGATGTTTTAAAATACTTTTTTATTCACACGCATGAAAATTATTTTATGACAATAAAATATGTTAGTGAGAAAAGTATGTTTAATTTTCAGGTCAGTGGTAAATCCGTTTTAGTAAAAGGCATAAAGATAGTTGAAGAAGGTGAAAACGAAAACGCTTTCCGAGAAACCACCTTAACATGTAAGATTCCAGATAAGAATGATTCGGATAAGGTTGAGGCGTGGCTCGACTCGGACAATGTCTTGTATTTATATGCTCCAGCTATTCATAAGTAGACTGTGATCAACCTTATAAATGTCGATTTATGGTTACAGTAACTAAGAGATAATATAAAAAAGATATATAATAAATAATGTCATTATACTGTCTAATTTATTTTATTCACAAATAGTCATCTAAAATATTTTGAGATCTCATAGTTTTTATCATATTAATACAAAAAATAAAATTAAAATTTGAACACTTCATAAAATAAGTTAAGTATTACATTTATACAGTTGTCGATCTTCTTTTCAATAATATCAAGTGCTATTTTTTTTATCCTACACTCAATCGAGATACTTATAGTTAAAAAGTCTACTGAAAAAATTTTTGTAATCTAGTAGGTACCGTTGGATAATTTCTAACAAAATTTTCTCTTGATTTTGTTGTTATGAATGATTTCACAGGGTTTGGGTCAGTTGACATGGCTAAAACGTTATCTAACAAATTTTTCTCATGATTGTTGTTATGAAAGATTTTACAGGGTTTGGGTTATTTGACAAGGCTAAAACGTTATTACAAACAACAGCTCCAGAAAAAATATTTATATGCAAGATTTAACACGATTATTAGTTTTTTTAACAAGATAAATCTTTATAAGTCATAAATAAATTTTTTATGTAAATAAATAACCAGAATGCCTATAAAAAATGTTTTTAAAGAAATTTAAAGTAATAACTATTTAGGAATCATTTTAGTTTTTTTTTCAGCCACCTCAATTTGCCTCTTGCCACATATAATTGATAGTGACAAAAACTGTCCAGTTTGTTACTTATTTTTCTGCAATATAACTCCTTTAAATAACATCTGCCAAACAATAAAAAGTATCTCGTTAAGGTTGATGTAAGATAAGCTCATTGATGTTATGATTTAATTTTTCTAAGAATTAAAAATTTTTATTTCTAAAACGAAGCACCTGACAAAAAAATACTTTTTTAAATATAATATTTAAAATACGATACAATTTAGTGAAATATGAGATATTATACTACACAATAAAGAATTCAAAATCAAATTTAGAAAAACAGTAGTGTAATTAAAAAATTTTAAAAATGACGGTCTTTCTTTCAACACAACAATTTTTTAGTGCAATAAGTAATATATTAACATGTATACAGTATACTACTAAGAATTTTTTTGACCGATACATTTTTAATGAGCAAACATTATATATGACTTCTAAAAATTACTCACAAAGGAGTTAAAATTTTAATCTTATTAGCATGTGCTTGTAACAATTAAACATTATTTTCTGTAATTTTTCCATCGAATTTAAGTTTAACTTTTTGTCTTTGTGTTTCAAAAAAAAGAAGTAACTGACCTTTTTACTCATTTACCATTTTCCTTGATAAAGAACTAAAATTAAATTTATAAAATATAGAGGCAAAATAAAAAAGATACAAACAAATGATTTCTTAGAATATTTATTTTAACACTTTTATAAAAATTTACAAATTTATTTACTGCATGACATTGAAAGTATTATTAACACTTACTTTGATTAAACATTTAACTTATAATTAACATTTAATGAAAAAATATAAGACTTAGCAAATTTTTAACTGCACATCTTGTATTGTAGAATAAAAAATATGCGAACAATAATTATTTTTCAAAATGATTGATTCTTTACATTTTTTATTTAATCTTTATAAGTCAACTAATGATGTAAATTATGAATAATTTTGAAATGTTCCTACATGCACTTATAGGCACCTTACAGAGGGTCAGGGCACAGTGTGTCAGATGCAGAAGCTTCTTTTGATGGGCTCTGCTCAACTCTGCTGTTTGCTGTACTCAGGACCAACACAAACACAATCCTAATAAGCCAATCGCTAGCTCGGAATCTTACGTCTGTAAGCTTCATAAGTTTGAGTGACACATCGATGTGTATATGTTGTGTGAGTAATATACATGTATACACAGTTTCTAAAGAAAGTCTTGAACATGGTGGCTCACCTGCCACACTGTGCCTTGGCCCTCTGCAAGGTGATTTACAGTCTACAGATTACAGAAGGCACCTGGCACATTATTGACATCTGACGGTGGAATCACCCTTAATCCTCAATGTCTGGTCAGTTCAAATCCAAATGACATAACAATGATTAAATATAGCTATTTCATTTGAACTTTTAGGTTACAACCCTGCATTTTAAGAATAACTTTTAAGAATGATATCGTGATATCCAGTTTCTTTTAAAAATTCGTCAAGAACTATGGCACTCCTTTGATTACTACTAATAAATAACTTTAAATTTTAGGAGGCCCAACTTCCTAGTCTCCGAGAAATAAAATCAGAAACATTTCCGGTCAAACATATAGATTCGTGTGGAGAGATTATTATTGTTTACTAATGGTTAATTGTAAATCAATAAATACTATTAAATTTTACTGGAATCGCTTGAAAAACTATAACAATGAGATTAATTGCGATTAAACTTATTAATTAAAATTTCAGTGAGTCTAGCTTTAATGATTTTTAAATTTATTAACTTAGAATTATTGCAAAATGTGGTGAAGAAATATGTATGTAGTTAGTACAGGTCAGTACAAAATCTATATTTAGGAGTAATTTTCTTACCATGAGCGTTAAATCTTTGGCATAATTGAGCAGAAACACGAGTTTTGCAAGTTAATAACTAATATACATGAATCGGGGTTCTTATGGGGTATAAGGCCACAAAGGGCGTGGCTGCGGCTCTCTGTACTGAGAGTAAACTAAAAAAGGCTTCCCATCATTGTACAAACGGTTGGTTTTCTTTGGTTTCCTAAGTTTCTTGTTTCTCCTACACGGTTTTCTTACAAGATACTGTACAATCTGTCTGTGACATTTCTCATACAAAAATATGATTAGACTTAGGGAAAATCCACTTAATAAAAACACAAACAGTGGAGTGACTTCAGAAAGACCTAGTGATGTAAATGAAACTTCTTTTTTAATACCGAATTTGGCCCGATTTTTGTTTTTTCTCCGAGAAATTATTCCATTCTCTCTATACTTTTGGATGCTGAAAAAAATTTACATTATTAAAATTGTCCGGCATAAATTTTTTATTTAAAAATACTTACTGATGATTTAAAAATTCAAGAAGTGGATCTCCTTTGTTCAAAACTATACCTTTTTTTCTAAAGTTACCTAGTGGAAAAGCTAAGATTTTGCAAGGTTTTTTGAAAGTTACTGGACTCCGAAATTCACCAATATTATAGAGAACTACCCTTTCGTTGCATACCTACATTAAAAAAAAAATTTTTAAGATTAACACGCTAAAAAGTAATCTATTTTAATTTATATAATTTGTACATTTTTCAAAAATTTTCCAGAATTGCCCTAGTTTGAAGTGTACTAGTTTAGAACCGTATTTATTGCACACACACGCGCGGACACACAAACATAGATTGATACGAATCATTTGTATAAACGTCTCCAAAAGTAAAAAATTACATTATAAAGTTTAATAATATCTTCGTAGGGGTAAGCGGTACAATTATTGACACCTTAAGGTAGTGATTGACCCCTGTATGATTTGTATGTCTATATATAAAGGCTCCATTTAAAAATGCACGTGGCGGTCAATCACTATCAGGGGGTCAAAAACTGTACCCATTACCCCTATAACTATTTTTCGAGTGAAATGTTAAAGATAATTCTTAATGACATTTACACAAATTTCTTAAGTGCCAAAAACTTTTGTCTACGGTAGAATATAAAAAAACAACTATCTTTTGTCAAATTGTCCTACCACCATTACAAATAAAAGTGTTAAAAATAATTTTCAAATGCTATTGAGAAAGGTGATGCATTGTTTAGTATCTTCAAAAATTATCAACGTAAGTTAAATATTTTACATTACCTGCTGTATAGCCTCTTGGAAGGTTGTAGGTAGACTATTCTCATCTTTCAAAAACAATCTCAGTTCGTCATTTATATTGTCCTTTGAGCTCTAATAAAATATCACTGGATAAAGTTTTTAAGTACAATGTAATTGATATATTCAATTAAAACTTTACAAAATTACCGAGAAAAACGTTAATGAGTCAGTGTTTTTTACAATAATCAATTGATATGTTTTGTCCTCTAGAAATCCACGCGCATTTCTAAATGGAATGTGTGGTTTTGAAACTGTAGCAAAACTTGTAAAACAGCCTGCGTACATTGAAATAACAATGAATGCTGTCAGATATAGCGATAGTCTTGCCATCTTGGATGATATGGAATTGAATTGTTCATCTGTAAATTTAAAAAAAATGTAGGTATAGACAGGTAATTCCATTGTATAAGTGTATCTAAATTTTTAGGGTTCTTAAATTATATTTAAAAGTATATGATGATTAACAAGATCAAAGACGTACATTTTGCAAACTTGAATAATCATCTATGATTTTTTTATTTTTTACACTCAAGTTTCCAGAAATTGTGGAAAATTGTTTTACCAAGTTAGTGAAAAAAACACCTCCTTCTGCCATTTATGAAAGTTTGTAAGAGAAGTTCAAAATGGAGAAGCGGGCCAAAAAAATGTATGTTATATTTGAGCATTTTAGGAGTGCACACAAATTTTTCTAGATTTTTTATGAGCGGAAATTTTCGAGAAAATAAGAAATGAAAAATTGACAGTTTAAAACGGTTTCTTATGAGAGAGCAAGGTTAGGTTTGCCTTTTAATTGAAATTAAGGTATATTCTAAATGTGTTGTTTAAAAAAAAACGTTTTTATAGATAACTTGGTGCTAAAGAAAGATGCTCGATAAAAAAAAAAATCAAACTTTGCCAGGCATTTTTAAAAAATATAAGCAGTTAGAGGTCGTACAGTTTAAAAATTGTAGAGGACAAGAGCAGCTGCGGTAAAGGGGGCCCAGATGCGTTAGTGGGGAGGGGCCTCCCCGTTCCTCGCCTCTCTAAATGATACTCCCAAACCTCCTTAAAAAGTTTTTTTTTTATATCTTATTTTTCCTAACTTTCTTTGCACACTCCTCATTTAAAAAAAGTATTTGTCTCCACGTTATGGATCACCTGCAGGTGGTTAGTATTTTATATCTATAGAGTTATTAAAATAGAATTGAGATTTATGAGGGCATTCGAGTCCACGAAATTTTTTAAATATTGTGTATTTTTACCTCCCAAAGATGATAAACCATGAAATTCGTCATTATTTTTCTGTTGTTGATTGTTATAAAACAAATTACATGAACTGAGAACATTTTTCAATTTTGGTAACCATAAAATTTATTCCGATTCTTTGACATATTTTGAACAAAAATTGATGGAGATATATGTACTCAAACCCCACAGATTTTAGGTAAAAAAGCTGACCACTTGTTTCTTAACCATTGCTGATTTATTTTTAACTCAGCTGGGCTCAAATTTTTCCTTAAAACGTGTACTTCAAGATAAAAAAAGACTCATAACAATCTGCAACTTGGCAACCACGGTATTGTTAATCAACGCACAGCTGTCTTAGATAATTTTTAGGCTCTTATGTATATCAACAATCAATAGTTACAAAAACTTTAGGAGGTAGACACGTACACCAACATATCACTATGTAACCAATTTGGATCACCCATATACTATTTTTTAAATTTGTTTTATATTGAAAATACATGATTTTTAAGTGGCTTCTTTTTGTTCTCTGACAAAGTAATAAGGCACTCCCATAATTTTGTTGCACCTAAAAACTAATTTAGGATATATTATCATGAAGAAAGAAAGCATAATGACATGTAGAAAATCGCTATAATAAAAAGTATAAAAATATAAATAATAATATAATGGTAATCAAAAAATTAATAATAAAATCGAATGGGTTTATGGTAAGCATTTCATTAATTATCTCATATTCGTGTATATTTACGCATGGGTATATTATTTTCTAAAAGTATATATGAAAATTTTCATTTTTCAAGAGTGATGATCTAGTCAACTCTATTATTTAATTAAAACAACCCAACCTTTGTAAAATGTAATTTTACCGAATAATTGTTCTTTATAATGACAATCTTGTACGATATGGTATAAATAAGATAAATTTAACATCTTTGCTGCATTTTTGAATAAACAATCTTAAACAGTTTACCTGTAAATTCCTGATGGACGAACATACGCCACACGTTTAAGAAACTGTCCGACAGTTTGAAAATAAATCCTCTTCTATCATTATGTAATACTAAAATTACGCTAAATAGAATTGATGAAATAGCTATAAGTATAATCAAGAAAATCCAAATGCGTTTGCTGAAAACCTATTTAATAAAAGAGATAAAACGTAATAAAGAAATCAAGTCATGAATATTTTACAATTAAAATATTTCACCTCAAAATAAGCATTCCATGGAATCTCCATGGTACCTGGTAATTTATAGTATAATGTGTCTTGCAAATCCATAATTTCAATCGTTACGTCATAATCATCCAAGTTTTTGTTCGTTAAAAACTCGCCGGGAAGAATAATACTTTCATTTAATAATTTTGTGGACTTAATTAATGTGTTATTGACACTTTTATGGGATTCCTTCTTGATATGGGAGCCATTTTTAAACTTATATGCTAATCCTGTGTTAGATGCAAAATCTTCCACTATTTCAGAATAAAAAGTAGAAATCTACGAGCATTGAAGGAAAATAATTAAGTTTTTGTGAATGCAATAATTGTGATATTTTGAAATAAAACAATTTGTATTAAATCAATTCGATACCTCAGCAGTAATTGTAGCCGACGCACCACTTAAATTCTTTCGTCTCTGTACCAAAGCACGCTTGTCTATTACGGTCAATCCTTCCTTGATGCTCCACTCGAATAATTTATTAACGTGTAATTTATTTTGAGGTCCAACAGCGAACCATTCATGAATGTTTTTATTGTTTCCGCATTTTATTAAGACTTCACTTTTTATATTCAAGTGGAGGTAATTCTTTTTAGGACACTGGCAAGTGCTATGGATCTCTTCAGTGATGT
The DNA here is from genome assembly GCF_036245765.1 of Copidosoma floridanum. Classification (NCBI taxonomy): domain Eukaryota; kingdom Metazoa; phylum Arthropoda; class Insecta; order Hymenoptera; family Encyrtidae; genus Copidosoma; species Copidosoma floridanum. The sequence continues at coordinate 5,306,617 of NW_028321912.1, read as the reverse complement.
CAGGCCGGAATAACAAGAGCCATACGTGAGGCGAAAGATTGTGATGCCTCGAAAATTGTGTGAATTTTTCGAAATCATTGTCAGTATTTAAAAATACCACAAAAAGAGTTTTTGAGTAATTTCTTAGTTTCGGATACTTTTCTGGAATATCTGATATAGTCGAAGCTACAGAGTATACCATTTTACGCGAGAATTCTTTAACCATGTTGACCACCGAATGTATGTCTGTGGATTCAAGAGAAAAATTTTTGTATTTAAGTATTTATACCTTTTGTAAAAATCGGTTTGCTTTTGCTTACCTTCGTTGCTCCTGTAAATAATTCCTATACTGGTGGTCGCATACAACTTTTGTACATCCAAAATTACAGGAACTTGACTTTCCATGTTTTTAGCTAAATCACATGGCATGAATAAAACAACGGCGAATATTACAACGAGGCTGGTTAGCTTCATCATTTTTGGCTAAAAATATGTGAAGAGAATTTAAACGTTTTCTCACAAAATTAAATAAATCATTATATACGTCTTTATATGAGATAGTAAAAGCGAGACTATTTTACGAAAGTACAACTACCAATACATAGCTAAACCAAGATTCAATTCAATTAATACACAAAATATTCGTATAACAGTACTACTTCTTGACACTATATTCTTGTTTTTAAAGATATGTTACGTTATTGTTCATTCATTTGTCTTTTTTTCATTTTTGAGTGAATTATAAAATTTACTCAACATTTTGTAAAATAGTGAATTATCGCGTTAGACTTTATACTTAAAAAAACTCGAGAAACATTCCTTTTTTTAGTCTTCATAAAATTAAAATCATTTACGAAAACACGTACATATTGTTGCAGAAATCGTAAGGAAGCAGGAACATGCTTTGATCGTATGATTTAGGTTAGGGCACATAACTTTTTCAACGATTTTATTTATTTACATACTTAATCTTTAAAAAAGTTTTAGCCTTTTCTACCTTTTAAACCATATTTTTGCCTTAGTATGTCGTCAGAAGTTATTTGAATAGACAATCAAAATTATTCAAAAAGTTTGACTTTTTTTTAGAATGTCGATAAATGCAGTGTAATAGTAGTCGTACGCATACGGATTTTATTTAATCTTTTAATTTTTAAGCAATTTTTTCTGTTATTTTTTTTGCCTGCAATTTCTTTTAACTTCAGATATGCAAAACTCTAGTTTGTACAAAAAGCTTCATTTAGTTTTTTATAAGACAGTGAATTTTTAGGTTTTTAAACAGCCAATTTTTATAATATTCTATACTAAGGTTTAAAGTAAAATGTTATCTCTTGAATTTTTACTTTTATAGTAAATCAATGATTGAAGAAGTAGAAAAACCAAATCAAATTTATTCAAATTTAATATTTAGAATGCAAAAAAATGATCAAGTGCTTTCTACAATTCCCGTGACTTTCTAAAAAGTATTCAAGTTCTGTATAATCTAACGTTGAAGGATAACTTAATTACGCTAGTTGATTTACGTCAAGTTAAGTTAGTATTTTTTTTGCGAAAATTTAGCACTAGTTTTAATAGTAAAAATAAAATTATGTTCAACAAAAACTTTTCTGTTAATTAACTACTTTAATGTACATAAAATTATTTCCATTGTCATTTTAGTAGTGAGAATTAATTTTAAATATTTTTTTTTGACACATATTTATAGTAAAGATGGAGACAATTTAAACAAAGTTTTTGATAAGTCCCCTTAAAAAAAATTTTATTTTTTTAAATAACGGCAACAAAAGTAGATATTTAATTCTATGTGGAGCTTGAATAATAACTTTCGGTTACATATGGTGCAGAACTCTGCTTTTTTTGTATTAAAAAAATACATTACTTAAATGACATTAAAAAAGTTGATAAGTATTGTAAGTTGGTAGTTAGAGACATCCCAAAACGAAGCACAGCTGAATTGTTTGAATTTTATTGACTTTGTACTTTTTAAACGGTTTTTAACCATTATTTGTTTCGTCCACCATTTTTTCTGACGTCTTGAACATCAACTAAGTGTTTATCTTAAAAGTTTTGTTTACCTAGTTTTATAGAATTTCTTAACGAAGGAAAGCTTGGTTGTGCTTGATGAGTTACTTCAAATAAAATTACAGATGTTTATGCAAAAGTTTAGCACTTGTTTTATTAATAAAAAAGAAACGATGTTAAACCAAAAAATTTTTTTAATTAACTTCTTTAATGAGTAAGGAATTGCTTTTATTGTGTTAGCACAACAAAATTTAAGCTTTTCTTTACCAATACTTCATTTTAATAGTAAAAACTTACGTCAAATATTATATTATTTGCACGCGCTTTTAAGAAGAGAGTAAAAGTAAAATTCTTATTATTCAGACAGCATACTTAAATTGATAGAAAGAAGCAAAGAAACGATGAGAATAAAAAAAGTTTTTTACTTTCTTATACTACATCAATGATAGCTTTTAGTTTTATGTAGTGCATTTTTCTGCGTATTTTGTATCAAAGAAAGTACATTACTTAAAACAAAACAAAATGATTTCGATGAGAGCTAAATGCATCTATTTCTGCCAGAGAGAGGATTTAAAGATGCACTTACTTGTTAACTTGATTCTCGTAACGCAGACAATGACTTCCGGGAACTCCTTAGATGAAGCTGGGCACGGCTGGGATGGCCACCTTTTGGATGCTGGAAGTTGTGACTTCTCGAGTTTCACAGGACACTTTTCACAAACGAATATCTATATTCGAGTACTAAACTTCTTTGACAAACTGTATCGGAAACGTAGTACACAGTGATCACTTGGGGTTGAGGTGTTGTCTAGTTGACGCACTGCGAGACAGTGACGTGTTGGGGCTCTGCCTTGAAGGGCTTGGAATTTTCTCTCCCACTACCAAAATTTTCTGGCCATGAAGTGGGTGAAAAGGAACGCCCATTGACATAGTCAACCCCTTCCTAACTTCCCCTCTTTTTATTTGTATTTCCTAAAACAAACAAAACAGAAGCCAATCGCCGTAGGACAGGTCGTAAAGAAACCAATACATTACAAGATTTCAATGCAATGCATCGTAGGCATAAAGATATTTTCTTTTAGAGATATACTATATATAACGAGAAACTTTTCGGCAATGAATATTATCAATTTTTAAAATATTCATTTATTAAAATTTTTTAGTAACACAAAAAATTAGTTAGCAACGGTAGCTGTTTATCGAAATATTTTCTAATTCATTCACATCAGTTAATCAGCTGTACGTTAATTTGTTCATGTTTTTGATTTAAAAAAAAATTTGATGTATCATTAGCGTACCAAATCCAAATATGAGTGAAATCCAATTTAGAAATTTGGTGTTCAATTACTGCTGTAGGTATTAATATGCTCAATAGTTTTTTTATATAAGATATTAATAATAGGTTTATTTTTTTATAATTATTTTAACTTATAATAGCAGTGCTATCATAGAATTTTTGCACAACCAAAACATGTTTTATAATTCAATAAGTACTGTTTGTACTTGAATGGGTGCTTTGACTTTATATTACTTATCATAACTTAAGATCTCTTTTCGTATAAAAAAGGCAGGTAATTTTTAATGCAAAAAAAAGGCTAGAAGTAATTAGCCTTTATTGTTATATTATATAATTTTTTGGCTAATATCTGATTTAAGTATGTGGAAAGTATTTTTATACAAAGCAAAAAGGTCTGAAGCATTTTTTTAAGATTTTCTGCTTTTTTGCTTATTAATTGTGTATTGTTTGTTCTGTAAAGCTGTAATGATTATCGTTAAGGAAAATTTATTTTAAATTGAGGTAGTACTATTAAAGAATAATTTTTTGTTTCTTAAAAGAACAATAAGTATTTTTAACGTCATAAACAGTGAAGACTTTAGACTTTTATACTTTAGAAGAAATCAAAATTATCTACCATTTTTCGTTAATTTAATGATTTAAAAGTTTACGAGGTTGATTTACAGTTAGTACACAATAAAGTATTCGGTTCGTACCTTCAAGTGAGATTTTTTGATGCTAATTTTTTAAAGTTAACGCTCTGTTATAACGAACTTTTTACATAAATTTACATTTATCTGTTGTAAGTAAACAAATAAGCAAAATTATTTTAAAATAAGTGTTTAATAAAAAGTGAAATTAATATTTGATGCATCATTCATATCGCCAATGATATGCTTTACTGAAATACGCCGAGTGCGATTGTATATGCTGCAAATTTTTTTTAAGCTCCAACCTCTAAGTAAAATTAAGAAAATGTGCTAACACATGCTCATCTGTAGATATATTAACAAATGGTTTAAATACATACAGGACCGTCCCTTGAATCCCCTACTTTCTTCTCTTGGAGTTAAAAACATAAGTAACTTTAACGGCCGCTACGCTTTTTCGAACGTTTCTCCTTTTAACGTCCTAAATTTTCAATATCTCATCTGTATTTTCCAGCATAAAACAAAGCAGCGACACTATATATATTATTGAGCCGAAGAAGATTAGTTTATTCCCTTAAATATCCCGTGTCAGTACTGACGCATTAATGTGGATGACAATTAAGTTTTATTACCTTCTACTACGCACCTCTGCTCATAATATATTTACAATTCTTCGTGTAGGTCCTGCACCTGCTTTTGTTCCACATTTATTTTTCCTATGATATGTTTTTAGAATCAAGCACTCACCCTTTTCTAAGTAAATCGTGTTATTGATCGAACGCTTATTTTTGGGTGTTTGTATAAAATCACAAGCCAATCATTTATTTTTGTGTTTTTTTTTTTTAAATTAAAAGACAGTGTGGCGATTTGATGTTACTGTGGCCGTTTCTCTAGTAAAAAAAAAACTGAAATTGAAGTGTGATATTGACCACAAGCTCAAAATAAGCAATAAAATACCTAATCATTTTGTGCAGCATATACTAAAAAGTGAAAGGAAAGATTATTTTTTGTTTTTTTTTCTAAATTTAAAGTAATTTTTATGCATTTATCACTACTGTAGTTCTATTTTCAACTGCATTACATTCTTATTACCAAACAACAATTTTTTTACAACACTTTTGTTTTTTATGGTAAAAGATTTTTTACTTTTTTTTTTTTCAGATAAAAACAATAATACTACGAACCAAACCTGAATTTAAGGTTTAAAAGAAATAAGATTTAAATAATTTAAAAATAATAATTTACGCGAGTTCAAGTGATTCAAGTGGATCTTCACTATTCATTATGAAAAATTTTAATTAGGCATCCTATCGATTGTACCATAAGCGATTTCTTACTTTTTTAAGTATCTCCCTAAAACCAAAGAAAATCATCGTATTTTTTCTTTTCTACCTTATGTTCTTTATGAGTTCGCGGCGTAGAACGAAGAATATTCCAAAAAAAAAACCAACGTAGCTGGCAGGGATTTGAAATAATAATACCTTAGTATGGAATAAATAATATATTGAGCCATTTCCAACATCAGGACTACCACCAACACACCGTGTTAATCAAATTTCGGAGCCCATTGTTTCAACCAATCAGAATCCTAGGTAGGGCCACGTATCTTCCTACAGCAAATCCGAGCTACTTTCACTCCAACCCTTTAAACATTGAGGCCAATCTTCTTAAACTCGCGACCATCAAGCGCCTTTTTTCCCCTGCGACAGCAATTTTGGGATATTTTGTCCTATTCTGTTACTATTTCCATAAGTATTCAAGGTATGTACTGATTTTGTGGTTTTCGTTTGTAAATAAGTTGACGAAGAACAGATATATTCGAAGATGGTTTATGAAAATAGAGCAATTTGTAAATAGTTGCAGATATACCCACGCGTTAAAGAATTTGATCTGATGTTGTTTGTGATATTGTAGTACTTAAGCTGCGAAAGAAAAGTTTGCAATTAAAATAGTAGACAACTTAATTAAATTTTTTTTTAACTTAAATTTAAACCCTAGGAGATAAATACAATGTATATCAATACTATCGAGTTTCGATAAATAATACTTGTTACCTCTCAAATCGATATTGCCACCTTATTAAATAGCAACTTGGTGAGTTTGACTCTAAAAGTTTCTCTTTAATCACTAACAAAGTACAAACTCAAAGGTAATACTGCAGAGATTCGTACCAGGCATGAGGTATGAAGTAAGCTCGTCATTTGTCTGGAATAAGGAAACTGCGAGTCATCCAATTTCAAGTAGTACGAGTCTGAGTTTGGTCAGACATAGGCAGATTTTATTTAAAATTATGTTCTCGGGTATCAAACACTCATCTAAATGTAGTTAAAATAAAAAAACCATTATAAATACAAAAAAAAAAAAAAAAAAAAAAAATCAAATGAATTAACTTTCGTTATTGTGACTGTGCCAGTCTTGCAGAAGTTTCAGGAATTTCAAGTTTTACCCGATACAGTATCTGTTTTTACCGAAAGACTTTCTGGTTTTTTGTAACAGACTTGTATCTGAAGCGATCGGCCAAATTGAGGAAATCAAGACACTATTTGTTGAAATTTATATTTTTCCCATTTATAAGAATCTCGAAAATTCATGTGATCCTTAAAGTCCGTGAGAATCATGGAAAGGACAATAGACTACTTTAAAAAAGTCAAGCCAAAGAGTTATCGGACAACCTAACTGGGCATGTAGTGATCAAGGACACAACTACACTCTAATTATTAATTAAGTCTCGTAGCTCTCCGACCCCCTTGACACGATCGGTAGGTAGCACCTGAATAATACATCCATCAGCGCGTCAAACAAAAAGACTCTCTTAGCACATGATTTATTAAAGCCCTTGGCTACTGCGTACCCACTAATAGTATAGTTCTCCTATAGAGAAAAGCAGCTGGGGAGGAATTACCCACTTTTACCCGCAAACGATTTTTACTGGACTAGTACAGTATAAATACTATAGTATACTTACAGGTGGTAGTGATTCCAAAATAATCCTATTTTTTTAATTCACAAATTTTTTTTCTCAATAGAATTAGCTTAGTACTAATAAATTTAATAGTATTAGGACATCTAATGGGTAGCGATTTTTATCCTTACCTATTACATATTCGATATTGGAGTGGCGTCAATTTTGGCTGCAGCTATGCAGTCTACTTATATGAATATATGTTATCGCACGTAATACGGTAGAGGCCGCGACAACGATGTCCTTGGCAGTTGTATTATGGACGGGCGATTTTGGTCGCTCAGCAGGTCGAGAGACTGCGTGATTTTTCTTGAAATAGTATTTTAAATTTCATTAATTTCTTTGTAAGAAAAAAGATAACAATCATCATTTATATAATTTAGATGGTCTGTTTGTTTACTGATAAATCAATAATACAATTTTTTAGAAAATTGAACAATGAAAATAAAAAATGATAAAAGAATAAGAAAAGAAAGGAAAACAAGAAAAAAAAATTGCATCAAAAGTCGTGTTTGTTAGCCTGTGATTTGTGGCGCTGAGATAGAAAAGAAATCATTTTTTATAAACCATATTCAAAAATATCTGTTCTGCGTCAACTTATTTACAAACAAAAAGTACAAAATGAATACATAGTTTGAATACTCATGAAAATAATAACAGAAGAGGACAAAATATCCAAAAGTTGTGGTCGTAGGGTTAAAAAGGCACTCGATCGAGCTTGCGTTAACGCAGGTGTGGTGGGAGGAAAAAACTCTTGAGTTTGAGTAGATTGGTTATAGTTTTTAAAGAGTAGGGGTAAAAGGAGTTCGTATTTGCTACAAGTAAATACGTGGCCCTTCGTAGAATTTCGATTGGTTGAAACAATGGGCTCCAACGTTCGATTAACCAGGGGTGGTAATGGTGGTCCTGATGTTGGAAATGTCCCAATATATTATTCATTTCATACCAAAGTATTAATAATATAAATCTCTGGCAACTACGTTGGTTTATTTTATGGAATATTTTTTGTTGGACGCAGAGAACTAATAAAGAAAATAAGGTAGAAAAAAAAAATTGTGAAAATTTTCGTTGATTTAAAAAAGACTCTTAAAATGTGAGGAATTCGTTTATTTCAAAATAAATAGAATTCTTTGTTAATGTTTTTTATGATAAATAATAATGACTCACTTGAATCACTTGCACTTGCATAACATTTGGTTTTACAATTATCTAAATCTCATATCTTCTAGACCTAAGAATTCTTGTTTGGATCGTAGAATTGTTGTTTTTATCTTAGGAAAAAAAAGTAAAAAATCTTGTACGATGAAAAACAAACTTTGTTGTCTAGTAATTTAGATGTAAGAAGTTTAGTCAAAAATGTAATTACAGCAGTAATACATGCATCATAATTAATTTAAATTTCAAAAAAATTAAAAAATAATATTTCCTTCAACTTTATTTAGTACATGCTGCACAAAATTATTTAGTGCTTCATTGCTTATTTTTACATAGCTGTCAATATCTTCTTCTGATTTTTTTGGCTTTTTCTTGCCAGAGAAGTAGCCACGTGCTTACGAAACTACCACATAGGCTCGAAACATAAAAAATCCTCCACACTAACAAATAAATGGCTTGTGATTTTATTTAAACACCGAAAAGAGAGTATTCGATCAATAACATGATGTACTTACAAAAGGGTCAGTGCTTGATTCCAAAAACAGATGGTAGAAAAAATAAACGTTAAACAAAAACAAGCGCGGGACATATAGGAACAATTATAAATATATTATAAGCAAAGCAGCATAGTAGCGGATGGTAAAATTCAATTGTCATGCTTATTGTACGTATTCGTACTGTAACGCTTTCTGGGCTCGACTCTATATAGTATCGCTTCTTTGATTTATGCCGGATGAAGCTGTAGAAAGTTTCCGATGTCGAAAAGAAAAAGCTCATAAAAACATTTTTAAAAGCGTGTAGGCTGTTATAATGACATACATATGATCTTAATTGCAGAAAAAAAATGTATTGCAATGTATGTAATTCCCAACTTCAGGAAAATTAAATTATCATATTATCAGTAAGCTTAGCATAAATCGACGTTAACGAAATACTGTTCAAAGTTGTATAAATATTGTTAAAATAAGTATAACTGAAGAAAAATATAAGGCAAAAGACAACTTACGTGATTGCTAATTATACCTAAAAAATATACCAAAATGCTCCATCAATAGGTAACTTAAATAGAAATATTAAAACTTTAATTTAATATATTTTTTGTAACAGTATTCTGCTTTTTCTTTGACTTAGTTAATTTCTAGCCATAGTAGATGAAAAATTTAATGTATTTATTCAACGATTTTTATTCTACCATGCCTACATCGTTACGGGTATTTTTAGAAAGCCTCGCAAACAATAATTTTTTTTAAATTAAAATATTGAGGACAAAATTGTACTTGGTATAAGTGGAAAGAAAGTTTAGAATGGTTCAAGTTTAATAATTACCATATTGTAAAATGCTTACACTATTATTTTTATTTTCAGATAAACATGATAAAAACTATGAAATCTCTTAGTTTTTTGGTTAATTGTTTGTGAATAAAATATATTTAATAATGGAATGACATCATTTATTATTTCTCATTATACATTCTCTTTCGTAGATAAAAACCATGAGTCAATCGATATTTTTACTGTTAATTAAAGTCTATACATTGGCCATTGGCTCATTTTTAGAAGGAGCATATAAATATAAGAAGTTATTGTCTAAGTCGAGCCACGCCTCAACTTTATCCGAATCAAATTGTTCTAGATTGTTAACTTTCAGGGGTGTTTTTGAGTAAGCGTTTTCGTTCTCGTCATCTTCAACTTCCTTGATGCCGGTTACTACAATAGATTTACCACTGACCTAAGCCATGAACACATTTTTCAATTAAAAGAACCTTACTTTGTATTAATTGCATAGTATTGAAACATCTGATAGCTAGAGACTTTTATTTGTATGATAAAAGTTTTGGCCAAAGTAGAGCATAAGACTTGTTGGCAGGTACTTATTCAATTTAATTTTAAAATTAAACGCGAGTAAAACTTAATGATGAATAAGTAAAACCGGACAAATACTTAAACAAAGACTTTGATACTTATGATGACGTTGAGCGTATTGGAAACAAATATTGTAGTATCTATTTCCCTCAGACGTTTTAACTTGAAATGCACCACTTTATTGAATTTTCGAGAAACGTAGAGAAATCGAGATATTCGTCTTTGATTGATCGTTTTCTCACCTTATCATTATTTGCGGCTGAGATGCGAGGATCATCCTTAGATATCGATTCAATTGCCAACTGCCTTGTCTCTTGGAAAGTGTTGCTAGGAGATATAGTTTGGTGACCCGCCAACTTATATTCAAAGTGGCTATCTTAGGACCTGCTATTAATGGGGGATGCGGCTCAAAAGGTGGATAAGTCGAATCCTCTTCAGACATTTTAAAACAAATTCCAGTGTAACATGAAATACTCGATTAGTTTGAAAATAAAAGTGCGAATTGTGGTTAAAGTTACTTAACAAAAACCTCTTAGTTGTGAGAATAGTGACACGAGTCGGTTGGTCTGGAGAGTCTGATTATCTCACTTTCGCGTTCCAATCAAATCTTTCCAACCTGCCCCGATAACTTAGAATATTGATGACGTGACTGCAATTATATACAACAGTTCGTGAGCTACGACTGCTAACTGCTACGAGGCGAGTTTGGTTTTACCACTGATTCGAGGGCCTTATCGTGGCCAAGCTGCCGAACAAGGCGTACATAGTTTTGTTCATTAGCTGAGCATGGAAGGATTACAACGAGTATACGTCAGACGATTCGCGCGGAAATGTGCTTGCAGGTACACACTGCGCCGCAAGGAAGGGCCCAAAAATCCAAGGAAACAATAGAATTTCGAGACATTATACAAATATCAGTGTGTAAATTTTGTGTTAGTACAATATTTTATTTCAATCTTATCGAATAAGACGTAACTCAATTATACCATAAAATAACTTGTTTTAACAAATCTATGACAAGATATAAGTTATCTCGCAAGTTACTGTTGTAATTTTGTCCAACTGATATAAGTACAAGTCTGATCGTATTATATATGCTCAACCAACTAAGACAACGTGTATTACAAATATGGTGAAAATGACATGTTTTAAGAGAAACAATGTCAATAAATAAGTATACTACCTTATTAATTTTTTCTACGTTAAATATGTCCTAGTAAGTGTCATAAAACTATTAAAAAATACGAAAAAAACGTGCATCACTTCTTATGAGATATGACTTCTTATCACTCAGTATCTATTATACGTACCCTACTATGTTTTTGTATCGTATAAAAAAAATTGATGCAAGAAAGCTCGTGCAACTTAAATAGATTTGTATCTTTAATACATTGGTCATCAACTATTGAGTAAGGATGCGAAGAAAATAAAAACGTAATTAGCCAGTTTATTGTTGATTAATTTTTGTTAAATAAAGGAATTTATCTGCTGGTGAATAACGCCGTTATGACAAGAAACAGAAAATTTTTACATAATTAATTAGAAAATTCTTAACTCGATATTGTAATTTGAAGTATTGAAATAAAGATTTTTAAAAGTTATTGTTGAATTATATAATAGTTAGGAAAATGAAATAAAAATGTACACAAATTTACAAAGTTTTTTAACTTGTAAGTTCCTGGCTTAATATTCAAACGTTTTGTGAATAAATAACAAGTTCTGAAGCTTTTTATGGAACATAGGAAGAAGAAGATATTTAAGGAAGCAATGGGCAGTTTTTTCCCGGTGTTTCCCTGTGGCCTTTTCCATTAAAACGGTCTCACTCAAATTTTTTTTCATGTATTATGACCTGTTAAACACGATTTTTAATTGTGGCTTGGTCTTGAATGCACATAATAATAGTAATTAACAAATTTTATTAACAAATTGAAAAATCATAAAATTTTGTTAAAAAAAATTTATTCTTATTCTTTGACACTCCTAAAAAAAATGTTTGATGAAATTTTTTTCTACACGTCATACTTTTTAAGAAAAAAATTGTCAAACTTTAAAAAAATTAGAAATATGCAATTTATAACCGTTAATATTTTGATCGTTGGAAAACTTTTTGCAACTCTGCAAGGCGTTAAAGATTTCTGAATTATTTTCCTTTAGAAACACAAAAATTTGAGACTGGTAAAAAAATTTGTCTCTTATTGATAAGCTTTGAATAGTGAGCTTCTTGCTATGCTACCCATGGTTTGCATACATCTAAAAATAAAATGTACACCTTTGACTTTAATCACTCTACCTAACTTTTTTTCAGGCATTTTCATTAGCCATACGATATTATTTGTAGGAGGTTGTCTCATAACTATCAAATGAATAGTTATAAATAAATTTTGCTACAAATTAGAAAATAGAAATTTTTTTTTGGTAAAATATTGTCTTTTTGTTCCTTGGTTAGTTTAAAATAAAAATTATCTTGTAGAATTTTTCTCTACATGTCAGTGGGTATAAAATTAAACTAGCAAATTTGAATAGAATCGTCATTCATTTTTAACAACACGTGAAGTAGTACCCAGTACCGCAAACAGGAATGGATCAGATTAGAGGACGTGTTTGTCTGCTTGTGTTCACATATTAATCATTTTGTATAAACTATCTACAAAAAAATCTGTTTTTAGTAACCTTATTTCCAAACGGTGAAAAAAAAATTAATACATAGCTCGAACACTCATAAATATAATAAAAAAGAGGAGAAAATATCTAAAACTTGCGGTCGCGGGGGAAAAAAGGCACTCGATCGAGCTTGCGTTAACGCAGGTATGGTGGGAGAAAAAAGCTCTTGAGTTTAAAAAGATTGGCTGTGATATTCAAAGGGTAGGAGTGAAAGTAGCTCGTATTTGCTACGAGTAGATACGTGGTCCTGCCTAGGGTTGTGATTGGTTGAAATAATGGGCTCCAAAGTTGAATTGACCAGGTGTGTTGGTGGTAGTCATGATGTTGGAAATGTCCCAATATATTATTTAGTTCATACCAAAGTATTAATATTTTAAATCCCTGGCAGCTACGTTGGTTCATTTTATGGAATGTTTATTGTTGTACGCAGTAAATCAATGAAAAAGTTTAGGTAGAGAACGAAAAATTACGACGAATTTTTTTTTATTTTGAAAGCGCTTAAAAAATAAGAAATTTGTTTAATCTTAAATCGATAGAATGTTTTGTTAAAGTTTTTCACAATAAATAACAAGGATTGACTTGAATCACTTGCACTTGAATAATTTTTTTTTTTTAAATTATTTAAATCTTACATCGTCCAGACCTAAAAACCCACGTCTGGATCGCATTATCATTTTTTCTATCTTAAGGGGAGAAAAAATAATAAATCTAGTACCATCGAAAACACAAATGTTTTAACAAGAGCTGTTGTTTTATTATAAAGGTAAAGTTGAATTATAAATGAAACTACAGTAAATGTGTATATATATATATATATTGTAACGGGCGGTTGAAACTCAAACGCCGTTTACACTCATCTAGACTGCGCGAGGAAGAAAGGCCAGAGAGAGAGAGAGCGAGAGGGGAAGGGATCGCGATAATGCGTGCGAAAGAAAGAGAGAAAGAAGAGACAAGCGTCTTGATATGAGTATTAGCGAGGGACGCTCTTGGCCATTAGGCCAGACGGGATTAGGTATAGGTAGGAAAAACACGTGTGCGTCTCTCGCCCGCTACGTTTGTCAAGCCACGAGAGGACAACCTCGCCATCGCCTCGCCCGCTTCTGCACCCACGTACCGTCGACGAGAAGGCTTACCGACTAGACACCAGGTCGAATATTTCTGCTGAGAGACCAACTGCTAGGCGAGCAGGTGCAAATAAGGGGCTGCGAAAAGCCAGGTAAGCGCAGTGCGTGCGCAAGAACCATAATAGCCGCGTAATCTCTCTCTGTGCCCGGTCGAATTATCACTGGCCGTCGGCCCCGAGATAAAGCCTTCCTCGACCGTACAGGCTTTGCCGTCAACGCGATCGAGCGAAATACACACACACACACGCGCGCGTATGCTTTTGTACTAGTGCAGACAAATATAGTTTTCGTTTTTTTGATCATTATATGTTTGTTTTGCTTTGTGCAGGCCTTCCCTTGCATGAAGCCCTTCCGACTACTCTTTCCTTACAGGTTTTATCTATAGCAATCTTGGCGTTCAGAAGGGAGCTGTAAGCCGGGCATCGGCCTTATCCTGCCGCCTCCGCGGGCTCGCGCGTAAACACCAACGCGCGAGCGTCCTGAGCTGAGCCAGAGCTGAGCTGGCCTCTCAGCATGCAGACGTGAACGAGAAAAAGCGGACTCGCTGTCCGCGTTGTAACGTGAGTGTGTCTCCGTACGTGCCCGGGAAACACAGTCCCGGTCAGAGTATCCCTCGAATTAATTTGTGGCTATCAAGGCCATAAGTGAATACGGACACCCCGTTACAATATATATATATATATATATATATATATATATATATGTATGTGTAAACATTTTTTTAAACATCAAAATTATAACAAAGTAAATTTATTTCCTTTAATTTTATGCAGTGCGTGCTGCACAAAAATATAAGGTGTTTTATTGCTTATTTTAAAATTGCGGTCAACAACATACTTCGATTTTTTTGGTCTTGCTTTGCCAGAGAAGTAGCTACGTTCTTGTCAAATCACTTAACTGGCATTAAATATAAAAAAAGGACACACACCAACACAGAACTGGCTTGACCAACACCCAAAAAAAAGCGTTCGATCAATGACATGATTTACTTACAAGTGGGTCAGTGCTTGTACTAAAAAAAGATCATAGGAAAAATAAACGTAAAACAAAAACACGTGCAGGACATATACAAACAGACATAAATAAATTATAAGTAGAGCTGCGTCGTAGCAGGTGGTGAAACTGTATTGTCATGGACGTTGTATGCATTGGTACTATCACACTTCTTGGGCTCAATTCTATATTGTCTTATGCTCTGATTCGTCAAGAATTTTGATCAGATAGTAAGTATGAATAAAAATCATACTTGTTGGATCTCTTTTAATGCTATTTATATTTTATACATAAAGCTTGTTTAATTTGAAAAAATTTGTTTAATTTTTAGGTCAGTAGTGGATTCATTCTAGTTATGGGTATCAAAATAAGTAAACAAGACAAGGATGGATACGATTCCTTAGAAACCACCGTAACAAATAACATACGAGATGAATATGATTTGGATAAGGTTGAGGCTGGCTCCCATCGGACAATAATGTCTTAAAAATGAGTCAGTCGTCCAAAGACTGTGATCAACATTAAAAATATCGATTGACATACGATTATCATCTACGAAAGAGAATGTGAAAGGAGAAATAATAAATGATGTCATTCTTCTATCTAATCTATTTTATTTACGAATACTTAGTCAACTAAAATATTTTGACACGTTTTACTTTTGATCATATTAGTACAAGGATGAAAATGAAAATTTAGATACTTCTTAACATAAGTTACGAAGTATATTCATTTATTTATCGATTTTCTTCTCACTAATATTAACTGCCGTCTCTTTATCCTACACTCAATAGAGATATTTGTAGTTGTACTAATAGTCTACTGGCAAAATACTCGTAAGTTAGTATGTACCGTAGGATAATTTATAACGAAATTTTCTCTTGATTTTGTTGTTATAAAAGATTTCACAGGTCCTAAGTTATTTGACAAATAACTTGACTGTCGTGTTCTTACGCTCAAGATACTTATGTGCTCGTTGGTTTTATTTAAAAAAAATGAATCATTGGTTCTTTTATTTTATTATTTTTTTATGTTTGTATTTACAGTTTAATTTTTTTTTATAAGAAGACCAGATAATTTGTACTGCATGGAACAACAGCTAGAAGTCATATTTTTTGTTGTTGTATACATTATCACGTGTTTGTTAGCTAAAATTATTATCTGCAAAGCATGTATGTTAGTCACTTTGAATATTATACGTACCTTTTTGCTTTTACCTTAACATTGCATAATTTTTTTTAAGCTTTTGTTTTTACCTGTACAATTAAGATAAAGTGCTATTCCTCATTTGTCCGTAATAACATTACGAAATGCAATAATAGCGCTCTGTTCTACTTACATATATGTAAACATGGCCTCTGCTTAACGTACCCACCCTTTTTTCCTGCGGATAAGGACATATACAAGTACAACAGCCCCTATTCTCTTAAAAACGCTTCCTCGAACTCTTACCCCACCAAAGTCAAAAATTTCTAATATTTTATCTATACTTTCCAGCATAAAACAAAGTAGCGACACTATATATAGAGTTAAGCCGAAGAAGAATAGTTTATTCCCTCAAGTATCGCGTGTCGGTACTGACGCGTTAATGTGCATGACAATTCAAATTTACCACCTTCTATACTACGCAGCTCTGCTCACAACATATTTGTAATTGTCTGTATAATATGTCCTGCACCTGCTTTCGTTTCACGTTTCTGTTCCCCTATGAAATGTTTATTGGATCAAGCACTAACCCATTTGTAAGTAAATCGCGTTATTGATCGAACACTCTCTTTTGAGTATTTGTATAAAATAACAAATCAGCTGTTTGTTGGTGTTGATGCTTTTTTAATATTTAATGCCAATGTAGTGTAAAGGAAATACAAAAAAAATTAAAGTATGATGTTGACCGCTATCTTAAAATAAGGATTTCGTTTGGAGAAGAAGTATATTTAACTGGTTTTCAAGTGAAATAACTAATATTACGTGCTAATCACATTGACTTTTTCTAAAACGATTTTTTTCAGTGGATTTTACTTTTTTTTCTAACTGATGTGCAAACACATAATTAAAGATAATCGTTTTTTACTTTATAGTAGTTTCGTTGCATTTGAAAGAAGCGTCGATTTGAGGAGAAAAAAAAAAAAAGAATTGATCATTAAAGCTCAAAACAGTTTCTCTTCATTATAAAACGATCAAAACTGTAGCAGTAAGAAATAATTTATGTAAGGTCTGACAGCAAGTTGACTAAATCTTTGAAGATTGTGGACCATATTGTGAAAGGAAGTAATTTTCGACGAAGTAACAATTGATCCCATTTTTACTGACTTATATATAATCAACATAATATTGTAGTATGTTGGTATACTATTTATAACCACTTTTACACGCTAAAAATAGACAAATTCTATTCATTAAAATTATTTTTATTTTATTTTATTTGTCAACTAGGTCGCGAATGTCAATTTTTTTTTTTTTACCGATATAACTCGTCATGGCAAGACGACATCCCAAATATACTGTGTATCTTTACCAGTTGTGAAGTTGTTCGACTTTTGTGTCTCTTCCAAATGTGAAGTTGCTGGACTTTTGTGTAATTGGCGGCAGGTATTGTTTATTTGCCTCATATGTACCCCAACTCTTATTCCAATACCTGTGCGCCTTTTCGGCCTCGATTCTCAAAGGTGGGGAAAGTAGAAAAGAGAAGCTAGAAAAATAGAGAAGAAAAGCGAAGTTAGTCGAGTCTTACTAATCTTCGGTAAGTCGGGTATATTATCTAGAGCCGTTAGAGACACGCCCTACTTGTCTCAAGAGGTTACAATAAAGTTACTTTAACCGCAATTCGTGCCTTTATTTTTTTGTCAATCGAAAAAGCCACGTCACAATAGTATTTTTATCAAAATGTCTGATGGAACACATAAATCATATAAAGACGACCCGGGTCTAAATATACCATCAGATTTTGAAGATCCCGATTCAGTAATGTTAGCGGGTCACGAGATTACATCTCCTAGCAAAACTTCCCAAGAGACGAGGCAGTTGGAGATTGAGCCGATATCTAAGGATGATCCTCGCATCTCAGCCACCGATAGTGATAAGGTGAGGAAACGATCAATTAAAGACGAATATCTCATTTTCTTTTCATTTCTCGAAAATTCAATAAAGTGGCGTATTTGCAGGGCACCTATATACAGAAAATAGATTCTACTACATTTGTTCCGAATACGCTTAACGTCAACGTAAGTACGAAAGTTCTTTGTCGAAGTCTTTGTCTAGGTTTACTTTTTATGTATTAAATCTTTTTTGTGTTAAATGCTGGACTAAAATAAAAAAAGTATGTGCCAACTAGTCTTTAATTTTACTTTGTCAATAAATTTGATGAGCTCATAGGTATGAATAAAACTTTAAACCTGTTGGATGTTTTAAAATACTTTTTTATTCACACGCATGAAAATTATTTTATGACAATAAAATATGTTAGTGAGAAAAGTATGTTTAATTTTCAGGTCAGTGGTAAATCCGTTTTAGTAAAAGGCATAAAAATAGTTGAAGAAGGTGAAAACGAAAACGCTTTCCGAGAAACCACCTTAACATGTAAGATTCCAGATAAGAATGATTCGGATAAGGTTGAGGCGTGGCTCGACTCGGACAATGTCTTGTATTTATATGCTCCAGCTATTCATAAGTAGACTGTGATCAACCTTATAAATGTCGATTTATGGTTACAGTAACTAAGAGATAATATAAAAAAGATATATAATAAATAATGTCATTATACTGTCTAATTTATTTTATTCACAAATAGTCATCTAAAATATTTTGAGATCTCATAGTTTTTATCATATTAATACAAAAAATAAAATTAAAATTTGAACACTTCATAAAATAAGTTAAGTATTACATTTATACAGTTGTCGATTTTCTTTTCAATAATATCAAGTGCTATTTTTTTTATCCTACACTCAATCGAGATACTTATAGTTGAAAAGTCTACTGAAAAAATTTTTGTAATCTAGTAGGTACCGTTGGATAATTTCTAACAAAATTTTCTCTTGATTTTGTTGTTATGAATGATTTCACAGGGTTTGGGTCAGTTGACATGGCTAAAACGTTATCTAACAAATTTTTCTCATGATTGTTGTTATGAAAGATTTTACAGGGTTTGGGTTATTTGACAAGGCTAAAACGTTATTACAAACAACAGCTCCAGAAAAAATATTTATATGCAAGATTTAACACGATTATTAGTTTTTTTAACAAGATAAATCTTTATAAGTCATAAATAAATTTTTTATGTAAATAAATAACCAGAATGCCTATAAAAAATATTTTTAAAGAAATTTAAAGTAATAACTATTTAGGAATCATTTTAGTTTTTTTTTCAGCCACCTCAATTTGCCTCTTGCCACATATAATTGATAGTGACAAAAACTGTCCAGTTTGTTACTTATTTTTCTGCAATATAACTCCTTTAAATAACATCTGCCAAACAATAAAAAGTATCTCGTTAAGGTTGATGTAAGATAAGCTCATTGATGTTATGATTTAATTTTTCTAAGAATTAAAAATTTTTATTTCTAAAACGAAGCACCTGACAAAAAAATACTTTTTTAAATATAATATTTAAAATACGATACAATTTAGTGAAATATGAGATATTATACTACACAATAAAGAATTCAAAATCAAATTTAGAAAAACAGTAGTGTAATTAAAAAATTTTAAAAATGACGGTCTTTCTTTCAACACAACAATTTTTTAGTGCAATAAGTAATATATTAACATGTATACAGTATACTACTAAGAATTTTTTTGACCGATACATTTTTAATGAGCAAACATTATATATGACTTCTAAAAATTACTCACAAAGGAGTTAAAATTTTAATCTTATTAGCATGTGCTTGTAACAATTAAACATTATTTTCTGTAATTTTTCCATCGAATTTAAGTTTAACTTTTTGTCTTTGTGTTTCAAAAAAAAGAAGTAACTGACCTTTTTACTCATTTACCATTTTCCTTGATAAAGAACTAAAATTAAATTTATAAAATATAGAGGCAAAATAAAAAAGATACAAACAAATGATTTCTTAGAATATTTATTTTAACACTTTTATAAAAATTTACAAATTTATTTACTGCATGACATTGAAAGTATTATTAACACTTACTTTGATTAAACATTTAACTTATAATTAACATTTAATGAAAAAATATAAGACTTAGCAAATTTTTAACTGCACATCTTGTATTGTAGAATAAAAAATATGCGAACAATAATTATTTTTCAAAATGATTGATTCTTTACATTTTTTATTTAATCTTTATAAGTCAACTAATGATGTAAATTATGAATAATTTTGAAATGTTCCTACATGCACTTATAGGCACCTTACAGAGGGTCAGGGCACAGTGTGTCAGATGCAGAAGCTTCTTTTGATGGGCTCTGCTCAACTCTGCTGTTTGCTGTACTCAGGACCAACACAAACACAATCCTAATAAGCCAATCGCTAGCTCGGAATCTTACGTCTGTAAGCTTCATAAGTTTGAGTGACACATCGATGTGTATATGTTGTGTGAGTAATATACATGTATACACAGTTTCTAAAGAAAGTCTTGAACATGGTGGCTCACCTGCCACACTGTGCCTTGGCCCTCTGCAAGGTGATTTACAGTCTACAGATTACAGAAGGCACCTGGCACATTATTGACATCTGACGGTGGAATCACCCTTAATCCTCAATGTCTGGTCAGTTCAAATCCAAATGACATAACAATGATTAAATATAGCTATTTCATTTGAACTTTTAGGTTACAACCCTGCATTTTAAGAATAACTTTTAAGAATGATATCGTGATATCCAGTTTCTTTTAAAAATTCGTCAAGAACTATGGCACTCCTTTGATTACTACTAATAAATAACTTTAAATTTTAGGAGGCCCAACTTCCTAGTCTCCGAGAAATAAAATCAGAAACATTTCCGGTCAAACATATAGATTCGTGTGGAGAGATTATTATTGTTTACTAATGGTTAATTGTAAATCAATAAATACTATTAAATTTTACTGGAATCGCTTGAAAAACTAAAACAATGAGATTAATTGCGATTAAACTTATTAATTAAAATTTCAGTGAGTCTAGCTTCAATGATTTTTAAATTTATTAACTTAGAATTATTGCAAAATGTGGTGAAGAAATATGTATGTAGTTAGTACAGGTCAGTACAAAATCTATATTTAGGAGTAATTTTCTTACCATGAGCGTTAAATCTTTGGCATAATTAAGCAGAAACACGAGTTTTGCAAGTTAATAACTAATATACATGAATCGGGGTTCTTATGGGGTATAAGGCCACAAAGGGCGTGGCTGCGGCTCTCTGTACTGAGAGTAAACTGAAAAAGGCTTCCCATCATTGTACAAACGGTTGGTTTTCTTTGGTTTCCTAAGTTTCTTGATTCTCCTACACGGTTTTCTTACAAGATACTGTACAATCTGTCTGTGACATTTCTCATACAAAAATATGATTAGACTTAGGGAAAATCCACTTAATAAAAACACAAACAGTGGAGTGACTTCAGAAAGACCTAGTGATGTAAATGAAACTTCTTTTCTAATACCGAATTTGGCCCGATTTTTGTTTTTTCTCCGAGAAATTATTCCATTCTCTCTATACTTTTGGATGCTGAAAAAAATTTACATTATTAAAATTGTCCGGCATAAATTTTTTATTTAAAAATACTTACTGATGATTTAAAAATTGAAGAAGTGGATCTCCTTTGTTCAAAACTATACCTTTTTTTCTAAAGTTACCTAGTGGAAAAGCTAAGATTTTGCAAGGTTTTTTGAAAGTTACTGGACTCCGAAATTCACCAATATTATAGAGAACTACCCTTTCGTTGCATACCTACATTAAAAAAAAAATTTTTAAGATTAACACGCTAAAAAGTAATCTATTTTAATTTATATAATTTGTACATTTTTCAAAAATTTTCCAGAATTGCCCTAGTTTGAAGTGTACTAGTTTAGAACCGTATTTATTGCACACACACGCGCGGACACACAAACATAGATTGATACGAATCATTTGTATAAACGTCTCCAAAAGTAAAAAATTACATTATAAAGTTTAATAATATCTTCGTAGGGGTAAGCGGTACAATTATTGACACCTTAAGGTAGTGATTGACCCCTGTATGATTTGTATGTCTATATATAAAGGCTCCATTTAAAAATGCACGTGGCGGTCAATCACTATCAGGGGGTCAAAAACTGTACCCATTACCCCTATAACTATTTTTCGAGTGAAATGTTAAAGATAATTCTTAATGACATTTACACAAATTTCTTAAGTGCCAAAAACTTTTGTCTACGGTAGAATATAAAAAAACAACTATCTTTTGTCAAATTGTCCTACCACCATTACAAATAAAAGTGTTAAAAATAATTTTTAAATGCTATTGAGAAAGGTGATGCATTGTTTACTATCTTCAAAAATTATCAACGTAAGTTAAATATTTTACATTACCTGCTGTATAGCCTCTTGGAAGGTTGTAGGTAGACTATTCTCATCTTTCAAAAACAATCTCAGTTCGTCATTTATATTGTCCTTTGAGCTCTAATAAAATATCATTGGTTAAGTTTTTAAGTACAATGTAATTGATATATTCAATTAAAACTTTACAAAATTACCGAGAAAAACGTTAATGAGTCAGTGTTTTTTACAATAATCAATTGATATGTTTTGTCCTCTAGAAATCCACGCGCATTTCTAAATGGAATGTGTGGTTTTGAAACTGTAGCAAAACTTGTAAAACAGCCTGCGTACATTGAAATAACAATGAATGCTGTCAGATATAGCGATAGTCTTGCCATCTTGGATGATATGGAATTGAATTGTTCATCTGTAAATTTAAAAAAAATGTAGGTATAGACAGGTAATTCCATTGTATAAGTGTATCTAAATTTTTAGGGTTCTTAAATTATATTTAAAAGTATATGATGATTAACAAGATCAAAGACGTACATTTTGCAAACTTGAATAATCATCTATGATTTTTTTATTTTTTACACTCAAGTTTCCAGAAATTGTGGAAAATTGTTTTACCAAGTTAGTGAAAAAAACACCTCCTTCTGCCATTTATGAAAGTTTGTAAGAGAAGTTCAAAATGGAGAAGCGGGCCAAAAAAATGTATGTTATATTTGAGCATTTTAGGAGTGCACACAAATTTTTCTAGATTTTTTATGAGCGGAAATTTTCGAGAAAATAAGAAATGAAAAATTGACAGTTTAAAACGGTTTCTTATGAGAGAGCAAGGTTAGGTTTGCCTTTTAATTGAAATTAAGGTATATTCTAAATGTGTTGTTTAAAAAAAAACGTTTTTATAGATAACTTGGTGCTAGAGAAAGATGCTCGATAAAAAAAAAAATCAAACTTTGCCAGGCATTTTTAAAAAATATAAGCAGATAGAGGTCGTACAGTTTAAAAATTGTAGAGGACAAGAGCAGCTGCGGTAAAGGGGGCCCAGATGCGTTAGTGGGGAGGGGCCTCCCCGTTCCCCGCCTCTCTAAATGATACTCCCAAACCTCCTTAAAAAGTTTTTTTTTTATATCTTATTTTTCCTAACTTTCTTTGCACACTCCTTATTTAAAAAAAGTATTTGTCTTCACGTTATGGATCACCTGCAGGTGGTTAGTATTTTATATCTATAGAGTTATTAAAATAGAATTGAGATTTATGAGGGCATTTGAGTCCACGAAATTTTTTAAATATTGTGTATTTTAACCTCCCAAAGATGATAAACCATGAAATTCGTCATTATTTTTCTGTTGTTGATTGTTATAAAACAAATTACATGAACTGAGAACATTTTTCAATTTTGGTAACCATTAAATTTATTCCGATTCTTTGACATATTTTGAACAAAAATTGATGGAGATATATGTACTCAAACCCCACAGATTTTAGGTAAAAAAGCTGACCACTTGTTACTTAACCATTGCTGATTTATTTTTAACTCAGCTGGGCTCAAATTTTTCCTTAAAACGTGTACTTCAAGATAAAAAAAGACTCATAACAATCTGCAACTTGGCAACCACGGTATTGTTAATCAACGCACAGCTGTCTTAGATAATTTTTAGGCTCTTATGTATATCAACGATCAATAGTTACAAAAACTTTAGGAGGTAGACACGTACATCAACCTATCACTATGTAACCAACTTAGATCACCCATATACTATTTTTTAAATTTGTTTTATATTGAAAATACATGATTTTTAAGTGGCTTCTTTTTGTTCTCTGACAAAGTAATAAGGCACTCCCATAATTTTGTTGCACCTAAAAACTAATTTAGGATATATTATCATGAAGAAAGAAAGCATCATGACATGTAGAATATCGCTATAATAAAAAGTATAAAAATATAAGTAATAATATAATGGTAATCAAAAAATTAATAATAAAATCGAATGGGTTTATGATAAGCATTTCATTAATTACCTCATATTCGTGTATATTTTCGCATGGGTATATTATTTTCTAAAAGTATATATGAAAATTTTCATTTTTCAAGAGTGATGATCTAATCAACTCTATTATTTAATTAAAACAACCCAACCTTTGTAAAATGTAATTTTACCGAATAATTGTTCTTTATAATGACAATCTTGTACGATATGGTATAAATAACATAAATTTAACATCTTTGCTGCATTTTTGAATAAACCATCTTAAACAGTTTACCTGTAAATTCCTGATGGACGAACATACGCCACACGTTTAAGAAACTGTCCGACAGTTTGAAAATAAATCCTCTTCTATCATTATGTAATACTAAAATTACGCTAAACAGAATTGATGAAATAGCTATAAGTATAATCAAGAAAATCCAAATGCGTTTGCTGAAAACCTATTTAATAAAAGAGATAAAACGTAATAAAGAAATCAAGTCATGAATATTTTACAATTAAAATATTTCACCTCAAAATAAGCATTCCATGGAATCTCCATGGTACCTGGTAATTTATAGTATAATGTGTCTTGCAAATCCATAATTTCAATCGTTACGTCATAATCATCCAAGTTTTTGTTCGTTAAAAACTCGCCGGGAAGAATAATACTTTCATTTAATAATTTTGTGGACTTAATTAATGTGTTATTGACACTTTCATGGGATTCCTTCTTAATATGGGAGCCATTTTTAAACTTATATGCTAATCCTGTGTTAGATGCAAAATCTTCCACTATTTCAGAATAAAAAGTAGAAATCTACGAGCATTGAAGGAAAATAATTAAGTTTTTGTGAATGCAATAATTGTGATATTTTGAAATAAAACAATTTGTATTAAATCAATTCGATACCTCAGCAGTAATTGTAGCCGACGCACCACTTAAATTCTTTCGTCTCTGTACCAAAGCACGCTTGTCTATTACGGTCAATCCTTCCTTGATGCTCCACTCGAATAATTTATTAACGTGTAATTTATTTTGAGGTCCAACAGCGAACCATTCATGAATGTTTTTATTGTTTCCGCATTTTATTAAGACTTCACTTTTTATATTCAAGTGGAGGTAATTCTTTTTAGGACACTGGCAAGTGCTATGGATCTCTTCAGTGATGTCAGGCCGGAATAACAAGAGCCATACGTGAGGCGAAAGATTGTGATGCCTCGAAAATTGTGTGAATTTTTCGAAATCATTGTCAGTATTTAAAAATACCACAAAAAGAGTTTTTGAGTAATTTCTTAGTTTCGGATACTTTTCTGGAATATCTGATATAGTCGAAGCTACAGAGTATACCATTTTACGCGAGAATTCTTTAACCATGTTGACCACCGAATGTATGTCTGTGGATTCAAGAGAAAAATTTTTGTATTTAAGTATTTATACCTTTTGTAAAAATCGGTTTGCTTTTGCTTACCTTCGTTGCTCCTGTAAATAATTCCTATACTGGTGGTCGCATACAACTTTTGTACATCCAAAATTACAGGAACTTGACTTTCCATGTTTTTAGCTGAATCACATGGCATGAATAAAACAACGGCGAATATTACAACGAGGCTGGTTAGCTTCATCATTTTTGGCTAAAAATATGTGAAGAGAATTTAAACGTTTTCTCACAAAATTAAATAAATCATTATATACGTCTTTATATGAGATAGTAAAAGCGAGACTATTTTACGAAAGTACAACTACCAATACATAGCTAAACCAAGATTCAATTTAATTAATACCTAAAATATTCGTATAACAGTACTACTTCTTGTTACTATATTCTTGTTTTTAAAGATATGTTACGTTATTGTTCATTTATTTGTCTTTTTTTCATTTTTGAGTGAATTATAAAATTTACTCAACATTTTGTAAAATAGTGAATTATCGCGTTAGACTTTATACTTAAAAAAACTCGAGAAACATTCCTTTTTTTAGTCTTCATAAAATTAAAATCATTTACGAAAACACGTACATATTGTTGCAGAAATCGTGAGGAAGCAGGAACATGCTTTGATCGTATGATTTAGGTTAGGGCACATAACTTTTTCAACGATTTTATTTATTTACATACTTAATCTTAAAAAAAGTTTTAGCCTTTTCTACCTTTTAAACCATATTTTTGCCTTAGTATGTCGTCAGAAGTTATTTGAATAGACAATCAAAATTATTCAAAAAGTTTGACTTTTTTTTAGAATGTCGATAAATGCAGTGTAATAGTAGTCGTACGCATACGGATTTTATTTAATCTTTTAATTTTTAAGCAATTTTTTCTGTTATTTTTTTTGCCTGCAATTTCTTTTAACTTCAGATATGCAAAACTCTAGTTTGTACAAAAAGCTTCATTTAGTTTTTTATAAGACAGTGAATTTTTAGGTTTTTAAACAGCCAATTTTTATAATATTCTATACTAAGGTTTAAAGTAAAATGTTATCTTTTGAATTTTTACTTTTATAGTAAATCAATGATTGAAGAAGTAGAAAAACCAAATCAAATTTATTCAAATTTAATATTAAGAATGCAAAAAAATGATCAAGTGCTTTCTACAATTCCCGTGACTTTCTAAAAAGTATTCAAGTTCTGTATAATCTAACGTTGAAGGATAACTTAATTACGCTAGTTGATTTACGTCAAGTTAAGTTAGTATTTTTTTTGCGAAAATTTAGCACTAGTTTTAATAGTAAAAATAAAATTATGTTCAACAAAAACTTTTCTGTTAATTAACTACTTTAATGTACATAAAATTATTTCCATTGTCATTTTAGTAGTGAGAATTAATTTTAAATATTTTTTTTTGACACATATTTATAGTAAAGATGGAGACAATTTAAACAAAGTTTTTGATAAGTCCCCTTAAAAAAAATTTTATTTTTTTAAATAACGGCAACAAAAGTAGATATTTAATTCTATGTGGAGCTTGAATAATAACTTTCGGTTACATATGGTGCAGAACTCTGCTTTTTTTGTATTAAAAAAATACATTACTTAAATGACATTAAAAAAGTTGATAAGTATTGTAAGTTGGTAGTTAGAGACATCCCAAAACGAAGCACAGCTAAATTGTTTGAATTTTATTGACTTTGTACTTTTTAAACGGTTTTTAACCATTATTTGTTTCGTCCACCATTTTTTCTGACGTCTTGAACATCAACTAAGTGTTTATCTTGAAAGTTTTGTTTACCTAGTTTTATAGAATTTCTTAACGAAGGAAAGCTTGGTTGTGCTTGATGAGTTACTTCAAATAAAATTACAGATGTTTATGCAAAAGTTTAGCACTTGTTTTATTAATAAAAAAGAAACGATGTTAAACCAAAAAATTTTTTTAATTAACTTCTTTAATGAGTAAGGAATTGCTTTTATTGTGTTAGCACAACAAAATTTAAGCTTTTCTTTACCAATACTTCATTTTAATAGTAAAAACTTACGTCAAATATTATATTATTTGCACGCGCTTTTAAGAAGAGAGTAAAAGTAAAATTCTTATTATTCAGACAGCATACTTAAATTGATAAAAAGAAGCAAAGAAACGATGAGAATAAAAAAAATTTTTTACTTTCTTATACTACATCAATGATAGCTTTTAGTTTTATGTAGTGCATTTTTCTGCGTATTTTGTATCAAAGAAAGTACATTACTTAAAACAAAACAAAATGATTTCGGTGAGAGCTAGATGCATCTATTTCTGCCAGAGAGAGGATTTAAAGATGCACTTACTTGTTAACTTGATTCTCGTAACGCAGACAATGACTTCCGGGAACTCCTTAGATGAAGCTGGGCACGGCTGGGATGGCCACCTTTTGGATGCTGGAAGTTGTGACTTCTCGAGTTTCACAGGACACTTTTCACAAACGAATATCTATATTCGAGTACTAAACTTCTTTGACAAACTGTATCGGAAACGTAGTACACAGTGATCACTTGGGGTTGAGGTGTTGTCTAGTTGACGCACTGCGAGACAGTGACGTGTTGGGGCTCTGCCTTGAAGGGCTTGGAATTTTCTCTCCCACTACCAAAATTTTCTGGCCATGAAGTGGGTGAAAAGGAACGCCCATTGACATAGTCAACCCCTTCCTAACTTCCCCTCTTTTTATTTGTATTTCCTAAAACAAACAAAACAGAAGCCAATCGCCGTAGGACAGGTCGTAAAGAAACCAATACATTACAAGATTTCAATGCAATGCATCGTAGGCATAAAGATATTTTCTTTTAGAGATATACTATATATAACGAGAAACTTTTCGGCAATGAATATTATCAATTTTTAAAATATTCATTTATTAAAATTTTTTAGTAACACAAAAAATTAGTTAGCAACGGTAGCTGTTTATCGAAATATTTTCTAATTCATTCACATCAGTTAATCAGCTGTACGTTAATTTGTTTATGTTTTTGATTTAAAAAAAAATTTGATGTATCATTAGCGTACCAAATCCAAATATGAGTGAAATCCAATTTAGAAATTTGGTGTTCAATTACTGCTGTAGGTATTAATATGCTCAATAGTTTTTTTATATAAGATATTAATAATAGGTTTATTTTTTTATAATTATTTTTACTTATAATAGCAGTGCTATCATAGAATTTTTGCACAACCAAAACATGTTTTATAATTCAATAAGTACTGTTTGTACTTGAATGGGTGCTTTGACTTTATATTACTTATCATAACTTAAGATCTCTTTTCGTATAAAAAAGGCAGGTAATTTTTAATGCAAAAAAAAGGCTAGAAGTAATTAGACTTTATTGTTATATTATATAATTTTTTGGCTAATATCTGATTTAAGTATGTGGAAAGTATTTTTATACAAAGCAAAAAGGTCTGAAGCATTTTTTTAAGATTTTCTGCTTTTTTGCTTATTAATTGTGTATTGTTTGTTCTGTAAAGCTGTAATGATTATCGTTAAGGAAAATTTATTTTAAATTGAGGTAGTACTATTAAAGAATAATTTTTTGTTTCTTAAAAGAACAATAAGTATTTTTAACGTCATAAACAGTGAAGACTTTAGACTTTTATACTTTAGAAGAAATCAAAATTATCTACCATTTTTCGTTAATTTAATGATTTAAAAGTTTACGAGGTTGATTTACAGTTAGTACACAATAAAGTATTCGGTTCGTACCTTCAAGTGAGATTTTTTGATGCTAATTTTTTAAAGTTAACGCTCTGTTATAACGAACTTTTTACATAAATTTACATTTATCTGTTGTAAGTAAACAAATAAGCAAAATTATTTTAAAATAAGTGTTTAATAAAAAGTGAAATTAATATTTGATGCATCATTCATATCGCCAATGATATGCTTTACTGAAATACGCCGAGTGCGATTGTATATGCTGCAAATTTTTTTTAAGCTCCAACCTCTAAGTAAAATTAAGAAAATGTGCTAACACATGCTCATCTGTAGATATATTAACAAATGGTTTAAATACATACAGGACCGTCCCTTGAATCCCCTACTTTCTTCTCTTGGAGTTAAAAACATAGATAACTTTAACGGCCGCTACGCTTTTTCAAACGTTTCTCCTTTTAACGTCCTAAATTTTCAATATCTCATCTGTATTTTCCAGCATAAAACAAAGCAGCGACACTATATATATTATTGAGCCGAAGAAAATTAGTTTATTCCCTTAAATATCCCGTGTCAGTACTGACGCGTTAATGTGGATGACAATTAAGTTTTATTACCTTCTACTACGCAGCTCTGCTCATAATATATTTACAATTCTTCGTGTAGGTCCTGCACCTGCTTTTGTTCCACATTTATTTTTCCTATGATATGTTTTTAGAATCAAGCACTCACCCTTTTCTAAGTAAATCGTGTTATTGATCGAACGCTTATTTTTGGGTGTTTGTATAAAATCACAAGCCAATCATTTATTTTTGTGTTTTTTTTTTTTAAATTAAAAGACAGTGTGGCGATTTGATGTTACTGTGGCCGTTTCTCTAGTAAAAAAAAAACTGAAATTGAAGTGTGATATTGACCACAAGCTCAAAATAAGCAATAAAATACCTAATCATTTTGTGCAGCATATACTAAAAAGTGAAAGGAAAGATTATTTTTTGTTTTTTTTTCTAAATTTAAAGTAATTTTTATGCATTTATCACTACTGTAGTTCTATTTTCAACTGCATTACATTCTAATTACCAAACAACAATTTTTTTACAACACTTTTGTTTTTTATGGTAAAAGATTTTTTATTTTTTTTTTTTTCAGATAAAAACAATAATACTACGAACCAAACCTGAATTTAAGGTTTGAAAGAAATAAGATTTAAATAATTTAAAAATAATAATTTACGCGAGTTCAAGTGATTCAAGTGGATCTTCACTATTCATTATGAAAAATTTTAATTAGGCATCCTATCGATTGTACCATAAGCGATTTCTTACTTTTTTAAGTATCTCCCTAAAACCAAAGAAAATCATCGTATTTTTTCTTTTCTACCTTATGTTCTTCATGAGTTCGCGGCGTAGAACGAAAAATATTCCAAAAAATAAACCAACGTAGCTGGCAGGGATTTGAAATAATAATACCTTAGTATGGAATAAATAATATATTGAGCCATTTCCAACATCAGGACTACCACCAACACACCGTGTTAATCGAATTTCGGAGCCCATTGTTTCAACCAATCAGAATCCTAGGTAGGGCCACGTATCTTCCTACAGCAAATCCGAGCTACTTTCACTCCAACCCTTTAAACATTGAGGCCAATCTTCTTAAACTCGCGACCATCAAGCGCCTTTTTTCCCCTGCGACAGCAATTTTGGGATATTTTGTCCTATTCTGTTACTATTTCCATAAGTATTCAAGGTATGTACTGATTTTGTGGTTTTCGTTTGTAAATAAGTTGACGAAGAACAGATATATTCGAAGATGGTTTATGAAAATAGAGCAATTTGTAAATAGTTGCAGATATACCCACGCGTTAAAGAATTTGATCTGATGTTGTTTGTGATATTGTAGTACTTAAGCTGCGAAAGAAAAGTTTGCAATTAAAATAGTAGACAACTTAATCTAATATTTTTCAACTTAAATTTAAACCCTAGGAGATAAATACAATGTATATCAATACTATCGAGTTTCGATAAATAATACTTGTTACCTCTCAAATCGATATTGCCACCTTATTAAATAGCAACTTGGTGAGTTTGACTCTAAAAGTTTCTCTTTAATCACTAACAAAGTACAAACTCAAAGGTAATACTGCAGAGATTCGTACTAGGCATGAGGTATGAAGTAAGCTCGTCATTTGTCTGGAATAAGGAAACTGCGAGTCATCCAATTTCAAGTAGTACGAGTCCGAGTTTGGTCAGACATAGGCAGATTTTATTTAAAATTATGTTCTCGGGTATCAAACACTCATCTAAATGTAGTTAAAATAAAAAAACCATTATAAATACAAAAAAAAAAAAAAAAAAAAAAAATCAAATGAATTAACTTTCGTTATTGTGACTGTGCCAGTCTTGCAGAAGTTTCAGGAATTTCAAGTTTTACCCGATACAGTATCTGTTTTTACTGAAAGACTTTCTGGTTTTTTGTAACAGACTTGTATCTGAAGCGATCGGCCAAATTGAGAAAATCAAGACACTATTTGTTGAAATTTATATTTTTCCCATTTATAAGAATCTCGAAAATTCATGTGATCCTTAAAGTCCGTGAGAATCATGGAAAGGACAATAGACTACTTTAAAAAAGTCAAGCCAAAGAGTTATCGGACAACCTAACTGGGCATGTAGTGATCAAGGACACAACTACACTCTAATTATTAATTAAGTCTCGTAGCTCTCCGACCCCCTTGACACGATCGGTAGGTAGCACCTGAATAATACATCCATCAGCGCGTCAAACAAAAAGACTCTCTCAGCACATGATTTATTAAAGCCCTTGGCTACCGCGTACCCACTAATAGTATAGTTCTCCTATAGAGAAAAGCAGCTGGGGAGGAATTACCCACTTTTACCCGCAAACGATTTTTACTGGACTAGTACAGTATAAATACTATAGTATACTTACAGGAGGTAGTAATTCCAAAATAATCATATTTTTTTAATTCACAAATTTTTTTCTCAATAGAATTAGCTTAGTACTAATAAATTTAATAGTATTAGGACATCTAATGGGTAGCGATTTTTATCCTTACCTATTACATATTCGATATTGGAGTGGCGTCAATTTTGGCTGCAGCTATGCAGTCTACTTATATGAATATATGTTATCGCACGTAATACGGTAGAGGCCGCGACAACGATGTCCTTGGCAGTTGTATTATGGACGGGCGATTTTGGTCGCTCAGCAGGTCGAGAGACTGCGTGATTTTTCTTGAAATAGTAATTTAAATGTCATTAATTTCTTTGTAAGAAAAAAGATAACAATCATCATTTATATAATTTAGATGGTCTGTTTGTTTACTGATAAATCAATAATACAATTTTTTAGAAAATTGAACAATGAAAAAAAAAAATGATAAAAGAATAAGAAAAGAAAGGAAAACAAGAAAAAAAAATTGCATCAAAAGTCGTGTTTGTTAGCCTGTGATTTGTGGCGCTGAGATAGAAAAGAAATCATTTTTTATAAACCATATTCAAAAATATCTGTTCTTCGTCAACTTATTTACAAACAAAAAGTACAAAATGAATACATAGTTTGAATACTCATGAAAATAATAACAGAAGAGGACAAAATATCCAAAAGTTGTGGTCGTAGGGTTAAAAAGGCACTCGATCGAGCTTGCGTTAACGCAGGTGTGGTGGGAGGAAAAAACTCTTGAGTTTGAGTAGATTGGTTATAGTTTTTAAAGAGTAGGGGTAAAAGGAGTTCGTATTTGCTACAAGTAAATACGTGGCCCTTCGTAGAATTTCGATTGGTTGAAACAATGGGCTCCAACGTTCGATTAACCAGGGGTGGTAATGGTGGTCCTGATGTTGGAAATGTCCCAATATATTATTCATTTCATACCAAAGTATTAATAATATAAATCTCTGGCAACTACGTTGGTTTATTTTATGGAATATTTTTTGTTGGACGCAGAGAACTAATAAAGAAAATAAGGTAGAAAAAAAAAATTGTGAAAATTTTCGTTGATTTAAAAAAGACTCTTAAAATGTGAGGAATTCGTTTATTTCAAAATAAATAGAATTCTTTGTTAATGTTTTTTATGATAAATAATAATGACTCACTTGAATCACTTGCACTTGCATAACATTTGGTTTTACAATTATCTAAATCTCATATCTTCTAGACCTAAGAATTCTTGTTTGGATCGTAGAATTGTTGTTTTTATCTTAGGAAAAAAAAGTAAAAAATCTTGTACGATGAAAAACAAACTTTGTTGTCTAGTAATTTAGATGTAAGAAGTTTAGTCAAAAATGTAATTACAGCAGTAATACATGCATCATAATTAATTTAAATTTCAAAAAAATTAAAAAATAATATTTCCTTCAACTTTATTTAGTACATGCTGCACAAAATTATTTAGTGCTTCATTGCTTATTTTTACATAGCTGTCAATATCTTCTTCTGATTTTTATGGCTTTTTCTTGCCAGAGAAGTAGCCACGTGCTTACGAAACTACCACATAGGCTCGAAACATAAAAAATCCTCCACACCAACAAATAAATGGCTTGTGATTTTATTTAAACACCGAAAAGAGAGTATTCGATCAATAACATGATGTACTTACAAAAGGGTCAGTGCTTGATTCCAAAAACAGATGGTAGAAAAAATAAACGTTAAACAAAAACAAGCGCGGGACATATAGGAACAATTATAAATATATTATAAGCAAAGCAGCATAGTAGCGGATGGTAAAATTCAATTGTCATGCTTATTGTACGTATTCGTACTGTAACGCTTTCTGGGCTCGACTCTATATAGTATCGCTTCTTTGATTTATGCCGGATGAAGCTGTAGAAAGTTTCCGATGTCGAAAAGAAAAAGCTCATAAAAACATTTTTAAAAGCGTGTAGGCTGTTATAATGACATACATATGATCTTAATTGCAGAAAAAAAATGTATTGCAATGTATGTAATTCCCAACTTCAGGAAAATTAAATTATCATATTATCAGTAAGCTTAGCATAAATCGACGTTAACGAAATACTGTTCAAAGTTGTATAAATATTGTTAAAATAAGTATAACTGAAGAAAAATATAAGGCAAAAGACAACTTACGTGATTGCTAATTATACCTAAAAAATATACCAAAATGCTCCATCAATAGGTAACTTAAATAGAAATATTAAAACTTTAATTTAATATATTTTTTGTAACAGTATTCTGCTTTTTCTTTGACTTAGTTAATTTCTAGCCATAGTAGATGAAAAATTTAATGTATTTATTCAACGATTTTTATTCTACCATGCCTACATCGTTACGGGTATTTTTAGAAAGCCTCGCAAACAATAATTTTTTTTAAATTAAAATATTGAGGACAAAATTGTACTTGGTATAAGTGGAAAGAAAGTTGAGAATGGTTCAAGTTTAATAATTACCATATTGTAAAATGCTTACACTATTATTTTTATTTTCAGATAAACATGATAAAAACTATGAAATCTCTTAGTTTTTTGGTTAATTGTTTGTGAATAAAATATATTTAATAATGGAATGACATCATTTATTATTTCTCATTATACATTCTCTTTCGTAGATAAAAACCATGAGTCAATCGATATTTTTACTGTTAATTACAGTCTATACATTGGCCATTGGCTCATTTTTAGAAGGAGCATATAAATATAAGAAGTTATTGTCTAAGTCGAGCCACGCCTCAACTTTATCCGAATCAAATTGTTCTAGATTGTTAACTTTCAGGGGTGTTTTTGAGTAAGCGTTTTCGTTCTCGTCATCTTCAACTTCCTTGATGCCGGTTACTACAATAGATTTACCACTGACCTAAGCCATGAACACATTTTTCAATTAAAAGAACCTTACTTTGTATTAATTGCATAGTATTGAAACATCTGATAGCTAAAGACTTTTATTTGTATGATAAAAGTTTTGGCCAAAGTAGAGCATAAGACTTGTTGGCAGGTACTTATTCAATTTAATTTTAAAATTAAACGCGAGTAAAACTTAATGATAAATAAGTAAAACCGGACAAATACTTAAACAAAGACTTTGATACTTATGATGACGTTGAGCGTATTGGAAACAAATATTGTAGTATCTATTTCCCTCAGACGTTTTAACTTGAAATGCACCACTTTATTGAATTTTCGAGAAACGTAGAGAAATCGAGATATTCGTCTTTGATTGATCGTTTTCTCACCTTATCATTATTGGCGGCTGAGATGCGAGGATCATCCTTAGATATCGATTCAATTGCCAACTGCCTTGTCTCTTGGAAAGTGTTGCTAGGAGATATAGTTTGGTGACCCACCAACTTATATTCAAAGTGGCTTTCTTTGGACCTGCTATTAATGGGGGATGCGGCTCAAAAGGTGGATAAGTCGAATCCTCTTCAGACATTTTAAAACAAATTCCAGTGTAACATGAAATACTCGATTAGTTTGAAAATAAAAGTGCGAATTGTGGTTAAAGTTACTTAACAAAAACCTCTTAGTTGTGAGAATAGTGACACGAGTCGGTTGGTCTGGAGAGTCTGATTATCTCACTTTCGCGTTCCAATCAAATCTTTCCAACCTACCCCGATAACTTAGAATATTGATGACGTGACTGCAATTATATACAACAGTTCGTGAGCTACGACTGCTAACTGCTACGAGGCGAGTTTGGTTTTACCACTGATTCGAGGGCCTTATCGTGGCCAAGCTGCCGAACAAGGCGTACATAGTTTTGTTCATTAGCTGAGCATGGAAGGATTACAACGAGTATACGTCAGACGATTCGCGCGGAAATGTGCTTGCAGGTACACACTGCGCCGCAAGGAAGAGCCCAAAAATCCAAGGAAACAATAGAATTTCGAGACATTATACAAATATCAGTGTGTAAATTTTGTGTTAGTACAATATTTTATTTCAATCTTATCGAATAAGACGTAACTCAATTATACCATAAAATAACTTGTTTTAACAAATCTATGACAAGATATAAGTTATCTTGCAAGTTACTGTTGTAATTTTGTCCAACTGATATAAGTACAAGTCTGATCGTATTATATATGCTCAACCAACTAAGACAACGTGTATTACAAATATGGTGAAAATGACATGTTTTAAGAGAAACAATGTCAATAAATAAGTATACTACCTTATTAATTTTTTCTACGTTAAATATGTCCTAGTAAGTGTCATAAAACTATTAAAAAATACGAAAAAAACGTGCATCACTTCTTATGAGATATGACTTCTTATCACTCAGTATCTATTATACGTACCCTACTATGTTTTTGTATCGTATAAAAAAAATTGATGCAAGAAAGCTCGTGCAACTTAAATAGATTTGTATCTTTAATACATTGGTCATCAACTATTGAGTAAGGATGCGAAGAAAATAAAAACGTAATTAGCCAGTTTATTGTTGATTAATTTTTGTTAAATAAAGGAATTTATCTGCTGGTGAATAACGCCGTTATGACAAGAAACAGAAAATTTTTACATAATTAATTAGAAAATTCTTAACTCGATATTGTAATTTGAAGTATTGAAATAAAGATTTTTAAAAGTTATTGTTGAATTATATAATAGTTAGGAAAATGAAATAAAAATGTACACAAATTTACAAAGTTTTTTAACTTGTAAGTTCCTGGCTTAATATTCAAACGTTTTGTGAATAAATAACAAGTTCTGAAGCTTTTTATGGAACATAGGAAGAAGAAGATATTTAAGGAAGCAATGGGCAGTTTTTTCCCGGTGTTTCCCTGTGGCCTTTTCCATTAAAACGGTCTCACTCAAATTTTTTTTCATGTATTATGACCTGTTAAACACGATTTTTAATTGTGGCTTGGTCTTGAATGCACATAATAATAGTAATTAACAAATTTTATTAACAAATTGAAAAATCATAAAATTTTGTTAAAAAAAATTTATTCTTATTCTTTGACACTCCTAAAAAAAATGTTTGATGAAATTTTTTTCTACACGTCATACTTTTTAAGAAAAAAATTGTCAAACTTTAAAAAAATTAGAAATATGCAATTTATAACCGTTAATATTTTGATCGTTGAAAAACTTTTTGCAACTCTGCAAGGCGTTAAAGATTTCTGAATTATTTTCCTTTAGAAACACAAAAATTTGAGACTGGTAAAAAAATTTGTCTCTTATTGATAAGCTTTGAATAGTGAGCTTCTTGCTATGCTACCCATGGTTTGCATACATCTAAAAATAAAATGTACACCTTTGACTTTAATCACTCTACCTAACTTTTTTTCAGGCATTTTCATTAGCCATACGATATTATTTGTAGGAGGTTGTCTCATAACTATCGAATGAATAGTTATAAATAAATTTTGCTACAAATTAGAAAATAGAAATTTTTTTTTGGTAAAATATTGTCTTTTTGTTCCTTGGTTAGTTTAAAATAAAAATTATCTTGTCGAATTTTTCTCTACATGTCAGTGGGTATAAAATTAAACTAGCAAATTTGAATAGAATCGTCATTCATTTTTAACAACACGTGAAGTAGTACCCAGTACCGCAAACAGGAATGGATCAGATTAGAGGACGTGTTTGTCTGCTTGTGTTCACATATTAATCATTTTGTATAAACTATCTACAAAAAAATCTGTTTTTAGTAACCTTATTTCCAAACGGTGAAAAAAAAATTAATACATAGCTCGAACACTCATAAATATAATAAAAAAGAGGAGAAAATATCTAAAACTTGCGGTCGCGGGGGAAAAAAGGCACTCGATCGAGCTTGCGTTAACGCAGGTATGGTGGGAGAAAAAAGCTCTTGAGTTTAAAAAGATTGGCTGTGATATTCAAAGGGTAGGAGTAAAAGTAGCTCGTATTTGCTACGAGTAGATACGTGGTCCTGCCTAGGGTTGTGATTGGTTGAAATAATGGGCTCCAAAGTTGAATTGACCAGGTGTGTTGGTGGTAGTCATGATGTTGGAAATGTCCCAATATATTATTTAGTTCATACCAAAGTATTAATATTTTAAATCCCTGGCAGCTACGTTGGTTCATTTTATGGAATGTTTATTGTTGTACGCAGTAAATCAATGAAAAAGTTTAGGTAGAGAACGAAAAATTACGACGAATTTTTTTTTATTTTGAAAGCGCTTAAAAAATAAGAAATTTGTTTAATCTTAAATCGATAGAAAGTTTTGTTAAAGTTTTTCACAATAAATAACAAGGATTGACTTGAATCACTTGCACTTGAATAATTTTTTTTTTTTAAATTATTTAAATCTTACATCGTCCAGACCTAAAAACCCACGTCTGGATCGCATTATCATTTTTTCTATCTTAAGGGGAGAAAAAATAATAAATCTAGTACCATCGAAAACACAAATGTTTTAACAAGAGCTGTTGTTTTATTATAAAGGTAAAGTTGAATTATAAATAAAACTACAGTAAATGTGTATATATATATATATATATATTGTAACGGGCGGTTGAAACTCAAACGCCGTTTACACTCATCTAGACTGCGCGAGGAAGAAAGGCCAGAGAGAGAGAGAGCGAGAGGGGAAGGGATCGCGATAATGCGTGCGAAAGAAAGAGAGAAAGAAGAGACAAGCGTCTTGATATGAGTATTAGCGAGGGACGCTCTTGGCCATTAGGCCAGACGGGATTAGGTATAGGTAGAAAAAACACGTGTGCGTCTCTCGCCCGCTACGTTTGTCAAGCCACGAGAGGACAACCTCGCCATCGCCTCGCCCGCTTCTGCACCCACGTACCGTCGACGAGAAGGCTTACCGACTAGACACCAGGTCGAATATTTCTGCTGAGAGACCAACTGCTAGGCGAGCAGGTGCAAATAAGGGGCTGCGAAAAGCCAGGTAAGCGCAGTGCGTGCGCAAGAACCATAATAGCCGCGTAATCTCTCTCTGTGCCCGGTCGAATTATCACTGGCCGTCGGCCCCGAGATAAAGCCTTCCTCGACCGTACAGGCTTTGCCGTCAACGCGATCGAGCGAAATACACACACACACACGCGCGCGTATGCTTTTGTACTAGTGCAGACAAATATAGTTTCCGTTTTTTTGATCATTATATGTTTGTTTTGCTTTGTGCGAGCCTTCCCTTGCATGAAGCCCTTCCGACTACTCTTTCCTTACAGGTTTTATCTATAGCAATCTTGGCGTCCAGAAGGGAGCTGTAAGCCGGGCATCGGCCTTATCCTGCCGCCTCCGCGGGCTCGCGCGTAAACACCAACGCGCGAGCGTCCTGAGCTGAGCCAGAGCTGAGCTGGCCTCTCAGCAAGCAGACGTGAACGAGAAAAAGCGGACTCGCTGTCCGCGTTGTAACGTGAGTGTGTCTCCGTACGTGCCCGGGAAACACAGTCCCGGTCAGAGTATCCCTCGAATTAATTTGTGGCTATCAAGGCCATAAGTGAATGCGGACACCCCGTTACAATATATATATATATATATATATATATGTATGTGTAAACATTTTTTTAAACATCAAAATTATAACAAAGTAAATTTATTTCCTTTAATTTTATGCAGTGCGTGCTGCACAAAAATATAAGGTGTTTTATTGCTTATTTTAAAATTGCGGTCAACAACATACTTCGATTTTTTTGGTCTTGCTTTGCCAGAGAAGTAGCTACGTTCTTGTCAAATCACTTAACTGGCATTAAATATAAAAAAAGGACACACACCAACACAGAACTGGCTTGACCAACACCCAAAAAAAAGCGTTCGATCAATGACATGATTTACTTACAAGTGGGTCAGTGCTTGTACTAAAAAAAGATCATAGGAAAAATAAACGTAAAACAAAAACACGTGCAGGACATATACAAACAGACATAAATAAATTATAAGTAGAGCTGCGTCGTAGCAGGTGGTGAAACTGTATTGTCATGGACGTTGTATGCATTGGTACTATCACACTTCTTGGGCTCAATTCTATATTGTCTTATGCTCTGATTCGTCAAGAATTTTGATCAGATAGTAAGTATGAATAAAAATCATACTTGTTGGATCTCTTTTAATGCTATTTATATTTTATACATAAAGCTTGTTTAATTTGAAAAAATTTGTTTAATTTTTAGGTCAGTAGTGGATTCATTCTAGTTATGGGTATCAAAATAAGTAAACAAGACGAGGATGGATACGATTCCTTAGAAACCACCGTAACAAATAACATACGAGATGAATATGATTTGGATAAGGTTGAGGCTGGCTCCCATCGGACAATAATGTCTTAAAAATGAGTCAGTCGTCCAAAGACTGTGATCAACATTAAAAATATCGATTGACATACGATTATCATCTACGAAAGAGAATGTGAAAGGAGAAATAATAAATGATGTCATTCTTCTATCTAATCTATTTTATTTACGAATACTTAGTCAACTAAAATATTTTGACACGTTTTACTTTTGATCATATTAGTACAAGGATGAAAATGAAAATTTAGATACTTCTTAACATAAGTTACGAAGTATATTCATTTATTTATCGATTTTCTTCTCACTAATATTAACTGCCGTCTCTTTATCCTACACTCAATAGAGATATTTGTAGTTGTACTAATAGTCTACTGGCAAAATACTCGTAAGTTAGTATGTACCGTAGGATAATTTATAACGAAATTTTCTCTTGATTTTGTTGTTATAAAAGATTTCACAGGTCCTAAGTTATTTGACAAATAACTTGACTGTCGTGTTCTTACGCTCAAGATACTTATGTGCTCGTTGGTTTTATTTAAAAAAAATGAATCATTGGTTCTTTTATTTTATTATTTTTTTATGTTTGTATTTACAGTTTAATTTTTTTTTATAAGAAGACCAGATAATTTGTACTGCATGGAACAACAGCTAGAAGTCATATTTTTTGTTGTTGTATACATTATCACGTGTTTGTTAGCTAAAATTATTATCTGCAAAGCATGTATGTTAGTCACTTTGAATATTATACGTACCTTTTTGCTTTTACCTTAACATTGCATAATTTTTTTTAAGCTTTTGTTTTTACCTGTACAATTAAGATAAAGTGCTATTCCTCATTTGTCCGTAATAACATTACGAAATGCAATAATAGCGCTCTGTTCTACTTACATATATGTAAACATGGCCTCTGCTTAACGTACCCACCCTTTTTTCCTGCGGATAAGGACATATACAAGTACAACAGCCCCTATTCTCTTAAAAACGCTTCCTCGAACTCTTACCCCACCAAAGTAAAAAATTTCTAATATTTTATCTATACTTTCCAGCATAAAACAAAGTAGCGACACTATATATAGAGTTAAGCCGAAGAAGAATAGTTTATTCCCTCAAGTATCGCGTGTCGGTACTGACGCGTTAATGTGCATGACAATTCAAATTTACCACCTTCTATACTACGCAGCTCTGCTCACAACATATTTGTAATTGTCTGTATAATATGTCCTGCACCTGCTTTCGTTTCACGTTTCTGTTCCCCTATGAAATGTTTATTGGATCAAGCACTAACCCATTTGTAAGTAAATCGCGTTATTGATCGAACACTCTCTTTTGAGTATTTGTAT
Source organism: Copidosoma floridanum (assembly GCF_036245765.1). Classification (NCBI taxonomy): domain Eukaryota; kingdom Metazoa; phylum Arthropoda; class Insecta; order Hymenoptera; family Encyrtidae; genus Copidosoma; species Copidosoma floridanum. Next base: position 5,264,867 of record NW_028321912.1, on the reverse strand, counting down.
AAAATAACAAATCAGCTGTTTGTTGGTGTTGATGCTTTTTTAATATTTAATGCCAATGTAGTGTAAAGGAAATACAAAAAAAATTAAAGTATGATGTTGACCGCTATCTTAAAATAAGGATTTCGTTTGGAGAAGAAGTATATTTAACTGGTTTTCAAGTGAAATAACTAATATTACGTGCTAATCACATTGACTTTTTCTAAAACGATTTTTTTCAGTGGATTTTACTTTTTTTTCTAACTGATGTGCAAACACATAATTAAAGATAATCGTTTTTTACTTTATAGTAGTTTCGTTGCATTTGAAAGAAGCGTCGATTTGAGGAGAAAAAAAAAAAAAAGAATTGATCATTAAAGCTCAAAACAGTTTCTCTTCATTATAAAACGATCAAAACTGTAGCAGTAAGAAATAATTTATGTAAGGTCTGACAGCAAGTTGACTAAATCTTTGAAGATTGTGGACTATATTGTGAAAGGAAGTAATTTTCGACGAAGTAACAATTGATCCCATTTTTACTGACTTATATATAATCAACATAATATTGTACTATGTTGGTATACTATTTATAACCACTTTTACACGCTAAAAATAGACAAATTCTATTCATTAAAATTATTTTTATTTTATTTTATTTGTCAACTAGGTCGCGAATGTCAATTTTTTTTCTTTTACTGATATAACTCGTCATGGCAAGACGACATCCCAAATATACTGTGTATCTTTACCAGTTGTGAAGTTGTTCGACTTTTGTGTCTCTTCCAAATGTGAAGTTGCTGGACTTTTGTGTAATTGGCGGCAGGTATTGTTTATTTGCCTCATATGTACCCCAACTCTTATTCCAATACCTGTGCGCCTTTTCGGCCTCGATTCTCAAAGGTGGGGAAAGTAGAAAAGAGAAGCTAGAAAAATAGAGAAGAAAAGCGAAGTTAGTCGAGTCTTACTAATCTTTGGTAAGTCGGGTATATTATCTAGAGCCGTTAGAGACACGCCCTACTTGTCTCAAGAGGTTACAATAAAGTTACTTTAACCGCAATTCGTGCCTTTATTTTTTTGTCAATCGAAAAAGCCACGTCACAATAGTATTTTTATCAAAATGTCTGATGGAACACATAAATCATATAAAGACGACCCGGGTCTAAATATACCATCAGATTTTGAAGATCCCGATTCAGTAATGTTAGCGGGTCACGAGATTACATCTCCTAGCAAAACTTCCCAAGAGACGAGGCAGTTGGAGATTGAGCCGATATCTAAGGATGATCCTCGCATCTCAGCCACCGATAGTGATAAGGTGAGGAAACGATCAATTAAAGACGAATATCTCATTTTCTTTTCATTTCTCGAAAATTCAATAAAGTGGCGTATTTGCAGGGCACCTATATACAGAAAATAGATTCTACTACATTTGTTCCGAATACGCTTAACGTCAACGTAAGTACGAAAGTTCTTTGTCGAAGTCTTTGTCTAGGTTTACTTTTTATGTATTAAATCTTTTTTGTGTTAAATGCTGGACTAAAATAAAAAAAGTATGTGCCAACTAGTCTTTAATTTTACTTTGTCAATAAATTTGATGAGCTCATAGGTATGAATAAAACTTTAAACCTGTTGGATGTTTTAAAATACTTTTTTATTCACACGCATGAAAATTATTTTATGACAATAAAATATGTTAGTGAGAAAAGTATGTTTAATTTTCAGGTCAGTGGTAAATCCGTTTTAGTAAAAGGCATAAAGATAGTTGAAGAAGGTGAAAACGAAAACGCTTTCCGAGAAACCACCTTAACATGTAAGATTCCAGATAAGAATGATTCGGATAAGGTTGAGGCGTGGCTCGACTCGGACAATGTCTTGTATTTATATGCTCCAGCTATTCATAAGTAGACTGTGATCAACCTTATAAATGTCGATTTATGGTTACAGTAACTAAGAGATAATATAAAAAAGATATATAATAAATAATGTCATTATACTGTCTAATTTATTTTATTCACAAATAGTCATCTAAAATATTTTGAGATCTCATAGTTTTTATCATATTAATACAAAAAATAAAATTAAAATTTGAACACTTCATAAAATAAGTTAAGTATTACATTTATACAGTTGTCGATTTTCTTTTCAATAATATCAAGTGCTATTTTTTTTATCCTACACTCAATCGAGATACTTATAGTTGAAAAGTCTACTGAAAAAATTTTTGTAATCTAGTAGGTACCGTTGGATAATTTCTAACAAAATTTTCTCTTGATTTTGTTGTTATGAATGATTTCACAGGGTTTGGGTCAGTTGACATGGCTAAAACGTTATCTAACAAATTTTTCTCATGATTGTTGTTATGAAAGATTTTACAGGGTTTGGGTTATTTGACAAGGCTAAAACGTTATTACAAACAACAGCTCCAGAAAAAATATTTATATGCAAGATTTAACACGATTATTAGTTTTTTTAACAAGATAAATCTTTATAAGTCATAAATAAATTTTTTATGTAAATAAATAACCAGAATGCCTATAAAAAATATTTTTAAAGAAATTTAAAGTAATAACTATTTAGGAATCATTTTAGTTTTTTTTTCAGCCACCTCAATTTGCCTCTTGCCACATATAATTGATAGTGACAAAAACTGTCCAGTTTGTTACTTATTTTTCTGCAATATAACTCCTTTAAATAACATCTGCCAAACAATAAAAAGTATCTCGTTAAGGTTGATGTAAGATAAGCTCATTGATGTTATGATTTAATTTTTCTAAGAATTAAAAATTTTTATTTCTAAAACGAAGCACCTGACAAAAAAATACTTTTTTAAATATAATATTTAAAATACGATACAATTTAGTGAAATATGAGATATTATACTACACAATAAAGAATTCAAAATCAAATTTAGAAAAACAGTAGTGTAATTAAAAAATTTTAAAAATGACGGTCTTTCTTTCAACACAACAATTTTTTAGTGCAATAAGTAATATATTAACATGTATACAGTATACTACTAAGAATTTTTTTGACCGATACATTTTTAATGAGCAAACATTATATATGACTTCTAAAAATTACTCACAAAGGAGTTAAAATTTTAATCTTATTAGCATGTGCTTGTAACAATTAAACATTATTTTCTGTAATTTTTCCATCGAATTTAAGTTTAACTTTTTGTCTTTGTGTTTCAAAAAAAAGAAGTAACTGACCTTTTTACTCATTTACCATTTTCCTTGATAAAGAACTAAAATTAAATTTATAAAATATAGAGGCAAAATAAAAAAGATACAAACAAATGATTTCTTAGAATATTTATTTTAACACTTTTATAAAAATTTACAAATTTATTTACTGCATGACATTGAAAGTATTATTAACACTTACTTTGATTAAACATTTAACTTATAATTAACATTTAATGAAAAAATATAAGACTTAGCAAATTTTTAACTGCACATCTTGTATTGTAGAATAAAAAATATGCGAACAATAATTATTTTTCAAAATGATTGATTCTTTACATTTTTTATTTAATCTTTATAAGTCAACTAATGATGTAAATTATGAATAATTTTGAAATGTTCCTACATGCACTTATAGGCACCTTACAGAGGGTCAGGGCACAGTGTGTCAGATGCAGAAGCTTCTTTTGATGGGCTCTGCTCAACTCTGCTGTTTGCTGTACTCAGGACCAACACAAACACAATCCTAATAAGCCAATCGCTAGCTCGGAATCTTACGTCTGTAAGCTTCATAAGTTTGAGTGACACATCGATGTGTATATGTTGTGTGAGTAATATACATGTATACACAGTTTCTAAAGAAAGTCTTGAACATGGTGGCTCACCTGCCACACTGTGCCTTGGCCCTCTGCAAGGTGATTTACAGTCTACAGATTACAGAAGGCACCTGGCACATTATTGACATCTGACGGTGGAATCACCCTTAATCCTTAATGTCTGGTCAGTTCAAATCCAAATGACATAACAATGATTAAATATAGCTATTTCATTTGAACTTTTAGGTTACAACCCTGCATTTTAAGAATAACTTTTAAGAATGATATCGTGATATCCAGTTTCTTTTAAAAATTCGTCAAGAACTATGGCACTCCTTTGATTACTACTAATAAATAACTTTAAATTTTAGGAGGCCCAACTTCCTAGTCTCCGAGAAATAAAATCAGAAACATTTCCGGTCAAACATATAGATTCGTGTGGAGAGATTATTATTGTTTACTAATGGTTAATTGTAAATCAATAAATACTATTAAATTTTACTGGAATCGCTTGAAAAACTAAAACAATGAGATTAATTGCGATTAAACTTATTAATTAAAATTTCAGTGAGTCTAGCTTCAATGATTTTTAAATTTATTAACTTAGAATTATTGCAAAATGTGGTGAAGAAATATGTATGTAGTTAGTACAGGTCAGTACAAAATCTATATTTAGGAGTAATTTTCTTACCATGAGCGTTAAATCTTTGGCATAATTAAGCAGAAACACGAGTTTTGCAAGTTAATAACTAATATACATGAATCGGGGTTCTTATGGGGTATAAGGCCACAAAGGGCGTGGCTGCGGCTCTCTGTACTGAGAGTAAACTGAAAAAGGCTTCCCATCACTGTACAAACGGTTGGTTTTCTTTGGTTTCCTAAGTTTCTTGATTCTCCTACACGGTTTTCTTACAAGATACTGTACAATCTGTCTGTGACATTTCTCATACAAAAATATGATTAGACTTAGGGAAAATCCACTTAATAAAAACACAAACAGTGGAGTGACTTCAGAAAGACCTAGTGATGTAAATGAAACTTCTTTTTTAATACCGAATTTGGCCCGATTTTTGTTTTTTCTCCGAGAAATTATTCCATTCTCTCTATACTTTTGGATGCTGAAAAAAATTTACATTATTAAAATTGTCCGGCATAAATTTTTTATTTAAAAATACTTACTGATGATTTAAAAATTGAAGAAGTGGATCTCCTTTGTTCAAAACTATACCTTTTTTTCTAAAGTTACCTAGTGGAAAAGCTAAGATTTTGCAAGGTTTTTTGAAAGTTACTGGACTCCGAAATTCACCAATATTATAGAGAACTACCCTTTCGTTGCATACCTACATTAAAAAAAAATTTTTAAGATTAACACGCTAAAAAGTAATCTATTTTAATTTATATAATTTGTACATTTTTCAAAAATTTTCCAGAATTGCCCTAGTTTGAAGTGTACTAGTTTAGAACCGTATTTATTGCACACACACGCGCGGACACACAAACATAGATTGATACGAATCATTTGTATAAACGTCTCCAAAAGTAAAAAATTACATTATAAAGTTTAATAATATCTTCGTAGGGGTAAGCGGTACAATTATTGACACCTTAAGGTAGTGATTGACCCCTGTATGATTTGTATGTCTATATATAAAGGCTCCATTTAAAAATGCACGTGGCGGTCAATCACTATCAGGGGGTCAAAAACTGTACCCATTACCCCTATAACTATTTTTCGAGTGAAATGTTAAAGATAATTCTTAATGACATTTACACAAATTTCTTAAGTGCCAAAAACTTTTGTCTACGGTAGAATATAAAAAAACAACTATCTTTTGTCAAATTGTCCTACCACCATTACAAATAAAAGTGTTAAAAATAATTTTTAAATGCTATTGAGAAAGGTGATGCATTGTTTAGTATCTTCAAAAATTATCAACGTAAGTTAAATATTTTACATTACCTGCTGTATAGCCTCTTGGAAGGTTGTAGGTAGACTATTCTCATCTTTCAAAAACAATCTCAGTTCGTCATTTATATTGTCCTTTGAGCTCTAATAAAATATCACTGGATAAAGTTTTTAAGTACAATGTAATTGATATATTCAATTAAAACTTTACAAAATTACCGAGAAAAACGTTAATGAGTCAGTGTTTTTTACAATAATCAATTGATATGTTTTGTCCTCTAGAAATCCACGCGCATTTCTAAATGGAATGTGTGGTTTTGAAACTGTAGCAAAACTTGTAAAACAGCCTGCGTACATTGAAATAACAATGAATGCTGTCAGATATAGCGATAGTCTTGCCATCTTGGATGATATGGAATTGAATTGTTCATCTGTAAATTTAAAAAAAATGTAGGTATAGACAGGTAATTCCATTGTATAAGTGTATCTAAATTTTTAGGGTTCTTAAATTATATTTAAAAGTATATGATGATTAACAAGATCAAAGACGTACATTTTGCAAACTTGAATAATCATCTATGATTTTTTTATTTTTTACACTCAAGTTTCCAGAAATTGTGGAAAATTGTTTTACCAAGTTAGTGAAAAAAACACCTCCTTCTGCCATTTATGAAAGTTTGTAAGAGAAGTTCAAAATGGAGAAGCGGGCCAAAAAAATGTATGTTATATTTGAGCATTTTAGGAGTGCACACAAATTTTTCTAGATTTTTTATGAGCGGAAATTTTCGAGAAAATAAGAAATGAAAAATTGACAGTTTAGAACGGTTTCTTATGAGAGAGCAAGGTTAGGTTTGCCTTTTAATTGAAATTAAGGTATATTCTAAATGTGTTGTTTAAAAAAAAACGTTTTTATAGATAACTTGGTGCTAAAGAAAGATGCTCGATAAAAAAAAAAATCAAACTTTGCCAGGCATTTTTAAAAAATATAAGCAGTTAGAGGTCGTACAGTTTAAAAATTGTAGAGGACAAGAGCAGCTGCGGTAAAGGGGGCCCAGATGCGTTAGTGGGGAGGGGCCTCCCCGTTTCTCGCCTCTCTAAATGATACTCCCAAACCTCCTTAAAAAGTTTTTTTTTTATATCTTATTTTTCCTAACTTTCTTTGCACACTCCTTATTTAAAAAAAGTATTTGTCTTCACGTTATGGATCACCTGCAGGTGGTTAGTATTTTATATCTATAGAGTTATTAAAATAGAATTGAGATTTATGAGGGCATTCGAGTCCACGAAATTTTTTAAATATTGTGTATTTTTACCTCCCAAAGATGATAAACCATGAAATTCGTCATTATTTTTCTGTTGTTGATTGTTATAAAACAAATTACATGAACTGAGAACATTTTTCAATTTTGGTAACCATAAAATTTATTTCGATTCTTTGACATATTTTGAACAAAAATTGATGGAGATATATGTACTCAAACCCCACAGATTTTAGGTAAAAAAGCTGACCACTTGTTACTTAACCATTGCTGATTTATTTTTAACTCAGCTGGGCTCAAATTTTTCCTTAAAACGTGTACTTCAAGATAAAAAAAGACTCATAACAATCTGCAACTTGGCAACCACGGTATTGTTAATCAACGCACAGCTGTCTTAGATAATTTTTAGGCTCTCATGTATATCAACGATCAATAGTTACAAAAACTTTAGGAGGTAGACACGTACATCAACATATCACTATGTAACCAACTTAGATCACCCATATACTATTTTTTAAATTTGTTTTATATTGAAAATACATGATTTTTAAGTGGCTTCTTTTTGTTCTCTGACGAAGTAATAAGGCACTCCCATAATTTTGTTGCACCTAAAAACTAATTTAGGATATATTATCATGAAGAAAGAAAGCATCATGACATGTAGAATATCGCTATAATAAAAAGTATAAAAATATAAATAATAATATAATGGTAATCAAAGAATTAATAATAAAATCGAATGGGTTTATGGTAAGCATTTCATTAATTACCTCATATTCGTGTATATTTACGCATGGGTATATTATTTTCTAAAAGTATATATGAAAATTTTCATTTTTTAAGAGTGATGATCTAGTCAACTCTATTATTTAATTAAAACAACCCAACCTTTGTAAAATGTAATTTTACCGAATAATTGTTCTTTATAATGACAATCTTGTACGATATGGTATAAATAACATAAATTTAACATCTTTGCTGCATTTTTGAATAAACCATCTTAAACAGTTTACCTGTAAATTCCTGATGGACGAACATACGCCACACGTTTAAGAAACTGTCCGACAGTTTGAAAATAAATCCTCTTCTATCATTATGTAATACTAAAATTACGCTAAACAGAATTGATGAAATAGCTATAAGTATAATCAAGAAAATCCAAATGCGTTTGCTGAAAACCTATTTAATAAAAGAGATAAAACGTAATAAAGAAATCAAGTCATGAATATTTTACAATTAAAATATTTCACCTCAAAATAAGCATTCCATGGAATCTCCATGGTACCTGGTAATTTATAGTATAATGTGTCTTGCAAATCCATAATTTCAATCGTTACGTCATAATCATCCAAGTTTTTGTTCGTTAAAAACTCGCCGGGAAGAATAATACTTTCATTTAATAATTTTGTGGACTTAATTAATGTGTTATTGACACTTTCATGGGATTTCTTCTTGATATGGGAGCCATTTTTAAACTTATATGCTAATCCTGTGTTAGATGCAAAATCTTCCACTATTTCAGAATAAAAAGTAGAAATCTACGAGCATTGAAGGAAAATAATTAAGTTTTTGTGAATGCAATAATTGTGATATTTTGAAATAAAACAATTTGTATTAAATCAATTCGATACCTCAGCAGTAATTGTAGCCGACGCACCACTTAAATTCTTTCGTCTCTGTACCAAAGCACGCTTGTCTATTACGGTCAATCCTTCCTTGATGCTCCACTCGAATAATTTATTAACGTGTAATTTATTTTGAGGTCCAACAGCGAACCATTCATGAATGTTTTTATTGTTTCCGCATTTTATTAAGACTTATGACGGGGTCATTTTTAATATTAGCCCGAAAAACACCAAAACTCGACTCGATGTAAAATTTGAGGTTTTAGGCTTGTTTCAATGCCCTGTGTATGTATGTTTGTGTTTCATTATGTTTCATGCGAGGAAAAAGGAGAGGACAACGGAGACATGTAGCCAGTGAGACGAGCAAAGAGAAGCGCGAGCGGAAAAAGCGGAAATAATAAGAAGAAATGTGCAATTAAGGGACTATAAGTGATATTGACGTTAGTACTGTATGCGCAGAGATATATATATATATATATATATATATATGTGTACATTGTAGTGTGAATCGGTAGGTTGGTGGGAAAATGGATGGGTTGTCGAACTGTAGCGATTATTGTAATTGTTGGTTGTGTTTTGTATGTGTCTTTTGTAGAATTGTAATGCGCCGGGAATATAGGGAGTTTGTGTGTATACGTGTAGTTAAGTGGAAGAGCGAGACGTGTGCGAGCTGAGTCGTATGAGAGAGGTAGGGGAAAGAAAGATATAGAAGAGATTTCGAAGCAGTAGGATGCGAGCAGCGAGACTGAGAGGACTCCTTGACGGGCCTTCATGAGGGAAGGATGTAGAGACTCCTGGACGGGCCTTCATGAGAAAAGGATGTAGAAGACTCCTTGACGGGCCTTCATGAGGGAAGGATGTAGAACGTGTGCGCCATCGAGACGTCTAACCGATGTCCGTCACCAGCTCTTGGCGATCTATGGGAGGCATCATCTGCAGCCTGGCTAAGACTACGCAATCACGAAGAGCAGGATGGCAGTAGGCGACATCGCGAGGACACGACGCCGATAACTCCCCGGAGATGGGGGCCTGGAGGTATTTCGCGTAGTGCGTGGTGAGGTTAGGGACTAGTGGGAAAGTGAGGGAGAGGGACATAGTACGTGGCGCCAAGGTGACGTCGTGTGAGTGTAGGATGGTTTGAGAGTAAGGGTAAAAAGCGGGCGAGTTGATGAGTGTGTGTGGTTGAAGGTACTGGGGATTTTGTTGAGGTTGTGAAGTAGAGTAAAAAGTGTAAATGAGGGGTCGAGGTTGCTAACAGAGCGAAAGAGCGAGAGTTTGTTGCGTTGGTTCGAGAGGAAGACGTTCGGGTCGCGGAAGAGAGCTTGGTGGGCGTGATCGCTTGGATAGTGGGTAAGCCAGGGCATTCGAGATGACGGGAAACTGTAACACTGCGTGTGAGAGTGTGTGTGTGTATCGAAAGCGAAGCGTTGTCCGAGTCTCGGGAGTCGGCGAGAGGTCGACTGTCCGCTGCGGTAGGGCGTAATACGCGTGTGTAAAGCGAAGCGTTGTCTGAGTCTCGGGAGTCGGCGAGGGGCCGGCTGACCGTTGCGGTAGGGCGTAATACGCGTGTGTATTCGAAGCAAAGCGTTGTCTGAGTCTCGGGAGTCGGCGAGAGGTCGACTATCCGCTGCGGTAGGACGTAATGCGTGTGTGTATTCGAAGTGAAGTGTTGTCCGAGTCTCGGCAGTCGGCGAGGGGCCGGCTGACCGTTGCGGTAGGACGTCGTAGAGTTCGTTTGTGTGTGTGAGTGTTTGCAGCGTTGTCTGAGACTCGGTAAACCAGCTGGTGAAGCCGTCGGTAGGACACCCTGCAGACCAAGAGAGGATGCGTGGTGTATGTTCTCGTCATTGGGTTGATGCGTGAGGTAGCTCGTGATCGAAGGCGTGTCGTTGTAGCCAAGTGCTCTCGTGATCGAACCGGGTAGTCGTAACCTCAAAGCGAGCTATTCTCGAGGTCGAGTGCGGGAACTGTGGGTATGCGTGTGCGTGTAGGTGTAGGTAGGTGTTCGAATGCGGGGTTTAAGAGCAAGAGTGTGTGTGTGTGTACTGCGAATTGCGAGTTAGCGCCGGAGGTAGCGTCGATTCTCTAGAAGTGTTCATCTCTTGTAAATGAAATAAAGAGTAGTCTAAAAGTGAAATTCGTGTTAGTGTGTTTATTTGTACGAGTGTGAAATAATCACATCCTGATCATTTCCCCCGGGAACTGTCCGCCTCCCGACGGACAGTCCGCGGCGGGGCCTCCTCTAGGTAAGGAGTCTACATCGAGAGAGCAGAGCTGAGCCAAGCCAAGGCGTTCGAGAGAGTATTGGGTCGTTGAGTTTCGTTGTTTTAGGTGTCGCACGTGATATAATGTGTTTTAGTGCGTTGTATCGGGACGTCTTCGTGTCGACGTGAAAACGTCGATTCGGGGCCGAAAATGCAACGTTACAGACTTCACTTTTTATATTCAAGTGGAGGTAATTCTTTTTAGGACACTGGCAAGTGCTATGGATCTCTTCAGTGATGTCAGGCCGGAATAACAAGAGCCATACGTGAGGCGAAAGATTGTGATGCCTCGAAAATTGTGTGAATTTTTCGAAATCATTGTCAGTATTTAAAAATACCACAAAAAGAGTTTTTGAGTAATTTCTTAGTTTCGGATACTTTTCTGGAATATCTGATATAGTCGAAGCTACAGAGTATACCATTTTACGCGAGAATTCTTTAACCATGTTGACCACCGAATGTATGTCTGTGGATTCAAGAGAAAAATTTTTGTATTTAAGTATTTATACCTTTTGTAAAAATCGGTTTGCTTTTGCTTACCTTCGTTGCTCCTGTAAATAATTCCTATACTGGTGGTCGCATACAACTTTTGTACATCCAAAATTACAGGAACTTGACTTTCCATGTTTTTAGCTGAATCACATGGCATGAATAAAACAACGGCGAATATTACAACGAGGCTGGTTAGCTTCATCATTTTTGGCTAAAAATATGTGAAGAGAATTTAAACGTTTTCTCACAAAATTAAATAAATCATTATATACGTCTTTATATGAGATAGTAAAAGCGAGACTATTTTACGAAAGTACAACTACCAATACATAGCTAAACCAAGATTCAATTTAATTAATACACAAAATATTCGTATAACAGTACTACTTCTTGACACTATATTCTTGTTTTTAAAGATATGTTACGTTATTGTTCATTTAGTTGTCTTTTTTTCATTTTTGAGTGAATTATAAAATTTACTCAACATTTTGTAAAATAGTGAATTATCGCGTTAGACTTTATACTTAAAAAAACTCGAGAAACATTCCTTTTTTTAGTCTTCATAAAATTAAAATCATTTACGAAAACACGTACATATTGTTGCAGAAATCGTGAGGAAGCAGGAACATGCTTTGATCGTATGATTTAGGTTAGGGCACATAACTTTTTCAACGATTTTATTTATTTACATACTTAATCTTTAAAAAAGTTTTAGCCTTTTCTACCTTTTAAACCATATTTTTGCCTTAGTATGTCGTCAGAAGTTATTTGAATAGACAATCAAAATTATTCAAAAAGTTTGACTTTTTTTTAGAATGTCGATAAATGCAGTGTAATAGTAGTCGTACGCATACGGATTTTATTTAATCTTTTAATTTTTAAGCAATTTTTTCTGTTATTTTTTTTGCCTGCAATTTCTTTTAACTTCAGATATGCAAAACTCTAGTTTGTACAAAGAGCATCATTTAGTTTTTTATAAGACAGTGAATTTTTAGGTTTTTAAACAGCCAATTTTTATAATATTCTATACTAAGGTTTAAAGTAAAATGTTATCTTTTGAATTTTTACTTTTATAGTAAATCAATGATTGAAGAAGTAGAAAAACCAAATCAAATTTATTCAAATTTAATATTTAGAATGCAAAAAAATGATCAAGTGCTTTCTACAATTCCCGTGACTTTCTAAAAAGTATTCAAGTTCTGTATAATCTAACGTTGAAGGATAACTTAATTACGCTAGTTGATTTACGTCAAGTTAAGTTAGTATTTTTTTTGCGAAAATTTAGCACTAGTTTTAATAGTAAAAATAAAATTATGTTCAACAAAAACTTTTCTGTTAATTAACTACTTTAATGTACATAAAATTATTTCCATTGTCATTTTAGTAGTGAGAATTAATTTTAAATATTTTTTTTTGACACATATTTATAGTAAAGATGGAGACAATTTAAACAAAGTTTTTGATAAGTCCCCTTAAAAAAAATTTTATTTTTTTAAATAACGGCAACAAAAATAGATATTTAATTCTATGTGAAGCTTGAATAATAACTTTCGGTTACATATGGTGCAGAACTCTGCTTTTTTTGTATTAAAAAAATACATTACTTAAATGACATTTAAAATGTTGATAAGTATTGTAAGTTGGTAGTTAGAGACATCCCAAAACGAAGCACAGCTAAATTGTTTGAATTTTATTGACTTTGTACTTTTTAAACGGTTTTTAACCATTATTTGTTTCGTCCACCATTTTTTCTGACATCTTGAACATCAACTAAGTGTTTATCTTAAAAGTTTTGTTTACCTAGTTTTATAGAATTTCTTAACGAAGGAAAGCTTGGTTGTGCTTGATGAGTTACTTCAAATAAAATTACAGATGTTTATGCAAAAGTTTAGCACTTGTTTTATTAATAAAAAAGAAACGATGTTAAACCAAAAAATTTTTTTAATTAACTTCTTTAATGAGTAAGGAATTGCTTTTATTGTGTTAGCACAACAAAATTTAAGCTTTTCTTTACCAATACTTCATTTTAATAGTAAAAACTTACGTCAAATATTATATTATTTGCACGCGCTTTTAAGAAGAGAGTAAAAGTAAAATTCTTATTATTCAGACAGCATACTTAAATTGATAAAAAGAAGCAAAGAAACGATGAGAATAAAAAAAATTTTTTACTTTCTTATACTACATCAATGATAGCTTTTAGTTTTATGTAGTGCATTTTTCTGCGTATTTTGTATCAAAGAAAGTACATTACTTAAAACAAAACAAAATGATTTCGGTGAGAGCTAGATGCATCTATTTCTGCCAGAGAGAGGATTTAAAGATGCACTTACTTGTTAACTTGATTCTCGTAACGCAGACAATGACTTCCGGGAACTCCTTAGATGAAGCTGGGCACGGCTGGGATGGCCACCTTTTGGATGCTGGAAGTTGTGACTTCTCGAGTTTCACAGGACACTTTTCACAAACGAATATCTATATTCGAGTACTAAACTTCTTTGACAAACTGTATCGGAAACGTAGTACACAGTGATCACTTGGGGTTGAGGTGTTGTCTAGTTGACGCACTGCGAGACAGTGACGTGTTGGGGCTCTGCCTTGAAGGGCTTGGAATTTTCTCTCCCACTACCAAAATTTTCTGGCCATGAAGTGGGTGAAAAGGAACGCCCATTGACATAGTCAACCCCTTCCTAACTTCCCCTCTTTTTATTTGTATTTCCTAAAACAAACAAAACAGAAGCCAATCGCCGTAGGACAGGTCGTAAAGAAACCAATACATTACAAGATTTCAATGCAATGCATCGTAGGCATAAAGATATTTTCTTTTAGAGATATACTATATATAACGAGAAACTTTTCGGCAATGAATATTATCAATTTTTAAAATATTCATTTATTAAAATTTTTTAGTAACACAAAAAATTAGTTAGCAACGGTAGCTGTTTATCGAAATATTTTCTAATTCATTCACATCAGTTAATCAGCTGTACGTTAATTTGTTTATGTTTTTGATTTAAAAAAAAATTTGATGTATCATTAGCGTACCAAATCCAAATATGAGTGAAATCCAATTTAGAAATTTGGTGTTCAATTACTGCTGTAGGTATTAATATGCTCAATAGTTTTTTTATATAAGATATTAATAATAGGTTTATTTTTTTATAATTATTTTTACTTATAATAGCAGTGCTATCATAGAATTTTTGCACAACCAAAACATGTTTTATAATTCAATAAGTACTGTTTGTACTTGAATGGGTGCTTTGACTTTATATTACTTATCATAACTTAAGATCTCTTTTCGTATAAAAAAGGCAGGTAATTTTTAATGCAAAAAAAAGGCTAGAAGTAATTAGCCTTTATTGTTATATTATATAATTTTTTGGCTAATATCTGATTTAAGTATGTGGAAAGTATTTTTATACAAAGCAAAAAGGTCTGAAGCATTTTTTTAAGATTTTCTGCTTTTTTGCTTATTAATTGTGTATTGTTTGTTCTGTAAAGCTGTAATGATTATCGTTAAGGAAAATTTATTTTAAATTGAGGTAGTACTATTAAAGAATAATTTTTTGTTTCTTAAAAGAACAATAAGTATTTTTAACGTCATAAACAGTGAAGACTTTAGACTTTTATACTTTAGAAGAAATCAAAATTATCTACCATTTTTCGTTAATTTAATGATTTAAAAGTTTACGAGGTTGATTTACAGTTAGTACACAATAAAGTATTCGGTTCGTACCTTCAAGTGAGATTTTTTGATGCTAATTTTTTAAAGTTAACGCTCTGTTATAACGAACTTTTCACATAAATTTACATTTATCTGTTGTAAGTAAACAAATAAGCAAAATTATTTTAAAATAAGTGTTTAATAAAAAGTGAAATTAATATTTGATGCATCATTCATATCGCCAATGATATGCTTTACTGAAATACGCCGAGTGCGATTGTATATGCTGCAAATTTTTTTTAAGCTCCAACCTCTAAGTAAAATTAAGAAAATGTGCTAACACATGCTCATCTGTAGATATATTAACAAATGGTTTAAATACATACAGGACCGTCCCTTGAATCCCCTACTTTCTTCTCTTGGAGTTAAAAACATAGATAACTTTAACGGCCGCTACGCTTTTTCAAACGTTTCTCCTTTTAACGTCCTAAATTTTCAATATCTCATCTGTATTTTCCAGCATAAAACAAAGCAGCGACACTATATATATTATTGAGCCGAAGAAGATTAGTTTATTCCCTTAAATATCCCGTGTCAGTACTGACGCATTAATGTGGATGACAATTAAGTTTTATTACCTTCTACTACGCAGCTCTGCTCATAATATATTTACAATTCTTCGTGTAGGTCCTGCACCTGCTTTTGTTCCACATTTATTTTTCCTATGATATGTTTTTAGAATCAAGCACTGACCCTTTTCTAAGTAAATCGTGTTATTGATCGAACGCTTATTTTTGGGTGTTTGTATAAAATCACAAGCCAATCATTTATTTTTGTGTTTTTTTTTTTTAAATTAAAAGACAGTGTGGCGATTTGATGTTACTGTGGCCGTTTCTCTAGTAAAAAAAAAACTGAAATTGAAGTGTGATATTGACCACAAGCTCAAAATAAGCAATAAAATACCTAATCATTTTGTGCAGCATATACTAAAAAGTGAAAGGAAAGATTATTTTTTGTTTTTTTTTCTAAATTTAAAGTAATTTTTATGCATTTATCACTACTGTAGTTCTATTTTCAACTGCATTACATTCTAATTACCAAACAACAATTTTTTTACAACACTTTTGTTTTTTATGGTAAAAGATTTTTTACTTTTTTTTTTTTCAGATAAAAACAATAATACTACGAACCAAACCTGAATTTAAGGTTTTAAAGAAATAAGATTTAAATAATTTAAAAATAATAATTTACGCGAGTTCAAGTGATTCAAGTGGATCTTCACTATTCATTATGAAAAATTTTAATTAGGCATCCTATCGATTGTACCATAAGCGATTTCTTACTTTTTTAAGTATCTTCCTAAAACCAAAGAAAATCATCGTATTTTTTCTTTTCTACCTTATGTTCTTTATGAGTTCGCGGCGTAGAACGAAAAATATTCCAAAAAAAAAACCAACGTAGCTGGCAGGGATTTGAAATAATAATACCTTAGTATGGAATAAATAATATATTGAGCCATTTCCAACATCAGGACTACCACCAACACACCGTGTTAATCAAATTTCGGAGCCCATTGTTTCAACCAATCAGAATCCTAGGTAGGGCCACGTATCTTCCTACAGCAAATCCGAGCTACTTTCACTCCAACCCTTTAAACATTGAGGCCAATCTTCTGAAACTCGCGACCATCAAGCGCCTTTTTTCCCCTGCGACAGCAATTTTGGGATATTTTGTCCTATTCTGTTACTATTTCCATAAGTATTCAAGGTATGTACTGATTTTGTGGTTTTCGTTTGTAAATAAGTTGACGAAGAACAGATATATTCGAAGATGGTTTATGAAAATAGAGCAATTTGTAAATAGTTGCAGATATACCCACGCGTTAAAGAATTTGATCTGATGTTGTTTGTGATATTGTAGTACTTAAGCTGCGAAAGAAAAGTTTGCAATTAAAATAGAAGACAACTTAATTTAATATTTTTCAACTTAAATTTAAACCCTAGGAGATAAATACAATGTATATCAATACTATCGAGTTTCGATAAATAATACTTGTTACCTCTCAAATCGATATTGCCACCTTATTAAATAGCAACTTGGTGAGTTTGACTCTAAAAGTTTCTCTTTAATCACTAACAAAGTACAAACTCAAAGGTAATACTGCAGAGATTCGTACTAGGCATGAGGTATGAAGTAAGCTCGTCATTTGTCTGGAATAAGGAAACTGCGAGTCATCCAATTTCAAGTAGTACGAGTCCGAGTTTGGTCAGACATAGGCAGATTTTATTTAAAATTATGTTCTCGGGTATCAAACACTCATCTAAGTGTAGTTAAAATAAAAAAACCATTATAAATACAAAAAAAAAAAAAAAAAAAAAAAAAATCAAATGAATTAACTTTCGTTATTGTGACTGTGCCAGTCTTGCAGAAGTTTCAGGAATTTCAAGTTTTACCCGATACAGTATCTGTTTTTACCGAAAGACTTTCTGGTTTTTTGTAACAGACTTGTATCTGAAGCGATCGGCCAAATTGAGAAAATCAAGACACTATTTGTTGAAATTTATATTTTTCCCATTTATAAGAATCTCGAAAATTCATGTGATCCTTAAAGTCCGTGAGAATCATGGAAAGGACAATAGACTACTTTAAAAAAGTCAAGCCAAAGAGTTATCGGACAACCTAACTGGGCATGTAGTGATCAAGGACACAACTACACTCTAATTATTAATTAAGTCTCGTAGCTCTCCGACCCCCTTGACACGATCGGTAGGTAGCACCTTAATAATACATCCATCAGCGCGTCAAACAAAAAGACTCTCTTAGCACATGATTTATTAAAGCCCTTGGCTACTGCGTACCCACTAATAGTATAGTTCTCCTATAGAGAAAAGCAGCTGGGGAGGAATTACCCACTTTTACCCGCAAACGATTTTTACTGGACTAGTACAGTATAAATACTATAGTATACTTACAGGTGGTAGTGATTCCAAAATAATCATATTTTTTTAATTCACAAATTTTTTTCTCAATAGAATTAGCTTAGTACTAATAAATTTAATAGTATTAGGACATCTAATGGGTAGCGATTTTTATCCTTACCTATTACATATTCGATATTGGAGTGGCGTCAATTTTGGCTGCAGCTATGCAGTCTACTTATATGAATATATGTTATCGCACGTAATACGGTAGAGGCCGCGACAACGATGTCCTTGGCAGTTGTATTATGGACGGGCGATTTTGGTCGCTCAGCAGGTCGAGAGACTGCGTGATTTTTCTTGAAATAGTAATTTAAATTTCATTAATTTCTTTGTAAGAAAAAAGATAACAATCATCATTTATATAATTTAGATGGTCTGTTTGTTTACTGATAAATCAATAATACAATTTTTTAGAAAATTGAACAATGAAAATAAAAAATGATAAAAGAATAAGAAAAGAAAGGAAAACAAGAAAAAAAAATTGCATCAAAAGTCGTGTTTGTTAGCCTGTGATTTGTGGCGCTGAGATAGAAAAGAAATCATTTTTTATAAACCATATTCAAAAATATCTGTTCTTCGTCAACTTATTTACAAACAAAAAGTACAAAATGAATACATAGTTTGAATACTCATGAAAATAATAACAGAAGAGGACAAAATATCCAAAAGTTGTGGTCGTAGGGTTAAAAAGGCACTCGATCGAGCTTGCGTTAACGCAGGTGTGGTGGGAGGAAAAAACTCTTGAGTTTGAGTAGATTGGTTATAGTTTTTGAAGAGTAGGGGTAAAAGGAGTTTGTATTTGCTACAAGTAAATACGTGGCCCTTCGTAGAATTTCGATTGGTTGAAACAATGGGCTCCAACGTTCGATTAACCAGGGGTGGTAATGGTGGTCCTGATGTTGGAAATGTCCCAATATATTATTCATTTCATACCAAAGTATTAATAATATAAATCTCTGGCAACTACGTTGGTTTATTTTATGGAATATTTTTTGTTGGACGCAGAGAACTAATAAAGAAAATAAGGTAGAAAAAAAAAATTGTGAAAATTTTCGTTGATTTAAAAAAGACTCTTAAAATGTGAGGAATTCGTTTATTTCAAAATAAATAGAATTCTTTGTTAATGTTTTTTATGATAAATAATAATGACTCACTTGAATCACTTGCACTTGCATAACATTTGGTTTTACAATTATCTAAATCTCATATCTTCTAGACCTAAGAATTCTTGTTTGGATCGTAGAATTGTTGTTTTTATCTTAGGAAAAAAAAGTAAAAAATCTTGTACGATGAAAAACAAACTTTGTTGTCTAGTAATTTAGATGTAAGAAGTTTAGTCAAAAATGTAATTACAGCAGTAATACATGCATCATAATTAATTTAAATTTCAAAAAAATTAAAAAATAATATTTCCTTCAACTTTATTTAGTACATGCTGCACAAAATTATTTAGTGCTTCATTGCTTATTTTTACATAGCTGTCAATATCTTCTTCTGATTTTTTTGGCTTTTTCTTGCCAGAGAAGTAGCCACGTGCTTACGAAACTACCACATAGGCTCGAAACATAAAAAATCCTCCACACCAACAAATAAATGGCTTGTGATTTTATTTAAACACCGAAAAGAGAGTATTCGATCAATAACATGATGTACTTACAAAAGGGTCAGTGCTTGATTCCAAAAACAGATGGTAGAAAAAATAAACGTTAAACAAAAACAAGCGCGGGACATATAGGAACAATTATGAATATATTATAAGCAAAGCAGCATAGTAGCGGATGGTAAAATTCAATTGTCATGCTTATTGTACGTATTCGTACTGTAACGCTTTCTGGGCTCGACTCTATATAGTATCGCTTCTTTGATTTATGCCGGATGAAGCTGTAGAAAGTTTCCGATGTCGAAAAGAAAAAGCTCATAAAAACATTTTTAAAAGCGTGTAGGCTGTTATAATGACATACATATGATCTTAATTGCAGAAAAAAAATGTATTGCAATGTATGTAATTCCCAACTTCAGGAAAATTAAATTATCATATTATCAGTAAGCTTAGCATAAATCGACGTTAACGAAATACTGTTCAAAGTTGTATAAATATTGTTAAAATAAGTATAACTGAAGAAAAATATAAGGCAAAAGACAACTTACGTGATTGCTAATTATACCTAAAAAATATACCAAAATGCTCCATCAATAGGTAACTTAAATAGAAATATTAAAACTTTAATTTAATATATTTTTTGTAACAGTATTCTGCTTTTTCTTTGACTTAGTTAATTTCTAGCCATAGTAGATGAAAAATTTAATGTATTTATTCAACGATTTTTATTCTACTATGCCTACATCGTTACGGGTATTTTTAGAAAGCCTCGCAAACAATAATTTTTTTTAAATTAAAATATTGAGGACAAAATTGTACTTGGTATAAGTGGAAAGAAAGTTGAGAATGGTTCAAGTTTAATAATTACCATATTGTAAAATGCTTACACTATTATTTTTATTTTCAGATAAACATGATAAAAACTATGAAATCTCTTAGTTTTTTGGTTAATTGTTTGTGAATAAAATATATTTAATAATGGAATGACATCATTTATTATTTCTCATTATACATTCTCTTTCGTAGATAAAAACCATGAGTCAATCGATATTTTTACTGTTAATTACAGTCTATACATTGGCCATTGGCTCATTTTTAGAAGGAGCATATAAATATAAGAAGTTATTGTCTAAGTCGAGCCAGGCCTCAACTTTATCCGAATCAAATTGTTCTAGATTGTTAACTTTCAGGGGTGTTTTTGAGTAAGCGTTTTCGTTCTCGTCATCTTCAACTTCCTTGATGCCGGTTACTACAATAGATTTACCACTGACCTAAGCCATGAACACATTTTTCAATTAAAAGAACCTTACTTTGTATTAATTGCATAGTATTGAAACATCTAATAGCTAGAGACTTTTATTTGTATGATAAAAGTTTTGGCCAAAGTAGAGCATAAGACTTGTTGGCAGGTACTTATTCAATTTAATTTTAAAATTAAACGCGAGTAAAACTTAATGATGAATAAGTAAAACCGGACAAATACTTATACAAAGACTTTGATACTTATGATGACGTTGAGCGTATTGGAAACAAATATTGTAGTATCTATTTCCCTCAGACGTTTTAACTTGAAATGCACCACTTTATTGAATTTTCGAGAAACGTAGAGAAATCGAGATATTCGTCTTTGATTGATCGTTTTCTCACCTTATCATTATTGGCGGCTGAGATGCGAGGATCATCCTTAGATATCGATTCAATTGCCAACTGCCTTGTCTCTTGGAAAGTGTTGCTAGGAGATATAGTTTGGTGACCCGCCAACTTAGATTCAAAGTGGCTTTCAGGACCTGCTATTAATGGGGGATGCGGCTCAAAAGGTGGATAAGTCAAATCCTCTTCAGACATTTTAAAACAAATTCCAGTGTAACATGAAATACTCGATTAGTTTGAAAATAAAAGTGCGAACTGTGGTTAAAGTTACTTAACAAAAACCTCTTAGTTGTGAGAATAGTGACACGAGTCGGTTGGTCTGGAGAGTCTGATTATCTCACTTTCGCGTTCCAATCAAATCTTTCCAACCTGCCCCGATAACTTAGAATATTGATGACGTGACTGCAATTATATACAACAGTTCGTGAGCTACGACTGCTAACTGCTACGAGGCGAGTTTGGTTTTACCACTGATTCGAGGGCCTTATCGTGGCCAAGCTGCCGAACAAGGCGTACATAGTTTTGTTCATTAGCTGAGCATGGAAGGATTACAACGAGTATACGTCAGACGATTCGCGCGGAAATGTGCTTGCAGGTACACACTGCGCCGCAAGGAAGGGCCCAAAAATCCAAGGAAACAATAGAATTTCGAGACATTATACAAATATCAGTGTGTAAATTTTGTGTTAGTACAATATTTTATTTCAATCTTATCGAATAAGACGTAACTCAATTATACCATAAAATAACTTGTTTTAACAAATCTATGACAAGATATAAGTTATCTCGCAAGTTACTGTTGTAATTTTGTCCAACTGATATAAGTACAAGTCTGATCGTAGTATATATGCTCAACCAACTAAGACAACGTGTATTACAAATATGGTGAAAATGACATGTTTTAAGAGAAACAATGTCAATAAATAATTATACTACCTTATTAATTTTTTCTACGTTAAATATGTCCTAGTAAGTGTCATAAAACTATTAAAAAATACGAAAAAAACGTGCATCACTTCTTATGAGATATGACTTCTTATCACTCAGTATCTATTATACGTACCCTACTATGTTTTTGTATCGTATAAAAAAAATTGATGCAAGAAAGCTCGTGCAACTTAAATAGATTTGTATCTTTAATACATTGGTCATCAACTATTGAGTAAGGATGCGAAGAAAATAAAAACGTAATTAGCCAGTTTATTGTTGATTAATTTTTGTTAAATAAAGGAATTTATCTGCTGGTGAATAACGCCGTTATGACAAGAAACAGAAAATTTTTACATAATTAATTAGAAAATTCTTAACTCGATATTGTAATTTGAAGTATTGAAATAAAGATTTTTAAAAGTTATTGTTGAATTATATAATAGTTAGGAAAATGAAATAAAAATGTACACAAATTTACAAAGTTTTTTAACTTGTAAGTTCCTGGCTTAATATTCAAACGTTTTGTGAATAAATAACAAGTTCTGAAGCTTTTTATGGAACATAGGAAGAAGAAGATATTTAAGGAAGCAATGGGCAGTTTTTTCCCGGTGTTTCCCTGTGGCCTTTTCCATTAAAACGGTCTCACTCAAATTTTTTTTCATGTATTATGACCTGTTAAACACGATTTTTAATTGTGGCTTGGTCTTGAATGCACATAATAATAGTAATTAACAAATTTTATTAACAAATTGAAAAATCATAAAATTTTGTTAAAAAAAATTTATTCTTATTCTTTGACACTCCTAAAAAAAATGTTTGATGAAATTTTTTTCTACACGTCATACTTTTTAAGAAAAAAATTGTCAAACTTTAAAAAAATTAGAAATATGCAATTTATAACCGTTAATATTTTGATCGTTGGAAAACTTTTTGCAACTCTGCAAGGCGTTAAAGATTTCTGAATTATTTTCCTTTAGAAACACAAAAATTTGAGACTGGTAAAAAAATTTGTCTCTTATTGATAAGCTTTGAATAGTGAGCTTCTTGCTATGCTACCCATGGTTTGCATACATCTAAAAATAAAATGTACACCTTTGACTTTAATCACTCTACCTAACTTTTTTTCAGGCATTTTCATTAGCCATACGATATTATTTGTAGGAGGTTGTCTCATAACTATCAAATGAATAGTTATAAATAAATTTTGCTACAAATTAGAAAATAGAAATTTTTTTTTGGTAAAATATTGTCTTTTTGTTCCTTGGTTAGTTTAAAATAAAAATTATCTTGTAGAATTTTTCTCTACATGTCAGTGGGTATAAAATTAAACTAGCAAATTTGAATAGAATCGTCATTCATTTTTAACAACACGTGAAGTAGTACCCAGTACCGCAAACAGGAATGGATCAGATTAGAGGACGTGTTTGTCTGCTTGTGTTCACATATTAATCATTTTGTATAAACTATCTACAAAAAAATCTGTTTTTAGTAACCTTATTTCCAAACGGTGAAAAAAAAATTAATACATAGCTCGAACACTCATAAATATAATAAAAAAGAGGAGAAAATATCTAAAACTTGCGGTCGCGGGGGAAAAAAGGCACTCGATCGAGCTTGCGTTAACGCAGGTATGGTGGGAGAAAAAAGCTCTTGAGTTTAAAAAGATTGGCTGTGATATTCAAAGGGTAGGAGTGAAAGTAGCTCGTATTTGCTACGAGTAGATACGTGGTCCTGCCTAGGGTTGTGATTGGTTGAAATAATGGGCTCCAAAGTTGAATTGACCAGGTGTGTTGGTGGTAGTCATGATGTTGGAAATGTCCCAATATATTATTTAGTTCATACCAAAGTATTAATATTTTAAATCCCTGGCAGCTACGTTGGTTCATTTTATGGAATGTTTATTGTTGTACGCAGTAAATCAATGAAAAAGTTTAGGTAGAGAACGAAAAATTACGACGAATTTTTTTTTATTTTGAAAGCGCTTAAAAAATAAGAAATTTGTTTAATCTTAAATCGATAGAATGTTTTGTTAAAGTTTTTCACAATAAATAACAAGGATTGACTTGAATCACTTGCACTTGAATAATTTTTTTTTTTTAAATTATTTAAATCTTACATCGTCCAGACCTAAAAACCCACGTCTGGATCGCATTATCATTTTTTCTATCTTAAGGGGAGAAAAAATAATAAATCTAGTACCATCGAAAACACAAATGTTTTAACAAGAGCTGTTGTTTTATTATAAAGGTAAAGTTGAATTATAAATAAAACTACAGTAAATGTGTATATATATATATATATATTGTAACGGGCGGTTGAAACTCAAACGCCGTTTACACTCATCTAGACTGCGCGAGGAAGAAAGGCCAGAGAGAGAGAGAGCGAGAGGGGAAGGGATCGCGATAATGCGTGCGAAAGAAAGAGAGAAAGAAGAGACAAGCGTCTTGATATGAGTATTAGCGAGGGACGCTCTTGGCCATTAGGCCAGACGGGATTAGGTATAGGTAGGAAAAACACGTGTGCGTCTCTCGCCCGCTACGTTTGTCAAGCCACGAGAGGACAACCTCGCCATCGCCTCGCCCGCTTCTGCACCCACGTACCGTCGACGAGAAGGCTTACCGACTAGACACCAGGTCGAATATTTCTGCTGAGAGACCAACTGCTAGGCGAGCAGGTGCAAATAAGGGGCTGCGAAAAGCCAGGTAAGCGCAGTGCGTGCGCAAGAACCATAATAGCCGCGTAATCTCTCTCTGTGCCCGGTCGAATTATCACTGGCCGTCGGCCCCGAGATAAAGCCTTCCTCGACCGTACAGGCTTTGCCGTCAACGCGATCGAGCGAAATACACACACACACACGCGCGCGTATGCTTTTGTACTAGTGCAGACAAATATAGTTTCCGTTTTTTTGATCATTATATGTTTGTTTTGCTTTGTGCGAGCCTTCCCTTGCATGAAGCCCTTCCGACTACTCTTTCCTTACAGGTTTTATCTATAGCAATCTTGGCGTCCAGAAGGGAGCTGTAAGCCGGGCATCGGCCTTATCCTGCCGCCTCCGCGGGCTCGCGCGTAAACACCAACGCGCGAGCGTCCTGAGCTGAGCCAGAGCTGAGCTGGCCTCTCAGCAAGCAGACGTGAACGAGAAAAAGCGGACTCGCTGTCCGCGTTGTAACGTGAGTGTGTCTCCGTACGTGCCCGGGAAACACAGTCCCGGTCAGAGTATCCCTCGAATTAATTTGTGGCTATCAAGGCCATAAGTGAATGCGGACACCCCGTTACAATATATATATATATATATATGTATGTGTAAACATTTTTTTAAACATCAAAATTATAACAAAGTAAATTTATTTCCTTTAATTTTATGCAGTGCGTGCTGCACAAAAATATAAGGTGTTTTATTGCTTATTTTAAAATTGCGGTCAACAACATACTTCGATTTTTTTGGTCTTGCTTTGCCAGAGAAGTAGCTACGTTCTTGTCAAATCACTTAACTGGCATTAAATATAAAAAAAGGACACACACCAACACAGAACTGGCTTGACCAACACCCAAAAAAAAGCGTTCGATCAATGACATGATTTACTTACAAGTGGGTCAGTGCTTGTACTAAAAAAAGATCATAGGAAAAATAAACGTAAAACAAAAACACGTGCAGGACATATACAAACAGACATAAATAAATTATAAGTAGAGCTGCGTCGTAGCAGGTGGTGAAACTGTATTGTCATGGACGTTGTATGCATTGGTACTATCACACTTCTTGGGCTCAATTCTATATTGTCTTATGCTCTGATTCGTCAAGAATTTTGATCAGATAGTAAGTATGAATAAAAATCATACTTGTTGGATCTCTTTTAATGCTATTTATATTTTATACATAAAGCTTGTTTAATTTGAAAAAATTTGTTTAATTTTTAGGTCAGTAGTGGATTCATTCTAGTTATGGGTATCAAAATAAGTAAACAAGACGAGGATGGATACGATTCCTTAGAAACCACCGTAACAAATAACATACGAGATGAATATGATTTGGATAAGGTTGAGGCTGGCTCCCATCGGACAATAATGTCTTAAAAATGAGTCAGTCGTCCAAAGACTGTGATCAACATTAAAAATATCGATTGACATACGATTATCATCTACGAAAGAGAATGTGAAAGGAGAAATAATAAATGATGTCATTCTTCTATCTAATCTATTTTATTTACGAATACTTAGTCAACTAAAATATTTTGACACGTTTTACTTTTGATCATATTAGTACAAGGATGGAAATGAAAATTTAGATACTTCTTAACATAAGTTACGAAGTATATTCATTTATTTATCGATTTTCTTCTCACTAATATTAACTGCCGTCTCTTTATCCTACACTCAATAGAGATATTTGTAGTTGTACTAATAGTCTACTGGCAAAATACTCGTAAGTTAGTATGTACCGTAGGATAATTTCTAACGAAATTTTCTCTTGATTTTGTTGTTATAAAAGATTTCACAGGTCCTAAGTTATTTGACAAATAACTTGACTGTCGTGTTCTTACGCTCAAGATACTTATGTGCTCGTTGGTTTTATTTAAAAAAAATGAATCATTGGTTCTTTTATTTTATTATTTTTTTATGTTTGTATTTACAGTTTAATTTTTTTTTATAAGAAGACCAGATAATTTGTACTGCATGGAACAACAGCTAGAAGTCATATTTTTTGTTGTTGTATACATTATCACGTGTTTGTTAGCTAAAATTATTATCTGCAAAGCATGTATGTTAGTCACTTTGAATATTATACGTACCTTTTTGCTTTTACCTTAACATTGCATAATTTTTTTTAAGCTTTTGTTTTTACCTGTACAATTAAGATAAAGTGCTATTCCTCATTTGTCCGTAATAACATTACGAAATGCAATAATAGCGCTCTGTTCTACTTACATATATGTAAACATGGCCTCTGCTTAACGTACCCACCCTTTTTTCCTGCGGATAAGGACATATACAAGTACAACAGCCCCTATTCTCTTAAAAACGCTTCCTCGAACTCTTACCCCACCAAAGTCAAAAATTTCTAATATTTTATCTATACTTTCCAGCATAAAACAAAGTAGCGACACTATATATAGAGTTAAGCCGAAGAAGAATAGTTTATTCCCTCAAGTATCGCGTGTCGGTACTGACGCGTTAATGTGCATGACAATTCAAATTTACCACCTTCTATACTACGCAGCTCTGCTCACAACATATTTGTAATTGTCTGTATAATATGTCCTGCACCTGCTTTCGTTTCACGTTTCTGTTCCCCTATGAAAAGTTTATTGGATCAAGCACTAACCCATTTGTAAGTAAATCGCGTTATTGATCGAACACTCTCTTTTGAGTATTTGTATAAAATCACAAATCAGCTGTTTGTTGGTGTTGATGCTTTTTTAATATTTAATGCCAATGTAGTGTAAAGGAAATACAAAAAAAATTAAAGTATGATGTTGACCGCTATCTTAAAATAAGGATTTCGTTTGGAGAAGAAGTATATTTAACTGGTTTTCAAGTGAAATAACTAATATTACGTGCTAATCACATTGACTTTTTCTAAAACGATTTTTTTCAGTGGATTTTACTTTTTTTTCTAACTGATGTGCAAACACATAATTAAAGATAATCGTTTTTTACTTTATAGTAGTTTCGTTGCATTTGAAAGAAGCGTCGATTTGAGGAGAAAAAAAAAAAAAAAGAATTGATCATTAAAGCTCAAAACAGTTTCTCTTCATAATAAAACGATCAAAACTGTAGCAGTAAGAAATAATTTATGTAAGGTCTGACAGCAAGTTGACTAAATCTTTGAAGATTGTGGACCATATTGTGAAAGGAAGTAATTTTCGACGAAGTAACAATTGATCCCATTTTTACTGACTTATATATAATCAACATAATATTGTAGTATGTTGGTATACTATTTATAACCACTTTTACACGCTAAAAATAGACAAATTAAATTTTCATCACACGTGCATGCGTGCGTTAACAGTAGAGCAATCGTTACTAATACCATGCGTTACAACAATGAAATATTCTTTCAATATTAGGAGAACATTTATTATACTTTTTAGAACTAACATTAATTGAAAATTACCATTTTATAACGTTCAACGTTATTTTACCCATAAGCACTTAGTGGCTATGCATTTTTTTTCTTTTCTTTTTTTTTTTTTTCAACGAGTACATACTTATAGCCTTGTTACAGTAAGACACATTTCACATTATATTGGTTACATATTACAGTAATGGTTACATGTTACATTTTTAGTTACATTTTCACATTGTTTGATATTGTTCATAATTCGTTGGTATGGTGATAATTTCACATATCGTACAAGGGTCTCCCGCTGACCAAACCATCGCGTGCTCACGCCACGTATTATTAATTAGATAGTACGATTTGGTATTTTATGTTACTAATATATAAAGCAAAGTCGCTAAAACCGTTGTAATCGCTAACCGCGAAAACTACTGAACCGATTTTGCTGAAATTTTGCACACTGATTCATGATACTTCCTAGATGGTTTTAGTATAGTTTTGATCTTAAAAAAATTAATAACAATAGCAATAAATGAGCTCAAAGATTTGCAAAAATACGCCAGCTTTTCACTTTAGTTCAGTAAAATCCGCTAGGTGACGTCGACATAAAATCGAAGCTACCTGCAACATAATTAAATAAGTGTGGTTATAATAGGCTGGAGCGTATCGATAGCTGTACGGTCAAGCTTCGGCAGCTTATGAAGCTGTTGAGAGAATGCTGGTGATAGTCCTGCAGCTGGGTATCCCGGTTACAGACGACACTCTTCTCTAAGGGGGAAGGGACCCAAGTGGTCCTTCACCCTGAATGTCGACGAGTGTGATCAGAGAATATAAAATTACTTCCAAATGATGCTGTCTCTGCCAGAATACCAGGAGACATATTTAGCCAGAGCACAATCTGCACCAACTCTTCAGAGTTGAGCGGCAGTCCCACCATCCCACCTGTTGTACTTAGAGAATTTGTGGCTACAAATGTAAGCAAGGAAAAACAGCTTTGAGGGGCACGGGAACCACAACGGCTTTCTTCTTGGTCGTCGCGTCCCCAACGCGCTTACCCACATGTTCCCGTCTAAAGATGAGCAATTGAGCTGTTGGTTATCCGGGAAACGACCCGAGACGAGATATTCTTTGGTCAGCGGCGTACCTCCCTCCATCACAGTCTCTGTACATCGAGACTCCCAGGGTAAGAATCAAGCAACCCGTAGCCAGCTCTTCATCATCAGAAATAAAAATAAAGAATAGCCTGGAAGTTTTACCACTGGCACTTTTTAGGGCCATTATAAGTATTTACGTTCCCTACTTAACCATCAATTTCATCGGTTCTTTTTAGGGGCCACCTAAGTGTAAACTACCTTGCCAACAAATAAATTTTCATTACCATTTCCGGAAGCGATTCGTCGACTAAAAGACTATATTAACTAAAGACGGGCACTATTAAACCATGTCAGCTATTCACTGGCAGACGTCACCTGCGGAGTTGTTCTTCGCAAGGCTGGAAAACCCGGTGACCGACGACTCTCTATTACCCTCGCGACTCTAAGCATTCAACCAGGAATCACTGATCCTCTCCAAGGTCTGCGCTGGGCAAACCTATAACAGCTATAAAGGAAAAAAAACTTGAGCCAACGGGACAGCTTCCACTCGACAAGTATCACTAACCAATCTACCCATCTAAGATCACCAAGACAATTGAATCTGCATATAAAAAAGGTGCTTTAGACACCAACGTCTTCGACGTTATACCGGGAGACGTTGGGAAAGAGCACTACAACTAGCCCCAAAGCTTCGGACTTTGTAATTTTTCTCCTAATCAGTCTAGGTCTTCAACAGTAAGCCAGAGAAGATCACCCTGAGGTATCCAGGCAGTCACAATTGCTGTTAACTGCAGTCAAGAAAGAGTTAACTTAAGAAGCTCACCGGTCTTTTTCAGGGCCATTGGACGTCGAACTACCTTGCCAACAAATGTATAAAAATTAACAAAGTTGACTTAAAATAGCCTTTAGGGATCATAAAAGTCGTAAGCACACCAATAGTCGCAAAATGGTATACTGGAAAGAAAACCTCAAATGTATCTAATGAATACAATTTGAGGCGTCAAAAAACCGACGCAGAAAATTTATCGAGATTTAAACAGTAGCGTCAAAATCGTCAATTTAAGAGTCCATTACGTGAGAGATCAGCTTTTCATTGTACTCTCACAGGAATCTCTGAAATCTTTAAAGATCCTACTTCAGATTTTTTAATGTGTAGAAAATGTATTTGTGTTTTTGTGGCAATAAAAATGTTGGGTTTAAGGTCCAAGTTTTTGTTGCTCTGGTAATAAAATCGTGAGATATGAGAAAAAACAATTTTTTTTTTAATATAAATTTTTTGGGGTTTAAAATCTTAACAGCTTTAAGAAATAGCCCTTTTCGTGAATTACACAGAAGAAACTAAATCAACAACTTCTTATAGCCATCGATTATTTTATGGCATAAAGAACGCACGGTACTTTTCAGCATAATTATTTTTTTGAATTCTTACACCTTATTATTTGACCAAATAAACTATATGGATTCCGAAAAAATATGTTTTCAATAAGAAGATTTTTGTTCTGAGATGTATCGGAAATATGTGTAAAATTTTCTAACTAAAAATGTTTCACATTACATGTCAACACACTACGGTGTTTTATTTAGTAAGTCTCGGGCGAAGCCGAGACGGGGGGCTGCTAGTGATAGAATATGACACAACTGCACTTATCATCTAAAAAAACATGATACAATAAATTTTTATACTTATTAATGATGACGTTATGTAGGAAAATTGTTAATACTTTCAAGCACGATTGTGACGGGGAGAGATTATCTTCTACTCAGAAAAGATTATTAAAATGGTTTCACTAAGTTTTTTAAGGTATAATCAACTAAAACCCCCAAAATTTCAATTCCCTTGCGATATTATGATGAGATCCTGTTTAAGCAGGATTTACATTTTGTATAAAATAATAAAACTTAATCTACAAATCTAATCCAACAACATATCAACATTATTATCGAAAGAAAGTAACAGTTTATGCAGTATCATGAAATATGGCTTTATAAAAAAAGTTATAACTTTACCCATTAAAAAGAAAAAAAAACATTACTAAAAACATAACTCACTTCACATGTAAGTAGCAAAATCCTGTAGAAAATATTTTATAACAATTTACGTATTAACAATTTTAAACAATAATCAAACTCCAATATCAAGATTATTATTTTTTTCTCATAGTAATTTTTTATGGTCAAAAAAGCAAGTAAACAAATATTTTTTTATCTTATCTAACTAATATATAAAGCAAAGTCGCTAAAACCGTTGTAATCGCTAACCGCGAAAACTACTAAACCGATTTTGCTGAAATTTGGCACACTGAATCATGATACTTTCTAGATGCTTTTAGTGTAATTTCTATCCATAAAAATTTAATAACAATATCAATAAATGAGCTCAAAGTTTTGCAAAAATATGCCAGCTTTTCACTTTATTTCAGTAAAATCCGCTAGGTGGCGTCGACACACAATCTAGGCTACCAGCAACAGGATTAAATCAGTGTGGTTATAATCTGCCGGAGCGTCTCGACATCTGATGCAGTCTTGCTTCGGCAGTTTAACGAGCTGCATAGTCAGTGAAGAATGCAGTCTTGCAGCTGAATATCCCGGTTACAGACTACACTTTTCTCTAAGGGGAAAGAGCCCTAAGATTCCATTCACCCTGAATCTCGACGAGTGCGATAAAAAAAAAGACATTTCGACCGATCACGTCTCCGGCATAATACCAGGAGACATATCTAGCAAGAGCACAATCTGAACCAACTCTTCAGAGTTGTGTGGCAGTCCCACCATCATTCCTGGTTAGAGAATTTTTGGCTACGAATGTAAGCAAGTAAAAACAGCTTTGAGGAGCACGGGCAGCCATAACGGCTATTTTTTAAGTCGTCGCGTCCCCAACGCGCTTACCTACATGTTCCCCGTCTAACAGTGAGCGGTTGGTTATCCGGGAAACGACCCTAAGACGAGAGATATCCTTAAACAGCAGCGTAACTCCTTCCATCACATTCTCCGCACATAGAGACACCTAGGGTAAGAATCAAGCTACCCGTAGCCAGCTCTTCATCATCAATATAAGTAATAGTAGAGAATAGCCTGGAAGTACCACCACTGGCGCTTTTTAGGGCCATTATAAGTATTTACGTTCCCTACTTAACCATCAATGTCATCGGTTTTGTATAGGGGCCACCTAAGTGTAAACTACCTTGCCAACAACTACATTTTAACTACTTTTTCCAGTAGCGATTCGTCAACTAAAAGACTATATTAACTACAGACAGGCACTATTAAACCAAGTCAGCCATTCACTGGCAGACGTCACCTGCGGAGTTGTTTTTTGCAAGGCTGGAAAACCCGGTGACCGACGACCCTATATTACCCTCTCCATTCTATAAGCATTCAACCAGGAATCACTGATCCTCTTCAAAGTTTGCGCTGGGCAAACCTATAACAGCTATAAAGAAAAAAAAACTTGAATTAACGGAACAGCCTCTACCAGACAAGTACCACTAACCAATCTCACCATCTAAGATTACCAAAACAACTAAATCTGCAAATAAAAAAGGTGCTTCAGACACCAACGTCTATACTTTATCCTGGAAGATGTTGAGAAAGAGCACTACAACTGGCCCCAAAGCTTTGGACTTTATAATTTTTCTCTCGATCAGTCTAAGTCTTTAACAGCAGGCCAGAGAAGATCACCCTGAGGTATCCAGGTAGTGACAATTGCTGTTAACTGTAGTCAAGAAAGAGTAGACTTAAGAAGCTCACCGGTGTTTTTTAGGGCCATCGGACGTTGAACTACCTTGCCAACAAATATATTAGAACTTAACAAAGTTGACAGAAAACAGCCTTTAGGGGTCACAAATATTTTAAGCATGCCAAAAGTCGCAAGAGGGTGGATTGAAAGAAAAACATTAAATGTATCTAATAAATACAATTTTACTTAGGCGTCAAGAAACTAACGCAGAAAATTTATCTAGATTGGAACAGCAGTGTTAAAATTGACAAATAAAGAATCCATTACGTGAGAGATCAGCTTTTAATTGTATCCTCACAGCAATCTCTGAAATCTTCAAAGATCCTACTTCAGATTCTTAAATAAGTAGAAAATGTATTTGTGTTTTTGTGGCAGTAAAAAATGTAGGGCTTATGGTCCAGGACTTTGTTGCTCTGGTAATAAAGTTGTGAGATAAGAGAAAAAAAATTTTTTCTAATATAAATTTTTTGGGAGTTTAAAATTCTAACAGCTTTAAAAAATAGCCCGTTTCGTGAATTACACAGGAGAAATTGTAAATCAACGGCTTGTTATGGCCACCTATTATTGTATGGCATAAAGAACGCACGGTACTTTTTAGCATAATTATTTTTTTGAACTTTTACACCTTATTATTTGGGCAAATAAACTCTATGGATTCTGAGAAAATATGTTTTTAATAAGAAGATTTTTGTTCTGAGATGTGTCAGGAATATGTGTAAAATTTCTAACTGAAAACGATTCACATTACATGTCAACACACTACGGTGTTTTATTTAGTAAGTCTCGAGCGAAGCCGAGACGGGGGGCTGCTAGTCTGTAAAAAGTATGACTCAATAGAGGGGCGGTATACAGTATCACCAACATTTTTTTTGTAGTCTTTTTAACTATTGCAATAAATTTAATTGCAATATGTAAAATTATCACTATACCAACGGAATATGAACAATATCAAACAATGTGAAAATGTAACTAAAAATGTAACATGTAACCATTACTGTAATATGTGACCAATATAATGTAAAATGTGTCTTACTGTAAGAAGGCTATAAGTATGTACTCGTTGAAAAAAAAAAAAAAAAAAGAAAAGAAAAAAAATGCATAGCCACTAAGTGCTTATGGGTAAAATAACGTTGAACGTTATAAAATGGTAAGCTTTAATTAATGTCAGTTCTAAAAAGTATAATTAACGTTCTCCTAATATTATAAGAATATTTCATTGTTGTAACGCATGGTATTTGTAACAATTGATCTACTGTTAACGCACGCATGCACGTGCACACACACACACACACAAACATTTACAAACCGAGAAAGAGAGAGAGAGAGAGAGAGAGAGAAACAGGTACATCAAAGTCATGGACTCGCGCTTCATCCAAAAATTTTATGTTTTAACGACGTCTGAAAGCTTAATGCGGATTTAAAATTTTTTTGTACTATATAGGACTTCTAATCTCCATTGTAAAAATGTTTCGTGAAGCGTTGAGTTGTCAACTTTGATGGTGAAGGATAACAGTATGGCTGAGATGTACATACATACTACCCACAGTACGTACACTCATATGTATGCAAATGTACACTCATTTGAATTGGTGTAAAATTATAAGTGAAATAAAAACGTTGTGTTGAATAAATGTAACACTTAAAATGAATAAATTTGTCGTAAATAATGAACTCCAGTTTGTTAACAACTTTTTTTTGTTACTTTTTGGTATTTCTCACCTTACAGCTAATCGTGTCTTATATTACAGGCAAATCTGTTTCATAAAAAATAATTAGTAGTTTGTTTTCGTTACTGGTGCGAATTTATTCCGAACCGATTACCAGGCCCGACGCTTACAAAGCAACACCCTTGGGACCTCCGTAATTACCTTGATTCGATGCGCAATAGTATAATAAAAATAGTATTTTTTCACTTCAGGGCGTTTTTTTTCAACATTACCAACCGATTTGGAATAGCTTGGATGGATAAAACGGAATTTAGCATAAGTTTTGTAAAAAAAATTATTTTTTCATTTATACATCTACCCTATTAATTTTTTTAAAAGATGATGATTCTTTTATAAGTAAAGGTATTACGACTTCCCTTTCTTCGAGTATAACCCCGGTTAATTTGTGGTAGTAACAATCGGCTAAGAATATTATCTGTACCGAGGAAACTCCAAGATTAGGAACCAACATACAAACAATGATTGTGTTTATATGTCGAAGGGCGGGTTTTCGGCCCTGTGTAAAAGAGCGAAATTGCTCAAATTGCCGATTATATACAATACTTAAAAATATTTATTATCAAGTTTCAAAATTTATCTGTTGAATAATAAATTAATTCCTGCACCATATACAGCAATTGTTTATTTATTATTACTTTATTGAATTCTCCTGAATATTTCCTTAATTTAATTAATTTAATAATTTAATATCTTTTTTAACTTACTTAATATTTTTCTAATCTAATTTCTTTTTTATTTCATTCCTGTCCCTTTTTGGGGTTCAGATAATATTCTCAGTTCATTAAACGATTTCAAATCTTAACAGCTATTTTTCTAGTTTTTATCTTAAACTATAAAAAGGAACTCGCAATCTTATGTGGAGGGGAAGGTTTGCTTAAATAAGTACAATCAATTTATTTTTAATTATCTTATATTTATTCAATCATATGATTCTAAGGAAATTTTATCTTAAATTTTTACATGTATTTATTGTATTTGAGTGGTCGCAATTATTTACGTTAATAATAAAAAACAATATATAATATACTCGATAATTAACTTGAAATTTATTCGCCCTTTTAATAGAGAATTTTACATAAATGACAATTTGAATTTTCCCTCCTTAATATCTCTGCTTAAACAGGTTAGGTTAGACTAATGCGAATTTTTATTACAACCGCGGAAAGTAAGTGTTAGGTAACTACCTATCTGACCAAGTCACGTAAGGTTAGGTCGTTCTCAGGGCCCTTGGGTGTCTTGAGCACTGCTCAAGTCATCAACCCAGGAACTTCGCCTTAGAACGTGGTCGCTAACCCTAGTGCCTCGACTACTTGGGGATGCGTCGTCTCCACGCTTAAAGCGGTCGAGCACCGAAAGTCCAAGTAGGTACCGGTTAGTGGAAGTGTTACCTTGTTGGTATTGTACACACTTACTTTTCAGCTATCGGCCTTCGTACTTCGTCTCTTTCTCTCCCTTCGTGCTCGTCGCGGTATTGTACCGGTGCACGGGAACGTTCCAGGTCTGGGTGAGCAACGGATGTACCGCGTCCCAGGCTCGCTGGAAGATGAACTGCCTGTGCATTGCGCAATGGTGCCTTTAATGCTAACGTTATTTCCTTTGGAGTAGCAGGTTTTCCCTTCTTTGGGTGAACGCACTCTAGCGTTTTCTTAACGTACTAGACGCACATTCCCCGCGCGCGGCGTTCAAATTTAAATTTTCAAATAGGAATTTTTTATAAAATGAAATAAATGTATATATAGAAAAAATGTGTACTATTGAATTGTCTATTAGACGGATTTTTTATTACAAGAAAATATAATAAATAGAAGAATATAAATATAAATGTAAAGCGTGTATTTTTAATTCTAGGTAATAGAAGTGCCCCCTTGCAGTATATTAACATCTCACAATAAATACACACATTTTTTTAACAAAAAAAACTTAAATAACATGGTAGGAACATTAGTAAAGTGTTAAAGTATTGATAAAGCAACTCACAAAGGAGTGGATAAATCAGACGATAAAATTTATATTTATTTCCCTACAAAACATTTGATGAATATTAAAGAAGATCTTCCTCCGCACGAATTGAATTTAAAAATAAACGCTATTGTTATGTTATTTCAAAACTTAAACGTATCTGAAAGACTTTGTAATGGTACAAGATTATGAATGACGAAATTATTTAAATACAACATCGAAGCTGAAAAAATCACAGGTGAAAAAAAAGGAAATAAAGTCTTTATTCTAAGAATAACACTAAATACAAACGTTTCTTCTTCGCTACTATTTATAGTGTACAGAAAACAATTTCCATTTACCTTAGCTTTTTCTATGACTATCAATAAATCTCAAGGTCAATGTTTTGATGCCTGAGGATTATACCTTACAAAACCATTATTTTCTCATGGGCAATTATATGTTGCATTATCTAGATGTAGAAACCCAAAAAAAGTTTTTGTCTAAACTGAATCAGAAAACAAATTTAAAATTAAAAATGTTGTTTAAAATAAAATTCCAAAGTAACAGAAAAACTATTCCATAGTTCATTACTATTTTTATACTTTCTTGCAAATTTTTTCTTTCATTAAAAAAGCAAATTTCAGTACCGTCTAGTACTCAGATTCATGAAATCATAAGCAATCTGTTTCATGTAATATGTTTTCAGATATACTATTATAAATGCAAAATTTTATCAGTGTGACAAATGTAACTCAAAATTTTCAAATCAAGAGTGTCTATCTTCGCACGAAAAAGTTCACACAAAAAATTTTTTTGTATGTGATCCATGTAGCATTATAATATTAAAGGAGAGAAACTATTTGCGTCACACGAAGAAATGCCATAACATTGAGAAAAATTTGAAGTGTATTAAATGCGGAAAATGTTCCAAAAGAAATTATCACTTACAGAGACATTTGAAAAGTCATGAAAAAAACGTTCAAAAAAATATTTGTCAAAATTTTGGAAAAGGTTATGTAAGAGCAGAATACCTGAAAAGACATTTTAGAGTATGTAATCAAAATAAACATCGTCAGTAAGTTAATTGGTACAAAACTTTTTGTTATGGTCAAATAAAATTATTTGTGAAAATTAGACCATTTGTAACAGTTAATATATAAGGCTTTACGAATTTATTCACATTATATATCCCGGCAGCTAGGGGGAGTATGGGAGAAAGCTGAAGGGCGGTGGGGGGAGCGGGGGGGAGCTAGCAAAAAAGTAGGATTACTTGAAAAATGCTAGAAAATGAAAGAAAAACTACCGTATTTGGGGCGGAGCGGCGGGGCAGCGGGGGGGGGCAGGGGGAGCAAAACCTCGCTCTATCTCTTACGGCTACTTATATAGGATATAAAAATATATAAATGTAGTTGCACACTTGGTTCTGTGCACAAAAGGCAGAGTTGATACGAGGCTTTTTCTAGCTTAGAATCAAGTCAGATGAAACGAACTTTTGGTGAAAGTGTAAAGAAAAAAAATAAATCACTCGAATTATTTCAGCCCCCAAGAAACAATGTGACATATTATTTAAATAAGCTGATTAACTACAATTTTTGTAATCCTGTAGCGAATAACCCATGATGATAAAAATTTAATTTCATTTATTAAATAATTGTTACTAATAGTTCTTCAATCAATTATCATTGGATTGTATCATTGTATGTAAGCACAAAAACTCTTTAGCTTAGTTTTTGCAGTATGCCAATCGCAGTGTAGCCTTTTTGGGCAAAGTTTGAGTAGATAAATGAGGTAAGTACATAAATAGTACGCACAGTACGTATCAGTAAAATTAACACTTGCATCAGTGTAAAATTATAAGCGAAACAGAAGCGTTGTATAAAATAAATGTAATAATTTAAGGTAAATAAATTTGAAATGAATTATTAACTCCAGTTTGTAAGCGACTTTTTTTTCGTTACTTTTTATTATTTCTTACCTAACAGATAATCGGGGCTGTGCTATTTATCTGAAACGATTGATTTATTTTACATGTCATAAATAGTTCGTATCTGAGCAACTTGATGGCACTCACATTCTCTTTTAATGGCAAGTATTTCCTGTTTTATTGTTCTCAATAAGTTGTAATTTTAAGTTGGACTTATCACAAATTTTTTCGTTACAAGATTTCATAAGCCATTAATTTTCAATTATTATAAATCACCTCTTTGTTTCTTTATTTAGTAGACAAAAACATTTTAACGCTTCAATAAAGGTGACAGTAATAGATCATTTTTTGTGTAACTTACGTTAAATTCATAAGAGGTTTATTTGTTACTTATCAGAATAATAAAAATATGGGCAACTTCGTAAGAAGCTACAGGAACAAGGTTGTCGATTAATAATAAAAAATACAATATTATGCATAAATTTCAATCGTTAACTTTTATTATTATTTTCAGAAAATCTCTCAAAACTAATGTGTAGTTATTTTACGTTATCTCTGTTTCTTCTTAGCAGTTTTTTGGTATAAAAAATTGAAAAATATCAAATTGTAGCTTTTTCTTTACACCTCCTAATATCGTACAATAATTATAAAAAGTGCAATATCATGATAAACTTTATTTTTATCTGCTTCAGAAATAATTGATTATATATAACAAACCATTAAATACAAAAATTCTTAATATGAACAAGAGTTTTTTTTCATATTTATAATTATATCAAAAACTCACATAAATTTTGTGTGTAATCCGATGAAACAATTAAAATTTTATTTTGTAATACAGAAAAAAAAACTGCTACAAAAATTCTTTGTTCTAAGCATGACGATATTAATACTCATGATACAAAATAGAGTATCTTTTATTATTTAAAAACTATTTTCTTCGTTCGTCGGATAAAAAGGCATGTAAATTAGTTTTTTATCAACACTGGAAATACAAAAGAGTGGTCTTTAATAAAATAGCTCAACCTTCTCTTTGACTGTAAATTTGAAAAAAAAGCCACTTGAAAGTATAAACTGTTTATGTTTGCTTGGACCGCAGCAAGAATGTTGTCACCATGCTATATAATGACGTACAATTTAAACATTTCGTATTCGTTAAAAAAGTTTTACTTTCATCCAACTTTTGGCATATCGCAAAGGTTGATACTAATTGATGTTTTGTGACAAAGCATTAAGTACAAAAAAGCAGATATAAGTAAATACAAATTTTTTTCTTCGTGGATGAAAATTTTTTTCCTTATCGTCATTGTCACATTTTAAACGTAGTTTTGACAATAAAATATTTTATCAACATTTCATTTCCATACCAATATGGAAAAGATGAAAAAATATCTTTTTCTATAGGCACTTGTCGAAACTCAATATCGAAAAAGTATATTTTCTTAAATTTAAAACTAAGACTGTACCTATTATCAAATAACGTCAAAATGTTTCTCATAAGTTTCTACAAACTATAAATTGTTATGAATGAAATAAAAACTTGTAGCATCTATTCACACACTCATCATAAGTATTCTCCAGCTACTGTTTTTTATGTGTAAAATAATGTGTCAAAACCGTCTGGAAGTTCGAAGGCTAATATTTTCCCGACAAATCTTTTACGTTATTCCCTATTCTTTTATAAGCAGCCTGTAATATGGTTCCACACAAAAGTTTATATTTTAACTCTGGCTTGCCTATAGATGAAGATACTTTTCTTTCTTTATTTTTGTTGGGCGTACGTTGATCGTAGTTTAAGACGGGCTTCAAAAAAGTAGCTTAAGAGAAAAGTTTTGGAGTAAGTCTAATAATCAGAGACTTCTTGAAACTTTTTTTTTCCATGTTTTGGTTGATCTAAGCTAAAAGTACGTAAAATAATCGGTTAAAAATACTTGGTTAACAGATACTTCTTGTAAGGCAGAATGGACAAATATTTATTGATTTACTTGGTGTTATTGAGAAAAAAATTATACAGCAACTAACAAAGCAATTTTATGTTGTTCTTGAATTCTCAGTGTTATATTGTGTTACATAGAATAATGGTGGCTTGGGGTGCGCGCAAGATAGAAAAAACGTTTCATATTTGACAATCCTTTATTTCTTATATTGGTGAGGAAAAAGTGCATCATCAACCGACTCGTCTCAACTCTCACGCCAGACCGATGCCCGGATGCATCGCTATACATGCTATGGTACGTCACAATAAACATCTCAAAAAAAATTTTTGTCTGACAAAAAAGAATTTTTTTGTTTTACTTTGTTTTTTTATACCTATGATTATATATGTGACACACATAAACTTTATGGTTAATCCCTTCGAGCAATTGGAATTTTTTCTCGTAAAATAAAAAAAAAAACAACTATTGAAACAAAAACTTAGTTCTGAGCGCGACGATATTAATAATCATGAGGATGTACATTGATATAATGTCATGATGTATGCACACCAGGAATTTTTTTTATATTAGTCATATTAAATTGGACAAAAAACTGTGTTAGATACGAAAGCAAATATCTTTGATCAATTGAAAAACTATTACCTACTTTCGTTGGATGAAAAGTTTGATTTTCATATCAATGCTGGAAATGAAAAAAAATCGTATTTAATGAAATATTTGATTTTATCTTTTATTTAATTTAAATTTAAAAAAGACACCAGCTTAAACTATAAATTGTATTTATTTTCTTGGACCACTAATGAAAAGTGTTGGGAAACTCTTTTTTCTTTGATAAAAGAGCCTCCCGGAATTCAAACTCTCAGATTTAGCCCATAGTAATGCTATATAAATCATTCGTTAATTGTATGTGAAAACTTTGCGCATAATTTACATACGAATATAACAAATCTTTCTGTACAATCATTAAAAGATTCCAATTATTTTCATATGTGTACCACTTGATGGATTTAAAAAAAAAAACAGTACCGCCTTGGGACTTTCGAAAGAAGCAAAGCTTTATAGTGAAGAAAGTGTACAACCTAAGCATAAGAAACAAAAAAAATGAATCAAAATACGTGAGGAAAACAGAAATTAAGACTTGAGATAATAAAAAAGTGTTGATATGAGGGATGAAAAGAAATTGATGAAATAAAGAAAAATAGTTCTTAGAAAAGTAAACAAAAAATACAAATAAAAGACACGGCCATAGCTGCAAGGCTACAATAGAGCTGTCCTTACTGTTGGAAGAAAGAAATTTGGAGGGTTCCACTATAGCTTGGTGTTTATGAACGTGTTATTTATTTATATTTTTCTTTGATTTTTCTAAAAACTATGTTTATTAATTTTCTCAAGTTTTTTATTTTATTCCTCGTATGAATGCTTTTATTATAGTCTCCAGTCATTATACTTTTCTTCATGTATTTTTGATTATAAAGTTTTTTAATGCTGAGTTCTGTACTCGCGCATAAAGACATAACTTTCATTTTAATTTTGATAGCTTATCTTATCACCAGTCACAGTAATAATTGACATTTTGTAACAAAGCAATATTAAGTACAAAAATTCCAGATATAAAAAAAATGTTTTTTTTTTCTGGAAAACATTTTATTCCTACATTGTCATTGTAACGCTTTGAACATAGTTTTAACAATAAAATATTTTTACAACTTTCAACTTTTCTATGAATATGAGAAAATGCAAGAATATCTTTTTCTATAGGCACTTGTCCAATCTCAGGATCGAAATAGTATACTTTTTAAATTAAAAACTTTGATTGTACCTACTTCCACTAAAATGTCGAAATGTTTCTTATGCCCATAAAAATACCTTTTAACTGAACAAAAAATGCTTTCATCAATAATTAATCACTTAATTCAATGGCTAATAACAAATTGTAAAGCCGCATCATGCAAAAGTGAGAATTCTAGAGTTTTTTACGCAAGAGCCACTTTTTTATTTTAAAAGGAACGAGACAGAGTAATATTTTCGAAACCTAAAACTTTTAAATAAGTTGAGTTTTCATACCAGATGCGAGGAACAAAAAAATGGTTTTCTACCATTTTTAGTTGTTTTCATAAAAAACAGTATACATTTGAGTTCTTAGTAAAACTTTCACTATATTGTATTAGAAAATACAAGGATACTTGTTTCGATAGGCACTTGTCGAATCACACGATGAAAATAGTTTATTTTTGTAATTTTAAACTTTGATTGTACTTATTTCCACTAAAACGTCAAAGTATCTCTTATTAGTGTACCTCATAAGTCTTACAAAATACAAATTTGTACGTGAGTTGGATGAAATGAAAAACTTTTAGCAGCTGTTTGCATCACCATAATGTGTTGTATTCGTATTATTCAACTACTGTTGTTTCCATGTTAAGTAATATATTAAAATGTAATAGTTGTAAAATATAAAGAAAACATACAAAGTTGAGGGTATTTTTTTCCTCAAGTGATAGTGTAAACAGAATTAATGTTTAAAAAAAGTATTGATGTCTTTATATTTGATAATAACTTTACGAAGTTGAAAAATGAAAGATTGAATAGTTTTTACTGTTTTAAGTAATCAATTTTGCTAATGACGTATATATATATATACGTGTACGAGCACTACAAGTAGATACATGTATACGCGGGAAAGCAATCAGCATCTGCGTATTTTATTTCGAATTTTCGTGTTATACGTAGCTTTAGAGTATAAAAAAGTGCACCAGGAGCTGCTCCCTGAAGTAAATGTGGTTAAAAAAAGCGCACGGGCCTCATTGTCATCAAACATTTAAACACGGAGGAAAAATAGCCTCCGAGTCCTATGTTGCGCGTGTATATGCGTTGACTCTTCCGTGCCATGTTGTATTTATTACCC
This sequence comes from Copidosoma floridanum, assembly GCF_036245765.1. Classification (NCBI taxonomy): domain Eukaryota; kingdom Metazoa; phylum Arthropoda; class Insecta; order Hymenoptera; family Encyrtidae; genus Copidosoma; species Copidosoma floridanum. The sequence goes on along the minus strand of NW_028321912.1, from coordinate 5,221,408 downwards.
CCTCCAGTGGCCCATATTACATCCCAATACCGTCAACTATTCTATGCTACTGACGCAAGTAATCACTACCGTCAGAGAAATGATAAAGATGCTTCCGACGCTAGAGACACCTGATGAACTGAGCTGACGGTAACTTAGCTCTTAGCTCATTACTACGAGCACTTAGCTCATTTTGTCACTCACCGTGCGCAGTTGATAGCCAACGTAGCAACTGAGTAGTGAACGACTACAGTATTTGGTCTAGAACACTTATTAACTGCAGTTTTATCTTAGACACTGTTACATAAGCAACAAATGCGCTAGTATATCGGCATATTTACCTTAACTGACAACACACATTAAAAAAATATCTTTAAAAATGTCTTTATGGCCTTGTATTGGTGGTAAAATTCCCATAGTTCACTGTGGCCATAGCCATTCGGCTGATCCATCCACTGTTGCTGAACCAAGCCTGCTACATTTGATTTATGATAACAAGGATTTCGTGGACCAAATCAGCAACAATAAAGTATAAACAGAGTAGTGCTTTCTTTCAATGTTTGAAACATGATTGATAATTACATTATACAAGGATTTTTTTGTAGGACTCAATGGTGTTTCATGTTGATTGTAAGCAGTTTCCTCGAGATGAAATAACTTTGAAAGTAAGAATTTCTGTTTTTGACTTTTTTTTCTTTAGTAAAGTACTTAGAATTTAGTATGGTTAATCTCATCTTCTGAAAGGTGGCTCATCACACCTGCATTACCTATTTTACGTGACATCAGACTATATCACATCTAAAAATATAGCGTGATAAAGTTGCTAAAGTCCAAGTAACATGTGTCTTTTCATAAAAAATCACCTTGTTTATAAAAAATTATACAATATTACAATCTTGATACGATATTACTTTGAAAATTTACATTTACTTTATATACTCATGAAGCTCATGATTTACTTTTCAGTACATAGTTTTATAACGGGAGTTAAAGTATAACTTGGATGATATTGTATCAAAAGTTATCTAGAGTAAAAGACCTTTTATCAGAGACCACAGTAAAAAATAAATTTTTAAGTGATTCACTTTCAAAAATTACCTTGAAACATGTTTTGGAATTTTATGAGTTGATTCAGTTAATATTTAAGTGTGATTCCTGACAGTTTCATGCATACTAAAAAGTATTTAGATTTTGTGATGAGGCACTTTATGAAAGAAAATGAATATTTCTAGTTAGTAACTTTTAAACTTTTTGTTGAAAAAAGTATGTCTGTTAATAGACTAAAGTATGGAGTAAACAAAAAATTTACATTTATTTACTTTGAAAACATAAAAAAGTTATAATGACAACGTTATTAAGGTATGAAAAAATATTTTTTTTTTTTTTTAAAGCCTTTTTACGAATAAGAAAATAACGGATTCAAGCCCTGTGTCACTAATATCTATCTATAAGGTAACAAAATTTATTGAAACAAATAAAAAAAAATTTAAACAAGAAAAACATATTACATTTTACCAAATACTACGTTGTACGGATATGTACCATATTGATTAGAGATCAGTGTTTTAACCAAAAATTTTGTTCCAATGACAAGACAAAATCAAAAAATACAAATATAACTGAGACTCAAGAACAAAAAAAAAATTAAATTTTTGTATATTAAGGCATGACTGGTACTTAGGAGGAAAAAGTGTAAGTTGTTGTGTATAGGAGATTTAGGAAACAGAGGTGCTAGGTGGTATAATGGTGTACTAAATATATGAATATTCATATAATAGATATATTTATAATAACCAATAATGGCACAGTGGTAGAGTTGCAGTCCTGTCGATCATCGATGTTAAGCAGCATTTGGTGCAGTTAGTACGTGGATGTGTGACCATTCAAGTCTTTCCGTTCCGCCTCTGCTGTTTGCTTCATCAGTTGATTGACTGTTTATCTGTCCCTTTGACATTGTGAGCGGGAGGTGCACCAAATTTCTGCCCTGTTGTCTAAGTCTGCAGCTTGGACACCAGATCAGAAATAAGGCAGATGCACTGGGCTGTACCGGAACAGGTTTTTTCTACGGGATATTTCCAGTGTTTTTCCTGATCCATATGACAAACGTCATGAGCGAATGCGGAGTAGTTGTTAGGGCCCTCCCTCCTTCCAATCCCATCCCAATTCCTTCCCAATCCCAAGTGCTGAGTGCCCTTAGTAGTACCTCTCTACAAGATAGCCGGACATAAAGCACTATAAAAAAAAAAAAAAGATATGTTTATAATATTACATAAAATTGTATGCAAGCATTAAACTTGTAGGCCAGGGACAGCGCACACTAGCTCGTCTTGCCATTCGACTCTTCACTCTCTTTCCCCTCTGCCTACTAGTGAAAGAGAAATTGAATAACAAATTGCTGAAACTCGAAAATACTAGACGAAAAACATATGACCGTATCGTTGAGACATACCCTATACGAATAATAAACTGTCCAAGGCAAATGCCAACTATTGTCGGAATATTGTTTCAAAAATTCCTTAAGTTTAAAAAATTAGTTCTTCAACAATATCTCGAACCATGGACTTTTTTTAAATATGACAAATGCAGAAAATCTAGCTTGCAAAAATACTTAGAAAATGCCACCTAAATTTTCGAATTTGGATAATTTATTAATCTTTGAAATTAAAAAAAATCTTCGAAATACGGCATTTTTTAAACTGATGATAACTAATATTCCTTTTATCCAAACGGTACCAATACAAGTGTTAATAGTGTGTCTTTATGATGTTAAAAAACTATTCGAATTTCAATTTGATCGCTTTTATAGTTTTTGAAAAAAGGCAATTGTTAATTGAAATTGTCTTTTTGTGAATAGGCTGTCATTTTTTTTCGTCATTTCAAAATGTTAATCCGAACGGGATTCTCTTCTTCAAGATTTATTTTATATGGTATAATGTGTACCTTAACAATTTTTGCAAAATAAATTGTTCAAAAATACGTTAAAAAATAGGTACGTTGAAACGTTATAGATAAATAAAATTAATTTCTCACTGTTTATCGTACAGCTCCGTGAGTAGGTTCAATTTTAAGCTGTAATTTGTTCACAAATAGAAAAAAAAGTTGTCTGAAGGTAAAAAAAAAAAATATTTTTTTGTAATAGACGACCATTTCTTAAAAAAACAATATTTTTCACCCAAACTTTCACAGTTATTAATTATTAGGTTATCTAGTAAATGTGCAAATCATAACACTTACTTATCAAACCATTGTTTCATACGGACTTTGGAAATCACAATGTTTTTTGTCTAAGGTCGATTATTGACGTGTGATGACATTACAGACCAGACTCAACTGCGTATTGACACTTTCTAAATGGTTTTAGTATAGTTTTTATCTTTAAAAAATTCATAAAAATAGCAATAAATAAACTTAAAGTTTTGTAAAAGTACGCTAGTTTTTTTACTTTAGTTTAGTAAGATCCGCTAGGTGACGTGTAAGTAAAATCGAATCGTCGTGTTTATCCACTGGTGGGGCCCTCCTAACGGATCTTATGAGGCTCTTTTACCGTCAAGCTTGAATCAGATGGCGCCAGGGCACGTCGCGGCTGTCATGGCCGTCGCACTTACACACCGTCAAATTTACAGTTGTGTATTGTGTTCGTGAGCCTATCTGTGTAAAGAGCAAAGCAGAAGACATAACCTTTATAAATGATTGCTGTTGTTTGCAGACAATTTTTGTTTGCATTTACGTTTAAAGATAGTAGGAAAAATGGAGCGCTTTCCCTTTTAAAAGCTTTTTCAATTCTGAAACTTTTAAGCTCCCATAATATTCTTTCTTGCCTTCCTTATTCATTTCAAAATTTCAAATATTGCGCTTTACCACTACACTTTAATTTTCTGTATACATACAATACTGAAAAGTAATGTTGTGTGAGTAAGACGGCCATCACAGCCGCGACGTGCCCTGGCGCCATCTGATTCAAGCTTGACGGTAAAAGAGCCTCATAGGAACCCGAACCTGTGGACAGGTAACAGTTTAAAGTTGTCGCGGGAATATTGGTACATAATTACTCATAACAGCCTACGCTCCCGCAACAACTTTGAACTGATACCTGTCCACAGGTTCGGGTTTCTATAAAATCAATTAGGGGGGCGCCACCAGTGGGTTAACACGACGAATAAAATGATGTAAGTCTGGTTATTATACCTTCGGGCCAAGTACTAGATATCATAGCCCATCCTGAGCCCATCATCGGCAGTGCATGGAGCATAGAGCTGGGAGTCGTACAGCTGGATATACCGACTACCAACAGCACTGTTTTTTAATGGAAAGCGACTTACATCGAACTCCATACAAATCTTGGAATTTGGAACTTTATTTTCATTCTTCCAATCAACCTGGTACCACCAGAGAAAACTGTGGTATATCAGCAAGCCAGAAAAAAGACCCTCGAGAAGTTCAGGCAGCCACAACGGCCTCCTTTTAAAGTCCTTAGTGGTTCGTCTTTACGGCATACTCATAATATAGAGAAGGTATTTTCCAGGCCCACTTTTCTAACTAACAATGAGTGGTTAGTTATCTGGAAAATGACCCGAAAATAAGACATCCTTAGGTCAGCGGCGTACTTCCCTCTAACACGATCTGTGTACGCAGAGACTCCAAAAGTTAGAGTCAAGCTACCCGAAGCCAGCTCTCCGTCATCAAGAGTAATATTAAGAAATGGCTAGAAGTATCACCGCTGGCCCTTTTTCAGGGACATCATAAGTATTGACGTTTTCTAACTAACAATCATTCTCGTCGATTCTTTTCAAGGCCATCTAACGGTAAACTGCCTTGCCAACAAATACATCTTTACTACCATTTCCGGTAACGATTCGTCCGCTAAAGTACTACGTAAAGCCAGTACACTACTACACCACATCAGTCATTCACTAGCAGACTTTACAAGCGGAGTTGTTCGTTGCAAGGCTTTTCAACTAGCTTTAACACTTCAGACGTTGTAGTTTTCCTCTTAATCAGTCTGGTGCTACTACAACAGCAGACCAGAGAAGGTATTCAGGCCGTCAGATTTTCTGGAAACTTGAGCCAAGGAAGAGTTTTGCTCACTGGCGCTTTTTAGGGCCATTGGACGTCAAACTAACTTGCCAACAAATATGTTATGACTTATCAAAATTAATAAAAAATAGCCTATAGGGCTCAAAAGAGTTTTTACAATGCCTATAGTCACAAGAGGGCTAATTGGAAAGAAAACTTCAAATACTTCAAAGGTAAACAATTTTAGGCCTCAAGATTCTGAAGCAGTTCATTTATCGAGATTAAAACAGCAGCATCAGAGTTGATAAACAAAGAATCCATAACCTGAGAAATCAGCTTTTTATTGTGACCCTTACAGTAATCACTTCAACCTTCTAGATTTTTAAATAGGTAGAATAATATGTATTTGAATTCGTTGTGGTGATAAATAATTAAAATATGAAGCTCCAGGACTTTGTTCATCTGGTAACGAAGTTGTTAGGTTAGAAAAAACAATTTTTTAATTATATATTTTTGTCAGTTTTAATTCTTTACAGTTTTAACAAAAAGCTTTTTTTATTTATTATAACATAATAAGCGTGGCGAAAAGGTGTAAGTCAACGGCTTTTTAGGGCCAACAATTATCCGAGTATGCGAGTCTTTCGTGCGTTACCCCTTGCAAAGTTCCTGTTAGACGACTAAATCATCCATCCTACTGGATACTGTTCATAGGGCACAGCAATTGTCTTAAGTACACCCAGCTATCATCAAAATTAATGGAAAGATATTTTTCCAATAAACCATCTAACTAACTGTATCAACCATTTGATGTTGTTATTATTGACATTTAATATAATGTTATTACTAATACCAAATGTCAATAAACCGACTGTGAAGTTTGTAATAATACTCCAAAGTCGCACTTTAAAAAATTAATTAACACCAAACTAATGACTTTTTGTAAATTTACAGATAGCTTTTTGTTCAACAATTTTTTACTGTTATTGACCATAAAAATTGGATTTGTAAGTGTCCATTCCATAAGAAATGTGATAAAAAAGAGACTAGCCGTCGTAAAATGCCAAACGGAGATACAATTGAAAAACCGGCATTTATTAACAAATTTATATAAAAATTAATGAAGCCAACTTGTAATTAAGACAAAACCGTTTTTCTTGTTTTTCTGGGAAAATTCTGTGAGGAAATGACCAACTTTCCTCTACTGGAAAACGAAGAATTAAAAAATCATTCAGTCCAAAAACTAAAATGCCAGCCATTTTAATATAGTACTTTCGGCGGACAAAAAAACAGTTTTTCAGCTATAACTTTATTTTGTGATAATTCAGAGGTTGGCTCTGAAATTCAAAGTTGCAGATATAATTAAAGTACAACTTTTTTTACTGAACATTTTCGTCCAGGATGATATCCAAACAACAAAAACTGCTAAAAAATCGCAAAAACATAATTTTTTCTCATCCAACTTTTTTTTTATCAATTTACAAAAAAAATAAAAAATGAAGACGATGTTGGAGTACAAATTTTTATATTAAACATATTTAGTTACGACATCTAATTAAAGCTCTTAATCGCAAACACGTCCGAAAAATCACAAAATCATCGTTTTCCACTGTCTAACTTACTCGTTTTACAAAGTTGCTGTAAAACTCATTGACCTATGAAAAATATAACTTTTTTGTAATTAAAATTTTTGTGTACAGGATAAAATTATTTCCATACATAACCAAAAATGTTAAAATAATAGATAGTTTAAAATATGTATGGTTGACGCTCGAGACAAATCTGAATTGTGTTCTAAGACTTGCCTCTCTTCGACCCGTAGAATGTACAAATTTTTTTACGAACTCCTGCACTAAAACATACCGACATTTGTCACAGTAAGGTTATAACAGTAAGATACTCCTTGATATTAGTCGTGGCTAGTATGAAAAATCGCAGTTTTTGCATAAATTTAGCCACTTGTTTTGAAGACGTATACGATTTAGCATGTTAAGCCACTACTATATTTACTATAAACCAACGAAATAATTGTACATTTTGTATAAATTATTATTATATACATAAATGAGGCCGATGTAAGGATGGAGCAAAACTATTGTCTCTAAACTTCTAAATGGATTCTACATAAGATTAAATTTTGCCACCCCTCCAAGAACTAACCGCATCAAATGCTGCTTATCTTTACTAATGGACAAAGCTGCAACTCAACCACTATACTACCATGATGGCGTATCACATATAGAAAATATACAAACTAATATCTTTATACTTTTAGCAGAAAACAATACACTATACTATGAATTCGTTTAAATTATAGGTGGTTGATAGGTATATTACAATCGAGGGACAACGCAAGGAGCCGCAAGTCGAGCTTGACCATAGTTCCTTGAATTTATCTAAACAGTATTTAATTTCTGAGAAATATGATCTTGAAAACGTTCATGCAAAAATGAGTTTGGACCACGTCTTGACCATACAAGTTCCTAAAAAAAATATGTCCGAAGTTAAAGAAGACAATGTTATTACCATGGAACATATTAACGAGCCAGTTCTTGAACAGACAAAAGAAGAAATTAAGGATTAAGAAAAATGAAGAAATAGATTGCACGATTATCTACAAAAGGTTAGAAATAAGTATATTAACATTGTATGTAAAAGACATTGTTAAATGACATTGTAAAAATGTATTCAATACTTCCAGGGTAACTGTCGAATCGTGGCAAAGACCATTCTCTATCAACCTGTTAACTGCGTCCAAGAGACGAAACCAAATGATTTTTACAGTAAAAAAAGGAAACCGTCATACAAATAAGAAATATGCGAAAGCCAACATAATCATATGTATCTAATTTTGAAAGCAAACATATTGATTTAAAAACTGAGATGAGAAACTAATTTTACTGTAATAAATTAAGTTTACTTCTTGACGGCTTTTACTTTACTTTTAACTTAGTTACGTTTAACCACACAATTGTCATACCATGTACCACAATTGAAAACAATTTAACGCAAACTATCTTCATCCATAGTTGCAAGATTATGTTTTTCGTGGAGAAAATTATTGGAAGTGCATCCCAGTTATTAATAATTTATAAAGAAATTTTGCTCTAGACATTGACTGCATGGTGAAAATCTATAAATGTAGTAAAAAAAGTATTGTTGAATTTTATCCTAGTTAGTTCCCAATTCATTATTAAAAAAAAAATAAAAATACTGCACTAGCTTACTGGCTGTAAAAATTACCAACAGTATTTTGAAAACATAGCAATACTTTAGACTTCCTATGTAATGAAAATCGTAAGTATACTTGTTTATTTTAATATATGTCATTGAAAATAATAACTACATTTTAAATTTAAATAAAAAGACGTTGCTGCCTTTATTGGTGAAGTTAAGGTAAGAATCCCTGTAGGATTTCAATGAGTTAAATAATTTTTGTATATTCTCTATAAAAAAGCATACATAACTATCAACAATGCCACCAATCTATGAGAGACTGAGTACGGTTTTACCAAAGGACGGTTGTGACAGTGGTCATAGTAACGAAGCTGTAAGTAATAATGGGAGCCCGCAAGGCAAGAGAAGAGTAGTATGCTCGTCTGACTGCATGTCGCTGGCTTTGGTTAAACTAGCGATATCATAAACCTTAGAACAGTGACGAGTAAAAATTCTTATTAGATTTATTTTTATGATTGTGGTCATACGTATATAGGTAGAACAATTGGTGTTTTTTGAGGTAATAAGTTCAATAAACTAGTCGAATAGCCTTGAATATTTCTCCGTAGGTTACTTTGTATTTCTGTAATGATTTTTTTTGCGAAGGAGTGCGCTGAATATGGTTGTGACCCTTAGTACGGTTGGGACGGGGTTTACATATATTATGACATTCTCCCCTTTCAGTTATTTTGATAGAACGTTTTTATTTATTTTTTTCGTATTTTAACTTAACAACATCAACGGATGTATAGAAATATTTTGTTAGATTTTTTGATTGATTGCACCACAAATACATACAACTATAAGTCTTGTAGTTCAGGGATTTAAAGGTCTTAGATTACATCTCTTATGATAAATTGATATTAAATCATGTTAATAGAATATTACTCTGTGATATGTTAGATAATAGTAGCAGTAAAAGTAATTTCAAACCATTTTAATACATTTCTTTACTTGTCACAACTGTCCCCAGTAGGTAAGTGGGAGCAACCTTTTAAATGACCATTTAATAACCATGACAGTCCTAGTGGCTAATTTAAATGGTTTTTTTTTGCTAATATATGAAGTAGAGTCACTGAAACCGTTGTAATGACTAACCACGAAAACTACTGAACCGATCTTGCTAAAATTTTGCATACTGATTCTTGACATTTCCTTGATAGTTTTAGTACAGTTTTTATCATGAAAAAATTAATAACAATAGCAATAAACAAGCTCAAAGCTTTGTAAAAATGAGCTTCTTTTTTACTTACTTCAGTAATATCCGCTATGTGGCGTAGAAGTGAAATCAAAGCTACCTGCAATAGTAATAAGTCAGTCTGACTATAATACCTTCGAGCCAAGTATCAAATGCCACAGCCCATCATCGGCAGTGCATAAAGCATAGAGCTGGGTATATCAGCTGCTTAGAACACTGTTCTCTAGAGGACACGCAAATTACGCCGAACTCCATCCCAAACCACCACAAATGATGATTGCCAATAATAAAAAGTTGTTCTAAATGCTAATGGTTCTGGAAAAATACTAGAAGACGTGTCAAGCCACAGTACCATCTTTTCTATCATTTTATGGTTTTATAGCCACTCTTTCGACCGTCCAAGGGCTACTAGAGCAGATATGGTTACAACAGTAAGCCAGGGAAAACAACCCTGAAGAGTTTAGGCAGCCACATCGGCTACCTCCTCAATGGTCGTCCCGACAGCATACCTACAAAGAAGGTATTCTCCAGGCCCACTTTCCTGACTAACTATAAGCAGTTGATTATCCGGGGAACAACCTGAAAACGAGATATTCTTTTGTCACCGGTGTACCTTACTTCAGCGTGGCACTTAACTCTTACTTAACTCCAAGCATTCAATCAGAAATCCCCGATGCTATCCGAGGTCTGTGCAGGGCAGACCTAGCAGCTTTGAAGAAAAAATAAGCTTGGGCAAATGGGACAGTCTTCATCGGGTTTTAAAGTATCACAAATAAATCTCCCCTACTTGGATCTCCAAAACGACTGAGCTCTGCAACAAAAAAAAGTTACTTTAGACACCTAAGTCTCTGGTGTAATACCAGAAGACGTTAAAAAAGAGCTCTAAAATTAGCTTAAACGCTTCAGACGTTGTAGTTTTTTTCCTGATCATTTCGGTCCTATAACAACAGACCAGAGAAGATTACACTGAGGTATTTAGGCAGTCACATTTGCAGGAAACTTGAGTAAAAAAATTCAGTATATCGGCTGGAGTTTCTACTTTACCAACTTCTCTATTGTGAGAAATTATGGTTAATAACTAATTACTAAGCTGTTTAAATCCAAACTAAGAGAAAGACCCCCGAAGCTTACACTTTGAGGAATCAATCGAGCTAAAATTCAATACAATCCGTTGCAAACTAAGAGAAAAAAGTTACTTTTCCTCATCATGAAAGAGTAAGTCAGTGTTCATAATCTGAAATGTAAATTTTTCAAAAAGTAATGCATTAAATTACCTAAAATAATAAATATTATAGTCCTTAACATATACAAAATTTTAGCGTGATCGGTTTCAAACTATTCGAAAATCGTAGCAACAACCGAAAAAAAGTCCTCTTGAAAAATCTCCACAGTACAGTTCCTAGCCAACACAGGTACATTTTTAAATGTATTTTTCATAATCTTTTTTTACTCTATAAGAACCTAAAACGCCGTTTGTTTTTACGATTAAAAAGTATTTCAAACATCAATAACAGAAAACACTTCCTGCATGCATCCTTCAGAAGCATTCAGCAAGTGTTCAAAATAAAAAAGTAACTTGTTGCGCCTTCTTTCTTGTATTGTTAAATTAAAAAAAAAATTATGGATCTATTTAAAAATGAAACACGTTAATCTAGGAGTAATATTTGATACAAACAAAATTTGAGAGATTAATACAGATTTTATAAATGCAATTTTGAGTGATTTTTCCATAAGATAACGTGTTGAAGTGCAATTTTTTAAACTAAATGTGTAAAAAATGGGTACAGTTGAACAATTTGTTATTTTTTGGCTATTTTAAGTATACGTTCGACATTTCAATAATATATATCAAAAAAACCTGTATATTGAACGTCCTGACTGGACATTTACTGGCACGTAATACTATGCAATTGAAGAAAGTGGTACTATAGGATAGTAGGTCTTAATTTTACACATAAAATTACATTTTAGGTATTAAGTATATGGAGTAGGAGTAAGTGTGTGAGCGTATGTAAAAGATGTAAGCGTGATGTTAGATATATAATTATAGCGTAGACAGTAGGAAGATGTTTCGAAACCATCGGAATATTCGATCAAACTGCATAGTCTCAAACTGGCCAGCTTACACATTCTAAGAACAAAGTTCTTTGTGTCACGTACTGGGAAGGCTGGAATTTTAAAAACGACAAATTCGATAAAACGGAAGTCGCTTACTAGAAGTCTCTTCTTCCTAAAAAAAAGTTTATTTTTTCTAAAAAATAAATTTAAAAAAACAAAAAGTCTTATTAGTATAAATATGGTTATGTCGATTAAATCGAATGAGGCACGTTGTTACGCATTAAATATTAGTATTTCATGAATTTGATGCATAAAATACTAACCATTTTTTTTAAACCTGCTGTTTCTTTGGCATTAAAATAATGCTTATAACTACTGTTGCAAATAAATTATTTGATATATATATCAGTAATTAAAATTAACATATACAATGGGGTTGCAGAACGTACCAAAGGTTTTTAAAGGTGCTTATTTCGAATTTGACGAAAAAATTATGTTACAATGTCACATAATGATATAAATACAGTAACTAATTAAACCAAAAATATAAAAAATAACTTAAAAATAACATCAAAAGACGGATATAACATCAGAAAAAGAATTAAAATATAAAATCAAATGAATTAAAGTAATAAAAAAGAATTAAAAATAAAAATAAACAAATAAATAAAGTAAATACCAAAAAAAAAGAAAAAAGGTTCTGAAATCAATTATGAGAAATATATGATATGAAATCTTACTAATATATAAAGCAAAGTCGCTAAAACCGTCGTAATCGCTAACTGCAAAAAATACTGAACCGATTTTGCTGAAATTTAGCACACTGATTCTTAACACTTCCTAGATAGTTTTAGTATAGTTTTTATCTTGAAAAATTTTATAACAATAGCAATAAATGAGCTCAAAGTTTTGCAAAAATACGCCAGCTTTTCACTTTAGTTCAGTTAAATCCGCTAAGTGGCGTCGACATAACATCAAAGCTACCTGCAACATAATTAAATAAGTGTGGTTATAATAGGCTGGAGCGTCTTCATAGTATTGTAGTCGAGCTTCGGCAAACCAACGAGCTGTATAGAGAATGCTGATGATGAGTATCCCGATTACGGACCATACTTTCCTCTAAGGGGTAAGAGACCTACGATTCCATTCACCCTGAATCTCGACGAGTGCGATAAAAAAAAAACACATTCCAACTGATGACGTCTCTGGCATGATACCAGGAGACATATCTAGCCAAAGCACAATCTGAATTAACTCTTCAGAGTTGTGTGGCAGTCCCACCATCATTCCTGGTTAGAGAATTTTTGACTACAAATGTAAGCCAGGAAAAGCAGCTCTGAGAAGCACGGGCAGCCACAACGGCTATCTTCTAAGTCGTCGCGTCCCCAACGCGCTTACCCTTATGTTCCCCGTCTTACAGTGAGCGGTTGGTTATCTTGGGAACGACTTTAAGACGAGAGATATTCTTGAACAGCAGCGTAACTCCTTCAATCACATTCTCCGCACATAGAGATACCTAGGGTAAGAATCAAGCTACCCGTAGCCAGCTCTTCATCATCAATATATGTAATAGTAGAGAATAGCCTGGAAGTTTCACCACTGGCGCTTTTTAGGGCCATTATAAGTATTTACGTTCTCTACATAACCATCAATGTCATCGGTTTTGTTTAGGGGCCACCTAAGTGTAAACTACCTTGCCAACAACTACATTTTAACTACTTTTTACAGAAGCAATTCGTCGACTAAAAGACTATATTAACTACAGACAGGCACTATTAAACCAAGTCAGCCATTCACTGGCAGACGTCATCTGCAGAGTTGTTCTTTGCAAGGCTGGAAAACCCGGTGACCGACGACCCTATATTACCCTCTCCACTCTATAAGCATTTAAACAGGAATCACGGATCCTCTCCAAGGTCTGCGCTGGGCAAACCTATAACAGCTATATAGGAAAAAAAACTTGAACCAACGGGACAGCCTCTACCAGACAAGTACCACTAACCAATCTCACCGTATAAGATCACCAAAACAACTGAATCTGCAAATAAAAAAGGTGCTTTGGACACCAACGTCTTCGACGTTATACCGGGAGACGTTGGAAAAGAGCACTACAACTAGCCCCAAAGCTTCGGAGTTTATAATTTTTCTCCCGATCAGTCTGGGTCTTTGACAGCAGGCCGGAGAAGATCACCCCGAGGTATCCAGACAGTCACAATTGCTGTTAACTGCAATCAAGAAAGAGTTGACTTAAGAAGCTCACCGATCTTTTTGAGGGCCATCGGACGTCGAACTACCTTGCCAACAAATATATTAAAACTTAACAAAGTTGACAGAAAACAGCCTTTAGGTGCCACAAAAATTATAAGCATGCCAATTGTCGCAAAAGGGTATATTGGAAAGAAAACTTTAAATGTATCTAATAAATACAATTTACTTAGGCGTCAAGAAACTGACGCAGAAAATTTATCGAGATTGGAACAGCAGCGTCAAAATCGACACATAAAGAATCCATTACGTGAGAGATCAGCTTTTCATTGTACCCTCACAGCAATCTCTTAAATTTTTAAAGATTCTACTTCAGATTTCTAAATAAGTTAAAATGTATTTGCGTTTTTGTGGCTTTAAAAAATGTAGGGTTTGAGGTCCAGGACTTTGTTGCTCTGGTAATAAAGTTGTGAGATAAGAGAAAAAAAATTTTTTTTAATATAAATTTTTTGGGAGTTCAAAATGTTAAAAGCTCTCAAAAATACCCTTTTAGTGAACTACACGGGAAAAACTGTAAATCAACGGCTCCTTATGAGCACCGATTATTTTATGGCATACAGAACGCATGGTACTTTCCAGCATAATTATTTCTTTTAATTTTTACACCCTATTATTTGACCAAATAAACTATATGGATTCCGAAAAAATATGTTTTTAATAAGAAGATTTTTGTTCTGAGATGCATCAGGAATATGTTCGTGTAAAATTTCTAACTGAAAATGTTTCACATTACATGTCAACACACTATGGTTTTTTATTTAGTAAGTCTCGGGCGATGCCGAGACGGGGGGCTGCTAGTTATAAATAAGAGGGACATTCGTTTGATTTTAAGAAAATGAAATTCCTAGATATGGAAGAGTCTGGGTTTAAGAGGGAGTTTTTGGAATTATCACATATTTTTTGCACCCCTAACAGCATTTATGAAAAATCCGACTTGAAAAACTTATCTGAATTGTACAAAACTTTTATAAAATTGATGTATAAAACGTTGCAGTAAAAGCTTTATCATACACGTTGGACTTGCTGGCTGAATCAGATGTGTGATAAACCTTCATTTGCAGGTGTATATTAGATATTGCATTGTTAGAACAGTAGAAGGGCTACTGACGGGGGGGGATGGCTGACTGACCGTTCCGTAGACTTAAAAAATTGACTAAATGTATTAATGAATTGAATGACATTGATGATGTGTTAGTAGTCTATATAAGAGTGTATAATATTGGTGACTTATGGTGGGTCCGGCAGTGTGACCTCCCTGTCTTTGGCAGTTCCGTGATCTGGTTATGACATCGGTGCGAATTTTCTCTGTTTACATTTGGTGTGAGTAAGTTCCATGAAGATATGTCTTTGACCAAAACATTTACTGTAAATGTTGCGGAGTTATACTTGTAATGCGTTCACCAACTAATTTTTAGTAAAGTTTTAATCTCAAAATCTCCTCTTACACGAAAAGAGTAGCCATGAAAAGCCGTATCATGATCGGTTGAATAAGGGCCAGGCGGTAGCACTTTTTTGCTCTCACCGGGCTTGTTCTAGTTTGAAAAAGAAGGGAGTCACGGAACGAGAGGATAAAGCGGTTCTCTCGTAGACGGTTGGCCAGGAGTTAGATTTCGAGATGAAACTTCATTTTGATATAAAGAGAAACCATGATTCTCTTATTAGAATTTGCCCTCGTTGATAATTTAAATGAGTAGAAGAACGTAGAATCAAATATTATGCCATGTCAACGAAAATTAATTATGTTTTGTTTTTCTGTTGTTGCGTTGCGAATGACTGCTGCACGTTTTGTTCCATAGTCTTGACTTGGCTTTGCAAGCCTGAGCTGTCACCATTAAAGAAAAAAGTTTTATCTGTTTCAAATCAAAATACCTTCTCTTCTAAAAAGTCGTCGTCATTGCTGCTGCAACGAAAAATTACAAATCTTAGGCTTCTATAAGATCCCTGTTATAAAGTTTATTTTCAAAATATTACAAAAAAATTTTTTAATATTAGTTTGAAGTATGACATTTTGTTCTATTAATTTGAGAAAGAAAAATTTTTAAATACATTATGAAGATTGAGATACAGAACGTTTTTTCGCTCAACATAGCATTTACGGAACTTTGGTACTGTTACGTAAGAATATTATCGGTGAGGAGGTGCGTCGCGAGAATGACCGACAATTGTTATATCAAGAGCTTGCTTTATTCAAAATACCGGAATTAAAGGCAAAGTAGCGCGTGTGCTTGGTCTGTTCGATCTCCTTTGTTCGCCTGACTGCCTGACTGCCGAATCCCGCGAGAGCCGCGACTAGAGTTCCCGACTAGAGTCCCCGACTAGAGTCCCCTGATTAGAGGCTCGCCGGGCCTTATATAGCCTCATCCCCCTCCTATCGATGGTCTCTTGCTGAGATCGCCTCGCTGTTGTCAAGGAGGGTCAGTATGATATGCCCTGCATATCGTACGTAACAGTACTATTTATTATAAATTATCTTATGGTTGAGCAATTTAGAAACTCCGAAAGTTCTTACACTGCTGTAATAAAGAAGACAGTATTTAGGATTAACAGGTTCACATTTTGTAACTACATGAATATTTAATAAGCTTCGCAAATTTATAGTTAATCACCCCAAAATTATTTTAAAATTAAAAATACCTGTAATAAAAGAATTTACGATTTTCTCACTTTTGTGAGATCACATTATCGTAAGGTCTTGCGCGACAACATCCAGGGTATCACTAAGCTTGCTATTCGCCGTTTGACCCGTCGTGGAGGAGTCAAGAGAATCTCCGGTCTCATCTATGAAGAAACCCGGGGTGTATTAAAGGTACTTCTCGAGAACATCATTCGCAATGCAATGACGTAAACAGAGTACGCCAAAAGAAAAACCGTCACGGCAATGTATGTCTACGCGTTAAAACGTCAAAGCCGTACACTTTACGGTTTTGGAGGATAATAGATGTATCTTGAGATTTCTACATAAAAATACACATTGAATCACAAAAATTTTTTTTTTAGTTCCAATTTTCTTACTCTTTCTTTTCCAAAGTTTTCCCTCTATTTTATCACGTCTTTAATTTTGCAATAATCAATCCATCGTCTAAAAGGGAGACTTTACTCATATCTGATTAATTATTCCATTTGATATTTGTTGCAATTTTGGAATCAAATTAAACATGTCGTTATATGACCTTGATATTTAATAAAATAAGGATTTGTAAAAAATAACGCATTATGCAAAATTATTTTTGTTTTTGGACATTACAAATTTATTCTAAAAAAATTTATTCGTAGGACAAAAATAAAAGTTTTTTAAAAGATGGCTATTACACACGTATAATAATTAATTCAGTGGTATGACTGATTCGATGACGCACTTTCCCTTATTAGCTTTCAGGAACTCTTTCTGAAAAAAAGAAAAAAGAACAATTCTATAGTATTAAGGGTATATTGTTAAATAGGTAAAATGAAAAAAAATGACTTACACCACACGTCAAGACTTTCTTTGGATGTCTGAAGTGTTTTTTACAATGTTGTGCTGCTTCAGACAAACAGTTTCCTACCGGACCCATGATAGCCTTTAATATTTTTTTCACGATTTCGACTGCCTGTGAATAACAAATAAATTTAGAATTATTAAAATTTATCAAAATTTGTACAAAACAGAATATTTTTTTTTAGTAACCATTGTGCAAAATTATATTTCATACACCAATAGTTGCAGGGAACGCATTAATGGCTGACTTAACGACGTGTGCCAGTAGAGTAAAAGAATATTTAATTTCTATGCATAAGTAGCGAGTTGTAAAAATTGTATTCTTGTATAAAGAATTGAAGCATAATAGTATGTTATATTATTATTGAGTTAGTTTTTAAAAACTAAATTACGTTAATAAAAGACGAAGAGATTGACAAGTTAAAGGTCAAAATAATTTTTGTAATTAGTTTTAGTACGCTAGTAAATAAAATCACTACAATTTTACAGTAACATATAGTATTACCATTCTCACAAAACATTTATAAAATTACGTGTTGTTTGAATTTTCTACCTTCAAAATATTGCAAAAAATTTCGTTTCAAATTAAAATACACTCTCACACACATACGCACCCATATTTATTCAAAGTGTTACATAGGAGTATACGCACACAAGCATAAAATAATATCCATCACCATGAATAAATAAATAGATAAATTAGGTTAAAATGAAGTACTGTACTATCTTACAAGATTGCTATCAACTTTTGACAGCTGGACGTCTTCTTCTTCCTCAACAGTTATTTTCTCGGATTGTACGGTAGCAATGAATAAAAGAGTAACGATTACTCCAAAAGCCAAAAAGTTACGGAACTGCATGATGACTTTCGTTTGGTTACTGTGCTATTGATTTCAAACAATGAACACTATCGTACTGATGCTACATTCGGTGGAGTGTTTGTATTTAAGTATTTAAAAATCAAGATAATTTTGTCAAAATTTGAGAAGGAACCCGGGGATTTTTTTTATCGGATATAATCGGACTTATGCATCACTCGTTACGTGATAAAATCAGTTCTAGATCGATTGCACTATTTTACCTACTCGATATGTAAAATGTTGATGTTGATGATTCAAAAAAAAATCAAAAGCCAATAATTTTTTAGATAACCATTAAAATAATGCATCAAACAGATTTTATTTCAATGGTTCCTATTGTAAACATAATCGCACAATCGATCAATAGACTTTCATGTTTTCAAGTACTACACACTACATTTAGTTTACATATCAACATACTTGATAATCATATTTGATTGAGGAAAACAACAATATTCTTGGCATGAACAAGTTAAGAAAAAATTAAGTATCAATCGAACACGAGAGTGATTCCCAAAAATTTACAGGAATGATAATTTTTCTTAAGTGTATTGTGAATGTTTATGTACGTACAACTAAACTCATATGTAAATAAATAATAAATGTGAAAATAATACATGCACACACAAAAAAAGAGTAATATATGAATAAAGGCAAATAAAAGAGAAAAAAATTACTGGAGGAAATGACTAAATCAGACAATTTTAAAAAATTGTCTCAAAGTCATGAATACTAAACATGGCAAATTTAAAGTAGCCAATAAGAATTTCTCGGTGTAATTGATGGTTTAGAAAAAAAGAATTCAAGAAACCTAGTGTTTTTTCACAGCACGTCGATGTAAAATTTAAACTTAAGAATTCGAGAAAGTCCAAAAAAAATTTTTTTTTATTTAAAAAAAGTTGATCTCCATTGCAAATAAATTAAATGAATAAGTTGTATATCTTGAAAAAACTATTGATTGGCATTGGTAATTTTATTTTATAGGTGCTGAGATTTGGTGCTGAGAGAACTTGAAAATCATCAAAAATAGTTGTTTTTTAATTTGTTAATAACTAGTCCTTTTATGAAACTCAAGCCAATATTTGGTGCACTTATATGTCATACTATAATCCCAAATCTTGAACAAAAAATACAAAAAAATTTTTTAAATATCGCGTTTATTAGTTAAAAAAAGGCGCTGTTCGTAAAAACTTTTCTCTTGGTCAAAAAATTAACGTAAAATAATTGTTCGAGGCTCAATGTCTTTGTCTGGATTACTTCTATTAGAATTCAAGTGGCTTATGAAGAAAGTTGAATTCTTTTTTTTTTACCATTTTTATTACGTATAAAATCGTATTCTCATTTTGTCTTACTTACCAGTAAATGTACTAACATACATATTCTTATAAAAAAAATTTTAATTTCTTGCACTTGCGACTTATGTTTTGGTTACATTCAGTTTCTCCAGGGAATCCTTCATTTGAATGGTAGTCTTATAAGTATGTGTTCAAAGTAATTTTAAAATATATATGGAAGGAAAAAATTTTGAAGTGCAAAAAATCGGTTGACAATTTGGCATCAGAAATCAGCTGATTAATCAGCAGGAAAATCAGCTGACTTTTTTTACAAGTGTTACTGTTGCACTTTTTTACATTTACATTATTAATAGTTTAAATAGAAAAGAAAGAATTAATAGCCCAGTATCCCAGACAATAAAACATCATTAAAGCACTTTAAGTTGACTTTGGCTATGGCATCAAAAACTAACCTGACTTTTCCAAATTTTTTTAAGACTGAAAGGAAAAAGGTAACTAATTTTTTCTTCCACAACTTTTTTACTAGCTTTAATTGCAAACTTATTTTCGGATGAACGTGCCATTTTTTACAACAGCGCGTATTCGGGTTCTTTATCCAATCGTTTGTCGAGAAGCGATAATCTACGAAGAGTAGTCTGTCACCTGTCTGAAAATAATTCGTCATTTAATTTCTGTAAACGACCGATTTTCCAAGAGCTATTTCCGTATCGACTCATTTGTTCTAGTATTTTTACAGCCTCATCATTTTCAGAGTCATTAAAGTATCTTTCGACTATACCGATTGCATCCACATCGAAATAAAAACATACGAGTTTTTCTAAATCATTATTATAATTGCTTTGATCGTTATGATTATTCGAATTGCTCAAACAAAAACTTGACTGAGAGCATTTACTGATGCACTGGCGTATGTGAATCCTGATTTACTCCAAACATAGTAGGCATATTTTCTTATCAATTTTTTAAGTAGAAAATACAAGCTCGTGTACGACGATCACATTTTTTAAAGCATATTCAACAGTCTCAATTTTTAATCTTATTTTTACAGAAATTTTTCTAACGTATGATATTTCAGTATTAAGTAATTATTTATAAGAGCTCGTAAGAGCTCCAAAGCTTTATCACTCAACTTTTTAATAAAAAGTAATAGCACTCTGTAAACCAAGCACTGAAAATTGAAAAATCCTCCACG
The DNA here is from genome assembly GCF_036245765.1 of Copidosoma floridanum. NCBI lineage: Eukaryota > Metazoa > Arthropoda > Insecta > Hymenoptera > Encyrtidae > Copidosoma > Copidosoma floridanum. The sequence continues at coordinate 5,200,860 of NW_028321912.1, read as the reverse complement.
TAATTGATAAACATTTCTGGAATTTTGGATCATATATATTTTCATTACATTCTTTAAAGAAACAGTGGATATAATTTCAAAACGAAGTTTTTAAAACTGCCTGAGTAATAGCAAGTTGAGTGTGAAAAATCATGAAAAAATATTTTTTCGAATTTTCACTTACAATGCGTTTCAAATATGGACGCCCCAATTCCAGCGAAAAAATAACATCGGATTTGTATTCAGCGACCTTGAAAACGTAAAAAATCACTTAAATGAGCAACTAGGACTGTCATGGGCACTGCTATTTCTAAGAAACTTTTTGGGGGTGCTCTGCTCGCCTATGGAGGTCTCGGGTTAAGGACTCCTCTCCGCTACTTTTTCGCGAATACATCTTTGACGTTTTTTATATATTCTTATCACTGAGAGAGCTCCTACTAAGACTAAAAATAACATGTGGAACCATAGCCTGTGGCAAAAGTTGTCTGGGGGAAGCTAGTAGCATCACATCCACGTAGTTTATAGATATCCTTGAATATCTTAAAAGTTAAGCTTTTAAACGATGCGTCTGCTCGGTTTTTTTCTTTCAGTATTACTATATGAATGGTTAGGCATTTGAATTTATCAAACGTTTAACAGATGTAATGCTAGATCTGTATCTATCTAATTCTATATAAATATAACGCCAGTAATGACTTAGCAGGGATAAAAAGTATTTACTAATGTTAAATTTACTACATGTTTTACGCTTTATGTACCATGGTGAAATGCTTACTTTTTTAGATATTTAAAGATATCTACAATTTAAGTGAATTTTATGCCACTGGCTTCCCCCCAGATTTTACTTAATCAACACCATGGGTACTAAAGCAAATCGTTTTATCTCCTCCAAATCCATCCTCGGGACCAATAGACAACTAACGCTATGCTTACATGAAATGCTAATAGTAAAGAAAAACTATTCCTGGGTCCGAAGTGTGATGCCTGGTCGTGGATTATGGGAGGTCTAGGGTAAGCTTCGTAGTACAATCACTCCATAAATTATCATTAATATAAAACACATAATATATGGTCATTAAATAAAGACAAATAACTAGACAACCATATGTAGTGCGCTTGTAGGAAACAGATCGCCTAGTGGACTTGAACTTTTTTTAGAAATGAAAAATGAATACTAGATCTAACAGTTTTCAAGTAATTTTTATTTTCAAGTTTACACGACAAGAAAACAAATAATAATAATAACTCGCGCTTCTCCTTGAAAGTGACAAATAAATGCAAAAACCTTCACACACGAAACTTACCTTACCTCTTTATTTTGTTAAAAGGTATTTTAATGGAGATTGTTTTATAGTATAAATGTATGTAATTTAAAAAATTAAATAAATCTAAAAGTAGGTAAGATTTATTATTTTCGACGATCATATAATTAATTCAATCAGATTAGATGTATAGCTTTTTTTACGTCCGTAAAATTATTCAATTCTTGATCTATGATACGCAACACCCCAATACTTTCTTAATGCATGATACAGAAAACATTTCTTACAACTTCCTATTTTTGGCGGTGGTGTGCTTTTCTCTACTTAATACTATTATTATTGAAAGTATTTTAAAGTTAGTTATGATTGACAATGAGTTTATATGTATTGTTCTATTATCGTTTTATTGTATTTAAGTAATTCAGAAAATTATAATGTACATTTCCTCCAAAACTTGCAAACATTTGCAATTTTAAATTTTGAATTCCAAGTATCATGTACATACAAATTATTTAATCAGGTACTCCTAAATAATTTAGCAAACGCTTCTAATGTTACTCAATAGATTTTCAGTCTTGATAATGATAAAAGTACAAGGTTTTAAAAAAAATTGTTACCATTGATTTCAGTTTTTACTATGAGAAGACTTTTCCAATCGTCATTTTTAAAAAATTTGAAATTAACTCTAGGTACTGTTCAGACCCTATTCAATATCTAGAAAAATTTCACACTTTTTTTGGTATCAATTATAATTATTAATTATGCCAGGAATCCTACACTCACTTAGTATCTAAATTTGATTTGGATTTTTCGTATTCGCCAATTTAACTCTACTTATTTTATAGTTCGACTCTTCAAGCTAATCAAAATTTACAATTAAGGTATTCTTCAGAGAGTTTCTGATTACAAGTTGGTTGTGAATAGAAAATTTGTGAAGTGTATATGGACTTTGAATTATTTAATATAGTGATGCAAATAATTTTAAATATAAAGTGGTAAGGAGGACAAATACAAGAAAAAATTACAGAAACATCGTTCTTTAGCAACATACGTAAAAAATATGATAAATACATGATTGTAAAATTTTTTACCTCAGTTTTATATAATATACTACATTATACCACATTTTTATTTTCATAACAAGTATACAAATTTTGATGTACTGCACAATCTTACTAAAATTTTGAAACCCATTCAAATTTTCGAAGCTATATTGAAAAAAAAACATTAGAAAAAAATTTCAGGATATGTTAATCAAACAAAATCCTTAGCAGAATTGAATGTATTTTTTAAACATCAAAAGTGTATTTTGTAGAATTTCCAACTGTCCAACACATTACGAATGAATTACCGCTCTTAGAGAAATTACGTAAGAAAAAAGTACGTAAAGAAGCTAAAAAAAAATATATGTACTCTCTACATAATCTATTAATATTATTACATACAAGATCAGACACTTACACGACTTAAATATCTCATGTCCCATGATTCCAATATACCAGGGATCGATACACCTAGTGGTTTTTGACATCTTAAAATAATAATGGACTTGACTAGTACAACTTGTCGAAATTGCTGGTGCCATTGAGATGAATACACTGCAAATCCAATGTCATACCCCTGGAAAAATATTCATTATTGAAATTATAAGAACTTCCTCTGAACATAAATTCTATCATGAACGACTCATACCGACTGCTTTATGTTTTCAGTACAAAGAGAAAACATGTAAAATCTTATGATGACATTGATTATACAAAATATTGGTAGCATTCGTATGGACATGGGTAATTCAGACTGTACATAATCAAATAACGTTTTATACTGCGTAAATTATTACGTGTTTTATAAAAAAAACGTACTTACACTGAACGACATTAAACCACTGATGATGACGAGAATAGATAAAATTGCTATTGATTTTATAATGTAAAGACGTGCCAAGTGGTTAGTTTTATTAAGATACCTGGCGACAATTCATTGACATTTCTGTTCTATATTTTTTTATTATAAAAAAACATTGCATCGTATACTTACCGTATTATGAATTGATGTTTAAAAATACATCGATTTAAACTCTCGTTACTGTTTGCATTTTGGAATTCTCTTTTGAGCTGTTTTAATTCGACAATGGCTAGAAAGAAAAACAGTAAAATAAGAGAATCAAGGTAAGGAACTGACAAAACGGGTAGCAGTAGAATAATTTGATGGATGTATAGTAAAGTCCATATAGTTGATGAATTTATCGAAAACGGATAATCATTTAATATTGGCAGTTCTGCTGGTACACTAGAAAGTGACTTATGCACAAATGAACTGACCAAAAATAATATATTTCCAAACAAGACAGCATATAGTTTAATGTAGCATGAACCATCTTTACGTATTAGAGAGATCTTCTGACTATCTGCATCTGAGATAAAATCTTCAAAAATTTTTGAAAGTTCCTACAAAAATATAAGCCTGTTTTTCAAAAATATTGAAGTTATTGTAATTTATACTCTTTAATCATTATTTTAATACGTTACCTGTATTTGTTTTTCATACATTTTATAATGCAACAATGTGAGTATGATTTCAAGACTAACAATTAACTTGAAACCAAGTATGAAGAAAGAAGACAAATTTAAACTTGCACCATAAATTGACAAAGAAATTGATACCACAAAAATAATTGCGTTGACCGTAAAAATGTACCAAATACATTGATTAATTAATTTCACGAATTTAGAAGAGTATTCATCAATTGGATAAATGGCACAAAATCTTCCAATGCTTTTATATAGTTGAAAATTAATTAACAGTGATAATAGCGACACACAGTTTTTTAGAAAGCCTCTCATTCTACAAACTAAGTCTTCCTTACTGATTGCAAGCATTTTAAACTTCATATGCTTATTAAAACACGTTTTAATCTGTGCAATGTGCTTTACTCCATCTAGTTTAAATTTAGTATTTTTTATTTATCGTTTGCCACATCAAATTATAAAATATACGATTCAACAAAGAATTAGAACAAAGTAAAGACAAAAGTTTCAACTCGACAGGTGACTTACGTCTTCTAGTTTTCAACTGAATTGGAAAAAAATAAAGAAACATTTCTGAATGGCACCTCTGTATGGGCTTTAATAATTATTTCATTCTTACTTTTTCAGTAATAAGATGTCATAATAAAAACCCATTAATGATATTGACAACAAATACACTAATTAAAACCTTAATTGAGTCTGTTCGTAGGATAATAATTACATAAGGTCATACATGTAATGTCATTGTATTTATTAGGGAACTCGTTTACGAAGTAGATATTACGTTTGGGAAAAACATGTCGACGCGCTTTATTTTAGCCTCAGAATCAATTAGGTATTTCCTCAATCACTAGTAGTTCAAAATAACATATACTAAAATGTATGATGTGTTATTATAATTCATGTTGCTGACGACTTTAAGAGCTAGTGTTACAAAACTGTAGAAAATTTTACATCTTATGGCTTTTTATTGTTAAACAGCAAACCTTGAAAAATGTCAGACAAACTTAAAGCATTGAAAATGCTTTAAAATCTTAACGCTTTATTTGAGTTTTAAAAGCACATGTATAGATTGTTGACAAAATATCTCTCAAGGGGATTGTCTACTTTTGACAGGGGAGGGTGGTGTAAGAGAAAGGTCCAGGGAGAGGTCTAGTTTTTTGTCTCTTTTGGGTTAACCTTGCCCACGAATATCCTACACATTATAGCATTGACAGATTGACGATTCTCAAATACATTCATCAATAACTTTTCTCTCATGAACATAATCGAATAAAAAGATTATTACACGTTATGCACATGTTCAACTTCTCTTCTTCATATAGTTGTGCCAATATTTGACAGTAAATTTAATTAATATATTTACGTAGAAGATCTTATTTCGACGATTTTCAATAAGAAGATATAGACGATATAGACAATAAGAAGCTTTTTATGGTCACTATCAAAATTTATTGTTTTTTAGTTACAACATTTCAGTCAATTTAGTAAGTATAGGCTATGATCCCCATCAGATAAAACTGTTAAACATTATTTGAATGAACGAAACCTTTAAAGTTGGAATTTGTCTTACAAAATTAAAAAAATGGGCTACCAAAAGTACACTGCCACGCTTATAACATCATAACAACAATATTATGATTACGTCGGTATGATTTTCAAAGTTGCAAATCAAGAGGCTCACACTCATTTATACCACAAATGTGCAACAGTTGTAGTATATAATATATGTGTGGGATTGCGTTTTAACTTCATTAATTTTTACATCTAAAGAAGAAAGATTTATAATCATGTTGAAGTTTGTTTAAATCTGATACTCGATTCATGATATTTTTATCAACAAAAATATACATCATTTGAAAAAGTAATCTCTAAAAACCGTTACCATCAACGTCTATACTTTTACAGAATATAAATTTACTGTATGATTTTTTATTGCAATACTCAACAAAAACTGATTTTTCATTAACATCTAGCCAAACATTTAGACTAAAGTTTTCTAAGACTTACATTACAACAGTCTATGTTTGTTATTCTATATGATTCAGAATAAGCTAATCAAAGATCTGGTAAATTTTGTTTACATTTAACTCAAGATTTTGTAAAAACGAATAAAGCAAATTGTATACTTTAGGTATGTAATCAGAAAAAATTAATTAATAGTAATGCATGAGATCATTTTATTTTTCAACATTATAAAAATATACACTTTAACAACAGCTTACTTTAATAATTCTTCAACTCATAACTATTAATGTGGTATAACTGATTCAATGATGCATTTTCCCTTATTGTCTTTCAGAAACTCTTTCTAAAATAAAGAAACGAAACAAAAGAATTATTGGATTGTTATTGAACATTTCAACTCGTACAAATCCAAAATAAAAAATAATAACTTACACCACACGTCAAGACCTTTTTCGGATGTCTAAAATATTTTTTACAGTGTTCAGCCGCTTCTGTGAGACAATTTCCTACAGGACCCATCACACCTTGCAGTACTTTTTTCACTATTTTCATGATCTGTGGATACCAAATCGATTTTAATTATTGAATTTCACCTTAATACGTAAGTATAATTGTGCAGTATAGTACAAAATAGTAGTGAGAAGTACGAAAAGTTTAATGTGGCTCCGCTTAAAAAACTGGGATTCATCGATGCCGTATAAGCAGTGTGTTTATATTAATCGTCATCAAAGAATAGTTGAAATGCAACAAAAAATGTCATTCGTAAATAATTTATATGATAAGTTTTAATAATTTTAGGATAAAAATTACTCCTCTCGAAGAACAATATTTTTATGTTTTGAGAATACATGGAAGATGAAAGAATTTTTCCCGATCGAGTAATGTGCATACAAATGTTTTCAAAAATATTTAATAAATCAATCAATAATACATATACCACCAAAATTATTGACACGCTACTAAAAACTTATAGTAACAATACAATTTACAGAAAACATTTATGAAGAATCACTTCATCTTGAATATTAACACGTTATTAACTCAAACTGATGTCTTAAAAATAATCAAAGTAATGTTTTTACAGTATGCCTAAAAATTTTATACAAAGTTTTTTCAACGTTTTTTTTCTTTATATGTTACACACTTAAAGAATGGATTTGTCAAAATTAAAGCTAATATTTTGTATCTTACTGTGTTTCCACGTTCAGTGATTTCCAACACCTGAAAGTCCTCTTCATCCTCAATAGTTACTTGCTCAGACTGAACAGCAACAATAAAGAAAAAAGCAACGACAACTCCAAGAGCGAAAATGTTACGAGACTCCAGCATAATTTTCGTTTGACAGGTGTATTGATTTGAATTACCGAAAATTTTTCTACTGACTCTGCATTCAGTTCAGCATCACTATTTAAGTATTACAAAATCAAGATAAATTTGGCATAATTCAAACTGCACTTGAGGTAACTTTTTTATCGCGTTTAACCGAATGTGTGAGACAAATAATTACACGCATCATTTGTTAAATAATAAATTCATTCTCACAACAGTTGCATTATTTTGATTCTTTAATAAGTGAAATATTAGAGGTAATGTATTAAAAAGCAATATCAAGCTGATGGTGTATTTTCATGGTTCCTATTGCCGTATATGCTATTCAGTCAGATATAATTGTTGACATGATAACTTATTCGTTAATTATACTTTGAGTAAAGTTAAAATAATAAACTCATTATTATTCAACACATAAGGAAAAATTTACCATCAATTGAATGTGATTGTGATTCCCAAAAAATAAAAAAAAATACCAACTTTTCCTCATATTCACGTTATACATTCTTTTTAATGTTACGCAATCATAAGATGTTATTAGCTTCAAAATCATAATTTCCCTTTCATTATAAACGCGTGAAATGCCAATAAATAAATAGTCTGACAGAATATTTTGACTGTTATTTCTCAAAACTTTTTTAATATTATGAAATTTTATCCGTTCCTTGTTGTGTAATGCAGATGAAGTCGTACTTGCAAGTTAAAATTTTCTTTTCTAATTACATAATTACCATCAAACATTGAACTTAATATTTAATGTTTCAATGATCCTACTCGCGCGTTTTCCTTGGCAAATAAAATTTTGTCAACGCTAGCCAATTGTAGATTTAAAGAACAAATTCGCTTAAGCTAGGAAATCTTGGCAAATATTTCTTCCCACTGCTCTATTATGCATGACTTTTTTTAGTCGAAACGCGTCAGTTGTGAAATTCTCCTTTTTTTGCGAAATTATTTATAATTTTTAGTACCGATTTCTGACTCCTACTTATATCTTTAGAATTACTATGCAGGTTGCACCAGTTCATGTAAACTTTTTTTCGGTACACTGTACCTTCTTCAGACGAATAGCGCATAGCTACTGAGTATGCGGAAACTTTATTGAAATAATTAAACTTTATGATTATCATCAGTGATACCAATATAAAGACAAATATACGTCGACAAAAATATAAATGTAAATACATAGGGCGTCACAGATAAAATACTATACCAAGTAAACATAACAGTAGATAACTGGCGATCAGTGTGCGAATATTAAGTATGTGACTTTCAAAATAGCTATAAATTTAAATTTAATAACGGTGAATCATTCAAATCAATTTGACACTATTACTGTATCTGAATTTATTTATTTCGATGGTTTAAAAAAGATCTAGTTTTTTTTCTTCATCACAAATAGAAAGTGCTTTGAAATCGGTATAAAAATTATGACCTTATTCAATTAAATGATTCGCATAGTTTGACGTGTCTGAACACTCATCATATTGCGATGTACGTTTATACGAGATATAATGTTTCTAACCTGTTTGGCCAATATATAATTTGGAGCACACATCAGAGCCACATTTTTAACTGTTAGACACTAGACAATTTTTCTTTGCTAACTTTAGTTTTGTTGTTTTTTATCATTTTTTGTAAAGTTTTATTGGTTTCAAAAGCAATTTTGACATTGAGTTTTTTAAAAAGCTTACAAATAACTTCAGAGAGTGGGCCATTATATGTGACAACAGAATATTTATTACATATTTTTAATTTTGTGTATTATAAAACTTCCTCGGAAAGAACATAAAACATAAACTAACAGATGGGCAGATAAATCATTTAACTAGCGATTTTCTGCAACTACCAGAACAATTATTGGAATCTTATGATTAGAATACATAGCAAAATATTTTTAAGACATAATCGTGCCGGCTTTTCAAGCGGATTTTTTCTTTGAATTATGATTGTAACTTTCTTTTGGTTAAAACAGCTTAAGGTAATTCGTTTGTTATTAGACTATCTATCAATCAGTGCTGGTTAAATTGTCTGGAATCTATTTTTCGTGAAGTTAAAGAGCAATAAAGTACAGAAATCGCCAATTAAAGTGTCTCTTTTTAAACATTATGAACTACTACATTTTTCAATAAAAATTTCTTTAAATTTTGAATTTAATTTTTCTTGTGGGGTTCTTTAACCACGAACAACAATTTTTTTCTAGCATTAAAAATGACGTCACAAAACGATTATTAATTTAAAAACTCATTAAGCTGCCCTGAACCTTACAGTGTGGCTAGGTTAAAGTTTCAGAATAAATATCGTTAAGGATACTAAGAATTTTAACACGAAAGAGACAAAAACATTTTTTTTTCAAATTTACTATAAAATTCAATGTTACAGCATATACAGATTAACATAGCTCTGATGTTTTACATTATACTGTATTGCAACCACTAATAAGAGTATATTTTTACAGAAAAAAAGTAATAGTTGTGGACATATATTTTTAAAAACAAACATAATTAATTTAGTATTTATTACAGTTGATCATATTTTAACTTTTGTTTCGATTTAAAAAAAAATTTAACTTCTGCAGGATATTTCTTGTTGATTTACATCAGTTCATAACTTTCACGCACAGTAAGAAAATGAAAAAAAAAAAAAAAAAGTATTATACTTGAACACTTTGAGATGCTATGCTGTTCTCTGAACAGTGGGTTGCATGCATTCAGGCATCGATGCATGTTAATAATAGATTTTTCGCAATAGTGTGCGGAAAATGGATGTTTTCCGCACTGGTATTAGTGTGGAAAGTCGATTTTCTCACATAGTGTGCAACAAAGGTGTGCGACAAAGGTTTTTCCGCACCGTGTGCGGAAAAGGTGTGTGGAAAAGGTTTTGCCACATACCGGAAAAAATTTTGCTACGCACTGGAAATCAAAATTCAAACCTATTTTGTACCTATTTTCCTCACACATTGCGAAAAAACTTGTACGCAACTCGTGCGGGACAATTTCCCGCACTCGTGTGATAGACTCGCACTCGTGGCCGGTGACGGTAACTCGTACCTTGCGATCACACTCGTGCTAAGCACTCGTGTGCTCAACTGGTACTCGTTCCCGTAAACTCCTGCACTCGTGTGAGTCAATCACTACTCGTGCGGGAAATCGTATTTCCCGCACTTGTTACGTAAATAACTATTCTCTTTCATATACGGAAATTTAAAAGTCCCTACTACTTACTTTGCCCTTCGTACTAATAGGGAAACTTTACTCAGGTTGTTTATTAAAAGTACGTTGTCGCAATCATTTTTCTTTAACTCGAGAAAAAATAAACTCTATCAAGTGAAATTTTTTACAACACAGTACAATGCAAAACTTCAAAGTTATGTCAATTTGTTTATGTTGCAAAACTACATTTTATAAAAATTTTTAAAAATATAACTTTTTCTTTTTCGTGTTTAAGTTCTCAATATTATCAAGTTCTTAATAAAATTTATTCTGAAAATTTGATCTAGCCATACTATAAGGTTCAGAGCAGCCAATTAAATTTTTAAATTAATAATCGTTTCATGACCTCATTTTCAATGTTAGACTGAAATTGTTGGGTGATTAAAAATACTCATAAGAAGAATTGAATTCCAAATTTTGAGAAATTTTTATTTAAAATAGTAAAAGTTAATCTTTATTAAAAAAATAAATTTTAAATGGCGATTTTCAAACTTTTTTTCTCTGTAACTTCGCTAAAAATAGGTTTCAGATAATGTAGCCAGCACCGGTCTATAGATAATCAAGTAATAAAAAAATTATCTTAGCTGTTTTCGTAATACGATACCTGAAAAAAAAAGCTATAAGCGAAATTTAAAGAAAAAATCTAGTCGATTTTCACTACTTGTTAAATAACAAAAAAGCTGGCAGGATTATACCCCACAACTATTTTTCCATGTATTCTGATCGTAATACGTAGTGATTCCAATAATTTTCGTTGCAGTCTCCGAAAATTTCTTATTGACCATTTTTTGAGGCTTCATCTACCCACCTATACATAGATTACGGGGTTTTAATAATTTGGTTCAGTGGAAAAAACTGTGAGGTAATATTTTGGAAGTCTATCTTAGAGTATTGGAATTTTTAACTTGGGCGTTTTCAACGAAAAAATACCCAAGATAATGGGAAAACCACTTTCCTGATTTTATGATGAATAGCGGATTTTTTTGCGATGAGATCTAGACTTTCAGGGACTTCCTTTTCGAAGAAAGACAATACCTGGCAAGAGAAAAAAGTTTTGCCAGACATCATATTTAAATCTTAGAGAGGCTAGCCACATGGTTTTCCGAAAATTAAGTAATGAAACCTGCTTACACAGGCTCTGATGAAGACGTTCTTATCGAATGTTTGTTTTCAATGACAAGTTTAAAAATTTTCAATTTAAGATAAACACAACCGTCTAAAAAACTAGTATGCTACTAAAAATAATAAATAATATAATTTATCAAAAACTGGATAGGGCTAGCTACTCTGTTAAAGAGGTGTTGTACTTTTAAGTTTGATTAAAGTACTAAAAATATACCTGTGTTGTTTAGTCCAGACGAAAATATTGGAGGTAAATGTTATTTTTAGGCAATTTTTCATAATTTATTATGTATTTCAAGTATACTTTTCTACCATAAAAGATAATACTTTTTACATGATTTACCAAGGATAATAATACTTTAAAAAAAAATAGCCAACTAAAAACTGTTTTTTAGGTTTGAACGTACCGCTATATATAATCCACTTAAAACGATCAATAAAATCGTATATTATCGGATGGATAACCAAGTTAAATGTGCTTTGCACCGAAGACTTGTATCAAGGACTCGTTTATTTGGGGAGAGAAAAGAGTAATAACGATAAAAAGGTCATGGTGGTCAAAGTACAGGGATAAGAATACATTAAAACCCTGCAAAAAATGCTTGTACGTTGTATGTCATACAATACAATAATTAAAACAGAGAAAATTCTCTTTATAAAATAGTGAGGTGTTATAGTACATTTACTATTTAACTATTGTATAACGTACACTTACTATTCTATAGTAAATTTTTTTTAAACTGAGTAATAATAAGTAAGACACAATCAAGTACAAAGTTTTTCGTAAAAAAAACAATATTTGTGTTGAAAATGATGATAACGCTTTCATAACTGCAGGAAACTTGTTTTCATAAATTTCAATGTTTCCTTGTTCGTTTAATTAAGCTTTTGCTTTTAAGTACAGAAGATATTTTTCAAGAATAGAAACGATAAGCTACTCAATTTCATCTGCATGAACAGTTTGGGAATAACAATAATCATCATTTGTTTATACAAAATTTAATTAAAATTACAATGCAACTATCCTTGGTGAAGATATAAACAAAACTGTAAAAAAATGTTAATGACGGTGATAATGCTATGTGCAGGTTGAGTGCATAATGCAGTATTTTTCAACAAGATAAAAACAGGCATCCTACAATGCGAAAAAACTTATGAAACACTCAATACTATTCGAAAATTGAAAAACTACTTATAAAAAATCGTATAATTAGAAAACAAAATTGAGTGCGCCAAGTACACCTAATTGGAGTAGTAATGTAAAGTAAAATATTTGTACAAAAAAAAAATGATGAAGCTTTTTACCAATAAATCGGCAGTAGTTTCTTGTACTGGTGAATATTTTATAAATAAACGATATTATATAATCAAGAACAAAAAATTACGGTTTTATTGATAAAAAAAGTTACATTATATAATTATTGAAATGCATTATCCAAAATCCCATGTGTTATTAGTACGATTCTAATCAAAGCTAAGTTTTGTTGCTGTTTTACATTTTAATGCCATACGCTGAAATACTCTTTTTACTTGTGCTTATATTTTATAAATATGATGTTTCAAAGCGTGATCCCATCGTCTTACGTGATCAATTATGGTATAAGCTCGTTTCGTTTGCTGAAATAATAATTTTTAATCAGATTCGATCAATGTGGTTTCTATACTATTCACAAAGTATGCTTATTTTACAATAAAAGGCAATTTTCTCAGTTAACATTCAATACAAGCATATATGAGTAAAAATGGTAATTTTTCTTTACCATCTACACATCTTGAACAGCATTTAGGAAAAGGATAGTGATGGTACGCTCTCATCAGTTCTGGCCTTAACAATACTTGATTAGGTTTGCACTTTCCCACTTTCGGGCATCTGCAATCGTTAGGTACTTTGTAAATTTATTTATTTTTATTTCTAAACTTTCAAGCTTTCAGTGAAAGAGTATACAATATAAGCACATCAGTTTTATTATACAAATGTAATTACTTATTTTAATTAATTTAACTATTCGTAGGTATAGAAACAAAAATGTACCTTAGAAAAAATTTTCAAAAAAATATATAGATTTGTTTTATTGTTATACAATCATAACGAACAGCCGCAACAGTATTTATATGGGATCCAAGAAAATCAATTCAACTATTTATCTAGTTCTGCTTGATGTTTGAGAATAAATTAAGGTTATTTGTTAAGAGCTAAAAAACTAATTTAAACAGTTGTATTAATAACAATTAAATTTAAAAAAATTCGTCACAAGAAAACCGATATAAGTGGTTAATTTAGAGAGTTCAATATTTATAAATTAGGTCAATAGATTATTTAAATATAGTAAAATATATTGAAGCGTAAAATCAATTAGCAAATCAATAGTAATAGTTGCCATTTATAAGCAAACGAATCGTATGTTTTTCGGTAACATCATGATACCCCAAATTTTATCAAAAATGTTGGCAACGATAATCAAAAATAAAAAATACTCAGAATTTTGACACTTGTATAATTTTTAATGTAGAAAATGACGTGTTGAAATAAATACGCTGAAAAGCGTGTGCATTATGCTTATTTCGAGTTGTAAGCTAAGGCTTGTATAAGTAAAAATAACATACCTATGAATTCTTGCAATTTCTCCTTTATCATTAAAACTGTGCCTCTCGCAGTAATAGTCTTTTTCGAGGATGCGATACGACAACTCACCGCATTCCAGGTACGTCATATTTTCTGTGCACAATTTTCTACTACCTGAGTGCATCATCGACAACAAAGAACAATATGATATTAACACTGATAAAAATTTTGAGCCATTTACTTACCCCGTGTTAAATCTAATAACGTAAAAAATACAATAGTCGACCAAAAAAGGAGCCTCATCTTCGATAAAAAAAACGTGTTATTCTTCCACAAATAGAATCTTACGACTAATTCAACATTATGTGCTTACATCCGTATTTATGCCACACACTGTTCGTATTCACCTCTGTGCTAGAAAATCGAGAAGTAGGAAAATATCAACTCGCTGTTGTGACCTTGGTCATTCGTAAGCTATACTTGTGAGATGGTATTAGGTACGTACATAAAAATACTCAGAGAATAAAATCATTGCATCGTATACTTACTGATTATTTCCTTTTGCATCTTACACATTCACGAAATTTAAACCACATGCTATAGCTGAATAAGGTTTTTGATTATTCATTCAACCGACGTAGTTTTTAATTTTTTATTTAGAACTAATTCAATTCCAATTATTAAATAAAAACCCATTAGTAATATCTTTATAGACGATTTATTTACATTTATTAGTTTTCGAAATTAATACTAGTGGTACTAAAAATATGGATTATAATAATAACCATAAAGTTGAAAAATTCATGAATTTTACATGTGGTTATTTATCTGCATCCTTGAAGCTAATAGTTCAACAACCAATCCAAACAGTAAATTATAATGATTATGATGGTAGAGGACTAATGAATCTTCATAAAGTGTCTAACTTTTTCATATAAGTTGGTAGTAGATACTGGTTTTATTTACAGTACATACATAACGATTACCAAGTGGTTACTAACATGAAATAAATTTCTTTCAAGTAAAAGTAAATAAATCTGAATTTTACTAGTGATGTCTTACCAGTATCAACTTTGAAAGAGCATCGGCTGTTTCACTTAAAGTTGAGAGACCTTAGGTATATCGACACCTAAGCCTCCAAGACTACTTAGTATTAAACCGAATTAAATATAATTAAAGAGTCCCTAACTGTTATTTATTTTGCAATGTCACATTTACCGCAAAAAAACGTCCCCTAGAGAAATGATTCCCATCAAAGCCGTAAAACATGTGAGCGAGTGATCTAACATAAACACTAATCCTCACGTATTTAAATTTAAAAAAAGTAAGTAAAGAAGTGATACCCTGACAGTTTTTGGAAAAAAGTATTAATATCCTTTATCAACCACAGAATATCAAATTGTTACAACAAAAAAATCGTTCTTACTATCAACTGACCTTTTTTTAATAATAAAAAAATTGTTTTCTCTCAAAAATTATTAAATAATTAGTTTTAAAAGTTAACGTCATTTGCGGCTGAAGTCAGACACCCACGATAAGAATCTATAAGAGAGGAGGTAGTAGTCGGATATGGAAAAGCATTACTTGGACAGTAATGTTAATCAAATGAAAGAAATAATTTTTATTTTAGTTAATGCAGTTTAAATACTCACGAACTTTTTATGCCATTATTGCGTAGAAGGACCAATGCATTATGTATTTTTGGTGTGGCCGACTACTGCCCATTACAAATTTTAGTGTTATACCATGAAGGGTAATCTCGGACGGTTCATAAATTAAAATGAGGAAGAGCGACATAGCAAATCATTTATTTATTTGATAATATTGAATTTTCAGACTAAAAATTTTTATCATTCATTTAAATATTTACCTCCTGAGTTCAAATATATTTTTGTTTGCTGTTACATACGTAATTTATTGTTCAATAGAATTAAACTTTACAGCTGTCCAGCTATACCGTCAAATTTTTAAGTATCCAGATACACCTTTCTTTATCTTTCTTAGTGTCTTAATTTTTTGGATCCATATCATTGAGGATTTATTAAGGACGTTCATTACAGTTAGAAAGAAAATGTAGAGTGCAGTGAGAGGGTAGCGAGCATGCGGTAGCGCTGATAACTGTTTTGCATGCATTTGTATACTCATAAATAGGCGTTTGACACTGTTTTTTTATTTAATTGCAAAAATAACTTGTCGATCTCTCTGAAAATTGAACATACTATAAATAGTATTGCGTAGGGCAAAATTCTCTCATGAATTCCATCTTCATGTGACTCTTCCATAAGGTTACGTGTTAAATTGAAGTTTTTTCCACGTTTGAAATCTAAAAAACGATGTAAAACAGTCTCAAATTTTATATATGACTTTCTAACATCATTACGAATATCCTGTTGGAATTTCAGGAAGATTCTACCCAAAACGCTATGTGTAATGAACGTCCTTAAGTTTACGTAAATCCTTTCGTAATAAGGTATTCTTCTAAATAAAATGGCAAACAAGATGGCCAAGTCTAGTAGTCATTTTGCTCACATTGATTATGTAGCTTTGCCTTACTCAGATCTTAGATATCACTTTAAATGAGAGGCTGAAAATTTTACCATCTCTGGGGCCCTAAAGGCTGGTAGACTTACCGGAAAATATAACTACTGATTAAGGCTACTGATTGAAAGGTAAAGACTTACCCATAAAGATCATTGTTACAATAAACCGTTGTCGTGCTTAACAGTATTATATGGCTGATTCCATGGAAAGAGTTGAAGTTGTTAGATATTACAGTTGTAAATGTAAAAAATTTTATGATAAGTTATATCATTTTTTATTATACTGACGTCTGGCAGGAGTGTGTAGTTTTCGTTCCTTAATAGTGTTAACTTAGTAGTTGTAAAGCCTTTATAAGCTTGATAAAACTTTGATATTAAAAAAAAACAATTTTTTTTAATTTATTATTACACAGATGTATACCCTGATGATTACTGTATTTGCTGCCTCTCTCTCTCTCTCTCTCTCTCTTTCTCTCTCTAAGGACGTTCGGTAGAGATAGAACCCTGTAATGATTTTTTTCGAAATTTTAACCAGACGTTCTAAATTTTATTACAATGAAGCTGTTTAAATTTCAAGAGGTTCGTCTGTTTTATTTCCGAGATATTGAATTTCAAAGCTTAGTCATTTCAACACGGTCGCTCATGCAGAAACTTATAAAAACTCAGTTTTGAAAAAATTGGCGTGAAGAACGACTCCCATTTTTTATATGTCACAAATAATGTTATTAAATATATGTACACAAAGTTGAGCGATGATCGTCTTATTAGTTTATGAATAAAAAAATTAATTAATGGTTCGACAAAAACGCAACGGCAACGTCGAAAGAAGCGGAAAATTCAAAATGTTTCAAGACGTAAATCAGTAAATATTTGAATATTATGGTTGATATTTATGTATTTCTGTATAAAACATAAGCTTATGTATATGCGTATGAGTGTATGTACATAGGTTCTACCCGTACACATAACAAAATGATGATTATAATAACTTCTTAATGAAATTTTTAATTTGAAATTTTTATACAATACAATTTTTTTACACAAGATAACAAAATCACATGCTTGTCGTAATCGCAAAGATTGGAGTCTTACTTAATTATTTAACATATCACTTTTAATGAGACTTTTCAAGGCACATAAGAATTCAAGAATTTTATTCACATTATCTTCTCTTTTGATAAAAGAATTTTGTTCATTTAATAAAAACGATCTTAAACTAGCGTCACCTTTCATAAATTTATTAATAATTACGTTAAAATCAACTTTATTTTGACTAAGATTTTTTATAACTGATTCCGAAATGATAGACGACATGGAGGAAAAGGTAGGTAAATATATTTTTTCATCAGCGATTTTTTAAATCTTCGTAAGCACATCATTTTTAATTATTTACTCATGTTTATTAAATTGTTATAACGAATAAAAATCAAATACTTACATCTTTAGCACAAATACATTACAAATATATATACCACCTAATGTGTGTATATATGTGTGTACATGAACACTCACGCATTGGAGACCCATGCGGCGATGCCAAGTCTTCACTCATCGCTACTTCCCCCTTGCCCCGCAATTGGTCCCCCTCCCCACCATCTCTACTGAACGTCCTTAATTGGTACCTGGTACAGCCGAGGTATGATTTACGATTGTCATGAACATCTAAAAATTCTAGAACGTTACACGGTTTTCTTTGTACAAATGAATAGTTAAGGTTTGTACTATATATGTCTATTATATTTATTAATTTTGTGTGGAAAATTCTAAATCAAAAGCCATGTTAGTGTAAGGTTACTTGTTCAAACATTTAAACTCAACGAAGATTTTATTAAAAACTTTTTTTCTTTTCTTTAATACGTAAAAAAATTCATACTTGAAGATACATTACCATAGTCCTATAGTGATAATTCTGGCTCATCACTTTATCGTAATATTTGCTGATGTGACTTTTTGATTCTTTTCTTTCCATGCAACACACTTCTCTGAAGATTCAAGTGAATAGGAACTGAATTTTTTCAAGTAAACGAAGGCTAATTGGTAGAAACATGTTTAAACGACATTTTTTTTCCAGGACGGCAATTTCTACTATATCCGTGCCAGTACAAAATAAAGTATAAAATACGACGTCGTTAATCAATAAACAAAAGCTATGATTATGTTATAATAAACATATTTATTTGTTAAGTTATTATTTATTTGCTCTACATGTTTTTTTAATATTCTCTTACACTTCTTTTTGCTACACATTACTTTACACGTAATTGCGCTCATGCATACATTTATTTATTTCTATCATACTACTACACTAATAAAAATATAATATTTAACAATATTCACACTTGTTATAAATAAACGATTTTTCATGTACACAACAACTCTTTCTCATAGGCTTTTATTTGGTTTTATTGTCAGACTCCTAATGAGTTTTTGAAAGGTTTTAATATTTACACAGAATAACTACTGTTTTTTCCTTTTGTAATTTCAAGAACTCCTTATTTTTGGCCTCAAGTTTGTAAACCCTTCAAGTGGGTACAACTGAGCTGAAGTCACTCTCTTGCAACACCATAACATTAACTTTAAAGAAAATAGACTAATTCATGTTATTGGTAAAAAATGCACTAAGTATTAGGTCTAGATATTGCGAAGGCAGATGCCACAGAAGTTGCCGTGTACCAATAATTTGTGGCAACAAATTAATGGATATTGCACTAGGAACTACTCAATCCGTTGCTTTTACAAGACTAGTAAGTATTCTAAACTCTTGATAATTGACAGTGTTGAACAGTAAAAACAATCGTCGAAGTAAAAATACATTTAATGATGATTACATAGGTAATGTTTATTTAGAACAGCTGTATACTTGGGAAAATGACTTTAGTAGAAATTTCAAGACTGGGGACCACGGTAAGCTGAGACGACTCTCAGTAACAAAATAAATAAAAACAGCAGCCAAAAAATAAAATCAACTCCTCTTTCCTACTCCAGTACAAATAAAAATAAAAAAAAAGATCGTTATGAACCAGTCGTAAGGGATCTATGGACCCCTGGTCATAAAGAAGTTCCATTCACTTTTTTGTAGACGTTAGCTACGTACAGTCATAGTGTATACGATAAAATATCAGTTTAATAAAATTTGAAAAATAATAATAAAATGTGTTCATCATGTACATTATAAATAACGATAAGTTACAGAAACCTTTGGAAAAAACAGGTTCAAGTACAGTAATAAATCTTGTTTCGTATTCACATAAGTTTAACGAGATCAAAAAAAATAAAAACAAACATAAATTATGACTGTGTCAACGCAACAGCACAATTATTCTTGTAAACCAACAATTCAGTTTGTAATAACAATTCAAAGTATTACTTAAAAAATGTAATTAGAAAAAATAATAACTGTCTCTAATTTTTAAAATAGCTTCTTATTGTGCAACTTTATACCTATGTTTTCTCACGGTAACTTTTGAATTGACATGCCGGTTCCTTATTTTACGCTGAGCGAAAGTTTTTTGGTTTAATACATTTTTTTCTTCCTTTATTACCATAAGTGTGTTATATAGATAAATAATAAATTTCTAAAGATGTCTATTGTGTAACAAATTTAATAACAATAATATTAACAGTTGTCAAATTACACTACGAGTAATGGAAGAGGAGATAATAACATACACGGCTGTATTACTATGGCGGAATCGAAAAAAATAATATTACACCAATGGCGGTTATACGTATTTGGTAAGAACCAATGTAATTAACTTGGTAAAGATAATATTATGTATATTTTTAAAAGTAAACTAAAGTTTTGTTTTAATTTATCATTTCGCTTTTAATTGCAGGGCTTAGAAAGGATGGTAGGATTTTTTGGCCTCAAGTTGTAAACACTTTTAGTGGGTACAACTAGGCTGAAATTACTCCTCCGCAACGCTATAGTATACATTTTCCAGAAAAAAGACAAGTTTACGTACTGGGAAAAAATATACACACAGTATTAGGACTTGGTACTGTGAAGAAAGATGCTACGGAAACAACGCTTCTACCCACAATATGTGGCAACAAATAAATGGATGTTGTGGTAGGGAGTACTTAATCCATTGCTTGTACAAAAACTGGTAAGTACTCTAAACTTTCGATAAATTCTAGTGTTAAAATAAACAAATGTCAAAGTAAAAGTAAAAATACGATTCATAATTATGATATGAGCAACGTTTATTTAGGAAAGTTTTATGCTTAGAAAAATGATTTTGATGGACAGTTCAAGACTAGGGACAAGGGCTAGCTGGGGTGAAGCCCAGAAAAAAAATAAAAAGATAGAAACAGCAGCCGAGAAAAAAATGCCCTTACTCCAGTCAGAATAAACATAAGGAAAAATTTCATTATAAAAATGATATGGACTGGAAAGAAGTCTTCCTATGCTAAAGACACCAAAGGTGGATTATATGTTTTCGGTAACAACTAATAAAGTTAACTTGGTAAGGATAATATTATCTATATTGTTAAAAGAAAATTAAATGTTCATTTAAATTTTTTATTTTGCTTTTAACTGCAGAGCTCAGAAAATGTAAAGAAGTATTTTGACCTCAAGTTGTACACTCTGAGTCGATACAACTGGGCTGAAATTACCCCTCTGCAATGCCATACTATTAGGTATCAAGAAAACAAACAAGTATACATACTTAAAAAAATATATGCACATAGTATTAAGGCTTAGCACTGTGAAGAAATATGCTACAATAGCTGAGCTTGTACCCACAATATATGGCAACAAATTAGTAGATGTTGTAGTAGGAAGTACTCAATCTATTGCTGTTACAAAAACTGTTGAGTACTTTAAATTTTCGATAAAATGACAGTGTTAGAGAGAAAAGTAATTGTCAAAGTAAACGTAAAAATACGTTTTATAATAATAGCACGGGTGACGTTTATTGAGGAAAAACTTTATACTAAGGAGAATGATTTCGATGGGCAGTTCAAGATTGAGTCCCAGGGCTAGCTGGGGCAACGCCCAGAAATAAAATAGATAAAAATAGCAGTCAAGGAAAAAATCAACTACTTGTTTCTCTTCTAGTCCAAATTCAAATAAGAAAAAATATCCTTATAAGAAAAAATTTGGCTGGAAGTGAGTTGACGTTCGCCAAAGACTGCAATGGACATTTAAATGTATTTGGTTACAACCAATACTATAAATAATACTTTGTAAATTTTTGAAAGAAAACTAAAAATTTATTTCATTCATTATTTTGCTTTTCATTGTAGGATTTAAAATATGTAAAATGATTATTTGGCCTTAAGTTTTTAACACTGTTAGTGGGTACAACTGGGCTGAAATCACTCTATACCGCATCACCATACTATTCATTTTCAAAAAAAAAGATGAATTTACATGATTTGTAAAACAATGCAAACAGTATGAAGACTTGGTGCTGTGAAGGAAGATATCATAGAAGTTGCGTTTGTACCCACAACAAGTTGCAACAAGTTAATGAATATTGCGGTAGGGAGTACTTAATCCATTGTTGTTACATTAACTGGTAAGTCCTCTTAACTTTCAACGAATGCCAGTGAAGAAGAAAAAGAATTGTCAGAGTAAACGTGAAAATATGCTTAATATAGTGTGACGTGGCAAAATTTGCTTCGTAGTTTTTGTACGTCACTGTCGACGCCCCTATTCTGAAACCGATGCGTGTTTTTTAACTAATCCTCTTATAACCGAGATCTCTATAATGTGTTTTAGCAACGACCAAAAGAAAGCAGGAGAAAAGGGAAACACACGGGCAAGGAGGATTAAGCATGCGAAGGAATGAATGAAGTAAATGTAAGTGTCGAAGTGTTGGTACGTATAAGAGATACCGGAAGATAAGGTGAGGGCCAAATAAGTAGTTAAAAGTTAGGAGGTAATCGGCCGAGGGACTAGCAGATACTGATTTAAACGATCAGAAATTATCTCAACCTGGTCATAGCCACACTGGCTCTTATTTTGAAGCCTATGGCCAATTTAGTGAAAAGAAGAAGAAGAAGAAGATAAGGGAGTAGAGCCCGAGAAGAAGTTGTTGAAAGGGAAAGGCCACTAAAAATTTAGCTGTCAAGAGAGAAGAGAGTATCGAAGTAAAAATCAGAGTATCCACGCCATTTTCATTTTGCTTTCTCTTCGAGTACAATACACGAGACTAACGTGTTTTTTCTGTTTTCTTTTGTACGCGGAGATTGGGGAAAAGGTAATGGTGTGCGGTGGATAACGCGACCGAAGTGTGTGACAGAAATGGAGTCAGCACCTCAGGTACCGAGAAAGCAAGCGAGCAAGCGCGAGCAAGCAAGTGCGAGAAAAATAATTCTGATCCAAGTCTACCAGACCCTGAGCCGTGGTCGCACTGTTGACGAGACGACCTCCTTCGATGACCCTAGCCAAGCCAAGAAGGGAGATGTACTGCGTAGCAGGCGAGAGAGGTCAAACAAGTTCGAGGTATCAGCTTGCCGGACTACATCCCTAGACGTTCTCGGCAGGCTTAACAACCAGTGAGATGAGCACGACATATACCAAGGTAAAGTGCATATGCTAAGAAGAGGGCGGGTAAAATCATCGGTCACAACTACAGGCACAAGAGCGGAAGCCGAGAGATCAGAATAGAGGACAGTGATTGTGCGCGCCCGAGTTGGGCCTTCATCGAGACGTAGAGATTGACGCGTCGGGCAAAGCGTTTGAGGGAGAGAAGACAACCGAGTGAAGGTAAGAGAGAGGGTGCGTACGATTGTGAAAGCGAGGTGGAGAGGTGCATAGCACTGGTGCAAGCATGGGGTAGATCGAGAGCAGGCGCTGGAACGCGTATGGCAAAGAGTGTTTGCAACCTTTGCCAGTCGTAACAGCGATCCACTCAAGTGTCCTAGAGGTCGAGCCAAGAGTGTGAGTGTACCCGTCTAGCCGGACGCGTTTAGGGGGCCTGAGCCTGACCGAGAGTCGCGTGGATGGGAAAGAGAGTGTAAGTGTGCGTGTGTGCGTGAGCGTCGTGGTTGCAATCGAGGGACTACGCCATTGTCATTGAAACCAAAAAAGGTGTTTTTTTTCTATTATAATAAGCACTTCAGGTAATAGTCAAAGTCACTCTATGTTGCTCATTTGACCAAGACGCGAATCCCCTTTCCAAATAGATCTAGTGAAAAAAAAATCCAGAGAACGAATCATCGAGTAGAGATGTACTATAGTGAATTATCACGGTATTTACTCTTCAACAGTAAGTTGCCTTGGGAAAGTATAAAAATTTTGTATAATAGTTACAACACAAGTAATGTTTGTTGAGGAATACTTTATACTTAGAAAAACAAAATTCAATGGACAGTTCTAGACTGGGGACCAGAAATAGTCCTAGTTTGTATGACTACACTTTTAGCGGTTTGTCAAAATGAGCCGTCATTACTAATTTTTATCAGTTAATTGCTTAATATATTACTCATACATGTTTTTCACATCCTAGATGTCACAAGATTATACAACAGATAAAGACCAATGGTCACGTCCTGACAATAAAGCACACCCTGATTGGAAAGAGAGTGTGAGTGGACAAATAAGACGTGGACAAAATCCTACCATCGTTAGCATCGTGTCCATGTCCCGAGGTCGCCGGCATATTGTGTGCCTCAGTGACGAAGGGAGTGTCCTTACCTTTGGCTCTAATGATGAAGGAGCCCTAGGTATGGATGTTTCTAAATATGGAGTTACGGTGCCTGGATTTGTACACCTACTGGCACCGGCTATTCAAGTCACTGCAGGAGACACACACATCTGTGCTCTGCTGGAGGATGGTCGAGTGTACTGTTGGGGATCTTTTCAAGTAAGTAATTGGTTTTATATCGTTAAAACTTAAATGACATGTCTTGAATTGACAGATATTCGACAAGTACTATTGTACTCATGATTTATTAATATTATGTAATTTCTTAGGATTCACATGGGCTTCTTAGCTTGATAACAAGCAAACAAGAAATAAGTCTAGTAAATCTTAAACCAGGCAAAAGATTCACCTAAATAATGTCTGGAGCCGACCACATCGTATTGCTAGACAGTACAAGAAAAATTTTTACTTCTAGTTGTGTGGAGCAGGGGCCGCTGGGACGACTCCCAGAAAAAAAACAGGTAGGAACAGTAGCAGAGGAAAAAATTCCCTGCTGGTTCGCACCCCAGTTCAAATTAAAATTAAAAAAAAATTTCTGGTAAAAAAAACTTGGGCTGGAAGGGAGTCGTCCTATGCTGAAGACATTCACGGCAATTTTTTTGTATTCGGAAACAACCAATATTGTCAACTTGGTAAGAATAATATTTGGTACATTTTCGTAAGAAAATTAAAGTTTTATTTCAATTTATTATATCACTTTTTATTGCAGGGCTTAGAAAGGGTGGTAGGATTTTTTGGCCTGAAGTTGTAAACACTTTGAGTGGGTACAACTAGGCTGAAATTACTCCTCCACAACGCTATAGTATACATTTTCTAGAAAAAAGACAAGTTTACGTACTGGAAAAAAATATACACACAGTATTAGGACTCGGTACTGTGAAGAAAGATGCTACAAAAACTGCGCTTCTACCCACAATATGTGGCAACAAATTAATGGATGTTGTGGTAGGGAGTACTTAATCCATTGGTGGTACAAAAACTGGTAAGTACTCTAAACTTTCGATAAATTCTAGTGTTTCAATAAACAATTGCCAAAGTAAAAGTGAAAATACGATTTATAATTATAATATGAGCAACGTTTATTTAGGAAAGTTTTATGCTTAGAAAAATGATTTTGATGGACAGTTCAAGACTAGGGACAACGGCTAGCTGGGGTGAAGCCAGAAAAAAAAGAGAAAGATAAAAACAGTATCCGAAAAAAATGCCCTGATTGTTTTAACTCCAGTCAAAATAAACATGAGGAAAAATATTCTTATAAAAAAAATTGTGCTAGAAGTAAGTCGTTGTTTGCTGGAGATATAAATGGCATCATGTATGATTCGGGTTGCAACAAATTCACTTACATTAGTATAGACAAGACTGTTGTATTGTAACGGTGCCACACCGTTAGGCCACATTAGTAGGCTAGGGCAGGTAGGAAAGCAAGGAATGAGGGAGAGAGCGTTAAAGGGCTTAAGTGGGAAAGCGGTAAGGGAAAGTAGGGGAACGGGAAAAAGGCCGAGAGAGGACAGATTAGCTTGGGCCAGCAAACGTGCGTGAGGTGTTTTCTCTGTTTCCTCGTTTGTTTACGTTTGCTTTGGTGCGAGAATTTCTGTTGGAGTGATTGGGTGATCCACCGATAACGTGGATATCGGTGACCCTTGGAGGAAGTTAATTCGACGTCGCGGTACAGTGTTGGTGCTGTGACCTGGCTCCTGAACCAGAGGACAAGGTTGAGCCAAGGCCAGCCCCGATGACCTTGACCTTCGAACACAGCCAGTAGGGACGCCTTTTGGCCTCTGCACACTAACAGCGACTAGTTTCCGCCTATTCAAGGCACCAGTGCGGAGCGACCCCCTGCATCGCTGTAAGTACCTGCCAACAGGCATTTTATTGTAAAGGGCAGCGGCCCTAGATTAGCCCGCGTAGGTCTGCCCGGTTTGCGTGTTCACGCTCGACGTGCGAGAACACACATACACCCGCGAGTACGATTTGTATTTATTTTTTATAATTGAATATATTTTATTATACCATATTCCTCGCGAGTAATTAATCTGAGTGCACCCGATCTTCTTTGCATCGTGCTAAAGCCGTCGTGAGAGGCAACGACGCCTAAGGTCGCCACGATACTTGTCTCCTGCGGTGTCTCGAAGAGCGAGACCCGCGTATAAAGTTTTATTTGAGGTGTCGCCGAGGGTACCCGGGCAACACAGGCCCGGTCGAGGTTGCGAATTCCGCCTCGCTACTCCACATCGGCTGCACCCAGTAATATTGGCACTCAACGTGGGGCGTCATCGCCTCTCGCGACGGCTTTAGCACCATACAAAGGGGATCGGGTGCACTCAGAATAATCACTCGTTGAATTAGGTATTTGCTGTGGGTCGCAAGTCAACAAAGGGAGCCAGCTGTACTTCCGCCAGTCGCTGTGTTTGTGACAACCTATCTGTCCGTAGCACGACGAGGCAACATGACCGATAGGTACAGGATGAAAATAGAGGAGGCTTTCAAGTCGGAGATGATTGTGATCCTTACCTTAAACGATGCAACAATTAGACTAACTTATGATTCATCCGGTCACTACATAAATGCCGGAAATGCTCAGGCTGTGCTCAACAGGTGGTTAAGAGATCTACCGACACATTAGATTTAACTTGAAACACTTTTTATGAATTTTTTCTTGAATACTACACAAATAAAAGGAGAAAAATAGAACTACCTATTTCAGATTCAACGTATATAGAATATTTCAACCATAATATTAATTTTACCTTTTTAAAATCTCGCAAAGATGTAAACAATTTCTGCTTTAAAAGTCGAAAAAAAATTTAACTTTGTTGAATGTAAAGAAACATAATTCAAGGTTTGCCCACAAATTTGAAAATAGTAACTGTGGAAGAAAATAAATATTTTTTAAAAAAAATTAGAGCTCACTGTTAAGGAAGCTCATTTAGAAAGGGGTTACCAAAAAGTAATACCAGCGTCACATCAAAAAGAATCCGTGCTGATATTATAAGGCCATTTTTTAAACCTATGTTTCTTATAGTTATCGCTGCACACTCAAAATAGCTGGAGACTATTGATTTCGGTACTCATACAAGTGCAGAAAAAATGATAAGTAAAAAGAGATATTTTCGATATGGGGTTTGTCACTACAGTTGGTTATAGATAATAGACCTGAATTCTTGAGCATGCTTTTTGATGATTTTTTTTTAAATTTATGAATTCAACATGATTTTTCGCCACTATATCATCCGGCTACTTATGGTGTGGCAGAAAATTTAGTAGAAATTTTTATAAATAAAGTTACGAAAATTGCATTGTTAAAGGAAAAAAAGGATGCTTACTTTTTTACTCCATTACTTTTTTAAAACCAGATAGATCAGCGAGTACCTAATTGACGGCTGAGAGTTATGAATTTAAAAGATCCGTTTGTCCAATACTTGCACATTTTTCGTGAATTATTTTAAGTATACTTCACACTTTGAAGTGAAAGAATAAATGAGGTAAAAGAATTCAATTCGCTAAACAGATTCGATACAATCCTTCAGCGGAGTGGCAAAGAGGCTCAGAGGTGTGGGAGGCTTATGGTATTACTGACAGAACGTAATACAGTTTGTTCCTACGACATAAATGCATTAATTTTATAAACCCAACCAAGTTTTAAATTCAATTAAAAAAAATCATGATTTACGTTTTAATTCACTTTAAAAGTCATTTTGATAATACTTTAAACTATACATTTAAAAAAAGGCTTTTTTAAAAGTAACTTTAATTGTTGGCTTATCAAGAACTATTGCACTATTTCTTTTCGTACTAACAGTGCAAAAATATATCAAACAAGATTTTTCCTAAAATTGTTTTAATAATACTTTCATCAATAAATTTAAAAAAGTCTTTCTTAAAAATGACTTTGATTGTTGGCTTCCTTTTTGTACCGACCGTATCAAAATATATCAAACAAAATCTAAAGTTTATTTAGAACTCGATTGGCCACAGCAACTGTTAATATCATATTTAACATTTCGATGACTAATAAAGCAGTAGTTTTTTAGGACATTCTGATTGTCGTTAGAATAATTACTCACTATTATTTTCCTAAGCTCAAAAAAACTGCATTAACACTAACGTTTATTCCTACAATCTTAGAGATAAGTAAATTAGTCGAATATAAAAAAACTAACTTAAAAGAATTTTACAGAAATCGCTATCTTTGTCATGTAATTCTAAAAATAAAATATTATTTGTTACTTTCTTTGACAAAAACAACAGTTTGCTGTTCCTCACCTGACACAAGCAGGAATTCAAAATCTTTGACGAGTTCAGAACTTATTAATTGAGGCTTAAGGACCTCATTTTTTTTTCCAGTCTTACACTCTTTATCCGAGTCAGTCCCCCAAGTATAAATTTTTCCTAGAAAAACGTTATACATATAATAATTACTAAACGTATTATTTCTTATAAGACTATTATTTATCAAAAGTTAAGAATACTTACCAGTTTTCGTTACAGCACTGGATTGTGCAGTTCCAACGGCAACATCCATGCATTTGGTGCCACGGATTGTGGGTACATGCACAACCTCTGTAGCATCTTCTTTCACAGTACCAAGTCCTAATACTGTGTGCATATTTTTTCCCAGTATGTAAACTTCTCTCTTTTCTACAAAGTGTATATTATGGCGTTGTGGAGGAGTAATTTCAGCCCAGTTGTACCCACTCAAAGTGTTAACAACTTGAGGCCAAAAAATCCTACCACCCTTTCTAAGCCCTGCAATAAAAAGCGAAATAATAAATTAAAATAAAACTTCAATTTTCTTTTGAAAAAGTACCAAATATTATCCTTACCAAGTTGACCATAGTAGTTGTTCCCAAATACAAACACATTGCCGTGAATGTCTTCAGCATATGACGACTCTCTTCCAGCCCAAATTTTTTTTATTAAAAAATTTTTTTTCATTTTAATTCGAACTGGGGTAGGAACCAGCAGGGAATTTTTTCCTCGGCTACTGTTCCTACCTGTTTTTTTTTCTGGAAGTCGTCCCAGCTGCCCCTGCTCCGCACAACCAAGAGTGAACATTGTTCCTGTATTGTCTAGCAATACGATGTGGTCGGCTCCTGACATTATTTGTGTGAATCTTTTGCCTGGTTCAAGATTCACTGGACTTATTTCTTGTTTGCCTGTTATCAAGCCAAGAAGCCCATGTGAATCCTAAGAAATTATATAATTTTAATGAATCACGAGTACAATAATACTTGTTAAGTATCTATCAATTCAAGACAAGTTATTTCAGTTTTAACAATAAGAAACCAATTACTTACTTGAAAAGATCCCCAACAGTACACTCGACCATCCTTCAGCAGGGCACAGCTGTGTGTGTCTCCAGCAGTGACTTGAATTGCCGGTGCCGGTAGGTGTACAAATCCAGGCACCGTCACTCCATATTCAGAAACATCCCTACCTAGGGCCCCTTCATCATTAGAGCCAAAGGTAAGGACACTCCCTTCGTCACTGAGGCACACAACATGCCGGCGACCTTGTGACATGGACACGATGTTAACGATGGTGGGATTTTGTCCACGTCTTATTTGTCCACTCACACTCTCTTTCCAATCAGGGTGTGCTTTATTGCCTTTACTATACGTTAGGACGTAACCATTGGTCTCTACCTGGTCCATGATTTTGTGACATCTAGGATCTGAAATACATATACGAGGCATATATTAAGCAGTTTACAGATGAACATTAGTTATGACGGCTCATTTTGACAGACCACTGTAAGTGTAGTCATACAAAATATCAATTTCTAAGTAGAAGCTAATATTATATAGAACGTAATTTATCATTTTTATGTTTCGTGTATAGATAGTTTAATTAATACCATCGTCATCAATTATTTTAGAAAATAAAAGTAAATGAAAACTAGTAATAACAAACAACAATGTATAGTAACCAATAGTGACGTGTAGATTGGATACTGTAGGGATAATGGTCATTTATTATCATGAAGACTATTTCATAAGAAACTAGTAACTACTAGTTAATTTTTTATTTGCCAAATCTAGAGTAACAGGAACATAACCAAAAAGTTTTTTAATTAGTCATCATTTCGTAGCTGTCAGAATGCCAAGACTCATACTCACGATGAAATATTTTTGTCAGATGTTTATCACTGCATTTTTGCGTACACAATTTTATTCATTTTGTTAACTTAACCTAGTCAATGGACTAAAGTAAGTGTATAACAAAATAAACGTATAGCAATTTAATTGAAATCGTGAGTAATTAAAACAAATTATCACTACTTCTAATTAATTACAACTGTTATGAGCAATACGATTATCTTCATTATAATCTATTTAGATTGCTATAAGTTATTGTTTGAAATAACTTTTTGGGATGACATCTTTGACAAAAAGTAAAAAAAATGGCAGTTTCCGTACCTGGTGGCGAATGTCACCAGGTCAAGCATAAAGCCCAGAGGACTCATTATAATTGCCCTGGTTGAATGCACACCAGTACGAATCCTATTTTTCCTACTAAGGGGCTGCTAAACGTCCAAATAATAAAAAAAATGTTGAAACTAGAAGAAGCAACAACTGATAACAACTTATAAAAAAAATGACTCAATTTTTATTTTCAGTTTTATTTCAACTTAATACTATGCAACTTTTATGATCTGTTATGGTACTTATCGTTAGTTATTAACTTAGATATTTTTTTCTTTTATTTTAATAAGAAGCTGCGTCGAGGAAGAAAATACCTCTTTATACTTTGAAAAATCCAATAATAAAAGTGTCAAGATAATACATACCGTCTTTTTTAATGATTTCCAAATTTTGTCCATAAATTTTCATTCGTTTTACGGGTACGTTAATATCATTTAGAAAATCTGAGGAATTCCGCTTCTTAGATGAATTTTGTGTTAATGACACTGTAAAGCAAAAACAAAGTAGACGTAAGGTAACTAAATTAGTTTTACATGGGTGAAGGACTAAAAATTTTTGAGTCAAATGCAAGATAACTATGGAGATTTATATGAATGTGCTTCAATACTTTAAAAATTCAGCAATTTATATAACGCTATAATTAAGTTATCACATTAGTACTTTTTTTATCAACTGTTGTGATTTCTGAATGTATATGAGTTATGACATTGGAAAAAACCTTTTTATCGAATGTTTACAAATGTGATACATTTTTTGCCATTTAGGGGCTGAAGATGACTTGAGGCTATCAGAGGCGCAATGGTCATATGTCTTCGTCTGAATGATGAGCCTCATATTTTATAAAGAAGGTGCTAACTTGGGCACAATGAAAAATTATTTACTGTTTTCGAAAACATACTCACAAAATAAAATACTTACTATAATGCTTAGAGATTACTAGTGTCCGTCTAGGAGGTTTTACCGGTTCATCAGGTATGATAAGATTATCTTGTAAATTTGAAGATTCTCTTTCATTACATGACTTTGGTGTCTGTACCTCTGTAGAGCAAAAACAAAGTAACTGTAGGTAAATAAAATCTTTTTTAGATATCGAATAAAATCTTTTTCTATTAAGCATTTTTCATAAATTTTTTTTTAGATATGGAAAATTTTGGTCATTTGGAGCTAAACACGACTTTAATGATAGTTAGACGAGAATTTTATACATTAATAAACAGCTAACGAGCATCATAATTTTTGTAGAGGGTCTATTCGCTATGCACTTATGGCAGATGGCGTCATCAAGAGAGACAAATTGTCACTCGATAAGATCGCCATGATGCACGGAGCGTTGTAGACAATTTTCTTACTAAATTAAATGAAAGTTACCAAGTGTGAATTGAGCAAATAAGTCAGTAATTAAAGTTTTTATTATTTACTGTACGGTAATAAATTTTGTTTGGTGTTATCATTTATACTACAGGTTAAAGAAAAATAAAAACATGGACAACGACTTCAATAACACAACATCTATAAGTGCATGCTTGTACTTGTATGAAACTAGAAAAATACAAGTACTGCTTACATATATCTATTTGTCACGGCAAAGTGTTCAATAAATAAAAATACTTATGACAGGTTGAGTTTATTTTTTTACATACAACTCATTCAAAATAATGTTTTTTTAAATTTATTAAAAATTTTCGAAATGACTTCGTGAAATCTGGTAATATAAGTGTGGAACAATACGACGGTTGGGTAAAAGATAGAGCCAACTCAGATAATTGGTGAAAAAGGAGCCAACTCGAAATTTGGGTTGAAGAAGCAGCCAATTCAGGAGTAATTTTTTTTTTTATGAAGTTTTGTCGTGGTAGCACTGAAATTCACAATACAGATATACCTATAGAAACGAACCAAGATTTTTCATTAACCCAATGGTTCAGAAAAATAATTTATGTTACTGTAGTGGAGCGTACTACACTTATTAAATTATGTACTTTACAAGTCTGCTGCGATTAGACGTAATTCTATGATCAGACTATGGATGTAGATCATTTTAAATGTTCTTCAAAAAATTTTTAAATATATTTTCATTTTCAAACGTCATATAAAATTAAAAAAAACCTATGTTGATTATACAAATGATTTTTTTTGTGAACTGTAGCATGAACAGTTATTGTAATCTTTAATTATTCACTACTTTTAATACTCTAAATCTATGTCAGTGCAGCGCGTAAAATCGTATGTAAAGTAAATTGTACAATCTGGAGTAATTTTAATTTCTCTTACTTGCAATACTTTAAAAAAGTTCCACTTTTTATCAAGTGACGTAGATTTAAAATTAAAAATTTCTTTTATATAGGTATACCTATATTGGGAATTTCAGTGCTACCACAAAAAAACTTCATAAAAAAAAAGTTACTCCCGAGTTGGCTATTTCTTCAACCGAAACCTGAGTTGGCTCCCTTTTAAGCCAAATCTGAGTTGACTGCTTTTTCAACCCAAATTTTAAGTTGGCTCCTTTGTCACCAATTATCTGAGTTGGCTCTGTCTTTTACCGAACCGTCGAATTACTTTCACTCGGTAGCACCACCTAAAATAAGCACATAGCGAATGTAGGGTGCTGTTTTGAACCCGTGAGACTACTTTGCGCCTTGGAGCAGAAAAACACTTTGAATCTAAGGGGCTAGAACAGCTGATTTCGGACCATGATGCCATGCTTCAAATTCTTAGACTACTAGTTTTTACAAATAACTATAGAATTCATAGGACTTTTTTTGTTCTAATCTCACTAATTGAAAAACTAGTAAAAGTAAGTTTAAGGACGTTCGGTAGAGATAGAACCCTGTAACGAATATTTTTGAAATTTAACCAGATGTTCTTATTGTTGTTACAATGAAGCTGTTATAATTTCAAGAGGTTCGTCTGTTTCTTTTTCCGAGATATTGAATTTCAAAGCTTAGTCATTTCAACACGGTCGCTTATACGGACACTTATAAAAACTATGTTTTAAGAAAATTGGCGTGATGTATGTCTCCAATTTTTTTATGTGTCACAGATAATGTTATTAAATATATGTACACAAAGTTTAGCGATGATCGTCTCATTAGTTAATGAATAAAAAAATTAAATAATAGTTCGACAAAAACGCAACGGCAACGTCGCAAGAAGCGGAAAATTCATAATGTTCTAGGACGTACATTTTAGTAAATATTTGAATATTATGGTTAATATTTATGTATTTCTAAATAAAACATAAGCTTATATACATGTGTTTGAGTGTATATATATAGGTTCCACCCTTACCCATAACAAAACAATGTATTATAATAACACATATTTATTTTTCTTAATGAAATTTTTAATTTGTAATTTTTATACAATACAATTTTTGTACACAAGATAACAAAATCACATCCTTGTCATAATTGCAGAGACTGGAGTCTGTCTTAATTATTTAATATATCACTTCCAATGAGACTTTTCAAGGCACATAAAAATTCAAGAATTTCATTTACATTAGCTTCTGTTTTAATAAAAGGATTTTGTTCATTTAATAAAAACGATCTTAAACTAGCGTCACCTTCCATCAATTTATTAACATTACGTAACAATATACTTTATTTTGACTAAGATTTTCTATAACTGATTTCGTAATGATAGACGACATGGTGGAAAAGGTAGTTAAATATATTTTTTCATCAGCGATTTTTTAAATCTTCGTAAACACATCATTTTTAATTATTTACTCATGTTTATTACACTGTTATAACGAATAAAAATTAAATACTTACATCTTTAGCACAAGTACATTACAAATATATATACCACCTGATGTGTGTATATATGTGTGTACACGAACACTCACACATTAGAGACCCATGCGGCGATGCCAAGTCTTCACTCATCGCTACTTCCCCCTTGCCCTGCAATTGGTTCCCCCCCGCTATCTCTACCGAACGTCCTTAAGAAGATTTTTTAGTATCGACCGATGGGCACTAACAAAAAGCCTTTTTTTACTAACAAGGGCATAGCTAACGTTTAAAGTAAACTATTAAACGGTGGTTCCTTGGCTTTAACAGAAGATTTTTTAATATGTTCAAAAACATGTGATGAAAGTACTTACTGTAATATCTAGCGATAACCATTTTCAGTTCAGAAGTTTTTGCATGTTTACCAGGTATGACTTGATTATCTTGTGGATCTGAAGTGGCGCTTTTGTTGAATGGCTTTCGTACCAGTACCTCTATAGAGCGGAAACGAAGTAAACATACGTCAATTAAAATATTTTCAAATAAATAGGATGTGAGAAATGTACATGATTTAAGAACATGATACATGTAGAAGTGTGGTTAGCCATCATAACAACTCATCATTTTACGCAAAGCAGTGATGACGGAACTACTTTGAGATTTTTTCCTGTTGGGAGTTGTGATTACTGAGTTCATTCATAAATTTTGTCACCAGAAAAATAGTATACTTCGTATCATGAGAAAAACAGTGGTATTCAATCTATGGAAGCAATTGGTGCCCAAAGCGCGACCGTCATTTTTCTTTCCGAGGGCCTAACGTCGTACTTTGTGCCTGTGGGCATACTTTGTGCGCTAGGGCAACCAAGTACTTTGCATCTATAGTGAAAAAGTATGAAATTTTTTTTTTTACTAGTCACTTGATAGAATAAATATGTGCTACA
This sequence comes from Copidosoma floridanum, assembly GCF_036245765.1. Lineage (NCBI taxonomy): Eukaryota > Metazoa > Arthropoda > Insecta > Hymenoptera > Encyrtidae > Copidosoma > Copidosoma floridanum. The sequence continues at coordinate 5,165,602 of NW_028321912.1, read as the reverse complement.
TTATTTGAAGAGTAAACATCCCATTAACTGCTCTTTAGTAAGATATTTTTGTATTTTCTGCAAGACAATTGCTTTCTACACCGAAGGTGAGGGTGGCAAACACTCAAAAAATAGCAAAATGCTTTTGTACAAGCAGTAAATGACATTGTACAAGCACAAGAAATGTGGCACTGGACTCCCTGAATGTAAGGCAAAAAAATAGTTTCAGTGGGGGTTTGGAAAAATATTTTTTACTAATTTTTGTACCTATGGCGGGTTTTGGTCATTTGGAGACAAAGTACGACTTTGATGATAGATAGGCGCAAATGTTATACATTGATGGCTAACTAACGAGTACCGTTCACCCAACGTAGGGTCTTTAAGCCTCTAAAAAAAGCTGTTTTATACCCCTGTGACTAGTTTATACCTTAAAGTGAAAAAACACTTTAACTTCAAAGGGCTGGAATAGTAGATTATGTATTTTGATTAAGTACCAAAATATTTCATTTTAAAAACAACTGTCGAACTTCTCAGTATTTTTTTTATTTTTTCTTCTAATATAACTTATTGAAAAACTAGAAAAGACAGCTTCCAGAAGATTCTTAAGTATCAACCGATATTCAATAGTAAAAAGCGTTATGTTTTATTACTAAGGACATAGCAAACATTTAAAGTAGACCATTAAACTGTGTCTACGTGGCATCAACAGAGGCTTTTTTAATATGTTCAAAAACATGTGATGGAAGTACTTACTGTAATATCTAGCGATAACCATTTTCAGTTCAGAAGTTTTTGGATGTTTACCAGGTATGACTTGATTATCTTGTGGATCTGAAGTGGCGCTTTTGTTGGATGGCTTTCGTGCCAGTACCTCTGTAAAGCGGTAACAAAGTAAACAGAAATCAATATAAAGATTCTTTGAAAAATAAGGTGCTAGGAAAAGCAAACAATAATTGCACATATAATAAATATAGAGGTAAATCTGAAAAAAAGTGGTACTCCATCTCTATAACTCTTAATTTAACCTAACGCAATAAGTACAAAATTGCTGTGTGAACTTTTTCATTAAATGTTGTTATTTTCAAGTATATTCATGAATTTTTACACTAGGGAAAAATATTTTTTTTTAATTGTGTTTGAGGTATTGTCAAGTTTTGGTCACTTGTAGACAAAGTGCCGTTGTAACCCATGAAACCATCTTGCGCCCCAGAGTGAGAAATCACAGAAGTCACTTTGAGACTAGAGGGCTGGAATAGTTATTTTTGTCCCTGATGGCACATCTTAACTGCGCAAAAAATGTCTAAAGTTGTAATTATTCAATGGTATATCTTAAGCACAAGGCATTGTGCCCTCAAGTCCCTTTGATTTCAGGAATATTTATTTTACATTACAATGTCAAAGTAATGTTTGCAATTTATCTAAATCTAATACCAAAAATTTTAAAAATATTCTCTTGTTTTCGATGCATAAGAGCGTTTTCTATACCATCTATCTGCAATTTACATGGCTACTAAGCACATATTAGTTTCTTGTAAGAAAGTTTGCTTACCTCTTTAAAGTTATCAAACTATAATAAAGTAAAGAGACGGATTTATTATAAATGTATAGATATATGTCTTGAACTTTTAAGGACTGTTGAGAGCACAACTTCGAAGAGTCACCTTGTGCTGTAGACGCATGAACATAATTTTCACCTTAGCTTGCAGAGCATTTCCATGGTTGTTTAACAGCACTTTGCGCCTTCGAATATAAAATGTTATTTACAATATCAGTACCACGGTGCTATTATACATAAAAAGTCAAATATTTCGTCTACATGGCACAAAGTATGATATTTCTATTAGTGACTTTTAATAAATAAAAAGCTCAAAATCGTGTGCTAAAAGAAACAAGAAACAGATTCTAGTATTTTTTCATGTATTCTCTACAGTACACATTTCACAATAGTTGTTCGAATGATGAAAATAGTTTAACGAGTCATTTCTAGAAATTGGAGGTAATAGGCTACAGAATCGCGAGCCTAAATCTTCCAACAACACTTAATACATAGCCATGCAAGCTCGAGGTCAAAAACCTTGAGTATTCGTGACTGAGCACCTTAATTTCAAGATTGTGTAGCAATATGAAAAAGCAGTAGTGGTGTGCAATACATGTACAAAATATAGAGGCAATCTGATCAAAAAAGTGTACAAGAAACTACGAACCATTTTTTGCTCGTTTCAGGGGTGTGTTATGATCATCATTTGACTGTAGCGATTTTCGTTTATTAGTTGTTTTTGGTTTCCATGCAGGTGTCACTGTCAAAAAAAAACAAAGTCAACATTGATTAGTTAAAATACACCAGAATAAAAAAGATGGCAGAAACTGTAAATACTGTAAATGCACGTGGTAAGTGAAGGGGTAGTCTTATATCTAAAGTACACAATGCACACAGAGTATCGTTTTCTGTCATTTTAAGTAATGCAACGATTAAATCATCACTTTCAGATATTTTTTTGGCCATTAGAATTTTTTTATCTGATCATCAGGTTTGATACTAGGGAGGAATATCTTTCACGAATTTTTACTGGTATGATGTGTCTGCAACAGCAACTGTACTATTCACTATTTTTCTTTATGACATTTTGTGAACAATTTTACATGTAAAGAAACGTTGATAAAAAATACAATTAAAGGTTTGCCAGTGGGATCGACATATTCTTTTCAAAATATTCGTAAATAAATTCGGCAGACCAGTGAGCATATAACATTAAAAACCTCAATCAATTGTTATTATAGTTAACTAATGCAAGCGCTTCCTGAGATAATTTGAATTTGAACTGGTTATTCAACCTCAGGCCAAAATATTTCCGCTCATTTTTCGGCGTTTTCTTATTATTTTTTTTTTAGTATCACTGTAATATACAATAGTTTGAACTTTATTTTTAAGTAAAATACTATTATTATATAACCATTTTAAAATTAATCTTATTCAGTTCATATAGTTTGCATGAAATTATTAGGTAAAAAAAAATGAAAAATGTTGGTAAACGACAGATTTTCAAATATTTTTGAATAAAAGGAGAAAAGTGTTCATAGTCCTAAATTGAATTATTTATTAAATAGAAAAATTTAGACCATACAATACAGATGTACAACTTTTTTTTTATTATAGTACGTCCGGTTTTTTTAATAAAGGAACTACTATGGGCACTTAGCACTTGGGAAAGGGACAAGAAAGGGATGGGAGGCCTCCCATTAAAGGAGGGGGGGTTGGAGGAAATTAGACAATTTTGCCGCGAGAAGGTCGCTGTTCGCTGTAACCCTCCTCGAGGAGCATTGCGTGGTAAAAAAGCACATGTGAAAATTCACAAAGGTACTTGCCCGAAAACTCGCACTGGCTGGGAAACGAACCATGGTCTCCCACGTGCCAATCCACGACCTAGCCGACTGAGCTACCACGCGCTCAGATACATAACTATTTACATTCCTACAGATATTTAGTTACACCTATTAGAACTATTATTTGTAGTATTTTAAACATCTGTAAGATATATTTGAAATTATATTAAGATGTAAAACGTATTGCTAATTATATAAGACTTTATTCTCTAGATTCGTCAGATTTCTAACTGATGGGGAAGATAGCTAGTGATTCGAATTCATTTTTTTGTAATATTGCAAAATCTTGAGAATATCTCTTGCAAGAATTGTCACTTTTTAATAAAAATAAATTTGTTTATAAATTGTATTTACCGATGTTGGGAAAAAAATTGTGTGATTAAATCAATTGACTGTAGTAAACTTCGAATGTTATCAAAATGACATAAAAAATTATTGTGTACAGATTGAATAATGCCTGTCGGGTATGCCCTCTGTAGGAAAAATAGGGTTCACACCTGCTGCGCACCCTTCCAGGGCAAGCACAAGAAGTCCCTTGGGCCTGGTGCTTGCCCTGGCAAGATGCGCCACCAGGTACGTGAAGTAGCATTCTTCGAAGGTGAAAAGGAATTATTTATTCAAAGTTTTATATGATACGCAAAATTATTCATGCAAGACACTATTTTATACTTATTGAAAATGCATAACTACTAACCGATATAAGGTACAAAAGCTAAGACGCTAAGTAAGCGCACTCCTTCTTTAATCTAACGATTTTTTCTATTGTGTAATGTCAGAAAACCTTTGTGTGTGACTTTTGGAGGAATTAAAAAAAAAATCTCTTCACTGTACCATTGCCGTTTAAAAACACTTTGCCAAATTTATGGTTCTATTTACTAAGTCGCTTATTATTAGCCTAGGAGTAGTGATAGTATAAGTTTGGGGCCTGATCGTAATATTACACGATTAATTTTGGTACATGCTTATCGTCTCTTGTTTACTAATAACAAGTGCACAAAAGATACTCCAACTTTTTTTATCCTCCAGTTAACACAAACGTGCCTAGTATCTCCAACCTGAACAGAAATCTTGTTGGGGCAATCGAGAGGTCCTCTAGAGGAAACCTAAATAGCCAATGAAGGACGTACTGAGGCAGAGTAACGCGGCATACAGTAAGTCCTCTTTAGGTATCCTAAATAAATGTGTATCTCACCAAACTTGAAGACTCTCTTAGAGTTAATATATCTTCCTATATTATATAGTAAACTCAGTGAGGCATTCCACACAAACCCCCCACCGCCCCCCGTTTGCCCCCCACCGCCCCCCACCAACCCCCCACAAAATAAGGTAAAAATCCGTTATTTTCTTGCTTATTTTGACGTATCGTAGTTTTTCTCAAAACCCCCCACAGCCCCCACCGACCACCCACCGATTCCCCGCACAATTTTTTATAGCCCCCCCACCGACCCCCCACAAAATATTATATGAACAGTATAGAAGTATGGTATGAGTCTTTATTCAAGCCAGGGGGTTCAACCACGTATGGCTTCATGGGATAATAACAATGTATGTTTTAATATTTAATCAAATAGTTACAGAATACTGCACAATACTGTAATCAGCTCAACTTAAATACAATTAATTGTATTTCGATTTACTAGATCTCTTGGTTTCTTTGTAAGCATAAAGTTTTTAGTGGGCTGACGTTTTTCGTTAGCATTTTGAAACGTTGTATTTTGCCAGCCCTGTCAATGTGTTAAAGTTTATTACCACATTCCTACCAAATCACATGGAAATATTGTATAGTATTTTTTCTCAAAACATCCCACATTCCCCCACCTACCCCCTATGGCCCTCCCACTGACCCCCACGAATTTTTTCATGGCCCCCACGGCCTCCCCACACCACCTTTTTGAAACCTGACCGTAATCATACCGTCTTTACCTATCTTTAGACAAAACTGTTTTATTGCCATGCTTTATTTCATCGTCAAGAAAAATTTTAAAGTCATGAATTGATTCATAGGGGGTTGTTGCGCAAAACATCATTATTTATACAACTTAGTACGTTTAAAAATCAATTTATATGGAGTTAACAATATTTTGAAACCAAATATTATATATACATATATTGGTGCACATAATTATTATATCATCATCACTTATATAGTCCTTTATTACACAATTCTTCTTTTTACGTACATAAACTTAAGTTAAATTTAGAGTATCAATAATATAAACAATGAAAGTTTCGCATCACTTTATGAGTCATCTTATAAAGCCTGATGAAACCACGAAGACTTACGTCCATTTCTATTTTGTTTTGAATTAATGCTGAAATTGGTACACTAAATGAACACGATATACATTCATGATATGTAATATTAATTAATAAATTTTACCCATTCATAAAAAAATAATAATTAAATCAAGTTATGAATATGAGATACATTATTATATTTAAAAATTTCTTTCCAAACTATATTTTCAATCTCTAAACTGTTTTCTTTATCGACTTGAACAAAAATTCCATTTTTATTTTTGCATCTTGATAAAGCCACGTATAATTGACCATGAGAAAATAAAGGTTTTGTTAAGTATAATCCCACATTATCAAAATTTTGTCTTTGAGACTTATTTATAGTCATAGCAAATGCTACAACTAATAGGACTTGTTTTCTGTATAAAATAAAAGGTTATAATGAAGTATTTCCAGTATTTAATGTAATTCTTAGAATGAAAACTTTATTACCAATTTTTTCTCCCGTTACTATTTCGCCTTCTACGTTATACTTTAGTAATTTAGTAATTCGCAATCGTGTACCGTTACATAATCCGTCTGATATACTCAAATTTCGAATTAACATTACCTTTGTACCTTTTTTTAATTCAAGTTTATGAGGTGGCAAGCCTTTACGAATGTTGTTTAACATTTCTACGGGAAAATTTATATGAATATTATCATCTGATTTATCAACACCTTTATATGTTGCAGTATGTCGATGCTGTAATAAGTTTTAGTTCCCCTTGTCATTTACTTAAAATCTTATTGTTTAAAAAAAAAGTATATTCATTATGTGAAGTTAGTATGACGTTATTGTCAAAACAGTTGCTGTAATTACCAAATATGTTGGTACAGACATCATCTGTTATGCAGAAATTAGAAATATTAAATGTTTCTATGTCCCCTTCTTTAATTGTATTACACAAGTCTCTCAACGTTCAATCAACGATTTCTAAAGCTTTTTTTGGAATCATAGAAGCCTCGTCTCATATTATTAAATCAACTTTCTTTAATTTTTTTTTTTAGTTTCAAATTCTAAAAATACACTTTTAATATTATCTAAGTCTAGAGTTAAACAAAAAGTTCTATGACTGGTCATGCCTTTTGGTACTAATACAGATGCAATTTCTGTCCAAGCCATTGACAAAATATTTTTACCTCTAGAAATAAAATAATAAATGAGTGTCGTACATAAGTAGGTTTTTCCGGATCAACCAGGACCATCTACGAAATATACTTTTTTATCTTGTTCACAAATAGTTTTAAAAATTTTTCCTTGATCTTTCTTTAAATTTGTGTACATTATATCGAACATTTTTTTACTAAAAGATATTTCCTTAATATTACAATTATTTATATAGTTGCTAATGGTTGGTGTCGGTAAACTAAAAGACTCACATGATTTACCTTCCGATACCAAAATTTTATTAATATGTAGAAGAGCACAATTATTATTATCATTATCAAAGTCTTCCGTAAAATATTTTTTATATTCATTCCATATTTTATCTTCTTGAATGTTATCTGAAATCAAAAACCAAGAAAAAAATTGTCTTAACTGGTATGGAAACATACTTGTTATGGCTTCTTTAAAAATATTGTCGATTTCAGAATCATGTTCTATTTAACCCATTGCAATTGCAGAATCCCTTAAATTTTTATATGTTATTTCATTATGTTTTTTAACGTCTTCAAACGATGTAGCCCCATGTAATTTATTTAAAATAAGTTTTAAAAAAAAGCGTTTATAATCTTTTTGAGATACTATGTTTAATCTATCCATAGCAATATTTTTCAGTGTAACTTTCCTTTTTTTTCAAATTTTAAGTTTATTGTCAAAAATGTAATGTTCTGGAATGTTAACATATTTTAGTGATTTTGCAAAATCATCTACTTTATTTAATTCAAACCAAGCTGTAAGGGGTGTTTAATAATTTTTTATTACATTTTTTATATTATTTTTTTCAAATATGAGTTTTTGTTTATTTTCAAGATGAACAGCTAGATTAACAACTGTATGACTTCCAACACAAATTGGATATTCTTGAAGTCTCCAAGCTGCTTTTATTAGACTTACATATCTAGCATCAACATAACTACTGATTTCATCTACTATTTCTTCATTTAGTTCGTTTGATTTTCCTATTTTAATGTATGTTTAATATCATTTATTAACATGAATAGAATATTGGATTTTATTAAAAAGTTTACGTGTTTTTTTATTTCAGATAATAACTTGAATGTTTCAAGATAACTTGATGTATCAGGAATCACAAATTCCTACTAAAAATTTGAGGTGGTGACGTCAAATTTATCGTATTCCGATGTATATCATTTTCCAACAATTACTTTACTGTGTAACTGAAAAAGTTAAGAATAAATAAGGATAAATACACAAAAATTGTAAAAATGTATTTCTTATAAGATATTCGGAACTTGGGGGGTTGGCGCGCAGTGCGCGCAGGGGGGCGTTAGCCCCGCTAGTGTATATATATATATATATATATATATAAATTCAATGTGAGAGAGTAAGATAGAATTACAATGAAATACACTGTTGTACCTACAGGTGTTTTATTATAAAATAAAAAATAGATTGGTGCAAAAAATGTATACTTGTTTAATAGTACATTACGCCACTAGAGCTGAAAGTGGTACTTGGCACCCGTGGGCGTACTTTGCACCCGCTGACTACTTTGCGCACGGGTGACCAAAGTAGTCAAAGGGTGCAAAGCGCGCACAAGGGTGCAAAGGCCTGCGCTCGAGTCACGTATATTATTTTTCTCCTTAAAGGCGCAAAGTGAGATGAATACAATAATGATATCGGGTCATTGTTAAATTATCAAGTTCTTTATGTTTTATTTTATTCCTACCTCAGGCGTTTTTCAAAAAAAGACGAAGTAACGGACTGATGAATAGAACGTTCATAAGAAAAAAAAGAATCTTGCTGTCAATCGCCATCCCTGTAGCATCGGCATCGCTACACTCGCGCGTCTACATTACCTACAATACCTACACAGCTGTTTGGTAACTTATACGCATGCGAGAGAAAAAACGTATGAAGCACACACACACACACGCACACATACATACATATATATATATACATACACATTCGCTTATACATAATGCACACGACAGTCGTACAGTGCATCTGCAATCTGCATGACCCAATACATCGTCCATACGTGCCTGTGTGCATACCTATACCATACCTATGTAGTTATATGCAATTGAGTGTACGAGGACGAGGACTGTATGCCAATTTGGAGTAAGTGTACAGGTATACGTGAACGTATATACGTATCCTATATATCAACGCGTTTATATTCTTGTAGTTTGAAGTAGGTGCGCAACAAAGGTTGTGCGGGATCCAGGGGCGGCAGCCCCGGTGGCGGTACAGGGGGCGAAGCCCCCGCTGGGGGGGTACGCTCTGCCAAGCATCGGAGACTGTCAATCATTTAAAAAAATTTCTGCGTTTCTCCAAATACTATGTTTCTATTAACTAACCCTTAAGCTGCCCTCATGTATACGTAGCAGCTAAAGAAAAATGTGAAGTGCTGGTATAAAGAACAGAGTATACTGAGAACGATACGTGGGATCCAAGGACTGAAGTCTCTCTAACTCCTCACCAGCTCTTCCCCCCGCCTAACAACGATCGGATCGATCAATAAAACATCCAAATCCAGGGGCTTCGCCCATCTCACTGCCCCGCATATAAATTAAATAAAAATTAGCTATTTAAAGCTTACACACTATAATTAAAAAAATTTTGACCGCGGGCGGCAACGAACTTTGAGTTCGAAAAAATTATGACATTAATAATATATGAGAAATTTACTGATATTTCAATTACTTTGCACCCTCGCGTACTGAAAGTACTTTGCACTCACGCGTGCCCAAAGTACTTTGCGCACTGGGAGTGGAAAAGTTCTTCTTTGAGCCCATGACACAGCTACGGAAAGTACTTTGGGCACTCACTTTGCGCCCGAAAGGGACAAATAGTAGTTTTCCTACGAGTTTGAAAAGTCTTTGTTTGCGAACCGAGAGGTTTGCGGCCTGAACCGAAGGCGAGGTCCGTAACGAGGTTTGTAAAGGAGACTTTTCGAATGAGTATCGGAAAACTGCTTTTTTGCCCAAGAAAGTACCAGCCATCAAAAACCACCCGAGGGCGGAAAATAACTTTTACGTGATGTACAATAATTTAAGAATGTTAAAGATGGCATTAAAATTAATGCTCTTTTCATGCATTAAATTTAAGAATCGTGCACTGAATTCTGTTTTACGTAACATGTACCAAAAAAATTATGTAGAACACGATAATTTTAAAGATACACAATATTTTCTCTTAATGCGCTCACTTGAAATATTAGTTTTTTGTTCAAACCGTTTTGGAGTATATAGTTCATGAAAAGTCAATGCAGTAAAATAATAATTAAGGTACACAAATAGTTTTGCATCAATGCATGCGAGGAAAAATTGCTGTATTTGTAATATAATTTTCAAGCAGTACAGCATTTCGTTTTAATGCGAGTACTGAAAAAATAAATGTTTTATTTGAATCGTTTTGCAATACAAGTTTATTAATTTCCCTGCAACTGCAGTAATATTATAATAAGAAAGATTATTTAACTTTAATGCATGGTGCTGTGAATAAGTGTACTTTTACATTATTTTAAAGAAATGAAGCAATTTATTGTATTGTGCGTACTTCAAAAATCAATTATTTACTTAACGCTTTTTCAAGTACAAGTTCAATAATTGTTGCGCAGTTGCATGAAAATTACAATACGCATGTGAGGATAAATTAGTGCATTTAGAACATAATTTTCAAACTATGCAGTAAGTATTTTCTATCGAATACGTATAGTCGAATAATCAATCTTTTACTCAGATACTTTTGTAATAAGAGTTCAATTATTTTCTCACTTTTGTATAAAAATTAGGACACTCATCGCCGGTTAAGTGGAAAAAGGTGCTATATTAACTTTGACAGAGGTAATATTTTGATTTCAACTCGATTTTTATTTTAACTTTGATAAGAGTAACGTCTTAACTACTTAATTAGAAATGATTCTTTAATTTATTATTTTACTTTCAAAACAGTACGATAAACCAACGCCAAAAAAATACAGATAATCAATCGTTCGCACGTATTCATCGCTTGACAATTGTTTATGAAGTACAAACTGATGATGCACACGACAAAGCGAGCGTCTCTCTATATAACTCATTCTAAAAGTATATTTACATTGAAGATTGCTTAGCTTTGATTTGTTACAATGATGATGCAAATAATCAAAAAAACCTTTCTCTCTGTAAACCACATAAAGGTAATTTTTTGCAAGCAGAGTTTTACTTGATTAAACTTATAATACAAAATCTAATCAAGCCTCCACCCATTTAATCTAAACAGCAGCACGTTATTGTACCCAAATATTTTAATACGTATTTATAATTACACAACGTATACCGATTCATGGCACTACTTTATTTATCATATAATTCTTAACAAAAATTAAATATGAAAAAAATATTATGGATCTCTACTGATTATGTGATTACTGAATTATAATGAGAGTTGCGGTTGGTTTGAATTTCAGACAACCGTCAGGACTCAGTTCATGGTTAAATATAGAGTTCATTACATAGTGTAATAAGTTTTACCTCAGGCTATGATCAGGCCCTGGCCATGGTATATGTATACATGTATAATAACATATATCGGCAGTAGAAGTTATGGTGAGTATATATGTATGTTTAACGCTTTTGGATTCAAACAACGAAAGATAATTTTAGCAAATGATAAAAAATCTTATACGCGGATCATCGCTGCTTTTTCAAACACTTTGACATGAAATGCTTAATTTTTAGGAGTATGCAAGAAAATTATGACTCAACTTTCACAAATTTAAGTTTTTGTAATTATTACATCGTAGTCGACGACTTCTGCCGTTACGCTCTGCTATGTTACGCTCCTTGTAGGCCAAGAGCTGAGGCCCAAGAGTGGTCATAAATCTAAACCAGCCGCCACTCTCACCATGATTGAAAAATTATAAGATTAGTAGAAATCAATCGTAATTTTATCATAACAAATTCTGGTATAGAGTTATGTCGTAATTAAAGTAAAGCCAGAAAGTCAATTTTTAAAACCAGCCGCAACTAAATTTGATAGACAAAAAAATAAAAGTTCTCGAATGTGGTGCTGTTTGCGGCAAGATTATAATTAATTTCTTGCACGAAATTTGACCTTAAAAAATTAAATCTATGATTGATTTTCAAGTAGAAGATGAATTTTAATCTTTTCCAATAAAATTCCATTCCCTTAACCTTTTAACTCTACGTATTCAATAAGAAAAATGACGTCATTCAACGATTCCTTCTAAAGTACGTAAAGTTTAAAGAATTAGGGTTTGAAAAAATGGGGTGGAGTTTTATTGGAAATGCATAGTACTAGCCGAAAATTGACCGCCAAGCTAAGGTACCTTCCATACAAACCCCGAAACAGCCGCTACTTTACCAAATGTTTTTTTACAATTATATATGCTCGAAAACTAAGTGGTGGCAATTTTCGGCATATCTAGGAGTGCTATTTTATTAATGCACAACGTTCGCAAAAAAGGTAATTTACCCTCCTTATATATGTAGAAAATTGACGCCACTCAGTTTCCGAGCATATATTATTGTAAAAAAAACATTTGGTAAAGTAGCGGCTGTTTCGGCGTTTGTATGAGAGGTGCCTTAGCTTGGCGGTCGATTTCCGGCTAGTACTATGCATTTCCAATACAATGCCCAACGTACACATAATATGAAAAACAAAAACTCTATTCATAGCGATTGTTTACTGTGTAAGATTTTAAGGCAAACAGTTGTAAAAACATTTATGATTTTAAAATGAAGATACCATTAAAGCCAATAACATAACCTCGATATCATCGTGTCAATTGAGTCAAAGCAAAACGAACAGAGCTGGCTTATATAGTGACGCAAATATGACATGAGTAACTACAATTGACATCACTGTATGTTTACGATTACATGACATATATTTTTATTTTATTTACTACAATACAATAAAACTATTGAGATTGGAACTAAGCTGACACGCCAATTACAAATGTAAATTTACATAAGGTGATGAATTTTAATACATTTTTAAAGCTGCGAGACTAGGCTCTGTCTAAGAGTGGGTATAGGCTCCGTGCACGAAAACACCCAGCGCCAACTTGTGGCTCAATGGTGAGTCCGCGTAGTTACGAGAATACACGGCGTAGCATGGTTGCGCCTTAAGTCAACAATTTTTGTCATTAATATCAAAATGCTTTCTTGTAGCCCGATTATCTCAATAAGAATCCTTAACTTCTTAACTTTACGTTGATATTTTTTTCAGCATGAGATTTTGCTTTAATAAGTTTTAAAAGAGACATATGTTCCTTTATTGCTCGTAGATGTGAGCTACATTGCATGTGTTAGTATCACTAAGTGTTCTCACTGTTCTCAGTTGTCTGTTTTCTTCTTTATCTCTCTCACACACTTCACTGACACATGCATTGTAGCTCACACGTTCAAGCGACAAAGAGTTATACATCTTTTCTATAACTTATTAAAGCAAAATCTCATGCTGAAAAAAATATCATCGTAAAGTTGAGGAGTTAGAGATTCTAATTAAGATAATCGGACCATAAGTAAGAATCTTGATATTAATGAAAAAAATTATCGACTTTAAGCAACCATGCTACTCCGTGAATTCTTGTAACCATACGTGTACTCAACAGCCACAAGTTGGCGCTGGTGTCTTTGTGCATGTAGTGAGCTTCGAGGGAGTGAGTGTATAGTCTTGGGATTTTAGTCGTATACTTGTATATATATATATATATATATATATATATATATATATATATATATATATATATATATATATATATATATATCCATACATATATATGTATATCGTGACGTATATATATATATATATATATATATATATATATATATATATATATATATATATATATATATGATAAATGCTGCGTTTTCAAGCTCACGCCTTTCTCCATGAGCCTAAAATGGCGGATATTGTCTTCTCACTCCCTCGAAGCTCACTATGTGCATGGAGCCTATAGGGGACTGTGGCTGAAGTAGCCGAAAGTCATTGATTGGCTCCACCATTTTGAGGACTAACTGAGAAAATAACAAGCCAAGCGGAGATGAGTGTGAATCTGTTTTTCCCTCTTCAAGTCTCTACTACTTCTTTCATCTATGCGATCCCGAAAATGGCGTCTTTAGCCTTCAGCCACACTCCATTATACCCACTCTATAGGCCCTTTTATAGTATTGCCCTCGATGTTTCTATCCTTAAACTGTCTGGCGAACACTTGAAGCTCCGAGAGTAGACTCTTGAGTTCCGATCCCTGCAATTACTTTAGAAATTTCCAATTTTTTTAATGGAGAGCTGTGGAACATGCCTTTATTATGATTACAATCATTTATATAATAAACAACTTGAACAGTTGTAAAAGTCTATAATATACAGTCGATAACTCATGAAGTCCCCAAAAACTCCTGCAACTCAACACTTTTCTCTCACCAAAGGCGCTGCTTTCGTTTTCCCCTACGATCTTCAAGAACTTGCATATAGCGAATCCCTCGGTTATCCGAAATAATTGTAGAAAGCAAGGTTTGAAATATATATTTATAGTGCGCTTAATTTTTTAGATCAACGCATATTCCGATATTTTTTCAGGATCTTCTTTTAGGATTACTAGCTAGTTTCAACGTTTTTTTTCCATGCAGGTGGCGCTGTTTCAGATTGTTGCCCGAAGAGAATATTCGACGTCCCAAGAATACTTTATCTGTCGCTTGATCTGTTGTCATATTTATCAGTGTTTGTTCAGAAATACAAAAAATTCGGTATTATAACATGTTGTAAAAATTTTTTATGAATTTTTATTATTAGACCAGTATTCAGTTAGTATTTCATTATTCGGTATTTTTTTCAATGAGATAGTGTGATTCGGAAATTATTTATTACATAAAAATTTTGATCAGCAACTTTTTCTTCATCACTCTTCACCGTACTGTCGAATATTTCGGTACATATAAGATACATAAAATGAACTTTTTATGTATGTTCCATTATATACAATTTTACTTATTCCTTAGTGTCCATTAGATTTTTGTATTTGGCTACAGTATATTCTGCAAAACTTCAGTTTTGATAATAGTCGTTCGTCACAATGCTCACTTTGCAAACATATCTTCGGCAAAATTTACCCCACCCAATCAGATGATAATATTTAAATAAGTTTTCCCGTAAAAATGTTTAACAACATTCGTGAAGGCTTGCCACCTCATAAACCTAAATTGAAAATAGGTACAATAGTAATGTTAATTCGAAAATTGAGTATATCAGATGGATTGTGTAACGGTACACGATTGCGAATTACTAAATTACTGAAGTATAACGTAGAAGGCGAAATAGTAACGGGAGAAAAAATTGGTAATAGTTTTCATTTCAAGGATTACATTAAATATTGGAAATACTTTATCATTACCTTTTATTTTATGTAGAAAAATTTTCCCATTAGTTGTAGCATTTGCTATGACTATAAATAAGTCTCAAGGTCAAAGTTTTGATAATGTGGGATTATACTTAAAAAAACCTTTATTTTCTCTTGGTCAATTATACGTGGCTTTATCAAGATGCAAAAATAAAAATTAAATTTTTGTTTAAGTCGATAGAGAAAACAGTTTAGAGATTGAAAATATAGTTTGGAAACAAATTTTTGAATAAAATAATGTATCTAATATTCATAACATGATTTAATTATTATTTTTTTATGTATAGGTGAAATTTATTAATTAAAAATACATATCATGAATGTATATTGTGTTCATCTATTGTACTAATTCCAGCATTAATTTAAAACAAAATAGAAATAGACGTAAGTCTTCGTGGTTTAATCAGCTTTTATAAGATGACTCATAAAGTGATGCGAAACTTTCATTGTTTATATTAATAATACTCTAAATTTAACTTAAGTTTATGAACGTAAAAAAACAATTGTGTATTAAAGGACTATATAAGTGATGATGATATAATAATTATGCACACCAATATATGTGTATTTATTATTTAGTTACAAAATATTGTTAACTCCATATAAATTGGTTTTCAAACGTACTTAGTTGTATAAATAATGATGTTTTGCGCAACAGCCCCCTATGAATCAATTATAGGACTTTAAATTTCTTCTTGACGATGAAATAAATCATGGCGATCAGACAGTTTTGTCCAAAGATAGGTAAAGACGGTATGATCACGGTCAGGTTCCCCAAAAGTAGTGTGGGGAGGCGCTGGGGCCCATGAAAAAATTTATGAGGGTTGGTGAGAGGGCCGTAGGGGGTAGGTGGGGGGATGTGAAATGTTTTGAGAAAAAATACTATACAATATTGCCATGTGATTTGGTAGGAATGTGGTAATAAACTTTAACACATTGACAGGGCTGGAAAAATGCAACTTTATGCTTACAAAAAAACCAAGCGATCCAATAAATCGAAATACAATTAGTTGTATTTAAGTTTATCTGATAATAGTATTGTGCACTAATCTGTAACTATTTAATTAAAACATACATTGTTATTATTTCATGAAGCCATACGTGGTTAAACCCCCTGGCTTGAATAAAGACTTATACTATACTTCTATACTATACATATAATTATTTGTGAGGGGTGGTGAGGGGCCATGAAAAATTCGTGGGGGTTGGTGGGGGGCTGTGAGGGGTTTTGAAAAAAACTACGATATGTTAAAATAAGCAAGACAATAACGGATTTTTACCTTATTTTGTGGGGGGGTGGTGGGGGGTGGTGGGAGGAAAATGGGGGCGGTGGGGGGTTTGTGTGAAATGCCCCACTGCGTTAACTATAAAATATAGGAAGATATACATATACATATAATTTGTATTGTTCTTGATCATTGGTCACATGCCCCCTTCAGGCTAAATGACTGAATCTTAAACTGGTCACCAAGGAACATGTGTCCGTATAGCAAAATCATCGGTTTTCCCAAATACTTTTTTCACATTATTTATTTGGATATCTAGCGTTGCAGAAGAAAGATTTTAATATGATTTAAATAATTATTTTTAACTTTATTTAAAAGTTTTTATAAAAAACAAATTGTAAACAACTCATCAAAATACTCCATTTTATTTTCGAATAAGCTTAATAACGAGATGATTTGCTGAATTACTATAAAAATGAATAACTGACAATCTAAAACATTTTTTGAATAACAAAAGTTTCATGGGATTCTTATATTTATTTGTAAAAAAGATCTCCTGCGATTTCTGGTTAGACCTTCAGTTTTTGCAAAAGAAACGAAGGTTTTTCTGTACTTAGATATGTTAACTGGTGACTGATTACATAAGCAATAATGTCCATATTTATATACCATATTCAAACTGAATCATAATAAAAAAGTAATTTTATTATTAATCAACGTTGTTAATTTCAGTCGCTCAAAACAAGCAGATAAATCTTGACGAGCACGTTTGGAGCAGTGTCTCCAGTAGTGCTAGATTTATGTAACAAGAAAAAAAACATTAATTACACTCAATGGCGATCAGTTATACAGAAAGCCATTGGGTATATGCTTTAGGCACTTAATGATTGTACAAGAAAAACAGCAGGAAAGATTGCTAAGCTTATTTGCCAAAAGTTTTCCAATACTTATAATGACGGAGCCAATATTGATCCGACTTGGGGCGTTGGTCACGAGTCCTTAAAATTCGAAATTTATAATGCTGCTCTGTATAAACGAGAAAAAATTGAAAAAGCTGCAAAAGCTAAAAGATTAGTTAATACAAATAATGTGGACAGTGATGAGGAAGACATCAAAGACAGCAAGCGAAAAAAATAAAAATACAGTTGAATAAATACGGATGCAATGAAGATGCGCCTCCAATTCCTGAAAATGAAAGTAGTGAATCTCAAGAATCAAAAAGACTTGAATTAGTACTTGCATTTCAGTCGGGAAAAGAAAGTATACATTTGCAGCAACTGTTCTTTGATACGTACCCTACTGTACGAGCTTTATTGAATGCACGTGATAGAGATTTAAACCAGATAATCGAAAATTGGCCATACCTAAAAATGCAAGACTACATTGAAATACACTGTTCACATTTACTTGGTAAAGATGTAGCTACTGTGTGGAAAGATTCGATGACTAAAAAAATGAAGCCCATAAAGTGTTATTTACAGTATAGAGATATGAAACCCGATCTAAAGAATGAAGTTAATGGAATCGTTGGAGAATGTAAGCTTGCTATGATAACTACGAAAGTTAAGACCCCTAAAAAACTTGTCGTTTAAACTTGTCTTCAAAGAAAATGAATCACGAATCTGGAAAATTATTAATGTAAGTAAAATGCCAACAATAGTTTGAACTTTATTGATTAAAACATTCTTTGTTGTGTTTTAAGGAGGAAGCTGATGAAAATGAGATCTGCGCATCGCTTAATGTACCTTAGCCTCTGCTGATTATTTAAGGTAGGACACACAATTCGTGAAATGTAGTTAATTTTGAAAGTAATTATTTTTTTTACAGGAAAATCACTGTATGATGACACTGCCAAGTGCAGAGTGGTTATTAATCGTTAGTTCTCAATTGACAGCGAAGATGCCGTCACTGGAATTTTCATAACATTTTTAAGCTATTTCTATTCTGGATTCCGTTATCCTCCTGAAATCTCGAGTACATTAGAATTCATACAAAGGTACTACTTTTGCATTTTTTAATGGTACTTTGCTCTGATAGTTTTAGATAATTATTTGTATTTGATTGTATTTAAGAATTATGTTTAAAATTAATCCTTCCATTGGTACCAAACGAGATCCTAAAGGAAAACGAAGAGTAGCGAATCATGATTCAAAAGTAGTTACTTTAATTTAAAATATTAAAGAATTTTCATCAGATTTTTCTATAAATTGGAACAGCCAAAATAATACAAGGCATATGTGACTATAATATAAACTAATATAAATGTAAGCTCTTTATGATATCGAACATGTCATTATATTACATGTAAAATCAACAAAATAAAAAAAAAATTTTACTGTACGACTAAGTGTAATCATTTAAACAATGAAGTGCTGGATGTTGTGTCTTCTAATAAACGTTTTTACTGCTAAATTGATTATCAGTAAACCTCTAATGCTGTCATTGTAAGAGGCTGACAATACAATGTAATATATATTACCACTTGTTTTACTTAGTTTAGATTAAATTCAGTGCACGTGCAGTATTTTGTTTTGATTCTGTTGTATGTGTTCTGATTCATGACATCTTAATTATCAGTACCAAAAATAAATGATTTTGATACAGATACATGTCTTATGCACACTCAACATATAATACAGGCACTGGAATTAGTTTTCGGTGCTGTAGCATTGATTTTTATGTATTACACCACGATTCTTAGCACTGGGAAATAATGTTTTATAACTATCTTCGGAATCGCGAATGTAATGCAAACAAGATAATTAGTTCACGGTGGTATATATTGCATTGGTTTTAATGAATTGTACCACGATTTTAAGCACAAAAAAAAAAAAAACACTTTTTAGGCATAATTTGAAATTTTCTCCTTTGTGTGCAAAAAGTAATGCATGCGCTGAAACAGGTTATTAGTATTGTCGCATTGATTTTAATGTATCGTACTGCGATTTGAAGTACCACAAACAGATATTTTTCACACATGTTCTGAAAATTTTTTCTTTACACATGAAAAGTAATGCACGCAATGAAATGAGTTTTTAGTGTTTTCGCAGAAAATATTTATGCATTGTACTTTACTTTTCTGAATCAATTTAAATTTTTTTTGATGCATTTACTGCAATCTTGTGTTGTAGGCGTTAAATTTAATGCACGCACTGAAATTGGTGTTTAGTGTTATTTCATTGATTTTAATGCATTGTGTCCTACTTTTCCAAAAACCAATAAAAATTTTTTTTTTTCATTTATCGGAATTTTTGCATTGCAGACGTTAAATTTATTACATGTGTTAAAATTGTTTCGAGCGTTGTTACATTAACTTTCAATACATTTCCGACAAATTTCTTAAACAGCATGAAAAAATTTTACATTATAGGGATGAAATAAGCTTCCAGTACATTTGCATTAAATTTAATGTAAAACCATCTAACAGTGTAAATTACGACTACTTTAACGCCGCAATTATAATCATTATTTAACAGAAATGTGCAGAGTGATAGAAAATGTAAACTTTTGGCATTATACTTAAGCTTATTGTGTATAATTTTGAGGTATTGCATCTCAAACATCCTGACATTGCTTATACTTTCAATACTTAATATATACTAATATGTTGAATAGCTACATTAAGTATTAAAAGAATAAGGAATTTAAGTGCTTTTGAGACACAAAATATCTCATTTCATTAATAATTTACGTATATACATACATAGTTTGGATTGTTTTTCTTTTATTAAACGATTGTCATCATGATTTGTTTACTGAATCTAGCAGCTCTCTTGCTCTGACAGATTAACTCTATTTTTGTCCCTCGCTTTAATTAAATTCACGCATATATTTATTGACTGTAAAAATGCTTTAAGTTTGGTTATGTTCACGGTTATTTAGGATACCTAAAGAGGACCAACTGTACGCCGCATTACTTTGCCTCAATAGGTCCACTGTAGGATCTGTATAAAGATCCTCACGAACTAAGGAGGTATCCTCAATAGATTTCTGTTCGGGAAGTATCAAAAAGGTTTGGAAAAAAAAAGGTACCGTCTTGAAGGTTCCGTCTACGAATCAAACGTAACATTCAAAAAGCTCCGCCAAATCGTATAAGCCAAATTTACTTCCTCCTAATATCTGCGCGTACCGTGCTGGTACTTATTCTAAGTCAGTCAATCGCAAAGAATTTGGAGGCAAAATATTCAAATGAGTAATCGAAGCTTATTTACTAAAACTCGATCGGTCTTTCATTTCTGCTAGTACTTCGAAAAAGATTACACAGAGTTAATGCAAAATTAATATATAATTGTATAGCGTGTAAACGTTAAATATAAGCAGAGGGCATTTCTGGATGTTCACAGCAGTTCCTTTATCCCAGCCACATTCTTACAACTTCCACAGCTTCACGATTAGGGTCGTGTTTGTGAGGGAACTAATCGATGCACTTATGAACAGCTATGTTATAAGGATCCATTATAGTTTCCATTGTAATTTGCGCTCTTCAGTCACCTTTGTCATGTCAATTCCAGTATAAACGATGGTTTGAAGCTGATATTTATAATATAGATATCCGTAGGTTCGTAGGAAGTTAACATTTCTTAATTGTACTAGCCTAATCATTGCTATTTCAAAAATTATCATTAAACAGAAATTTTGCAATAAACTTACGACATGTGAAACACAAACACAGTTACCCTATGACATACATTTTCAGTTCGTAAATATTTTTGGGACAACTTTTGGTTGAAAACAGTGGGTTTTAAGAAAAAGGGCATTGAGAAACGTGTTTTAAAAAAAGCGTTCTCCTACCAATTTATCATTACTTTCATTTGCCCGAAGGGGTATCCGACACATGGAGCTCATAACATATAATATATAAGCATACATTTCGGTATACATGCTAACGTTTACACATCTATGCGCTGCAATTGTGATTTATGAAGAGTTTTCATGTAATTTGCTCAAAAATTTGTAAAAGAAGCTACGTACCATTATTCGCACGTTTGACAGGTATTTCATGGTCATCTTGCAAATGTAGAGATTTACGTTTATGAGTTGACTTCTGTGCTCGTGCCACTGTGGAGCAAAAACAAATTAAATATAAGTTAATTACATCAAGTTTAAATAATAAAAGTGATAGAAAATGTGTATGGTGCTTGTTTGAAGTAAATGTACAGGTAACCTTTTTCTTAAACTCACATTTCTCTTGGCTCAACCTGAACCAAAAATATTTTTATAGTTACGTCAGCTGCGAGCTAAATTTTTTTTGTGTATAATCAGGATAGGCATGTTCTTAAATTAAGTAGAGCTGCCAACAATGTGATATCGGCTATAGGTATTTTTTAAGTTCATAGTAAATTGCACATAGTGCCAGCGATGATTAGCTCTACAAGTTTTTAGTTGTAAAATAATTAAATAAATTTTAAGGCAAACAAACGCTGGCTGTAGATAGTTTTTCTACCTTTCAGTTTTACAATAACTGAATAGAGCCTTTGGCTGGCAAGTGTAGCTTATATTTAGCCACACAATTCTTTAGTTATTTATAATAATCAAATTAACTTTTAGGCAAGCTACGGCGATGTTTGCTTCTTTTGTTTTAATTTTTTTCTCCCATTAATTACTGTCATTATAATTATTATCATTTTATTATTATGTTATTATTATTATTTTTATCATTATTGTTAATATTATTATTATTATTATTATTATTATTATTTTTATCATTATTGTTGATATTATTATTATTATTATTATTATTATTATTATTATTATTATTATTATTATTATTATTATTATTATTATTATTACTATATTTTTTTTTTTTTTCTTCATCTGGAGTTGTCAAGAATGCCTTAATCCAAATTAGAAGGAGGCACAAACACCTTTTCTGTGTGGGACTCACAGTCCACCTGATAGTGCTTCCACTATGATGTTCTTAGCAATACAGACCGAATACCTACTAAACTGGCAAGACCCATCTCCTAGGAAACCCGGCTCCGGATTCACTTTTGCATTAAAACTTTAAGCCGGAGCCACGGAGTATTGACCACTTACGTGGCCTTCTATTTAGGTATCGTTGCTGTCATGATGTTACCTTCTCTTTATTTCATCTGGTCGTCTGCTATTCTGCAGGTACACTGATCCTCGTTGCATCACCTTGGGTCAGTCAGATCGCTTGGATCTGTAATGGTCGTCCCATTTTTATCCTCTCAAACACTACCTGTGCCTTATAGGCACCTTACTCTTGGCCTTTTTTAGCGCCTTCCTGAATACTGGTCAGCTACTGCTACCTGCTCCGTGTTTGGCATCTTCTATTCCGCAAGGAAAACATCAAGCCTTCTTCTTGTGATCGTTTTTGCGGTGATTGCAACTGCCACATCGGAAACATAGCTTTGACCGTTCCTCCTTATTGCGGTTTCGAGTTCTAAATGTATCCGTGCCGCAGACCCCACTGGCATCTAAGGACTTCAATTCGTCTTCCTTGTTAGCAGCTTATGATGTATAATAATAACTTCTTGTTTCTTCTATAGTTCTGAGATCGGTCTTCCCAGTGTTGACCTTAGCTACTTTCTGCCCTCTTTTATTGGCTTGTAGCAGCGTCACTGCTATCTTCTGTGGCAAGCAACCAGGTATTCTCCTCAATAAAAGTTCGACGTCAACCTTCTCGCTTATAAAATTCAGATCCTGGATTTCGAGCGTTACCGTTTTCTCACCTTCTTTAGCAGATCTTAGCCTGTCCACGATATGAGCTTTACTGCTAACAAGGGCCCCACTGTCCTTTTCTCCTTGAACTTTGAGAAAAAGATCTGTAGTCATAGTAACTCGTTTAAATGTAATCTCAGCCTCTTTTAACTCTAAATCAGTTCTTATCTCTTTAGAACCTTAGCAAAGCTCTGCCCTTCCGCGACCTTAACAAGATCTTTTCCTCTTTTTTTGGCACTATCTTATTTGCCGCTGTCAATACCATTAATTCTTATCTTAGAGATAAGCTCTTGATTTTCTTAAGTATTTTTTCCATTTTCAAAAAGATGGTCTCCTTTGGAGCTTCTAGACTCCTGTCCCGCTTGTCTGTTATGACGCTTTTCACGCATCTAGATTAAATAGAGCCTGCGATTCTCTCTCTTTTTTTTGATCTGTACGTCTTTCCCATCAGATTATTATTAGATTATTCTAGCAGATTTTCCATCTTTTTCAGTGTCTCTTTATGGCTATCCTTCAACTTCAGTGGGTACAACGCCACTTTCATACCTTCTTTTATCGGCATCGCTGTTTTTGTGTACGTAGACGTCACTTGCTCCACTTTCAGTGCTGAGCAGCCTGTCTCGACCATGGCTGAGCAATAATGTAAAATCTTTCTGTGAGCGTTCTGAAGTAAAACATTTTTAAGCGTGCCATCTATGGAAAGTTAACACGTGAAACAATCGAGCGAACGATCAAACGCTGGTGTGTACATATCTATATATATTATCTACGTATCAGCCAGCGCTGACAGCACCACTGAGGTCTGTTTCCCTTCCTTTCTTTAATTTTCTTTCACACGCAATAAAGGAGCACCACAGTTACTCTATCTATATCTTACTAATATATAAAGCAAAGTTGCTAAAACCGTTATAAACGCTAACCACGAAGACTAATCAATCGATCTTGCTGAAATTTAGCATATTAATTCTTGACGCTTCCTAGATGGTTGTAGTTTAGTCTTTATCATGAAAAAACTAATAACAATACCAATAAATAAGCTCAAAGTTTTGAAAGAATACACTAGCTTTTGACTTTAGTTCAGTAGGATCCGATAGATAGCGTGGAAGTAAAATTGAAGCTACCTGCAATATAGTTTTTTTTTTTTTTTTTTTTTTTTTTTTTTTTTTTTTATACTATAGTGCTTTACGTCCGGCTCCTATAAAGAGCACTACACAGGGCATTTAGCACTTTGGAGAAGGAAGGGAAGAGGGATAGGAGGCCTCCCATTACTGGCAGGGGGGTAGGGGGAAACATCTAGACTGATTCTCCAATTCTATAAATTTTTTAAAAACAGCAAAAAAATTAAAAGACTCTTTTTTTACTGTATGAACTCACTACTGCACTCGAACCTTGCTCTACACTCCAATCACAATTATTCTATTTACTGTTCCAATTTTTTTACAAATTACACGTCTATTCCCTTACACACTGAATTAGGCCTATCCCTAAAAAACTCATCATCTCCACAGCAGTCTATACTGGATTATATTTATGCAAGCAACGGCATTTCTATCTTCACCGATGGCAGCAAGGCCAAAAATGCCCCTTGCATTGGAGCTGCTTGCTTTTGCCCTTCAACTAATTTCCGATCTTCATTAAGCCTCAACAAGCTAACATCTGTCTTTACAGCAGAATGTTCTGCCATAAATGAAGCTTTAAACTACATCCTAAAAAACAGTGGCAAAAATTTCCTTATCTTTAGTGATTCTCTTAGCGTACTCTTAAGTTTAAACTCCGTCCAAACAAACGTAACTGCCAATCACATGATCCTTGAGATTAATGACAAATTCTTACGCTACATAAGTGATAACCCTCTCAACGTTATCAAGTTTATATGGATCTCTTCTTATATAGGCATTCAAGGAAATGAATACTCAGACACTCTGGCTAAATCAGCAACCTCAGCCATCCTACCTACTGAACCTCAAATTAACTTCACCGATCTTAACAGTAAATTCAGACTGGACTCATTCTCAAACTCTGCTGCTCAAAACAAATCAGATAGACTTTTTAAAGAAAAGACTTACTTCAATCTATATAGTACTGACAACAAACACCCATGGTTCCACAAAAAAGATCTCCCTCACTCGGTCATAGTCACTGTAAACAGAATGCGCTCTAACCACCATAGTCTTGCAGAGTCTCTTTTCCGCAAAAATATTGTAAATGATTCTAGATGCAAATGCGGTTTTTCAGAAGAAAATCTTAACCATGTTTTATGGAACTGCGATTTGTACAACACGCACAGAAGTAAATTATTTAAAGATCTCCAGAAAATAAATTTGTACCCCCCTTTTAATATCGAAAGCTTAATTGCGACTCCAAATGTCACCGCCTGCTTGTCAGTCTGTGACTTTTTAAAAAAATGTAAGTTTTTTATGTGATCATTGAATCTCTATGTATATTAAGATGCTGTACTTCTCAATTTTAAATATATGTAAACATTTTTCATGTATTTCATAATTTGAATGAAGTAAGTGTAAATATCTCTTATGAGGCCTCTACACTATAATATAAAAAAAAAACGATATAGGTGTATAGGTATCTACCGTATCTTCAAAATGCCATCACTCACCCCATCACTGCATGTGCGCCCCGTTAGCATACACGTAGGTATATATGTATACATAGGTGTACCTATGTACAACACAGTGAAAAGTGTTCTCAACGTGGGACGCTGAAATCGGGTGGCGCGAGATTTGAAAATAGAAACCCTCATAAATAGAATATAAACGTGATAATTCAGTAATTCCATAATCTGATCAATTGGAATATTAATATTCACGCTGATAATTAATTTATTAATCAATTATTAATAAATGTGTCGTTTAATTTTCATACACCATAAATTAAAAGACATTTTTATATCATTGTGTACATTAATTTGCTCTAAGTTTTTATAATGCAGTGAGTAAGAATTATTTTATCTAACGTCCTTGTGGCTTAACAATATTTCTCCACTAAAAAGAGTTAAATTGCTTGTTCTACTGATACATACGGCAAAAAGAGAATGCACTAAAAATTAAGTATACTTTAAAAAACTAACTATTAAAAATATAAATATACAGGTAAGTATAATTAGATTTCATATTAACTATAGAAATAATCAATGTTATGGTTTGCAGTAATACTTCGTAAAATTAACTAATTTATTATTATTATTTGTTCTTATTATTATTTAGCTGCGCATACAAATGTGAAATCTTTAATTTGTGTAACTATTCGATTAAGATACTACTGGTAAGGGGACAAGAAAAGATTTGAAACATAATACATCTTAAATTATATCCGAGATGATATTTAATCTTGCGATTTTCTTATTCTTGTAGTGTTGACGTGTCAAATATTAATCGATCATTCTTTCCGGTGGTTGAAATTGACCATCTTTGACTGTTTCACGAACTGTGAAAACTTTTTTTATCGGTCACCACACTCAAAAAATGTAACTTGAATTAATATCAAAGAAAAAACTTGGATTAATGAGAACAAAAATACTTCAAAAATAAAAAATAAATAAATAATTATTATAATTTCATAAGTTGATAAAAAATGCTTTACAATAGCTTTAGCCTGGGTGTCCCCCAGTACCACGTGTCTAGTTATTAATATTATTACTATCGTTATTATTATTATTATTTTTTTAATAATTATTCATATTAGTAGTAGTAGTAGTAGTTTTTTTTTTTTTTTTTTTGTGGAGGGAGGGGAAATGCATTGAGGCACACCGCAGGGACAGCGGTAGTGTGGGACTCGGTGGATTTTTTTTCTTAGACCACCCATACCCACTAAAACCCCCCCCATGCCGCGTGGCTTTTGATCCACCCCGGAACCGCGTTAGCATTACTTCGGGGTGGAGCCACCAGGGAGACCATCGCGTCTCACAGCATTAACGAGCTAACTCGCCACCATTTGCTAGAGGTGCTGATGCTCTCGAGTCCTGAAAAGGACTCGGGGTCCCTGAGGACCAGCACCTTGTCTAGCGCTTCATAGTAGGCCGCCTACTCAGCCAGCACCACTATTAGCTTAATGCTTTCCCTTGCTGATAGGTAAGAAGTACCCAGTGCAGCGTGGGTCCACATAAGCCTGTCTTTCAACTTAAGGCGTTTCTGCCTTATTTTGATCCTGCTTGGGCCTTATCCCTGGCCTCTTTCAGGGCTCTTCTGAATAAAGGGCAGCTTCCGCTGCCTGCTTCGTGCTTGTTGTCCGTTGTTGGGCAAAGGAAGCACCGTGCTGGGCCTGTACACTCTTTCTTCCGGTGGTTTGAGCTTCCACACCGAAAGCACAGCTTGGATCTGTTTTCGTTCTCACAGTTGCCCGAGACGTGTCCATATCCCAGGCATTTGTAACATCTTATTACTTCAATTCTTCTTCATATTCGGCAGCTTACGAAGCCAACTCTTAACCTGCCTTCCTCTTCTACTTGTCTGGCAGTTGTTTCGTCCACCTTGATTAAAGCCAGCCTCTGTCCTCTGGCATTTGGCTTTAAGAGAGTAACTTCTGGCTCCTGGCTCTTAAGTCCAAAAGTCTTAGCGAAAGCCTTTTTGACCTCGTCTTCCTCAACAATGGCATCCAGGTCTCGGACCTCTAAAGTCACTTTTCTGCTGCTTATTTTGACAGTACCTTGTCCGGCTACCGACTTTTCAATTTGCTGTGAGAATGCAGTAGCATTCTCTACACCTTTGGCCTTAATAAGTATGTCTCCTTTTTTTGTAGTGACAACACTTTGGATTGACACGTCAGTCTTATCGGGGTCAAAATTCGCCTTCATCGTCTTCAGCACCGTTGCAAAGGTTTGTCCTCCAGCCATCTTCACTACTACTGTTGTTGTGGCGTCTACTTTTTTCTTCTGGTTTGTTTTGTCATTCAGGGGAATTTCTTCTTGTTTGCCACTAACTGTTTTCTTTTTTTTTAAAGACATAATATGCTGGCGTTTCTCAGGGCTGTCCGATGGGCTCCTGTTTCTTTTACTACGTTCTATTTGTTTTAGGGCAGTGTTCAAGGTCTTCTTCTGAACATGCCGTCGAAAATTATCTCGCCTTTTTTCCCTCCACTGCAGCGATTCAAATGACGACTTCCAAGCGTTAACGTACGTTTCTTTTTCGTAAAGAAAGCCTTTTCTTAGCACCTCTGCCTCTTGGAGGTGTTCTAGCGCGGCTTTTAGCCCGTTCTTAACAGCGTTCGCTGTGTTGCCGTACTTATCGTTAATTAATTGTAGCGTCTCTGTTATATCTTTCGTTGCTGATTGAACTTTATTAGCCCATTGCTGTCGCTTAACTCTAAGCTTAGCACCATCTTCTTCAAAAGAGGCAAGCTCATCCCTTGTCTGGTTGCTGAATACTGACACGTTGCTGTCCTCGGTGTCGTTAGTTCCTATACTCGACAGGCTTCCTCTTCGTCCTTTGTCCGTTAGAAAAGGCCATGGAACATTTAGCAGTCCCTGTTGGCCATGAGACACGTCTTTGTGGCCCCCCCCCAGAATCCGTGGGGCCTGCGTCAGTCACCCGGGCTTTCACCGGATCGGAACTGACGGCGGATTCCCTCAGAGAGGTTACCGCCTGGGGTACCTGTTTTACATTGACGTTCTTCATTTTGGCATCTTTTTAGTTTCGTACTGACCCGCGAAGGCCAGCACTACCCTTTTTTTCCTAGAAATAAGCATTTGGAAAGGGTTAAAACCAGGGCAGCAGCCCTCTCTGTTACCAGATTTTCCTCTGTTACCTGTTTCATTTGAATAAAAAAATTTCATCTATCTTATAAAAAAAAATTATAAATAAACCAGTGGAAAGTGGTTGCTTGGGTACCCAAGTATGAAGTTATAATTCTATGAAATTATATGGCAAACAATATGATTGTGAATATGAAAATACCTTCTATAAAACAATATTGTGTACGAAGGTGGTACAATTATCGCAGGAATAAGTGTACCTTCGTTGATTGGGTATGATTTTAATTAATATTTAATGAGTTAACGATTATAAACAATATATTATGGCACAATACAGTAATAGTATATTACGCCTCTAGAGCGCAAAGTGTCACTTTGCGCCCGCCGAACACTTTGGGCCCGTGGGCAAAAAAGTACTTTGCACCCTAAGGCCCAAAGTAGTCGAAGGGCGCAAAGTTCGCCCAAGGGTGCAAAGGCTTGCGCTCAAGTAGCGTATATTATTTTTCTCCTTAAGGGTGCAAAGTGAAGTTATCAACTTTACATGTATAATAAAAAAATTTATTAAAGTTTATAAAACCTTAAATTAGTATGCAAGCATTGCCATATATATGCTAACTCCAGTAGATATATGTTATAAGACTGCGTACAGACGCAACGCCAATACTTTTTACAATCCATTTGAATGCGCGAGTGCGAGAGAGAGAGGGCGAAGAGATGACGGATCGTTTGCCCTCTCTCTCGCACCGGTACATTCAAATAGAATGCGTGCAGATTAATATTTCTGTTGTGTCTGAACGCAGCCTAGGCTGCCGATAATGCTGCTTTGCGTTTTGTCCATTGCCAAAAACCATGCCTTTTTTTAGAGTCAATAGTATGAAATTTACGATCTGCCTGCGAATGTAGCGGTATGTATGTGTATACTGGCCCTAGTAGTATTAAATGGTCTTGGGTCTCGACGGTAACAGTGTTACTAATATTCGATATTGAGTTTATTTATGTGTATACATTTTTTTTTTAAATATAAGTGTGCTGACTTCAAAGATGGTAGCATTAAATTGCTTTTATTTAAGGGGAATAAAGGGATGTTTCATAAGACAGGTCGTGCGGGGTTCAGGGGCGGCAGCCCCTGGTAGGGGTCCAGGGGGCGAAGCCCCCAGTTGGGGGGGTAGGGGGGGGGGCGAAGTTTCCCTGACTACAAAACATTAATTGTCCGTTCTTAAAAAAAAAAATCCATTTTTATTCTTTAAAAATTGTATGTGAATATGATTTCATCCAAATTTTACAATTTAATTTTGAAAACTTATAGAATTTCGCCCCCTGACTACAAAACATAAATTGTTCGTTCTTAAAAAAAAAATCCATTTTTATTTTTCAAAAATTGTATGTAAATATGATTTTATCCAAATTTTACAATTTAATTTCGAAAACTTATAAAATTTTGCCCCCCGACTACAAAACATAAATTGTTTGTTCTTAAAAAAAAAAAATCCATTTTTAATATTCAAAAATTGTATATAAATATGATTTCTTTCAAATTTGATAATTTAATTTCGAAAACTTATAGAATTTCGCCCCCCGACTACAAAACATGAATTGTTCGTTCTTAAAAAAAAAATCCATTTTTATTCTTCAAAAATTGTATGTGAATATGATTTCATCCAAATTTTACAATTTAATTTTGAAAACTTATAGAATTTCGCCCCCCGACTACAAAACATAAATTGTTCGTTCTTAAAAAAAAAATCCATTTTTATTTTTCAAAAATTGTATGTAAATATGATTTTATCCAAATTTTACAATTTAATTTCGAAAACTTATAAAATTTTGCCCCCCGACTACAAAACATAAATTGTTTGTTCTTAAAAAAAAAAAATCCATTTTTAATATTCAAAAATTGTATATAAATATGATTTCTTTTAAATTTGATAATTTAATTTCGAAAACTTATAGAATTTCGCCCCCCGACTACAAAACATGAATTGTTCGTTCTTAAAAAAAAAAATACATTTTTATTCTTCAAAAATTGTATATAAATATAATTTCATCCAAATTTTACAATTTAATTTCGAAAACTTATAAAATTTTGCCCCCCGACTACAAATTATAAACTGTTCGTTCTTAGAAAAAAAATCCATTTTTATTTTTCAAAAATTTTTTATAAATATGATTTCATTTAAATTTAATAATTTAATTTAAAAACTCATCATAGAATTAAAATAATTCAAAATTATACTATTTCACATTATTATATAACTTTGAAAAACTGATACTTATATGTTTTGCACTTTATTTTTATGTGCAGTGTGGCAAATTTGATTTTTGGCACTTCAAATAATGTGAAAAAAGACCATTTTATGCACACTAGTACAAAAAAAGTATGAATTATGGTGTACAAAGAATTGTGATTACTTTGCGCCCGACAGGCAGAAAATTACTTTGCGCCCTAGGGCAGAAAAGTTCCACTTTGGGCCCATGACGCATGCACGAAAAGTACTTTGGGCCCTCACTTTGCGCCCGATAGGAAGAAATGGTAGTTTTCCTACGAGTTTGAAAAGTCTCTGTTTGTGAACCGAGAGGTTTGCGGCCCAAGCCGAAGGCAAGGGACGTAACGAGGTTCGTGAAGGAGACTTTTCAAACGAGTTTCGGAAAACTGCTTTTTCGCCCGAGGAAGTACCAGCCTCTCAAAACCATCCGAAGGCAGAAAAAATATTTTATATAGGCTAGCTGCATGAACAATTGTGTGTTTATCATAAAAGTAACGAATTGATTATATAGAAATAGATACTTATTAATACATTAGAAAGCTGCTCGGCTAATATATACTGATTTCTTAGTTTTTTAAAAAACCATTTCTTTAAACGTTATTTTAATTAATAAGTTACTTTATAATTTAATTTATAAATAAATCAAACAAATTAATATACATTAAATAAAAATTTACATAAAAATAAGTTACGAACTACGCCACAAAATTCAGTAATTGAATTTCTTATGTCAGGGCCGCTCACAGCAAAGTGGTTAAGGGCCTCCTCTAGCGTGCACAAGGTTGGAGGTTGGAATCTATTTGGAAACTGGTTTTTTTTTAAATTTATTTATTTTTTGTTTAGAATTAGTTAAAAAAAAATGAAATAAAATCCATAAAATTCTAAATGAGTGGGGTGGTAATGTGATGTTGCGTCATGTGGTGTAGAGAAAACCAAAAGTACGTCACGAGGGACGAGTTTCCGTCACTTTTTCTCAAGGTCAAAAATGGGAATCGTGGATTTACCCTCAAAAATAACACGCCTATAGAAGTATAACTAAAAATTAGTCTGCATTTTTATAACTATCTAGTATTATATACTATTTAATCTGATTGTATTCTTGAATTCAATTGTCTTTTATAGAGTAAATTTAATACTTCACGAAACTAAGATCTTTAAGTATTTGTTATAGTATCTAAAATTAATAATATTGTTGACACAATTATTAGTTTGAAAAGACGATTTGAATAATAGATAGCAAGGAAATTAATTTTTCTTACTTTTAACATAATATAAAAGGCAGAAACGTTACTACGTTTGGTTATATATTAAAATTAAATAACAAAATAGAGAAACATTCGATGAGTGCAAATCAAATGAAATAACAAAACGGAAATTCTAAGTGATCAGTGATCAGTTGGGGGCGAAATGTAAGAAAATAAATGAATACAAATAAAGTGTATTTAAATTTTCTGCGTTGATTTATTGATCACCTGTCGTGCTGTCGACTAAGTCAACCAAACTCACGAATTCTCGCGTACCTGCGCCTGATAAGGCTGACGCATATTGTCAGCGAAACGTTGCGCATCAATAAATCAACGCAGAAAATTTAAATACACTTTACTTGTTTTTATTTATTTTCTTACATTTCGCCCCCAACGGATCACTGATCACTTTGAATTTCCAAATTCACTGGAGGGCACTGATATATACTAGCAAATAAATAACAAAACGATTAAAGCACGCAAAGCGTGTCTAACCTAACTAGTTACGCTTAAAACGCATCGTTTTTTCGTTCCTTAATTTGCAATAAATTTTGCAATTCTTATGAAGCAGTCTCAATAATTTCCAAAATAATACGCATAAAGACGCTAAACAAATTGCCGAAACCTAGATGTACATAAATTTATAACTGTCTAATTATAGAATTCACGGTAGTAAAAATTAATCGAGTTGCTACACACCATTGGACTCCCATTCCACGATATAATAAAATGTGTGTTACAATATCGTACAAAACAGTACATGAATACTGTGTAGCGTTCACAAAAAGATAACAGTTATTATTCAAAGAAGTTTTTGGAATTAGGCAATAAGCAACTACGGTATCTTTAATTTTCAATGTTTTCCCAAAAAAAATAACTATATCTACAATAGTTAAAGATATAGATAACTAATGATTTTCTTACCTACTACTGCGGTAAACAAGCATTGCAACATCATTAGAGAATGTGTAAATTTTTCTTTTATCATATGTACTAATATGTTTTTTTCATTTCTGGACAAAGTGTAACAAAGAGAAATATGATAAATTTAATCTTATGTTGCCTACCGAGTAGTTAAAACTTATTGTATCAAGCTTGTTAAATCAAATATCGTAGATTATTGAAGTTTTGTTTGTTTTACCAAATATTTTAGGATTTGTGCAATCTGTATTGTGAAACTAACAATAAGTTTAAAAAAGGTTTTATTGCAACATAGTTCAAAAGGTAGTGCCAGAGTTTAAGAAATTAGCTATCGGCAAGATTTTTTTGTATTTCGCTATGTTCAACAAAAATGTTGTTAAAAAAGAATCTGAACTATTACATGAATAATCTGTCATGGAGAAGCACCAATATTTGTAACATAGATATTGAAGAATACAAGGCTTAAAATATTAGAAATGTAAGCGTTTAACTTGATAAAATGACAAATTCAACTAAAGCCAAAAAATATTAGACATCTAATTGTCTGAATATGACCAAGAAAGATAAGTTATTAATGGAAATACGTTTTTACTGCCTTTTACAGGGTAGTACATGGGTTGGCGCTGAATTAACAAAGATTAAAAGCTTCTTACGAAACTAAAAAAAGGTCATAAAAGTTTTTGCTCTCAACTTCAAATACTTATGACAAATTCTTAGTCAATCTTATTTTGATATTTTGATTTTATACTGACCCAAAAGTCATTGGCTCCGTATTATACACTTTAGTTATTTTATACCTTAACTATAGTTGTAACAGGCATGTCTGAATGAATTTTTTATACTTTTGCTTTTAATATGGTTGCAGAAGATTGATTAAACGTGGCTACAATGGTCTTAGTAGAAGAAAAAATCTTTGTACTTCGATGCCTGCTTTGTTGAACATGGAGAAAACCAGAACGAATGTATGAAAGGCAGTATCGATATAGTCCAGAAACAAAGTCATTATATCTCTTAAACTATGAATTTTCTTTCAATTATGCTTGTTTTTCTTCAATATCTCCTTTTTGTTGTAAGGTTTTGTAATAAAAACATTATAAATTTTTCATATGCACAATTATAAAAAAATTAGCTTTATTATAGTATATTATTTGTTTTTAATTTATGAATTACTAACATTTAAAATACTCATTAATACAATACAAAAGAAACCTAAAAAAAACTTTGTTTGACCTTACGTCTCTTACGTTTTGAGATCACATAGTCGTACATACAATAAATATAGGCCGCAAAGTAATGTTTGACTTGAAAACTAAGATTTATTTTGCACAGGATGAATTTTTTAACAAGAACAAATCAAAGTTTATTAAATTTCAATCACTCGGGTTACGTAAAGTATATCTGTATGAACGAATATTTACAAAGGAAATGTGGGTACTTTTATTTTTAAATCAGTTATTAATTTATCTCGTAATGAAGAAGAAATTATTGTTTGTCAAGATGTCGACCTACTTGTGCTCGTACCTCAGTTTTTTAAAAGAATATCAAATTTTGACTGAATAAAGATGTAAGTTGGCAACTAATGGCTTAAGACCCATGTATTAAAGTATGTATACTAGACAAAATTATTTTTTTTTAAACTGGTTGTGCAGTTGTACTTATTTAAAATAAACGTAACTGATTAAACTAAAAATTTACAACTAATATTACAACTGTACATCATTGAGAGTTAATACAACAGTTCGTACAGTAAAAACAAGTTTTTTAATTTTTGAAATAGTAACTTACTATTCTGGTGTATGTCCTGGAAACAAAAACAGAAAGCACGAAGAACATAAAACTTAACACCACTTGAAAAATTAAATTCTTGTAAATACGAAATTCTATTGAGGTTCTCAATGTAACGTTACAAAAGCAACTGATACTTCAATAGACAAGGTGATTTCTATAACTTTCAACGACGAAAATAAAAATGTTAATTGCATACTAATGACTTGAGGACGTCTATGTAGTAAGGCAGTTTCGAAATCATTTTTGTTGATAACGTTGGCCAGAAAAGTCATTATGGTTTTTGGTATAAGAAAAAAAAGTAATATGTAGCATTGGTGCTGTAGTTCATTTAAATTTATCTTTTATAATAAGACAACGTTCAAATTAGTAAGAAAAAGATTTCTAATTTTACTTATTAACCTTTAGAAAAACCTGTTTTTTACATATAGTTGAATAATCACCTAAATATAGAGAAAAAATGAAACTACTATTTTCTATAAAAATGCAATGGAATTCCTTATCTAGTATACGTATACCTGTAAACGTACTTAACTGTTGATTGAAAATATGCATGGTTAGAGACAAACGAAGGATATAACAAATACTGTTTTGAACATTACATTGCTTTTGTAAGAAAAAGTAACAAAAATATGTAAAAGAAAGTTAGAGACATTAAACTTAAAAAATCAGTCTCTAAACGAGTTTAAGCACAATACGTAAGTAAGCCTATACCAACGTTGAATTAAGTATTTGATCAAGTATGAAACTATATCCCTAGGTAAAAGAAAACTAAATCTTAGTACACCTCTTTAAAAAATGTCAGAAGATGAAGCTTGTAACAAATCAGAAACTAAGTCTTACTACAAGTCTTTAGCCATGTACTGGTAAAAAACCATTGTGTCAATTAAAACAAATGATGTTCCTCTACCATACTCAGTTAACTCACATTGGAAATGTTGTACATCAATATCGTGAGGTTTTCACCCATACACAATACAAATTTTTAATTGTGAAATGGATAACTCTAAACAGATCCACTAAGAATTAAGCAGCATTCTTTAGATTAAAATATATCTGGAAATGAATGTATTTTGTAATGAATTTTTACATAATGAAACCGAATGTGGTAGGCAAATGCAAATCCATATAGATATACAATACTTTCTTAGTTAAATCATAATGTGACATCTAGGGTGGCGAACACTACAACGTGTGTCATATTACTTATTATCTCCTTAGAGTGAAGACAAGAAAATAAGTTTCTTTACACATGTTAAAGTTTATGAGAATATCATTTAAA
Organism: Copidosoma floridanum; assembly: GCF_036245765.1. Taxonomy (NCBI): domain Eukaryota; kingdom Metazoa; phylum Arthropoda; class Insecta; order Hymenoptera; family Encyrtidae; genus Copidosoma; species Copidosoma floridanum. The sequence goes on along the minus strand of NW_028321912.1, from coordinate 5,129,310 downwards.
GTTTTCAAAAAACTCTATATTATTCTCCACCAACGCATTACGAGCACAGTCGCTGTTGGCTTCTTTTTATACAAGAACAAAAGTTGTCCTATCGTCACAAATTCCGCATAAGATTTTTTTACACTTGAAACCCACTGTTTATCCTTTTACGTGTTTTTCAAATGTTTTCTTTGAATTCATTGCTTTTAATACTTATTTCACAGTATAATTAAATTCATGTTGCAATATTGTGTAAATCATAGTATACGAATACCACACTGTCTCCGACATAAAAATCAAATCGAAACATTAATATTATTTCGTAAAAAGTTTTTTAAATTTGTTAATACGCACTTGGCATAGTTTTAATTGTGTTCTTTAAGAAAACTAACCTTATCTACAATAGATAAAGATGTAGATAACTAATGAGTTTCGTGGCAACTACTGTAGTAAACAAGCATTTCAACATCATTAGAGAATGTGTAAATTCTTCTTTTATCATATGAAACTAACAAGTTTTAAGAAAAGTCTTACTGTAATATTGTTTAAAAGATCGTGCTAGAGTTGAAGAAATAAGCTATCCACAAGATTTTTCTGTACTTCACCATATTCAACTGACGTATTATCAAAAGAGAGTCTGCAATAGCACATATCCGTCATGGAAGAACAATAATATTTGTAACAAAGGTGTACAAAATAAAAAGCTTACAATAATAGAAATTTTATCGTTAAACTGCATTATAGGACTCATTGAAAACCAAATTTAAAAGAATTAAAAGTTTTTAAAAAAAAAAAAAGGTGAGAAGGACTACCATAAGCGTTTCTTTCTTAACTTCCAATACTCATGACAAATTGTAAGTCAATATTTTTGATCAAAAAATTTTTTGGTATTTTTTTATACTGATCCAAAAATCAGTGTAGATCGACAATGTTGAAATATTGACTTCGTGGTGTACTTCACCCGACTGACATAACAGATACAATTGTAACAGACTTGTCAGAATAGGTTGTATATGCTTTTTGGTTTTAATATGGTTGTAGACCATTAATTTAACGTGCCTACAATGAATAGAGCAAAAAGAAAAAATTTTGCACTCCAATGTCTGCTATGTTGAACTTTTTGAAAACTCGCGCGATTAGGTGAACAAGTACGTCTGCTACCCACGTGACCTCCTGACCTCCTGGACACTATTTATTTATTTCCATCACAAATATCTCGCTAAAATGGTCCTTTATCCACAATTTTTAATAGAGCATATTACAGAAGAAGACTTCATCTACAAAACGTATATATTCAGTCAGCTAGGACATTTAAATTAGGTTTATTATAAACTAAAACAAATTGTTTTTCACGCTGCCCCATAGGAACACGTGCTAATAGTTACAACTTTGAGCTCGAATTTCTCAAAATTTTGACCAATTCGAAATATAATTTAGTCCATTATTAAATTCAGTAGACTTTTATTTACAAGAAATAATATATCTCTGTTTGGGGACTTTCATGAATGACCCCCCTTAACCTTGGAGATCAACGGAAGTACAACTCTATACCGTTACGCCACCGCGACCACTAAGAAGAAAATTGTACTGGGAGAAGGCAGAAAGATAAGTAGATACGATGCTGAAGGGAGCTCTCTCTTTTTCCCTTTAGTTGGAACCGGCAAGGACGAAGGTCTTACACACGCGACGCGCTCTTATCTCGTTTTGCATAAATAAAGAAGTTGATACTAGTTCCTTGACTATTTACTTCGAGCACACCCAAGACCATAGAATCCCACGTAACACTATACTTTTGACACTTTCTAATTTTTCGCCACAACTGATTTAATTTGGCCAATAAATTGATTTTCAGACACTTGGAATTAATTGTTTAGTATTCCAGAGTGAACAAGAACACTGTCAATTTTTTTGCAGCCTCAAATTTTAATTAAATGCAGATACGGTGAAACTCAGCAAAAGATTGTAAAATTATCTATTAATAGTTTTTTTTAAAGGATGTTTTTTGGAAATTGCGTTGTCAAACATATAACTGAAAAACTTTTTTCACACAACTCAAGTTGTGTTTGTTAGCTTGTTACGAATATAAAAGTAAAAACGATTTACAATTTTTAATCTTAACTAATCATTTGTACTATTAGACATTCATTAACTGTTTTCTAAATCTTTCGCGAATTCAAATCAGTCTCTTATTATCTAGTTGAATGTGGATGTAAATTTTTCTCCTAACGTTAATATATTATAGATTCTAGTAATGTACTAGTGGTGCACATAACAAAGCAAAGACTTTGATTTATAGTCTAAAGTACTCTAAAAACCAAAAGTTATGGTGTTAAAAGTGTTATTCTTTGTAGCAGATATATTTATGTCATAAATGTAAAAATTTAAGTTAGGAATGGTAAAAAAGAAAATCATATCTTAATTTTTACTTAATTCTCTTATATGTATTACCCCTATTTTTCGAATTATTAAAGACATTGATACATGAAAATCTAGATAACGATTCTTCCTTATAATGACCTCAAAATTATTTTATAATTCAAAATACCTACGATAGAAGAATTAACGATTTTCTCGCTTGAAGCAATTTTTTCTTGGGCTCAAATTTTTTTTCACTCCTTTTTTCAAAGTCTTACCTGTATTTTACCTCGTTTTTAATTATGGAACAATGATCTAACGCCCAAGGATAAGACTTTATCCAGGTCTTATTATTTTAGTATAGTAGAATGAGTTTTTCGGCCCAGAAAATTCTGACTATCTCGATTCTGACTATCTCGAAAAAAAATAGGTTACCGCAGTGAAAACCAAAAAAAGGTCCTTCCGAAAAATGGCCATTAAAAGTTGTTAGTCAACGTAGGTCCACTTTTCAAACGTCTTTTGCTTTGTCTATATTTACTTTACTACTTTTAAAAACGTCATTTATTTTAACTTGTTAAAAGTATTGTAAAATTGATTTTAAAAAATGGCTTTTTGTTCTCCAGTCAGTGGAATCAGCGGCTCGAAAAGCCGCCGCTGGAGCTCTCGCTCATTTTCTACATACACGTTCTCCTCAAGCACGTTCAAAAAGAAATGTGCTTTTTTTGCAACCAATCTGTGAGATACTTCTAATGAGCAAAAATAAATGGCATTTTAGATACTTGTAATGTTAATATAGACAAGGCGAAAGACGCTTGAAAAATGTACCTATGTTGACTAACAACTTTTTTATGAACATATTTCGGAAGGACTTTTTTTTGGTTTCGCTGCAGTTCGCAATAAGTTTAAATCCGATTAAGCTGAAATTTAGATGTGTGATGAGAACAATGGTATATGTCTTGTGTTAACATTTCAGCTCTAAATATTATAAATAATGCGAGTTATTAAATATCGAAAAAATGGCTCAAAACAGCCGTTTTTTGCGATTTATGAAAAAACAGCTAAACCAATCTGAACACAACACGACTCATTTTGTTCGTCTTAAAATCACATATCTTTTTTACGCTTTCTACACTTTTTTATGTACGATTCGTCGGTTTTTTCTTCTAGACGCGAAAAATATGTTTTGACCGTTTTTGCCATTTTTTAGGGGCTCTTGCTGACATTTCTACTTGTTAAATTCTGTTTTAATTTGTTGTAATACATTAAAACAACTACCCTTTTTTTTCGAGATAATCAAAATTTTGGGGATTCGTTATGATTTTTTACTGATTCTACCATACTATTTATTACATTTGGTATTTAGTGTAACTTTTTAAATGAATAGGAAGAAATCGGACACGTTGTTATATGACCTCGATATTTAATAGAAAAATGTCTATGAGATAAACATTAAATGAAAATATTTCTGTTTTTAGTCGTCAAAAATTTATTTTGTTTGTTAGTAAATAATTAATTTGGTGGTATGACTGATTTGATGACGCATTTTTCCTTATTGGCTTTCAGAAACTCTTTCTGAAAAAGAAGAAGAAACAATGCTATATCATTAATTTTTCTCGTATTAAATGAAAAAAATAAATCACTTACACCACAAGTCAATACCTTTTTGGGATGTCTGAAGTGTTTCTTACAATGTTGGGCTGCTTCAGACAAACAGTTTCCTATGTTAATGCATCAAGGCCAACTCCTTAACGTTTGAAAAGAACAAGACTATTGAAGTACATATGTTTCCAAAACTGTGCAGATTTTGGTATCATCAACAAATGCACCAGTATTTTATTGTACTATCAAAATATGCGTAGAAAAAATTTGTATAAGTGTTAGATTATGTAACTCATGTTGTGTATTGTGTAAATAGTAAAAATCAAAAACTAGTATATAATTGAACAGCAACATCTATAAAACAGGTTTTTTCAAAATATTATGCATTATGTTAAATATTTCCAATAGTGCATACCTAATAAAGATTCACCATTAGGATTCAAATTTAAATATCAGCACTATTCATCAACATATTTCCTAAACAAGGAGAGTAAGCTTTTACAAAAACGAAACACAGCTACAGTTATCTAGTTAATCAATTTTTTTATTTTTTTGTTTTTTTTTTTTATAAAAATGGACACAAGATTGTACAACATTTTTTATTACCGATACCAATTTGAAAGTCAGCAACGTCGTGTTATTTATGCAAAACGTAAACAAATACGCTGTAGGTATAATCAGATATCATATGCCCTAGTTTTTGCTACTATATGTTTATTTGACCAGCCTGATATCAATTTTTTCAATATCTGCGTTTCCAAGATTGGCTTTTAACACTCAGAATAATTAGATTTATTTAATTTTTCTATTAATGTATATAACTATTGGATGAGTTAGTATCGATTAAAGACAGTCTAAGCGTTGACAACCCCAATGTTTATCATCTACTCTTATTTTTTCAAATACTAGCCAACTTCTTGAATCTTTATAAAGATCGATAGAAATGCCTGAAAGGGATAAATATGTACAACTCTTCTTCTAAAGCTATGCTTATTCTTTACACAGGTGCGTAAATGGCTAAGTTGAAGTCCTAGTAGTTATACAGTTTTTAGTTTTTATTCGAAATAGAAATACGTATTAAGAAACGTGTGCTACTTCTCTACATAATTATGATTAATACATTCTCTTAGTCGAAGAAAGACTGCATAGTTTACTTAATTATTCGAGGATATACACAAGTGTCTTTGGTGTAGGAATTGGTTTATTTGTCACCGTTTTTTTTAAAGTTTTTGGACTTCTGCGTGATGTCATTATAAAAATCGACAAAAATGGTGTGATGTAAAAAATCAGAGAAAAATTGTAATATCAGATCATAACAACTAAATTTACGACACCAGAACTTGAAAAAATATAAATCTTTATAAACTCCCACAAAAAATCTAACAGAATAACTAATCATATTAAAAATACAAGCAAAAAATGTCTCTATAGTAAATAAATTACAGATTGTTCCTGCAAATTAGTAAATTGTACTTTTATAGACACCTTATTCAAAATATTAAATAAACTATTACTTAACAAGCAATAAAATATAAGTAGTGAATAGTAATGAGTAGTACTGCTTGAGTAATTTTGTTTTACTACCGCTTACAAAAAATTATTCCTATTATTATTTCAGCAGAAGGTTCTACTTTAAGTTGGTTACAGAATTTTTTCAAAGCAATTTTATTTGAAGGGCGTCTTAATAGACTAGAAAATTGCAACTTTTATTTTGTGTACTACAACTCATGGAAATAGTTTATATAAAATTATTTAACAAAAATATATTTCACTGTGAATGTGTGAATAATTTGCAATAATACGTAGGAAGGATATTTTAACTTGAAATTAAACATAAAAAAAACCTGATTATGGAATATTTCATATTCACTATAGAATACGTATTGTGTAAGTTCGTACAATGACGAGTTTGAAAATTTTAAATAGGACACATACGACAATTTTCAGAATATTGATTTAAATCTCTTAAAAAATGTAAAACCTGTGCTACGATAAATGTTATATTTATATTAAATAAACAAACTACAAACTTACTGATAACGGCTCTACTGTCTAATGATCGAGAGTAGAAATAAACGTAAAAGAGGGTGTAATGGCCGTAGAGAGGACTGTATAACCAATGATATTCTGAATTAGATTTTTTGGTAATGCTCCTCGTGTCCTGGTGATGCTGCGATGGTAAAATCGGACCTGGTATGCCTGTGATGGATCAATCTAAATGAGTGATACACTAAAACAGACTCCTTAGCACTGATAACCGATACAGGTACGCTAGAACGAGTGACTTGTCAATAATGACTTAAAACTTATTGAACACAAGTGTAAAGTCTAATCATATGCGGTTGGAGGAACAGTGACTGGTGAGCTAGAAAATAAATAATCCGGTAGCGCGTGGCTCTTGGACTGTGGATAACACGACTATGAAGAAGAGCGAGCCAGAATGTGTACGAGTGCGAGAAAGCGCACAAAAGTAGCTACTCTTTTGTATTTAGAAATTTGGAAAAAGATAGTGTGGGCTCATTATACCGTGAGTTTAGTGATATGGTTTCGGAGAACCGTACTAATTACTAATTGTACGATTGGCTCTGCGCACGACACATGAAAACGTACTCACTGGGAGACTTGGATGAGATGAGTAGAGTGACTAATTATAGTGTCGATTACAATAATTTTAATAATGACAATAATTACAAAAGTTATTAAAATGATAATGATAATACTTTACAATTATTATTGATGAATAAGTAACACAAGTAATAAATACTAAAGTCAAACAAACTTTTGCAGTTCAACACAAATAATTGATGCTTATTCGTCTATACGATGTACACTTACGATACCTTATATTTGTTGGCACAGTTTGTCAACGTACGGTCATTGATACCATGTAAGCTATGATGTAAATGAGGCTGCGTGTCACTTAACATGTCATGTGTAAAAAGGCTTTGGAAATATGAAGTACTTTAAGTTGTACGAGTCTTCCGGTGACTTATATACAGATTTCCACATCCTAACTTGGGCTTTGGCACTTTATCAAAGCCAAGATAGGGAACAAACTGTTGATAGAAAAACATCAGTTAATCCATAAATATAGTATGGGCAATACGTCAGTTGTACCAAATAGTATGAAAGAAGTGCATAAATATTACATCCTTTAATTGTACGAGGTGCTTGCGTTTGAGACTAAGGCTAATGATTTTAAATACTGTAGTAGTTTTAATCTCAAGCATTAGAATCTTGTGTAAGAAAATCTTGTGCTTTTTTGTTAATATCTAGTAAAATTAATAAGCCGTTTATTCATGTTTTGTACCGTCGGCTGGTTTTTTTGCATTTGTCACCATATAAAGCTAATGTTAACGTTAAGTTATAAATAACTATCGGATTTGCAGTAAATGAAGCTACGGTGTATAATGTAATATGTTTTTGTGTTGTTCAGCCATGCATGTTAAATCAGATTTTCTTTACTTTACTTACAGATAAACCTTAAAATAACGTAAATCTTCAATTGCATCATGCAACTTTTGGGGGGTACGTGTGATAACATATTAGATATTACTTTTTCCTGAGGCAAAAGAGAAAAACCGTTGGCTACAATGTGCTATGTCGCAATACCATACACAAACAAAGTAATTAGAATAATTATGTTTCGGAGAATATATTAGCTATTGGTTTTGTTATCAGGTGTATATTATTGAGTTTCGTGTAAGTCAGTAAATAAGAATAGTAGAGTCCGATAAGCAGAAGTTAAAATTGTTCTAACTATAGCTTTTTTATTCCTTGTGAAACGCTTATTTTTTTAAACATTATTAATAATCATGAAAAAAGAATTACTATGAATGATCCTATGAAAGCGTTGCTTTGTATATAGTCAGAGTTCTACAAAAAAAATTTGTGACGTTAAAATTTAAAATAGGTTGAAAAATTTAATTTTTTTGTACATTACACGTACAGTTGTATAAATGGTTTATACTTTTATATATATTAGATCAATACAACTTTTTTTCATGTAAATCAGATAGCAAAGATATTTTACTATTTACAAATAATACTTTTCCACTTAGTTTGATTAGGTTTTAAAATTTTGTAACATGAAGTTGATCGAACAGGTGTAAATATTTCTGACAAATCTAATGAACGGTGTATTACTTCATTTTTACAGGAGTCGGCGAGCATAAGTATTGTATAAGCAGATAAACAGGATTATCAGGTGTAAAAAAAATATACGATGCATAAAAGGGAATTATTTTTTTTAATTTTAAATTTAGTTTTTAAGTATAAGATATATTTCTATATTTAACTGTCACGTGCAAAAATTTTACAGTCACCTTGCATTTTGAATTGATTTAAAGAAACTTGACGATCAGTAGATTTCGTTTTAAAAACACTTTAATTTTTTTTTTTGTAAAAATAACTATAGATTAAATTTATTAGACTCACAACATGAGTAGATGGATTCACTTCTTAATACTAAATTATCATTCATTATTTTTAAAGTATTCATTATATTAATATCTACCTTGTTTGGACCATAATTAGTTTTTATATAATAGTTATTTACATATGCAAAAATAAGTGTACATCAAACTCATACAAGTCCTTTTTATCAAACGGACTCTCATAAGTATACTTGTAAGTTGACGATCCTTATAACTAAGTACACTTACGATGCTCATACAGTTCTCTATATAAAATCTTCTCTACAGTTTTAATGTAAATAAAAAAAAAGTGAGGGAATTGTCTGATAATTTTTATCGAGATTCAAATACCTAGTTTAAAAAATGCAGTTTCTTATGTATCGTACTAAGACATCGTTATGTGTATTATTTAACAAAATTTAGTATTATTGAACTTAAGCATATCGTTACACTCATAAGAGAAAATTCAGTGAGCACTGATTCCTTATACATGAAAACTTTTCTCCTGTTTATTTTTACGATTATGTAAAAAATATCACTTAGCAAAACCCTTATAATAAGGTACACCGCGGCTTTGAGCAGGCGTTATATATATTATCAACCATCTAATACAGCACTCACTAGATTGATTGTTCATTATAACGACGTTTTAAACAAATGCTGTAAAATTAAAGCGAAGCGAAAATATCAATGATTCAGTACTCGATGCAGGAAAAAAGTATTAAATGGATCAATTCATTGTTTATTATTTATAATTTTCTAAAGTAACGTTTTAAAGTAATTTAAATGATAATCGAGGAGGCACAGGTATTAGGAATTTAGGTCCACATTGATTTTAGATGATAATATTATTGAAGGAACACAGGTAACTATTAAAATGTATAATATACGTGAATAATATAATAATTTATACATCATAACTATTACTCATTTGTAAAACGGAGAGATAATTTACACAACAAGTACAGCCAATCATTTAATACACGTATTTGTATTTTAAAATACTAGTAATACCAGTCAATTTTTTGATATTAAAAATAAATTCTGCAAATAAAATACAGTCTGACCACTACAATTATAAGCATGTGTGGTCGCTTTCTTTAAATGCTTCTTTGGTACAAGGCTGATAGCAGCGTACGTGATCGAAGGGTCTAAAAATGCTACCATAGAGTATATATGTATATGGCGGAACAAATGACAAATGATAAATCTCGATCTGTTGATAACTGTAAGAAGAAGATCCGTATGCAGATGCTGTAAATGTTAAGTTCGTATTTAGTTATTACTTGGTATAGAATTAAGAGAAATATATAACTGTTATGACCAGGCTCACATTACTCTTGTCAGGGTATGTTTGCTTCCACTTTTTGTATACCATCAGGAGCCGCAGGAACTTGTACATTGTTTTGTATATAAACAACAGGTGCTATGGATGGAACTTGTGCATCCACATTCTCTGGATTTATTCAAGATGTCCATTGATTGGAGCTGCAGCAATCACTTGACCTCTATTTCAAATGTTTCGTTGTCTTCCTACTCTTCGTGGTTTGTCCACTTCTTTCTCATCAGATTAGGCTAATCAAGACGTCTTGTCATAATGGCAGCTGATTATTCAGCAATGCATCATCATTTCTTTGCTGTTCATTTGTCCATTGCTCTGCTGTGGCATTATCTGAATTTGTATGAAATTATTGTTAGAAATCTCGTATTATGTAAAAAATAAATAATATACCGATACGATTGTATGCTAAAGGGATTAGTAATATGTCATATGGATGATTATTAGGAAAATAATGATGACGACGATCGTCTCTTGCTTCGAACTCAGGATTTTGTGTTTTATTTAGATTCCAGAAATTATTTTGAAAACGTATAAATGTCGTCTAAATAAACCGCAAGTCACGACTTAGCGTTAATAATTACATAACATATAAATTTTAATGAGAAGAAACCAATTTGTTGTCATTACGTAGGAAAAGTAAAAAAAAAAAATTAATAATGTTTTTTACGTCAATTGTGCATTTTTTCTTTCTTTACGCATGTTGTTTTTTTTTTTTTAATTTGTTTTTACCACTTAAGGTAGTTGTTTCCTAAATAAAAAGTATCTAAAAGGGTACGAAATTTTCAGAAAAACTAATATACGCGTCGAGAAATATGTGTAAAAAATTTTAGACCTATTTACCACGTCATTACTGAAATATCCTCGTCAAAAAATCACTTTTTTAACATAAGAGCAATGGTGCCAACACTACATAGCCCCATGATTTTAAAAAGTGTATTTGAAATTTAAAATACTTGACTTGGCTTCTTTAACTAAAATAATATTGCCACTTCATTCCACATAGTTATTACTTTACTCAAGATTTTTTATCCTCTATTTACAGCTCATTCGTTGACAGAAAAAGCAATTTATAACCATATAACAGGTAGAAAAAAATGTGAAAGTACCAGAAAATGATGTATTGGTGAAAAACTTGTTTCTCAAGAAACATGTATTTGTACGGATGTGTGTTAGTTAAATGTAAAAGTTTTATTTGCTAATTCTTAAATAATCAAAGGCGTGCAAACTTAAACCTGTCCGTTACACAATGATTATAAGTTTTTTAACAAATATTTCACAAATTTGTTTGTATCCAAAAATTTAATTGATAAATTTATAATCTATACCTACAGACAATTAAAACAGTTTTATTCTAAGAATCGAATTAGGTTGGAAAAGAATTTGATAAGATTTACTTTTTTACTAAAAACTCGATTGCAACAAATAAGTATAAAACTAACAATAGACTCACATGGATAAAAAACAACGAAAGTAAATGTCTTAATACATTTATTTCAGCTTCGAATGATACTGTTATGAAGAATCTTTTAGGTATACTCTTATCTGACTTTGTTATACATACACTTAAATTACGACAAAACTTAGTCATATTGACAAAAAAATAAGATGGATCTAGGTGTCAAAACACTATTTTTTAAAAGTTACAATAAGTTAATTGCTTGTTATTCAGATAAGGGCTTTTCTGTAATTGTCATCCCTGCATCTCAATACCACAAAAAGGTTGAGAATGTGGTGTATGATCCTATTTATTACCAATCTTTTAAACGTGATCCATTACCATGTTTTTAAAAACTGTCTAGAGAAGAGATTTTACCATTTCAAGCTATCTAATAACAATGAGAAGAACTTTTCGAAAAATACTAAATCAGTACGTTTTGTAGAGTCAAATTTTTAAAATAACAAATAAATTTAATATAAACATGACTTTTCACTACGGTTCGATGACAAAATCAATTTAAATTTTTTTGAAATATAGTTTTCACTGGCAGTTACATGTAGCATTGTGTGATTTCAATTTTTTTTTTTTTTTTTTTTTTTTTTTTAATAAAAGATTTTATTTCAACTTGTTTCGTCTTAAATTCTTATAAGAATAAGAAATTAATCACATTAAATACGATGAACATAATTTTTAACTTGAAAAAAAAGAAAAAAACCAAAACCTATTTAACGAGGTTAAATAAATCACGATGCAAAAATGCTGATGTTAATAACAAACTTAAGTTTGGCTGTTGTAAGAAAATTTTTAAAAAAACTTATGTTTACCCACCTTGTCCCATGTAACACGTGTTCCGAACCTCTGCCGTTTTTCAGGCCCCAGTGAAAATGCAAACTCTCCAGCTCGAACTTGTCATTTTCCTTCAGCAAAGCACCAAAAATGTACGGTGTACGTTTTCTTATCGATTCATCCTTAATTTTTAATACGACTATAATAGATAAGAAAATTTTGATTAAAATAAAAAAAAAAGATTTGATCACCATAAGTATTATCATCTCATCAAACTGAGGGTGAGAAAGCAAAGTCAATTAGTTTATTACTTACCCGTGTGTCCATTATTCCTCAGTGTCAATGGGGGTTGTAGATAATCATGGTAACCAATCATTTCCAGAGCTGGAAGTGGCAAGGCTACAGACCGACTCGCAGCTATTGGTATCGGTGATTGTAAGCCCCCTGCGCATAGCGGGTAATTTCTGACCCAGCGATCCTGACCTAAAAGTCACTTAAAATGCTGAAACCCTTTCATTTTCATCATAATATTAATTCTTTCATTAAAACCAATATAAAATAACCATTAAAATCACCTGACTGAGAGTAATCGAAATATGACCCTGGCTTGGCGTGATCTGAGGGATTGTGAATACATGAAACACTTTCATTGAAAATACAATGTAACAAATAATCCTAATCAATTCACATGACACTAATGTATATGTACCTAATAAACAACGGTTCATCACGAGAAAAACTATTAACGTTAATCTCATGTTTTTTGTCACTTGTTGTCTGCCTTCCCTTTCATACGAACTTGTGTACCTGTAATGCCTATAAAATTTTTTTCACGGATAACCTTAACTTTGAGCAACCCACGTCCGACTCTTTCATTTGAAATAAGACGACGATTAAAACGTTTGTTATGCCTTTACGACAATTGAAACGTTTGTTATGTAACTTGGTAACTTTAGTTGTCGTTTCGATTGAAAAACAGTGGTGTCCACTTTGCGTCACGATTGCGCTACGCAGAATAAAGCATTAGCGTAAAGCTATGCCCCACTAAACACTTGTGGCTCGTGTGCGTGTCACGTCCTATGTTTCTGCTCTCAGTTTCCTATGAGCGTTAATAATGGGTCATTAGATTTTATCTTTTGTTATCCTCGGCACGCGACGATTTTTCTGCACTTAAACAAACCTTTAGTTACAGATCATTGGATTGCAGGTGCTTTTGTGGATACTTCATTGCGACCATAAATGTGCATTTGTATTTTTAAGTTTTCAGAAATAATCAGAAATTCTTACAGTGTAGAAATTTGAAGTTGAAGAAAATGATACTATTGAATTGATGTCAGCAGAATTTAGAATGGTCTAGTGCAAAAACATCATAATGCTCGGTCAAAAACAATTATCTCCCTTTCAAAAGTACAAAAAGGCCTATCATATCTATGTATTTCGATACTGCAAAATAACGAAATTATAAAATTAACACGTTGGCTTCACACGTTACTGCAACTAAAATGTTTGATGACAACGAATTGCAGCAAAGTATTAAAATTAAAAAAAAAAATGCATACAAAAAGTAAGTATGCAAAAAAGTTTTTAAATTTGAATAATTTGATGCCCTACTGCAAGTTACTGGGACATGAAATTACTATTTTTTTCAAATAAAAAAAATTTTCAAGTGCAAAAAAACAGCTGACGATTTGCAGAAATCAGCTGATTATTCAGCAGAAAAATCAGCGAACATTTTTACCAGTGTTACCGATGCATCCGCATTTACAGAAATAGATAAAATAGACTATTTAATATTTATATTTTTACTAGCAGCCCCCCGTCTCGGCTTCGCCCGAGACTTACTAAATAAAACACCGCAGTGTGTTGACACGTAATGTGAAACATTTTTAGTTAGAAAATTTTACACATATTCCCGATACATCTCAGAACAAAAATCTTCTTATAAAAAACATATTTTTTCGGAATCCATATAGTTTATTTGGTCAAATAATGAGTTGTACAAATTCAAAAAAATAATTATGCTGAAAAGTACCGTGCGTTCTTTATGCCATAAAATAATCGATGGCTATAAGAAGTTGTTGATTTGGTTTCTTCTGTGTAATTCACGAAAAGGGCTATTTTTTAAAGCTGTTAAGATTTAAAACCCCCAAAAAATTTATATTAAAAAAAAATTGTTTTTTCTCATATCTCACAATTTTATTACCAGAGAAACAAAGTCCTGGACCTTAAACCCAACATTTTTATTGCCACAAAAACACAAATACATTTTCTACTCATTAAAAAATCTGAAGTAGGATCTTTAAAGACTTCAGAGATTGCTGTGAGGGTACAATGAAAAGCTGATCTCTCACGTAATGGACTCTTAAGTTGACGATTTTGACGCTGCTGTTTCAATCTCGATAAATTTTCTGCGTCAGTTTCTTGACGCCTCAAATTGTATTCATTAGATACATTTGAGGTTTTCTTTCCAATATACCCTTTTGCGACTATTGGTATGCTTACGACTTTTATGACCCCTAAAGGCTATTTTCAGTCAACTTTGTTAATTTTGATACATTTGTTCGCAAGGTAGTTCGACGTCCGATGGCCCTAAAAAAGACCGGTGAGCTTCTTAAGTTAACTCTTTTTTGACTGCAGTTAACAGCAATTGTGACTGCCTGGATACCTCAGGGTGATCTTCTCTGGCTTACTGTTGAAGACCCAGACTGATTGAGAGAAAAATTACAAAGTCCGAAGCTTTGGGGCTAGTTGTAGTGCTCTTTCCCGACGTCTCCCGGTATAACGTCAAAGACGTTGGTGTCTAAAGCACCTTTTTTTATTTTGCAGATTTAGTTGTTTTGGTGATCTTAGATGGGGAGATTGGTTAGTAATACTTGTCCAGTGGAGGCTGTCCCGTTGGCTCAAGTTTTTTTTTCCTTTATAGCTGTTATAGGTTTGCCCAGCGCAGACCTTGGAGAGGATCAGTGATTCCTGGTTGAATGCTTAGAGTCGAGAGGGTAATATAGAGTCGTCGGTCACCGGGTTTTCCAGCCTTGCGAAGAACAACTCCGCAGGTGACGTCTGCCAGTGAATAGCTGACTTGGTTTAATAGTGCCCGTCTTTAGTTAATATAGTCTTTTAGTTGACGAATCGCTTCCGGAAATGGTAATAAAAATGTATTTGTTGGCAAGGTAGTTTACACTTAGGTGGCCCCTAAAAAGAACCGATGAAATTGATGGTTAAGTAAGGAACGTAAATACTTATAATGGCCCTAAAAAGCGCTAGTGGTGAAACTTCCAGGCTATTCTTTATTATATTATTCCTGATGATGAAGAGCTGGCTACGGGTAGCTTGATTCTTACCCTGGGAGTCTCGATGTACGGAGACTGTGATGGAGAGAGGTATGCCGCTGACCAAAGAATATCTCGTCTCGGGTCGTTCCCCGGATAACCAACTGCTCAATTGCTCATCTTTAGACGGGAACATGTGGGTAAGAGCGTTGGGGACGCGACTACCAATAAGGTAGCCGTTGTGGCTTCCCGTGCCCATTAGTGCTGTTTTTCCTTGCTTACATTTGTAGCCTCAAATTCTTTAACTACACCAGGTGGGATGGTGGGACTGCCACCCAACTCTGAAGAGTTGGTGCAGATTGTGCTCTGGCTAGATATGTCTCCTGGTATTCTGGCAGAGACGGCATCGGTTGGAATTAATTTATTTTTCTTTGATCGCACTCGTCGAGATTCAGGGTGAGAAGAGTGTCGTCCGTAACCGGGATACCCAGCTGCAAGACTATCACCAGCATTCTCTGAACAGCTTGATGAGCTGCCGAAGTTCGACTACACAGCTAACGACACGCTCCGGCGTATTATAACCACACTTATTTATTTATGTTGCAGGTAGCTTCGATTTTATGTCGACGCCACCTAGCGGATTTTACTGAACTAAAGTGAAAAGCTGGCGTATTTTTGCAAAACTTTGAGCTCATTTATTGCTATTGTTATTAAATTTTTTAAGATAAAAACTATACTAAAACCATCTAGGAAGTATCATGAATCAGTGTGCAAAATTTCAGCAAAATCGGTTCAGTAGTTTTCGCGGTTAGCGATTACAACGGTTTTAGCGACTTTGCTTTATATATTTGTAAGATTTAAAATAGTGCAAGCAGAAAAAAGAAATTATTAATATTTGCTGCTTTCCATTCATTCTTCTCTCAATTAAAGTAGTCAACCTTGAATTTTTTAGAACTCAACAAATTATTCATAAATAAATACATCACTATAATTTTTAATTTCTGAGGTTTATCATTTACGTCTGAAGTTATAGTCGGTTTTGTGTGATGACTCCCATAAAACTACATGTTTGATTTCTTATCACTAATAAATTCAGCATACTTTATTAACATAACATATGAATTCCGAGAGTTTCAATGGCTTAGTAGTGAGCATGCTAGCCTCCTATAGCTGCAGATACTCGAGGAGTCGTGGGTTCGAATCCCATAAAAAATTATCAAGATTTTTTCGCGAGGTTTTACAATGAGATGAGTACAACACCATTCATCGGAATTTCGAAACAAATAGTCGGTTTTTCTGAACATTTTTGGACCTCCTGGGGCTTCCTATTCAAAGGAAAGCCAACACCTGGCCAGCTCATCGGGTAAAAGTCACTGTTTGTTTTAAAAAGGTCGGTACAGTGAGTTAAATGGTACATTGGAAAATATCTTTTCATTAAACTTGATAATAGCTGGAGTGTACTTAAAATCAGCGCTGCGTCTTGTAAATAGTACCCAGTAGAATGGGTAACCAAGTCATCTAAGAGGAGCTGTGCAACGGGCCCGCATGAAAAACTCGCATACTTGGGAAAACAGAAAGTGGTAATCATGAAAAAAGAACAAGGATGGTACAGATTGGGAGCATAGGATACGTAAAAACCCTGCAGGGGTATATGTTAGAATCTTAATATGATATAATACAATAATATCAGAATTTCGGAGGTTTTTATCATTTTAATACAAATCACCCAAGCCTTTTTAAATTTGGAGCTGTAGTATACATAAACATACATACGTTTATACATGTTAGAATCTTAGTATAATAAAATACAATAATATTTAAATTTCAGAGGTTCTCATCATTCTAATACAAATTACCCAAGCATGTTAAATTTACAGTTGTAGTATACATAAATATACGTATATGTACATACGTTTATACCTATATATTTTCTGCCTTTAAAGTTTCCAACGTTCTGAGAGTGCCTTGTGAGGAACAAAAGAAAACGAAAATAATTATGCATATAACTCAATTTGAGTTCAAGCTGACACTCCTTAAAACAAGCTGTTTGGTTTACTAGAATGTATGTAACGTGGGTATTAGACCAAATTGCGCCTGAAACATAACTACCTTGCCAAGTTCTACGTATATCACAACACTTATTAATTGTATAGTGCACCAAAGTCTGCAAATTATCTGAGCCGCCTTATCAAAGCCACCGACACCGCTTTTTTTCTGGAGGGTATAAAAGGCCCATGCCAGCCCACGTTAATCACTTTTTGCCTTCAGCAATGAATCTGGCACGTTGGCTAGAGAGCTCTGCTCTTTAAAGCGCTGCTGTACATTTTATGATAGCGCAACAAATAGCAAAGTTGTATCTACGCATTTTATTATTACTTTTTATGTTACAACTTTGATATTACATACTACCTACTCTGACTAAACGGGTGACGAAGAGACTACTGCACTCTCCTAGTTTTCCCCGTTCACCAGTAACTTCTCTCTGGTGTTACTCGGGCAATGAGCGAATCTCCGGGGCAGTGCGAACCGGTGTTATCCTCTAGGTGAGGTAGCTGGTGAATCAGCGGATTTTTAGGGCAGTACGAACTGAAGTGATCCCGGGGCATTGGTTAATTACCGAACCTTAAGGTATCATGAGAGAGTAGGTAAATTAATACATAATAATATCAATAATCTTGGGACGTTGTGTATCACGAGTCAGGGGCATTGTGTATCCTTATTAATCATCTCCTGGAGGGTCATAAAACACGCTAATTATTCAAACATACTACCCATGCTCCGTGTATGAAGAAGTCTATATAGTGTTTTACTTCTTAATTTCCATAGTATAGCGAAATAACGTAAATTCATAATTCTCAAATTGTTTCTATCGATTTCAGTTCTTACTGTAATAAGGCTGTTGCAATCATCATTTTTGAAAAAATTTGAAACTAACTCTAAGTATTTATCAGACCCTGCTAAAGATTTAGCAAAATGTTCACAATTTCTTCAATATTAATTATTATTAATCACGCTAAGACATTCTAAGGAAATCTTCAGAAATCCTATATTCACTTGGTATCTAAGATGTACTTGGGTTTTTCATATTCGTCAATTTGAATCTACTTAATTTGTACACTTCTGGCTGTATAAGCCATAAATCGATAATCGACAAGGTTGTTTTATATCCCATAACAACTTCGTCAACTAAGTCTTCCTTACTGATTGCAAGCATTTTAAACTTCATATGTGTATTATAACACTTTTTAATCTGTGCAATGTGATTTACTTCTTCGAATTTAGAATTCAAATTTTTTATTCAATGTTTACCACATCAAATTATAAAATACACGATTTAGCAAAGAATTAGAACAAAGTAAAGACAAAAGTTTAAACTTGACAGGTGACTTACGCCTTTTCGTTTGAACTGAATTGGAAAGAAATAAAGAAACATTCCTGGTTGGCATCTCTGTATGGGCTTTAATAATTATTTCATTCTTACTTTTTCAGTAATAAGATGTCATAATAAAAATCCATTGATGATATTGACAGCAAATACACTAATTAAAACCTTAATTGAGTCTATTCGTAGGATAATAATTACATAAGGTCATAGATGTAATGTCATTGTATTTATTAGGGAACTCGTTCACGAAGTAGATATTACGTTTGGAAAAAACATGTCGACGCGCTTTATTTGAATCTCAGAATCTATTAGGTATTTCCTCAATTACTAATAGTTAAAAATTACATATACGGTATAGCAATCAACATTACCTCATAAAATGCACAAGTTTTTTTATTATTACTTGACTTTGCGTTGTGATCCTTTACTTCATTATATTTTTTTTTTAATTTGTCCATTTTGACGTACTTACATTTACTTGCAGTAAACTTGTAACCTTTTCGACTTATTCTGGCAGAGAAAATTTTATAAAATTGTCTTTTAGTTAACCAATTTTTTTCAAATAACTGCTGATTCTGCTCATTACGGCGATACGTATTTTTTGACAATCAACCCAAATATTCCTGAAAACTTAAAAAAAAAGAAAAAAGTTTTGAATTAGTGGTAATTAACTTTCTTCGCTAACAATCTTTCACACAGAGTATAGCAAGTCCAAAGCTTTTTTTATAAGACACTGTTTGCTGCACTAGGATATATATCTGAGTTTACAGGATTTTGTAAATTTTTTCTGTACACCTAACAGTTGATTTCATATTTTCAGAGAGTGTGGAGTGGTACGAAATCTAATTATAGAAAAATCTCAAGAGATTTATAAATGTCGATTTTTAGGGCAAAATATCTGAAAAGATGAAAAACCAGATAAAAAAAGACATTAACATTCCTATTTTTTCCACTTTTGCTTGATAATTGTATCAGGAATGCTTATGAGAATTTGGACTGAAACTTTCCAACCACAAGTTTAACTTTGGTATCGCAAAATTTCTTGAGCTTATTATTATTTCACATTTTATCGAAAAAGATATCATTTCATTCCCACTGCTGATATTTAAAATCATTGTAAATAATCTGTCGAAAACTTAACAGCATTATGTTTTATAGTATAGATCGCATTTGATGAAGATTCTAGATAGAATAAATGAGAGCCTAATAATGTAATTCTAAACAATGTTTTTAAACTTTAAAATGGATAATGTAAGTGTCTACTGGAACCGTCATTTAAAAGAAAGTTTAATTATATTGATAACAAACTCTTTTAATTTAAGGATAAAAAGACAGTTGTATAGGAAACGAGGTTAAGAAGGCTTAGGCGTTCTTGAATAAAATGCTGGCTAGCTCTAAAATTTAGAGGTTATGTAAATAAATTATGCTATATTTTGTTATGAAAAAAAAAAAAAAACAATAAATAAGTAGGTCAACACATTTATTTTCGAGAACATCGCTTGTTAAAGTTCATCATTTTAAGGCGTAACCTTACGAAATCTGAAATTCAGTTGACTACTATACTGCAATAAAAAGCTGTGGGTCTAGAAATCAAATTGGTACATATATTTTTAATCATAAAGAATCTATTACTTTAAATAAAAGGTAGGATCAACACGTTAAATTTTGAGAAAATAGCGAGGAAAACGTCAAACGTGAGAATTGTTTTGTTCAGTTACTGTGAGTCTGTGACTGGGAGTGCGCATGAGCCATACAAGTTGCAACTAAGCATCAATAAGGTGGTGTGCCATTTTAATAGACAGCACAAGTAAATACAAATAATGGTATATTCTGTATACTCTTATTTGAAAAAAATTTTAATAAACTGAAAATAAAATGATGTAGTTGTTGAGTAACAACTAATCGAATATGATTAACTTAGTTAAAAGCATTTATTTACTATTTTACAGAATTTATAACGAACAATATATACACAGTTTTTTTTTATCTAGCTAATCAAAAATATCTTAGATGATTCTTTTATGGATGGTAACTCGTGGTTTATTGCTCACATTTTTCCCTAATAGGAATGTCAAACCGTCTAATCCTCCAGTTTTAATTGCTTTGGGAAGCATTGTTTGATTAATACTAGCCTCAGAAATTTTTGTTTTAATAGCTGGTTTTGTGTCCGTTAAATCTGTTAGTGAGTTATTATTCTCTTTGATTTTAAATAATGTAGCTTTTGTATTTAATATAAATTCAATACTTTTCGTATTTTTCATAATTTTAGATGTGTTAACACAAATCTTATGAATAAGTTTTTGTGAAACATTTCACGCGTTATGTGCGTTGATAACATCACTTTTATCTGAAAAGTCGTTGGCTTAATCGACTGATTCCAGTCCAGCACAAGTGTATAGGTCTATAACTGCAGAAAAAATAAGGTGCGGTGTTCTCAGTTTTATAATGACAGGGCCGTCAACTTTTTATATGGTACCTCGGGAAAACTAATACATTTTTTAATATCAATTTCCCAATGACTTATCCGTATATTATTGTTATTTCGTTGACACATGTGTATAATCAATGTGATTGTAAAAAAAATAATACAAAGAATTATTTTGTGACAAAGGGGCACCAAACGCCCAAGTCTCCTTAAGTAGTTTAAAGTATTTAAAAATTGTAGCACTTTGTTCAAAATAATTTATATTAAATATTGAAAGTCTAACACACACACAAAAACTTCGTTTGCATATTACAGCGATGAAAAAAGTTGTGATATTAAATAATATAAAATGAGTTATGCAAACTACAAAGATATTTTATTCATTATTTATTGAAAAGCTATTACACATTTGTTATTGTAATATGCATTTCTTTAATAAGGCTAAGACTGAATTTCCAGGAGAAACTGAATTAAACTTTTAGAGCTTAGAACATGTCATTACAACAGCACTATGACATTAACATATTCGCATTATATATAAAAATGTTGATAAATATTACTATAAATAATTACCTAGCCATCTTTGCTTGCCAAAAATAAAAAATGAGGTATCGTAAAGGTAGTAAAAGAGGTATCGTACATGGATCAGACAAACATTTATTCTTATTTAAGTAATAACATTTTTACACAGTTCTATTTCACCCTTTCACATACGCACGCACTTATATACATAGATGAATTAGTTACTTTAACGTTTCTACAAAAATAAACTTTACAATATTTACAATAATTTTAAACAAACACTTTTTAATTTACAATGTCACTTTTTCTTAGTAGCTTTTATTCTTTTTTTTTATCTGTAGCCCTTAATTTAGCTATACTTAAAGAGTAATCTACATATTTACATCGATAATCTACTAGTTTCCGTTAAAATTTCAAACAGTTTCCTGCTGAATACTGAGTAGGTGTGATTTTATGTGCCCGTAAATAATCAAGATCTACGAAAACTATCGTAATCAAATCGTATCATCAATACCAAATTCTACTTTTGTTAAATCTTCATTAGGATTTAGTATACTTGAGAGCCTTGTATGTTTACCACAAGGAATAAGGATAAGGGATATGAATGGCACTAATGTTGGAAAATCTTAAAAAGGTATTTTCTGTCAGCTTTCAAAGCTATCACCTTATTGGCACTTTAGTAAGTTTCAAACTCCAATAACTTGTGTCAGATGCCACACGAAAAGCTGCAAGTTGAATTAAT
This sequence comes from Copidosoma floridanum, assembly GCF_036245765.1. Lineage (NCBI taxonomy): Eukaryota > Metazoa > Arthropoda > Insecta > Hymenoptera > Encyrtidae > Copidosoma > Copidosoma floridanum. The sequence continues at coordinate 5,107,053 of NW_028321912.1, read as the reverse complement.
GCTATGGTTTGTAAATTTTAATATGTACATTGAAGCATCATTAAGTGAGCCGTAATATTTATAAGTACTTGAGAAATAATGAAAGACTCTTTAAAAAAATTACTATAGAAAGTTATTGTTAAACATGGAATGATTTTTAAAAAATTGCGTTTTTCTTTTATGGATAATTAAGGCAATACTGCAGTGCTGTTTCATTAAATCAAGTCAAATAATTACAATAATTATTTCCAAAAAATAACCACCTAAAATAATAGAAAAAAGATAATGCAAACGGACAATGGGACTTATATAAATCATTGAATTTTCATTCACCAATATGAATAAGTTAGTAACTAAAACACAGTTAACGGGAATTCTACCAATATTAATTTGAATTGTATATAGCTTAAAGATAAGCTCGAAAAGATGTAATAAGAAATGTATACAACTGGTAATGAAATTTGGCCTACGATCTGGAACCATGTCTGTTAACCTGGAGAGAGAAGGACAGGTCTCTAATGCTTCTACTTTATGTGAATGGCATATTAATTGCTAGTAGAAATATTTAAAAGTTAAAAAAAATAAAAAAGAAGTCAGTGTGCCAATTTGACATGACTAACATGAAAGAGCCAAGAACATTTCTAGAAACAAAGATGAAGCGAGACAAATGAAATCACATAATAGTACTTTATAAGAATACATTAATAAAATAAGCGCTTCGGAAATAGTAAGATGCATCTCCAGAAAAAACCCTTGGTCAGAGAGTTAGTTAGATCCCTTTTATACTTAACAAACACAGTTTGTCAAGATAAAGTATACTCTGCAAATATCTTAAAAAAACATCAAGTCTGTCCCACTGTGAATGAGTAAAAAATGACAAAACTAATCTGCAGATATCTAAAGCATACATGAAAATTGGTAATCCAGTTTAAAGGAAAGCTAGATAATCTGCAAAGGCTCTACAGACTGCAAAGGCTCACTGACAACGAGCGGCTTTGTAATAGAACTAACTGATGATGCTGTTACTTGGAGGACCAGAAAACAGTCGAACACACTTTTATCAGCGTGTCAGGATGAGTAAGTAGTTATAAGCGATGCATGTCAAAAGACAAGATCTCTTAAGAACTTACTGTCACCAGTTCTGACCAACATATTCCTGACTATGTCATTGCGGTGCGATTATAGAGTTTCTGGAGCTAGTAGTCAAGTTGGTAACAGTAACAAGTTAAGAAAAAGTAGAACATTGTATGAGAGAATGTGTAGATACAGATCTTTTTAAAGTTAAATCGATCGAGTCCTAGGAGCAGGTCGCTGACATTATGACAAAGCTTCTGTCCTATAATACAATATTTGGTTAGGATAAATGCAGTCAAATCGATATGATCAATTTTTCTGGATTTTTAGAATGGAACTTTCATATTGTTCTTATCTGGTATTTGGCACTGAGTTATAATAGTTAATAAAAACGTAGACAGAAATTCTGCGATCTAATAACTAAAATTTCTTAAGTATAGACTCAAAATGGCCAAAACGTGATAAAATCAAGAAAAGCACGGAAGATAAGGTCTTAGTTTTGTGAATGAGAATCAAGGTAAAAGGGCTATATAACTTCAGTTTTCTGAATGCTTAATCACGCCAAATACAGCCAATACTGTTAAATCTTTTTCCAGTATAACTTTACTAGTAAATATTCCAAACCCTTGTAGTCTAGGGATCAAATGGAATCCAGTGACTTATTTAGTAAGGATAAGCCCATCAAAGTTTTTCAACGTATTGTAGCACACTTAACACAATTTTCAGTGGGCTGTTGTCCGAGTGTTTAACTTTACGTTATTAATAAATTTTGTTAACAAATTAAAAATTTTCGTTTCTTTCACAAATAAAATTTTTCACTTGATTTTTTGTGACAATGTCAACAAAAAGTTAGACGTAGAGGAGATTTGTTAAATTTATTTCTCTTTTAACAAAAAATTCGTGAAGTTACTAGGAATAAATTTACCATTTTTGATTTCTTACAACATAAGATTCGGTTAAAGTGAAAGCTTTTCATGTTTCATTTACTGGCAGAAGATATTAAGTTTAAATATTATAGAATAATCGAAATACGGAATAAAAACACAAGGAAAAAAATTGTCTAAAAATTTCTCAACTAAAAAACCAGCTTTTCACATACCATTATTAGGTCAAAAAACTTCAACAGACAACTACATCTCGAAGTTTTCTACTCAAATTATTTATTGACAATCTTAAATTACGATAATCTCCGTACAAGAAATTACAATGTGTGTATATATACATACACATACATAAGATGTTGTGATTTTTTAAGTTTTGAGTAAATAAGAGGATTAATCACGTAAATAAAGTTAACATATAATAAGCTTGTTATGGTTCAAGGCATATTTCAAAAACATTAGTGTTACTTTTATTTTAATGAATTAACAAAGTAAATATTAAAAGCAAGCAATATTTATTGAGTTAAATAATTCTACTTCTATTTCATACTCCTTCCAAAGACATCATCAGCATAGAGGCTATTTAAAAACAAGTCCATTTGTTTATAACACTGAAAGCTGATGCTTATTTTGTAATAAAGATCTCAAGAAATCATGAAAGTTCAAGAAAAACTATACTCAGTGTTCATAATGATTTAAATTTTTTAGATTCAACAAGAGTATTCTATCATTTCTTAGTGCAAATCAAGAAGATTGTAACAATTGTACTTTTCACATAAGTACAGCTCAAAATTAAGTTATCATGGTACGAAATACGGTTGGTACATTTTATGCATTGCTCAATTGTTATTACTGTTATAGAGAGATTAGAAATTTCTTATGAGCCTGCAAATATTACTGTGGTAGTGATAAAAATCTTTTTCTTTTTAATACTAGAATGAATAGGTTACTTTCTCAGTTTCCAGAAGGCTTCTGCGACTTGCCCATATCTATTCTAAGAATATCGGTTTAAAAAGTTGAAGTCATCAGAAGAGGGCATGTTTTTGTGTACATCCATTTACCGTAAGGACTTTTACAGCAACTTACTTCTAACACAAATACCTAGATTTTTTTTGAGATAACCTACATTTTACTTGAAAAAATCTGTGAGAGAAAGAGTTGTTTTTTAAAATACTCATCTTATTTTTAAACAGAACGTGCAGTTACAATTAGATTACAGCAAATATATAATATTTTGAAGCATGGGTCTATAAGAGTAATTCTATGTTCAATCAACTCGGGCATCGAATATCTTGAAATTTGTTACGATAACAAACAAAAATGTTTATGCCGTAACCTTCTTAACAATTCTTTTTTTTTACCAAAAATATTACTTTTTAGTTGTGTAAGAACCACGCAAGAGACTCCTGAAGTGCTCTTAATGTAGAATTTGGTATTGTATGACATCACTTTTACGATTTTACTGTTATACTAAACTATTGACTTTCAAATATAAAGAGGTGTTATTTAGTTTAATACTCAACAAGTACAGTTTGAGATGCAGTATGTATTATTTTTTACTATTTTTTAGCTATTTCGTGTCGGTCACAAGTATCTTTTGTTAACGGAAATTAGTATCTTAACACAGAAATAAAATTCTTTATGTACTAATATCTGGTGAATTGTCCACTATTAACAATTCCTGAATTCTATGAAGCATATCTACAGAAAGTGCTTGATCAAGCCATGTACAAAATTTTAAGAAATACGTAATAATATGTAAAAAATTATGCCGTAAACTACTAACTTAAAAACTTCAGTAACGCTGAACAAAGAATTACTCATAGAAGTCTTAGGATACTCAGATATCTGTGCAACACGTTGCATGAAACCTCCAGAACACCGCTGCGTGGTATCTAATAGGCTGTGCGTTCGCATGAAACTGCTCCTCTTAACTTTACAATCAATATTTGTTACTTTTAGATCTGGAAAATATAAACGGATTATCTAAAAACTTATATATTTTTGTATAATTTTGCTAGGTGTCTTATATTCTACTATCTGCATTAGATTTATATGTGCAGAAAAAAAGATTTTATAGAATAGTTTTGGATAATATTAAAAACAAAAAATTTTCGCACAGCTTTCAATAAACTGCGTGAAACAAACTACTCAAATTAACTTGTCCATTTCAAAGTATGAAAACAATGAATGAAAAAAAAGTAATAAATTTACTCGTAATAATTGATGAAATCCACTTACCATCAAATTGCAGCATTTTTCGTCTACGCTCTTCACAACATCTTATAACCATACGTAGATATTCTTGCGCATAAAATGTCCGTTCACGTGCTGCTGCATGAAAATCTTCTATCGTCTCTGTGGAGCAGAAATGACAAAAACATAGTTGAGCTCGATAAAACTCAAATAAGGAAAGTGCCTGAAAAACTAAAAGTTTTCAGCAAAAGACAAAAGCAATTTTTTTATTCGAGTGTTGCCACGAAATGTACGAGTGTTTTAAGTCAATAACTATCAAAATGAAAAAAAGGAAGTTAAACTGATGTTAACAAAAAATGTGATGATACTATCATCTCGGAGTCACCTATAGCTGACAAGGATAAGGTAAAAAAGGATAAGGTAAGAATATCTTTCAAATATTTGAATTGTAGAAGTAAAAAATTTACATATCACTTTTTAACATAATGACAATTTACGTACCTTCATTTTTAACAAACTCTGGAGTCCATCTGGAAATTCTCCGAAGTTTGGTAAATAAATCTTGATGGCTTACGAAACCTGGAGGTTTGCGTTGATTCAGTGATTTGTTTTCAGACTGCACTATAGGGCAAAAATCGAGAAAAAATATGTAACTTCCATTCTCTTTAAAAAACTATAACAAAAAAATTATAATTAGTTTGGTTTTGTTGAACAGATTACGGACCTGGAAGTTCCAGTTTTCGCCCACAAGGTTTATTCCATAGTTTAGCCCAATCCAGATGATCGTGCGTACCTGGAGCTGAAGTGATCAGAAGGTTTCAACATATTGTTAATATTGTATCACTTTACTCATAATTAATTTTCTAACAGGAAATGTGTTATCTTTAATCTTCTACATATACTTTTTTTATTTTGGATCGTAAAAAGTTCTTAGGCAAAAGTGGTAGTTTTCGTCACAAAAGTGACACCGCTTTTGTAGCCATTTTGCGGTCTAAGGAACCATTAAGTAGCCCTAGACGCATGTCACTTGTATGCCGAACACTGATTTTTCTACCAAAAGCCAACCAACCCCTCAAAAATGCTTAAAGTAGAAAAAACATTTTTTCAACATGCTGTAAGTGTTAAATGGTTATTTAATATATTACTCTAACTTGAATTTTTTTTCTATACTACGCTCGTATTTTTAGTCCTCATTGTCTGGCAAGAAAGAGAAAGATAATATTTTTAGTTAGTTTGTCGCTTTACATTTTTTAATTCTGAGGTTGCACGTATATGTAGCATTTGATCTATAAATAATAAAATTAAACCCAATAAGAGTCACATGTAGACCATACATATGTAAATTTCCGGAAAATTGACATTTATATAACACAAATTTATAAAATTATATCTAGTTAGTGTTGAGGATTTTTTTCTTTAAAATTAGACTATCCTAATGTAATATCTTAACATTTTGCCTTGTAAAGTTTTATTTTCAAGATTTAAATAAAAAGGTCGTTTTTGTAGTTAATTATTTTCAAAAATTCATTAATGCATTTAACACTACACGAAGCAAAGTGTAAGAACAATGTTGAAATACTTTGCAACATGTTTATATACATTATAAGTAGTAAAAAAGCAGCTTATGCACCAAAGGTGCAAAGTTAAATTATGTTGCATGAAAAGTGAAGTTATTGTATGTTTGAGATCAAGGTGCAAAGTCATTTTTCTTTCCGAGAGTGCAAAGTGGCATTTTGTGCCCATGATCTCACTTGGCACTCTTCAAATCCAAAGTTCTGCCCTTGAGCCAAAAGTGATTTACTAGACTTAAAGTGTGCCTACAATTGCAGTTTGCATTCTTGAAACGGAAAACGACGTAAGTATATAACTTGGGCACAAAAACATACAACGATTCCACCCTTTGGAAGTTCATGTTTGTACTTTATGCCCCAGTAAAGTTATATTCCATATATTTTTCAGTAAAGTGACTTATACTCCGCATGATAAATAATCTTATCGAAAAAAATTCGCTTATTTTGATATTTAGTAAAATGGAACTAAAAATAATATTATATAATTAAAAACAGTGTAACTTGTAAATGGTGCAGTCATGACAAGGATTGTTTGTTTGCTTATTTAAGCAAGTTAAGTATAAGTTGTAGAGATACATTTTATGCCTTACGGTTGGAAATTTTGATGATTTTATCATAAACTAGATACACGTTTTCAAACATTCATTATATCATTTCAATATAGGTTTCACCGAAGACTAAATATATTTTTTTATGAATTACATAAAGTCTGTGTAAAATAATATACGCACCATGATTTTGCAGCAATTCCAGTGTCTGGCCATAAGTCTTCGTTCTTTTAGCAGGCATGTCTTGATAATTGATGGATTCTAAGGCTTTCCGTTTCAAAGCTGATTTTTTTTCGAGTTTCACTTCAGGCAGCGCTGTCGGGCAGAAAGAAAAAATAATACATTAATTTTGTCACTTTAAAAGTTATACGGTGCTAAAGTATAGGCGTACCCTAGAATAAGCATATTTTATAAGAATTAAAAATGCTGACTATGTGAATTAAAAAAAAGAATGAGTTAAGATTACCCGATTAAAGTAAAGTAAAATTGACGCAACATTTTAACTCTTAACAAAATAAAATTTTTTTGATGAAAATATTCCTCATGAAAACAAAATATACATTCAACTATTCATGGCCAGCAGCAACTTTACAGTAGATTTATAAAAAACATCTTTTTTTTCAGAAAACTCTAAAAAAAGATGTTTTTTTGTAAAATTCCACGCTGTTTTCAATTTTTACATTTATTTTTATCTTTCTCTAATGTGACTATAAGAAATTGACTTGAAAATAAGAAATGCATTTTTCAGTGCGTTCGCCAAATTTTTCATCAATTAGGTTTTATTTTGATAAAGAGCGTTTGATTTTACATTAAAAACAATCATAAAAAAAAGGAGATGTAAACATTTTGTTGGGCCCGTACCTCGCTCATTTTTTTGGCCTTGGAAAACGTTACAGCAAGAAAATCGGGTATGAGCAAAAACTGAAAAATAGGTCTTTTCCTATGAATTTTACAACTTGCTCTTTTGGCTATATCTTAGCTCACAGTTAAGTAATAGAACTTGCCAAAAAATTATTCGAGAACTTTTATTTAGAATTCTTGTTAAGGCATTACTACATTTGTAGCCAGGGGATGGTATTTTTTACCAGGGGAACTTTTCGACAAAAAAAAAATTATAAAATATTGACAGTTCTACACGGTCTTTTATGAGGGAGCAAGGTTAGGTTTACCATTCTAATTTTAATTAAGGTATATGCTAAATGTGTTGGAATAAAAAAAAATGTTTCTATAGATACACTAGATCAGTACAAAAGTAAGATGGTCGACAAAAAAAAATCAAGCCTTGCCAGGCATTTTTCAAAAATATAAGCAGTTACAGACGTACAGTTTCAAGTTTGTTGAGTGCAACAAGGGGTGCGCGGTAAAGGGTGTCCAAATGTGCAGGCAGGGGGGACTCACCGTTCTTCGACTCTCTGAATGATACTCCCAAACCTCCTTGCAAAGCTAAAATTTGTTGGATGGTTTCGCTTTATATAACTGGGCTAAACGTGCGATGAAAAATATTGAAATACTTTTTTGGTAAATACTTAAAGTATTCTAATTTCCTTAAAATGAATTATTTAAATTTTAAGACCGTTGAGCGTGCTTTAAGTTATCATGCAATCGTGTCTAAAAAGTCGGCCTGTAGAAAACCTCTATGGACATGCCGTTCCTACGTATGACGGAGTCATTTTTTATATTAATCCGAAAAACATCAAAACTTGACTCAATGTAAAATTTAACGTTTAAGGCTCGTTTTAATGCCCTGCGTAGGTGTGTTTGTTTTTCTTTATGTTTCATGTGAGGAAAGAGGAGCTGTTGACGGAGAAATATAGCCGGTGAGACGAGCCAAGAAAAGTGCGAGCGGGAAAAGCGAGAGTAGTCAAAAGAAATGTGTAATTAAAGGACACAAAGTGATGTTAACGTTAATAATGTGTGCGCGGATCTTTATATATATATATATATATGTATACATATTTATATATATATATATGTACATTTTAGTGTGAATCCTTAGGTTAGTAGAAAAGTAGATGGGATGCAGATTTGTAGCGGTTATTGTAATTATTGATTGTATTTTTACCGTGTCTTTTGTAAAATTGTAATGCGCCGGGAATAGAGAGTGTATGTGTATAAACGTGTAGTTAATGGGAAAACGAGACGTGTGCGAGCTAGGTCGTATAAGCGAAGTAGGGAAAAGAAAGAGAAAGAAGAGATTTTGAGGCAGTACGACGCAAGCAGGGAGACCGAAAGGACTCCTTCGAGAGGAAAGAATGTAGACCACGTTCGCCATCGGGACGTCGGCCAACCTCCATCCGTTCACCAGCTCATGGTGACCTACGGAAGACCTCATCTGCAGCCTGGCTTGAGACTACGCAATTACGAGAGGCTGGATAGCAGTGGGCGACATCACGAGGACACGACGCCCGCATCTATACCCTGGAGATGAGGGTCTGGAGGTGATTCGCGTTATGCGTGGTAAGGTTAGCGACCAGTGGGAAAGTGAGAGAGAGGAACATAGTATGTGGCTCCGAGGTGAGGTTGTGTGACAGTAGGATGTGTCGAGGATAAGAGTTAAAAGCGGGCGTGTAGATGAGCGTGTGTGGTTGCTAGTACTGTGGCTTTCTTCATAATGGAGGAGAAGATTAAGAAGTGTACACGAGGAGGGGGGGGGGAGACGAGGTTGCTATAAGAGTGAGAAGGCGAGAGTTAGTTTGTTCGAGGGGAAGACGTTCGGGTCGGGAAGCTTGGTGGGCGTGATCGTTGAATCTTGGCGGGTGTGAACCGATGCATTCGGGGTGACGAACTGTAGCACTGCGCATTAAAGAGGTGTATCGAGTGTGTTTTTGTGTGTGTGTGTGTATTCAAAGCGAAGCGGTGACTGAGTCTCGGCAGCCAGCGAGGGGCCAGCTGACCGTTACGGTAGGATGTCGTAGAGTGTGTGTATGTGTAAGCAAGTTCGCAGCATCGTCTGAGACTCGGTAAACCGGTGGGTGAGGCCAACGGTAGAACACCCTGCGGACAAAGAGAGAATGGGTAGTGTGTGTTTTCGTCATTGAGTTGATACGTGAGGTAGCTCGTGTTTGAAGGCGTTTTGTCGTGGTCAAGTGTTCTCGTGGTCGTCGTAACCTTGGAGTTAGCCATTCTCTAGGTCGCGTGTAGGGAACTTTGGGTATGCGTGTGCATGTATATAGGTATGTGGGTGTGGGTGTATGAGTACAGAGGCGTGTGTATAAATTTGCGACTTGCAAATCAGCGCCGGAAATAAGTAACGTTATTCTCTTGATGTGTTCATCTATTGTAAATAAATAAAAAGTAAGTAAAGAGAGTTTTTATCAATAAACAGTCCAGTTTTGCTTACATTTGCTGATTATAGTCATGACTGACCTTGAGGAGGAATGTCTGAAAAAAATTTCTCCTACTCCAGTTTATTATAGCAGATATGTTGATGATATACTCAATATAATCCCTTCAGAAGAAGTTGAAGAAATCATTACGGTGTATAATGGTTATCACAATAGATTAAAAATTAACTATGAATGTGAATCCAATAACACTATAAATTTTCTCGAAGTTTTAATTTTTAAGAATTCATAGCAAATTAATCTCAGATTTGTACAAGAAGTCAACTTTCTCAGGCAGGTTCCTCAATTTTTGCTCTAACAATCCCCGTAATCAGAAAATCAGGATGGTATACACATTAGTTGACAAAGCTATTTTACTTGCTAATAAGTCATTTTATAAAAAAAAACATTACACTAATAAAAAAGATTCTAACCATCAATTACTATCCGGAAACTTTAATCCACACGTATGTTAATAAGTAAATTAATTTTATTAACAAAAAACACTCATCCAGAGGGAACCCTTCTTCCCACTCTGATTTAAGTAGTAAAAAAGTTATTTCTATCGCATACATTGATTTTGTTATCGAGAATATCTCTAAGAATCTTTGTAAGTTTAATATTGTAACCGTCCCTAGAATCACCAACTCACTTTAAAAAATTACAAAAAGAGGTACAGATCGAACTAATGTAGTATATAGGATTAATTTCCTTAACTGTGACGCCTCATATGTGGGTGAAACTAAACTCAATGTTTCTGTTAGAGTTGCTGAACATGAAAAAAATGCTAAAAAATTAGATAAAAATTTTGTCATTACTGATCACATGTGTAACTATACCCATATTTTTGGCTTCAAAAATTTTAGAATTTTAGAAAAAGAAAGTAACTGGAGGAAAAGGACTATATTAGAGATGATTCATACTAATTCACAGAGTGCAACCGTTAACAGAAAAGAAGACACAATGAGCTTGAAGAGTGTATACAACTTGATTATACAAATTTTGAAAATTAACTTTCCAGTACTATAACAATTCAATTTTTGTTTCCTTCATCTTCTTATTTTATTTTAAATTTATCTGTTTCTGTTAAAATTATTTTTTACTAAGACCATTAAGTTTTTTTACTATTACGTCTTCTACAATCTTGTCTTCTTTTTTTTTACTCCTTTGGGTGACATTCATATTTTGCGGCTGTATCTCTCTTTGGGTCATTGTGTACGGAAGTATTATTGCGTATGTATGTATTGACACTGTGCCTCTACTTACTATATTTGTCGTTCTTATGTTATGCTCTAGTCATCGTATATTACTGAGATATTTTTAGTTGAACCTGTTTATTATTTGCAAATATTGAATATTGCATTTATAACCTGCATTATTGAATATAGAGAATATTAACTTATATTATTAATTATCTATTTATGAAATAAAGAGTAGTCCAAAGGTGAAATTTATGTTAGTGTATTCATTTGTATAAGTGGGTAGCAGTGATATCCTGGTCATTGCCTTTGGGAACTGTCTGCTTCGCGACGGACAGTCCGCAGCGGGGCCTCCTCTAGGTGAAGAGTTACATTGGAAGAGTGGAGCTGAGCCAAGCAGTGGTATCGAAAGTTGTGTTTTAGCGTTTGAGGGATTGTAGGTGTCTGAAGGTGATTTTAGTGCGTTGTATCAAGATAGGCTCTCGTCGACGTGAACACGTCGATTTGGGCTGAAAGTGCACTGTTACATACAAACCACTGAGGAGGCTGGAGTGGCTTCCCAAACTCAAGGTAGTTCTCTCTGCCTTACTTTTGTAATATAATCTGCTCTAGTAGCAGCACCAGGTAAGTTAGAATAATGGCCACAACACCCTAAACAGCTAAAGCAGAGTGTATTCTGGATAGACGTCTCCTGGTATTTTGCCGGAGACGTTATCATTCAGATCGTCTTATTATTGGTAGCTACTCGTCAATTATGATGATGCAGGATGGAGTTCGGTGTAAGTCGCTTGTCCATATTATAGCCCTAGGCTTTATGCACTGTCGTTAAACAACTATGTGTTAACTACTTTGCTCGGGCCTATTATAATCACACTTATTGAATTCAATTGCAGATGGTTTTAATGTTACGTCAACGCCGCCTAGCGAATTCAGCTGAACGCATCAACTCAAGCGCAAATCTATCGTGATTTTAAAAAACTTTGAGCTTATTTCTTGCTCTAGTCATTAATTTTTTCAAGAACAAAAATATTCGTAAGCCATCTAAGAAAGGTCAAAAATCGGTATGCAAAATTTCAGCAAAATTTGGTTGAGTAGTTTTCGATACCTGCTGAAAAGTTTTTTTCACAAAAAAATTACTTACCTTCATCATCTGAAAAATCTAACTTGCGTCTGCAAGTCAATTCTAAGGCCAAATGACGATGATTATGTGTTATCACAGCTGCTGTGACAATATCGAGGCTTTTTTCAAGTGGAGCTGTAAAAAAAAATTAATTACTGGTTAATTTTACTAGTTTGGAGTAGTAGGTGATGAACAGAGTACTTATGTTCTACAAAATGTATAGGCTCTTATTGAATTATTTTAATCATACTATTGTCACAACTGCGAAAACTATTACATATTCTACATGTGTTATAATAATTTTCAATGTCGGCTGAAAAGTCTGTTAAAAAAAAAAAATAGAAAAACATACCTTCTGGTTCCGAAAAATCCAGTTTCCGTCTACAAGTGTATTGTAGAGCCGACTCCTGCTTGACTGGCGCTAGTGGTGCCTGGTTTATGTTTTTTAGTGGAGCTGTGGAGAAAAAACGATTTTTATTATTTTTCAGTGAAATCGCTGCCAATAAAAGAATGAGCGCTTCACTAAAATTACCTAAAGCTTTTAATGCAAAAAAAAGTAAGAATTATAAGCATGCTTGTAGGGATATTCTTATAATGTGGAGTTTTAATATGTATTTTACTTGATAGAGTTTTAGAGCGATTTGTCGCAAATTTGATAGAATTTAAAAAATACACTGACAAACTGCCTAATAAAACTTGCTACTTACCATCACTTCGCGGAAATTCCGGAGCTATTTTGGAATTATTGGCCCGTTTGGCAGGCATGTCTGGATGGCTCATCAAACCTTGAGCTTTCCGTTTGTTCGTGAACTTAGCGATTAGCGGCACTGTTAAACAAAATAAGATTGATACAGGTTAACTTAACAATTATTAAATGAACAAGAGTGTAAAAAAAAAATTATCAACCGGTGAACTTTGACTAAAAAAACGAAACTTACGAAAAAAAACTAACGTATACATATAATTTTACTTAACTAAACAACAAATTTTCAATCGTAATAAAAGTTACAGCAAAGAGTATAATGATAACTAATAAATGAAAAAAACTAAGATAAGGGGTACTGCTCTAAGCAAAGTGATTATTAATTCAAGCATTGAAGAGATAGCAGAATATTGCCGTCTGTCCTTGCATAAATAATGTAATACCACACTGCCTGAGTAAAAAAATTGATCGATTTTTTATGGCCAGTAATAGTAAATACTATTTTAGAGTAGTACTCAATGACCAGATTTCAACGGGAACATTTAGCAATTGATATTCAGCATGTTAGGCTTAAAAGTTTTTTCGAAATAACCTGCTGTATTTCGTACATGAAAGAACAAACTGGCAGCTGGTTGCACATCCAGCCATATATTGCCCAACTCTTAATTATCATCGCTTTTTTTATACGTTTAATGACCTCTTAAATATAATTCGTGCCTTTAAAATATTTATCTATGTAAAAATGTATTATATTCTTGGCAACTACTGCAAAATGGTTAATCTCAACTTGGGCGTTTACTGTTAATGAATAGCATGGACAGCAGAGTTGGATTTGCTTCCGAAAAAAAAAAAAGACATTACAAGATATAGGTAAGGTTCTACAGATCTACTTCTTTCCCTGTAAAAGAATCTCTGAAAGTCTCTGCATACTAACTCAACATTAATAAAAGTTATGTGATCGAACTATGTCGTCTCACAGCGAAAAGTGAAAAAAAATTTATTGTAACATAAAAATTTTTCAAGTTATGAGAATCAGTGGATTTTTGGATTTCAAGATTCGTTATCTCATTCACGTTATATAGAACTAGCAGCCCCCCGTCTCGGCTACGCCCGAGACTTACGAACTGAAACACCGTAGTGTGTTAACATGTAATGTGAAACATTTTCAGTGAGAAATTTTATACATATTCCTGACACATCTCAGAACGAAAATCTTCTTATTAAAAACATATTTTTTCGGAATCCATATAGTTTATTTAGTCAAACAATAAGGTGTAAGAATTCAAAAAAAATAATTATGCTGAAAAGAACCGTGCGTTCCGTATGCCATAAGATAATCGGTGACCATAAGAAGCCGTTAATATACAGTTTATCCCGTGTAATTTACGAAAACGGCTATTTTTTAAAGCTGTTAAAATTTTATCTCTCATATCTCACAACTTTATTACCAGAGCAACAAAGTCCTGGACCTTAAACCCTACATTTTTATTGCCACAAAAACACAACTACATTTTCTACTCATTAAAAAATCTAAAGAAGGATCTTTAAAGATTACAGAGATTGCTGTGAGGGTACAATGAAAAGCTGATCTCTCACGTAATAGACTCTTTAGATGTCGATTTTGACTCTGCTGTTTCAATCTCGATAAATTTTCTGCGTCAGTTTCTTAACGCCTCAAATTGTATTCATAAGATACATTTGAAGTTTTCTTTCCAATATACCCTTTTGCGACTATTGGCATGCTTACGACCTTTATGACCCCTAAAAGCTATTTTCAGTCAACTTTGTTAATTTGAATATATTTAATAGCTAGGTAGTTCGACGTCCGATGGCCCTAAAAATGACCGGTGAGCTTCTTAAGTTAACTCTTTCTTGACTGCAGTTAACAGCAATTGTGACTGTTTGGATACCTCAGGGTGATTTTTCTGGCTTGCTGTTGAAGACACAGACTGATTGGGAGAAAAATTATAAAGTCCGAAGCTTTGGGGCTAGTTGTAGTGCTCTTTCCCAACGTCTCCCGGTATAACGTCAAAGACGTTAGTGTCTAAAGCACCTTTTTTATTTGCAGATTCAGTTGTTTTAGTGATTTTAGATGAGGAGATTGGTTAGTGATACTTGTCCAGTGGAGGCTGTCCCGTTGGCTCAAGTTTTTTTTTCCTTTATAGCTGTTGTAGGTTTGCCTAACGCAGACCTTGGAGAGGATCAGTGATTCCTGGTTGAATGCTTACAGTCAAGAGGGTAGTATAGGGTCGTCGGTCACCGGGGTTTCCAGCCTTGCGAAGAACAACTCCTCAGGTGACGTCTGCTAGTGAATGGCTGACTTGGTTTAATAGTGCCCGTCTTTAGTTGATATAGTATTGTAGTCGACGAATCGCTTCCAGAAATGGTAACAAAAATGTATTTGTTGGCAAGGTAGTTTACACTTAGGTGGCCCCCAAAAAGAACCGATGAAATTGATGGTTAAGTAGGGAACGTAAATACTTATAATGGCCCTAAAAAAAGCCATTGGTAAACCATCCAGGCTATTCTTTATTATTATTTATGATGATAAAGAGCTGGCTACGGGTTGCGTGATTCTTACCCTGGGAGTCTCGATGTACAGAGACTGTGATGGAGGGAGGTACGCCGCCGACCTAAGAATATCTTGTCTCAGGTCGTTCCCCGGATAACCAACCGCTTATCGTTAGACGGGAACATGTGGGTAAGCGCATTGGGGACGCGACGACCAAGAAGGTAGCTGTTGTGGATACCCGTGCCCCTTAGAGCTGTTTTCTCTTGCTTATATTTGTAGCCACAAATTCTCTAACTGCACCAGCTGTGATGGTGGGACTGCTACACAACTCTGAAGAGTTGGTGCAGATTGTGCTCTGGCTAGATATGTCTTCTGATATTGTGGCCAAGACGGCATCGGTTAGAAGTAATTTTGTTTTTTTGATAGCATTTGTGGGGATTCAGGTTAAATGGACACCTACGTTTCTTTCCCCTTAAAGAAGAGTGTCGTCCGTAACCGGGATACCAAGCTGCAAGACTGTCATTAGCATTCTCGATTCAGCTCGTTGAACTGCCGAAGCTCGACTACATCACTATCGAGACGCTCCGACCTATTATAACCACACTTATTGAATTATGTTGCAGGTAGCTTCGATTTTATGTCGACGCCACCTAGCGACTTTTACTGAACTAAAGTGAAAAGTTGGCGTATTTTTGTAAAACTTTGAGCTCATTTATTGCTAATGTTTTTTTATTTTTTAAGATAAAAACTATACCAAAACCATCTAGAAAGTATCATGAATCAGTGTGCAAAATTTCACTAAAATCGGTTCCGTAGTTTTCGTGGCTAGAGATTACAACGGTTTTAGCGAGTTTGCTTTATATATTAGTAAGATACCCTATGACGAACGTTACTCAAGTTTTCTTCAATAGAATTTTAAGCACCAATTTTATTTATCCTTTTGGAGTTATTAATTGTAACGATTGATTCTTTATCTAGAATCGTTAAGATATTAAATGAGTTCTTTAGACCAACAATATGAACGGGTCGAAATCAAAAAAGAGGCTGAGAAGACAGTCGCAACATATTTTGATTGAATAATACTCCATTTAATCTTATATTTTACAGTCGAGAAAAAATTGATCATTTTTCTTAAAAATTTTTCCAGGAAAATGGAGGAAGCAATTTTTTCCAAATTAAAAGTCTGCTTTATTAATTCAGTTGATAATTTATTAAAAAATGACACTGTTTTATTTAATTTTTTGCTTAAATTTTCGCTTTTGTCAGTCGTACAGCATATGTTTAATCACGAATCTCTTCATTTCGTAATTTTGATAATAATCAGAAAATTTTGCAAATTGATTATATATGTGCAATGACACGTTAGTAACACGAAGTTTCAAAAGAACATTTTTTAGACCTAAAAATCTTTGAGCGACGTAAAAAAAAATATCATGTTAATTTAGACATAACAGTGAAAAAATAGTTGTAAGGTTACATAATAAACACTACTTGTATAATTTCAAAATAATTATTATGTGTTTGTTACTCAATTTTTTAATTTAAAACATTGAAGTGTTATAACAAACTTCACAGTCGATTGATTTACTGTTACGTACGATATGCAAGGCATATCACACTGACTCTCCTTTGACAACAGCGAGGCGATCTCAGCAAGAGACCATCGACAGGAGGAGGACGAGGTTATATGAGGTCCAGCGAGCCTCTAATCCGAGGGGACTCTAGTCGCGGCTCTCTTGGGACTCGGCAGTCGGGCAGTCAGGCAGTCGGGCCATCAACGAGTTGGAGAAACATATTGTAGTTAATTTCAGTAGTTATAACAAATAAAACAGATTGATTTTTACGAATTTTGATGTTTTCGATAAAAATTTTATTTTGCAACTCAAACAATTGGAAATATCTTAGTCAATTTTGCATGCTTTTTTCCCATTAAACGTTATTGCATTTTTTATAAAAAAACATGGATTTTGTATAAAAAGAATACTCTAACTTATTCTGAAGCTGATATACAAGAAATTAGTGTTTTTTCCAATAATAGACTGATAATTCAATTTTTATTGCAAAAAAATTTGTGTATAATCTTTATGTATTTTTGAATCGCACTTCTCTTACCAAAAATATATAATCAAAATGAATATTTCACCCCCAAACAAGACGCGAACGTAGTTGATTCGGATTCAGAAGAGAACGGGTACGACAGCGATAAGAGGGCCAGTGAATGGGGCCGTCGTGCTAAAGAAGAGAATAGGTTAAAGTATTCGAGGATTAGAATAGAGTTAGAGAATAAATACAGAAAAAAAGATTCAAGAAGAGGATTTCTGAATAAGTGGAAGCAAATTAGGAAAAATGAGAGTTATAGTGAACTGATTCAACGGAACTTACTGTCCGAGTATCATCGGGCAATGTCTGACAAACTGGTCATGAGTCGTGATGATATTGAGACTTAAGATTTGTTGTGGGAGAGACGGAAGGAGCTAGACAGCTGCTATATTTCACTACTACCAGCGGACAAGACGCACGTGCCTGATGTAAGATACTCCAGAGCTCCAGTTATCAAGGCCAAGATCGTGAGCGTGGCCGACGCGAGTAAGAAAAAAAAGTCAAAAGAGGAAAATAAGTCAAACAAGAAGGCGGAAAATAAGCGCAGGAAAAAAGGACAGGGAGGGAACAAACAAAGTAACGGAAATAGCAAGGGTAAATAGATAGTCATATTCTCGTTCTGTGCCAAGTGTGTGTTCTGACGGACGATAGAAAATGAGGCATGTTAGGGCCAGAACTCAACAAGTTAACTTCTGCAAACCCCTCGTTTCATCCACGACCAAAACAAGAGAAAAATAAGATCGAGACGAGACTGAGGAATGAGATTAAGAGTAAGTTTAGAGATTCGATAACATTAAAGGAAAGTGAAGGGCAGAGAACGGATAGCAAGGAAACGTGAATCCTTGGAGTAGATGGACAATTGGTTTTGATCCCTAGGGAGACTCTTCAAGAGCTACGAAGAATCAGTGAGAAAAATGAGTCAGTCTGGTACACCAAAATAGTAGTAGGTGTACATAAAGACTCCGAAAGCTCATGTTTGTTTTTTGTGCCCTAGTGATGTAACGTACTGTTAATGTACCAAACTTAATGCAAAGTTGATACTATATATTTGCTGATATTTGTTACCATTCAGAGTATTATTTGATTAATTAATAATTATTAAAATAGTTATTATTCTTTAAATTTAATCATTTTACATAAATTTGATTTTTAAATATCGTGCGTAGCTCTGATTTCAAAACTTTGGACCTGATAGTACCACCTACCACCCACTGAGTGGCAACTACTAGTTTCTACCAAACATCGCAAGTAAAAAGTTAGTTTGTAGTATATAGGACGGGCTGCACGACGTCTTGCGAGGGGCAAGGATCCGCCCGGATCTAACGATTCAAGCCCATGCCAGGTTCTCGCTTGACGAGACCTGTGCTAGGGCAGTGGCTAGAGCAATATTTTATTACAATAAACACTTATGTATTAAACTATACAAAAGGCTCTATGTGTCGACTCCAATTTTACCAACCCTTGTCTGCATTACGGGGTATTGTTGTCCACCTACTGTTAGAATCTAACCAATATACTGGCAACTGCCATTTATTGACTGCTGCTGGTCACTACCCTACCGCCCCCAAGTGGCAACAGCTCCAGTGGTGGCAGTGGTGAAAAAGGATTCCAGCGAAACTGGCCAACATCTCCACGTCCAGAATCTCTAGCACCGGGTATTCACACTGCTCTATCCTGATTGCCAAACCACTTATCAGCAATACCAGCTCCAGCAATAGCATCGGAATTTAGCAGAAGCACTGCTTCACTACGCCTAGAATCTCTAATCCAGGATGCTCATCGTTGATTCATCTCTACGGCCTTTTCGATACCCCCGGAGAAATTTCTCACCCGCTCTGACTCTCCTTTGCTATTCTAAGTCGTCTGACCCGAAAGGCAGCTTATAGCAATTAAACGTTGGGCGATGTGCACCTATTCTGCACGCATAGAGTCTTCGGCACAGGGTGCTTATTGCTGCTCGATCTCGGTGGCTGATCAATATCCTCGTGGACAACTCTTACCACCCTCAACCTTCCCACGCTGTTCATAGTCGCCTACCCCCAAAAGGCCGCTCGTAACACATTATTATAACGTTAAAGAAGTGTTGGAGCATTAAAGCGCCCAGTCAAGAGCGACTAGTCGGCCATATTGCATTCAAGTAGGCAGCCAATGAACAACATCAAAAATAATTCATTTTAACGGAATTGCAGCCATCAGTAGGGTAAAGTTTACAACTACCAATATTTTTTTATACACAGTAAGTGTTTTAAGGTAACATGTTCAAGTTTTAGAGGTCTATAGTTATTACAGTCACATTGAGAATTTTCGTTCAAAATAAAAAACAATTTTGCATCGGATGGTCTTACAACTAAATAAAACGAGAAATAAAGAAAAAAAAAACAAAATAAAATAAAAAAAAAACAACAAACCAGGGGGGATAAATGGGTCATGGGACCCACGGTAAGAACGAAGTTCTTTAAACATGAGATGAGTATAGACACAATGTCTCACGTAACAAGGGGGTCGCCAGACCCACAGGAAGAACGAAGCTCTGTAAACGTTAGTACTGCATTCATGTTGTTTACTAAAACAAACACTTGAAAAACAAATAAAAAAAAATTAAAAAAATAGTTTACTACTCACGATGGTTGAACTTCGTGAGAACGTCGTGCATAAATACAGTACTCACGAAGTTCGACCATCGTGAGTAGTAAACTATTTTTTTTTTTTTTTTTTTCATTCGTTTTTCAAGTGTTTGTTTTAGTTAACAACATGAATGCAGTACTAACATTGACAGAGCTTCGTTCTTCCTGTGGGTTTGGCGACCCCCTTGTTACCTGAGAAATTGTGTATATACTCATCTCATGTTTAAAGAACTTCGTTCTTACCGTGGGTCCCATGACCCATTTATCCCCCCTGGTTTGTTGTTATTTTTTTTTTTTTTTTTTTTTTTCTTTATTTCTTGTTTTATTTATTTTTTTTTTTCATATTTTATTTTATTAAATTTTTTTTCATTTTTTTCTTTATTTCTTGCTTTATTTATTTTTTTTTTTCATATTTTATTTTATTAAATTTTTTTTCATTTTTTTCTTTATTTCTTGTTTTTTTTTTTTTTTTTTTTTCATTTCTTGTTTTATTTTTTTTATATTTCATTTTATTACATTTCTTTTCAGTTTTTTGTATTTACTTTATTTAATTTCTTTCTTATTTTCATATTTAATCTTTTTTTTTTATTCCCCTTTTTTTTTTTTTTTTTTTAATTTATATAATTATGTGACATTGTAACACAATTAGTTAGTCGAATTCAAAATCTTAAAAACCATTGATACGTTGTGCAACTCTATCGTATATGGTTATTTTAATAATTTATTTATAAAATAATTTATTTATAACAGTAGTTATTAGTATTACTGTAATGCCAAAAAAAACCTCAGGTTTAATGAAAATCGGTCGGTATTTTATGCATCAAATGCATTGTTTTTTTTTTTGAACACAAAAACACAATTTATCATGAATTAAATGTAGTATCAGTGAATGCATATAAAAACGGAATATTATAGTTACGAACCGCACGATAAGTACAAGAAACCGATCTTCTACAGTCAGTAGCGCTTGTAGAAGAGTGGGTAAGATACTGAATTCACGTGCAGGAGGTCGATGGTTTAAATCTCTTTGTTGAAAAATGTTTTTTTTTTTTTTTTTTTTTCTTTTTTTTAAAATTGTAAAAGAAAAAAATTTAAAGTGAAATAAGACTTATTGTGAAAAAATAAAATTGTAATTGGTTTGAAAATTAATTGCTTGGGAGTGTGAGGGGCAATGGTGGGTAAAGGTGTGCAGAAGAGTAACACGGCACGGTTGACAGATATATATATATAGCGGGGAGAGGGGAAGTGCGTAGAGAACAGTAGGTGAGGGGAACGAGGTAAGGAGGGAAACTTGAAAGGCAGAGACTTTGGGTAAAACTACTTTCGTTTCCGAAAAAAAAAAATCTGTCGGTTTTAAAATTCCAGCCCCCCGAGTAACGCGACATAAAGAACTTCGTTCTAAAAAAAGTTTTTCTTTAAGTTTTACTTACATAGCTGCGTTCTGCCCTTCAGAGTAAATCAACAATTTTAGATTAGTGACCTTGAGAAGAAGTGTAACAACAGTGGATTATGTTTAATTCTCCTCCTTTGCCCCGCCCCTCTTGACATACTTTTGGTCCCTCTTCACCTCACAATGCCACCATACCACACAATATCATCCTCACTACAGCACACATCAGATCATCTCTACATACATTTTAAATTGTACTTTTTTTTCTTTTGACCAATAGCCTAAAAAAAAAAAAAAAAAAAACTTTTCTCGGAACTTAGAACCACCTACCTCCTGCATTCTGGCCGTAGCCCTTACCCACTCTGCTATGAAGAGGGATAAGAAGACGAAAGCAATTACTTTATGTTATCTTACAGTTCGTAGCTTATTTTTTATGTAAATTTTCATTCATTATGTATTGATTCATTTGTATTAATTATACATTAAATAAATAAATAATTTATTTAATAAAGTATACTTTTTTGGTACATGTTTTTTTCAAAAATTTGAAAATTAGTATTCTAGCAGAGCAGCTTACGCAACATTAATTTGTTACTTTATAAAAAATAAACGATTGTTTAAGTACAATAGTTAATTTTTATTGCGTTTTCTTCTGTTCAAATTTTTCCTTAGTGACTGAGGTAATTTTTTTGCTTAAAGACTTCATCACATGGTTAGCAGAGAAAAGTTCAGCTCAAAATCCAGAGAGGTGGGAAGAGTGCAAATATATGCAGCAACGCTGGCAATTATTTTTCTCATATGGACGAACTTACATACATGCTCTTAGGCGTACATAACTCCTTCTTTTTTGTGTTATTGAAAAAAAAAAGTGGGTGCTTGGGTACCCAAGTAAAAACTTATATTTCTATAAAATTGTATGGCACATGATATAATTAAAATTAGAAATATACCTCCTATGAAACGATATTGTGTATAAAGGTGGTGCAATTATCGTTGGAATGAGCATACCTACGTTAGTTAGGTGTAGTTTCAATCAATATTTTAATATTGAATTAATGAATAATTAAAAACAATATATTATGGCACAATACAATTTTAGCAATAAAGAGGCTGGCTAGTACACGACTGTGCACTTTTATCAAATCTTCCGGTGATTTCAAAACAGCTTCCTAAGGAGATAAGAAATACCCTCAAAAAACAGCCGATCGTTCAACTATACCCTTTTTACATGTTTAATTGAAAAAATTTGCAATTTAACATGTAATTTTATGGAAAAATCACTTTAAATTACATTTATAAGATCTGTATGAACCTCCCAGTTCTTGTTTCTATGAAAGATTGCTATTAGACTAACCAGTTTCATTTTCAAATAGATCTATGATTTTTTTTTCATATAACTCAAGAAAGAAGGGGTGAAGTATATGTAAAAGTGAAGTATATTAGATAATATGAAAGCTGCTATGCTTATTAAGTAGCGCGGAAGCACGACGAGGTAAATTTGAAAAAGCAGACGAAGCCTCGGCGACTGCACTACTATTTACTTCAGATTTGCATACTTAAATTTTCAAATATAGGAGATAAGGTATTTTTTCAGGTATGCCTGATGTATTTTGGTTTAATTGAGTCTGTTTGATCCTACTCCGCAGCTGTACAGAAAAATTTACGTCAAAAAGTCGTTGTAACAATGAAATTGAGGCATGCGTATCTCAAAATTCTCAAATTAAGATTGAAATTTTATTAGTTCCAGTTTCAGCCTAAAAATATTTTTACCGTGAAGTGGGCTGCAAGCCAAATTTTTCCGGTGTATAATTGGTGTAGGCGTGTCCGTAGCATCAAGCAGAGCTACCAACAGTTTAGCATTCGCTACAGGTATTTCCTATACTATGATAGTACTAACGGCCCCCCGTCTCGGCTTTGCTCAAAACTTACTCAATGGAACTCCGTAGTGTGTTGACATGTAATGTAAAATGTTTTCGGTTAGAAATTTTGCATTTATTCCTGACACTTTTCAGAACAAAAATCTTCTTATTTAAAACATATTTGTTCGGAATCCATACAGTTTACTTAGTCAAATAATAAGCTGTAAAAATTGAAAAATTATAATGATGCTAAAAAGTACCGTGTGTTCCTTATGCCATAAAATAATCGTTGGCCATAAGGAGCGGTTGATTTGCAGTTTCTTCTGTATTGTTTACGAAAAGGGCTATTTTTTAAAGCTCTTGAAATTAACCTCCCAAAAATTATGTATTAAAAAAAAATTTTTTCTCTCTTATCTCACAACTTTATTGAAAGAGCAACAAAGTCCTGGAGCTTAATCTCTACGTTTTTTATTGTCACAAAAATACAAAAATATTTTCTACTTATTTAAAAATTTGAATTTAGATCTTTAAAGATTTAAGAGATTACTGTGAAGGTAAAATGAAAAGCTTAAAATGATCTCTCACGTAATAAATTCTTTATTTATCGATTTTGGCTGTTACAATCTTGATACATTTTCCGCGTCAGTTTCATGACGCCTAAAATTGTATAAATTAGATACATTTGACATTTTCTTTCCAATATACCCTTTTGCGACTATTGGCATGCTTACGACTTTCGTAACCCCTAAAAGCTGTTTTCTGTCAACTTTATTAAGTTCTAATATATTTGTTGGCAAGATAGTTCAACGTCCGATGGCCCTAAAAAAGACCGGTGAGCTTCTTAAGTATACTCTCTCTTGACTGAAGTTAACAGCAATTGTGACTGCCTGGATAACCTCAGGGTGATCTCCTCTGGCCTGCTGTTGAAGCCCCAGACTGATTGGGAGAAAAATTACAGAGTCCGAAGCTTTGGGACTGGTTGTAGGGCTCTTTTCCAACATCTCCTGATATAATGTCGAAGACGTTGGTGTATAAGGCACCTTTTTTTTGCAGACTCAGTTGTTTTGATGATCTAAGGTGGAGAGATAAGTAGAGATTGGTTCGTCATGCTTGCCCGTTGGAGACTCCCGTTGGCTCAAGTTTTTTTTTCCTTCATAGCTGTTAGGCTTTCCCAGCGCAGACTTTGGAGAGGATCGGTGATTCCTGGTTGAATGCTTAGAGTCAAGAGGGTAATATAGGGTCGTTGGTGACCGGGGTTCCCATCCTTGCGACAAACAACTCCGCTCGTAAAGTCTACCAGTGAATGACTGAATTTATTTAATAGTGGCCAGCTTCACATAGTCTTTTGGTCGACGAACAATGTTTCCGGAAACGGTAGTAAAAATGCATTTGTTGGCAAAGTAGTTTATACTTAGGTGGCCCTTAAAAGAACCGATGAGGTTAATCGTTAAGTAGGGAACGTTAATACTTACATTGGCCCTCAAAAGGGCCACTGGTAAATTTTCCAGTGATTCCTTATTATTATTCTTGATGATAAAAAGCTTGTTGCAGGTGGCTTGACGCGTACCCTCAGAGTTTCTGTGTATGGAGACCGTACATGAGAGAGATATGCCACTGACTAAAGAATGTCTTGTCTTTAGAACGTTTTCCGGATAACCAACCGCTCATCAATAGTCGGGAAAATGGGCCAAGAGAATATCTTCTCTATAGGTATACCGCTAGAACGACCACTAAGGAGTTGACCATTGTGGCTGTCCGTACCCTTCAGGGCTATCTTTCCTGGCTTACATTTGTAGTTACAAATTCTCTGATAACACCAGGCCAGATTGTGGTACGGCCACATAACTCTGAAGTGTTGGAGCAGGTTGTGGTCTGGCTAAACACGTATCCTGATATTCCACCAGAGACGTTATCGGTTAGGATAACTTTTTTATTGGTGGTACTCATTAATCCTGGAGGTTCTGAGTGTAAGTAAATCTAGGTCGCTTGTCAATTGAAGAAGAGCGTCGTTGGTTACCAGAATACCCAGCTACACGACTATCAATTTCACTCTCGATGCACTTCAGTGACTTGTCAGGTTACGATGGCAGAAATATCCGAGGAGCTCCGTCCGATATTTGAAATGTAGGTGAATAATGGCAAGACAAAGCTCTAATTAAAATTTTAAGACTGTTCACAGCTTTGGAAGTGAGTTTTTAATAAAAATGTACCTTTCAATTGGACATGGGATGGCTTTATATATTAGTAAGATAAGATAGATAGCGCGCAGCAATGGGAGTTCTCAGTGGCCAAGATCAAAGAGTGGCCGCTTTTCTCCTGAACGGTTCAGGTTTGAGACTCCACTTTGTCACTCCTTTCCGGATAACGTTGTGGTGTCTTACTATTTAACCTAAACAAAAGGGTATCATAATAGTACGCAATTGGTGATATAATGCCTATTTACAGTGGCATGCTTGGTAAGTACACTAGCCACGGTTTAATTCGTGCACCGCGAAATTTAAACTTTTAATCGACTTTTTCATTGAAATTTAAGAACCACTGTACAGCCTCCGACTATCGATAAGGCAGGTTTTTTTTTTTAGTGACAAATTGGTGATAATAATCATATTATTTACGTCACAGTTGGCAGTACTTTTCATAGTAATAATAATCGTAATACGACGTAATTTACTGGATTTTCTACTGATTTATAGAGCTAATTAAATGAAAAAAGAATTATATTGTAAGTAAGGTCTCTGATATGGCAAAGTCTGGAGAGTCCTAGAAATTAAAATGCAATACTATACGATTTAAGTGTGATGCATTTGTTACACATGAAAAAATTAATAAAAATTTCTTTTCTCTTTTAATTATTTTTTTATTATCATTATTATTGTTCCCACAAAAATGTAGAAAACGGTGCGCACACCTTTTAAAAATATGATGAAAAATATATAAAAAGCCAAAACATTGGTTAAAAATGATAAAAATGACAAAGGGCACCAGAAAGTTATATACATAAGTATTAAGTACATATATTTTTATAGGATTCATGGAGAACTCGGCTACCCATACGCGTGTTGAACAAAATGCCTCAAAAAATCAAGATGATACAAAATGTCATTGTTCCTAGAAGTGAGTAATTTGCAGAACCATGTGCCATCATGCAATTTTTTTTGAATCCTATGTTACTGTTTTCGCAGTTTCAAATAAATTGTTTTTGCGTTCCCTCTTTCAACTAAAACAAAAAAAAAATTGAATCAGCATGATTCAATAGTGAGGTATTAAAAATGTTTTTAAATTACGTTAACTTATGTAAAACTATACACATATAAACTCTTACTTTGCCTGTCGTCAGGTAAGGTCTCTCCATGGAGCATCCCTTGACTCTTGGCATCTGTACAATGGAGCCCCTAGATTATAAAGTAGAGGCCTTCGGCTTACTTGAAGCGCGATTTCCATTTCTTGAGGATTCATTTTAATACTTTTACAACTGTATACTTGAACTTACACTATTCTTTGCCACTGACAAAATGCTACATTGTAGCTATAGCTATATGCCTGAACTAAGTGACCGTTGCGTTTTTGTTTTGTTTCTCATACTTCAACTGTTTTTAATACCAACTTTTAAAAAAAATTTTATTAACTCATACTCTTAAATTGTAAGTTATAGCCACCGCTTTTCAAATGTTTTTTTTTTTTTTTTTTTTTGTAAGATCAAAGTTGGAAACCATGTTTTAAGTTTTTAAAGAAAGTTGCAAAAAAATATATCACTTTTTTATACCATATTAATTAAGTGTATAAAAGATTTAAAAGTTTTTTTACCAATGGCATTTAGACCAACTGACAACGATCTAGACCAAATGAGAGTTCTAATTAGAGTAGGGCAAACAAACACACAGATTTGTAATTATTTTGAGTGCTCTGAAAATTGTGTCAGAAAGTGGAGGCATCGGTTTGAAGCTGAAAGGGAACTAGGCATTCTTGCACGTGATCTGCGTCATTTTAATCATCGGCCATGGAAAATACCTGATGCCGATTTAGAGCAAATTGTTGGTATAATTCAGGATAATCCATTCACTGCTGTTTGTCGGTTACCCGCAGAAATGGAGCTGGATGTCCATGAAGAAACCATCAGAAAGTCTTTGGTGAAAAGAACAGAGTTGAGGTTTCGGAAACCTGCAATAAAGCCTGCCTTAAACCTTGTTCAATGTAACTTGCGTTTAATTTACGCTATGCAGTTGCAAAATAGGACAGTTGAGCAGTGGCAAAAGACTGTCTTTTTAGATGAGAAAGTGTCTTCTTCCTCTAAGGATGGTATTTTTCACGAAATTGTCTTCAACATTTATTTCTAAAATTTTGAAATTCTTATAAAAATAATGATGATTATTAAAAAAATGTAGGTAGGCTTGGACTTTGGAGACTTCCAAATACGCGTTATGCTACTGAGAATGTGATACCCAGTCTACACAGTGGTCGACGCACGCAAAGTTCCTGGGGCTGGGTATCAGGAGATGGTCCAGGCGATCTGGTAATGATAAACAGAAATCTGAATGCTCAATACTACGTTCATCTTTTGGACCAATATCTACTCCCCAGTATTAACGTCAGATATCTAAATGAAGAGACTGTTTACGTTGTTCAGGATAATAGTCCTGTGCACACAGCCCATATTGTTAAAGAGTGGTGAACCCAACATCCGAACCTTGTGAGACTTCCTCACCCACCTAAGTCACCGGATCTTAATATAATTGAACATGTCTGGTCAACAATGGTCAAAGAGTGGCACCCAGCAATGGCTGTGAACAATCGTCAATTAATTGAAAATATTACCAACTCCTGGATGTCACTGGCAAATCGTAGAGACTATTTTCTGAGTTTAAGTCACTCTATGCCTACAAGACTGCAATGCGTCATACAAGCCAAAGGTAGTTACACGAAGTACTAAGGTAAATGTGCTTAAAATTGAAATAAAAACCTTTACATAGCAATATCTGTGCTACAGTTAAATTTGCATCAATAATTAAAAAAAATTGTAGACCCTTATACCTCACTATTGAATTATGCTGATTCAAATTTTTTTTTTCTGTTTTAGTTGAAAGAGGGAACACAAAAACAATTCATTCGAAACTGCGAAAACAGTATCATAGGGTTCAAAAAAAATTGTATGATGGCACATGATTCCGTGAATTACTTACTCCTAGGAACAATGACATTTTTTATTAATTTCTTTACCATATCAGAGACCTTACTTACAATATGATTTTTTTTTCATTGAATTAGTTCTATAAATCAGTAGAAAATCCAGTAAATTACGTCGTATTACGATTATTATTACTATAAATAGTACTGCCAACTGTGACGTAAGTACTATGATTATCATCACCAATTTGTCACTAAAGAAAAAATCTGCCTTATCGATAGTCGGAGGCTGTACAGTGGTTCTAAATTTCAATGAAAAGGTCGATTAAAAGTTTGAATTTCGCGGTGCACGAGTTAAACCGTGGCCAGTGTATTTCTTAGACCCCCTGAAACATTCATCCCCACTAACCTTTGTCTCACAAGAAAAATAAATTAATGCGGGGATTTTTAATACCCCAACCACCCCCGTAAGTGGCTGTTGCGTTAAAACTGAATAACTGTATATTTTGCAACGATAATCTGCTCTAGTAGATTTTTTGGGTTGCTGATAATAAATCCGACGTCCGCACAAAGAAAAAACTGATAATCTACCCCCCCCCCGGAAAGCACCGCAAAACGTCTGAATAAAGAAAAAACTTATAATTAACCCCCCCCTCCTTCCCCAAAACATCCCAAAAATTTGCTGTTATCTAAAAATTTTACAAATCTATGTTTTGCCTCGAAAATCTGCTATACCAGGTTCTTAGGGTCACTAATCATAAATTCGACGTCCAGATTAAAGAAAAAAATTGACATTTCCCTCCCCCCCTGATCACCAAAAACACCTCGAAAATTTGCTGTTGTAAAATCTTATTAATCAATGTTTAACATTGTCAATTGTAGAAATTGCGCCTTTGTGTAGAAAACTACGAGCGCTGCCAAATACAAGAATTCGGTTTCTAGTACTTATCGTGTGGTTCGTAACTATAATACTTTATTTTCATATGCATTCACCGATAATACACTGAACTAATGATAAATTTTTTACTTGATTATTTTTTATGTCGCATGCTTAGAGGCTTATTTTAAAAATGACAGATTTCCATAAAACGGAAGTCGCTTACTAGAAGTCTCTTAATTCTAAAAAAAACTTTTTTTTATAATAATAAATTTAAAAAAAAACAAAAAATTTAAATAGCATAAATATGACGATGTTGATTCAATCGAAAAAGGCACGTTATTACGCATTAAATATTAGTATTTTATGCATTCGATGCATAGAATACCAACCGATTTTTTTTAAACCTGCTGTTTTTTTGGCATCAAAATAATGCTAATAATTACTGTTATAAGTAAATTATATAATAAGTAAATAAAATATTGAAATAAAGATATACAATAGAGTTGAAGAACGTATCAATGGTTTTTAAAGGTGCTTATTTCAAATTCGACAAAAAAATTATGTTACAATGTCACGTAATTTTATGAATATAGTAAATTATTAAATCAATAATAAATAAATTATGTAAGATCATTATATATGTATATTTCGAGTTACATGTCATTTTAATGGTTTTTAAGGGCGCTTATTTTGAATTTGATAAACAAATAACGGCAAAACGTCATTAAGTAATTATATAAAAATAAAACAAAAATTGTATTGATTGGCTATACAATTGCAAAAAATACGATAGAAAAAAAATTAAGTCGGTCGTTTTTAAAATAATCTCGTAAGCACGTGACATAAAAAATAATTAAGTGAACAATTTATCATAAGTTGAATGTATCATCGGTGAATGTATATGAAAATAAAGTATTATAGTTACGAACCACACGATAAGTACTAAAAACCGAATTTTTCGAACGGCAGCGCTCGTAGCAGAGTGGGTAAGGTACTCGCCTTGTGCGCGGAAAGACAAGGGTTCAAATTTCTTTCATGGAAAGTCTTTTTTTTTTTTTTTTAAGAATTGTAATAGAAAAAAATTCAAAGTCAAATAAAAACTATTGTGGGAAAAAAAAATTAAAATTCGTCTAAATATTAATTGCTTGTGAGTGTGGAGGGGAATGGTGGGCAACGGTGTGCAGAAGAGTAGGACAGCATGGTTAGAAGCTATAATGTGGGGTGAAGGGAAGTGTGTAAGGGACTGATGGTGAGGGCGACGGGGTAAGGGGGGGGACCTTAGGAGGAAGAGACATCTGGTAAGCCACTTTCGTTTCATGAAATCTGTCGGTTTTTAAATTCCAGACCCCCCCGTCAGTACGTGACATAAAGGACTTCGTTCTAAAAACAACTTGTTGTTCACCGAAAGTTTTGAAATTTCCTGTGATTTGTGCTAAGTTCATTACAGTGAGTTTGTACATAGAGTTGAATCCACATTCAAAATTCTCCCACTCATGTTCAGTTGCCTGACTCCTAACACTCTGGGGACATGCACCCTTTGTCTTTTTTCCCACGTGTACTCTCCTTCGTTGTTCCTTCTTCTTATGTCTTGATTCACAAGCACTCGAAAGTAGTATAACCTGCAAGCCTATATGTTGCGTTCTTCGTACTCGAATTCTCGTCTTCAGTGATTTATTTGTAACAAACATGTTTATTTCACTGTGATCGTACATTATACATATATTTATATGGACGAATATGTGATTGTTGAATTTAGAAAAATTATTTAGTACTGCGTTATAGAGTTTAAAAATCTCTTGATTATTTTGCGAACAGTTAATCTATTGGAGACAGTCCTCTTAAGTAGGTAAAAAAACTTTAGATTTTTTAGTATTTTAAGTCACAGTAATGAAAAACACTTTTGATGGCATTATTAAAAAGAATGTAAGTATGGCGTATTTTGAAAGGTCATTTGAGAACGTTCATGACAACTTGAATAATTGACAGTTTTGCTATGATTTTAAATAAACATTGATTGGGACTGTAGACTGTGTCGTGCAACCTTTCAGATCACATTCATTTAAAAATCGACCTTATAAGAAAATGGTCTGTACAACTCACCCAATTTTTTTTTGCATGACTCGATACTATAAACTTTTTCATGGAGTAACCTGCAGGAATAGCGAAGCTGCTATTGAAGTAACGGGCAATAAATCGATGGACCTCATTGATGTAGTGGATGAAGAAGAAAAGAGTAGTGACTCAGAGAAACAACATAATAAGAAATATATGTTAAGTGTACCAATTCTGGAAAATGATTTAGATTATAAGCAATAAAAATAAATGTAATCATGTGATAAAAATAAAATGTAATCATTAAGAGATATTAGTTTTTTCCAATTCCCCTATTTCTATCGCATTGAACGTTGTATGAAGGTCTTTATTTTTTTACCTACTAGAGCACATTTTGTAGGCAAAATATCAATTCATAAAATTTTATAACAGCAACTTTTTGGGATGCTTTAAGGGGTTAGGAAAGAGGGTAAAGTTATTAGTTTTTTCTTTATTTGGATGTCGGATTCGTAATTAGCGATCCAAACAATCTACTAGAGCAGATTTTCGTGACAAAACGTCGATTTTTACAATTTTATGACGAAGAAAACTTTTGCGATGCTTTGATGCGTCGGGGAGGGCGTAAAATTACCAGGTTTTCCTTTATTTGAACGCCAGATTCATATTTAGCAACCAAAAAGCCTACTGTAGCAGATTTTCGTTAAAAAAAATCGATTCATTCAATTTTACATCAGCCACTTTTTGGGGTACTTTAGAGGGGGGGAGGTAAATTATAAATTTTGTTTTACTTGGACGTCGGATTTATGATTCGTGACCCTAAGAACCTACTAAAGCAGATTTTTGATGCAAAACATCGATTTATGAATGTTACAGCAGCAACTTTTTGGGCGTGGGGGGTAAATTATCAGTTTTTTCTTTATACAGCTTTTTGAATCAAAGCAAATGCATATGTGGCGAATCGAAGTCGTTTATATAAATGATATGTGTATGTGCTTTTTCACCACGCAACGCTCCTCGAGGAAGAATTCAGGCGAATTTAGGGAGCCTGTACATGGGTGTCTGAATGTCTTAAGACTGTAAGCCAAACCTATGGCGGGTGATTCAATTCGAACTGACGTTAACTGAATATTGATATAAATTGTTTTAAACAAGATAATAGGCGTCCTGTTCGTAACAAAACTATGTTACGTGATTGCATTATAATATTGGAAAGATATTTAGTCACAAAAACTAAAAAAATTTTGCTAACGCTGAGTCGTTAAAAAGAGAGATTATGTTGTCAAAATTATTGTATTAACATGAATTGTAGAAATTTTTCATTGGATGCCTTACAGACGTTCTAACCTTATAATGTAATCACGTTACATAGTTTTATTATGAATAAAGTGTCTATTTCTTTGTTTACATCATTTTATATCGGTATTCAGTTAACATCAGTTTAAATTAAATCAACCGCCATAGATGTGGCTTACAGGCTTAAGACTGTAAGACGCCTATGTACAGGCACCCTTACTCGGTGGCAAATTTTGAATACGCATGCGTTTACGAAATTTAAATTTCTCGAATACATCAATGTACAATTGCTCTAACCCTGAATTTTGTGCGTTTTAAACATGAAAACCTTAATTTTAGTATCTGATTAAAAATACTTCATAAACAAATAAATAATTAGCAATAAATTTTATAATTTTTTAGTAACAGTAATAAATTCTTACTTGTACAGTTCTTACGATTTTCGTAGCCGAATTAAACGTAGAAAGAGTTTGATTTTTATGATAAATATAAATTATAAGCAATAAATAATGGATAGTCAAAAGAAAATTAAGATTATTTACTTTAATAATAAGATCCTTTCAAGTAACTACTTAATTAACAAAATGTACTTAAAAAACTACTAATTTATTTAAAAAAAAAAGCATTGCCGCTTTACTTTACCGTTCCTCATAATTAAACAAGCCCACATTTGGGGACATAATTTGGAGATCTAGAAGAAAAATAGCATGATAGACGATTAAAACATAACCTTATTTTTTATTTTCTTAACCATGTCTCATGAGTCAAAGATGCAATCAAGAAATCAACTAATCTCCGTATAGTTTGATAAAACATCTACTTACAACAAATCTTGCAACACAGCTGTAGTAGTATCAAAATAATCGATAACAGGAAATTTATGCTAATTTTAAAAGTGCTTCAAATGAGAAGCTGTAAACCTAAGCCTCATTTAATTCAGCGATTTAGGTAGTTAATAATTTTACACTAATAATCAATTTTTCAAGTAGAAGTGAAATAAAAAATCGTTTACTAAAAGAAGTTGTTTAAGTAACTTGTACATCGCTTTTACGGTTTTCTTACGTATTTTCGTAATAAATAAGTATTTATTGTGAAAATTACTTATTTATTGAATAACTGTAGTTTGGTAAGCTTAGATTCCATCAATACTTAAAAAAGATATAAAAACGAAAGCTAGTTAAATAAATGGCACATTTGGAACTTTTGAAGCGTATCGTTACTTAAATATTTTATCGATAGAGAGTAATTAATTGTATGTAATTAGCTTAAAAAAAAGGCTGAGAATCTTATCTTTCTAATATATAAATCAAAGTCTCTAAAACCGTTGTAATCACTAACCCCGAAAACTACTAAACCGATTTTGCTGAAATTTTGCATACCGATTCTTGACACTTCCTAGATGATTATAGTATAATTTTTATCTTGAAAAACTTAGTAACAATAGCAATAAAGAAGCTCAAAGTTTTGCAAAGATACATTAGTTTTTCACTTCAGTTCACTAGGATCCACTAGGTGGCGTCGACGTAAAATCGAAGCTACCTGCAAACAGAATTAAATGAATGTGGTTATAATAGGCTGAAGCGTCTCAATATTTTGAAGATTTCTGCAGTCGTCCACCGGCCGTACATTGAGCTGCATCGTAAATGTAGCTGATAGTCGTGCAGATGGGTTCCCCGGTTACCAAAGACACGCTTTTCCAATGGGCAAGTGACCTTGGTCTACTCCCACCCTGAACCTCCAGGATTGACGAGTGCCACAAATAAAAAGTTATTTAAACCGATAACATCTCCAGCGGCATATCAGGAGACGTGTCTAGCCAGAGCACAAACTTCTCCAACACTTCAGAGTTATGTGGCCATTTCATCACCAGTCTGGTCTGTCAGAGAATTTTTTACTACAAATGCAAGCCAGGGAAGATAGCCCTGAAAAGTACGGGCAGCCACAACGGCCTTCTTCTCAATGGTCGTTCCAATGGCATACCCACAAAGAGAAGAAATTATCTACACTCACTTTCCCGACTGACAATGAGCAGTTGGTCATCCGGAGAACGACCCAAAGACGAGATATTCTTTAGTCAGCATCGTACCTTTTTTCATCACGGTCTCCGTACACAAAGACTTCAAGGGTAAGAGTCAAGCAACCTGCAGCCTTCTCTTCATCATCAAGAATATTAATAAAAAAGAGCTGGAAGTATCACCACTGGCCCTTTTTAGGGCCATTATAAGTATTTACATTTCGTACTTAACCATCAATCTCATCGATTTTTTTAAAGGCCACCTAAGTTTAAATTACCTTGCTAACTAATACATTTTGACTACTATTTCCGGACGCGATTCGTCGACTAAAAGACTATGTTAACTAAAGACGGCCTCTATTATATCAAGTCAGTCATTCACTGGCAGTCGTCACGAGCAGAGTTGTTCTTCGCAAGGCTGGGGATCCCAATGACCGACGACCCTATATTACCCTCTCGACTCTCAGCATTCAACCAGGAATCATCGATCCTCTCTAAGGTCTGCTCTGGGCGAACCCAACAGGAATGATTAACATGAAGGAAAAATAAACTTGAGCCAACGGAAGTCTCCAACAGGCAAGCAACACAAACCAATCTTCCCATCTTAGATAACCAAAACAACTAAGTCTGCAAAAAAAGAAGGTTCTTTAAACATCAACGTCTTTGACGTTATACCAGGAGACGTTGGAAAAGATCTCTACAACTAGCTCCTAAGCTTTGGACTTTGTTACTTTTCTCCCAATCAGTCTGGGACTTTTACAGCAGGCCAGAGAAGATCACCCTAAAGTATCCAGGCAGTCACAAATGCTGTAAATTTCAGTGAAGACAGAGATCACTTGAGAAAATCACCGGTCTTTCTTAGAGCTATCGGACGTTGAACTACCTTGCCAAAAAATATATTAGAACTCAACAAAGTTGACAAGAAACAGCCCTTATGGGTCAAAAAAATCTTAACCATATCAAAAGTCGCAAGAGGGTTAATTGGAACGGAAACTTTAAATATTTCTAATGAGCGCGCGGTGGCTCAGTCGGCTAGGTCGTGGATTGGCACGCGGGAGACCGTGGTTCGATTCCCGGCCAGTGCGACATTTTTGGGCAAGTACCTCTGTGTATTTTTACAAGTACTTTTTCACTACGCAATGCTCCTCACGGAGGGTTTTAGGCGACCTTCTCGCAGCAAAATTGCCTAATTCCCCCTACCCCCCCTCCCAGTAATGGGAGGCCTTCCATCCCTTTACTTGTCCTTCTCCCAAGTGCTAAGTGCCCTGTATAGTATCCTTTATAGGAGCTGGACGCAAAGCACTATAACGTAAAAAAAAAAAAAATTGTATCTAATGAATACAATTTTAAGCATCAAGAAACTGACGCAGAAAATTTATCGAGATTGGAACAGCAGCGTCAAAATCAACAAATAAAAAATCAATCACAAGTTAGATTAGCTTTTCATTGTACCCTCACAGTAATCTCTTAAATCTTTCAGATCATTAAATAAGTAGAAAATGTATTTGTATTTTTGTGAAGATAAAAAATGTAGAGATTAAGTTTCAAGACTCTGTTGCTCTGGTAATAAAGTTGTGAGGTAAGAGAATTTTTTTTAGTACATTTTTTTTGGAAGTTTTAATCTTAACAGCTTTAAAAATAGGCTTTTTCGTAAACTATACGGGAGAAACTGCAAATCAACCGCCCCGTATGGCCAACGATTATTTTATGGCGTAAGAAACGCACCGTACTTTTCAGCAAAATTATATTTTTTTAATTTTCACAGTTTATTATTTGACCAAATAAACTGTATGGATTTCGAACAAACATGTTTTAAATAAGAAGATTTTTGTTCTGAGAAGTGTCAGGAATATCTATTAAATTTCTAACTGAAAACGTTCTCCATTACAAGTCAACACATTACGGTGTTCCATTTTGTCAGTCTCGGGCGAAGCCAAGACGGGGGGCCGCTAATCATAAGATTAAGTAGTTAAATAACAGATAGAAAAACGAAAAAACGTTAGAGGTAAAAATTCTAAGACAGTATTTTTAAGAATTCTTTTTTTTTTCGTTTAGTAAATTCATAAATTATTTGTACAGATTTGCATTCATTCATATATTGAAAACATCTTTATATAAGCTACTTTAAGTAGAGATTTAGTAAGACCATTGTAGATCGCCGAAGCTTTGTTGTACAGACTTCGTTTCTAGCCAGTACTTCCTAGTATGAACGATATCTAATGTAATTAAGTTTTCATTCAAACATTAAAAATATTACTTTCCTGAAAAGTTATGATACCTTCATAAAAATATCTTTTAACAAAATAAAAGGTAAGGTTAGTTTGATGTGGTGTTGAGTTAACATTTTAATGTAAGGAATCGTTGAAGCCTTAATACGCTAGCAATAAATAGTATTCTTCATAATGAATTTGTAGCCTTGAAAAACTCTGAAATCTTAACATAAAAACGGTAGAGTTTTTTATCACCCAAGATACATTTTGTATAACACTTGTATTATAATACTGTTGAGTACTCGTACTTAAACAAAATAAAACTAAATAATACTGACTATTGCTTAGTACTGTATATATAAACCTCTTTAACGTGGATGAAAATTATGCCCTATATGTTTTCATTTTCTTTCGACATAGTAAGGCATTATTGTATTCCATGTAACATTTGCATGAAGAACCAGTGAAAAGTCAATATTATTTAGTTTGATTGTGTTAAAGTACGAGTACTAAACAGTATTATAATACGAGTATTATACAAAATTTATGTTGCACGAAAAAAAGCTCTACCGTTTTTAATCTTAGATTTCAGAACTTTTTAAGGTGACAAATTGACTATGAAGAATATTATTCGTTGCCAGCGTATTTAGGCTTCAGCAATTCCTTTCATTGACATACTAACTCAACAACACATCAAACTTAACTAACCTTTTTATTTTGTTAAAAAGTATTTTTATGGTTTATACTAATTTCGAAATTTTTGAAACATGTGCCAAAAAAATATATTTTATGAATTAAATTATCTATTCATTTAATGTGTAATCAAACCAAATAAAGTAAAGTAAGCAAAAATCATTTCTGTTACACTTTTTCTCAAGGTCACCAATCTGGAATCGTTCATTTACTCTGTGGGGCAGAATGGGTATATAGAAGTATTTAACTTAAAACAATTTACAGATCTATTTGAAAATGAAACAGGTTTATGGAACAGTATTCTTTCATGCAAAAAAATTGGGAGGTTTATATAGACCTTTTAAATGCAATTTTAAGTGATTTTTCCGTAAGGATACATGTTAAATTTTTAAAATTAAACATGTGAAAGAATAACCCAATAACCCAACTAACGTAGGTATACTTATTCTAACGATAATTGCACCACCTTTGTACACAGTATCGTTTTATGGCAGATATATTCATAGTTTTATTATCAGCCATCTAATTTTATAGAAGTGTAACTTCTTACTTGGGTACCGAAGCACCCACTGTCCACTCGTTTTCGTTCTGTAAAATAATAGTGACTATTGATTGTGGTTCGTTAATAAGTATTATTATTAAACTCCTTAACAAAATCGAGAAAGGATCCAAGCTCACTCGCGACAACTCTACACACCATTCTGTTCTTATATTTGTACATTGTGGAAACATAGTTAAATCACCAAAAACGAAAAAAAATTTGCTTGCAAATTGATGTTTTGAGTTTCAACAATTGTCATAATTTATATGCCCACAACACTTTGAGATATCCTTAAATGGAAAAAATTTATTCACATGAACTCCCTTTTATTAATAGAAATATGTATTTATTTTAACAAATTTATTGCAAAGTTTGAAAATGCCCCTTAGCTCCAAAAAAATTAAAAATAAAAAAATTAGATAAAAATACTAACGTATACAAAAGTTTTAGGAAAAATGAAATACTTATTGATTGGTGAGTAATGTTAATGTATAAAGGCCAACTACTTTACGTTTGGAAAGAACAAGACTATTAAAGTACATATGTTTCCAGAACTGTGCAGATTTTGGTATCATCAACAAATGCACCAGTATTTTATTGTACTATCAAAATGTGCGTAGAAAAAATTTTTATAAGTGTTAGATAATGTAACTCATGTTGTATATTGTGTTAATAGTAAAAATCAAAAACTAGTAAATAATTGAACAGCAACATCTATAAAACAGGTTTTTTCAAAATATTATGTATTATGTTGAATATTTCCAATAGTGCATACCCAAAAAAGGTTCACCATTGGGATTTAAATATCAGCACTATTCATCAACATATTTCCAAAACGAGGAGAGTAAGCTTTTACAAAAACGAGACACAGCTACAGTTATCTAGGTTATTATTTTCTTATTTTTGATTTTAAAAATTTTTTTTTTTTATAGAAATGGACACAAGATTGTACAACATTTTTTATTACCGATACCAATTTGAAAGTCAACAACGTCGTGTTATTTATGCAAAACGTAAACAAATACGCTGTAGGTATAATCAAATATCATATGCACTAGTTTTTGCTACTATATGTTTATTTGACCAGCCTGATATCAATTTTTTCAATATGTACGTTTCCAAAATCGGCCTTTAACACTCAGAATAATTAGATTTGTTTAATTTTTCTATCAATTTATATAACTATTGGATTAGTTAGTATCGATTAAAGACAGTCTAAGCGTTGACAACCCCAATGTTTAATAACTACTCTTATTTTTTCGAATACTAGGCAACTTCCTTAATCTTTATGAAGATTGATAGAAATGCCTGAATGGGATAAATATGTACAACTTTTCTCCTAAAGCTATGCTTATTCTTTACACAGGTGCGTAAATGGCTAAGTTGAAGTCCTAGTAGTTATACAGTTTTTGGTTTCTATTCGAAATAGAAATACGTATTAAGAAACGTGTGCTACTTCTCTACATAATTTGAATTAATACATTCTCTTAGTCGAAGAAAGACTGCATAGTTTACTTAATTATTCGAGGATATACAAAAGTGTCTTTGGTGTAAAAATTGGTTTATTTGTCACCGTTTTTTTGAAAGTTTTTAAACTTCTGCGTGATGTAATTATAAAAATCAACAAAAATGGTGTGATGTTATAAATCAGAGAAAAATTGTAATATCAGATCATAACAACTAGACTTACGACACCAGAACTTAAAAAAATATAAATCTTTATAAACTCCCACAAAAAATCTAACAAAATAACTAATCATATTAAAAATACAAGCAAAAAAAGTCCCCATAGTAAATAAATTACAGATTGTCCCTGCAAATTATCGAATTGTACTTTTATAGACACCTTATTCGCAATATTAGATAAACTATTACTTAACAAGCAATAAAATATAAGTATTAAATAGTAATGAGTAATACTGCTTAAGTAATTTTGTTTTACTACCGCTTACAAAAGATTATTCCCATTATTTTTTTAGCAGAAGATTCTATTTTAAGTTAGTTACAGAAGTTTTTCAAAGCAATTTTATTTGAAGGGCGTTTTATTAGACTAGAAAATTGCAACTTTTATTTTGTGTACGACAACTCATGGAAATCGTTTATATAAAATCATTTAACAAAAATATATTTCACTGTGAATGTGGGAATAAATTGCAATAATACGTGCAAAGGATATTTTAACTTGAAATTAAACATAAAAAAAACCTGAATATGGAATATTTCTTATTCACTATAGAATATGTATTGTGTCAGTTCGTACAATGACGAGTTTGAAAATTTTAAATAGGACACATTCGACAATTTTCAGAATTTTGATTTAATTCACTTATTAAATGTGAAACCTGTGCTACGATAATTGTTATATTTATATTAAATAAACAATCTAAAAACTTACTGATAACGGCTCTACTGTCTAATGATCGAGAGTAGAAATAAACGTAAAAGAGGATGTAATGGCCGTAGAGAGGACTGTATAACCAATGATATTCTGAATTAGATTTTTTGGTAATGCTCCTCGTGTCCTGGTGATGCTGCGATGGTAAAATCAGACCTGGTATGCCTGCGATGGATCAATCTAAATGAGTGATACACTAATACAGACTCCTTAGCACTGATAACCGATACAGGTACGCTAGAACGAGTGACTTGTCAATAATGACTTAAAACTTATTAAATACAAGTGTAAAGCCTCATCATATGCGGTTGGAGGAACAGTGACTGGTGAGCTAGAAAATATATGATCTGGTAGCGCGTGGCTCTTGGACTGTGGATAACACGACTATGAAGAAGAGCGAGCCAAAATGTGTACGAGTGCGAGAAAGCGCAAAAAGTAGCTACTCTTGTTGTATTTAGAAATTTGGAAAAAGATAGTGTGGGCTCACTATACCGTGAGTTTTGTGATATGGTTTCGGAGAAATGTACTAATTTCTAATTGTACGATTGGCTCTGCGCACGACACATGAAAACGTACTTACTAGAAGACTTGGGAGGGATGAGTAGAGTGACTAATTATAGTGTCGATTATAATAATTATAATAATGACAATAATTACAAAAGTTATTAAAATGATGATGATAATACTTTACAATTATTATTAATGTATAAGTAACACAAGTAATAAATACTAAAATCAAATAAACTTTTGCAGTTCAACACAAATAATTTATGCTTATTCGTCTATACGATGTACACTTATGATACTTTATATTTGTTGGACCAATTTTTCAACGTACGGTCATTGATACCATGTAAGCTATGATGTGAATGAGGCTGTGTGTCACTTAACATGTCATGTTTAAAAAGGCTTTGGAAATATGAAGTACTTTAAGTTGTACGAGTCTTCCGGCGACTTATATACAGATTCCCACATCCTAACTTGGGCTTTGGCACTTTATCAAAGCCAAGATAGGGAACAAACTGTTGATAAAAAAACATCAGTTAATCCATATATATAGTATGTGCAATACGTTAGTTGTACCAAATAGTATAAACGAAGTGCATAAGTTTTACATCCTTTAATTGTACGAGGTGCTTGCGTTTGAGACTGAAGCTAATGATTTCAAATACTGTAGTAGTTTTAATCTCAAGCATTAGAATCTTGTGTAAAAATATCTTGTGCACTTTTTTTATATCTAGTAAAATTAATAAACTGTCTATTCATGTTTTGTACCGTCGGCTAGTTTTTTTGCGTTTGTTACCATATAAAGCTAATGTTTACGTTAAGTTATGAATAACTATGGGATTTGCAGTAAATGAAGCTACGGTGTATAATGTAATATGTTTTTGTGTTGTTCAGCCATGCATGTTAAATCAGATTTTCTTTACTTTACTTACAGATGAACCTTAAAATAACGTAAATCTTCAATTGCATCATGCAACTTTTGGGGGGTACGTGTGATAACATATTAGATATTACTTTTTCTTAAGGCAAAAGAGAAAAACCGTTGGCTACAATGTGCTATGTCGCAATACCATACACAAACAAAGTAATTAGAATAATTATGTTTCAAAAAATATATCAGCTTTTGTTTCTGTTATCAGGTGTATATTATTCAGTTTCGTGTAAGTCAGTAAATAAGAATAGTGGAGTCCGATAAGCAGAAGTTAAAATCATTCTTACTATAGCTTTTTTATTCCTTGTGAAACGCTTATTTCTTTAAACATTATTAATAATCATGAAAAAAGAATTACTATGAATGATCCTATGAAAGCGTTGCTTTGTATATAGTCAGAGTTCTACAAAAAAAATTTGTGACGTTAGAATTTAAAATAGGTTAAAAAATTTAATTTTTTGTATGTTACACCTACAGTTGTATAAATGGTTTAAACATTTATATATATTAGAGCAATACAACTTTTTTTCATGTAAATGAGATAGCAAAGATATTTTACTATTTACAAATAATACTTTCCCACTTAGTTTAATTAAGTTTTAAAATTTTGTAACATAAAGTTGATCGAACAGGTGTAAATATTTCTGACAAATCTAATAAACGGTGTATTACTTCATTTTTACAGGAGTCGG
Source organism: Copidosoma floridanum (assembly GCF_036245765.1). NCBI lineage: Eukaryota > Metazoa > Arthropoda > Insecta > Hymenoptera > Encyrtidae > Copidosoma > Copidosoma floridanum. The sequence continues at coordinate 5,064,645 of NW_028321912.1, read as the reverse complement.
CGAGCATAAGTATTGTATAAGCAGATAAACAGGATTATCAGGTGTAAAAAAATATACTATGCATAAAAGGGAATTATTTTTTTTAATTTTAAATTTAGTTTTTAAGTATGAGATATATTTCTATATTTAACTGTCACGTGAAAAAATTATACAGTCACCTTGCATTTTGAATTGATTTAAAGAAACTTGACGATCAGTAGATTTCGTTTTAAAAATACTTAAATTTTTTTTTTTGTAAAAATAACTATAGATTAAATTTATCAGACTCACAACATGAGTAGATGGATTTACTTTTTAATACTAAATTATCATTCATTATTTTTAAAGTATTCATTATATTAATATCTACCTTGTTTGGACCATAATTAGTTTTTATATAATAGTTATTTACATATGCAAAAATAAGTGTACATCAAACTCATACAAGTCCTTTTTATCAAACGGACTCTCATAAGTATACTTGTAAGTCGACGAACCTTATAACTAAGTACACTTACGATGCTCATACAGTTCTCTATATAAAATCTTCTCTACAGTTTTAATGTAAATAAAAAAAAAAGTGAGGGCGATGTCTGATAATTTTTATCGAGATTCAAATACCTAGTTTAAAAAATGCAGTTCCTTATGTATCGTACTGAGACATCGTTATGTGTATTATTAAACAAAATTTAGTATTATTGAACTTAAGCATATCGTTACACTCAAAAGAGAAAATCCAGTAGGCACTGATTCCTTATACATAAAAACTTTTCTCCTGTTTATTTTTACGATTATGTAAAAAATATCCCTTAGCTCAACCCTCATAATAAGGTACATCGCGTCTTTGAGCAGGCGTTATATATAGTATCGACCATCTAATACAGCACTCACTAGATTGATTGTTCATCATAACGACGTTTTAAACAAATGCTGTAAAATTAAAGCGAACCAAAAATATAAATGATTCAGTACTCGATGCAGAAAGAGAGTGTTAAATGGATCCATTCATTGTTTATTATTTATAATTTTCTAAAGTAACTTTTTAAAGTAATTTAAATGATGATCGAGGAGGTACAGGTATTGGAAATATAGGTTTTCATTGATTTTAGATGATAATATTATTGAAGGAACACAGATAACTGTTAAAATTTATAAAATACGTGAATAATATAATAATTTTTACAACATAACTATTACTTATTTGTACAACGGAGCGATAATTTACACAACAAATACAGCCAAACATTAAATACACGTATTTGTATTTTAAAATACTAGTAATACTAGTCAATTTTTTGATATTAAAAATAAATTCTGCAAATAAAATACAGTCTGACCACTACAATTATAATCATGTGTGGTCACTTTCTTTAAATGCTTCTTTGGTACAAGGCTGATAGCAGAGTACGTGATCAAAGGGTCTAAAAATGCTACCATAGAGTATATATTTATGTGGCGGAACAAATGACAAATGATAAATCTCGATCTGTTGATAACTGTAAGAAGAAGATCCGTATGCAGATGCTGTCAATATGAAGTTCATATTTAGTTATTACTTGGTATAGTAACTAATCAAGACGTCTTGTCATAATGGCAGCTGATTATTCAGCAATGCTTTATCATTTCTTTGCTGTTCATTTATCCATTGATCTGCTGTGGCATTATCTGAATTTGTATGAAATTATAGTTAGAAATCTCGTATTATGTAAAAAATAAATAATATACCGATACGATTATATGCTAAAGGGATCAGTAATATGTCATGTGGATGATTATTAGGAAAATAATGATGACAACAATCGTCTCTTGCTTCGAACTCAGGATTTTGTGTTTTATTTAGATTCCAGAAATTATTTTGAAAACGTATAAATGTAGTCTAAATAAACTGCAAGTCACGACTTATAAGTTTTAAGCTTTAATAATTACATAAAATATTAATTTTTATCAGTAGAAACCAATTTGTTGTCATAACATAGGAAAAGTAAAAAAAAAAAAACCAAGTACAAGTAGCACTCCGGGAGTGCAGGCAAAAGTGAAAACTTGAACTTATGGCGCGTTGGGCACTTTTTTGGGTGAGCATTTTTAGGTGCGCTCGCGACATGAGAAATTGTACATAAAAAGTCAAGTTCATCAAAGCAATGTGGGCACTTTTTGAATGGGCATTAAGTATAATGATATAGAAACTATATTCAAAGGAAGTGGTTTTATTTAAATGAGTAAATATTAGTAAATAGTAAATACAAAATTTATCAATTTTTTTAACACAATACCATAGCAGCAACACAAGTCAAATGAAATATTTAAATAAATAAATTTTCCGTTTAATATTTATTTATAAAATAAATATAAAAAACTCTCAATCTCGTCTGTCGCAAGGGCACAAACGAATGCCCATGCAAAGACTGCGTATCAGCATCAGCGTTGGTCTGAGCATTATTCCACGCTCACAGTTCATGCTTGATCGCACATAGCACCGCTGACTGGATTTCACCGAGAACTACTTCGCGCGAGAATTTGAATTCAAAATCGTATGATTTTTTTAACAGACAGTAGGCGCGTAAATTCAAATTCGAAAGAATTCTTGGTATACTATTGATGTATGTTATCATACAACATTATCCAATATTTTTAGGCATTAATTAGCCAATACATACCAAGATTTCTTTCGAATTTAAATTTCTGCGCCTACTGTCTGCTTAAAAAATCATACGATTTTGAATTTGACATCTCGCGCCAAGTAGTTCGCGGTGAGATCCAGGCAGCGGCGCTATGTGCGATCAAGCATGAATTGTGAGCGTGGAATAATGCTCTGACCAACACTGCTGCGTATAGCATGCAGCGCTCTCGCATACCTATACACTCTGAGTATACATATAGGTGTGTAATCTCGTCTGTCGCGAGAGCACAAACGAATGCCCATGCAAACAGCGCTTATAGTATACATATATTATAAGAATACACGAGGAGTATATCTGTGTAAAATCTCGTCTGTCGCGAGAACGGCTGAAAATGCTCACCCACTAAAGTGCCCAACGCGCCATAAGAAGTTTTCACTTCAAAAAATAATAATACATACTAACATAATTATAAAAGAATAAACACAAACAAAATAATTCAAGTGTTGGTAACTTTTGAATCGCTAGGGTAGGGTGGGGCAATCGGTGTGGCAAGGAAATCGGGGGTTTTCTTAACATCTTTTTGTGAATTTATCGAATTAAAAAAAAAAAAATTTTTGAAACGTCCTGACCCTAACGGTTTTTTTTTACATTTGAATATAGAAACAAAAAAGCATATTTTTTAAATGAAAACAAATTTAAGTGTATTGTCACCTTGTAGTCGAAAAAAATGATTTTTCCCGCTCTTGAAAGGTTTTGGGAGGCTGGTACTTCCTTGGGCGAAAAAGCAGTTTTCCGAAACTCGTTCGAAAAGTCTCCTTTACGAACCTCGTTACGTCCCTCGCCTTCGGCTTGGGCCGCAAACCTATCGGTTCGAAAACAGAGACTTTTCAAACTCGTAGGAAAACTACTATTATATCACTATAATCGCACGAAAAATATTTGAAAAATTCTAAAAACTTTAATTTTAATACGTTAAATAAAAAATATAATGTATTAGCTTAATGTTCATAAAATAATTTCAATAAAAATTTCAGAAATTTTTTTTAGAATTGATCAATGAAAAAAGAGGGCCATTGAAGCGATTTCGTAACGTCAGTTTTGTCTGCTCTAACCTCAGAAAAAGAAATGTAGCCGTGATAAAACACAACTTGTTTTATACTTATAAGAACTGTTTCCGTATTATTTATTTATGAAATTATTTGTAATTCAGTAATCAAGGAAGTAATGCAAATTTTTTATGTCAGGTGTCAGGTTGTTAATAAAAAAAAAAAAAAAAAAAAAAAAAAAAAAAAAAAAAATAAATGAAACTATAAAACTTTTCTAAATATCTTACGCAAACCGCTCCAATTGACCAACTTTTTCCAACCTGACAGTCACTTCCGTTTAAACATTTTTAAAAATAAGTTTAAGTGTAAGTTAAAGAATAAAATATTTTTTTATTTGTTCGTGAGTTATTTACACATCATTTATATTTCTTTTTAGAATCATAAATAAAATATCTTTCCAGTAATAGTGTTTAAAAAATGAGGCTGTGAAAAAACGCTTCGATTTCGCTACTCTACCCTATATAATGCTTTCAAGGTTAATATACTCAGTTAAACTCTTCCACATTTTTTTTTGAATCTCTATGATGATTTGTATATATATCTTCAAGTAAAAATATTCGTTAAAAAATTCACATGCATGTTTTCTTTCATCTTATTTTTAGCTAAATGTTACATTCAATACTCGTATGATGTCATTTTACTGTAGCAGTTTTTTAATAATTTATTACAGTTATTTCCAGACTATAAGTATATTCAAAAATATCAAAATAAAAAAGATTTTTTGCATTTTTTGCTAATACTTTTCGTTTTCAAAACCCTCACGACCAATAAGATTATGTTCATGGATGCGTAGCAGCCAAAAACTTTTACTTTAGGGCCACTGGGACAAAAACATTAATAAATTTGATTCGAGTGTATAAAATACTTAGAAAAAAACGAATTTAAATTCATAAGACGCGTAATTTTACCTCTTCGCGAGTAACGATGCAGAGGTGAGTCTCTGACATTCGTATTGGCTGCTTCATTATCTGAGTCATCATGGTCAATTACATCCATAGTCGACAAATCATTTTGGTAGCGATCAATGTTATTGTTTGACGCACCACCTGCAATAATACTCATATGTACAAATGACATAAAAAAATTTTAGTTATAAGCAACGGAAATTCATGTAAATATCTCATTAGTCTAAATAAAAAAGAAGTTCTCGTATAAAAAATACGTACAGCAAAAAATTTAAATTTACCTTGTCGTTAATAATCACGTGGAGATGAAAAGAGACCGCCAAAATGGACACTACCTACATCTGACTCATTTCGGTTAATTAAAGTAGTACTAGTAGCAGTCAATAAATTATCATCATGGTTTCGTGTACCACCTAGAGTTATATTAAAATAAGTGAATACTTTTACATCAATACATTTATAAAATTCCAGATAAATTCGTAAAAATCTAGGCGTATACGAATTCCACAAAAGTCGTTGATAATTATATAGTTTACAACTCACACCTTTTATTTGCTGAGAAATTAATATGTTGTACAGTTTAGTAGTACGAACAAAAATGTTTGTCTATGTTCTATCGGAAATCATTTTTTAGTAAATCGTATGGGGTAGTGTTTTTTTTTTTTGTTTTGTATAATACAGTATTTCTTTATGTTAAAAGTATTACGTATATATACTACATATAGTACTTAATACTAAAAAATTACTATATTAAAGAACACCGTTAAAATAATACACATACATGTTTCTTTATTTAGCGTGAGAAGATTCGTATTTTTAATTAATGCTTACTTTATACGTGATAAACACTACTTTGAATTTCAGAAGGTAGAGGATTTCATCTTTATGAAGGCTGCGTCGTAGAATTTTTATTAAAAAGATATTTTTTGTACACTCAACGAATCGACGAATTTTTTGGTACTACTGGTACTCTGAAGTGCCTTATATTTTTGCCAGAGCAAACAGTTAAAGCACCCTTAAAACTTATTGTTTTTGTGTAAAAAAATTTTGGTGAGAAAAAAATTGCGATCGCGGACCTCAGCGTCAGGGGTGTATGTATGTATGTATGTATGTATGTGCGTAATTAAGTTTTTTGACTATCTCATGCAGTTCTTGTCGGATTGGGCTAAAATTTGACACAAAGCTTCGTCTTTTATGTCTTACGTGATGGTTTAAAATCAGCAAGATTTCCTGTTTTAGAAAAAAATTGGCAGTCATTTCAAGATGGTACTTTCAGTGAAAAATAAAGCAGTTTTTTAGCTATAACTTTGTTACGTGATATTTTCAAGGTTTGCTGTGAAAGTCAAAGTAGTAGATTTAATTGAAACTAAACTTTTTCTTTGTTATTATTTTCGTCCAGGATGTAACCTAAATATTCTGTGAGTCAAAAAGTGCTTAAAAATCGTAAAAATGTAGTTTTCCCCCATCTTACTTATTTGTTTTGTATTTTTGATTATAATATTGAACGTAAAAGTTATAGATCTCATTGAAATACAAATTTTTTATGAAAAATATTTACACCTAGGATGTAAATCACACGTTCTATGAGCCAAAAAGTGTTTGTTAAATGAAAAAAAAGTTGTTTTTCCCTATCCAACTTTTTTGTTTTGCATTTCAGATGATAAATTAAATGTGATAATTGTAGATCTCGTCAAAATACAACTTTTTTGTATTCAACATATTTCGTTACGATATGAAATTTGCACTCTAAATCACAAAAAATGCTAAAAAATTGTAAAATTATCGTTTTCTTTTATCCATCTTACTCGTTTTCTTTAAATAAAACATTTCAGATTACAAAGTAAATGTTAAACTCATAGAACATCTGTAAGATGAAATTAACGCTATAAATCGCAAAAAATGATATTAAATGATATAAATTTTTTTATCAATCCTGCACCGAACAGTACCGACTTTCTACTCAGTGTGGTGATAAAAGTAATATACTTCTTTGTATCAGTCGTGCCTTAAAAACTACGTTTTTGCATAAATTGAGCCGCTTGTTTTATTAGTTAATCGGCAGAAGTGTGGCTCCATCCTATACCACAATTGGGATATTGGGTAAGGTAAATCCGCACTTTTGCATATTAACTTTTTTATTAAATGTCTTCAATGTGCCCTGTTGAAATTAATGCTTAAAAAAAAAAATAAATAATATACATGAAAAAATACTATGTTAAATGAAAAAAAAAAAATAATAATAAAATAAAATAATTATAAAAATAGTTCTGAACCTAAAAACTGTACTAAAAAAATTCTTTTTGACACAAAAAATGTATATTAAATTAATCAGCATAATATCTTTATACAACATCCTGAATCTTTAAGCAAATAATAGGTATAAGTGGTAATGTAACTCGATAATTATCAAGTCGTTTAAAAGAAAATTTTTATGATTATAGAGTAATTACGTACGATGTGATATAAATAAGAATTTTGAAAATGCGTCGATTCACCTGATCGCAAGTACATTCGTGCAGATGCGAGACTGTCACTTTCACTGGTGTATCCTCTATCATTTTCATTATTATCTAATTCACTGTTATAACTGAGATGGTCAATGAATAATGTATCATTACTATTACTATCGTTATCATTATGCCTATTATTGTCTACATCAGCTGTAAATATGTAATTGTATTAACTCCTTATTAATTATAATTAGTTCGACGGCAGTCTGAGAAAAATACAGTTTCCTAATTTATTTATTTTATTAAGCCGTTTTTATTAGAAAAGTGAAACTACAGTAATCCTTGTTCAATCAATAATGGAGTATCAGGATCAGAAATCAATAATCAGGAAATTTTGTTTAAAAAAGGTACACTAAAAATATTATTGTACTAAGAACATTAGCTAATGCCAATATCTCTAAACAGAACGTTGAAGCTAGCTCAGTCAGATAGCACAGACGAAGCACAGTCTTATTTTTAAGAACTACAAACGCGTATCATGTAATGTAGCGCCACCACATGGATTAATGCTACAGCTGTATTGTATGCTATATTACATGGGTACGTGTTTATTGCCTCAGAGCAACACTGGTACTAATCTTCTACCCAGAGAGACTCTGAGGGGTGTTCTCGAATTCCGTTGAAAATATCGATATTTTATCTCGGGCTTTTTCAATACAAGGTGTACCCATGCTACCCAAAATCCACTGATCCGACTTTGAAGACAGTGGGTGGGTTTTTCATGTGATGTCTAGACAGCTTGGTCAGAAAAATTACTATTAAAAGTCGGCACGGTAGGGTTGATGACGAATGAAAGATATAATTTTTCCATTAATTTAATATTTACTGGAGTGTGTTAGATACGATCGATATGCCTTGCAAACAGTACCAAGTATAATGAACGGCCGTCAATCAACAAAGGGGAACTTTGCTCGAAAGATTCGCACACCATAGTTAGAAAAAAAAGTTGAAAACAAAAAAGTTTTCAGAAAATGCACAAGCTGAAGAGAGTATTAGAAATAAAATAAAATAATATCTAAATTTCTCCAAACAGTTTCTAATAAAAAAATCGATTGTCCGTCCAATAACTTTATAGACAGTTTATTTATTCAATAATAATTAATAGGCTTAGCATTTTTACACACACAAAAGAAGGTTGACTAACATTACCAAATAATTGTAATTTATTAAAAAAAATTGATTGAAAGTTGATGTAAGAAGATAAAAACTAACTTGTTCAGCATGAAGCTGAAACTAGCCCCACGCCGGAGCAGCCTCACCAGGGGCGAATCAGACCTGAGCGGCCCCAGGGCTAAAAAATTTTTTTTTGTCCTGATCCATTCGGAAAACGCTACATATAGTTACAATTCTCCTATTCGCAATCCCTGCAACTTTTTAAAGCCGTAAAAAGTTGTCAGGCTGGGAAAACGGAGAGTTTTCCGTAGATCCGTACATACACGGATACAAAAAAAATTAAATAAAAAATTATAACTTATGTTTCGGCTTTTGTGCCACCTTGGAAATTGATAATATATGTTTTTATTACTTCTATAAGCGATCCCATTTAGTTTGTCCAGCCTTGTAAGGCCGCCAGGCTTGGAAAATGATGAGTTTTCCGCTGATACGCAAATACGCGTATACAAAAAAATCAGAAAAAAATTTATAATTTCTTTTTGGGCTCTTGTGCCACCTTGGAAATTAATAGAATATGTTTATTTTACCTCTACACACGATCCCAATTAGTTTGTCAAGCTTTGTAAGGCCGACAGGCTTGGAAAATGATGAGTTTTCCGCCGATACGCAAATACGCGTATACAAACAAATCAGAAAAAAATTTATAACTTTTTTTTGGGCTCTTGTGCAACCTTCGAAATTAATAGAATATGTTTATTTTACTTCTACACACGATCTCAATAAGTTTGTCATGCCTTGTAAGGCCGACAGGCTTGGAAAATGATGAGTTTTCCGCCGATACGCAAATACGCGTATACAAAACTCATAACTTTTTAAGCTTAGCGGCCTTGCACAGCTAAAAAAATCTAAAGAAATAGGAAGTGTATATAATAGAAATATATTTTATCTATTTTTATGGTATCACAGGAGCCCCAACAAAAATTATGATTTTTTTCCTATTTTTTCTGTATATGCAGATACGCGTATCAGCGGAAAACTCTTAACATTGCATGACTGGCAGCCTTCCACGGCTTTGAAAACCCATAGAAAGTGTACACAGGAGTAATGAAAACGTATGCTATTTGTTTTTATCGTGGCACAATAGCTCTAACATAAGATATGAATTTTATCTTGTACAAAGTATGCATAGTTCGCAAATGATTGGTCAGAGTAATATACCGTGTAAATGATGAGCCAGAAAATCACAGAGAATCTAGCGGATCTTGTCTGCCTCCACCTCAATTTATTGTATACAAAATAAAGGCAAAGAAGCATCACCCAGATAGTGGCCAGATTGCAAGTTTTTTTTTGTAAACATTACTGACAATTAATGGAAATAAAAGTTGGCTGACTATTTTGTCACCAAATAAAGACCAAGTTATTTAGAACAAGTAATCATCATCCATACAGTTGCGCACTTGCTGGCTTATTCAATAGGTGCGATGACACTTGCATGGCTGGCAAGCATTACCAAAGTACTCGAAGGGCTTGATGGCTGCTTCTTTGTATAATTTGCATTTAAAATCTCAAATAACTGACAGCATACTGGTCCTCTAAATATACTGGCTGGCTACACAAGTCTCATTATACCTGTCAATAGACCACCATGATGTATGATGGCTAAATAAATTCTGCTGCAGTGAATATCTTGCTTTTTCTGACCCAACTTGAAACCTGGATGTTTCCTAATTTTCAATTGATCCTTTTTAATTCCAATAAATTTGTTACCTGCTTCATAAAAGATCAGCAAGTTCACAGTTCGCATATGATTGGTCAGAGTTATTTTTTTATAAATTATTTTTCATAAATATTGAAGGAGAGCAAGCTGCACTAAGTAAGACTTTTTTTGTAGTTACATATAAATAATTAAAGCAAATGAGTTACTTATTGAGGCTTAGTAACAGCGAAGAATGTATAGAACGTTCGAGAACGAATGAACGATACGTACATCAGCAGTATGGTTATTCGTGAATATTCTTCGTGAAAAATTTTGTAAAGATAAAAGAGGTTTATAAATAGGTATGTAGGTGCAATAATGTTGAAAAATTAAAAACTACATGTAACGATGTGTACTAATTAATAATATTTTATATTACCATACCAGTTTATAGGAAGCACTGTCGAATTATTTTGTAGCTAGAATGTGACTTAAAGTTCTCGTTGATTGTCCTCCCAGTAAATCCTTCACTATGACAACGTGCCAGAACGTTTTTTTTTATTTGACATAGCTAGGTATTGAGAAATGCAGACGTACAAAGAGATTGAGCACTTATCCACACGGATCACTGAACAAAAATGTAGTTTCGCATCAGAACTTTCCGAAAAAAAAGAGATATCAATTCTTTGATTAGCAGGCAACAAAGAGGATGAAACAACGCGGTACCCGGCTCAACTATAGCAATTTCTAGAATTTCTACTTTACACTAAGAAAAGGATGCTAGTAAGCTTGGTGTTACCAACATACCAATCATAAGGCTACGTGCACACTGTTCTGCTAGAGAGCATCGTGGTACGCACGGAGTTCGTATTCCGTAAGGCCGTGGTTGTGCATAAGACGGAAATGACCAACCGAACGTCACAGCGGAAAGAGTCTCCCCACCACCGTTTTAAAGAGTTACGCTTACGCTGGGAAAAAGGTTATATTATGTGAGCCATATCATGGCTTCACCGGTAGCCGCCATTGTCTGCCCGACAAGAATGTGATCCAAAGGCTAAGACCAGGGCCTGGCGAGGCAAGCGTTACATCAATGACAGGGCCTGGGTAGACTTAAATATAGAGTTTATTACATAGTGTAATGAGTTTTACCTCAGGCTATGATCAGGCCCTGGCCATGGTATATGTATACATGTATAATAACATATATCGGCAGTAGAAGTTATGGTAAGTATATATGTATGTTTAACGCTTTTGGATCCAAACAACGAAAAACAATTTTAGCAAATGATAAAAAATCTTATACACGGATCATCGCTGCTTTATCAAACACTTTGACATGAAATGCTTAATTTTTAGGAGTATACAAGAAAATAATGACTCAACTTTCACAAATTTAAGTTTTTGTAATTATTACATCGTAGTCGACGACTTCTGCCGTTACGCTCTGCTATGTTACGCTCCTTGTAGGCCAAAAGCTGAGGCCCAAGAGTGGTCATAAATCTAAACCAGCCGCCACTCTCACCAGAATTGAAAAATTATAAGATTCGTAGTAATCAATCGTAATTTTATCATAATAAATTCTGGTATAGAGTTATGTCGTAATTAAAGTAGAGCCAGAAAGTCAATTTTTAAAACCAGCCGCAACTAAATTTCATAGACAAAAAAATTAAAAGTTCTCGAATGTGGTGCTGTTTGCGGCAAGATTATAAATAATTTCTTGCACGAAATTTGACCTTAAAAAATTAAATCTATGATTGATTTTCAAGTAGAAGATGAATTTTAATCTTTTTCAATAAAATTCCATTCCCTTAACCTTTTAACTCTACGTATTCAATAAGAAAACTGACGTCATTCAACGATTCCTTCTAAAGTACGTAAAGTTTAAAGAATTAGGGTTTGAAAAAATGGGGTAGAGTTTTATTGGAAATGCATAGTACTAGCCAAAAACTTACCGCCAAGCTAAGGTACCTCCCATACAAACTCCGAAACAGCCGCTACTTTACCAAATGTTTTTTTACAATTATATATGCTCGAAAACTGAGTGGTGGCAATTTTCGGCATATATAGGAGTGCTATTTTATTAATGCACAACGTTCGCAAAAAAGGTAATTTACCCTCCTTATATATGTAGAAAATTGCCGCCACTTAGTTTCCGAGCATATATTATTGTAAAAAAAACATTTGGTGAAGTAGCGGCTGTTTCAGCGTTTGTATGAGAGGTGCCTTAGCTTGGCGGTCAATTTTTGGCTAGTACTATGCATTTCCAATACAATGCCCAACGTACACATAATATGAAAAACAAAAACTCTATTCATAGCGATTGTTTACTGTGTAAGATTTTAAGGCAAACAGTTGTAGAAACATTTATAATTTTAAAATGAAGATACCATTAAAGCCAATAACATAACCTCGATATCATCGTGTCAATTGAGTCAAACCAAAACGAACAGAGCTGGCTTATATAGTGACGCGAATATGACATGAGTAACTACAATTGACATCACTGTATGTTTAAGATTACATGACATATATTTTTGTTTTATTTACTACAATACAATAAAACTATTGAGATTGGAACTAAGCTGACACGCCAATTACAAATGTAAATTTACATAAGGTGATGAATTTTAATAAATTTTTAAAGCTGCGAGACTAGGCTCTGTCTAAGAGTGGGTATAGGCTCCGTGCACGAAAACACCCAGCGCCAACTTGTGGCTCAATGGTGAGTCCGCGTAGTTAAGAGAATACACGGCGTAGCATGGTTGCGCCTTAAGTCAACAATTTTTGTCATTAATATCAAGATGCTTTCTTGTAGCCCGATTATCTTAATAAGAATCCTTAACTCCTTAACTTTACGTTGATATTTTTTTCAGCATGAGATTTTGCTTTAATAAGTTGTAAAAGAGACATATGTTCCTTTATTGCTCGTAGATGTAAGCTACATTGCATGTGTTAGTATCACTAAGTGTTCTAACTGTTCTCAGTTGTCTGTTTTCTTTTTTATCTCTCTCACACACTTCACTGACACATGCATTGTAGCTCACACGTTCAAGCGACAAAGAGATATACATCTTTTCTATAACTTATTAAAGCAAAATCTCATGCTGAAAAAAATATCATCGTAAAGTTGAGGAGTTGGAGATTCTAATTGAGATAATCGGACCATAAGGAAGGATCTTGATATTAATGAAAAAAATTATCGACTTTAAGCAACCATGCTACTCCGTGAATTCTTGTAACCATACGTGTACTCAACAGCCACAAGTTGGCGCTGGTGTCTTTGTGCATGTAGTGAGCTTCGAGGGAGTGAGTGTATAGTCTTGGGATTTTAGTCATATACTTGTATATGTGTATATATCCATACATATATATGTATATCGTGACGTACATATATATATATATATGCTAAATGCTGCGTTTTCAAGCTCACGCCTTTCTCCATGAGCCTCAAATGGCGGATATTGTCTTCTCACTCCCTCGAAGCTCACTATGTGCATGGAGCCTATAAGGGACTGTGGCTGAAGTGGCCGAAAGTCATTGATTGGCTCCACCATTTTGAGGACTAACTGAGAAAATAACAAGCCAAGCGGAGATGAGTGTGAATCTGTGCTTCCCTCTTCAAGTCTCTACTACTTCTTTCATCTATGCGATCCCGAAAATGGCGTCTTCAGCCTTCAGCCACACTCCATTATACCCACTCTATAGGCCCTTCTATAGTATTGCCCTTGATGTTTCTATCCTTAAACTGTCTGGCGAACACTTGAAGCTCCGAGAGTAGACTCTTGAGTTCCGATCCCTGCAATTACTTTAGAAATTTCCAATTTTTTTAATGGAGAGCTGTGGAACATGCCCTTATTATGATTCTAATCATTTATATAATAAACAACTTGAACAGTTGTAAAAGTGTATAATATACAGTCAATAACTCATGAAATCCCCAAAAACTCCTGCAACTCTACACTTTTCTCTCACCAAAGGCGCTGCTTTCGTTTTTCCCTACGACCTTCAAGAACTTGCCTATAGCGAATCCCTCGGTTAACCGAAATAATTGTAGAAAGCAAGGTTTGAAATATATATTTATAGTGCGCTTAATTTTTTAGATCAACGCATATTCCGATATTCTTTCAGGATCTTCTTTTAGGATTACTAGCTAGTTTCAACATTTTTTTTCCATGCAGGTGGCGCTGTTTCAGATTGTTGCCCAAAGCGAATATTCGACGTCCCAAGAATACTTTATCTGTCGCTTGATCTGTTGTTATATTTTTTAGTGTTTGTTTAGAAATACAAAAAATTCGGTATTATAACATGTTGTAAAAATTTTTTATGAATTTTTATTATTAGACCAGTATTCAGTTAGTATTTCATTATTCGGTATTTTTTTTAATGTGATGGTGTGATTCGGAAATTATTTATTACATAAAAATTTTGATCAGCAACTTTTTTTTCATCACTCTTCACCGTACTGTTGAATATTTCGGTACATATAAAATACATAAAATGAACTTTTTACGTATGTTCCATTATATACAATTTTACTTATTCCTTAGTGTCCATTAGATTTCTGTATTCGGCTACAGTATATTCTGCAAAACTTCAGTTTTTATAATAATCGTTCGTCATAATTCCCACTATGCAAACATATCTTTGGCAAAATTTACCCCACCCAATCAGATGATAATATTTTTATAAATTTTCTCGTAGAAATGTTAAACAACATTCATGAAGGCTTGCCACCTCATAAACTTAAATTAAAAATAGGTACAATAGAAATGTTAATTCGAAAATTGAGTATATCAGACGGATTGTGTAACGGTACGAGTGAGTAAGGTGGGTAAGGTGCTGGACTCATGTGCAGGAGGTTAAAGGTTTGAATTCCTTTAGTGGGAAATGTTTTTTTTTTTTTTTTTTTTTTTTTTTTTTTTTTTTTTTTTTTTTTTTTTTTTTTTTTTTTTTTTTTTTTTTTTTTTTTTTTTTTTAGAATTGTAAAAGAAAAAAATTCAAAGTTAAAGAAAAATTGCTGTAGGAAAATAAAATTAAATGCCTGGGAGTGTGAGGGGAAATGGTGGATAGGTGGGTAGAGGTGTGGAGAAGAGTAACACGGCACAGTTGGCAGATATACATATATAGTGGGGAGAGGGAAAGTGTGTAGAGAACAGTAGGTGAGGGGGACGGAGAAAGGGGGGGAAACTTGAAAGGAAGAGACTTCGGGTGAAACCACTTCCGTTTCCAAAAAAAAAAAAATCTGTCGGTTTTAAAATTCCAGCCCCCCAAGTAACGCGACATAAAGAACTTCGTTCTAATTAAAAATAGGCACAATAGTAATGTTAATTCGAAAATTGAGTATATCAGACGGATTGTGTAATGGTACACGATTGCGAATTACTAAATTACTGAAGTATAACGTAGAAGGCGAAATAGTAACGGGAGAAAAAATTGGTAATAGTTTTCATTTCAAGAATTACATTAAATATTGGAAATACTTCATCATTACCTTTTATTTTATGTAGAAAAATTTTCCCATTAGTTGTAGCATTTGCTATGACTATAAATAAGTCTCAAGGTCAAAGTTTTGATAATGTGGGATTATACTTAAAAAAACCTTTATTTTCTCTTGGTCAATTATACGTGGCTTTATCAAGATGCAAAAATAAAAATGAGATTTTTGTTCAAGTCAATAGAGAAAACAGTTTAGAGATTGAAAATATAGTTTGAAAACAAATTTTTGAATATAATAATGTATCTCAAATTCATAACATGATTTAATTATTATTTTTTTATGTATAGGTAAAATTTATTAATTAATAATACAAATCATGAATGTATATTGTGTTCATCTATTGTACCAATTTCAGCATTAATTTAAAACAGAATAGAAATGGACGTAAGTCTTCGTGGTTTAATCAGGCTTTATAAGATGACTCATAAAGTGATGCGAAACTTTCATTGTTTATATTAAAGATACTCTAAATTTAACTTAAGTTTATGTACGTAAAAAGAATAATTGTGTATTAAAGGAATATATAAGTGATGATGATATAATAATAATGCACACCAATATATGTGTATATATTATTTGGTTTCAAAATATTGTTCACTCTATATAAATTGGTTTTTAAACCTACTTAGTTGTATAAATAATGATGTTTTGGGCAACAACCCCCTATAATTCAATTAAAGGACTTTAAATTTCTTCTTGACGATGAAATGAATCATGGCGATCAGACAGTTTTGTCCAA
This sequence comes from Copidosoma floridanum, assembly GCF_036245765.1. Classification (NCBI taxonomy): domain Eukaryota; kingdom Metazoa; phylum Arthropoda; class Insecta; order Hymenoptera; family Encyrtidae; genus Copidosoma; species Copidosoma floridanum. The sequence goes on along the minus strand of NW_028321912.1, from coordinate 5,048,482 downwards.
AGATAGGTAAAGAAAATCGGTTGGGGGCTGTGGGGGGTTTTGAGAAACACTACGATATGTCAAAATAAGCAAGAAAATAACGGATTTTTACCTTATTTTGTTGGGGGGTGGTGGGAGGAAAATGGGGGCGGTGGGGGGTTTGTGTGGAATGCCCCACTGAGTTAACTATATAATATAGGAAGATATACATATACATATCATTTGTATTGTTCTTGATAATTGGTCACACGCCCCTTTCAGGCTAAATGACTGAATCTTTAACTTGTCACCAAAGAACATGTGTCCGTATAGCAAAATCATCGGTTTTCCCAAATACTTTTTTGACATTATTTATTTGGATATCTAGCGTTGCAGAAGAAAGATATTAATATGATTTAAATAATTATTTTTAACTTTATTTAAAAGGTTTCATAAAAAACAAATTATAAACAACTCATCAAATCACTCCATTTTATTTTCGAATAAGCTTAATAACGAGATGATTTGCTGAATTACTATAAAAATGAATAACTGACAATCTAAAACATTTTTTGAATAACAAAAGTTTCATAAGATTCTTATATTTACTTGTAAAAAAGGTCTCTTGCGATTTCTGGTTAGACCTTCAGTTTTTGCAAAAGAAACGAAGGTTTTTCTGTACTCAGATATGGTAACTTGTGACCGATTACATTAGCGATAATGTCCATATTTATATACCATATTCAAACTGAATAAGGATAAAAAAAAAATTTCATTATGAATAAACGTTGTTTATTTTAGTCACTCAAAACCAGCAGATAAATCTTGACGAGCACGTTTGGAGCAGTGTCTCCAGTAGTGCTAGATTTATGTAACAAGAAAAAAAACATTAATTATTCTCAATGGCGATTAGTTATACAGAAAGCCATTGAGTATATGCTTGAGGTACTAAATGATTGTACAAGAAAAACAGCAAGGAAGATTGCTAAGCTTATTTGCCAAAAGTTTTCCAATACTTTTAATGATGGAGCCAATATTAATCCGACTTGGGGCGTTGGTCACGAGTCCTTAAAATTGGAAATTTATAATGCTGCTCTGTAAAAACGAGGAAAAATTGAAAAAAATGAGAAAGTAAAAAGATTAGTTGATACAAATAATGTTGACAGTGATGAGGAAGACATCGAAGACAGCAAGCGGAAAAATGAAAATACAGTTGAATGAATTCGGATGCGTTGAATATGCGCCTTTAATTCCTGAAAATGAAAGTAGTGAATCTCAAGAATCTAAAAGACTTGAATTAGTACTTGCATTTCAGTCGGGAACAGAAAGTATAAATTTGCAGCAACTGTTTTTTGATACGTACCCTACTGTACGAGCTTTATTGAATGCACGTGATAGAGATTTAAACCAGATAATCGAAAATTGGCCATACCTAAAAACGCAAGACTACATTGAAATACACTGTTCACATTAACTTGGTAAAGACGTAGCTGACGTGTGAAAAGATTCGATGACTAAAAAAATGAAGCCCATGAAGTGTTATTTACAGTATAGAGATATGAAACCCGATCTAAAAAATGAAGTTAATGTAATCGTTGAAAAATTTAGGCTTGCTATGATAACTACGAAAGATAAGACCCCTAAAAAACTTGTCGTTTTTAAGCTGCTATGCCATTACTTCAAAAAAAATAAATCACGAATCTGGAAAATTATTAATGTAAGTAAAATGCCAACAATAGATTGAACTTAATTGATTAATACATTCTTCGTTCTGTTTTCAGAAAGAAGCTGATGAAAATGAGATCTGCGCATCGCTTAATGAACCTTACCCTCTGCTGATTATTTGAAGTACGACACACAATTCGTGGAATGTAGTTAATTTTGAGAGTAATCATTTTTTTTACAGGAAAATCACTGTATGATAACACTGCCAAGTGCAGAGTGGTTGTTAATCGTCAGTTCTCAATTGACAGCAAAGATGCCATCACTGGAATTTTCATAACATTTTTAAGCTATTACTATTTTGGATTCTGTTATCCTCCTGAAATCTCGAGTACATTAGAATTCATACAAAAGTACTACTTTTGCATTTTTAAATGGTACTTTGCTCTTATAGTTTTAAATGATTATTTGTATTTTATTGTATTTTAGAATTATGTTTAAAATTAATCCTTCCACTGGTACCAAACGAGATCCTAAAGGAAAACGCAGAGTAGCGAATCATGATTCAAAAGTATTTACTTTAATTAAAAATATTAAAGAATTTTCATCAGATTTTTCTATAAATTGAAACAGCCAAAATAATACAAGGCATATGTGACTATAATATAAACTAATGTAAATGTAAGCTCTTTATGATATCAAACATGTCATTATATTACATGTAAAATCAACAAAATAAAAAAAAAATTTTACTGTACGACTAAGTGTAATCATTTAAACAATGAAGTGCTGAATGTTGTGTCATCTAAAAAACGTTTTAATAGCCATGCTCCAAAATTCCAAGTTTTTTCATTTAAATTTCCTTAAAAAACGTTTTAACTGCTAAATTGATTATCAGTAAACCTCTTATGCTGTCATTGTAAGAGGCTAACAATACTATGAAATATATATATTACCACTTGTTTTACTTAGTGCATATTAAATTCAGTGCACATGCAGTATTTTGTTTTGATTCTGTTGTATGTGCTCTGATTCATGACATCTTAATTATCAGCACCAGAAATAAATGATTTTGATACAGATACATGTCTTATGCACACTCAACAAATAATACACGCGCTGGGATTAGTTTTCGGTGCTGTAGCATTGATTTTTATGTATTACACCACGATTCTTAGCACTGGAAAAAAATGTTTTATAACTATCTTCGGAATCGCGATTGTAATGCATACGAGATAATAAGTTCACGGTGGTATATATTGCATTGGTTTTAATGAATTGTACCACGATTTTAAGCACCAAAAAAAAACAACACTTTTTAGGCATAATTTGAATTTTTCTCCTTTGTATGCGGAAAGTAATGCACGCGCTAAAAAAGGTTATTAGTATTGTCGCATTGATTTTAATGTATCGTACTGCGATTTTAAGTACCACAAACAGATATTTTTCACACATGTTCTGAAAATTTTTCCTTTACACATTAAAAGTAATGCACGCAATGAAATGAGTTTTTAGTGTTTTCGCATGAATATTAATGTATTGTACTTTACTTTTCTGAATTAATTAAAATTTGTTTTGATGCATTTACTGCAATCTTGTGTTGTAGGTGTTAAATTTAATGCACGCACTGAAATTGGTGTTTAGTGTTATTTTATTGATTTTAATGCATTGTGTCCTACTTTTCCAATAACCAATAAAAATTTTTTTTTCATTTATTGGAATTTTTGCATTGCAGACGTTAAATTTATTACATGTGTTGAAATTGTTTTAAGCGTTGTTACATTTACTTTTAATGTATTTCCGACAAATTTCTTAAACAGCATGAAAAAATTTTACATTATAGGGATGAAAAAAGCTTCCAGTACATTTGCATTAAAATTAATGTAGAACCATCTAACAGTGTAAATTACGACTACTTTAACGCCGCAATCATAATCATTATTTAACAGAAATGTGCAGAGTGATAAGAAATGTAAACTTTTGGCATTATACTTAAGCTTATTGTGTATAATTTTGAGATATTGCATCTCAAACATCCTGGCATTGCTTATACTTTCAATACTTAATATATACCAATATGTTAAATAGCTACATTAAGTATTTAAAGTATAAGCAATTTAAGTACTTTTGAGACACAAAATATCTCATGATTAAAAATTTACACATATACATACATAGGTTAAGTTGTTTTTCTTTTATTAAACGATTGTCATCATGATTTGTTTACTGAATCTAGCAGCTCTCTTGCTCTGACAGATTAACTCTATTTTTGTCCCTTGCTTTAATCAAATTCACGCATATATTTATTGACTGTAAAAATGCTTTAAGTTTGGTTATGTACACGGTTATTTAGGTTACCTAAAGAGGACCAACTGTACGCCGCATTACTTTGCCTCCGTAGGTCCACTGTAGGATCTGTATAAAGATCCTCACGAACTAAGGAGGTATACTCAATAGATTTCTGTTCGGGCAGTATCAAAAAGGTTTAGAAAAAAGAGAAAATACCGTCTTGAAGGTTCCATCTACGAATCAAACGTAACATTCAAAAAGCTCCGCCAAATCGTATAAGCCAAATTTACTTCCTCCTAATATCTGCGCGTACCGTGCTGGTACTTATTCTAAGTCAGTCAATCGCAAAGAATTTGGAGGCAAAATATTGAAATGAGTAATCGAAGCTTAGTTACTAAAATTCAATTAATCTATAATTTCTGCTAATACTTCAAAAAAGATTACACAAAGTTAATGCAAAATCTTACTAATATATAAAGCAAAGTCGCTAAAACCGTTGTAATGGCTAACCGCGAAAACTACTAAACCGATTTTGCTGAAATTTTGCACACTAATTCATGATACTTCCTAGATGGTTTTATTATAGTTTTTATCTTAAAAAATAAAATAACAATAGCAATAAATGAGCTCAACGTTTTGCAAAAATACGCCAGCTTTTCACTTTAGTTTAGTAAAATCCGCTAGGTGGCGTCGACCTAAAATCGGAGCTACCTGCAACATAATTAAATAAGTGTGGTTTTAATAGGCCAGAGCGTCTTGATAGTGGTGTTGTCGAGTTTCGGCAGTTCAACGAGCTGTTTAAAGAATGATGATGATAGCCCTGCAGCTGGGTATCGCGGTTACGGACGTCACTCTTCTCTAAGGGGGAAGGGACCTGAGTATCCATTCACCCTGAATCTCGATAAGTGCGATAAAAAAAAAAATTAATTCCAACCGATGCCGTCTTTGGCGTGATACCAGGAGACATATCTAGCCAACGCACAATCTGCACCAACTCTTCAGAGTTGTGTGGCAGTCCCACCATCCCACCTGGTGCAGTAAAAGAATTTTTGACTAGAAATATAAGCAAGGGAAAACCGCTCTAAGGGGCACGGGCAGCCACAACGGCTACCTTCTTGGTCGTCGAGCTCATAACGCGCTTACCCACATGTTCCCGTCTAACGATGAGCGGTTGGTTATCCAGGTAACAACCCGAGACAAGATATTCTTTGGTCAGCGGCGTACCTCCCTCCATCACGTAAGAATCAAGTAACCCATAGCTAGCTCTTCATTATCAGGAATAATAATAAAGAATAGCCTGGAAGTTTCACCACTGGCGCTTTTTAGGGCTATTATAAGTGTTTACGTTCCCTACTTAACCATCAATTTCATCGGTTCTTTTTAGGGGCTACCTAAGTGTAAACTACCTTGCCAACAAATACATTTTTATTACCATTTCCGGAAGCGATTCGTCATCTAAAAGACTATATTAACTAAAGACGGGCACTATTAAACCAAGTCAGCTATTCATTGGCAAACGTCACCTGCGGAGTTGTTCTTCGCAAGGCTGGAAAACCCGGTGACCGACGACCCTATATTACCCTCTCGACTCTAAGCATTTAACCAAGAATCACTAATCCTCTCCAAGGTCTGCGCTGGGCAAACGTATAACAGCTATGAAGGAAAAAAAACTTGAGCCAACATGACAGCCTCCACTGGACAAGTATTACTTACCAATCTCCCCATCTAAGATAACCAAAACAACTAAATCTGCAATTAAAAAAGGTGCTTTAGACACCAACGTCTTTGACGTTATACCAGGAGACGTTGGGAAAGAGCACTACAACTAGCCCCAAAGCTTCGGACTTTGTAATTTTTCTCCCAATCAGTCTGGGTCTTTAGCAGCAGGCCAGAAAAGATCACCCTGACTGGGGTATCGAGACAGTCACAATTGCTGTTAACTGCAGTCAAGAAAGAGTTGACTTAAGAAGCTCACCGGTATTTTCTAGGGCCATCGGACGTCGAACTATCTAGCCGAGAAATGTATTAAAATTAACAAAGTTGACTGAAAATAGCCTTTAGGGGTCATAAAAGTCGTAAGCATGCCAATAGTCGCAAAAGGGTATATTGGAAAGAAAACTTCAAATGTATCTAATGAATACAATTTGAGGCGTCAAGAAACTGACGCAGAAAGTTTATAGAGATTGAAACAGCAGCGTCAAAATCGACAACTAAAGAGTCCATTACGTGAGAGATCAGCTTTTCATTGTACCCTCACAGCAATCTCTGAAATCTTTAAAGATCCTACTTCAGATTTTTTAATGAGTAGAAATTGTATTTGTGTTTTTGTGGTAATAAAAATGTAGGGTTTAAGTTCCAGGAGTTTGTTGCTCTGGTAATAAAGTTGTAAGATATGAGAAAAAAAAAATTTTTTTTAATTTAAATTTTTTGGGGGTTTAAAATCTTAACAGATTTAAAAAATAGCCGTTTTTGTGAATTACACGGGAGAAACTGTAAATCAACAACTTCTGATAGCCATCGATTATTTTATGGGATAAAGAACGCACGGTACTTTTCACCATAATTATTCTTTTGAATTTTTACACCTTATTATTTGACCAAATAAACTATATGGATTCCGAAAAAATATGTTTTTAATAAGAAGATTTTTGTTCTGAGATGTTTTGGGAATATGTGTAAGATTTCTAACTGAAAATGTTTCACAATACAAGTCAAAAAACTAAGGTGTTTTATTTAGTAAGTCTCGGGCGAAGCCGAGATGGGGGGCTGCTAGTTTATATATAATTGTATAGCGTGTAAACGTTAAATATAAGCAGAGGGCATTTCTGGATGTTCACAGCAGTTCCTTTATCCTAGCCACATTCTTACAACTTCCACAGCTTCACGATTAGGGTCATGGTTGTGAGGAAACTAATCGATGCACTTATGAACAGCTATGTTATAAGGATCCATTATAGTTTCCATTGTAATTTGCGCTCTTTAGTCACCTTTGTCATGTCAATTCCAGTATAAACGATGGTTTAAAGCTGATATTTATAATATAGATATCCGTAGGTGCGTAGGAAGTTAACATTTCTTGATTGTACTAGTCTAATCAGTGCTATTTCAAAAATTATCATTAAACAGAAATTTTGCAATAAACTTACGACATGTGAAACACAAACACAGTTACCCTATGACATACATTTTCAGTTCGTAAATATTTTTGGGACAACTTTTGGTTGAAAACAGTGGGTTTTGAGAAGAACGGCATTGAGAAACGTGTTTTGAAAAAAGCGTTCTCCTACCAATTTATCATTTCTTTCATTGGCCCCAAGGGGTGTCCGACACATGGAGCTCATAATATATAATATATAAGCATACATTTCGATGTACATGCTAACGTTTACACATCTATGCGCTGCAATTGTGATTTATGAAGAGTTTTTATGTAATTTGCTCAAAAATTTGTAAAAGAAGCTACGTACCATTATTCGCACGTTTGACAGGTTCTTCATGGTCATCTTGCAAATGTAGAGATTTACGTTTATGAGTTGACTTCTGTGCTGGTGCCACTGTGGAGCAAAAACAAATTAAATATAAGTTAATTACATCAAGTTTGAATAAAAAAAGTAATAGAAAATGTGTATGGTGCATGTTTGGAGTTAATGTACAGGTAACCTTTTTCTTAAACTCACATTTCTCTTGGCTCAACCTAAACGAAAAATATTTTTATCGTTACGTCAGCTGCAAGCTAAATTTTTTTTGTGTATAATTAGGATAGGCATGTTCTTAAATTAGGTAGAGCTGTCAACAATGTGATATCGGCTACAGGTATTTTTTAAGTTTATAGCAAATTGCACATAGCGCCAGCGATGATTAGCTCTACAAGTTTTTAGTTGTAAGATAATTAGATAAATTTGAGGCAAACAAACGCTGGCTGTAGATAGTTTTACTACCTTTTTGTTTTACAATAACTGAATAGAGCCTTTGGCCAGCAAGTGTAGCTTATATTTAGCCACACAATTCTTTAGTTATTTATAATAATCAAATTAACTTTCAGGCAAGCTACGGCGATGTTTGCTTCTTTTGTTTTAATTTTTTTTCCCCCATTAATAACTGTCATTATAATTATTATTATTTTTTTTATTATGTTATTATTATAATTTTTATCATTATTGTTAATATTGTTATTATTATTATTATTATTATTATTATTATTATTATTACTATATTTATTTTTCTTTTATTCATCCGAAGTTGTCAAGAATGCCTTAACCCAAATAAGAAGAAGGCACGAATACCTTTCCTGTGTGGGACTCACAGTCCACCTAGTAGTGCTTCCACTATGATGTTCTTAGCAATACAGACCGAATACCCACTTAATTGGCAAGACCTATCTCCTAGGAAACCCGGCTCCGGATTCGATTTCGCATTAAATTTTTAAGCCGGAGCTACGGAGTATTGACCACTGACGTGGCCTTCTATTTGAGTATCGTTGCTGTCAGGATGTAACCTTCTCTTTATTTCATCTGGTCGTCTGCTATTTTGCGGGTACACTGATCCTCGTTGCATCACCTTGGGTCAGTCAGATCGCTTGGATCTGTAATTGTCGTCCCATTTTTATCCTCTCAAACACTACCTGTGCCTTATAGGCACCTTGCTCTTGGCCTCTTTTAGCGCCTTCCCGAATACTGGCCAGCTATCGCTACCTGCTCCGTGTTTGGCATCTTCTATTCTACAAGGAAAACATCAAGCCTCCTTCTTGTGATCGTTTTTGCGGTAATTGCAACTGCCACATCGGAAACATAGCTTTGACCGTTCTTTCTTATTGCGGTTTCGAGTTCTAAATGTATCCGTGCCGCAGACCCCACTGGCATCTAAGGACTTCAATTCGTCTCCTTTGTTAGCAGCTTATAATGTATATTGATAACTTCTTGTTTTTTCTATAGTTCTGAGATCGGTCTTCCCAGTGTTGACCTTAGCTACTTTCTGCCCTCTTTTATTGGCTTGTAGCAGCGTCACTGCTATCTTCCAGGTATTCTCCTCAATGAAAGTTCGACGTCAACCTTCTCGCTTATAAAATTCAGATCCTGGATTTCGAGCGTTACCGTGTTCTCACCTTCTTTAGCAGATCTTAGCCTGTCCACGATATGAGCTTTACTGCTAACAAGGGCCCCACTGTCCTTTTTTCCTTGAACTTTGAGAAAAAGATATGTAGTCATAGTAACTCGTTTGACTGTGATCTCAGCCTCTTTACACTCTAAATCAGTTCTCATCTTCTTTAGAACCTCAGCAAAGCTCTGCCCTTCCGCGACCTCAACAAGATCTTTTCCTCTTTTTTTGGCACTATCTTATTTGCCGCTGTCAATACCATTAATTCTTATCTTAGAGATAAGCTCTTGATTTTCTTAAGTATTTTTTCCATTTTCAAAAAGATGGTCTCCTTTGGAGCTTCTAGACTCCTGTCCCGCTTGTCTGTTATGACGCTTTTCACGCATCTAGATTAAATAGAGCCTGCGATTCTCTCTCTTTTTTTTGATCTGTACGTCTTTCCCATCAGATTATTATTAGATTATTCCAGGAGATTTTCCATCTTTTTCAGTGTCTCTTTACGGCTATCCTTCAACTTCAGTGGGTACAACGCCACTTTCATACCTTCTTTTATCGGCATCGCTGTTTTTGTGTACGTAGACGTCACTTGCTCCACTTTCAGTGCTGAGCAGCCTGTCTCGACCATGGCTGAGCAATAATGTAAAATCATTCTGTGAGCGTTCTGAAGTGAAACATTTTTAAGGACGTTCGGTAGTGTTAGCGGGGGGAAACATTTGCGCGGTGAGGGGAAACCAGCAATGAATGAAGATTTGGCAACGTCGTACGGGTCTTAAATGTGTGAGTGTTCATGTACACGCATCAGGTGTCTCTGCACGTGCACACTCTACACTGTCTGCTCGTCTGCTGCGTGCTGCGTCGGTTACGACAGCGTTCGTGTATCAATGTTTTTGTGATAAAGCTGTAAGTATTTGTTCTGTACATACACTCACGCACACACGTAAGCTTGTATTTTATGCGTGAATGCATAAATATCTACAATAATATTGAGATATTTACTGATCAACATCCTGGAACATTTTGAATTTCCCGCCACTTGCGACGTTGCCGTTGCGTTTCGGTCGTGCTTTTATTTAATTTTTTATTTATAAACAAATCAGACGATCGTCGCAAAACTTGGTATACATCAAATTAATAACATTATCTGTAACATATAAAAAAATTGGCCAAATTCACTGGCCCAATTTGCTCAAAACTGTGATTTAGTCAGTTCTCCCATAAGCGACAGTGTTAAAATGACTTAACTTTGAAATTCAATATCTCGAAAACGAAACAGAGGAACCTCTTTAAATTTTGACTGGTTTATTGTAACAACAATAAAAACGTATGGTCAAAATTTCAGAAAAATTCGTTGGAAAATTCAATCACTACCGAACGTCCTTAAGCGTGCCATCTATGGAAAGTTAACACGTGAAACAATCGAGCGAACGATCAAACGCTGGTGTGTACATATCTATATATATTATCTACGTATCAGCCAGCGCTGACAGCACCACTGAGGTCTGTTTCCCTTCCTTTCTTTCATTTCCTTTCACACGCAATAAAGGAGCACCACAGTTACTCTATCTATATCTTAGTAATATATAAAGCAAAATTGCTAAAACCGTTATAAACGCTAACCACGAAGACTTATCAATCGATCTTGCTGAAATTTAGCATATTGATTCTTGACGCTTCCTAGATGGTTGTAGTTTAGTCTTTATCTTAAAAAAACTAATAACAATACCAATAAATAAGCTCAAAGTTTTGAAAGAATACACTAGCTTTTGACTTTAGTCCAGTAGGATCCGATAGATAGCGTGGAAGTGAATTTGAAGCTACCTGCAATATAGTTTTTTTTTTTTTTTTTTATACTATAGTGCTTTACGTCTGGCTCCTATAAAGAGCACTACACAGGGCATTTACACGGAGGATTATTGTCCTAAATAATCACTGTTCTCACATGCAAGCACTGAAAACTTCGATGAACAATAAAAGAGCATCGTCAATAAGCATGTGTGAACAATAAAGTATGATGTATGACTCGTTATTTTTAAGGTACACTGATAACAAAAAATTAAGGTGCGTGTGCACGGTCACTTTGCGTGTAAATATATCGTACATCGAAATTCTCGATGTACGACACAGCGTACACCGAGATTTTCGATGTACGACACAGCGTACACCGAGATTTTCGATGTACGACGCAGGATGCATCCAAAATCTCGGTGAAACTTAAGGTGCCGTGTAGGATATTTATAAGTTGACACTTTACAGGTTATGTGGCTCGTATCATATGGTTGTGAGTATCAAACGTTCCTGGTTACACAAACGCATCATTAAAACTTTGTACCTTGCAACTTATTGAAAAGTCAAACCCTTTCTAAAAACTTCCCGTGTATCAATAACTTCATTAACGTATCATTGTATCATGGTATATGGATACAAAATCTCAACTTGGGTGACCGCTTCAACGTACACTGGAAATTTCAGTGAACGCTTCAACGTACACTGGAAATTTCAGTGAATGCAAGAGCGTTCACTGAAAACTTTGGTGTATGTATTGTGACATCGAGATTAGCAGTGTATGCACGCAATATAACCGTTTACATACACCTTAATTTTATGATGCTGCATGCACCTGAAATGTTTGTGTCATACATCGTACTTTTTGGTTACAACACATTAATTAACGAGGACGCTATTTTAAGAATCGACTTTTATTAGGACAATAATCCTCCGTGTAGCACTTTGGAGAAGGAAGGGAAGAGGGATGGGAGGCCTTCCATTACTGGCAGGGGGGTAGGGGGAAACATCTAGACTGATTCTCTAATTCTATAAATTTTTTAAAAACAGCAAAAAAATTAAAAGACTCTTTTTTTACTGTATGAACTCACTACTGCACTCGAACCTTGCTCTACACTCCAATCACAATTATTCTATTTACTGTTTCAATTTTTTTACAAATAACACGTCTTTTCCCTTACACACTGAATTAGGCCTATCCTTAAAAAACTCATCATCTCCACAGCAGTCTATACTGGATTATATTCATGCAAGCAACGGCATTTCTATCTTCACCGATGGCAGCAAGGCCAAAAATGCCCCTTGCGTTGGAGCTGCTTGCTTTTGCCCTTCAACTAATTTCCAATCTTCATTAAGCCTCAACAAGCTAACATCTGTCTTTACAGCAGAATGTACTGCCATAAATGAAGCTTTAAACTACATCCTAAAAAACAGTGGCAAAAATTTCCTTATCTTGAGTGATTCTCTTAGCGTACTCTTAAGTTTAAACTCCGTCCAAACAAACGTAACTGCCAATCACATGATCCTTGAGATTAATGACAAATTCTTACGCTACATAAGTGATAACCCTCTCAACGTTATCAAGTTTATATGGATCTCTTCTTATATAGGCATTCAAGGAAATGAATACACAGACACTCTGGCTAAATCAGCAACCTCAGCCATCCTACCTACTGAACCTCAAATTAACTTCACCGATCTTACCAGTAAATTCAGACTGGACTCATTCGCAAACTCTGCTGCTCAAAACAAATCAGATAGACTTTTTAAAGAAAAGACTTACTTCAATCTATATAGTACTGACAACAAACACCCATGGTTCCACAAAAAAGATCTCCCTCGCTCGGTCATAGTCACTGTAAACAAAATGCGTTCTAACCACCACAGTCTTGCAGAGTCTCTTTTCCGCAAAAATATTGTAAATGATCCTAGATGCAAATGCGGTTTTTCAGAAGAAAATCTTAACCATGGTTCATGGAACTGCGATTTGTACAACACGCACAGAAGTAAATTATTTAAAGATCTCCAGAAAATAAATTTGTACCCCCCTTTTAATATCGAAAGCTTAATTGCGACTCCAAATGTCACCGCCTGCTTGTCAGTCTGTGACTTTTTAAAAAAATGTAAGTTTTTTATGTGATCATTGAATCTCTATGTATATTAAGATGCTGTACTTCTCAATTTTAAATATATGTAAACATTTCTCGTGTATTTCATAATTTAAATAAAGTAAGTGTAAATACCTCTTATGAGGCCACTAAACTATAATATAAAAAAAAAACGATATAGATGTATGGGTATCTACCGTATCTTTAAAATGCCATCACTCACCGCATCACTGCATGTGCGCCCCGTTAGCATACACGTAGGTATATATGTATACATAGGTGTACCTATGTACAATACAGTGAATAGTGTTCTCGACGTGGGACGCTGAAATCGGGGGGAGCGAGATTTGAAAATAGAAACCCTCATAAATAGAATATAAACGTGATAATTCAGTAATCCTATAATCTGATCAATTGAAATATTAATATTTATGCTGATAATTGATTGATTAATCAATTATTAATTAATATTTCGTTTAATTTTCATACACAATAAGTTAAAAGACATTTTTATATCATTGTGAACATTAATTTGCTCTAAGTTTTGATAATGCAGTGAGTAAGAATTATTTTATCTAACGTCCTTGTGGCTCAACAATATTTCTCCACTAAAAAAAGTTAAATTGCTTGTTCTACTGATACACACGGCAAAAAGAGAATGCACTAAAAATTAAGTATACTTCGAAAAACTAACTATTAAAAATATAAATATACAGGTAAGTATAATTATATTTCATATTAACTATAGAAATTATCAATGTTATAGTTTGCAGTAATACTTCGTAAAATTAACTAATTTATTATTATTATTTGTTCTTATTATTATTTAGCTGCGCATACAAGTGTGACATCTTCAATTTGTGTAACTATTCGATTAAGATACTACTGGTAAGGCAACAAGAAAAGATTTGAAACATAATACATCTTTAATCATATTCGAGATGATATTTGATCTTGCGATTTTCTTATTCTTGTAGTGTTGACGTGTCAAATATTAATCGATCATTCTTTCCGGTGGTTGAAATTGACCATCTTTGACTGTTTCACGAACTGTGAAAACTTTTCTTATCGGTCACCACACTCAAAAAATGTAACTTGAATTAATATCAAAGAAAAAACTTGAATTAATAAGAACAAAAATACTTCAAAAATAAAAAATAAATAAATGATTATTATAATTTCTTAAGTTGATAAAAAATGCTTTACAATAGCTTTAGCCTGGGTGTCCCCAACTACCACGTGTCTGGTTATTAATATTATTACTATTGTTATTATTATTGTTATTATTATTATTATTATTTTAATAATTATTCATATTAGTAGTAGTAGTAGTAGTTTTTTTTTTTTTTTTTTTTTTTGTGGAGGGAGGGGAAATGCATTGAGGCACACCGCAGGGACAGTAGTAGTGTGAGACTAGGTGGATTTTTTTTATTAGACCACCCATACCCACTAAAACCCCCCCCCATGCCGCGTGGCTTTTGATCCACCCCGGAACCGCGTTAGCATTACTTCAGGGTGGAGCCACCAGGGAGACCAGTAGTAGTTGTAGTAGTAGTAGTAGTAGTAGAAGTAGTAGTAGTAGTAGTAGTAGTAGTAGTAGTAGTAGTAGTAGTAGTAGCATTGTTATTATTGTTAATGTTATTGAAATCCTTGACCAGTGCAAAGAACGCGTTGCTGTTAACATAAGGAATTTCCCATTTAAAGTTTGTGGGGTTTAGTTATATACATTACAAGTATTTGTTTATAATGAACTATAGAATCAGAATAAATTTTTTCTTACCAAATTGTGTAATTTTTTAATTTTCCTATAATATTTCTCTATAACAAAAATTGTTTATCAAGATCGAAATTTCACATCAGTAACGATGTTTAACTGGCAAGAATACAATAAAAAAGCATCAGTGGGGTCTTCGAAATCAAAAGGGCCACAGGATCCTATCACACCTGGCACCTAAACTACATTAAAGTCTTGTCTAATGATTTCTATGAGACATTAAGGTCCTCGGATAGTTTTTATAAAACTTCATTTGAATAAAAAAATTTCATCTATCTTATAAAAAAAAATTATAAATAAACCAGTGGAAAGTGGTTGCTTGGGTACCCAAGTATGAAGTTATAATTCTATGAAATTATATGGCAAACAATATGATTGTGAGTATGAAAATACCTTCTATAAAACAATATTGTGTACGAAGGTGTACAATTATCGTAGGATTAAATGTACCTTTGTTGATTAAGTATGATTTTAATTATTATTTAATGAGTTAACGATTATAAACAATATATTGTGGCACAATACAGTACTAGTACATTACGTCACTAGAGCGCAAAGTGTCACTTTGCGCCCGCCGAACACTTTGGGCCTGTAGTCAGAAAAGAACTTTCCCGCCCGGAGGGCAGAAAAGTACTTTGCGCCCTAGGGCCCAAAGTAGTCGAAGGACGCAAAGTTCGTCCAAGGGTGCAAAGGCTTGCGCTCGAGTAGCGTATATTATTTTTCTCCTTAAGGGTGCGAAGTGAAGTTATCAACTCTACATGTATAATAAAAAAATTAATTAAAGTGTATAAACCTTGAATTAGTATGCAAGCATTGCCATATATATGCTAACTCCAGTAGATATATGTTGTAAGACTGCATACAGACGCAACGCCAAGACTTTTTACAATCCATTTGAATGCGCGAGTGCGAGAGAGAGAGGGCGAAGAGATGACGGATCGTTCGCCCTCTCTCTCGCACCCGTGCATTCAAATAGATTGCGTTTAGATTGACATTGCCGTTGTGTCTGAACGCAGCCTAGGCTGCCGATATTGCTGCTTTGCGTTATATCCATTGCCAAAAACCATACCTTTTTTAAGAGTCAATAGTATAAAATTGACGATCTGCCTGCCAATGTAGCGGTATGTATGTGTATACTGGCACTAGTAGTATTGACTGGTCTTCAGTCTCGACGGTAACAGAGTTACTAATATTCGATATAAAGTTGATATATGTGCATACATTTTTTTTTTTAAATATAAGTGTGCTGACTTCAAAGATGGAAGCATTGAATTGCTTTTATTTGAGGGAAATAAAGGTATGTTTCATGAGACAGGTTGTGTGGGGTCCAGGAGTGGCAGCCCCTAGTAGGGGTCCAGGAAGCGAAGCCCCCGGTTGGGGGGGTACGAGGGGGGGCAAAGCCCCCCCGACTACAAAACATAAATTGTTCGTTCTTAAAAAAAAAAATCCATTTTCATTCTTCAAAAATTGTATGTAAATATGATTTTATCCAAATTTTACAATTTAATTTCGAAAACTTATAAAATTTTGCCCCCCGACTACAAAACATAAATTGTTCGTTCTTGAAAAAAAAAAATCCATTTTTATTATTCAAAAATTGTATGTAAATATGATTTTATCCAAATTTTACAATTTCATTTCGAAAACTTATAAAATTTTGCCCCCCGACTACAAAACATAAATTGTTCGTTCTAAAAAAAAAAAAAATCCATTTTTATTATTCAAAAATTGTGTATAAACATAATTTCATCCAAATTTAATAATTTAATTGTGAAAACTTATAGAATTTCGCCCCCTGACTACAAAACATAAATTGTTCGTTCTTAAAAAAAAAATACATTTTCATTCTTTAAAAATAGTATATAAATATAATTTCATCCAAATTTTACAATTTAATTTACAATTTAATTTTGAAAACTTATAAAATTTTGCCCCGCGACTACACAACATAAACTGTTCGTTCTTAAAAAAAAAATCCATTTTTAGTCTTCAAAAATTGTATATAAATATGATTTCATTCAAATTTGATAATTTAATTTTAAAAACTCATTATAGAATTAAAATAATTTAAAATTATACTATTTCACATTATTATATAACTTTGAAAAACTGATACTTATATGTTTTGCACACTATTTTCATGTGCAGTGTGGAAAATTTGATTTTTGGCACTTCAAATAATGTGAAAAAAGACCATTTTACGCACACTAGTACAGAGAAAGTATGAATTATGGTGTACAAAGAAGTGTGATTACTTTGCGCTCGACGGGCAGAAAAGTACTTTGCGCCCTAGGGCAGAAAAGTACTTTCTCGCCCTAGGGCATAAAAATTCCACCTTGGGCCCATGACGCATGCACGAAAAGTACTTTAATCCCTCACTTTGCGCCCGATAGGGAGAAATGGTAGTTTTCCTACGAGTTTGAAAAGTCTCTGTTTGTGAACCGAGAGGTTTGCGGCCCAAGCCGAAGGTGAGGGACGTAACGAGGTTCGTAGAGGAGACTTTTCGAACGAGTTCCGGAAAACTGCTTTTTCGCCCGAGGAAGTACCAGCCTCCCAAAACCACCCGAATGCAAAAAAAATATTTTATATAGGCTGACTGCATAAACAATTGTCTGTTCATCTTAAAAGTAACGAATTGATTATTTAGAAATAGATACTTATTAATACATTAGAAAGCTGCTCGGCTAAAATATACTGATTTCTAAGTTTTCTAAAAAACCATTTATTTAAAAGTTATTTTAATAAATAAGTTACTTTATAATTTAATATATAAATAAATCAAGTGAATTAATATACATTAAATAAAAATTTACATAAAAATAAGTTACGAACTACGCCACAAAATTCAGTAATCGAATTTCTTATGTCAGGGCCACTCACAGCAAAGTGGTTAAGGGCCTCGTCTAGGGTGCACAAGGTTGGAGGTTGGAATCTATTTGGAAACTGGTTTTTTTAAATTTATTTATTTTTTGTTTAGAATTAGTTTAAAAAAAATGAAATAAAATCCATAAAATTCTAATTGAGTGGGGTGGTAATGTGATGTGGCGTCATGTGGTGTAGAGAAAACCAAAAGTACGTCACGAGGGACAAGTTTCCGTCACTTTTTCTCAAGGTCAAAATTGAGAATCGTTGATTTACCCTCAAACATAACACGCCTATAGAAGTATAACTAAAAATTAGTCTGCATTTTTAAAACTATCTAGTATTTTATACTATTTAATCTGTTTGTATTCTTAAATTCAATTGTCTTTTATAGAGTAAATTTAATACTTTACGAAACTAAGATCTTTAAGCATTTGTTATAGTATCTAAAATTAATAATATTGTTGAAACAATTATTAGTTTAAAAAGACGATTTGAATAATAGATAGCAAGAAAATTTATTTTTCTTACTTTTGACATGATACAAAATGCAGAAACGTTACTACGTTTGGTTATATATTAAAATTAAATAACAAAATAGAGAAACATTCGATGAGTGCAAATCAAATGGAATAACAAAGCGATTAAAGCACGCAAAGCGTGTCTAACTTAACTAGTTACGCTTAAAACGCATCGTTTCTTCGTTCCTTAATTTGCAATAAATTTTGCAATTCTTATGAAGCGGTCTCAATGATTTTCAAAATAATACGCATAAAGACGCTAAACAAATAGCCGAAACCAAGATGTACATAAATTTATAACTGTCCAATTATGGAATTCACGGTAGTAAAAATTAATCGAGTTGCTACACACCATTGGACTCCCATTCCACGATATAATAAAATGCGTGTTACAATATCGTACAAAACAGTACATGAATACTGTGTAGTGTTCACAAAAAGATAACAGTTATTATTCAAAGAAGTTTTTGGAATTAGGCAATAAGCAACTACAGTATCTTTAATTTTTAATGTTTTCTCTAAAAAAATAACTATATCTACAATAGTTAAAGATATAGATAACTAATGATTTTCTTACCTACTACTGTGGTTAACAAGCATTGCAACATCATAAGAGAATGTGTAAATTTTTCTTTTATCATTTGTACTAATATGTTTTTTTCATTTCTGGACAAAGTGTAACAAAGAAAAATATGATAAATTTAATCTTATGTTGCCTACCGTGTAGTTAAAATTTATTGTATCAAGCTTGTTAAATCAAGTATCGTAGATTATTGAAGTTTTGTTCGTTTTACCAAATATTTTAGGATTTGTGCAATCTGTATTGTGAAACTAACAATAAGTTTAAAAAAGGTATCATTGCAACGTAGTTCAAAAGGTAGTGCCAGAGTTTAAGAAATTAGCTATCGACAAGATTTTTTTGTATTTCGCTATATTAAACAAAAATGTTGTTAAAAAAGAATCTGAAATAGCTCATGAATAATCTGTCATAGAGAAGCACCAATATTTGTAACATAGATATTGAAAAATACAAGGCTTAAAATATTAGAAATGTAAGCGTTTAACTTGATAAAATGACAAATTCAACTGAAGCCATAAAATATTAAACATCTGCTTGTCTGAATATGACCAAAAAAAAATAGTTATTAATAGAAATACGTTTTTACTGCCTTTTACAGGGTAGTACATGGGTTGGCGCCGAATAAACAAAGATTAAAAGCTTTTTACGAAACTAAAAAAAGGTCATAAGAATTTTTGCTCTCAACTTCAAGTACTTATGACAAATTCTTAGTTAATCTTATTTTGATATTTTGATTTTATACTGACCCAAAAGTCATTGGCTCCGTATTATACACTTTAGTTATTTTATACCTTAACTATAGTTGTAACAGGCATGTCTGAATGAATTTTTTATACTTTTGCTTATAATATGGTTGCAGAAAATTGATTAAACGTGGCTACAATGGACTTAGTAGAAGAAAAAATCTTTGTACTTCGATGCCTGCTTTGTTGAACATGGAGAAAACCAGAAAGAATGTATGAAAGGCAGTATCGATATAGTCCAGAAACAAAGTCATGATATCTCTTAAACTATGAATTTTCTTTCAATTATTCTTGTTTTTTTTCAATATCTCCTTTTTGTTGTAAGGTTTTGTAATAAAAACATTATAAATTTTTCATATGCAAAATTATAAAAAAATTGGCTTTATTATAGTATATTATTTGTTTTTAATTTATGAATTACTAACATTTAAAATACTCATTAATACAATACAAAAGAAACCTAAAATAAACTTTGTTTGACCTTACGTCTCTTACGTTTTAAGATCACATAGTCGTACATACAAAAAATATAGGCCGCAAAGTAATGTTTGACTTGAAAACTAAGATTTATTTTGCACAGGATGAATTTTTTAACAAGAACAAATCAAAGTTTATTAAATTTCAATCACTCGGGTTACGTAAAGTATATCTGTATGAACGAATATTTACAAAGGAAATGTGGGTACTTTTATTTTTAAATCAGTTATTAATTCATCTCGAATTGAAGAAGAAATTATTGTTTGTCAAGATGTCGACCTACTTGTGCTCGTACCTCAGTTTTTTGAAAGAATATCAAATTTTGACTGAATAAAGATGTAAGTTGGCAACTAATGGCTTAAGACCCATGTATTAAAGTATGTATACTAGACAAAATTATTTTTTTATAAACTGGTTGTGCAGTTGTACTTATTTCAAATAAACGTAACTGATTAAACTAAAAATTTACAACTAATATTACAACTGTACATTATTTAGAGTTAATAAAACAGTTCGTACAGTTAAAACAAGTTTTTTAATTTTTGAAATAGTAACTTACTATTCTGGTGTATGTCCTGGAAACAAAAACAGAAAGCACGAAGAACATAAAACTTAACACCACTTGAAAAATTAAATTCTTGTAAATACGAAATTCTATTGAGGTTCTCAATGTAACGTTCCAAAAGCAACTGATACTTCAATAGACAAGGTGATTTCTATAACTTTCAACGACGAAAATAAGAATGTTAATTGCATACTAATTGACTTGAGGACGTCTATGTAGTAGGGCAGTTATGAAATCATTTTTGTTGATATCGTTGGCCAGAAAAGTCATTATGGTTTTTGGTATAAGAAAAAAAAGTAATATGTAGCATTGGTGCTGTAGTTCATTTAAATTTATCTTTTATAATGAGACAACGTTCAAATTTGTAAGAAAAAGAATTTTTAATTTTACTTATTAACCTTTAAAAAAATCTGTTTTTTACATATAGTTGAATAATCACCTGAATATAGAGAAAAAATGAAACTAATATTTTCTATAAAAATGCAATGGAATTCCTTATCTAGTATACGTATACCTGTGAACGTACTTAACTGTTGATTGAAAATATGCACGGTTAGAGACAAACGAAGGATATAACAAATACTGTTTTAAACATTACATTGCTTTTGTAAGAAAAAGTAACAAAAATATGTAAAAGAAAATTAGAGACATTAAACTTAAAAAATTAGTCTCTTAACGAGTTTAAGCACAATACGTGAGTAAGCCTATACCAACGTTGAATTAAGTATTGGATCAAGTATGAAACTATATCCCTAGGTAAAAGAAAACTAAATCTTAGTACAACTCTTCAAAAAATGTCGGAAGATGAAGCTTGTAACAAATCAGAAACTAGGTCTTACTACAAGTCTTTAGCCATGTACTGGTGAAAAACCATTGTGTCAATTGAAACAAATGATGTTTCTCTACCATACTCAATTAACTCACATTGGAAATGTTGTACATCAATATCGTGAGGTTTTCACCCATACACAATACAAATTTTCAATTGTGAAATGGATAACTCTAAACAGATCCACTAAGAATTAAGCATCATTCTTTAAATTAAAATATATCTGGAAATGAATAATTTTTTTAATGAATTTTTATATAATGAAACCGAATGTGGTAGGCAAATGCAAATCCATATAGATATACAATACTTTCTTAGTTAAATCATAATGTGATATCGAGGTTGGCGAACACTACAACGTGTGTCATATTACTTATTCTCTTCTTAGGGTGAAGACAAGAAAATAAGTTTCTTTACACATGTTAAAGTTTATGAGAATATCATTTAAAGTTTTCAAAAACTTTATATTATTCTCCACCAACGCATTACGAGCACAGTCGCTGTTGGCTTCTTTTTATACAAGAACAAAAGTTGTCCTATCGTCACAAATTCCGCATAAAATTTTTTTACACTTGAAACCTACTGTTAACCCTTTTACGTGTTTTTTAAATGTTTATTTAAATTCATTGCTTTTAATACTTATTTCACAGTAAAATTGAATTCATGTTGCAATATTGTGTAAATTATAGTATACGAATACCACACTGTCTCCGATATAAAAATCAAATCGAAACATTAATATTATTTCGTAAAAAGTTTTTTAAATTCGTTAATACGCACTTGGCATAGTTTTAATTGTGTTCTTTAAGAAAACTAACTTTATCTACAATAGATAAAGATGTAGATAACTAATGAGTTTCGTGGCAACTACTGTGGTAAACAAGCATTTTAAAATCATTAGAGAATGTGTAAATTCTTCTTTTATCATATAAAACTAACAAGTTTTAAGAAAAGTCTTACTGTATTATTGTTTAAAAGATCGTGCTAGAGTTGAAGTAATCAGCTATCCACAAGATTTTTCTGTACTTTACCATATTTAACTGACGTATTATCAAAAGAGAGTCCGCAATAGCACATATCCGTCATGGAAGAACAATAATATTTGTAACAAAGGTGTACAAAATAAAAAGCTTACAATAATAGAAATTTCATCGTTAAACTGCATTATAGGACTAATTGAAAACCAAATTTAAAAGAATTAAAAGTTTTTAAAAAAAAAAAAAAAGGTGAGAAGGACTACCATAAGCGTTTCGTTCTTTACTTCCAATACTCATGACAAATTGTAAGTCAATATTTTTGAACAAAAAATTTTTTGGAATTTTTTTATACTGATCCAAAAATCAGTGTAGATCGACAATGTTACAATATTGACTTCGTGGTGTACTTCACCCGACTGACATAACAGATACAATTGTAACAGACTTGTCAGAATAGGTTGTATATGCTTTTTAGTTTTAATATGGTTGTAGACCATTAATTTAACGTGCCTACAATGAATAGAGCAAAAAGGAAAAATTTTGCACTCCAATGTCTGCTATGTTGAACTTTTTGAAAACTCGCGCGATTAGGTGAACAAGTACGGCTGCTACCCACGTGACCTCCTGACCTTTTGGACACTATTTATTTATTTCCATCACAAATATCTCGCTAAAATGGTCCTTTATCCACAATTTTTAATAGAGCATATTACAGAGGAAGACTTCATCTACAAAACGTATATATTCAGTCAGCTGGGACATTTAATTTGGGTTTATTATAAACGAAAACAAATTGTTTTTCACGCTGCCCCATAGGAACACGTGCTAATAGTTACAACTTTGAGCTTGGATTTCTCAAAATTTTGACCAATTCGAAATATAATTAAGACTACCATTAAATTCAGTAGACTTTTATTTACAAGAAATAATATATCTCTGTTTGGGGACTTTCGTGAAGGAGCCCCCTTAACCTTGGAGATCGACGGAAGTACAACTCTATACCGTTACGCCACCGCGGCCACTAAGAAAAAAATTGTATTGGGAGAAGGCAGAAGGATAAGTAGATACGATGCTGAAAGGAGCTCTCTCTCTCTCCCTCTGGTTGGAACCGGCAAGGACGAAAGTCTTACACACGCGACGCGCTCTTCTCTCGTTTTGCATAAATAAAGAAGTTGATACTAGTTCCTTGACTATTTACTTCGTGCGCACCCAAGACCATAGAATCCCACGTAACACTATACTTTTGACACTTTCTAATTTTTCGCCACAACTGATTTAATTTGGCCAAAAAATTTATTTTCAGACACTTGGAATTAATTGTTTAGTATTCCAGAGTGTACAAGAACACTGTCAATTTTTTTGCAGCCTCAAATTTTAATTAAATGCAGATACGGTGAAACTCAGCAAAAGATTGTTCACTTATCTATTAATAGTTTTTTTGAGGAATGTTTTTTGGAAATTGCGTTGTCAAACATATAACTGAAAAACTTTTTTCACACAACTTAAGTTGTGTTTGTTAGCTTGTTACGAACGTAAAAGTAAAAACGATTTACGATTTTTAATCTCAACTAATCATTTGTACTATTAGACATTCATTAACTGTTTTCTAAATCTTTCGCGAATTCAAATCAGTCTCTTATTCTCTAGTTGAATATAGATGTAAATTTTTCTCCTAACGTTAATATATTATAAATTCTAGTAATGTACTAGTGGTGCACATAACAAAGCAAAGACTTTGATTTATAGTCTAAAGTACTCTAAAAACCATAAGTTATGGTGTTAAAAGTGTTATTCTTTGTAGCAGATATATTTATGTAATAAATGTAAAAATTTAAGTTAGGAATGGTAAAAAAGAAAATCATGTCTAAATTTTTACTTAATTCTCTTATATGTATTATCCCTATTTTTCGAATTATTGAAGACATTGATACATAAAAACCTAGATAACAATTCCTCCTTTTAATGACCTTAAGATTATTTTATAATTTAAAATACCTACGATAAAAGAATTAACGATTTTCTCGCTTGAAGCAATTTTTTCTTGGGCTCAAATTTTTTTTCACTCCTTTTTTCAAAGTCTTACCTGTATTTTACCACGTTTTTAATTATGGAACAATGATCTAACGCCCAAGGATAAGACTTTATCCAGGCCTTATTATTTTAGTATAGTAGAATGAGTTTTTCGGCCCAGAAAATTCTGACTATCTCGAAAAAAAATAGGTTACCGCAGTGAAAACCAAAAAAAGGTCCTTCCGAAAAATGGCCATAAAAAAGTTGTTAGTCAACGTAGGTACACTTTTCAAACCTCTTTTGCTTTGTCTATATTTACTTTCTACTTCTTAAAACGTCATTTATTTTAACTTGTTAAGAGTATCGTAAAATTGATTTTAAAAAATGGCTTTTTGTTCTCCAGTCAGTGGAATCGGCGGCTCGAAAAGCCGCCGCTGGAGCTCTCGCTCATTTTCTACATACACGTTCTCCTCAAGCACGTTTAAAAAGAAATGTGCTTTTTTTGCAACCAATCTGTAAGATACTTCTAATGAGCGAAAATGAATGGCATTTTAGATACTTGTAATGTAAATATAGACAAGGCGAAAGACGCTTGAAAAATGTACCTATGTTGACTAACAACTTTTTTATGAACATTTTTCGGAAGGACTTCTTTTTGGTTCCGCTGCGGTTCGCAATAAGTTTAAATCCGATTAAGCTGAAATTTAGTTGTGTGTGATAAGAACAATGGAATATGTCTTGTGTTAATATTTCAGCTCTAATTATTGTAAATAATGCGAGTTATTAAATATCGAAAAAATGGCTCAAAACGGCCGTTTTTTGCGATTTATGAAAAAACAGCTAAACCAATCTGAACACAACACGACTCATTTTGTTCGTCTTAAAATCACATATCTTTTTCACGCTTTTTACACTTTTTTTATGTACGATTCGTCGGTTTTTTCTTCTAGACGCGAAAAATATGTTTTGACCGTTTTTGCCAAAAATGTCTATGAGATGAACATTAAATGAAAATATTTCTGTTTTTAGTCATTAAAGAATTATTTTGATTGTTAGTAAATAATCAATTTGGTGGTATGACTGATTCGATGACGCATTTTCCCTTATTAGCTTTCAGGAACTCTTTGTGAAAAAGAAGAAGAAACAATGCTATATTCTTAATTCTTTCTCGTATAAAATGAGAAAAATAAATCACTTACACCACAAGTCAATACCTTTTTGGGATGTCTGAAGTGTTTCTTACAATGTTGGGCTGCTTCAGACAGACAGTTTCCTACCGGACCCATGATGGGCTTTAATATTTTTTTTCGATTCGATTTCGATACGATTTCAACTGCCTGTAAATTACAAATAAATTTAGAATTATTAAAATTTATCAAAATTTGTACAAAATAGAATATTTTACTTAGTAACCATTGTGTACAATTATATATCATACTCCAGGAGTTGCAGGACACGCGTTGTTGGCTGACGTTACAACGTGTGACAGCAAAGTGAAAAAGTATGTAAATTCTGCATGCACATGAATTTCGAGTTTATATTTTTGTATAAAAAATTGAAGCATAATGATGTATTACATAATTGTTATAATGATTTTTTAAAAACTGCTCTATTTTGATGAAAAACGAAGACATTGACAAGCTTAACGTCCAAATAATTTGAATAATTTGTTTGAGTACTCTGGGGGATAAAGCCACTGCAATTTTACAGAAATATCTTACCATTCTAAAATAATATTTAAAAAATTACCTACTGCTTAAGTTTTATACATTTAATTAAGTGTAGAAAATTTAGTTTAAAATTAAAAAAAAAATGTATATGTAAGTTTTAGTACTCTTAATTATACAGAGTCATAAAACCATTTAAAAATAATATATACAAAATTACGTAGGGGAAGGTGGCCTGAAGCAGGTAGGCACTTGTGTGCCAGCTCATAAAACGCAAAGGACAAAGTGTGTATATGTTGAGGTTACCCCAGTACCTTTGAATTTCGTTCAGTCCCAAATGAGACGTCACACAGTGACATAGCGTAATTACACGCAGTTTTTGAAAATTTAATAATTTGATAAAAAAAATTAGAGGTATGTATTTTATGATCGGTCAAAACGAATAAACTTATTCTGCTCGAACAAAGTGGGTAAAGTAAGCTGGGTTGTTTAACAGCTATCCGATTTGTACTAATATCATTTCTTACTTATTCCTTTTTAATTTATTTTAGATGTTGACTTGATATAAGAGAAAAACAGAGCGATTTATTTCACAAATGAGACATTTTTTCTTTTAATATTTTAAAAATATTGTTTACTATTTTCAAGTTTTCGAGTTACCGATTCTATAATCATTTAGATCTAAATGTCACTATATTTTGAAAGCAAAGTATTTAAAACTTTTGATAACCGATAAAGTTAGACTAGAATTATCATTTAAATGACTAAATTAAGCATGTTCTCCTTCATTCTAGTGCTTACCAGCACACAGAGAAATTGTGTACCATAGCAGTTTAAAATCCTACTGCACTGCTATTCGCTTTTAGTCTTTAAATATGTTTATTAGCATTCCTAATATATACATATCGCCACTGCTACTCACTATGCGCCTATGTCAGGTGGCACCGCCGAGTGAGAAAAATTTTCCCTTGCTGAGATCTCCACAATGCACGGAGCCTTACGGGAAATTTTTTTAATCAATAAAAAAAAGATTATTAAAAGTGAATTGACCAAATGAATAAGTGATTTGAGTGTATATTATGCTGATGTACAGTAAGAAATTTTGTGGTGTTATCACGTATCCTAGAGATTGTAAAAAATGAAAACATGAATTTCAACTGTGTCAATACAACAGGGAGAATCACGTCAACTGTCCCAGCGCCGCGGTGGACGGCCCGCGCGGGCTTCAAACACGACGTTTTCAACTCGTTGTTTCGATGTCAAAACTTTGATAAAAAAATCATCTAAAAACATATTCTCACGTATTTTTTCCTCAGCTTTCCAGTGGTGGCATTAGTTTTTCGGAAATTTGCTCCCATAACCTCGAAAAATGCACTTGTTTGAAAAACACGTTTTATCTCCATGATCTTCAACTTTTGGAATTTTTTTCATAGTCTAGATGGAAAGATGAGACATTTTTACGTAGATATCGACAATAAAAAAAGAGGGGTTTTTCGTTTTTATAACGTATTTAAACGACAAACGAGACGATGCGAGCCGCGGCGGCCGGGCCACGCGTGGCAGCAGCGCGTCCGCCGTGTCATCTGCTACGGTGAGTCTGTTTGGCTATATAATACATAATGTAGTAGTGGCGATGTAAACAAGAATTAGTTAACCAGGGTTTACAATGGATAAATAATAAATGTTTTGATAAAATTTATTCATATATACAACAATTTCATAATAAAGAAATAAATAATGATTAATATTTATTAAATATTAGATATTTACATAAATAAAGTAAAAAATAAAAACAAAATTGTTTTACTTCGTTCTATTTTTCTTTTTGGGCATGGTAATCGAAGTGACACTTGTTTTACGTTCTTTCAGTTTCGGAAAAATTTCATACTAGTTACTCAAAGAAGTTTTCTTCAACATTAATTTATTATCCTTAATGAGGATAAACGCATGATAATTCAGTGTCTCTGGAATCAGTTTCGCACTGGAAATTTCATCTTTTAATCTCAAGGTAGTTTCTTCGTAGTCAGATTTGCTACTTAAAAAAACCTTCGTTTCTTTGCAGTGCTTTCCCGTGAGCAGTCGCATGAAAGTGCCACTCCGCTGGAATCCGAAATTCCTTTTCGTGATTCAACAGGAAATGAAAATTAGTTTTGTTTTCAAAGTGTTGCGATGCGCCGTCCCTCACGTAATAAATTTTTTTCGGATGGAACTCTCTTTTTAAATAATCAACGATAATTTTTTGGTAAACTTATACGGCAACCGTGTCGTGCAAAAGGTTATCCGATATCACTGCTAAGCTTTTGTGTTTTAATTCATTGTTTTCTTTATAGTACACAACGCACGTAAATATCGTAGCCTGGTTGTTATTCCAGTGAAAAGACTGTGCCAAATTTTGAACCACGAATGGGTAATTTTCCGCAAAATCAAAGCTAACAATAAATTCATCGTCAACCAAATTATTTTTCAAATTTTCTACAAATGATGCTTGTTTTTTTGCGAAATAATCATGTGTCTTCAACTTCATTAACTTCTCGCCAAGTAAATCTAAAAATTCACGAATTCGGATTTCATTGGATGTTATCGTGCACCGATCAGTTTGCGTCCATGCGTAATAATTGATTTCCAAAATTCCTTCAGCTTCTAGCGAATCTAATAATAATTTTTGAAGTTTTTCGAAATTGGGACAATCTAAACATTTTCCTAAAAAACAATTTTCGGAAGGATTATCGCAAACAATGGCGTTCAAACAGTCCGTGTAATTTTTAAGAGGTGTTGCCGTGGATTTCTTTAATTCTTCTAAATTTAGTGCATCTAGCATCAGTTTTACGTTTTCGTGATGCACGCATATGCAAACGTTATGCGTGCCACTACTTCCGGCTAAGATACAGTGAGGAGGTCACGCATGGCCCGGCCGCCGTGGCTCGCATCGTCTCGTTGGTCGTTTAAATACGTTATAAAAACGAAAAACCCCTCTTTTTTTAATGTCGATATCTACGTAAAAATGTCTCATCTTTCGATCTAGACTATGAAAAAAATTCCAAAAGTTGAAGATCATGGAGATAAAACGTGTTTTTCAAACAAGTGCATTTTTCGAGGTTATGGGAGCAAATTTTCAAAAAACTGATGCCACTACTGGAAAGCTGAGGAAAAAATACGTAAGAATATGTTTTTAGATAATTTTTTTATCAAAGTTTTGACACCGAAACGACGAGTTGAAAACGTCGTGTTTGACGCCCGCACGGGCCGTCCACCGTGGCGCTGGGACAGTTGACGTGATTCTCCCCATAAGTGCACATACATGATTGCACTTGTGTGAAGCTTAAGAGATACAACTAACACAAGTAATCACATAGAAATGTAATATAAATGTGTAAAAGCTAACCTAAACTGACATTAATATTTATGTATATTGAATACCGTGTTATGACAAATCGACAAATTCAAGCAGTACTTGTATCTTTTAAGCTTCACACAAGCGCAAGCATGTATGTTGTGTTGACACAGTCAAAATCTATGTTCTTTTTTTTTTACAATCTCGTAGGATACGTAATAACACCAAACAAAATTTATTACTGTACATCAGCATAATATACACTCAAATCACTAGTTTATTTGATCAATTCACTTTCAATAATCTTTTTTTTAATTGATTAATAGTATATTACGCACCAAGGGAGCAAAGTACGGCATTCCCTCCCAGGTGTGTAATTACCTCTCGAGCCAAAGGCGAGGGTAGCAAACACTCGGAAGATGATACCGTACTTTGTTCCCAAGGCTCGTATACGGTTTTTTCTCTTCCTCCGCTGAAAATGCGACGTTTTTCCCTGATTTGAGGGAGAAAAGTGCAACATAACTTTACAGGTAAGAATCGTATTTACTGCTCATTAGGAAAAGTATTTTAGCCTCTCGCTTACGGCTCGGGAGGCAATTTTTTCGCAGAGGATGGCACAATAATTTTCCTATGAGCAGTACATTCTTTTTTTTACCTGTGAAGTTATGTTGCACTTTTCTCCCTCAAATCAGAAAACAAACTAACTAAGTCTTACTTTTGGTGAGGTTTTAGAAAAACAAATTTCCCTTAAGGCTCTGTGCATAATGGCGATCTCAACGAGGGATAATTTCTTTCACTCGACGGCGTCACCTGACATAGATGCATATAATAGCTCAGGCTCACTTCAACTTCATTCCAGAGATTGTACGCATACAGTAAGCAGAGATTAGTCAATAAGTACACTGCAGCGTCGAATGGTGGAAGGTTGAAGGAGGGAACTGTCTGAGCCCAGACGTTTGGGCTGTCAGAGTCCAAACGGTTGAGCTCGTAGTCACGAATGTAATACATATATATATATATATATATACATTTACTGTAGTTTTATTTACAATTAAACTTTACCTTTGTAATAAAACAACAATTTTTGTTAAAACATTTGTGTTTTCAATGGTACTAGATTTTTTATTTTTTTCCCCCTTAAGATAGAAACAATGATAATGCGAGCCAGACGTGGGTTTTTAGGTCTGGAAGATGTGAGATTTAAATAATTTTAGAAAAAAAAATTATTTAAGTGCAAGTGATTCAAGTGAATCCTTGTTATTTATTGTGAAAAACTTTAACAAAACGTTCTATCGATTTAAAATTGAACAAATTTCTTATTTTTTAAGCGCTTTCAAAAATAAAAATAAAATCGTCGTAATTTTTCGTTCTCTACCTAAACTTTTTCATTGATTTACTGCGTACAACAATAAACATTCCATTAAATGAACCAACGTAGCTGCCAGGGATTTAAAATATTAATACTTTGGTATTAAATAAATAATATATTGGAACATTTCCAACATCAGGACCACCATTACCACACCTGGTCCATTCAACTTTTGAGCCCATTGTTTCAACCAATCGAAATTCTACGAAGGGCCACGTATTTAATTGTAGCAAATACGAACTTCTTTTACTCCTACTCTTTAAAAACTATAACCAATCTACTCAAACTCAAGAGTTTTTTCCTCCCACCACACCTGCGTTAACGCAAGCTCGATCGAGTGCCTTTTTTCCCCCGCGACCGCAAGTTTTAGATATTTTCTCCTATTTTTTTATTATATTTATGAGTGTTCGAGCTATGTATTAATTTTTTTTCACCGTTTGGAAATGAGGTTACTAAAAACAGATTTTTTCGTAGATAGATTATACAAAATGATTAATTTGTGAACACAAGCAGACAAACGCGTCCTCTAATCTGATCCATTCCTGTTTGCGGTACTGGGTACTACTTCACGTGTTGTTAAAAATGAATGACGATTCTATTCAAATTTGCTAGTTTATTTTTATACCCACTGACATGTAGAGAAAAATTCTACAATATAATTTTTATTTTAAACTAACCAAGGAATAAAAAGACAATATTTTACCAAAAAAAAATTTCTTTTTTCGAATTTGTAGCAAAATTTGTTTAAAACTATTGATTTGATAGTTGTGAGACAACCTTCTACAAATAATATCGTATGGCTAGTGAAAATGCCTGAAAAAAAGTTAGGTAGAGTGATTAAAGTCAAAGGTGTACATCTTATTTTTAGATGTACGCAAACCATGGGTAGCATAGCAAGAAGCTCACGATTCAAAGCTTATCGATAAGAGACAATGTTTTTTACCAGTCTCAAATTTTTGTATTTCTAAAGGGCAATAATTCAAACATCTTTAACGACTTGCAGAGTTGCAAAAAGTTTTTCAACGATCAAGATATTAACGGTTATAAATTGTATAATTCTAATTTTTCAAAAGTTTGCCAATTTTTTACTTAAAAAGTATGACGTATTGAAAAAAATTGCATCAAACATTTTTTTTAAGAGTGTCAAAGAATAAGAATAAATTTTTTTTACCAAAATTTTATAATTTTTTTAATTGTTAATAAAATTTGTTAATTACTATTAGTATGTGCATTCGACACCAAGCCACAATTGAAAATCTTCTTAACAGGTCATAATACATGAAAAAAATTCGAGTGAGACCGTTTTAATGGAAAAGGCCACAGGGAAACAACGGGAAAAAACTGACCATTGCTTCCTGAAATATCTTCTTCTTCCTACGTTCCATGAAAGGATCAGAACTTGTTATTTATTCACAAAACGTTTGAATATTAAGCCAGGAACTTACAAGTTAAAAAACTTTGTGAATTTGTGTACATTTTTATTTCATTTTCTTAACTATAATATAATTCAACAATAACTTTTAAAAATCTTTTTTTCAATACTTCAAATTACAATATCGAGTAAAGAATTTTTCTAATTAATTATGTAAAAATTTTCTGTTCCTTGTCATTACGGCGTTATTTACCAGCAGATAAATTCCTTTATTTAACAAAAATTAATCATGCTCTTCAATAAACTGGCTAATTACGTTTTTATTTTATTCGCATCCTTACTCAATAGTTAATGACCAATGTATTAAAGATACAAATCTATTTAAGTTGCACGAGCTTTCTTGCATCAATTTTTTTCATACGATACAAAAACATAGTAGGGTACGTATAATAGATACTGAGTGATAAGAAGTCATATCTCATAAGAAGTGATGCACGTTTTTTTCGTATTTTTTAATAGTTTTATGACACTTACTAGGACATATTTAACGTAGAAAAAATTAATAAGGTAGTATACTTATTTATTGACACTGTTTCTCTTAAAACATGTTATTTTCACAATATTTGTAATACACGTTGTCTTAGTTAGTTGAGCATATATTCTACAATCAGACTTGTACTAATATTAGTTGGACAAAATTAAACAGTAACTTGCGAGATAACTTAAATCTTGTCATAGATTTGTTCAAACGAGTTATTTTATGGTATAATTGAGTTACGTCTTATTCGACAAAATTGAAATAAAATATTGTACAAACACAAAATTTACACACTGATATTTGTATAATCGCTCGAAATTCTATTGTTTCCTTGGAACTTTGGGCCCTTTCTTGCGGCGCAGTGTGTACCTGCAAGCACATTTCCGCGCGAATCGTCTGACGTATACTCGTTGTACCCTTTCTATGCTCAGCAAACGAACAAAACTATGAACGCCTTGTTCGGCAGCTTGGCCACGATAAGGCCCTCGAATCCGTGGTAAAACCGAACTCGCCTCGTAGCAGTTAGCAGTCGTAGCTCACGAACTATTGTATATAATTGCAGTCACGTCATCAATATTCTGAGTTATCGGGGCAGGTTGGAAAGATTTGATTGGAACGCGAAAGTGAGATAATCAGACTCTCCAGACCAACCGACTCGTGTCACTATTCTCACAACTAAGAGGTTCTTGTTAAGTAACTTGAACCACAATTCGCACTTTTATTTTCTAACTAATCGAGAATTTCATGTTACACTGGAATTTGTGTCAAAATGTCTGAAGTGGATTCGACTTATCCACCTTTTGAGCCGCATCCCCCATTAATAGCAGGTCCTGATAGCCACTTTGAATATGAGTTGGCGGGTTACCAAACTATATCTCCTAGCAACACTTCCCAAGAGACGAAGCAGTTGGCAATTTAATTGATATCTAAGGATGATCCTCGCATCTCAGCCGCCAATAATGATAAGGTGAGGAAACGATCAATCAAAGACGAATATCTCGATTTCTTTACATTTCTCGAAAATTCAATAAAGTGGTGCACTTTTAGTTGAAACGTCTGAGAAAAATAGATACTACAATATTTGTTCCCAATACTCTCAACGTCATCGTAAGTATCAAAGTCTTTGTTTAAGTATTTGTCCGGTTTTACTTATTAATGATTGAGTTTTACGCGCGTTTAATTTTAAAATTAAATTGAATAAGTACCTGCCAACAAGTCTTATGCTCTACTTTGGCCAAAACTTTTATCATACAAATAAAAGTCTCTAGCGATGTTTTGATACTATGCAATTAATACGTAGTAAGGTTCTTTTATTTAAAAAATGTGTTCATGGCTTAGGTCAGTGGTAAATCTATTGTAGTAACCGGCATCAAGGAAGTTGAAGATGACGAGAACGAAAACGCTTACCCAAAAACTCCCCTGGAAGTTAACATTCCAGAACAATTTGATTCGGATAAAGTTGAGGCGTGGCTCGACTCAGACATCAACTTTTTATATTTATATGCTCCTCCTCAAAATGAGCCAATGGCCAATGTATAGACTGTAATCAAAAGTAAAAATATCGATTGACTCATGGTTATTATCTACGAAAGAGAATGTATAAGGAGAAATAATAAATGATGTCATTCCATTATTAAATCTATTTTATTCACAAACAATTAACCAAAAAACTGAGAGATTTCATAGTTTTTATCATGTTCATCTGAAAATAAAAATAATAGTGTGAGCATTTTACAATATGTTAATTATTAAACTTGAACCATTGTCAACTTTCTTTCCACTAATACCAAAAACAATTTTGTCCTTAATATTTCAATAAAAAAAAACTTATTGTTTGCGAGGCCTTTGCAAAAATACCTGTAACGATGTAGGCATAGTAGAATAAAAATGGTTAAATAAATACATCAAATTTTTTATCGACTATGGCTAGAAATTAACTAAGTCAAAGAAAAAGCAGAATACTGTTACAAAAAATATATTAAATTAACGTTTAAATATTTCTATTTAAGTTACCTATTGATGGAGCATTTTAGTATATTTTTCAGGTATAATTAGCAATCACGTAAGTTGTCTTTTGCCTTATATTTTTCTTCAGTAATACTCATCTCAACAATATTTATACAACTTTAAACAGTATTTCGTTAACGTCGATTTAAGCTAAGCTTACTGATAATATGATGATTTAATTTTCTTAAAGTTGGGAATTACATACATTGCAATAGATTTTTTTCCTGCGATTAAGATCTAATGTATGTCATTATAACAGCCCACACGCTTTTAAAAATGTTTTTCTGAGCTTTTTCTTTCCGACATCGAGAACTTTCTACAGTTCCATCCAGCATAAATCAAAGAAGCGACAGTACATAGAGTCGAGCCCAGAAAGCGTTACAGTACGAATACGTACAATGAGCATGACAATTGAATTTTACCATCCGCTACTATGCTGCTTTGCTTATAATATATTTATAATTGTTCCTATATGTCCCGCGCTTGTTTTTGTTTTACGTTTATTTTTCCTACCATCTGTTTTTAGAATCAAGCACTGAC
Organism: Copidosoma floridanum; assembly: GCF_036245765.1. Taxonomy (NCBI): domain Eukaryota; kingdom Metazoa; phylum Arthropoda; class Insecta; order Hymenoptera; family Encyrtidae; genus Copidosoma; species Copidosoma floridanum. The sequence continues at coordinate 5,013,427 of NW_028321912.1, read as the reverse complement.
CCTTTTGTAAGTACATCATGTTATTGATCGAATACTCTTTTTTGGGTGTTTGAATAAAATCACAAGCCATTTATGGTTGGTGTGGAGGATTTTTTATGTTTCGAGCCTATGTGGTAGTTTTGTGAGCACGTGGCTACATCTCTGGCAAGAAAAAGCCAAGAAAATTGGAAGAAGATATTTACAGCTATGTAAAAATAAGCAATAAAGCACTAAATAATTTTGTGCAGCATGTACTAAATAAAGTTGAAGGAAATATTATTTTTTAATTTTTTTGAAATTTAAATTAATTATGATGCATGTATTACTGCTGTAAGTACATTCTTTACTAAACTACTTACATCTAAATTACTAGACAACAATGTTTGTTTTTCATCGTACAAGATTTTTTACTTTTTTTTCCTAAGATAAAAACAACAATTCTACGATCCAAACGTGAATTTTTAGGTCTAGAAGGTATGAGATTTAGATAATTTTAAAACTATATATTATGCAAATGCAAGTGATTCAAGTGACTCATTATTATTTATCATAAAAAACATTAACAAAGAATTCTATTAATATTAAAATAAACGAATTCCTCACATTTTAAGAGTCTTTTTTAGATCAACGAAAATTTTCACAATTTTTCTTTTCTACCTTATTTTTTTTATTAGTTCTCTGCGTCCAACAAAAAATATTCCATAAAATAAACCAACGTATTTGCCAGAGATTTATATTATTAATACTTTGGTATAAAATAAATAATATATTGGGACATTTCCAACATCAGGACCACCACCACCACACCTGGTTAATCGAACGTTGGAGCCCATTGTTTCAACCAATCGAAATTCTACGAAGGGCCACGTATTTACTTGTAGCAAATACGAACTTCTTTTACTCCTACTCTTTAAAAACTATAACCAATCTACTCAAACTCAAGAGTTTTTTCTCCCACCACCCCTGCGTTAACGCAAGCTCGATCGAGTGCCTTTTTCCCTTACGACCACATCTTTTGGATATTTTGTCCTCTTCTGTCATTATTTTCATGAGTATTCAAACTATGTATTGATTTTGTACCTTTTGTTTGCAAATAAGTTGACGAAGAACAGATATATTTGAATATGGTTTATAAAAAATGATTTCTTTTCTATCTCAGCGCCACAAATCACAGGCTAACAAACACACCTTTTGATGCAATTTTTTTTCTTGTTTTCCTTTCTTTTCTTATTCTTTTGTTATTTTTTTTTTTTTCATTGTTCAATTTTCTAAAAAATTGTATTATTGATTTATCAGTAAACAAACAGACCATCTAAATTATATAAATAATGAGTGTTATCTTTTTTCTTACAAATAAATTTATGAAATTTAAATTACTATATCAAGAAAAATCACGCAGTCTCTCGACCTGCTGAGCGACCAAAATCGCCCGTCCAAAATACAACTGCCGAGGACATCGTTGTCACGGCCTCTACCGTATTAGGTGCGATAACATATATTCATATAAGTAGACTGCACAGCTGCAGCCAAAATTGACGCCACTCCAATATCAAATGTGTAATAGGTAAGGATAAAAATCACTACCCAATAGATGTCCTAATGCCATTAAATTTATAAGTATTAAGCTAATTCTATTAAGAAAAAAATATGTAAATTAAAAAAATATGATTATTTTGGAATCACTACCACCTGTAAGTATACTATAGTATATATACTATACTTAGTCCAGTAAAAATCGTTTGTGAGTAAAAGTGGGTAATTCCTCCCCAGCTGCTTTTCCCTATAGGAGAACTATACTATTAGCGGGTACGCGGTAGCCAAGGGCTTTAATGAATCATGTGCTAAGAGAGTCTTTTTGTTTGACGCGCTGATGGATGTAGTATTCAGGTGCTACCTACCGATCGTGTCAAGGGGGTCGGAGAGCTATGAGACTAAATAAATAATTAGAGTGTAGTTGTGTCCTTGATCACTACATGCCCAGTTAGGTTGTCCGATAACTCTTTGACTTGACTTTTATAAAGTAGTCTATTGTCCTTTCCATGATTCTCACGGACTTTAAGAATCACATGAATTTTCGAGATTCTCTTAAATGGGGAAAGTATAAATTTCACCGAATAGTGTCTTGATTTTCTCAATTTGGCCGATCGCTTTAGATACAAATCTGTTACAAAAAACCAGAACGTCTTTCAGTAAAAACAGATACTGTATCGAGTAAAACTTGAAATTCCTGAAACTTCTGCAAGACTGGACCGGTCACGTTAACGAAAGTGAATTCGTTTAAGTTTTTTTTTTTTTTTTTTTTTTTTTTTTTTTTTTTTTATTTATAATGGTTTTTTTAATTTAACTACATTTAGATAAGTGTACGGTACCTGAGAACATAATTTTAAATTGAATCTGCCTGTGTCTGACCAAACTCGGACTCGTACTACTTGAAATTGGATGACTCGCAGTTTCCTGATTCCAGACAAATGACGAGCTTACTTCATACCTCATGCCTACGAAGAATCTCTGCAGTGTTACCTTTGAGTTTGTACTTTGTAAGTGATTAAGGAGAAACTTTTTGAGTCAAACTCACCGAGTTGCTATTTAATAAGGTGGCAGTATCGATTTGAGAGGTAACAAGTATTATTCATCGAAACTCGATAGTATTGATATACATTGTATTTATCTCCTAGGGTTTAAATTTAAGTTGAAAACTATCGGATTAAGTTGTCTACTATTTTTAATGCAAACTTTTCTTTCACAGCTTAAGTACTACAATATCACAAACAACATCAGATCAGATTCTTTAACGCGTGGGTATATCTGCAACTATTTACAAATTGCTCTATTTTCATAAACCATCTTCGAATATATCTGTTCTTCGTCAACTTATCTACAAACGAAAACCACAAAATCGATACATAACTTGAATACTCATGGAAATAGTAACAGAATAGGACAAAATATCCCAAACTTGCGGTCGCAGGGAAAAAAAGGCGCTTGATGGTTGCGAGTTTAAGAAGATTGGCCACAATGTTTAAAGGGTAGGAGTTAAAGTAGCTCGGATTTGCTGTAAGAAGATACGTGGCCCTACCTAGGATTCTGATTGGTTAAAACAATGGGCTCCAAAATTCGATTAACCCAGTGTGTTGGTGGTAGTCCTGATGTTGGAAATGGCTCAATATATTATTTATTTCATACTAAGATTTTATTATTTTAAATCCCTGCCAGCTGCGTTGGATTATTTTTTAAAAATATTTTTCGTTCCACGCCGAGAACTAATAAAAAACATTAGGTAGAAAAGAAAAAATACGATGATTTTCTTTGGTTTTAGGGAGATACTTAAAAAAGTAAAAAATCGCTCATCGTACAATTGGTAGGATGCCTAATTAAAATTTTTCATAATGAATAGCGAAGATTAACTTAAATCACTTGAACTCGCGTAAATTATTTTTTTCTAAATTATTTAAATCTTATTTCTTTCAAACCTGAAATTCATGTTTGGTTCGTAGTATTATTGTTTTTATCTGAAGAAAAAAAAAGTAAAAAATCTTTTACCATACAAAACAAAAGTGTTGTAAAAAAATTCTTGTTTGGTAATTAGAATGTAATGCAGTTGAAAATAAAACTACAGTAGTGATAAAAGCATAAAAATTACTTTAAATTTAGAAAAAAAACAAAAAATAATATTTCCTTTAACTTTTTAGTATATGCTGCACAAAATGATTAGGTATTTTATTGCTTATTTTGAGCTTGTGGTCAATATCACACTTCAATTTTAGTTTTTTTTTACTAGAGAAACGGCCACAGTAACATCAAATCGCCACACTGTCTTTTAATATAAAAAAAAAAAACACAAAAATAAATGATTGGCTTGTGATTTTATACAAACACCCAAAAATAAGCGTTCGATCAATAACACAATTTACTTCAAAAAGGGTGAGTGCTTGATTCTAAAAACATATCATAAGAAAAATAAATGTAGAACAAAAGCAGGTGCAGGACCTACACGAAGAATTGTAAATATATTATGAGCAGAGCTGCGTAGTAGAAGGTGATAAAACTGAATTGTCATCCACATTAACGCGTCAGTACCGACACGCGATATTTTAGGGAATAAACTAATCTTCTTCGGCTCAACTCTATACATAGTGTTGCTACTCTGTTTTATGCTGGAAAGTACAGTTGAGATATTGAAAATTTTGGACGTTAAAAGGAGAAACGTTTGCAAAAGCGTAGCGGCCGTTAAAGTTATCTATATTCTTAACTCCAAGAGAAGAAAGTAGGTGATTCGAGGGACGGTCCTGTATGTATTCATACCATTTGTTAATATATCTACAGATGAGCATGTGTTAGCACATTGTCTTAATTTTACTTAGAGGTTGGAGCTTAAAAAAAATTTGTAGCATATAAAATCGCACTCGTTGTATTTTAGTAAAGCATATCAGTGGCAATATGAATGATGCATCAAATATTAATGTCACTTTTGATTAAACACTTATTATTAAAAAATTTTGCTTATTTCGATACTTACAACAGATAGATGTTAATTTATGTAAAAAGTTCGTTATTACAGAACATTAACTTTAAAAAATTAGCATCAAAAAATATCACTTGAAGGTACGAACCAAATACTATATTGTGTACTCTTAGATGTAAATCAATGCATGTATAATTATTAGTTTCCTGGTTACATGTAAACACCTTCTCTTTATTATTACCTCGATTATCACTCCATTGTATAAAAGGAGAAACTTTTTTAAATTAACCTCGTAAACTTTCAAATCATTAAATTAACGAAAAATGGTTGACAATTTTGATTTTGTCTAAAGTATAAAAGTCTCAAGTCTCCACTGATTATGACGTTAAAAATACTTATTGTTCTTTTAAGAAACAAAAAATTATTCTTTAATTGTACTAACTCAATTTAAAATAAATTTTTTTTAACGATAATCATTATAGCTTTACAGAACAAACAAAACACAATTAATAAGCAAAAAGGCAGAAAATCTTAAAAAATTGCTTCAGACCTTTTTGCTTTGTATAAAAATACTTTCCACATACTTAAATCAGATGTTAGCCAAAAAATTATATATTATAACAATGAAGGCTAATGACTTCTAGCCTTTTTTTTGCATTAAAAATTACCTGCTTTTTTTATACAAAAAAAAAACTCAAGTTATAATAAGTAACATAAAGTCAAAGCACCCATTCAAGTACAAACAGTACTTATTGGATTATCAAACATGTTTTGGTTGTGCAAATATTCTATGATAGCACTGCTATTATAATTGAAAAAAATTATAAAAAAATAAACCTATTATTCATATTTTATACAAAAAACTATTGAGCATATTAATACCTACAGCAGTAATTGAACACCAAATTTCTAAATTGGATTTCACTCATATTTGGATTTGGTACGCTAATGATACATCAAATTTTTTTTAAATCAAAAACATAAACAAATTGACGTACAGCTAATTAACTGATGTAAATGACTCAGAAAATTATTCGATAAACAGCTACAGTTGCTAACTAATTTTTTACGTTACTAAAAAATTTTAATAAATAAATATTTCAAAAATTGATAATTATCATTGCCGAAAAGTTTCTTGTTATACAAAGTGTATCTCCAATAGAAAACATCTTTATGTCTACGATGCATTGCTTTGAAATCTTGTAATGTATTGGTTTCTTTGCGACCTGTCCTACGGCGATTGGCTTCTGTTTTGTTTGTTTTAGGAAATACAAATAAAAAGAGGGGAAGTTAGGAAGGGGTTGACTATGTCAATGGGCGTTTCTTTCCTCCCACTTCATGGCCAGAAAATTTTGGTAGTGGAAAAGGGAGTTCCAAGCCCTTCAAGGCACAGCTCGAACACGTCACTGTCTCGCAGTGCGTCAACTAGACAACATCTCAACCTTAAGTGATCACTGTGTACTACGTTTCCGATACACCTGGCATACCGTAAAGGTTGATACTAATTAATGTTTCGTAACAAAGTATTAAGTACAAAAAAAGCAGATATAAGTAAATACAAATTTTTTTCTTTAAGGATGAAAATTTTTTTACTCATCGTCATTGTAACGCCTTAAACGTCGTTTAGACAATAAAATATTTTCACAACATTTCATTTCCCTACCAATATTTAAAAAATGCAAGAATATCTTTTTCTAAAGGTATTTATCGATACTCAATATCGAAATAATATATTTTTTTAATTTAAAACTAAGATTGCACCTATTTTCACAATGAAATCGAAGTGTTTCTCATAGGTTCCCACAAAATACAAAATGTTATGAATAAAACAAAAACTTGTAGCATCTATTCATACCCTCATAATGAAAATTCTCCAGCTACTGTTTTTTATATGTAAAATAATGTGTCAAAACCGTCTGGAAGTTCGGAGGCTAATATTTTCCCAACAAATCTTTGACAGTATCCCCTGTTTTTTGTTAAGCAGCCTGTAATATGGTTCCACCGAAAAGTTTACATTTCACCCCTGGCTTGCCTAGAGATGGAGATAAGAACATAGAATAGGGTGCGTTTAGAAGCTGAGGGCTAAAAGTTTAGTTCGAGTTTTGTAGTATACCTTTTCTTTCTTCATTTTTTTTGTTTATACGTTTATCGTAGTTTAAGACGTGCTTTAAAAAAGAAACTTAAGAGAAAAGTTATCGAGTAAGTCTAACAATTAAAGACTTTTTGAAAACTTTTTTTTTCCTATTTTTTGGTTGATCTAAGCTAAAAGTACGTAAAATAATCCGTCAAAAATACATGGTTAACAGATAGAGAAAAACTTCTTGTTAGGCAGAATCGACAAAAATTAATTGATCCACTTGGTGTTATGAAGAAAAAAATCATACAAAAACCAACAAAACTATTTTATTTTGTTGTTGAATTCTGAGTGTTGTATTGTGTTTCATGGGATAATGGTGGCTTGGGGTGCACGCAAGATAGAAAAAACGTTTTATATTTGACAATCCTTTATTTCTTATATTAGTGAGGAAAAAGTGCAGCATCAACCGACTCGTCTCAACTCTCACGCCGGACCGATGCCCGGATGCATATAGCTATGTATGCTATCGTACGTAACAATTGGCATCTCAAAAACAAGTTTTTTCTGACAAGAATAATGTTTTTGTTCAACTTTGTATTTTTATTATTTATTATAATTATATATGTAACACACATGAACTTTATGTTTAATCCTTTTTAGCAATTGGAATTTTTTCTTGTAAAACAGAAAAAAAAAACTATTGAAAAAAAAAAAAATTTAGTTCTGAGCACAACGATATTAATACTTATGATGATGTATATTGATATAAAGTCATGATGTAGGCACACCAGGAATCTTTTTTATATCAGTCATATTAAATTGGACAAAAGACTGTGTAAGATACGAAAGCAAATATCGTTGATCAATTAAGAAACTATTACTTACTTTTGTTGGATCAAAAATTTGATTTTTGTATCAATGCTGGTAATAGAAAAAAAATCGTATTCAATCAAATACTTGATTTTTTTTTAATTTTATGCAAAATTAAAAAAGACACCAGCTTAAAAAATAAATTGTATTTATTTTCTTGGACCACTACGGCAAAAGTGATGAGAAACTCTTTTTTCTTAATTAAAGTAGCCTCCCTAAATCAAAACTCTCAGATATAGCCATAATAATGCTAACTGCAAGGCTACAATAGAGCTGCCCTTACTGTTGGAAGAAAGAAATTTGGAGAGCTCGACTATAGCCTGGCGTTAGTAGAGGTGTCTTTTGTTTACATTTTACTTCTATTTTTCCAAGAATTATGTTTATTTATTTTCTCAAGTTTTTTATTTTATACTCCATATCAATGGTTTTTTGTTGTCTGCAGTCATCATATTTCTTCCCCTCACGTATTTTTGTTTATAATTTAATTTCAATTTTGAGAGTTTTTCTCATAACCAGTCACAGCAATAATTAACATTTTGTAACAAAGCAATATTAAGTACAAAAATTCCAGATGTACAAAAAAAAAGATTTTTTCGTGGAAAACATTTGATTCCTACATTGTCATTGTAATGCCTTAAATATCGTTTAAGCAATGAAATATTTTTACAACTTTTAACCTTTCTATGAATATGAGAAAATGCAAGAATATTTTTTTCCATAGGCACTTGTTCAATCTCAGGATCGAAATATTATACTTTTTAAATTCAAATCTTTGATTGTACCTACTTCCACTAAGACGTTGAAATGTCCCTTATCCCTATCAAAATACCTTTTAACAAAACAAAAAATGCGTACATTAATTAATCACTAGATTCAATGGCTAATAACAAATTGTAAAGCCGCATCATGCAAAATTCAGAATTCCAGAGTTTCTTACGCAAGAGCCACTTATTCATTTTTAAAGGAACGAGACAGAGTAATATTTTCGAAACCTTACACTTTCAAATAAGCTAAGTTGTTATAACAGTTGCGAGGAATAAGTAAATGGTTTTATATCATTTTCAGTTGTTTTCATAAAAAGAAGCATATATTTGAGTTCTTAGTAAAACTTTCACTATATGCAAAAAATTGTGCCTCAATTACATCTACTAACTTTCTCCTGGAGTACACCTGTGTAAGACTTCAATTTATAGTGAAAATGCACATGTCAGTCGGATAATTTGTTTCTTTACAGAACTTCTTTAACTGCATATCAAAAGGCTCTGGAAGTTAAAGTTATTTGCCAAATTTAAGCCCAAACAATAAAATTATACTTATCATGTGCAAGGTTCAGACATATATTATTTGAGGATTAACATTTTTTTAACACAAAACTAGTCGATTTCTGTCTAGGTATACTTTTCCTCGAGTGGAAATAGAAAGAGCAGTCATGCTTTGAAAAGTATCGATTTTTTGACATTTCATTATAAGTTTATCAAGCAAAAAAAAAAAAAAAACTGTTACAAACACAAAAAGTCAAGTAAACAATCTACCTCATGCTAAAGACGTATATGTAATAAAACGAGTATCCGCTTGCCGCTGGAGGCCATGCCTACTTTCCGCATGCATGCTCTTCTCCAGAGTTTTTGAGCAAGTGCGTTCAAAATAAAAAAGTGATTTTTTAAGAATTCAACGTTTAAGATACTTCTTATTGGTTAAAACAAACAATGTTTTAAATAGTTATAGTATGAATATGGACAAAAAGAAGTAAGTTTGAAAAATGTACCTACGTTAGCTAACAACTTTCTTACGGCCATTTTTCGAGAGGATCTTTTTCGGTTTTTGCTGCTGTTTGCGAAGAGTTTAAAATTGATCAAACTAAAATTTTGTGTGTATGTTAAGGGCTATAATCTTCACCTTGTGTTAAAATTCTAGCTCTAAGTATTGTATAAATCGTGAGTTATTAAATGTTGGAAAAATAGTTAAAAATGGCAGTTTTTCGTGATTTGCAAAAAAATGGCTGAACCGATTTGAATTTAACGCAACTTACTTTGTTGGTATTAAAATAGTGCATTTTTAACGGAACACTTTTTCATGTACAATTTTTCGGTATTTCTTTAAACGCAAAAAACATGTTATGGACATTTTTGCCATTTTTTGGGCTTTTGCTGACATTTATACTTGTCAAAGTCTGTGTCGATTTGTTATAATTTGATAGGCTTCTACTACAGACTATAAAAATGAAGTTCTTCGACACTGGATAGAAATTTAGCATGTTTTCCACGTAAAAATTTTGGATTACTAGCTCTTCTACAGAAAAGATCAGTTATTTAAATTTTGAACTGTAGGGTAGCCTCAGTTTGACGGCACTTAAGTGGCGAACTTTTTTTTTATAGCAACAGTGCAGTAAACGTTTGAGTGTCAAAAAAAACGCACTGAAGTAAGAAAAAATATATTATGCTGCATTCAAATGAGGTCTTAAAGCCTTCACTAAAACAAACTTGGGTAAAAATTTTATTTATAAAATCATTGCGAGAAAAAATTCATATTTTTTTTAGATGCGGGTGATAATTTTTTTCTTTTGTAAAACTTAGTCGATGGCAAACCATGATGTTTTTTATTGAAGATAAGATTGTTAACAAAATTTGATTGCCTATGTAATGTAACGTATAAAAATGTTATAAGATCTAAATTAGTTTATCAGGATAAAAATGGGTATTTTCTTATGCCGACTTTTTTCACTGGTGAAAGTATGGGACATTTCGTAGAAGTAGCCACATCCGAATAGTATCGATTCTTTGCTTTTCCATAATTTCTTATTAAACTACAAGAATATTACAGGCTGACAAGAAAAGTGACCTATATATCACTCCATGCTAATAAAGTATGTGTTACACAACAATAAAGTTGTCTATACAGCTCTTTCCTACGTAACAATACGTACAATTTAACGTAATGGCAAATGTAATATTATTGATCCATGTACATATAGAAAAATCAATTCAGCTATCAAATGTATACGCATGATAACCAGTTGCACTATCATCTGACGTGTATTATGAGGCTGAAATTTTTTTTCCATCAAGTGAAAGCAGACAGGAAATGTTTTAGTATTGATTGTTTACACAACGTCTTGGTTGGCTTGCTGAAAAAACACCTGCATGGAACTTACCCTAAATGAAGCTCACCAGAAAATTTGACCCCGAAACGAATCCTCCACATGAGATCGCTTTTTGAGGGATGTAAAAAATTTTATTTAAAAAACAAGATTTTTTTTAAATGTTCTAGTATTATTAAAAAACTGCCTTGTATGATGAATTTCAAATAGTCAATAATTATATTAGTAAAGTATATTCATCTTTTTTAATGAAGCTTTTTTAATTTTCAATATAATGTGTAATATATGTAATATTGTTCGTAATTTATAAAGTAACAAGTATGAATTATTTACACTGTGATTATCATTTGTATTGCATAGCATAAGGGTTGAATTTAATATACCACACACGTATAGAGTGATCTCCAACACTAATTTTTTTTTTTACAATTTAATACTCTTTAAAAAGAATTGACTCTTCGATATTCTTACTTTAAAAGTTATCAGATACATTGTTTGAGTATTGTACATTTGTTATGCATAATATATACTATGTTTTTTTTAGATATGTTCACAAGAATAAAAAAAGACAAGTAATTGTTAGACATAATAGATACTGACTGAATCTTCTTTTGCATCCAACGCAACTTCCATACTCAATTTTCAATTCTGCAATGACATGATTGCATAGAAATATTTGCTTATTATCTAATGCAAAGTAATTAAATTATTACGATAAATTTTTTCCTATTTTATTTCTGAAAGCATCCTTTAAATTATCAAAAAAAAAAAAAAAAACAATAATTCAAAAATGTATCGACAGCAATAAATGAACACATAAGCTGAGATTATGCAAGTAATCAGCATAAATAGCAATTGCAGCCAAGGGATTCGTTACATAATTTAAGTTCAGTAACGATTTTGTTAATCCAACGATATATCGATAGTAAAAAATAAATAAGAGAACAAACAACGCCTGCATTATCATTTTCTACTCTAATTGATGAATTCGTGCCTATAGATAAGATTTTAATTTCCTTCTTTGGGTGTTTTTTAATGCTTAGACATGTACTAGGCCCTTTGTAGGGGATATATTATAGTATTTCGTTCAGAGAAAAAAAAATTAATAAGCTTTGTCTCATCGAGTCTTGGGACGTTGTGTACATAAAAAAACAGTGAAGACAAACAATAAAATCAAAAGAAGATTATTGTGACATGTTGCGGCCCAAGGAACCTACGAAACAATGCGCTTATGTGGCGAATCCTATTTTTCCTATCGAGGGCACACCCGACCCTCAAAAACGCCCGAAGTGTAAGAGTACGTTTAATACGTAGTTAAAAATAATACCAATATAGTGATACTTTTCTTTCTGTGCTTCTCCAATACTAATGCAAATTAAAAAAATACATATATATATATCTAGATCTTACGTTAGGCCAAATAAGAATTGATTGGAGTGACAGGCATCGGTAAAGACGGCGTTTCTTAATTTTACTAATGTGTTTTGGCATAGTGTTTATACAACGTGAATGTATAAACGTGAATGTACTCCACTATAATACAATTTGTCTTTGCAGTATATGAGGGTTTTGTAAAAAATTTGATGTGTAATATCCAAAACATTGTTTCCATTTCCTTATTGGAGCAGTTTATTAAGAAGGAAATTAAGTTACATCGCTTTCTAGAATATTACTTTACAGTCAGTTACTTTTAAAACTCGAGAGACTACACTTCACATGTTTTAAAAAGTTGCAACCATCGAATACCCGAAGTTATCGATAAACTGTTTATCATCTCTTATCAGAATCATAGCTTATACCAAAAAAATAACCGCAAATACTGTCAGATTGTACTAATTTATTTCGACCCAAAATGGCAGCAAATGTAAGTACACTGAATATTGAATAAGTTTTCTTTAAATAAGTTACTTAATTTCATTTCAGCTGAAAACTCGCATCAATAAGACGTTGGAAGAATTATCATTAAAAATTAAAACAACTTATTCAAAGATTACGTTTATTAAGTTTGTGTATTACTTTAATAGACTGGTAGGCTCAATACCCGTAAAATTTGACGAAATCTCAGACCGAAATAATGTTTCTAAACGTTGGAATTTTAGTTTGTCACATACTGGAATGGCGTACACCATATTTTTATTTGTTCTGCTTATCGTTTTGGAGTACTTTAACTTACGGATTGTTTTGGCTAACTATGATACAATTAAAACATCCTATTCAATAAGTTACAAAAATGCATTGGATAATTTAGTTATTTGTTTTGCCTGTTTTATTTTAATTCAAAGTATACTGAACCGGAAAATCTTAATTCAAATTTTGAATAAAATCGAATTTGTAAGAGAAATGCTGAAGGGGTTGAAAAAGAATAAAAGTGATAAGAAATTCGAAAAAGAAATTGGAGAAGTAAAAAACTTTTGGTTTCTTCTTTTAACATTTAATTTTTATTTTTTCACAACTATAGTATATTTGTATTACTGCTCTTATGAAGAAAAGTCATTTATTTCAACCGCCCAAATAGTTCCCAACTTAATAATAGACTCTATAATGATCCAATATTTATCTATCATTATTTTTGTTCAACTTTCGTTCAAAAAGGTCGTTTATTATTTAAGAAAGATATTTGAAATTTCACCTAATAAGCAAGTTATGCGGGTATTTAATCGCAGTATTTCAGAAAAATTATCAAGTACCATAAAGCTACGCGAAATACATTTCGCAATTTTTGAAATATCACAAACTACATCTGATTATTATTCAGAAACAATTTTTATATTTATCGCTAGCTATATTGCAGCTTTTGTTGGCCAATGCCACTATTTTATTGAGGATAACGTTCTCATGAAGATTAATAGCATCGGAGATTTTCTAAGCATTTTAATAATTTTTTGCAGTAACGTATTTATGTTACTATTATTAACAACTTCTGTTAGCACGACAGTCAAAGAGGTAATAAATTTTCAATTTTTAATTTTTATCGATGGTAATAAATTTTAATTACATGTTTATGATTGATGCAGAGTGAAATAATTAAAGTGGCGATAGTCGATTGCTTGCTTTATACCTATAACACAGAAGATGAAGAATTATTACGTGGCGTGAGTATTCGAAGCTAATAACTGTAAGTTACAAGTAATGTAATAAGAATATCTTTTTTAGTTATTATTATTTGCACATCAGTACACGACTACAGAGGTACACTTTGAAGCGTTGGAAGTTTTTCCTATCAATGAAGCAATGCTCTTCAAAGTAAGCATGATTTTTTCAAATACAATATGTTATTTTGTGAATTGAATAGAGATTTTATTAATTGTAAAAGCCACGCTGTAGTTCATAAAGTACGATTGTAACAACGAGAAATAATGTTCGGAAACAGTCACTACACTAGTTTACGAAAAGAAGTTTTATTTTTTTTCATAAAATCACTTAAAATAAAAAATTTAAGCACTTTAAGTAACGATCGTGCAATAAACTTATTGCTAATTAATGAAAAAAAATTTTCCTGTGGAAAATTAATCTAAAATCTCATTGTTTTACTTTTTCTAGATTATTGGTACTGCTATTTCGTATTATCTTTTGAAAGTTCAATTTCGTCCACCGAAAAATATTGATTACCAAGCTCTTACTAGTAATACAAAATGAAAGTTGTTGTCTTTAGCAAAAGTTAGTGGTGTGTGATGTTCTCATGAATAAAAGATTCTACATTTGAATTTATTAGTTTCTCACGATACTTAAAGTAAATTGTAATCGAAACAGTATATTATATTGATTTTTTTTGCTCACTGTGAGTTGTTAGTGTAGCACTCAAATTATGTGAAGTGTTTGTCATTTCTATTATTGTAAAATAAAATCGTAATATCAAAAGTAACAGAGCCATTGTTGTCCTTAACTGATTATCAACTCCTGGTAGTGCTATTATTATACAAATTTCATTAATCTTGGTAATAACCGTTGGTTAATCATACCTACAAAGTTGTAAGTGGAGAATGCGCTTGAAATTACCCGAAAATTCTTCTTAATTAACTTTTAACGTACATAAGCGGGCTTCTGTAGGAGTCTATGTTTGTTGTTTTTGTCAAAATTTTGTTATTGTTATTGGCTGGTGAAAAGTTGTACAAAATGTTATAGAAGTCAATTTTTATCGATTTTCGAAAAATTGTATTTCTTTCTAACACGCGTCGTTAAGTTTTTCAACAGTTTGAGTATTTTTACTGAGCTCCAATGAAAGCTGGGATCAAGATCTATCCGTTAAAAAAAAAATTTGGTCGATTTAGTGCCTCCATCTGAAAGTTACAGCTATTTTGATTACAGCGTACACATCGCTAATGTTGTGATTTTGGCCAAAATTCACTAATTTTCATAAAACTGCCACAACTTTTCATCGGGGGCATAAGATTTAAAGATTTTCGTTTCAATCGTTAGTACTATGTTTTTTTTTTTATTTGAGCTCATACAGAGCCACATAATAGAGTGCACCACTTGGTTACCAACGTTGGAAGCAGCACAACCGTTTTTGCATTTACGAGGCGAAAAAAGGCCAATTGGACGAAACCCCGAGATACGTGTCTATCCTTTTAGCCAAACAGCGATGAAAAAAAAGTTTAAAAGATTGACTGCTCTCAAACGAAAAAAACAGCACTTTAAGGCGGGGTAGGATCGTAATGGAAAAGTTTAGAATGAAAAGTTTGTACTGCTCATACGACTCATATAGACGTATTACAATGACTTGTCTACCAATACTTTATTTACTAGCCTCAAATGAAATAAAAAAATGTAGTTTACGTACCTGCACAACACACCGAGTGGTTGTTCCATGGGCGTCGGAAGGGAATAAAATGTTTGTACGCAAAAAGAAGAGTTTGGCTATGCAAGAGGTAACAACTTCTGGGACTACTGTCGTAAGGATTTGTTCATATTATTTTTGTACTTTAAAAAGCGACTATTATTTAGTATTTCCAATTCAAAAAGTTAATCGTTTTAGCTGATTTTTGTTGAAACCGCGATTATGGTGCAAATATGCGGACAAAATATATGCATTGAAAACTCACTCGTCTTTGTCGATTTTTGGTGTAAACAGGGTACAAATTTTATTCCTGATAACTAGAGATTATAATGCTTAAATACCCAAATGGCGGATAAGCCTTATTGTTTACCGGTGAAAGCTTTCATGAGTGAAATTGAGTTGCGGAGATGGATCGAAATAAAAAATTCGACTCCAAATAATCGATAATCTTAATGAAGGGGTCATTGTATTGGTATAAAATAATGTGTCAAGTAAAGTCGACAAAATTTAACATAATTTAACGCTTTTAAAATTTTGAATTTCATTACGGCACGCGAATACGAGTACTGGACACGATCTGAGCAAGTTACGGCAGAATCACCCAGATATACATACAAAAATATAAGATAAAAAATTATTATATTGTGTGGGTATTAGAAGCTGATAATTGTAAGTTACAAGCAATTCAATGAGAATATCTTTATTAGTTATTATTATTTGCTCATCAGTGCAAGACTGAAAATTTTTTTGAAGCGTTTGAAGTCTTTTCCATTAATGAGGTGATGCTATTCAAAGTAAATATGACTTTTTATAACACAATATGTTATTTTTTTAATTGAGTAGAGATTTGGTTAATTTGTAAAAGCTATGCTATTGTTTATAAAGTACAATGGTTTTAATGAGAAACAGTTTTTGGAAACAGATTTAGCATTACTTTATAAAAATAAGTGAATAATAATACTTATGAGTTTTCCTACCTCGGAAGTTTTTGAAAGTCTGGTGTATTTCCGATAGGAAAAATAGAAAATAATTTATTTTTCTATTGCTGTAAAAATTATAGATCATCTTCACTATTTATTAGGAAGGGAACATGTATTTTCTTGAATTTTTGTCATGTGTAAGTGCGTTGAATTAATATAACTGTTCTTATTTTTAGTAAAACCTCTATAAACTTTTCTAAATCAAAAAATAAAAAACCTATGATTAATTTTTATCAAATGTACACGTGCTGAATATTAGAATTATTTTTTGGATGAGGCGTATTTAAATGAATTTGAGTGCAGAGTGCTACTTAGTTTATCATCTAGTGTCAGCAGTTTTTATCAAAATAAGAGTTTATGGTATCTCTTATGAGATCAATAATGAATTATATAGATTGTGTGTACCCCATGTTATTTTTTAAACTTATCTACGGATGTTCCTGACGTACGTCTAAACGACGGATACTGTATCGTGTTGCAGAATAGTATATTACATACCTAGTGAGCGAGGTTAAAAATGTCGCAGATAGAACGTGAATAAACGTGGATAATGTTAAATCTAGGACATTCCTTAACCTTTGAGCGTGGTGCATATGCTATTTTTTTATACTCTTGTCGATAGAGCTGATTATATGTTTTGGAGCAGGGCAGATATAACGTACGAGTTTGCAAAGGATTCGATTCATAAACTAAGAGATTTATGGTACGAGCCGAAGGTGAGGGCCGTAACGAGGTTCATAAAGAAGCCTTTTTGAACGAGTTTCATATACTATTTTTTTGCCTGAGAACCCAAAATTAAGCGGCGAAGGTGCTATTTTTAGGTTAGAAGGCGGAAAACACTTTTTTCAACGAATTAGCTATTTCTCTTCTCTTGTTGACCTCGGAAATTATACTACTTAGCGGGATGAAAATTGCTAAATACAATAAATAAAATACCCTTCTACATATGTGTGCACGAAATTTTTGATTCAATGTAGGACCGTTAGGCTGTACGAGTTGACTAGGAAATAGGAATCAAGTATGAAGTTATACAGCTATAAATGTTTATGGCCGATGATATAGATATAAATATTAATATACCTTCTATAAAACGATATTGTGTACAAAGGTGATGCAATTATCGTTTGAATAAGTATACCTACGTTAGTGAGGTGGGGTATTAATAAATATTTAAATATTCAGTAACTCAACTACTATAAACCATATATTATGGCCCAATACAATTTAGAAAATTGAAATAAAAAAAAAAATAAAATGTTATAAAATGAATTATAAAAAAATAATGATAAAAAATATGACATAAAATACAACAGGCGATATCTTTTTTTATTTCTCTATTTAATCTTATTTTTCACATTCCTCTTTATATTTGATTGTTTTTTTTTCAATTTTATTGTACTTTTTAATTTTTTTTTTAATTTCATTTCTTTGTATTTTAATACTCCATTTTATTACTTCTTTTTCTTTAATTTTTTTTTTTTTTAATTCATATAATTTTTTTTATTTTTTTTTATTCATTTTTCAAAGTTTTGTTTTAGTGAAACTACATCAATACAGTGATTGTATCATTTTTATAGAGCTTCACTCTTCCTATAGATCTTGCGACCCCCTTGTTGCCTAAATAATTGTGCGTCTTTACACTCATCTCATAAATAAAGAACTTCGTTGTTACCCTGGGTCTCATGATCCATTTATGTTGCCTGGTTTGTTTCTTTTATTTTTTTTTTTTAATATTTTTTTTTTAATATTTTATTTTATACTAGCAGCCTCTCGTCTCGGCTTCGCCCGAGACTTACTAATTATAACACCGTAGTGTGTTGACATGTAGTGTGAGACGTTTTCAGTTAGAAATTTTGCACATATTCCTGACACATCTCAGAACAAAAATCTTCTTATTAAAAACATATTTTTTCGGAATCTATATAGTTTATTTAGTCAAATAATAGGGTGTAAGAATTCAAAAAAATAATTATGCTGGAAAGTACCATGCGTTCTTTATGCCATAAAATAATCGGTGCTCATAAGGAGCCGTTGATTTACAGTTTTTCCCGTGTAGTTCACTAAAAGGGCTATTTTTTAGAGCTGCTAGCATTTTGAACTCCCAAAAAATTTATATTAAAAAAAATTTTTTTTCTCTTATCTCACAACTTTATTACCAGAGCAACAAAGTCCTGGACCTCAAACCCTACATTTTTTATTGCCACAAAAACGCAAACACATTTTAACTTATTTAGAAATCTAAAGTAGAATCTTTAAAAATTTAAGAGATTGCTGTGAGGGTACAATAAAAAGCTGATCTCTCACGTAATGGATTCTTTATGTGTCGATTTTGACGCTGCTGTTCCAATCTCGATAAATTTTCTGCGTCAGTTTCTTGACGCTTAAGTAAAATTGTATTTATTAGATACATTTAAAGTTTTCTCTCCAATATACCCTTTTGCGACAATTGGCATGCTTATAATTTTTGTGGCACCTAAAGGCTGTTTTCAGTCAACTTTGTTAATTTTAATACATTTGTTGGCAAGGTAGTTCGACGTCCGATGGCCCTAAAAAAGACCAGTGAGCTTCTTAAGTTAACTCTTTCTTGACTGCAGTTAACAGCAATTGTGACTGCCTGGATACCTCAGGGTGATCTTCTCTGGCTTACTGTTGAAGACCCAGACTGATTGGGAGAAAAATTACAAAGTCCGAAGCTTTGGGGCTAGTTGCAGTGCTCTTTCCCAACATCTCCCGGTATAACGTCGAAGACGTTAGTGTCTAAAGCACCTTTTTTATTTGCAGATTCAGTTGTTTTGGTGATCTTAGATGGGGAGATTGGTTAGTGATACTTGTCCAGTGGAGGCTGTCCCGTTGGCTCAAGTTTTTTTCCTTCAAACCTGTTATAGGTTTGCCCAGCGCAGACCTTGGAGAGGATCAGTGATTTCTGGTTGAATGCATAGAGTCGAGAGGGTAATATAGAGTCGTCGGTCACCAGGTTTTCCAGCCTTGCGAAGAACAACTCCGCAGGTGACGTCTGCCAGTGAATAGCTGACTTGGTTTAATAGTGCCCGTCTTTAGTTAATATAGTCTTTTAGTCGACGAATCGCTTCCGGAAATGGTAATAAAAATGTATTTGTTGGCGAGGTAGTTTACACTTAGGTGGCCCCTAAAAAGAACCGATGTAATTGATGGTTAAGTAGGGAACTTAAATACTTATAATGGCCCTAAAAAGCGCCATTGGTGAAACTTCCAGTCTATTCCTTATTATTATTCCTGATGATGGAGAGCTAGTTACGGGTAGCTTGATTCTTACCCTGGGTGTCTCTATGTATGGAGACTGTGATGGAGGGAGGTACGCTGCTGTTCAAGGATATCTCCTCTTCGGTTCGTTCCTCGGATAACCAACCGCTCGTCATTAGACGGGAACATGTGGGTAGGCGCGTTGAGGACGTGACGACTAAGAAGGTAGCCGTTGTAGACTGATAGAATTAGACTTTTCAAAAAATTAATTCCTATAAGCGAATAAAAAATTGGATTAGCGAGATAAAAGTGGTAAAAATTGCTGCAACTAAAAACGAACCTCTGAATTTGTCAGCAAAGTTCCCAAAAAAAATGGTAAAAGTGCTAAAATCACCTAAATCGCAAATAAATCAAAAACAGTAATAGATGGGAAAAAAAGTTGAATTCAAAAAAGATGCGCCTTTCCAAGCCGCACGAAAGTAGCCTTGTTTAAATTAATTTCATTGGAAAGTTCTTTTTCAAATTGCAAAAAACCGCAAATTTGGCCGTTTTTTAAAAAATTCATAACTCAGTCCCATTTGGATATAAAGAGCTGAAAATTTGATACAATGTTCCTTTTGTAGTCGAAAGGAAGTGTTAAAGAAAAAATGGTCCCTTCGAAAAATGGCTCTAAAAAAGTTTTGAGACCACTTACGGCCATTTTTCAAACGCGCTGCTCTTCGTCAAGAGTTAGTGTTCAACATGCTAAGATTTCATAATTACATCTTAATTAGAAGTACTGTTAAAATTGCATCGAAAAACAGGGATTCTCGCAGGAGGCCGTCGGCGGCGCGTGGTGTGGCAAGCCACCGAATTAGGACACGCCCACTTCCTCGCTGAGCGCTCGGCGCACTTTCGAGCGTGTAGGTTTAAAATGACTACGCGTTGTAAAACCAACGATATCTCCGGAACTAAGCATCAGAAATTGATGTTTCTTTTTTTAATCGGAGGTAGCTTTCAATAATATTGAGATTGCGCGTATCGACACATTAATAAAAATAATAATAGTCATGGAAAAACGGTACTTTTGAAAATTATTCTACTGACGGCCTAATCAATTTTACTGACGGACTAATTAATTTTTTTTTCAATGGTGTGAAATCTAATTCTATCAGTCTATTGTGGCTACCCGTGCTCCTCAGAGCTGTTTTCTCTAGTCTACATTTGTAGCCAACGATTCTCTGACTGCACCGCTCCGGCGTATTATAACCACACTTATTTGATTCTGTTGCAAGTAGCTTTGATTTTATGTCAACGCCCACTAGCGGATTTGACTGAACTAAAGTGAAAAGCTGGCGTATTCTTGCAAAACTTTGAGCTCATTAATTGCTATTGTTATCAAATTATTCAAGTTGAAAACTATACAAAACCATCTAGGAAGTACCATGAATCAGTGTGCAAAATTTCAGCAAAATCGGTTCAGTAGTTTTCGTGGTTAGCGATTACAACGGTTTTAGCGACTTTGCTTTACATATTAGTAAGATTTCATATCTTTATTTTTTCATAATTCATTTCGTAACCTTTTTTTATCATTTTTTGTATTTCCTTTACTTTTTGTTTATTATTATTTTTTTTAATCTTATCTTTTATATCCATAGTATTTTTTCATGTCTTTTTTAATTTTATTTCACTGTTTTTTTCATACTTTCTCTCGTTTTTTTTTTTCCTTAAATTTTTTTTTTTTAAGCATTACGTTTTTATTATTTTAAAAAATTGTATTTCCTGTATTTTTATTTTTAATCTTATTTTATTCCTTTTTTCATATGATTTTATTATTTTTTAATTTTTTTTCTGATGTTATTTCCTTCTTTTGATTTTATTTTTTAGTTATTTTTTATATTATTGGTTCAATAAATTACTGTATTTATATAATTATTTGATATTGTAACATAATTTTTCTGTCGAATTCGAAATAAGCGCCCTTAAAAACCATTGGTACGTTTTGCAACCCTATTGTATATGTTGATTTAAATTATTTATATATTTATCAAATAATTTATTTATAGCAGTAATTATTAGCATTATTTTAATGCCAAAGAAACATCAGGTTTAAAAAAAACGGTCGGTATTTTATGCATTAAATTCATGAAATACTAATATTTAATGCGTAATAACGTGCCTCATTCGATTTAATCGGCATAACTATATTAATGCTAATTAAATTTTTTGTTTTTTTAAATTTATTATTAAGAAAAAACCTTTTTCTAGGAGGAAGAGACTTCTACTAAGCGACTTTCGTTTCATCAAATCTGTCGTTTTTAAAATTCCAGCCCCCCCCCCCCCCAGTACTAGAAGTAAAGAACTTCGTTCTTAGAATATGTAGGCTGGCAAGTTTAAAACTTTGTAGTTTCATCGAATCTTCCGATGGTTTCAAAACAACTTCCTACTGTCTACGCTATAATTATATTTCTTACATTACGCTCACAACTTTTACATACGCTCACACACTTACTCCTACTCCATACTTAATACCTAAAATGTAATTGTATGTGAAAAATTAGGACCTACCATCCTATAGTACCTCTTTCTTCAATTGCATCGTATTACATGCCAGTAAATGTCTTTTTAGAACGTTCATCACTCAGGTTTTTTTGATAGATATTATTCAAATGTTGAGCGCATACTTGAAATAGCCAAAAAATAACAAATTGTTCAACTGTACCCTTTTTTCACACATTTAGTTTAAAAAATTGCACTTCAACACGTTATTTTATGGAAAAATCACTACAAATTGCATTTATAAGATAGTATGAATCCCCCAAATTTTGTTTGTACGAAAAATTACTTCTGGATTAACGTGTTTCATTTTTAAATAGATCTATAATTTTTTTTTTATTCAACAATACAAGAAAGAAGGCGCAACAAGTTACTTTTTTATTTTGAACACTTGCTTAAAGCTTCTGGAGCATGCATGCAGGAAGTGTTTTCTGTTATTGATGTTTGAAATACTTTTTAATCGTAAAAACAAACGGCGTTTTAGGTTCTTATAGAGTAAAAAAAGATTAAGAAAAATACATTTGAAAATGTACCTCTGTTGGCTACAAACTGTATTATGCCGATTTTTCGAGAGGACTTTTTTTCGGTTGTTGCTACGATTTTCCAATAGTTCACGCTAAAATTTTGTGTATGTTAAGGACTATAATATTTATTATTTTAGATAATTCAATGCATGACTTTTTGAAAAAAGTTACATTTCAGATTATGCACACTGACTTACTCTTTTATGATGAGGAAAAGTAACTTTTCTCTCTTAGTTTGCAACGGCCTGTATTGAATTTAGCTCGATTGATTCCTCAAAGTATCAGCTTCGGGACTCTTTTTCTTATTTTGGATTTAAACAGCTTAATAATTAGTTATTAACCATAATTTCTCACAATAGAAAAGGTGATAAAGTAAAAACTCCAGCTGATATACTGAATTTTTTTACTCAAGTTTCCAGCATTGAATTTGTGATACTTGCCCATTGAAGACTGTCCCATTTACCCAAGCTTATTTTTCCTTCAAAGCTGCTAGGTCCACCCTGCACAGACCTTGGACAGCATCGGGGATTTCTGATTGAATGCTTAGAGTTAAGTTAGAGTTAAGTGCCACGCTGAAGGAAGTTACGCCGGTGGCAAAAGAATATCTCGTTTTCAGGTTGTTCCCCGGATAATCAACTGCTTATAGTTAGTCGGGAAAGTGGGCCTGGAGAATACCTTCTCTGTAGGTATGCTGTCGGGACGACCACTGAGGAGGTAGCCGATGTGGCTGCCTGAACTCTTCAGGGTTGTTTTTCCTGGCTTACCGTATGTAACCATATCTGCTCTAGTAGCCACTGGACCGATGGAAGAGTGGCCATGAAACTATCAAATGATAGAAAAGATGGTACTGTGGCTCGACACGTCTTCTAGTATTTTTCCAGAAGCATTAGCATTTAGAACAACTTTTTATTAGTAGCACCTATCAATTGTGGTGGTTTGGGATGGAGTTCGGCGTAATTTGCTTGTCCATTAGAGAACAATGTTCTAAGCAGCTGAGATACCCAGCTCTATGCTTCATGCACTGCCGATGATAGGCTGTGGTATCTGATACTTGGCTCAAAGGTATTATTACCAGACTCACTT
Organism: Copidosoma floridanum; assembly: GCF_036245765.1. Classification (NCBI taxonomy): domain Eukaryota; kingdom Metazoa; phylum Arthropoda; class Insecta; order Hymenoptera; family Encyrtidae; genus Copidosoma; species Copidosoma floridanum. Next base: position 4,989,824 of record NW_028321912.1, on the reverse strand, counting down.
ATTACTATTGCAGGTAGCTTTGATTTCACTTCTACGCCACATAGCGGATATTACTGAATGTAAGTAAAAAAGTAGCTCATTTTTACAAAACTTTGAGCTTGTTTATTGCTATTGGTATTAATTTTTTCATGATAAAAACTGTACTAAAACTATTAAGGAAATGTCAAGAATTAGTATGCAAAATTTCAGCAAGATCGGTTCAGTAGTTTTCGCGGTTAGTCATTACAACGGTTCCAGTGACTTTGCTTTATATATTAGCAAGAAGAAACTTTCCAAATTAGCCACTAGGACTGCCATGGTTATTAAATGGTCATTTAAAAGGTTGCTCCCACTTACCTACTGGGGACAGTTGTGACAAGTAAAGAAATGTATTAAAATGGTTTGAAATTACTTTTACTGCTAGTATTATCTAACATATAACAGAGTTATATTCTATTAACATAATTTCATATCAATTTATCATAAGAGATGAAATCTAAGACTATAGTTGTATGTGTTTGTAGTGCAATCAATCAAAAAATCTAATAAAACATTTCTATATATATATATCCGTTGTTGTTGTTAAGTTAAAATACGAAATAAATAAATAAATACGTTCTATCAAAATCACTAAAAGAGGAGAATGTCATATGTGAACCCCGTCCTAACCGTACCAAGGGTCACAACCATATCCAGCGCACTCCCTCGCAAACAAAATCATTACAGAAATACAAAGTAACCTACAGACAAATATTCAAGGCTATTTGACTAGTTATATTGAACGTATTACCTCAAAAAACACCAATTGTTCTACCTATACACGTATGACCACAATCATGAAAATAAATCTTATAAGAATTTTTACTCGTCACTTTTCCAAGGTTTATGATATTGCTAGTATCACGCTAAGGTTAACCAATGCCCTGCTGGCTCCCATTATTACTTACAGCTTCGTTACTATGACCACTGTCACAACCGTCCTTTGATAAAACCGTACTCAGTGTCTTATAGATTGGTGGCATTGTTGATAGTAATGTATGCCTTTTTAAAGAGAACATACACAAATTATTGAACTTATTGAAACCCTACAGGGATTCATACCTTATTTTGACCGATAAAGGCAGCAACGTATTTTTATTCAAATTTGAAATGTTGTTATCATTTTCAATGACGTATATTAAAGTAAACAAGTATACTCACGATTTTCATTACATAGGAAGTCTAACGTATTGCTACGTTTTCAAAATACTGTTGGTAATTTTTATAACCAGTAAGCTAGTGTAGTATTTGTATTCTTTTTTAATAATGAATTGGGAACTAACTAGGATGAAATTTAACAATAATTTTTTAACTACATTTATAGATTTTCACCATGCAGTCAATGTCTAGGACAAAATTTCATTATAAATTATTAATAACTAGGATGCACTTCCAATAATTTTCTCCACGAAAAACGTAATCTCACAACTATGGGTCAAAATAGTTTGCATTAAATTGTTTTAAATTGCAGTACATGGTATGACAATTGTGTAGTCAAACGTAACCAAGTTAAAAGTAAAGTAAAAGCCATCAAGGAGTAAACTTAATTTTTTACAGTAAAATTAGTTTCTTATCTCAGTTTTTAAATCAATATATTTGCTTTCAAAATTAAATACATATGATCATGTTAGCTTTCGCATATTTCTTATTTGTATAACGGTTTCCTTTTTTTACTGTAAAAATCATTTGGTTTCGTCTCTTGGATGCAGTTAACAGGTTTATAGAGAATGGTTTTTGCCACGATTTGACAGTTACCCTGGAAGTGTTGAATACATTTTTACAATGTTATTTAACAATGTCTTTTACATGCAATGTTAATATACTTATTCCTAACTTTTTGTAGATAATCGTGCAATCTATTTCTTCATTTTTTTTATTCCTTAATTTCTTCTTTTGTCTGTTCAAGAACTGGCTCGTTAATATGTTCCATGGTAAAAACATTGTCTTCTTTAACTTCGGACATGTTTTTTTCAGGAACTTCTATGGTCAAGATGTGGTCCAAACTGATTTTTGCATGAACGTTTTCAAGATCGTATTTCTCAGAAATTAAGTACTGTTTAGATAAATTCAAGGAACTATGGTCAAGCTCGACTTGCGGCTCCTTGTGTTGTCCCTCGATTGTAATATACCTATCAACCACCTATAATTTAAACAAATTTATAGTATAGTGTATTGTTTTTTGCTAAAAATATAAAGATATTAGTTTGTATATTTTCTATATGTGATACGCCATCATGGTAGCATAGTGGTTGAGTTGCAGCTTTGTCCATTAGTGAAGATAAGCAGCATATGACGCGGTTAGTTCTTGGAGGGTCGGCAAAATTTAATCTTATGCAGAATCTATTCAGAAGTTTAGAGACAATAGTTTTGCTTCATCCTTACATTGGCCTCATTTATTTATATATTTATTTGTTTTAACAATTTATACAAAATGTACAATTCTTCCTTTGGTTTATAGTACATATAGTAGTGACTTAGCATGTTAAATCGTATTAGTCCTTAAAACAAGTGGCTAAATTCATGCAAAAACTGTATTTTTTTATACTAGGCACGACTGATATCAAGGAGTATCTTACTGTTATAACCTTACTGTGACAAATATTGGTATGTTTTAGTGCAGGAGTTAGTAAAAAAATTTGTACATTCTACGGGACGAAGAGAGGCAAGTCTTAGAACACAATTCAGCTTTGCCTCAAGCGTCAACCATACATATTTTATACAACCTATTATTTTAACAGTTTTGGTTATGTATGGAAATAATTTTATCCTATATACAAAAATTTTAATTACAAAAAAGTAATATTTTTCATAGGTCAATGAGTTTTACAGCAACTTTGTAAAACGAGTTAGTTAGACAGTGGAAAACGATAATTTTGTGAGTTTTCGGACGTGTTTGCGATCTAGAGCTTTAATTAGATGTCGTAACTAAATATGTTAAATATCAAAAATTGTACTCCAACATCGTCTTCATTTTTTGTTTTTTTTTTTTGTAAATTGATAAAAAAAAAGTTAGATTGGAAAAAATTATGTTTTTGAGATTTTTTAGCAGTTTTTGTTGTTTGGATATCATCCTGGACGAACATGATCAGTAAAATAAGTTGTACTTTAATTATATCTGGAACTTTGAATTTAAAAGCAAACCTCTGAATTATCACATGATAAAGTTATAGCTAAAAAACTGTTTTTTTTGTCCACCGAAAGTACTATATTAAAATGGCTGCCATTTTAGTTCTTGGACCAAATGATTTTTTAATTCTTCGTTTTCCAGTAGAGAAAAGTTGGTCATTTCCTTACAGATGTAACATCGGTGTATCCATATTAATTTTTTTTCCTTTTGCTTCAAATCTTTCCGTGCTGATTTTAAAATACAAAACTCAGGGGCTAATGTGCATCTGCAAAGAGGTGAATCACCTACAAGAATGCTAGTAGCTAAAGTACTACGACCATGCATGACTCACTTACATGCACGCTGGCCCACGCTGACCGGAAATGCAAAATAAAATATTTTTCTACAACCATAGATACAAAAGTTTAACTGGGAACAGTTAAACTGAAATATTAAATTCAGATATAATGTTAGATAAACATAAGGTTGAACATTAGGATAGCTTAGAATTAATGCATAGAAATAAGCGAAAATATTAGTACAAGTCAGAATCATCACAAACAACCAGTACGTACTACACTACTAGCAAACAACTACATTACATATTAACTATAACAAATTTGGTACACAACTTTAGTAACCTTCAAAGAACTATCCGATTTTTATTATTCAAGTTAGCAAACTCATAATTTACAGAGTAACCATTTTTTTCATCGAATTAATAATTTCATAAACATACAGCAATAGTCTAATTTGTAATCTAGTTGATTGCTAACACCTTTTCCCGAATGTAAAGGAAAAACGGAAAATAACCCTTCCCTTTTTCTTGAATCGGAGAGAGAGTCCGTATGCCTGCCTCCAATAGGGGTAACAGAGTCCTGATTTCCCAGGGTACCACGAGACGACTCCCTCTTCAACTACTAGCAGCAGAAGAACATGATTACCAAAATTATACCAAAATTCCGCATTATTTTCGTAACATTATAAACATTCAAACTACTGGTAAAACAAATTATGTTAACTCACAACAAGCAAAGCACTAGTATTCTAGCAACTGCTATTCTTATTATCATTATTATGATTATTATTAATATTATTATTATTACGATTATTATTATTATTATTATTGTTTTTACATTTATTATAAATACCACCGCTAATTATAAGTTAGTACGGCCGCAGCCACCGTTTTGGCGCTTTAGTAGTAGTATTAACTAACAACTCACCAATCGTTTGTTCACCCTAGCATCAACCGAATTGTTAAGCGATTTTCACCGCTCTTTTTGCAATGAACTTAGCTGAACGAACAACCAATGTGTAGCATTAGTAAATATTAACAATACCTGGTCGTAATGTTAAGATTAAAATATTTTGAAATTCTGTCAACTTTTGATGTAAAAGAGAAAGGAAGGGCATGAGTAAGTGAATCACCTTCCCTTCTCTTTACGCACAGAGGAGAACAAGCTGGATATGGGATGTGCCAATTTCTGAGTGGCTGAACTAGAGCAGTTCTAGCCAATTAGATTTTCGGCTATTGTCTTTTCTTCAAAATTTTCCCCCGGCAAGTTTTCCTTTTTTGAGCCAGCGCGTGACCGAGGTCCGCTTCTCGCAATAAAAAGGCCCGTAGGCCCAGAGGAAAATCAGTTTGCAGTTCGTAGTTCAGAGTTTGACTCGACTCGACTCGGCTCGAAGATAGCCCTTCAAAGTGGACTGAGTAGTAAGAGTCCGCCTCTGCTACAACCCAGTCTACTGCGAAGCGAGGTAAAGCAATTCAGTTCGGCACGCGAAATTCGACGGTACCCTTCGAAGTAGACTGAGTAGTGAGAGCCCGACTCTGCTACAACCCAGTCTTCTGCAAAGCGAGGACACAGTCGAATTTCGCTACCACCCTCGAACGATCAACTGGTTGCCAGAGTCCGTCTCTACTGCCACTCGATCTTCTTCGAGAGCGACTTACATCCACGCTGGTTCAACGTCTGTAGCAACTTTCACATTTAAATAAAAGTAAGGGACCAAATATCATATTCTTTCTTTTGATCAAGTGTTTCCTTTTGCGCGAATACCATTACTCGCCATAGTATTGGTACCCGTGGATCACCGGGAAGTATAAAGGTTTTTGTTTGCGCGAGCGTCGTATTCATACCCATGGATCACCGGGAAGTGTAAAGTGTTTTTGTTGCGCGAACGCCATTACTCGCTATAATATTGGCACCCGTGGATCACCGGGAAGTATAAAGTGTTTTGTTTGCGCGAATGCCATAGTATTGATACCCTCGGATCACCGGGAAGTATAAAGTGTTTTGTTTGGGCGAATCCCATATTAATACCCACGGATCACCGGGAAGTATAAAGTGTTTTTCGCGAACGCCACTACTCGCCACAGTATTGGCACCTTTCGGTCACCGGTAATAGCAAATTAGCCACGGACAATCCGTTGCCCTCCGTGGTAATAATCCTATCAGAATAACAACAAACGATCGGATTAAGGCAAATACCTACCGTGATATTAGTGTGTCAAGGTCAAATAACGTACAATATCCTTACTCGTGACGGTGTTAACAGTTTTTAGATCGTGAACGAGGTATACACCGCTCTTGACAAAAGAAAGCCGCGAGCAAGTGCATCGGAATATTGCACAGCAGTCAGTCTTAGTCGCGTGAAAGCAATTGTACCCCTTTTTGAGTAACGCGTCTTTAAGCTGAATTACCCTTTTTACCCCGTGTCCCACCTACGCGCCCAGTGTGAATCCCGAGCTATTGAGCGAAAGCTTAGGCTCAAATAATACGTTGCACCGACGTAACACAGAATTTTCCCAGCAGAACAAGAAAAACAGTTTTGTCTAAATTACAAGTTGGCTTCATTAATTTTTATAAAAATTTGTTAATAAACGCCGGTTTTTCATTTGTATCTCCGTTTGGCATTTTACGACGGCTAGTCTCTTTTTTATCACATTTCCTATGGAATGGACACTTACAAATCCAATTTTTATTGTCAATAACAGTAAAAAATTGTTAAACAAAAAGCTATCTGTAAATTTACAAAAAGTCATTAGTTTGGTGTTAATTAATTTTTTAAAGTGCGACTTTGGAGTATTATTACAAACTTCACAGTCGGTTTATTGACATTTTGTATTAGTAAGAAGATTATATTTAATGTCAATAACAACAACATCAAATGGTTAAAACAGTTAGTTAGATGGTTTATTGGAAAAATATCTTTCCATTAATTTTGATAATACCTGGGGTGTACTTAAGACAATTGCTGTGCCCTGTAAACAGTATTCAGTAGGATGGATGATTTAGTTGTCTAACAGGAACTTTGCAAGGGGTAACGCACGAAAGAGTCGCATACTCGGATAATTGTTGACCCTAAAGAGCCGTTGATTTACACCTTTTCGCCATGCTTATCATGTTATAATAAAAAAAGCTTTTTGTTAAAACTGTAAAGAATTAAAACTGACAAAAATATATAATTAAAAAACTGTTTTTTCTAACCTAACAACTTCGTTACCAGATGAACAAAGTCCAGGAGCTTCATATTTTTATTATTTATCACCACAACGAATTCAAATACATATTATTCTACCTATTTAGAAATCTAGAAGGTTGAAGTGATTACTGTAAGGGTCACAACAAAAAGCTGATTTCTCAGGTTATGGATTCTTTGTTTATCAACTTTGATGCTGCTGTTTTAATCTCGATAAATGAACTGCATTAGAATCTTGACGCCTAAAATTGTTTACATTTGAAGTATTTGAAGTTTTCTTTCCAATTAGCCTTCTTGTGACTATAGGTATTGTAAAAACTCTTTTGAGCCCTAATGGCTATTTTTTATTAATTTTGATAAGTCATAACATATTTGTTGGCAAGGTAGTTTGACGTCCAATGGCCCTAAAAAAGACCAGTGAGCAAAACTCTTCCTTGACTCAAGTTTCCAGAAAATCTGATGGCCCGAATACCTTCTCTGGTCTGCTGTTGTAGTAGCACCAGACTGATTAAGAGGAAAACTACAACATCTGAAGCGTTAAAGCTAGTTGAAGAGCTCTTTCCCAATGTTTCCTGGTATGACGCTGGAGACATTGGTGTTTAAGGCACGTTCTTTTTTCTCAGACTCAGTTGTCTTGGTGATCTAAGGTGGGAAGATTCGTTTGTTACGCTTGCCCATTGGAGACTGTCCTGTTAGCTCAAGTTTATTTTTCCTTCATAGCTGTTAGGTACTTCCAGCGCAGGTCTTGGAGAGGATCGGTGATTCCTGGTTGAATGCTTAGAGTCAAGAGGGTAATATAGGATCGCTGTTCAAGGGGATTCCCAGCCTTGCGACGAACAACTCCGCTTGTAACGTCTGCTAGTGAATGACTGATGTGGTGTAATAGTGTACTGGCTTTACGTAGTCCTTTAGTGGACGAATCGTTGCCGGAAATGGTAGTAAAGATGTATTTGTTGGCAAGGCAGTTTACCGTTAGATGGCCTTAAAAAGAATCGACGAGAATGATTGTTAGTTAGAAAACGTCAATACTTATGATGTCCCTGAAAAAGGGCCAGTAGTGATACTTCTAGCCATTTCTTAATATTACTCTTGATGACGGAGAGCTGGCTTTGGGTAGCTTGACTCTAACTTTTGGAGTCTCTGCGTACACAGATCGTGTTAGAGGGAAGTACGCCGCTGACCGAAGGATGTCTCATTTTCGGGTCATTTTCCAGATAACTAACCACTCATCGTTAGTTAGGAAAGTGGGCCTGGTAAATACCTTCTCTATACTATGATTATGCCGTAAAGACGAACCACTAAGGACTTTAAAAGGAGGCCGTTGTAGCTGCCTGAACTTCTCGAGGGTCTTTTTTCTGGCTTGCTGATGTACCACAGTTTTCTCTGGTGGTACCAGGTTGATTAGAAGAACGGAAATAAAGTTCCAAATTCCAAGATTTATATGGAGTTTGATGTAAGTCGCTTTCCATTAGAAAACAGTGCTGTTGGTAGTCGGTATATCCAGCGGCACGACTCACAGCTCTATGCTTCATGCACTGCCGATGATGGGCTCAGGATGGGCTACGATATCTAGTACTTGGCCCGAAAGTATAATAACCAGACTTACATCATTTTATTCGTCGTGTTAACCCACTAGTGGCGCCCCCCTAATGGATCTTATAGGAACCCGAACCTGTGGACAGGTATCAGTTTAAAGTTGTCGCGGGAGCGTAGGCTATTATGAGTAATTACATACCAATATTCCCGCAACAACTTTAAACTGATACCTGTCTACAGGTTCGGGTTCCTATAAGATCCATTAGGAGGGCGCCACCAGTGGGTTAACACGACGAATTGCAAGTAGGTTCGATTTTACTTCCACGTCACCTAGCGGATCTTACTAAATTAAAGTAAAAAAACTAGCGTACTTTTATAAAACTTTAAGTTTATTTATTGCTCTATTTTTATGAATTTTTTAAAGATCAAAACTATACTCAAACCATTTAGAAAGTGTCAATACGCAGTTGAGTCTGGTCTGTAATGTCATCACACGTCAATAATCGACCTTAGACAAAAAACATTGTGATTTCCAAAGTCCGTACGAAACAATGGTTTGATAAGTGAGTGTTATAATTTGCACATTAACTAGATTAACTAATAATTAATAACTGTGAAAGTTTGGGTGAACAATATTGTTTTTTTAAGAAATGGTCGTCTATTACAAAAAAAAAATTTTTTTTTTTTTTACCTTCAGACAACTTTTTTTTTCTATTTGTGAACAAGTTACAGCTTAAAATTAAATCTACTCACGGAGCTGTACGATAAACAATGAGAAAATTATTTCACATATTTATAACGCTTAAAAGTGTCTGTTTTTTTAACGTATTTTTGAACAATTTATTTTGCAAAAATTTTTAAGGTACACATTATACCATATAAAACAAATCTCGAAGAAGAGAATCCCGTTCGGATTACCATTTTGAGATGACGAAAAAAAATGACAGTCTATTCACAAAGAGACAATTTTAATTAACCATTGCCTTTTTTCAAAAACTATAAAAGCGATCAAATTGAAATTCGAATAGTTTTTTAACACCATAAAGACACACGATTAACACTTGTATTGGTACCGTTTGGATGAAAGGAATATTAGTTATCATCAGTTTAAAAAATGCCGTATTTCGAAGATTTTTTTTAACTTCAAGGATTAACAAATTAACCAATTTCGGAAATTTAGGCGGCATTGTCTAGTTGTTTTTGCAAGCTTGATTTTCTGCATTTGTCATATTTCAAAAAAGTCCATGGTTCGAGATATTGTTAAAAAACTTATTTTTTAAACTTAAGAAATTTTTGAAACAATATTCCGACAATAATTGGCGGTTGCCTTGGACGGTTTATTAATCGTATATGTCTCAACGATACGATCATATGTTTTTCGTCTAGTATTTTCGAGTTTCAGCAATTATGCAATTTTTCTTTCACTAGTAGGGAGAAGGAAAAGAGAGTGAAGAGTCGAATGGCAAGACAAACTAGTGTGCGTTGTCCCTGGCCTACAAGTTTAATGCTTGTATACAATTTTATGTAATATTATAAACATATCTTTGTTTTTTTTTTTTTTTTTTTTTATGGTGCTTTATGTCCGGCTATCTTGTAGAGAGGTACGACTAAGGGCACTCAGCACTTGGGATTGAGAAGGAATTGGGATGAGATTGGAAGGATTAGGGCCCTAACAACTGCTCCGCATTTGCTCATGACGTTTGTCATGTGGATCAGGAAAAACACGGGAAATCTCCCGTAGGAAAAACCTGATTCAGAATAGCCCAGTGTATCTGCCTCATTTCTAAACTGGTGTCCAAGCTGCAGACTTAGACAACGGGGCAGAAATTTGGCACACCTCCCGCTCACGATATCAAAGGGACAGATAAACAGTCAATCAACCGACGAAGCAAACAGCAGAGGCGGAACGGAAAGACTTGAATGGTCACACATCCAGGTACTAACTGCACCAAATGCTGCTCAACATCGATGATCGACAGGACTGCAACTCTACCACTGTGCCATTATTGGTTATTATAAATATATCTACTACATGAATATTCATATGTTTAGTACACCATTATACCACCTAGCACCTGTTTCCTAAATCTCCTATACACAACAACTTACACTTTTTTCTTCTAAGTACCAGTCGTGCCTTAATATAGAAAAATATAATTTTTTGTTTGTTCTTGAGTCTCAGTTCTATTTGTATTTTTTTATTTTGTTTTGTCATTAGAACAAAATTTTTGGGTGAAACACTGATCTCTAATCAATATGGTACATATCCGTACAACGTAATATTTGGTAAAATATAATATGTGTTTCGTGTTTAAATTTTTTTTATTTGTTTCAATAAATTTTGTTACCTTATAGATAGTTATTAGTGACGCAGGGCTTGAATCTGTTATTTTCTTATTTGTACAAGGGCTTAAAAAAAAAAAAAAGATTTTTTATACCTTAGAAACGTTGTCATTATAACTTTTTTATGTTTTCAAAATAAATAAATGTAAATTTTTAGTATACTCCATACTTTAGTCTATTAATAGACATACTTTTTGCAACAAAAAGTTTAAAAGCTACTAACTAGAAATATTCATTTTCTTTCTTAAAGTGGCTCATCACAAAATCTAAATACTTTTTAGTATGCATGAAACTTTTAGGAATCACACTTAAATATTAACTGAATCATCTCACAAAATTCCAAAATATGTTTCAAGGTAATTTTTGAAAATGAATCACTTAAAAATTTATTTTTTAATGTGGTCTGTTATAAAAGGTCTTTTACTCTAAATAACATTTGATACAATATCATCCAAGTTATACTTTAACTCCCGTTATAAAATTAGGTACTGAAAAGTAAATCATGAGCTTCATAAGTATATAAAAAAAATGTAAATTTTCAAAGTAACCTTGTATCAACATTGTAATATTGTATAGTATTTTATAAACAAGGTGACTTTTTATGAAAAGACACATGTTACTTGGACTTTAGCAACTTCATCACGCTATATTTTTAGATGTGATATAGTCTGATGTCACGTAAAATAGGTAGTGCAGGTGTGATGAGCCACCTTTTAAAAGATGAGATTAACCGTAATAAATACTAAGTACTTTACTAAAGAAAAAAAAGTCAAAAACAGAAATTCTTACTTTCAAAGTTATTTCATCTCGAAGAAACGGCTTACAATCAACATGTAATACGATTGAGTCCTACAAAAAAATCCTTGTGTAACGTAGTTATAAATTATATTTCAAACATAGTAAGGAAGCACTACTCTGTTCTTACTTTGAGGTTGCTGATTCGGTCCTCGAAATCCTTGTTATCAAAAGTTAAATGTAGCAGGCTTGGTTCGGCAACAGTGGACGGATCAGCCGAATGGCTATGGCCACAGTGTACTATGGGAATTTTACCACCAATACAAGGGTATAAAGGCATTTTTAAAGATATTTTTTTAATGTGTGTTGTGAGTTAAGGTAAATATGCCGATGTACTAGCGCATTCGATGCTTATGTAACAGTGTCTAAGATAAAACTGCAGTTAATAAGTGTTACAGACTAAATACTGTAGTCGTTCACTACTCAGTTGCTACGTTGGCTATCAACTGCGCACGGTGAGGGACAAAATGAGCTAAGTGCTCGTAGTAATGAGCTAAGAGCTAAGTTGCCGTCAGCTCAGTTCATCAGGTGTCTCTAGCGTCGGAAGCATCTTTATCATTTCTCTGACGGTAGTGATTACTTGCGTCAGTAGCATAGAATAGTTGACGGTATTGGGGTGTAATATGGGCCACTGGAGGGGGTAAAAAATACAACATGGCACGGAAAAGTCAACGAATGTACACGCACAGCATAGGACTTGGAGGCTATTTTTCCTCCGTGTTTAAATGTTTGATGACAATGAGGCCCATGCGTTTTTTTGAACCACATTTACATCAGGGAGCAGCTCCTGGTGCACTTTTTTATACTCTAAAGCTACGTATAACACGAAAATCCGAAATAAAATACGCAGATGCTGATTGCTTTCCCGCGTATACATGTATCTACTTGTAGTGCTCGTACATATATATATATATATATACGTCATTAGCAAAATTGATTACTTAAAACAGTAAAAACTATTCAATCTTTTTTTTTTTTCAACTTCGTAAAGTTATTATCAAATATCAAGACATCAATACTTTTTTTTAACATTAATTCTGTTTACACTATCACTTGAGGAAAAAATTACCCTCAACGTTGTATATTTTCTTTATATTTTACAACTATTACATTTTAATATATTACTTAACATGGAAACAACAGTAGTTGAAAAATACGAATAAAACTTATTATGGTGATGCAAACAGCTGCTAAAAGTTTTTCATTTCATCCAACTCACGTAGCAATTTGTATTTTGTAAGACATATGAGGTACACTTATAAGAGACACTTTGACGTTTCAGTGAAAATAAGTTCAATCAAAGTTTTAAATTACAAAATTAAACTATTTCCCTCGTGTAATTCGAAAAGTGCCTACCGAAAAAGATTTTCTTGTATTTTCTAATACAATATTGTGAAAGTTTCACTAAGAACTTAAATGTATACTGTTTTTTATGAAAACAACTAAGAACCATTTTTTCCGCCCTCGGGTGGTTTTGGAAGGCTGGTACTTCCTCGAGCGAAAAAGCAGTTTTCCAGAACTCGTTCGAAAAGTCTCCTTTACGAACCTCGTTACGTCCCTCGCCTTTGGCTCGGGTCGCAAACCTCTCGGTTCGCAAACAAAGACTTTTCAAACGTAGGAAAACTAATATTTTGTCCCTCGCATCTGGTATGGAAACTCAACTTATTTAAAAATATAACTCTGTCCCGTTCCTTTTAAAATAAAAAAGTGGCTCTTGCGTAAGAAACTCTGGAATTTTCACTTTTGCATGATGCGGCTTTGTAATTAGTTATTAGCCATTGAATATAATGATCAATTATTAATGAAAGCATTTTTTGTTTTGTTAAAAGGTTTTTTTATGGGGATAAGAGACATTTCGACATTTTAGTGGAAGTAGGTACAATCAAAGTTTTTAATTTCAAAAGTATACTATTTCGATCCAAAGATTAGACAAGTGCCTATAAAAAAAGATATTCTTGCATTTACTCATATTCATAGAAAAGTTGAAAGTTGTGAAAATATTTTTTTGTTAAAACTACGTTCAAAGCGTTACAATGACAATGTAGAAATCAAATGATTTCCAGAAAAAAAAAACATTTTTTTTATATCTAAAATTTTTGTACTTAATATTGCTTTGTTACAAAATGTCAATTATTACTGTGACTGGTAATAAGATAAGCTATCAAAATTGAAACGAAAGTTATGACTTTATGCGCGAGTACAGAACTCAGCATTAAAAAACTTTATAATCAAAAATACATGAAGAAAAGTATAATGACTGGAGACAATAAAAAAAGCATTCATACGAGGAATAAAATAAAAGGCTCAAGAAAATAAATAAACATAGTTTTTAGAAAAATCAAAGAAAAATACAAATAAATAACACGTTCATAAACGCCAAGCTATAGTGGAACCCTCCAAATTTATTTCTTCCAACAATAAGGACAGCTCTATTGTAGCCTTGCAGTTGTGGCCGTGTCTTTTATTTGTATTTTTTTGTTTATTTCTCTAAGAACTTTTTTTCTTTATTTTATCATTTTTTTTTCATCCCTCATATCAACACTTTTTTATTATCTCAAGTCTTAATTTCTGTTTTCCTCACGTATTTTTTTTCATTTTTTTTTTTTCTTATGCTAAGTTTATACTTTTTCTACACTATAAAGCTTTGCTTCTTTCGAAAGTTTCTAGGTGGTACTGTTTTTTTTATATCCATCAAGGAGTACACATATTAAAATAATTGGAATCTTTCGATGATTTTCCATAAAAAATTGTTATATTCGTATGTAAATTATGCACTAAGTTTTCACATACAATTAACAAATGATTTACTTAGCATTACTTTGGCTATATCTGAGAGTTTGAATTTTGGGAGGCTACTTTATTTAAGAAAAAAGAGTTTCTCATCACTTTTGCCTTAGAGGTCCAAGAAAATATATACAGTGTATATTTGAAACTGGTGATTTTTTTAAATTTGCATAAAATTAAAAAAAAATCAAGTAATTGATTAAATACGATTTTTTTTCTATTACCAGCATTGATACAAAAATCAAATTTTTGATCCAACAAAAAAAAGTAATAGTTTCTTAATTGATCAACGATATTTGCTTTCGTATCTAACACAGTCTATTGTCCAATTTAATATGACTAATATAAAAAAAATTCCTGATGTGCATACGTCATGACATTATATCAATGTACGTCCTCATGATTATTAATATCGTCACTATCAGAACTAAGTTTTTGTTTCAATAGTTGTTTTTTTTTTTCTATTTTACGAGAAAAAACTCCAATTGCTCACAGGGATTAACCATAAAGTTTATGTGTGTCACATATATAATCATAGGTATAAAAAAACAAAGTAAAACAAAAAAATTCTTTTTTGTCAGACAAAAATTTTTTTTGAGATGTTTATTGTGACGTACCATAGCATGTATAGCGATGCATCCGGGCATCGGTCTGGCGTGAGAGTTGAGACGAGTCAGTTGATAATGCACTTTTTCCTCACCAATATAAGAAATAAAGGATTGTCGACTCTAAAACGTTTTTTCTATCTTGCGCGCACCCCAAGCCACCATTATCCCATGAAACACAATACAACACTCATAATTCAACAACAAAATAAAATAGCTTTGTTGGTTGCTGTATGATTTTTTTCTTCATAACACCAAGTGAATCAATTAATTTTTGTCGATTCTGCCTTACAAGAAGTATCGGTTCACCAAGTATTTTTAACCGATTATTTGACGTACGTTTAGCTTAGATCGACCAAAACATGAAAATAAAATTTTCACGAAGTCTCTGATTATGAGACTTACTCCAAAACTTTTCTCTTAAGCTACTTTTTTGAAGCCCGTCTTAAACTACGATCAACGTACGCGCAACAAAAATAAAGAAAAAAACGTATCTCCATCTATAGGCAAGCCAGAGTTAAAATATAAACTTTTGGGTGGAACCATATTACAGGCTGCTTATAAAAGAATAGGGAATAACGTAAAAGATTTGTCGGGAAAATAGTAGCCTTTGAACTTCCAGATGGTTTTGACACATTATTTTACCCAAGAAAAACAGTAGCTGGAGAATACTTATGATGAGGGCGTAAATAGATGCTACAAGTTTTTATTTCATTCATAACAATTTGTAGTTTGTAGAAACTTAAGAGATACATTTTGACGTTATTTGAAAATAGGTACGGTCTTAGTTTTGAATTAAAATAAATATACTATTTCGATATTGAGTTTCGACAAGTGCCTATAAAAAAAGATATTTCTTCATTTTTTCATATTGGTATAGCAATGAAATGTTGTTAAAATATTTTATTGTCAAAACGACTTTTAAAACGTGACAATGACGATAAGGAAAAAAGTTTTCGTCCACAAAGAAAAAATGTTTCCTTATATCTGCTTTTTTGTACTTAATGCTTTGACTCAAAACATCAATTAGTATCAACCTTTACGGTATGCCGAAAGCTGGATAAAAGTAAAACTTTTTCAACGCGTACGAAATGTTTAAATTGTGCGTCATTATATAGCATAGTGACAACATTTTTGATGTGGTCCAAGCAAACATAAACAGTTTATACTTTTAAGTGGCTTTTTTTATAAATTTGAAGTCAAAGAGAAGGTTGAGCTATTTTATTAAAGACCACTTTTTTGTGTTTCCAGCGTTGATATAAAAATTAATTTGAATACTTTTCATCCGACAAAAGAAAGAAAATAGTTTTTTATTGCACTTAAAATTTGCAAATTCAAAATTTGCTTTTTTTATAATTGTTGCACAATATTTAAAGGTGTAATGAAAAAGCTGCAATTTGATATTTTTCTATTTCTTATACCAAAAAAGTGCTAAGAAGAAACAGAGATACCGTCAAATAACTGTACATTAATTATGAGAGAAACCCTGAAAATAAAAATAAAAACTAAAGTTTGAATTTTATGCATAATATTGTATTTTTTTTTTTACTTCTCAACACTGTTGTTTCTTTTTGTAGCTCTTTGTGAAGTTGCTCATATTTTTTTTATTCTTAGTAACAAATAAAACTCTCATGAATTTAACGTAAGTTACACAAAAAATGTTCTATTATCATCACCTTCATCAAAGTGTATGAAAACATATTTGTCTACTAAATGAAGAAACAATGAGGTGATTTATAATAATTGAAAATGAATGGCTTATGAAATCTTTTAACAAAAAAATTTATGATAAGTCCAACTTAAAATTACAACTTATTGAGAACAATAAAACAGGAAGTACTTGCCATTGAAAGCAAATGTGAGTCATCAAGTTGCTCAGATACGAACTATTTATGATACATAAAATAAATCAATCGTTTCAGATGAATGAATAGCACATGCTTTATTTTGTATGCAAGGCTCTGTCGTAGTAGTAATTTTATTATTGTTGTTATTACTATTATTGTTGTTATTATTATTATTATTATTATTATTATTATTATTATTATTGACTTTTTTTCCAGAAAATTATATATTGCTTTACATATAGGTTGACATGCTGACCATGCATTTTGGGTGAGCTGTGCCACTAATAGCACCTCAGAGCCAGTAATAAGAGTTATAAAAGAAACCGAGTCATCCGTGTAGTATGGGAGAGTTCTCCAAACTTTTGGTTCTTGGCTCGGAAATCATTCAATAGACGAAATGTTGGGAAACTCCTAGCCACACTGAAGACTCAGTCTCATTTCATATTTTTGTTTCTGCGCTACGGGACTATTTGCTGTATAGCTCGTCTAAATTTTCAGCATCACGACTCACATGCCAAACAAAATAACATTTTCTGGAAAAATAAAAAAACAAAACAAAAGTACCCGAACTTACATTCGAAACAGAGTATGTACTATATCCACTCGACAACGCTAGCAGTAAGTACAGAAACTAAGAATGATTCTACAGTTTCTTGTATTTTTTCTGGAAAAAAAAAATTTTTTAAATATTGCACACCCATTCGGCAATGGACGTGGTTTCTCCCTCCATATTTAGGCCAGAATCGGCCTGGCCACCTATACATAAAAAATGTATTTTCCAATAACAAGTTATATTTGCAAAAGTTCCTACACTTAGATAACTTAAAAGTTTTATACTAATTAACGACGTCATTCTAGCGTGACGTCACGCTGAAATTGTCTTCCTCTCAACCATCGGTATAATGAATATCACAATTCCCATATGTGAATTATAACTTACTCATTGTATAACTTATTCATTAAAATACTTTTATTTTTTTTTTTAACTTCAAATAAAAAAAAAATTTATGAAATATAATTCCTGATAATAGACCGGGCATTTATCAAAAAATAAGTGTATTACAATGTTCATAAATGTTTTGCTCGTTTATTTCTAGGAAATACGCTCATTTCAACGGAGTCTAAAAGGAAATTTGATGAATTGTGAAATACTATTTTTTCTTTGTAATTTGCAGAATAGAACATTTTTTTTTTAAATTTCTCATTAGATTATTTGTTAGTGTTACAACAATTATATTTCTATAATCCGTAAATCATTCATTTCTCAGTTTTTGTAGAAAAGCTTTTTTGTAAAAAAATTATAAATAAACAAATTTTGGTAGACACTGCTATCCATAACTTAAATATTTGTATATGTATCGTAAAACACAAATAACTGACATGTAACTATGGATTATTGCATTTAATTTCTTTATTAATGAACAAAAATGTTTATCTTATACGGAAGAGCTTTGATAACATCAGCAATGCGATAAAAACCATGATTATTAATTCAAAAAGTAGAAAAAATGTAATGAAAAAGTATACGGTAGATGTATAAATAAATAAAAAAAATTTTGTTCAAAACTAATGCCACATTTCGTTTTATCCATCCGAGCTACCCCAAATCGGTTGGTAATTTTTCCCATAATTCGTTGGTATGGTGGTGATTTCACATATCGAACAAGGGCCTCCCGCTGACCAAACCATCGTGCGCTCAAGCCACGTATTATTGATTAGATAGTACGATTTGGTATTTTATGATAGAATACGACACAACTGCACTTATCATAAAAAAAAACATGATACAACAAAATTTTATACTTATTTATGATGACGTAATGTCTTAAGTTAAATTGTTAATACTTTTAAGCACGCTTGTAGCGTGGAGAGATTATCTTCTACTCAGAAAAAATTATTAAAATGGTTTCACTAAGTTTTTTAAGGAATAATTAAACCAAATTCCCGAAATTTCAATTCCCTAGCGATATTATGATAAGATCCTATCTGAGCAGGGTTTACATTTTGTATGAAATAATAAAACTTAACCTAAAAAAACTAATTCAACAACATATTGACGGCATTATCGAAAAAAAGCTACAGTTTATGCGGTATCATGAAATATGGCTTTATAACCTCCGTTATAACTTTACCCATTAACAAGAAAAAAAATATTACTAAAAGCGTAACTAACTTCACATGTAAATATCAAAATACTACAGAGAATATTTAATAACAAATAACCTATTAATAATTTTAAACTATAATCGTACTCTAATATTAAGACAATTTTTATGGACAAAAAAGCAAGCGATGAAATGTTCTTTAATCTGTCTATAAAAAGTATGACTCAATGAAGTGGCAATATAAAATATCACCAAAATTTTTTTGTAGTCTTTTTAACTATTGCAATAAAAAAAATCGACTTTTTGCTGTTTAATATTAAACTATTTAGCAATCGTATGCAGTGAATAATATACACGCAGCTTTGTCTTTAAAAATCAAGCAGATCATGCTAGCTAGGCTTTCTGCGAGCATACAAAATATGGAAAGCGTAACAAGTGCTCCTAGTTTTCATAGTATACTCACATTTGCAGTTAATAACTCTTTCAATGAGAAGCCATCCAAAACAAGAAAGTTAATGTTTGTAGTCAAATGTTGATGGGTGAAGAGTAGTAGCTAAAAATATTACTCTCATGAAATCATTGAAAACTTACCACTATATGCTTTTAGTACTTACTTGATGTAATGATTCTTTATTTCTAAAAAAGACTCTACGAATATGCAGCAAGTAATTGTTGAACTTACTGTATTACTCTGCAAAAACAATACTTTCTAAAGTTGAATTTTATTACCATAAAAACGAGTGATAATCACTGTATTAACTTCTCTGACTGTTGAGCTTGCTGATTTCATCAAAAATGTAAGCATCATTATAGTATTAAAAAACATGACTAAAGGGTTAATTTAACGTATGATGTTCAAAAAAATTAGGATACAGGTATCTTTTATAAAATAGTGACATTGGGATACAAATGATAAAGTGTATATCATAATGAATAAAAATATTGAAAACGAATAAGAATCAAATGTCTTTCCTGATACCTCAATTAACGTAAAATGTATTTTTCGCAAGTTTAGTATGTCTGAAATTTTTCTTGTACTTCGTAATTTTTCAAAAAGCTTATTATAATAGTTGTTTATCTCACTTATTGACAATTTTACAAAGGTAGCTACTAAAACGTACTAAACCATTATAAAGTCAATTATTATATTACGGATGATTTTAGTTATTAAGAGTAACGTCGTTTCCAAAAAATAACAATAATAAAGATACAACGTTAATGTAAGCTTGTGAGAAGCATATGAAAAAATAAGAAATAGAGACTTTTTCTTTTCTTGTAAAGCAAATTCATCGTCATCTCGACTTGCTAATTCAATTTTAGTTAAAAATTTTAATGACATCTTTTTGTTTTATAATACCTTGAACCAAAGTAAAACCAGCTGCTACAAAAATAAATGCGTTGTAAAAATGCATCAAAGACAAAATGAACCTTCTATCTGATAATATTTCGAAAATTTACACAGATAAAAGTATTTTCTGGTAAGTAATGAAAGTAAGACAATATAATACATGATTCCGGTAAAAAAATAACTAAACGACCATCTTTTATGAGTATCATTATCATTCGAGATCTCGTCGAATTTTATTACAATTGCCCCAAATATTATATTAAAAAAATAAAAAAGCCTACTTAATGCAAGAGCGGAATAGGTTCTTGATAACTGATTTAGCCAACGTCTTATCAAAACATTTCTTGAGCTGAAAAAAAAAAAAATAAGTAACTTTTTTACAGAAAAACGAATTATTGTAATTCATACTTACATTTGCTGACATTTAGAGCTCCAAACGTTAATATTATTCGAGAGTCCTTTTCCCTTAATAGTCGAAGTGTTTTTCCTGACAAAAGTTTGTGAAATTTAAAATTTTCAACGTCAGGTATTATGTTTGTAACTTTTCGACAAAGTTCTGGTTTACTTCCGAAAGCATTTGAGCTGACTAAAGATGGAATAGCGTTCCAGTAGGACAACAGAATTCCATCAATTTCTTAATAACTTTTTCCAATAAACAAATGGACTTTGTGTCTTAGATATTACATAGAAGTACGTCAAATGCTACAATGACAAATAGTATCACAGTAAAAGACATCCAGTTACCACAAACAGCGAGCCAAAACGTATTTGTAAAATTAAGAAAGGCCATTATTAATATCGCTCATCACTTCAATAAATTTGTATTTTGATTTGCCTAAGATCTTACGGTACTGTGATTCTTATTATCGAAGAATCTTAGGTGTTACCAAACAGCATACCACATAGATATTTTTGCATTTAATATGCTGCTATTTTATATTTCATGCCTTGTTACTATTACTTACTCCAATTGTCTACCATTATTGTTGTGATTATTAACATACTAGAGTTGATTGTTATTGTTTCTATTGTTATGACTTTTAATTTTCGTAATGAAATTTTTTTCTTTACTTATTTTTTATATATACTTCAATCGGTATCCTATAAGGTTATTTACGACTATTTTTTTCAAACTTTCATGACTTTCATATTTCACCTACAATAAAATTTTAATCTCTGATTTATTATGCAAAAATTTCAATTATTTTTTTTTTATCCCTACAAATCAAAAACAAATAGGCATAGTTTAAAATTTGCACTACAAAGTTGATCGAAGAGTAAATTACAATTTAATTAATTCATGTCACAAAAATAGATCAAATCAAAAATATGGTACTCAAGAATGTATTGAGATTAAAAGTCCACAGTTCAAGAGGAAATTAAGTTTAAACATTCATAATCCAGAAGTAACGTTATTATTCAAAAAAATTGTAATATAACAAATCCTAAAATAACTAGGTGTGACATCGTTATCAAAAAAAGTATATAATTATTTTTTGATAAGTCAGATGCCAAAAAGTTAATCGCAACACCTTAAAGCAATTCATGTGTGGGTAGTTTGTTACATACATAAACACATTAGAGTCGCTGAAATATATTTTTGTACTCCTATTATTACCCATTCTTCTGTCCTATTTAAATAAACTTAAAAAATGTATTTACACCCACGAAATTTTGCTTACCGTAAATCTGGGTGGGTGCATTCACGTGCAAAATTTGTATTAGTTAATGTTTCAATCTTCCATGTACTGTTCCCAAACTTTTTGTGAAGTAAAACAATTTCATTAAAAATTCCTCTTTCAATTTTATATTTTATTCGACTCATACACGCGTGGTCTATACCAATACATAATATTTTACATACGTACATATCCACGTATTCGGAGCAAAGGACCGCTCAGCCCACAGCATCACGTATCAATCACTCGAAGGAATAGTGTATGATTTAATCGAAACGAAGTGGTGCTGGTTAAATATCACCCCTGAGCAACTGGTACATTCTATATGTACCTTATAGATATGTGGAAATAAAAGAATTCAGTAATACGCTCAATTGCACTCGATGTTGAAAATACTGAAGCAATACAAATTTATATACCAGCCTACAATGGCTCACGTCATATGTACACTTTCGGAAGTGAGTTTGATGCTACTGATTGCATTTACAAGTTAGTACTTATGCAAACGGTCTGGACATCAGATTCGATGGAAGGTCAGAAAGTTATAAAATAAAATCATTTTGATGAACTGTTACTCAACAGCTTCGTGTAAAAAAGTATAATCATGTCTTATATCAAGGATGTACTACATCTATCTAATGTACCTATTTCATGATGTTGCAAAATATTAGAGTACCAAAAAACTGATACTTTCTAATCAGTTTTAGATATCATTAAAAAATGTAATCGTTCAGGTACGTTCTGTTACACCCATTTAATACTAAAGTCATTATTTATTTCATACAACACGTATGATAAAAACATTTTTATTAGTTTATATAATTTAATTGTCTCAGTAGAAATCAGAGATACTAAATCTTCTATTTGACAAGAATCATGTAAATAGATTAAATGTTTATTTTGTCTCTAATAAACACAGAAATCTTTTTTTTAAGTAAAATTTGTTTTATTCATCTCTTATTCTGTAACTTCAACGTTAAATAAACCATGAAAATCAACGATCTAATCATAATAAATTTCATTTTTTGAGAGACCTTTTAAATAAAATTCATAGGTTTTATTCCACCTGTCTTCTTTAGAAAAATTTTATTCGAGCGTATAATTATTAGGTACAACTCAATTCGGACAAGTTCCATTGAGGTGCTTTTTCAGAAAGCCTACCGCAATCCTCATGTAAACAATTAATGTGAAATGCTTCCGGTCTGTATTTACTGTAACAAAAAAAAAAAAAAATTCTTCAATTAAACATAGGTCAGGTATTATTGCGACTTGTGTTTATGCGTACGTTTCATCATAAAATTGATTTTTACTACGTAGGTCAATAAAATTGCATATGCCATTACATGAAATTATTCATATGCTGTATATATGCTTACGGTTTCTGTTTTATAGCATGTTTGTCATTAGCAAGATTGATTACTTGACATTTCAGTAAAAACTATTCAATTTTTTTTAAATTGGCAAAGTAAATCAAATATCAAGATATCAATACTTTTTGAAGACATCAATGCTGTTTATCCTATCACTTTGGGAAAAGAATACTCATACTTTTTTTTTATATTTTAAAACTTTTTTTACAACTTTTTTTTTCCTTCAATTTTACAACTATTCTGTTCGAATGCATTACTTTACACCGAAACAACAGTAGCTGGAAAATATGAATAAAACTTATTATGGTGACGCAAACAGCTGCTCAAAGTTTCTCTTTTTATCTAATTCGCATAACATTTTGTATTTTGTGAGGCTTATAAGGTACACTTCGACGTTACAGTAAAAATTAGTACAATCGAAGTTTTAAATTGAAAAATTATACTGTTTCCATCTTGAGATTCGACAAGTGCCCAAAGAAAAAGTTAACCTTGTATCTTCTCATATTTGTAGAAAAAATATTTTATTGTCAAAACAACGTTTAAGGCATTACAATGGCGATGTAGGAAAAAATTTTCTCCACGAAGAAAAATTTTTTTTTCATAGCTGCAATTTTTGTATTTAATGCTTTGTTATTATACGTCAATTATTGCTGCAACCGGAAAAAGTACGGTTTTTCATGCTTTTTTTTGTAGTTGTACAATATTTTGGAGGTATGAAGAAAAAACTGCAATTTGATAAATTTTCTAATTTGAGCATTAAAAATTTTAGAATGAAAAAACTCTACATATTTGAAGTAAAAACAATTATTTCTCTTTTTAAGTTAATAGCGTATAAAAAAAAGGGGGTATGATTTGAGACAGTGTATTAATAATCTAAAAGAGTACGTTTGTTTAATTAATTATGTCTCATCAGTCCTACGACATGTTGACAGCTGGATAAAAGTAAAACTTTTTCGATGAGTACGAAATGTTTAAATTTAGCTTCACTATGTCGTATGGTGACAATATTTTTGTCATAGTGGTCTGAGCAAACATAAATAGTTAATATTTTCAACTAGTGTCTTTTTTTTTAGTTGCGTTCAAAGAAAAAGTTAAGATATTTAATTTAATACGATTCTTTTGTTCTTCTAGTATTGATATAAAAATCAATATGAATGCCTTTTCATCCTACAAAAGAAATAAAATAGTTTTGTAATTGATAAGAAATGTTCGATTTTGTATCATCACTATTAATGTCGTCGTGATTAGAACAACGTATTTTTTTACAGTTTTTTTCCTACTCTACAAAAAAAACTTCAATTTTTCAACAGGATTAAACACAATTTAAATGTGGTATAGATTTAATCATAAATACGACAAAGCAAAGTAAGACAATAAAATTATTTTTGAAAATCAAAAATTTTTTCTTCATGATGTCAATCTAATACTGAGAATTATTTTTAAATAAAAAATCCATGAAATCGTTTCGTAGCGTATGCTACTGTATTTTATTTTTTAAAAAGAAAATGTGTTGTAGCTATAAAAAAATTTAGCTTTGATTTAAAAATTTACATATTATAGTTTTCCACGGAAAAATTTGTTTTTTCATATTGACAATTTTTATATTAAACGATGTGTTTGATATGATGATATACAACATTAATGACTGCTGAAACTGATGAAAATAAGGTTTTTCATGATAAGTATTAGACTTTTTTTTATAATTGTGGTACAATGTTAAAAGGTATGAATAAAAACCCCAATTTTATAGTTTGAGAAATTACATCACACAGTATCTGTAACATTTATGTGAACGAAGATAAATATTTTAGTGGTTAAATTTAATTCAAATTGAAAAAAACTAAATAAATTCGGGCCAAAGAAGATTTTTCTCATTTTTATACGAAACAGATACCAAGAAAAAATAGAAATACTGACAAATAACTGTACATTTATAATGAGAGAAGCCCTCAAAATTAAAATTAAAAATAAAGCTACAACTTTATTTGTGATATTAAATTTTTTATTGTTTCTAATTACGGTTGTTCCTATAGCTCCTTGTGGCGTCGCCCATATTTTTTATTCTCAGTAACAGTTAAAACTTTTACGAATTTTATGTTAAATATCTAAGGAAATGTTCTATTATTATAAATTTAACAATGTACGAAAACATATTTCTCATCTGAATTAGAAAAGGAAGGAGTGATACGTGTAAATCAAAAATTCACTTCCTTCTTTTCGAAAGCAGTAGTATACTTGCTACGGTGGGCTAAGATGTAAAGACTGAGAGTTGTCATATTTTGACTGTTTATTTTTTTTACTTAATACTAGTTTGGAATTAAACTTATTTAAAAATAATGAAACAGTCACTAGTTGCCATTGAAAGCGAATGTGAGCGCCATCAAGTTGCTCAGGTACGAACTATGTGTATGACAGGTAAAACAATAATAGATGCTTTAGGGTAATATGCATCTTGCTTGATATTCATTACCGTTCAAAGGTATTCGT
This sequence comes from Copidosoma floridanum, assembly GCF_036245765.1. Classification (NCBI taxonomy): domain Eukaryota; kingdom Metazoa; phylum Arthropoda; class Insecta; order Hymenoptera; family Encyrtidae; genus Copidosoma; species Copidosoma floridanum. The sequence goes on along the minus strand of NW_028321912.1, from coordinate 4,964,315 downwards.
ACGATCAAATCTTCACTTTTTTTCATTTAAAAATGAAGCTTGTTTTAAGTATTTTCCAACCTAAGCTCAAAAATACACCAACTTATTAATTCCACTATCAGAATGAGAAAAAAGTACGGGCTTTGAGGCAAAGTTAATTAGCTAGACTAAATGAAAAATAATGACTTACATATGGACAATGAAGTATAAGCAGAGAGCCATGCAACAATTTAGGTTTTTGAATTCCATATTTTGTGATTTTTTAAAGATGATTTTAGCATACATTTCAGAGTATTATTTTAGGAGTGTATCATAATATGCTCAGTGAATAAAGTGTCAGCACAACAGTCAAGTGACGAAGATCACCGCACTCCTGTCATCACTCGTTGCTTTTTAAGATTCATACGACAGGTAAGACGCAAATAGTCTCTTAATAACGTTGGTGTCATTATAAAAATATCTTCTATGTAAAATGCAATAATAGTACATTACATTACTAAGGACGAAAGTCGATCTTTCCTCCAGGCGGAGTAATCCACCGGGGGTGGGTGTCATTTTGCCGAAATAATAATAATAATAATAATAATAATAATAATAATTATTATTATTATTATTATTATTATTACTATTATTAATATTATTATTATTATTATAATAATAAATAATATTTGCAGATGTATTAATGCGCCGAAAACAGAAATCATCGAAAGTTGATAAGCCGATAAAAATATTGCAGACATTTATTCTGCATAAAAGTCATAGAACCGATAATATATTTGTGGGCATAATGAAAAGCAGAACTGTGATGTGCCGAAAAAAAAAATTTGCCGAAATAGATTTAAAAAACGTCGGAACTTTTATTTTTGGCAAATGAAAATTCGGCATTTTCAAATTCGGCAAATTATTAATTCGGTAAAGTAAAAGACAATCTTCTAAGTTATTTCAATGTACATCTATAACAACCTTTACGAAATCATATATAGTAGTAGAAATCTGCATAGGAAAAGCATCTTTTTTTGGGCATTTATACATAAATTTCGGTTGATATCTATATAAAACAATAAAATAGCTTCAAAGCATCTATACAAAGCAAAAAATCTATACATTGCGTTAGTTCATGGTTTTCAGTTCGTTCAAATCTTTGTAAGTAACCTTAACAATATTTTTCTCATAACCTTACAACGTAGTAAATTGAGATCATACCTTTTTCGAACCAGTTCAAACGTACAGTGATCATTTTCAAACTAAAAATCACTATGAAGTCTTGTACTCATTCGGAAAACCTGATATGTCATGACTTCGATGTATCGTTATTATTAGAAAACTTATTGTTTACTGCGGAAAAAATTTTTTTATTGCTGCTTGGCTTAGTATACCTTTATAGATAATGCAAGTCTTACAATTTCTGAATATGTTAGTCTTAAATAGTTTTAAAATATCAAATTACCTACATCACAGATCATTATACTACAAAAACGCATTTTCACGGTTTCACGTTATGCGTCATGATTTTTTCCAGTTAATTTTTAAAGTAAAATGTGATCCGAAAAACCTCGTTCTAAAAAATTTTTTAATTTTTTTGAAGTAACAAAATGTACCTAAATAATAGCCATACTTAGAGGAATCGTTAATAATATGTATACTTTATAAATGTGTAAAAGATCACTTTTGTTTAGAAAAAAGTTTTTGAACGGATAATATTTTTAAACATTATTATGTTTAATGCTCTTGAGTTCCTACGTAAAATTACTTAGCAATACTTTTTCATTCTATGTTAGGTAAGTACCCTTGAAGTAGAGTGCTCTCACTATGTTATTTGCATTTTACTAGTAAAATGTTGAAAAAAGACAACTTTGTGGGACCTATAAAATTACTTTTTTATTTAGTTAACTATTATCAATTAACTACGTAATTTTGTCTGTAGAATAGTTATTACTATTTATGTTTTTAAATCGATTCAGCAATCAAATTACGCATTTTGGTTTTCAGAAAAATATTCACAAATTACTTATAGTCCTTTGAAACCACACAGATAGCACGGGACCTGCAGCAAAATCGATTTTTGAAAATAAAACTGATCTTAAAGTATTGAATGTTAGACTAGTCATTTTATTAGCCTAACATTTCCTAGCTTGATGCCAGACGAAGCTATTATAAATGATATTATACGACGGGAAATTTCGTATTGTGCAATATACTGAAGTGAAATATTCCCTCACCCTTGAGAAGAAAGAACGTATCAAATACTTAGAAAATCCCAAATACTTAGAAAAGAATGGTGGCTTATTTCTTCCACTCGGTTAAATAAAGTGATTTGAATGAAAGTAAAGAAGAAGCGAAACCTTTTGCGTCCTTCTCCTGTGACTATAATAACAAATAACACTTACTTCGAAAATTCAATACAAAAGACTAATAGTGTTGTTATTTTATCAATAATAAATTGAAATAGTCACAGAATTTTATTTTCAGCCATGAAGTATATTTATTGTTTATTTGCTTTTGGTATAATGAAATGAATGTCATGAAGACGGCTTCTAGGCTTGTACGCTAAATTATGTCTTTTTGTTCTTATTACTGATTTAAACTTCCTTCCTAATAGTAGGGGTCTTGGAGTCCTCAAAATCGCAAGAAGTGATGATTATTTCCATCATTATGAAATCGGGCTCAAAATTATTAAAAAAGAAATGAATAATAAAATAAAAAAGTCCCAAAAATCAGCTCAACCGAGAACATAGATTTTTGTTGCCAAATTTTTTTTCGGTTATTATTGATTATCTCGAAAACTGTTGAGTTCTAAGAAAAAAGTTAATGGAAGAGAACCTGGTGGTCAAAATAACTAGCGTCCCTACTATAAACAAAATACAACAATCTTCTGCAGCATATGAGGCATTTCACGTCAAATCGCACAGGCTGCGCGCGAGACCACTTTTCATGCTTTGATTACAGTATCAAATTAATGAGAAAGATAAATCGGAGTAAGCATTTCCGACGTATTTTAACCTCAGCTTTTCAATGACATTATTAAAATTACAAAAAAAAGTCAACATAACCTCAAAAAAATATAAAACATGTTATATCTTCAAAAGGGTGTCTAGAATCTTTTTTTTTATTATCTAAAACGAAAGAGGAGGTTTTTTTACGTTGGTATAGTGATTTTCAGAGTGTCCACTATTATATTATTCGAAAAATCTAACGTCAAAGTCTATGCTCTCGTGCCGCCGCGACGGACGGCCTGGCCGGTGGGGCACGGTGCAGCGCTGCATGCGTGCTATATATAGCAATTTGTGACCCACCGAACCGAGAAGTCTGCTTCTTTAGCCTTAAATTATTAGTTGATGTTAATACAGTATTATTTTTTACAATAATTATTTAGACATATCATAATCGTGTTGATATCAGGCACGGTTCTCCTCCTCTGAGTTCATTTACAGCAGCAAAATTTTATTACTCTATTAATCGTGATAAAGGTTACGGCATCAAATAATTCTGAGATTTGTTTGCTTGAATAATGTATTTTGTGAATTTGCTATTCTTTGTGGAGTTTATTGAACTTTGAAAAAATTTGGTAAGTACAACTGAAGGTTCAGAAGTTGTCTTTTTAATAAAAAGTAAGGGTAAAATGATACCAGGAACTCTTCGATATCACGCATTTATCCCTCTTGATAAAAACACATTTAAGCTGCGTCATACATCTTTAAGTTCAATATTTCAAACATTTTCGAAAATTTCCAATGCAAAAATTAAAAAAATCTACTTTCAAGAAAACTGCAAAGGTAAAGAAAAATATTTAATTGTTTTTATACGATACAATAATATATTGCATAGTGTACAGTATTAAAGTTTAAATTAAAGTTTAAATAAATACAAATTGTTTATTATTATGTAAACATGTCAATACTTTATTTTATTATAAAACATTTATTAGGAATATTGCGTTGTTTTCAAACGTAAGATATGGTACGAATGCGGCGCTACGTCCGCCGCCAGGCCGTCCGTCGCGGCGGCACGAGAGCATAGACTTTGACGTTAGATTTCTCGAATAATATAATAGTGGACACTTTAAAAATCACTATACCAACGTAAAAAACCCTTCTCTTTCGTTTTAGATAATAAAAAAAAAGATTCGAGACACCCTTTTGAAGATATAACATGTTTTATATTTTTTTGAGGTTATGTTGACTTTTTTTTGTAATTTTAATAATTTCATTGAAAAGCTGAGGTAAAAATACGTCGGAAATACTTACTCCGATTTATCTTCCTCAATAATTTGATACTGTAATCAAAGCATGAAAAGTGGTCTCGCGCGCAGCCTGTGCGATTTGACGTGAATGCCTCATATGCGATAATGTCGACATGAATAATATTCAACTCCTGGAACGGATACACTTAAAGGACGAGGACAAAAATCATAAATAGGAGATAAGTATCATTCTGGGGTACACGGAAAATTCCTCATTAAGACATCACACGTGGGAGTACTCGTACAACGAACATCAAGGACGTCACTACTTTACCCTTATTTTCTCGTGATCATGTAACATTAATCCCATAAATTATTTACAAGATATGTACAATCTCAAGAAGCTTACGTAGTATTATATCATCCAGGATTTCAAAATGAGATATGGTGAGCATCTTCAATTAAATCCTTAACTCAAGACAACCCAAACTTATTGGCCTGTTCACCTTGGTATTGCCTGAAATCTCCGATGTATACCTGAATTTAATATTGTATTAACTTTACAGGTTAAGACGGGACAATATGCAGTTTTTAGTCTTGCGGTAGCTCTCCACCATAAGGCAAATGAAAAAAGTAGTTAAGTATGGGCAAGAGGGGAGGCTAATAACAAAATGGAATATTCCATGTTCAGGGCAAGAGGTAAAAAAAAGCTTGGCTATTGTTCAAATTCCAAGAACTAATTTTATCATTTAGGAATGTGTATGTGTAAGTATAAACAGACGACATATATACATATATATTAATGTATGTATTAAACAGGTTATGAATTAAGTTATGATATACATGCATGTACAGTAAACACCTGTTATAATTGTTCACAGGTGGTCTTATGAAATATACATGGGCTGTGAAATAGACTTTTTACCGAGGATAAAAATTAAAATTTTTGATAGTATAAAACATTCTTTCAAGTTAACATTTATTTACACTTAAACTACTATAGAACACGTCGTTTCTATTTCAATCGAAAAAACTACGTGAAAAAAATTTAAAAAAAAAAGACTTTTTTTAATACTTGAAACTAGTTCATCAAACCAGGTGGGAATCGCGTCACGTATTTCTTAGTTTCAGGCCCAGGTTTCAGGTCAGGTTGCTCGTGATTCATCACAGTCTACCCAGGTTTTAGTCAGGATTCCAATGATTTCTCCATTCCTAACAAGGGGACCACCACCATCACCCTGAAAAATATTTCAAATTTTGTACAACACTAACATTATGCTTCTAAGACTCAGATAGAAGTAAAGTTTCCGAAAATCGTAAACTTTACAATGTCTTAAAAATACCGAATTCAAAAGTTTTTTGAATGATGCCCCAGCAAAGACGGAATAACTCATTTACATGCCACCAAAGCGTGGTAACAAATAAAATTTATAAGCATTCCAGCCATCCAAAAAGTATATATACATATAAAGATTGTTGCAGTGAACAAATTTAATGGACAAGTTGAAACTTCTAAAAAACATGTAAGTGACGATTATCGAGAAAAATGGAGGTTAACGATTTCTAAAGCTTTATTTTAAACTGCTTCATATATTTTAATACTTGCTTAAGATTCTCACGTAACAACTGCCGTAGTGCTGCACACCCGGTTCTGGCATGATGGTGCCGCAAAAAAGTGTACTCATTAATCTTTCTTTCCTGAAACAAACCAACGTCAGACTTTTTCTTAGGACATGAAATTATGCTCTTCACGGCCTTGGTCGACCTATTTATCTCTCCCAGGTGAACTACTGCTTCCACGCAAGGAGATTTTATATTACAATAGATTTTAGGCCAGGCTCATCTGCGTCGGGCAAATAGGTTGACTACGGTCGTGGCGAGAGTGCGTCCTTAGCTTAACTTACTTAATTATGTCCTTAGGTATCCCACATCTGATTAAAGGAATTACGTTAACCTTCGCGTATTTCAATTTTTTATGCCGCCAAATAGGCCCTGGTTCAAGCTGGCCACCACGATTCTTCGTTTGAATTGAATTGTAACCAAACCCAGAGACGAAAGTATTTCCACCAAAAATGGGTTCGTCTGATTTTGGTAACTTTACAACACCAGCTGTTAGGTGATTGGGAACTGGTGTTTCCAACTGTTAAAATAAATAGTGTATGAAATTTACCATTATTTTTCAAACTTTATTATGAAAATCCTTTTTCTTTTTTTTCCGTTTTGTCTTACCTTCAATACAGCGATATCGTTTGAATAAAACAAACTCACAGGCGTAACATATTTGTGGATGTAGATTTCTTTTACGCGAATTCTACCACCCTCAGTGTTACTCTCTAAATCGTCTGTCCCCAAATGAACCCTCGCATAAACTGTATTTGGCTCTAGTCCTGTAGATTTGTTCATGCCCACCGTAATGCAACTAGTAGATGTGAGTATGAATTGACGGTGAATGAGTGCACCACCGCATGAAGCGCCACCGTTTTTGTAATTAACTAGTATGAAAACTTGGTACTTGAAATCATTGAGATTTGCGTTTTGGCCGCCTATGATATTCTTAGAATCCAAGCCAGCGACTGGAAAATTAAGATTAACAACGCAACATAAGTCGTGTTCAGCTTTGAAGTACTTTGCCTTAAAAATCAGCTTTTATAGAATTTACTCTCGATAATTTTTCTGATAGATGACGTACCACTTTACTATGTACACACTTTCTGTAAATATCGGTTAAATCGTATGTTTAGTTTTTGATTAAAAAATTTCTAAAAATCTGTAAAATCATGTGTGCATCCTTGTCTAACAACGGGTGTCTTATGTGGAAAGCAGCTTTGGTCTTGTTGCTCAGTTTGGAAGACTGTTAGTGAAAAACTTTATTTTTTACTAATTAAAAACTTTCTACTTCTGAAAGTCTTATAAATATTCAAGTCAGTTGCAAAGAAAATTCGTACGTTTTCACCCACAAGCGATTGCAGTCATAAAATTACAAACAAGCACAAATAAAGGTTAGCCTCATGATTTTACCAACTCTTTTGTATACAAAAGACAAACTGTTATAGGTACAAATCGACAATTTTACTTTATAGTAGCTTACCCTTTAATGGTAACTTTACCGTTTTCATAACATAATTTTGCTTAATGGAGTTTATAAAACTTGGCAGTAGAAGTTTTATATATTTTTTTAACACTTAAGATACCAATATTTTCCAAAAGCGTAATGTATAGTATTTGCAGATAAATATTTTTATGGCTCTTTAGGATGACAAAAAAAGTGGAATTTATAAAAAAAAAAAAAAAAGTTAACTACAAAGCCTTAAAACGAATATTTATTAGCTTCATTACTTGTCTTTTTTGTATATTTTTTATTATCATTATTATTATTATTTTTTTTTTTTCTTTTCAACTCAATACACAATTATTTTTTGTTGAAAAAACTTTTTTAAACTAGTTAGTAATTAATACAAAAACTTTCTTATATAAACCACGCACAAATTATTCAAAAAATAAGTTTTAGATAAGGTATCCGTAATCATGTTTGTTCATAGAAACGTAAGCAGCAGAGTGTTAGGACTTTTATACATCTTCAACTTAATAAGCTTAAACCCTTGATATTCAACATAATTGAATTCTTAAATGTGTTTTGAGTAAGTTATGTTTGAACTTATTAAAGTAAGCACCAACTTAGAAGTCTTATAAGACTATAGTCTTTTAACTTTAAGATTAAGTTTTTAATTTAAAAACATACCCTACCTCTAATGTAATTCATATTGAATTAAATGATAGTACTGTTAACAATTTTTGTGAACTCTTGCAGCAAAACATATTAATATTAAATAAGTTAAAGGTCATTTACCAATGCTTATGATAGCAGCCGTTACGAATATAGGCAACAGTTGGGCCATCATGATTGCACAGCTTCAAGTTGACTGCGGTGTTAAAAATAACCTACTACCAAGTTAGAAGAAAATTATGAGCTTTTATAACCGAAACGTAGAAGTATGTATGTGTAAAGTCTGACTGTGTCTTACACTGTTCGCAAATGATTAAAAAGAATAGATATTCATCGAATGTTAAAATACCTACATATGTGTAACACCTTTTTTTAAAGATGAGATAAGTTAACCCATATGTGAAGCTCAACCATTTTTGTGACATATGATTATTGCGTATCGTTATGGTAGTAAAAATGAAAAATGTATGAATCAGCTGTGATCTGACATAAGAAAATTATCATTTAAAATACCTTATTTTTAATTGAATTTGGATTTTCCCGTTTTATTGAAACGTCATATGTAAGTAGAGTTTTAAAAATTCTTACTTTAACAAGATAGTCAACGATGGGAAAAAATGTAGCTGTAACTCCACAGTACCAGGTGAGCATTATTTTTTCATCGTACATAGGAAAGTAACTAGCAAAAAGGCTCTTAATGCTGTAGGGTATCAAGCTTTAAATACAAGCTAATTAAAATTACATGTTAAGAAGAAATCATACTACTGTTCTTTCGGATACATATTATGGTTGCTATTTACGAGACTAAGAATGAGTGTATGATCGTATGTGACAGGCGCGAGTAAGACGATTGAGGTTTTATCAGCGTATAGGAAGTTGTTTTGAAATAATTGAAAGATTCGTTAAAAATGGGCAGTCTCGTACTGGTCACAAGGTAAAGAAATTTGGTTGGCTGGACTATTGAAAATATAAAAATATAGTTAGATATAAGCTAAGTATAAGCTAAGTATAGTTCATAGAGGTTAACTGCAGCTATCATTTTTTTGTTAGGTAACCAAAAAATTGGCAGTACATTGCACAACTGAATTTTGGTTGTAATAACCAAATATTTTTTGATGGTACAGCCTTACAGCACATCGTGCCATGGATATTCTATGTACTTTTCTTACCTACATAATATATTCTTTATTCATTTATTGAATATAAAAACACTTATTGAAACTTACTCAACTACCAAATACCCCGCTTTTAAGGATAACTGCACAACCTGTAATATAAATTACATGAAATCATTTAAAATTTTATGGTATGAATATTTTATATACATATATTTATTGTCTGCTATACAAGTATAACACCTGGGTCCCTATAAGCATACACTATGTTCTGATTTTTCAAAGCTACTAAAACGCAGTTAGACACCTACCTCCGATACTTTCTTGCATTTCACAGACTACAAAACAGTTCTACTGCGTAGGGAAACCTGGGGCTGCATGGGCCACCTTTTTTTCAATAATTTTTTAAATAAATAAAAAACCATTTAAATACAATAAAAAAAAACTACTACATATTTCTGAACATCTCATAAATCAAGCTCCAAATTTTTTAGTAGCACAATATAAAACTTTTTTTTAAAGAAGTAAGGTAAAGGGATAAGACTTCAAACGGCTCATACAGCCCAAGATATGGGGCTGAAGGAGCCAATGTATTTTATTTAGCCGCCTTGAGTGTGATTATAAATTATTATTCATGTCTCATTTTATCAAGGAAAAGGCTGTAAGGATGAAATAATAAAAAATGAATGTTAATAAAATATTCTAGAACAATCGTATAATAATAAATGTTATCTTTTTTTTTAAATGTGAGTATTTACATTTCCTTACAACTTATCAATTATCGATGTAAAATGTTTATTAGAGAAAATTTGCCCAAATCATAGTGGTTTTTTTATAATTACTGATAAATACCTAAACACTTTACGGCATTATAACCTAATCCTAATTAAAAAAAATCAAATTCTTTTATTGTTTCAACTCAAAATTTTAATTGAACTAAAAGATAGAAAAGTGTTTCCATAAGACATCACATAACAGACACAACGACAATATATGGACCTGGCTAGTACACAACTTTACGAATTTTTTTTTTCTAGTTTTTCCTTCAATAGTTCGAGCTTTTCTTCTTAACGTTTCATCAGGTATACCATTTTTTTTTTTTTTACAAGTCTGTATGTCTCTCCAGCTGAAATTACACTTACTACTTTTTGCAACGCCTCAGCAGACCAGGATTGCCGATTTGTCATTCTTTTGTACGACCTGACCATTACTTTGTTTTTAATTAACAAACCTTACCGCGTCACAACACTGAATATTAGAGCAAGTGTCTGTCAGAGAAAAAGATATAAATCGTCTGTTGCTAAGTTTACTTTGTCCCATTTCGCCTCATCTGATTGACCCGTTCAGCCCCCCCCCCCCAACCAATATTTCTCAAATATTAGATAATATATTTAAAACTATGAACACAAATTTTTTCAAAGCATTGCATTAAAATGTAATAGTTGCTTCATTGATATCAAGTTTAATAAATGAGAAAAAAAAATATTTAAAAATTGTATTCTTGTTGGAAGTTAGTGAAAACTGTTTTTTTTTTTTTTTTTTTTTTTTTCTTATGTACTTAAAAATTTCATTAAAAATAGTATTCTTTCACAGCGTTTAATGAACAAATCTCAAAGGCTAATTAACTACTTATGATAATATACAATAGAAAAAAAACCGATACCTTTGGTGGTGTGATTTTTTAAATAATGATAAAGACCCATTCAACCCAGTGACACACACAGCCCCAGGTTCCCCTACCTTCAGTAATTACTTTTCTTTTATTCCGATTTTTTTGTTTATTTTTATTTTATTTTTTTTTTTACTACGACGCAGTTTATATATCTTAAGTGCTTTCATATTTTATAAAAAAATTAAAATACTTAAAAAATATTTAAAAACAGTTCTGATACTTACCTTAGATTCTCGCTTTCCTTTTACTCATATATTTTTTTTCAAGAATATTACAACGCAGTCAAATAGTTAACATTTAATGCTTTGTTACATTTCAATAAGTTTTCACATATTAAAAAACACAAAAAAACAATTGTTTAAGAAACGATTTATTACATTATACTAACAGAAAGTTTTGACACTTTTTCCGATGCTAGTTCAGCTAGAAAATAATGTTAAATATTACACTGAACCAGAAATATAGTATCATCACACTACATCGATATTAGCTGAACAATAGTTAAGTTTATCTATTTAACAATATTAACAACTACTTAGGTAACTGACCTGTGATTCTCGCACAACTATAAACTGTTTAGTTAAAAAAAAATTCTAAATGAGTTTGAATATTTGTCTCTGATTTTTTTTTCTTCTGGTATGTATGGTTAAAGAACTTCAAAAAACAGTCTTGCAACGTATATTTCATGCTTGCTTTCCTCTTCCACAGGATTGTTTTTGAGAATACGACGACGCTATCTTAATAACTATTTACGTCCAGTGCCACTTTAAATTTGACGGATTAAAATCGATAATCTCATTCTTACCCATCAAAGTAGCGTTCGGTCTTCGCACGTAAATCTTACGATTTTTTACATTTTGAAGGTACCTAAAATTGTCGGCTAGTATTCCCTTACCGTCCGACAACAATCGAAACTTGTTCATCTGCTCACGAAAGTAAACCAAATTAATTTTTTAAGTTTCAATTATACATATGCAACTGTTCATAGTGTCATTCATTTACTTGTTTGAAAGAGACAGGTACAGTAGCGGCAAATACAGTCCAGGTGACAACTTCGTTGCAAGGTGGGGTTGTCAATGAGCCTTTGTATGTGTAATAGGTATCTACATCCAAGGGGAGCAATGTCGATAGCTCGATTGAGTTGTTGAGCCTAGTCTCGCTGTTCACATTTTGGACTTCTTTCAGATGGGATATGAGGAACGACAAGTGGCGATTCTCCTCTTCTTCCAGCTGATTTTAATGAGTATTTTAAAAATTTTGTATGAATACAGAGGGCTATGAACAGTGATTTTCAAGTGTAATGTCCTCGTGGCATTTAATTTTTTCAAAAATTTAACAAGCGACTAAATTCATGCGAAAAATTGAAATTTTGCATCCAAGACACGACTGCCACATTTCTTACCTGAGCAAACAGTATAACCAAATTAGTATGAGTTTTAAAAAAAATTTTTATTCAGCAGTATTAGCACCATTCCATCAGTTTCTAGCTATTTTTGTAAATTATCGTTATTCAGACCATAATAATCACATTTTAGATGTAACTATACATTCTAAAATGTGATACACCAGAATTCAAAATTTTTCTCAACTACACGTAAATTTAAAGTACAAGTTTTAGCAAAAAAACTAATGTTTTGACATGTTAAAATGTTTTCTTTGATTTTCAGAGCATGAAATGAAAGAATAAAAAATTCATAAAAACATAAAAATTTTGTATTTTTGAAAATTTACAGCTTAAGCATTCACAATTTTGTATTATAATATCGACATTACGTTACTATGATTAACAAAAACTTATATTTCAATTGTTGTTAAATGTTCATAGCCTTTTAGACTGTAATTATAATTTCAATGAAAGTATACAATACAAGATAGATATACATCCATGACATCTATATTTTTTTACTATTACCTTACCATTACATTATTTACCATTACGTTACCATTTACACATCTTTAATGAAACACACATTTAGTGTAAATATAAACTTTTCGAAATAATTGATTTACATGTCTTCGTAAGTGGTGGTTACACATTTTGCTCTAGCAAAAATACAAAGCAATTCTATAAAGCAGTTGTGCCTTCAACCATTTAAGCAATGCACTGTTTTGTTTTGTTTTATTTTGATTTTTGATTGATTTTTCTTTTTATCATTAAAATTTATTGGAAGATTCCTTGCGTATTTGATTATGAGATGTTCCGGATTAAATATTTCAAGGACTTTCGGTGGCTTAAGTGCTAGAGACCGCTAATATATTCTTTTTTTATAGTTTTCATTTCACGCTGTTTTATACATTACAAAATTGAATAATAAGTGTTTATCCAGAAATTCCTTAACCTCGTCCTTAATTTAATGTGTCTAAAGGAATTTTGAATCAAAAGCTAAAATATAACTTTTTATAAAACCGTTATGCATACTTGAGGTATGTTTTGTATACTGTATATACGTATCTGTAAATTGGAATGGTAGCACAACAGTAAAAAATTTCAACGGTGTCAGGCCATTACTTGTGCATGCGTGTCCTTGTATTTATCTTCTCCTTTTAGCTGCATTGAGCAAATTTAATGGTAGTTTTCGTACCTGGTAGCGCATATTAACAGGGTAAGCCCCAGGCCCGAGGGACTATTTGTGCTTGCCTTGGTAGTATGCGCACCAGGTGCGAACATTTCCGAGCTCTATTTTTGCTACTGAGGGCGTAGTAAACGTCTAAATGTTAAAGAAGAGCCCAAAAAAGGAAAATGACTTGATAATGTAGAAACTTTTATTTTTTTCCTTGGCATAAGTAATTTTAAAAAAATACATTAGTGTTGCTTAGAATCCTCCAATGGTTTTTCTTAAGCTCTCGTTTTTATTAATTCTCAGGAAAAATTAGTATTAATAAGACGATTATCACCGCAAGTTAAAAAAAAAAAAAAAAAAAAAAAAAGTATGACGATAATAGTTTTTTTTTTTTTTTTACTTAATATTCTACTTACATGAAAAAATACCCCTAACACTGCAAAACCATCGTCCTTCTGTATTGCAGTTTCAACGTCTTCATATTTCGTGTTGCGGTGGAGCAAATGCATTTCCATTGGATATCTGCGTAAGATTATTTACAATAGTCGTCCCATTTATTTGTGTGTATGTCACGAGAACCAGTATTAAAAAAAAAAAAGAAAAAAAAACAATTTAAATATGTGTCTCATTAAAACAGTTTTTGCCCAGGAATAGGTTGAAATACGTTTTATTCTTGTTTTTTTTCTATTGTTTGTGAATTTTTTCGTTTAATATGTCATACGTGGATTGGTATTATTTTGATGACTAAAATTTTGTCCTTCACTTAATAAATTCGTCATGCACAGACAAAATTCATAAGTGTACAATTGTTCTACCTTAGCATGTGAGATATATTTCACCAGTGTAAAAGAAGTGGTAAGACTATTTATAAAAAATATACAATGATAAATAAATACGTAAATATTTAATATACAAGTGAACTGTCTAGAAAAGAGATTTTAACATTTCAAGCTATCTTATAATAATGAGAAGAACTTTTCGAAAAATACTAAATCAGTACGTTTTGTAGAGTCAAATTTTTAAAATAACAAATAAATTTAATATAAACATGACTTTTCACTACGGTTCGATGACAAAATCAATATGAATTTTTTTGAAATATAGTTTTCACTGGCAGTTACATGTAGCATTGTGTGATTTTAATTTTTTTTTTTTTTTTTTTTTTTTTTAATAAAAGATTTTATTTCAACTTGTTTCGTCTTAAATTCTTATAAGAATAAGAAATTAATCACATTAAATACGATGAACATAATTTTTAACTTGAAAAAAAAAAAAAAAAACCAAAACCTATTTTACGAGGTTAAATAAATCACGATGCAAAAATGCTGATGTTAATAACAAACTTAAGTTTGGCTGTTGTAAGAAAATTTTTAAAAAAACTTATGTTTACCCACCTTGTCCCATGTAACACGTGTTCCGAACCTCTGCCGTTTTTCAGGCCCCAGTGAAAATGCAAACTCTCCAGCTCGAACTTGTCATTTTCCTTCAGCAAAGCACCAAAAATGTACGGTGTACGTTTTCTTATCGATTCATCCTTAATTTTTAATACGACTAAAATAGATAAGAAAATTTTGATTAAAAAAAAAAAAAAAAGATTTGATTACCATAAGTATTATCATCTCATCGAACTGAGGGTGAGAAAGCAAAGTCAATTAGTTAATTACTTACCCGTGTGTCCATTATTCCTCAGTGTAAATGGGGGTTGTAGATAATCATGGTAACCAATCATCTCCAGAGCTGGAAGTGGCAAGGCTACAGACCGACTCGCAGCTATTGGTATCGGTGATTGTAAGCCCCCTGCGCATAGCGGGTAATTTCTGACCCAGCGATCCTGACCTAAAAGTCACTTAAAATGTTAAAACCCTTTTATTTTTATCATAATATTAATTCTTTCATCCAAACCAATATAAAATAACCATAAAAATCACCTGACTGAGAGTAATCGAAATATGACCCTGGCTTGGCGTGATCTGAGGGATTGTGAATACATGAAACACTTTCATTGGAAATACAATGTAACAAATAATCCTAATCAATTCACATGACACTAACGTATATGTACCTAATAAACAACGGTTCATCACGAGAAAAACTATTAACGTTAATCTCATGTTTTTTGTCACTTGTTGTCTGCCTTCCCTTTCATACGAACTTGTGTACCTGTAATGCCTATAAAATTTTTTTCACGGCTAACCTTAACTTTGAGCAACCCACGTTTGACTCTTTCACTTGAAACAAGACGACAATTGAAACGTTTGTTATGCCTTTACGACAATTGAAACGTTTGTTATGTAACTTGGTAACTTTAGTTGTCGTTTCGATTGAAAAACAGTGGTGTCCACTTTGCGTCACGATTGCGCTACGCAGAATAAAGCATCAGCGTAAAGCTATGCCCCACTAAACACTTGTGGCTCGTGTGCGTGTCACGTCCTATGTTTCTGCTCTCAGTTTCCTATGAGCGTTAATAATGGGTCATTAGATTTTATCTTTTGTTATCCTCGGCACGCGACGATTTTCCTGCACTTAAACAAACCTTTAGTTACAGATCATTGGATTGCAGGTGCTTTTGTGGATACTTCATTGCGACCATAAATGTGCATTTGTATTTTTAAGTTTCCAGAAATAATCAGAAATTCTTACAGTGTAGAAATTTGAAGTTGAAAAAAATGATACTATTGAATTGATGTCAGCAGAATTTAGAATGGTCTAGTGCAAAAACATTATAATGCTCGGTCAAAAACATTTATCTCCCTTTCAAAAGCACAAAAAGGCCTATCATATCTATGTATTTCGATACTGCAAAATAACGAAATTATAAAATTAACACGTTGGCTCCACACGTTACTGCAACTAAAATGTTTGATGACAACGAATTGCAGCAAAGTATTAAAATTAAAAGAAAAATTGCATACAAAAAGTTAGTGTGCAAAAAAGTTTTTAAATTTGAATAATTTGATGCCCTACTGCAAGTTACTGAGACATGGAATTACTATTTTTTTTAAATAGAAAAAATTTCTAAGTGCAAAAAAACAGCTGACGATTTGCAGAAATCAGCTGATTATTCAGCAGAAAAATCAGCGAACATTTTTACCAGTGTTACCGATGCATCCGCATTTACAGAAATAGATAAAATAGACTATTTTATATTTATATTTTTATTTAAAATAGTGCAAGCAGAAAAAAGAAATTATTAATATTTGCTGCTTTCCTTTCATTTTTCTCTCAATTAAAGAAGTCAACCTTGAATTTTTTAGAACTCAACAAATTATTCATAAATAAATACATCACTATAATTTTTAATTTCTGAGGTTTATCATTTACGTCTGAAGTTATAGTCGGTTTTGTGTGATGACTCCCATAAAACTACATGTTTGATTTTTTTATCACTAATAAATTCAGCATACTTTATTAACATAACATATGAATTTCGAGAGTTTCAATGGCTTGGTAGTGAGCATGCTAGCCTCCTATAGCTGCAGATACTCGAGGAGTCGTGGGTTCGAATCCCATAAAAAATTATCAAGATTTTTTCGCGAGGTTTTACAATGAGATGAGTACAACACCATTCATCGGAATTTCGAAACAAATAGTCGGTTTTTCTGAACATTTTTGGACCTCCTGGGGCTTCCTATTCGAAGGAAAGCCAACACCTGGCCAGCTCATCGGGTAAAAGTCACTGTTTGTTTCAAAAAGGTCGGTACAGTGAGTTAAATGGTTCATTGGAAAATATCTTTTCATTAAACTTGATAATAGCTGGAGTGTACTTGAAATAAGCGCTGCGCCTTGTAAATAGTACCCAGTAGAATGGGTAACCAAGTCATCTGAGAGGAGCTTTGCAACGGGCCCGCATGAAAAACTCGCATACTTGGGGAAACAGGAAGTGGTAATCATGAAAAAAGAACAAGGATGGTTCAGATTGGGAGCATAGGATACGTAAAAACCCTGCAGGGGTATATGTTAGAATCTTAATATGATATAATACAATAATATCAGAATTTCGGAGGTTTTTATCATTTTAATACAAATCACCCAAGCCTTTTTAAATTTGGAGCTGTAGTATACATAAACATACATACGTTTATACATGTTAGA
Organism: Copidosoma floridanum; assembly: GCF_036245765.1. NCBI lineage: Eukaryota > Metazoa > Arthropoda > Insecta > Hymenoptera > Encyrtidae > Copidosoma > Copidosoma floridanum. The sequence goes on along the minus strand of NW_028321912.1, from coordinate 4,946,992 downwards.
ATCTTAGTATAATAAAATACAATAATATCTAAATTTCAGAGGTTCTCATCATTCTAATACAAATTACCCAAGCATGTTAAATTTACAGTTGTAGTATACATAAATGTACGTATATGTACATACGTTTATACCTATATATTTTCTGCCTTTAAAGTTTCTAACATTCTGAGGGTGCCTTGTGAGGAACAAAAGAAAACGAAAATAGATATGCATATAACTCAATTTGAGTTCAAGCTGACACTCCTTAAAACAAGCTGTTTGGTTTACTAGAATATATGTAACGTGGGTATTAGACCAAATTGCGCCTGAAACATAACTACCTTGCCAAGTTCTACGTATATCACAACACTTATTAATTGTATAGTGCACCAAAGTCTGCAAATTATCTAAGCCGCCTTATCAAAGCCACCGACACCGCTGTTTTTCTGGAGGGTATAAAAGGCCCATGCCAGCCCACGTTAATCACTTTTTGCTTTCAGCAATGAATCTGGCACGTTGGCTAGAGAGCTCTGCTCTTTAAAGCGCTGCTGTACATTTTATGATAGCGCAACAAATAGCAAAGTTGTATCTACGCATTTTATTATTACTTTTTATGTTACAACTTTGATATTACATACTACCTACTCTGACTAAACGGGTGACGAAGAGACTACTGCAGTCTCCTAGTTTTCCCCGTTCACCAGTAACTTCTCTCTGGTGTTACTCGGGCAATGAGCGAATCTCCGGGGCAGTGCGAACCGGTGTTATCCTCTAGGTGAGGTAGCTGGTGAATCAGCGGATTTTTAGGGCAGTACGAACTAAAGTGATCTCGGGGCATTGGTTAATTACCGAACCTTAAGGTATCATGAGAGAGTAGGTAAATTAATACATAATAATATCAATAATCTTGGGACGTTGTGTATCACGAGTCACGGGCATTGTGTATCCTTATTAATCATCTCCTGGAGGGTCATAAAACACGCTAATTATTCAAACATACTACCCATGCTCCGTGTATGAAGAAGTCTATATAGTGTTTTACTTCTTAATTTCCATAGTATAGCGAAATAACGTAAATTCATAATTCTCAAATTGTTTCTATCGATTTCAGTTCTTACTGTAATAAGGCTGTTGCAATCATCATTTTTTTAAAAATTTGAAACTAACTCTAAGTATTTATCAGACCCTGCTAAAGATATAGCAAAATGTTCACAATTTCTTCAATATTAATTATTATTAATCACGCTAAGACATTCTAAGGAAATCTTCAGAAATCCTATATTCACTTGGTATCTAAGATGTATTAGGGTTCTTCATATTCGTCAATTTGAATCCACTTAATTTGTACAGTTCTGGCTGTATAAGCCATAAATCGATAATCGACAAGGTTGTTTTATATCCCATAACAACTTCGTCAACTAAGTCTTCCTTACTGATTGCAACCATTTTAAACTTCATATGTGTATTATAACACTTTTCAATCTGTGCAATGTGATTTACTTCTTCAAATTTAGAATTCAAATTTTTTATTCATTGTTTACCGCATCAAATTATAAAATACACGAATTAGCAAAGAATTAGAACAAAGTAAAGACAAAAGTTTAAACTTGACAGGTGACTTACGCCTTCTCGTTTGAACTGAATTGGAAAGAAATAAAGAAACATTCCTGGTTGGCATCTCTGTATGGGCTTTAATAATTATTTCATTCTTACTTTTTCAGTAATAAGATGTCATAATAAAAACCCATTGATGATATTGACAGCAAATACACTAATTAAAACCTTAATTAAGTCTATTCGTAGGATAATAATTACATAAGGTCATAGATGTAATGTCATTGTATTTATTAGGGAACTCGTTCACGAAGTAGATATTACGTTTGGGAAAAACATGTCGACGCGCTTTATTTTAACCTCAGAATCTATTAGGTATTTCCTCAATTACTAATAGTTCAAAATTACATATACGCTATAGCAATCAACATTACCTTATAAAATGCACAAGTTTTTTTATTATTACTTGACTTTGCTTTGTGATCCTTGACTTCATTATATTTTTTTTTAATTTGTCCATTTTGACGTACTCACATTTACTTGCAGTAAACTTGTAACCTTTTCGTCTTATTCTGGCAGAGAAAATTTTATAAAATTGTCTTTTAGTTAACCAATTTTTTTCAAATAACTGCTGATTCTTCTCATTACGGCGATACGTATTTTTTGACAATCAACCCAAATATTCCTGAAAACTTTAAAAAAAAGAAAAAAGTTTTGAATTAGTGGTAATTAACTTTCTTCGCTAACAATCTTTAAAACAGAGTATAGCAAGTCCAAAGCTTTTTTTATAAGACACCGTTTGCTGCACTAGGATATACATCTGAGTTTACAGGATTTTGTAAATTTTTTCTGTACACCTAACAGTTGATTTCATATTTTCAGAGAGTGTGGAGTGGTACGAAATCTATTTATAGAAAAATTTGCAAGAGATCTATAAATGTCGATTTTTAGGGCAAAATATCTGAAAAGATGAAAAACCAGATAAAAAAAGACATTAACATTCCTATTTTTTCCACTTTTGCTTGATAATTGTCTCAGGAATGCTTATGAGCATTTGGACTGACACTTTCCAACCACAAGTTTAACTTTGGTATCGCAAAATTTCTTGAGCTTATTATTATTTCACATTTTATCGAAAAAGATATCATTTCATTCCCACTGCTGATATATAAAATCATTGTAAATAATCTGTCGAAAACTTAACAGCATTATGTTTTATAGTATAGATCGACATTTGATGAAGATTCAAGATAGAATAAATGAGAGCCTAATAATGTAATTCTAAACAATGTTTTTTAACTTTAAAATGGATAATGTAAGTGTCTACTGGAACCGTCCTTTAAAAGAAAGTTTAATTATATTGATAACAAACTCTTTTAATTTAAGGATAAAAAGACAGTTGTATAGGAAACGAGGTTAAGGAGGCTTAGGCGTTCTTGAATAAAATGCTGGCTAGCTCTAAAATTTAGAGGTTATGTAAATAAATTATGCTATATTTTTTTATGAAAAAAAAAAAAAAACAATAAATAAGTAGGTCAACACATTTATTTTCGAGAACATCGCTTGTTAAAGTTCATCATTTTAAGGCGTAACCTTACGAAATCTGAAATTCAGTTGACTACTATACTGCAATAAAAAGCTGTGGGTCTAGAAATCAAATTGGTACATATATTTTTAATCATAAAGAATCTAATACTTTAAATAAAAGGTAGGATCAACACGTTAAATTTTGAGAAAATAGCGAGGAAAACGTCGAACGTGAGAATTGTTTTGTTCAGGTACTGTGAGTCTGTGACTGGGAGTGCGCATGTGCCATACAAGTTGCAACTGTGCATCAATAAGGTGGTGTGCCATTTTAATAGACAGCACAAGTAAATACGAATAATGGTATATTCTGTATACTCTTATTTGAAAAAAATTTTAATAAACTGGAAATAAAATGATGTAGTTGTTAAGTAACAACTAATCGAATATGATTAACTTAGTTAAAAGCATTTATTTACTGTCTTACAGAATTTATAACTAACAATATATACACAATTTTTTTTTTATCTAGCTAATCAAAAATATCTTAGATGATTCTTTTATGGATGGTAACTCGTGGTTTATTGCTCATATTTTTCCCTATAGGAATGTCAAACCGTCTAATCCTCCAGTTTTAATTGCTTTGGGAAGCATTGTTTGATTAATACTAGCCTCAGAAATTTTTGTTTCAATAGCTGGTTTTGTGTTCGTTAAATCTGTTAGTGAGTTATTATTCTCTTTGATTTTATATAATGTAGCTTTTGTATTTAATATAAATTCAATACTTTTTGTATTTTTCATAATTTTAGATGTGTTAACACAAATCTTATGAATAAGTTTTTGTGAAACATTTCACGCGTTATGTGCGTTGATAACATCACTTTTATCTGAAAAGTCGTTGGCTTAATCGACTGATTCCAGTCCAGCACAAGTGTATAGGTCTATAACTGCAGAAAAAATAAGGTGCGGTGTTGTCAGTTTTATAATGACAGGGCCGTCAACTTTTTATATGGTACCTCGGGAGAACTAATACATTTTTTAATATAAATTTCCCAACGACTTATCCGTATATTATTGTTATTTCGTTGACACATGTGTATAATCAATGTGATTGTAAAAAAAATAATACAAAGAATTATTTTGTGACAAAGGGGCACCAAACGCCCAAGTCTCCTTAAGTGGTTTAAAGTATTTAAAAATTGTAGTACTTTGTTCAAAATAATTTATATTAAATATTGAAAGTCTAACACACACACAAAAACTTCGTTTGCATATTACACCGATGAAAAAAGTTGTGATATTAAATGATATAAAATGAGTTATGCAAACTACAAAGATATTTTATTCATTATTTATTGAAAAGCTATTACACATTTGTTATAGTAATATGCATTTCTTTAATAAGGCTAAGACTGAATTTCCAGGAGAAACTGAATTAAACTTTTAGAGCTCAGAACATGTCATTACAACAGCACTATGACATTAACATATGTGCATTATATATAAAAATATTGATGAATATTACTATAAATAATTACCTAGCCATCTTTGCTGGCCAAAAATAAAAAATGAGGTATCGTAAAGGTAGTAAAAGAGGTATCGTACATGGATCAGACAAACGTTTATTCTTATTTAAGTAATAACATTTTTACACAGTTCTATTTCACCCTTTTACATACGCACGCACTTATATACATAGATGAATTAGTTACTTTAACGTTCCTACAAAAATAAACTTTACAATACTTACAATAATTTTAATTAAACACTTTTTAATTTACAATGTCACTTTTTCTTAGTAGCTTTTATTCTTTTTTTTATCTGTAGCCCTTAATTTAGCTATACTTAAAGAGTAATCTACATATTAACATCGATAATCTACTAGTTTCCGTTAAAATTTCAAACAGTTTCCTGCTGAATACTGAGTAGGTGTGCTTTTATGTGCCCGTAAATAATCAAGATCTACGAAAACTATCGTTATCAAATCGTATCATCAATACCAAATTCTACTTTTGTTAAATCTTTATTAGGATTTAGTATACTTGAGAGCCTTGTATGTTCACCACAAGGAATAAGGATAAGGGATATGAATGGCACTAATGTTGGAAAATCTTAAAAAAGTATTTTCTGTCAGCTTTCAAAGCTATCGACTTATTGGCACTTTAGTAAGTTTCAAACTCCAATAACTTGTGTCAGATGCCACACGAAAAGCTGCAAGTTGAATTAATGCTATGGTTTGTAAATTTTAATATGTACATTGAAACATCATTAAGTGAGCCGTAATATTTATAAGTACTTGAGAAATAATGAAAGACTCTTTAAAAAAATAACTATAAAAAGTTATTGTTAAACATGGAATGATTTTTAAAAAATTGCGTTTTTCTTTTATGGATAATTAAGGCAATACTGCAGTGCTGTTTTATTAAATCAAGTCAAATAATTACAATAATTATTTTCAAAAAATAACCACCTAAAATAATAGAAAAAAGACAATGTAAACGGACAATGGGACTTATATAAATCATTGAATTTTCATTCACCAATATGAATAAGTTAGTAACTAAAACACAGTTAACGGGAATTCTACCAATATTAATTTAAATTGTATATAGCTTAAAGATAAGCTCGAAAAGATGTAATAAGAAATGTATACAACTGGTAATGAAATTTGGCCTACGATCTGGAACCATGTCTGTTAACCTGGAGAGAGAAGGACAGGTCTTTAATGCTTCTACTTTATGTGAATAGCATATTAATTGCTAGTAGAAATATTTAGAAGTTAAAAAAAATAAAGAAGAAGTCAGTGTGCCAATTTGACATGACTAACATGAAAGAGCCAAGAACATTTCTAGAAACAAAGATGAAGCGAGACAAATGAAATCACATAATAGTACTTTATAAGAATACATTAATAAAATAAGCGCTTTGGAAATAGTAAGATGCATCTCCAGAAAAAACCCTTGGTCAGAGAGTTAGTTAGATCCCTTTTATACTTAACAAACACAGTTTGTCAAGATAAAGTATACTCTGCAAATGTCTTAAAAAAACATCAAGTCAGTCCCACTGTGAATGAGTAAAAAATGACAAAACTAATCTTCAGATATCGAAAGCATACATGAAAATTGGTAATCCAGTTTAAAGGAAAGCTAGATAATCTGCAAAGGCTCTACAGACTGCAAAGGCTCACTGACAACGAGCGGCTTTGTAATAGAACTAACTAATGATGCTGTTACTTGGAGGACCAGAAAACAGTCGAACACACTTTTATCAGCGTGTCAGGATGAGTAAGAAGTTATAAGCGATGCATGTCAAAAGACAAGATCTCTTAAGAACTTACTGTCACCAGTTCTGACCAACATATTCCTGACTATGTCATTGCGGTGCGATTATAGAGTTTCTGGAGCTAGTAGTCAAGTTGGTAACAGTAACAAGTTAAGAAAAAGTAGAACATTGTATGAGAGAATGTGTAGATACAGATCTTTTTAAAGTTAAATCGATCGAGTCCTAGGAGCAGGTCGCTGACATTATGACAAAGCTTCTGTCCTATAATACAATATTTGGTTAGGATAAATGCAGTCAAATCGATATGATCAATTTTTCTGGATTTTTAGAATGGAACTTTCATATTGTTCTTATCTGGTATTTGGCACTAAGTTATAATAGTTAATAAAAACGTAGACAGAAATTCTGCGATCTAATAACTAAAATTTCTTAAGTATAGACCTAAAATGGCCAAAACGTGATAAAATCAAGAAAAGCACGGAAGATAAGGTCTTAGTTTTGTGAATGAGAATCAAGGTGAAAGGGCTATATAACTTCACTTTTTTGAATGCTAAATCACGCCAAATACAGCCAATACTGTTAAATCTTTTTCCAGTATAACTTTACTAGTAAATATTCCAAACCCTTGTAGTCTAGGGATCAAATAGAATCCAGTGACTTATTTAGTAAGGATAAGCCCATCAAAGTTTTTCAACGTATTGTAGCACACTCAACACAATTTTTAGTGGGCTGTTGTCCGAGTGTTTAACTTTACGTTATCAATAAATTTTGTTAACAAATTAAAAATTTTCGTTTCTTTCACAAATAAAATTTTTTACTTGATTTTTTGTGACAATATCAACAAAAAGTTAGACGTAGAGGAGATTTGTTAAATTTATTTCTCTTTTAACAAAAAATTCGTGAAGTTACTAGGAATAAATTTACCATTTTTGATTTCTTACAACATAAGATTCGGTTAAAGTGAAAGCTTTTCATGTTTCATTTACTGGCAGAACATATTAAGTTTAAATATTATAGAATTATCGAAATACAGAATAAAAACACAAGGAAAAAAATTGTCTAAAAATTTCTCAACTAAAAAACCAGCTTTTCACATACCATTATTAGGTCAAAAAACTCCAACAGACAACTACATCTCGAAGTTTTCTACTCAAATTATTTATTGACAATCTTAAATTACGATAATCTCCGTACAAGAAATTACAATGTGTGTATATATACATACACATACATAAGATGTTGTAATTTTTTAAGTTTTGAGTAAATAAGAGGATTAATCACGTAAATAAAGTTAACATATAATAAGCTTGTTATGGTTCAAGGCATATTTCAAAAACATTAGTGTTACTTTTATTTTAATGAATTAACAAAGTAAATATTAAAAGCAAGCAATATTTATTGAGTTAAATAATTCTACTTCTATTTAATACTCCTTCCAAAGACATCATCAGCATGGAGACTATTTGAAAACAAGTCCATTTGTTTATAACACTGAAAGCTGATGCTTATTTTGTAATAAAGATCTCAAGAAATCATGAAAGTTCAAGAAAAACTATACTCAGTGTTCATAATGATTTAAATTTTTTAGATTCAACAAGAGTATTCTATCATTTCTTAGTGCAAATCAAGAAGATTGTAACAATTGTACTTTTCACATAAATACAGCTCAAAATTAAGTTATCATGGTACGAAATACGGTTGGTACATTTCATGCATTGCTCAATTGTTATTACTGTTATAGAGAGATTAGAAATTTTTTATGAGCCTGCAAATATTACTGTGGTAGTGATAAAAATCTTTTTCTTTTTAATACTAGAATGAATAGGTTACTTGTCTCAGTTTCCAGAAGGCTTCTGCGACTTGCCCATATCTATTCTAAGAATATCGGTTTAAAAAGTTGAAGTCATCAGAAGAGGGCATGTTTTTGTGTACATCCATTTACCGTAAGGACTTTTACAGCAACTTACTTCTAACACAAATACCTAGATTTTTTTTGAGATAACCTACATTTTACTTGAAAAAATCTGTGAGGGAAAGAGTTGTTTTTTAAAATACTCATCTTATTTTTAAACAGAACGTGCGGTTACAATTAGATTACAGCAAATATATAATATTTTGAAGCATGGGTCTATAAGAGTAATTCTATGTTCCATCAACTCGGGCATCGAATATCTTGAAATTTGTTACGATAACAAACAAAAATGTTTATGCCGTAACCTTCTTAACAATTCTTTTTTTTTACCAAAAATATTACTTTTTAGTTGTGTAAGAACCACGCAAGAGACTCCTGAAGTGCTCTTAATGTAGAATTTGGTATTGTATGACATCAATTTTACGATTTTGCTGTTATACTAGGCTATTGACTTTCAAATATAAAGAGGTGTTATTTAGTTTAATACTCAACAAATACAGTTTAAGATGCAGTATGTATTATTTTTCACTATTTTTTAGCTATTTGGTATCGGTCACAAGTATCTTTTGTTAACGGAAATTAGTATCTTAACACAGAAATAAAATTCTTTATGTACTTATATCTGGTGAATTGTCCACTATTAACAATTCCTGAATTCTATGAAGCATATCTACAGAAAGTGCTTGATCAAGCCATGTACAAAATTTTAAGAAATACGTAATAATATGTAAAAAATTATGCCGTAAACTACTAACTTAAAAACTTCAGTAACGCTAAACAAAGAATTACTCATAGAAGTCTTAGGATACTCAGATATCTGTGCAACACGTTGCATGAAACCTCCAGAACACCGCTGCGTGGTATCTAATAGGCTGTGCGTTCGCATGAAACTGCTCCTCTTAACATTACAATCAATATTTGTTACTTTTAGATCTGGAAAATATAAACGGATTATCTGAGAACTTATATATTTTTGTATAATTTTGCTAGGTGTCTTATATTCTACTATCTGCATTAGATTTATATGTGCAGAAAAAAAGATTTTATAGAATAGTTTTGGATAATATTATAAACAAAAAATTTTCGCACAGCTTTCAATAAACTGCGTGAAACAAACTACTCAAATTAACTTGTCCATTTCAAAGTATGAAAACAATGAATGAAAAAAAAGTAATAAATTTACTCGTAATAATTGATGAAATCCACTTACCATCAAATTGCAGCATTTTTCGTCTACGCTCTTCACAACATCTTATAACCATACGTAGATATTCTTGCGCATAAAATGTCCGTTCACGTGCTGCTGCATAAAAATCTTCTATCGTCTCTGTGGAGCAGAAATGACAAAAACATAGTTGAGCTCGATAAAACTCAAATAAGGAAAGTGCCTGAAAAACTAAAAGTTTTCAGCAAAAGACAAAAGCAATTTGTTTATTTGAGTGTTGCCACGAAATGTACGAGTGTTTTAAGTCAATAACTATCAAAATGAAAAAAAGGAAGTTAAACTGATGATAACAAAAAATGTGATGATACTATCATCTCGGAGTCACCTATAGCTGACAAGGATAAGGTAAAAAAGGATAAGGTAAAAAAGGATAAGGTAAGAACATCTTTCAAATATTTGAATTGTAGAAGTAAAAAATTTACATATTACTTTTTAACATAATGACAATTTACGTACCTTCATTTTTAACAAACTCTGGAGTCCATCTGGAAATTCTCCGAAGTTTGGTAAATAAATCTTGATGGCTTACGAAACCTGGAGGTTTGCGTTGATTCAATGATTTGTTTTCAGACTGCACTATAGGGCAAAAATCGAGAAAAAATATGTTACTTCCATTCTCTTTAAAAAACTATAACAAAAAAATTATAATTAGTTTGGTTTTGTTGAACAGATTACGGACCTGGAAGTTCCAGTTTTCGCCCACAAGGTTTATTCCATAGTTTAGCCCAATCCAGATGATCGTGCGTACCTGGAGCTGAAGTGATCAGAAGGTTTCAACATATTGTTAATATTGTATCACTTTACTCATGATTAATTTTCTAACAGGAAATGTGTTATCTTTAATCTTCTACATATACTTTTTTTATTTTGGATCGTAAAAAGTTCTTAGGCAAAAGTGGTAGTTTTCGTCACAAAAGTGACACCGCTTTTGTAGCCATTTTGCGGTCTAAGGAACCATTAAGTAGCCCTAGACGCATGTCACTTGTATGCTGAACACTGCTTTTTCTACCAAAAGCCAACCAACCCCTCAAAAATGCTTAAGGTAGGAAAAACATTTTTTCAACATGCTGTAAGTGTTGAATGGTTATTTAATATATTACTCTAACTTGAATTTTTTTTCTATACTATGCTCGTATTTTTAGTCCTCATTGTCTGGCAAGAAAGAGAAAGATAATATTTTTAGTTAGTTTGTCGCTTTACATTTTTTAATTCTGAGGTTGCACGTATATGTAGCATTTGATCTATAAATAATAAAATTAAACCCAATAAGAGTCACATGTAGACCATACATATGTAAATTTCCGGAAAATTGACATTTATATAACACAAATTTATAAAATTATATCTAGTTAGTGTTGAGGATTTTTTTCTTTAAAAGTAGACTATCCTAAAGAAATATCTTAACATTTTGCCTTGTAAAGTTTTATTTTCAAGATTTAAATAAAAAGGTCGTTTTTGTAGTTAATTATTTTTAAAATTCATTAATGCATTTAACATTACACGAAGCAAAGTGTAAGAACAATGTTGAAATACTTTGCAACATGTTTATATACATTATAAGTAGTAAAAAAGCAGCTTATGCACCAAAGGTGCAAAGTTAAATTATGTTGCATGAAAGGTGAAGTTATTGTATGTTTGAGATCAAGGTGCAAAGTCATTTTTCTTTCCGAGAGTGCAAAGTGGCATTTTGTGCCCATGATCTCACTTGGCACTCTTCAAATCCAAAGTTCTGCCCTTGAGCCAAAAGTGATTTACTAGAATTAAAGTGTGCCTACAATTGCAGTTTGCATTCTTGAAACGGAAAACGACGTAAGTATGTAACTTGGGCACAAAAACATACAACGATTCCACCCTTTGGAAGTTCATGTTTGTACTTTATGCCCCAGTAAAGTTATATTCCATATCTTTTTCAGTAAAGTGACTTATTCTCCGCATGATAAATAATCTTATCGAAAAAAATTTGCTTATTTTGATATTTAGTGAAATGGAACTAAAAATAATATTATATAATTAAAAACAGTGTAACTTGTAAATGGTGCAGTCATGACAAGATTTGTTTGTTTGCTTATTTAAGCAAGTTGAGTATAAGTTGTAGAGATACATTTTATGCCTTACGGTTAGAAAGTATGATGATTTTATCATAAACTAGATACACGTTTTCAAACTTCATTATATCATTTCAATATAGGTTTCACCGAAGACTAAATATATTTTTTTATGAATTACATAAAGTCTGTGTAAAATAATATACGCACTATGATTTTGCAGCAATTCCAGTGTCTGGCCATAAGTCTTCGTTCTCTTAGCAGGCATGTCTTGATAATTGACGGATTCTAAGGCTTTCCGTTTCAAAGCTGATTTTTTTTCGAGTTTCACTTCAGGCAGCGCTGTCGGGCAGAAAGAAAAAATAATACATTAATTTTGTCACTTTAAAAGTTATACGGTGCTAAAGTATAGGCGTACCCTAGAATAAGCATATTTTATAAGAATTAAAAATGCTGACTATGTGAATTAAAAAAAAGAATGAGTTAAGATTACCCGATTAAAGTAAAGTAAAATTGACGCAACATTTTAACTCTTAACAAAATAAAATTTTTTTGATGAAAATATTCCTCATGAAAACAAAATATACATTCAACTATTCATGGCCAGCAGCAACTTTACAGTAGATTTATAAAAAACATCTTTTTTTTTAGAAAACTCTAAAAAAAGATGTTGTTTTGTAAAATTCCACGCTGTTTTCAATTTTGACATTTATTTTTATCTTTCTCTAATGTGACTATAAAAAATTGACTTGAAAATAAGAAATGCATTTTTCAGTGCGTTCGCCAAATTTTTCATCAATTAGGTTTTATTTTGATAAAGAGCGTCTAATTTTACATTAAATCAATCAAAAAAAGTAGGGGATGTAAACATTTTGTTGGGCCCGTACCTCGCCCATTTTTTTGGCCTTGGAAAACGTTACAGCAAGAAAATCGGGTATGAGCAAAAACTGAAAAATAGGTCTTTTCCTATGAATTTTACAACTTGCTCTTTTGGCTATATCTTAGCTCACAGTTAAGTAATAGAACTTGCTAAAAAATTATTCGAGAACTTTTATTTAGAATTCTTGTTAAGGCACTACTACATTTGTAGCCAGGGGATGGTATTTTTTACCAGGGGAACTTTTCGACAAAAAAAAAATTATAAAATATTGACAGTTCTACACGGTCTCTTATGAGGGAGCAAGGTTAGGTTTACCATTTTAATTTTAATTAAGGTATATGCTAAATGTGTTAGAATAAAAAAAAATGTTTCTATAGATACACTAGATCAGTACAAAAGTAAGATGGTCGACAAAAAAAAATCAAGCCTTGCCAGGCATTTTTCAAAAATATAAGCAGTTACAGACGTACAGTTTCAAGTTTGTTGAGTGCAACAAGGGGTGCGCGGTAAAGGGTGTCCAAATGTGCAGGCAGGGGGGACTCCCCGTTCCTCGACTCTCTGAATTACACTCCCAAACCCCCTTGCAAAGCTAAAATTTGTTTGATGGTTTCGCTTTATATAACTGGGCTAAACGTGCGATGAAAAATATTGAAATACTTTTTTGGTAAATACTTAAAGTATTCTAATTTCCTTAAAATGAATTATTTAAATTTTAAGACCGTTGAGCGTGCTTTAAGTTATCATGCAATCGTGTCTAAAAAGTCGGCCTGTAGAAAACCTCTATGGACATGCCGTTCCTACGTATGACGGAGTCATTTTTTATATTAATCCGAAAAACATCAAAACTTGACTCAATGTAAAATTTAACGTTTAAGGCTCGTTTTAATGCCGTGCGTAGGTGTGTTTGTTTTTCTTTATGTTTCATGTGAGGAAAGAGGAGCTGTTGACGGAGAAATATAGCCGGTGAGACGAGCCAAGAGAAGTGCGAGCGGGAAAAGCGAGAGTAGTGAAAAGAAATGTGTAATTAAAGGACACAAAGTGATGTTAACGTTAATAATGTGTGCGCGGATCTTTATATATATATATATATATGTATATATGTATACATATTTATATATATATGTATACATTTTAGTGTGAATCCTTAGGTTAGTAGAAAAGTAGATGGGATGCAGATTTGTAGCGGTTATTGTAATTATTGATTGTATTTTTACCGTGTCTTTTGTAAAATTGTAATGCGCCGGGAATAGAGAGTGTATGTGTATAAACGTGTAGTTAATGGGAAAACGAGACGTGTGCGAGCTAGGTCGTATAAGCGAAGTAGGGAAAAGAAAGAGAAAGAAGTGATTTTGAGGCAGTACGACGCAAGCAGGGAGACCGAAAGGACTCCTTCGAGAGGAAAGAATGTAGACCACGTTCGCCATCGGGACGTCAGCCAACCTCCATCCGTTCACCAGCTCATGGTGACCTACGGAAGACCTCATCTGCAGCCTGGCTTGAGACTACGCAATTACGAGAGGCTGGATAGCAGTGGGCGACATCACGAGGACACGACGCCCGCATCTATACCCTGGAGATGAGGGTCTGGAGGTGATTCGCGTTATGCGTGGTAAGGTTAGCGACCAGTGGGAAAGTGAGAGAGAGGAACATAGTATGTGGCTCCGAGGTGAGGTTGTGTGACAGTAGGATGTGTCGAGGATAAGAGTTAAAAGCGGGCGTGTAGATGAGCGTGTGTGGTTGCTAGTACTGTGGCTTTCTTCATAATGGAGGAGAAGATTAAGAAGTGTACACGAGGAGGGGGGGGGAGACGAGGTTGCTATAAGAGTGAGAAGGCGAGAGTTAGTTTGTTCGAGGGGAAGACGTTCGGGTCGGGAAGCTTGGTGGGCGTGATCGTTGAATCTTGGCGGGTGTGAACCGATGCATTCGGGGTGACGAACTGTAGCACTGCGCATTAAAGAGGTGTATCGAGTGTGTTTTTGTGTGTGTGTGTGTATTCAAAGCGAAGCGGTGACTGAGTCTCGGCAGCCAGCGAGGGGCCAGCTGACCGTTACGGTAGGATGTCGTAGAGTGTGTGTATGTGTAAGCAAGTTCGCAGCATCGTCTGAGACTCGGTAAACCGGTGGGTGAGGCCAACGGTAGAACACCCTGTGGACAAAGAGAGAATGGGTAGTGTGTGTTTTCGTCATTGAGTTGATACGTGAGGTAGCTCGTGTTTGAAGGCGTTTTGTCGTGGTCAAGTGTTCTCGTGGTCGTCGTAACCTTGGAGTTAGCTATTCTCTAGGTCGCGTGTAGGGAACTTTGGGTGTGCGTGTGCATGTATATAGGTATGTGGGTGTGGGTGTATGAGTACAGAGGCGTGTGTATAAATTTGCGACTTGCAAATCAGCGCCGGAAATAAGTAACGTTATTCTCTTGATGTGTTCATCTATTGTAAATAAATAAAAAGTAAGTAAAGAGAGTTTTTATCAATAAACAGTCCAGTTTTGCTTACATTTGCTGATTATAGTCATGACTGACCTTGAGGAGGAATGTCTGAAAAAAATTTCTCCTACTCCAGTTTATTATGGCAGATATGTTGATGATATACTCAATATAATCCCTTCAGAAGAAGTTGAAGAAATCATTACGGTGTATAATGGTTATCACAATAGATTAAAAATTAACTATGAATGTGAATCCAATAACACTATAAATTTTCTCGAAGTTTTAATTTTTAAGAATTCATAGCAAATTAATCACAGATTTGTAGAAGAAGTCAACTTTCTCAGGCAGGTTCCTCAATTTTTGCTCTAACAATCCCCGTAATCAGAAAATCAGGATGGTATACACATCAGTTGATAAAGCTATTTTACTTGCTAATAAGTCATTTTATAAAAAAAAACATTACACTAATAAAAAAGATTCTAACCATCAATTACTATCCGGAAACTTTAATCCACACGTATGTTAATAAGTGAATTAATTTTATT
The DNA here is from genome assembly GCF_036245765.1 of Copidosoma floridanum. Lineage (NCBI taxonomy): Eukaryota > Metazoa > Arthropoda > Insecta > Hymenoptera > Encyrtidae > Copidosoma > Copidosoma floridanum. The sequence goes on along the minus strand of NW_028321912.1, from coordinate 4,931,622 downwards.
GACAAAAAACACTCATCCAGAGGGAACCCTTCTTCCCACTCTGATTTAAGTAGTAAAAAAGTTATTTCTATCGCATACATTGATTTTGTTATCGAGAATATCTCTAAGAATCTTTGTAAGTTTAATATTGTAACCGTCCCTAGAATCACCAACTCACTTTAAAAAATTACAAAAAGAGGTACAGATCGAACTAATGTAGTATATAGGATTAATTGCCTTGACTGTGACGCCTCATATGTGGGTGAAACTAAACTCAATGTTTCTGTTAGAGTTGCTGAACATGAAAAAAATGCTAAAAAATTAGATAAAAATTTTGTCATTACTGATCACATGTGTAACTATACCCATATTTTTGGCTTCAAAAATTTTAGAATTTTAGAAAAAGAGAGTAACTGGAGGAAAAGGACTATATTAGAGATGATTCATACTTATTCACAGAGCGCAACCGTAAACAGAAAAGAAGACACAATGACCTTAAAGAGTGTATACAACTCGATTATAAAAATTTTGAAAATTAACTTTCCAGTACTATAACAATTCAATTTTTGTTTCCTTCATCTTCTTATTTTATTTTAAATTTATCTGTTTCTGTTAAAATTATTTTTTACTAAGACCATTAAGTTTTTTTACTATTACGTCTTCTACAATCTTGTCTTCTTTTTTTTTACTCCTTTGGGTGACATTCATATTTTGCGGCTGTATCTCTCTTTGGGTCATTGTGTACGGAAGTATTATTGCGTATGTATGTATTGACACTGTGCCTCTACTTACTATATTTGTCGTTCTTATGTTATGCTCTAGTCATCGTATATTACTGAGATATTTTTAGTTGAACCTGTTTATTATTTGCAATTATTGAATATTGCATTTATAACCTGCATTATTGAATATAGAGAATATTAACTTATATTATTAATTATCTATTTATGAAATAAAGAGTAGTCCAAAGGTGAAATTTATGTTAGTGTATTCATTTGTATAAGTGGGTAGCAGTGATATCCTGGTCATTGCCTTTGGGAACTGTCTGCTTCGCGACGGACAGTCCGCAGCGGGGCCTCCTCTAGGTGAAGAGTTACATTGGAAGAGTGGAGCTGAGCCAAGCAGTGGTATCGAAAGTTGTGTTTTAGCGTTTGAGGGATTGTAGGTGTCTGAAGGTGATTTTAGTGCGTTGTATCAAGATAGGCTCTCGTCGACGTGAACACGTCGATTTGGGCTGAAAGTGCACTGTTACATACAAACCACTGAGGAGGCTGGAGTGGCTTCCCAAACTCAAGGTAGTTCTCTCTGCCTTACTTTTGTAATATAATCTGCTCTAGTAGCAGCACCAGGTAAGTTAGAATAATGGCCACAACACCCTAAACAGCTAAAGCAGAGTGTATTCTGGATAGACGTCTCCTGGTATTTTGCCGGAGACGTTATCATTCAGATCGTCTTATTATTGGTAGCTACTCGTCAATTATGATGATGCAGGATGGAGTTCGGTGTAAGTCGCTTGTCCATATTATAGCCCTAGGCTTTATGCACTGTCGTTAAACAACTATGTGTTAACTACTTTGCTCGGGCCTATTATAATCACACTTATTGAATTCAATTGCAGATGGTTTTAATGTTACGTCAACGCCGCCTAGCGAATTCAGCTGAACGCATCAACTCAAGCGCAAATCTGTCGTGATTTTAAAAAACTTTGAGCTTATTTCTTGCTCTAGTCATTAATTTTTTCAAGAACAAAAATATTCGTAAGCCATCTAAGAAAGGTCAAAAATCGGTATGCAAAATTTCAGCAAAATTTGGTTGAGTAGTTTTCGATACCTGCTGAAAAGTTTTTTTCACAAAAAAATTACTTACCTTCATCATCTGAAAAATCTAACTTGCGTCTGCAAGTCAATTCTGAGGCCAAATGACGATGATTATGTGTTATCACAGCTGCTGTGACAATATCGAGGCTTTTTTCAAGTGGAGCTGTAAAAAAAAATTAATTACTGGTTAATTTTACTAGTTTGGAGTAGTAGGTGATGAACAGAGTACTTATGTTCTACAAAATGTATAGGCTCTTATTGAATTATTTTAATCATACTATTGTCACAACTGCGAAAACTATTACATATTCTACATGTGTTATAATAATTTTCAATGTCGGCTGAAAAGTCTGTTAAAAAAAAAAAATAGAAAAACATACCATCTGGTTCCGAAAAATCCAGTTTCCGTCTACAAGTGTATTGTAGAGCCGACTCCTGCTTGACTGGCGCTAGTGGTGCCTGGTTTATGTTTTTTAGTGGAGCTGTGGAGAAAAAACGATTTTTATTATTTTTCAGTGAAATCGCTGCCAATGAAAGAATGAGCGCTTCACTAAAATTACCTAAAGCTTTTAATGCAAAAAAAAGTAAGAATTATAAGCATGCTTGTAGGGATATTCTTATAATGTGGAGTTTAAATATGTATTTTACTTGATAGAGTTTTAGAGCGATTTGTCGCAAATTTGATAGAATTTAAAAAATACACTGACAAACTGCCTAATAAAACTTGCTACTTACCATCACTTCGCGGAAATTCCGGAGCTATTTTGGAATTATTGGCCCGTTTGGCAGGCATGTCTGGATGGCTCATCAAACCTTGAGCTTTCCGTTTGTTCGTGAACTTAGCGATTAGCGGCACTGTTTAACAAAATAAGATTGATACAGGTTAACTTAACAATTATTAAATGAACAAGAGTGTAAAAAAAAAATTATCAACCGGTGAACTTTGACTAAAAAAACGAAACTTACGAAAAAAAATAACGTATACATATAATTTTACTTAACTAAACAACAAATTTTCAATCGTAATAAAAGTTACAGCAAAGAGTATAATGATAAATAATAAATGAAAAAAACTAAGATAAGGAGTACTGCTCTAAGCAAAGTGATTATTAATTCAAGCATTGAAGAGATAGCAGAATATTGCCGTCTGTCCTTGCATAAATAATGTAATACCACACTGCCTGAGTAAAAAAATTGATCGATTTTTTATGGCCAGTAATAGTAAATACTATTTTAGAGTAGTACTCAATGACCAGATTTCAACGGGAACATTTAGCAATTGATATTCAGCATGTTAGGCTTAAAAGTTTTTTCGAAATAACCTGCTGTATTTCGTACATGGAAGAACAAACTGGCAGCTGGTTGCACATCCAGCCATATATTGCCCAACTCTTAATTATCATCGCTTTTTTTATACGTTTAATGACCTCTTAAATATAATTCGTGCCTTTAAAATATTTATCTATGTAAAAATGTATTATATTCTTGGCAACTACTGCAAAATGGTTAATCTCAACTTGGGCGTTTACTGTTAATGAATAGCATGGACAGCAGAGTTGGATTTGCTTCCGAAAAAAAAAAAAGACATTACAAGATATAGGTAAGGTTCTACAGATCTACTTCTTTCCCTGTAAAAGAATCTCTGAAAGTCTCTGCATACTAACTCAACATTAATAAAAGTTATGTGATCGAACTATGTCGTCTCACAGTGAAAAGTGAAAAAAAATTTATTGTAACATAAAAATTTTTCAAGTTATGAGAATCAGTGGATTTTTAGATTTCAAGATTCGTTATCTCATTCACGTTATATAGAACTAGCAGCCCCCCGTCTCGGCTTCACCCGAGACTTACGAACTGAAACACCGTAGTGTGTTGACATGTAATGTGAAACATTTTCAGTGAGAAATTTTATACATATTCCTGACACATCTCAGAACGAAAATCTTCTTATTAAAAACATATTTTTTCGGAATCCATATAGTTTATTTAGTCAAACAATAAGGTGTAAGAATTCAAAAAAAATAATTATGCTGAAAAGAACCGTGCGTTCCGTATGCCATAAGATAATCGGTGACCATAAGAAGCCGTTAATATACAGTTTATCCCGTGTAATTTACGAAAACGGCTTTTTTTTAAAGCTGTTAAAATTTTATCTCTCATATCTCATAACTTTATTACCAGAGCAACAAAGTCCTGGACCTTAAACCCTACATTTTTATTGCCACAAAAACACACCTACATTTTCTACTCATTAAAAAATCTAAAGAAGGATCTTTAAAGATTACAGAGATTGCTGTGAGGGTACAATGAAAAGCTGATCTCTCACGTAATAGACTCTTTAGTTGTCGATTTTGACTCTGCTGTTTCAATCTCGATAAATTTTCTGCGTCAGTTTCTTAACGCCTCAAATTGTATTCATAAGATACATTTGAAGTTTTCTTTCCAATATACCCTTTTGCGACTATTGGCATGCTTACGACCTTTATGACCCCTAAAAGCTATTTTCAGTCAACTTTGTTAATTTTAATATATTTAATGGCTAGGTAGTTCGACGTCCGATGGCCCTAAAAATGACTGGTGAGCTTCTTAAGTTAACTCTTTCTTGACTGCAGTTAACAGCAATTGTGACTGTCTGGATACCTCAGGGTGATTTTTCTGGCTTGCTGTTGAAGACACAGACTGATTGGGAGAAAAATTATAAAGTCCGAAGCTTTGGGGCTAGTTGTAGTGCTCTTTCCCAACGTCTCCCGGTATAACGTCGAAGACGTTAGTGTCTAAAGCACCTTTTTTATTTGCAGATTCAGTTGTTTTAGTGATTTTAGATGGGGAGATTGGTTAGTGATACTTGTCCAGTGGAGGCTGTCCCGTTAGCTCAAGTTTTTTTTTCCTTTATAGCTGTTGTAGGTTTGCCTAACGCAGACCTTGGAGAGGATCAGTGATTTCTGGTTGAATGCTTACAGTCGAGAGGGTAGTATAGGGTCGTCGGTCACCGGGGTTTCCAGCCTTGCGAAGAACAACTCCTCACGTGACGTCTGCTAGTGAATGGCTGACTTGGTTTAATAGTGCCCGTCTTTAGTTGATATAGTATTTTAGTCGACGAATCGCTTCCGGAAATGATAATAAAAATGTATTTGTTGGCAAGGTAGTTTACATTTTGGTGGCCCCCAAAAAGAACCGATGAAATTGATGGTTAAGTAGGGAACGTAAATACTTATAATGGCCCTAAAAAGAGCCAGTGGTAAACCATCCAGGCTATTCTATATTATTATTCATGATGATAAAGAGCTGGCTACATGTTGCGTGATTTTTACCCTGGGAGTCTCGATGTACGGAGACTGTGATGGAGGGAGGTACGCCGCTGACCTAAGAATATCTTGTCTCGGGTCGTTCCCCAGATAACCAACCGCTCATCGTTAGACGGGAACATGTGGGTAAGCGCGTTGGGGACGCGACGACCAAGAAGGTAGCCGTTGTGAATACCCGTGCCCCTTAGAGCTGTTTTCTCTTGCTTATATTTGTAGCCACAAATTCTCTTACTGCACCAGCTGTGATGGTGGGACTGCCACACAATCCTGAAGAGTTGGTGCAGATTGTGCTCTGGCTAGATATGTCTTCTGATATTGTGGCCGAGACGGCATCGGTTGAAAGTAATTTTGTTTTTTTGATAGAATTTGTGGAGATTCAGGATGAATGGACACCTACGTCCCTTCCCCCTTAAAGAAGAGTGTCGTCCGTCACCGGGATACCAAGCTGCAAGACTGTCATCAGCATTCTCGATTCAGCTCGTTGAACTACCGAAGCTCGACTACATCACTATCGAGACGCTCCGACCTACTATAACCACACTTATTGAATTATGTTGCAGGTAGCTTCGATTTTATGTCGACGCCACCTAGCGGATTTTACTGAACTAAAGTGAAAAGTAGGCGTATTTTTGCAAAACTTTGAGCTCATTTATTGCTAATGTTTTTTTATTTTTTAAGATAAAAACTATACTAAAACCATCTAGGAAGTATCATGAATCAGTGTGCAAAATTTCACTAAAATCGGTTCCGTAGTTTTTGTGGCTAGAGATTACAACGGTTTTAGGGAATTTGCTTCATATATTAGTAAGATACCCTATGACGAACGTTACTCAAGTTTTCTTCAATAGAATTTTGAGCACCAATTTTATTTATCCTTTTGGAGTTATTAATTGTAACGATTGATTCTTTGTCTAGAATCGTTAAGATATTCAATGAGTTCTTTAGACCAACAATATGAACGGGTCGAAATCAGAAAAGAGGCTGAGAAGACAGTCGCAACATATTTTGATTGATTAATAATCCATTTAATCTTATATTTTACAGTCGAGAAAAAATTGATCATTTTTCTTTAAAATTTTTCCAGGGAAATGGAGGAAGCAATTTTTTCCACATAAAAAGTCTGCTTTATTAAATCAGTTGATAATTTACAAAAAAATGACACTGTTTTATTTAATTTTTTGCTTAAATCTTCGCTTTTGTCAGTCGTACAGCATATGTTTAATCACGAATCTCTTCATTTCGTAATTTTGATAATAATCAGAAAATTTTGCAAATTGATTATATATTTGCAATGACACGTTAGTAACACGAAGTTCCAAAAGAACATTTTTTAGACCTAAAAATCTTTGAGTGACGTAAAAAAAAATATCACGTTAATTTAGACATAACAGTGAAAAATAGTTGTAAGCTTACATAATAAACACTACTTGTATAATTTCAAAATAATTGTTATGTTTTTGTTACTCAATTTTTTAATTTAAAACATTGAAGTGTTATAACAAACTTCACAGTCGATTGATGGACTGTTACGTACGATATGCAAGGCATATCGCACTGACTCTCCTTTGACAACAGCGAGGCGATCTCAGCAAGAGACCATCGACAGGAGGAGGACGAGGTTATATAAGGCCTAGCGAGCCTCTAATCCGAGGGGACTCTAGTCGCGGCTCTCTCGGGACTCGGCAGTCGGGCAGTCAGGCAGTCGGGCCATCAACGAGTTGGAGAAACATATTGTAATTATTTTCAGTAGTTATAACAAATAAAACAAATTGATTTTTACGAATTTTGATGTTTTCGATAAAAATTTTATTTTTCAACTCAAACAATTGGAAATATCTTAGTCAATTTGGCATGCTTTTTTCCCATTAAACGTTATTGCATTTTTTATAAAAAAACATGGATTTTGTATGAAAAGAATACTCTACCGTATTCTGAAGCTGATATACAAGAAATTAGTGTTTTTTCCAATAATAGACTGATAATTCAATTTTTATTGCAAAAAAATTTGTGTATAATCTTTATGTATTTTTGAATCGCACTTCTCTTACCAAAAATATATAATCAAAATGAATATTTCACCCCCAAACAAGACGCGAACGTAGTTGATTCGGATTCAGAAGAGAACGGGTACGACAGCGATAAGAGGGCCAGTGAATGGGGCCGTCGTGCTAAAGAAGAGAATAGGTTAAAGTATTCGAGGATTAGAATAGAGTTAGAGCATAAATACAGAAAAAAAGATTTAAGAAGAGGATTTCTGAATAAGTGGGAGCAAATTAGGAAAAATGAGAGTTATAGTGAACTGATTCAACGGAACTTACTGTCCGAGTATCATCGGGCAATGTCTGACAAACTGGTCATGAGTCGTGATGATATTGAGACTTAAGATTTGTTGTGGGAGAGACGGAAGAAGCTAGACAGCTGCTATATTTCACTACTACCAGCGGACAAGACGCACGTGCCTGATGTAAGATACTCCAGAGCTCCAGTTATCAAGGCCAAGATCGTGAGCGTGGCCGACGCGAGTAAGGAAAAAATGTCAAAAGAGGAAAATGAGTCAAACAAGAAGGCGGAAAATAAGCGCAGGAAAAAAGGTCAGGGAGGGAACAAACAAAGTAACGGAAATAGCAAGGGTAAATAGATAGTCATATTCTCGTTCTGTGCCAAGTGTGTGTTCTGACGGACGATAGAAAATGAGGCATGTTAGGGCCAGAACTCAACGAGTTAACTTCTGCAAACCCCTCGTTTCATCCACGACCAAAACAAGAGAAAAATAAGATCGAGACGAGACTGAGGAATGAGATTAAGAGTAAGTTTAGAGATTCGATAACATTAAAGGAAAGTGAAGGGCAGAGAACGGATAGCAAGGAAACGTGGATCCTTGGAGTAGATGGACAATTGGTTTTGATCCCTAGGGAGACTCTTCAAGAGCTACGAAGAATCAGTGAGAAAAATGAGTCAGTCTGGTACACCAAAATAGTAGTAGGTGTACATAAAGACTTCGACGTTCAAGTGGACAGTTTTGGGTGGGAACGATACTCCAAGTCGGATAAGACTGGTTGTAATGAAAAAATCTTCAAGTCGAACTCCAAGGACGGCGACATATTGGAAATCAAGCGACAAGAGAAAGCAGAGAGAGTTTCGACTTCTATAAATGAGAATAAGTCACAGTTAATTGACGTAAAGGACCTTCAGAATTTTTTTGACATGTCTTTCGGAGATAAAGATAAGGAAATTTCTGAAAAACGTAATTGAAGTGCGGCTTTTTAAAAAACTAAGAAAGTTTCAGACAGCATTAAATTAGGAGCTTCTAGTTTGTTCGACTTCAAAGGCGTAAAAAGTTCAGGAGATAAAGCAACGAACAAAGAAGAGCTCATAGTAGAAGACAGGTACAAGAATATTTTGAGTGCAAATAGCTAGAGTCAATCTCATCTTTTAGTCATGTTAGGAGGGCAAGAGTAAGGTGCACTTACAAATACCGCAGCTTAGTCTTGGATTATCAAACCCAAGTAAGCGGAACGATTCGAAGACTAATTGGAGCCAACTAACGCACTAATTGTTGGGGTCAATAATACTTCTTCAAAAGTATTGAGCACTTTAAAATCAGTTGCGTAATCGATGGTTTCAAGAGAGAGAGAGAGATACCGGTTAAAGCTTTAAAATTTATCTTAACTGCAGCATACTAGTTTTTTTTGGAGTAAAAAAATACACAGCAACATACATAAACTTTGAAAGTCCTTGACAAAAGATAATGGTACATTACGTCACTAAGGCATAAAGTATAAACATGAGCGCCCGAAGGGCGCGATTGTTGTCTGTTGGTACCTGAGACGCGAATAATGTTCTTCTTATTGAGGGTGCAAAGGGAAATTTTGTGACCGTTAGCATACTTTGCGTCCGGTAAATCATTTTGGGTCCTAGGGAAGAAAACTACTTTGGGCCCGGAGGGAGCAAAAAACTTTTTTGCCCGTTGGCTCAAAGTGATTCTAAGGGCGCAAAGCGTCAGTTGCACTTTGGGCCCATGGTAAGTAAAAAAAAAATGTTTTCAGAGGGCGTTGATTTAGAATTGGTATGATTTTTATTTTATTTATCTGTTGTTACGGATTAGAGGCAATACAAACTCAACTTCGTACCTACAAGTCCCCATTATCTCCTATCCCTCTTAAACGTTCCAATTCATAAATACTTATTATACATGAATACATGACGTCACATAAAAGAACTCTATTGTAATAGTATACCTTCTTATATAATAGATATATCTATACATAATCACAATCCTTACACTGATGAATAGATAACTTTAACTCTTGGTCTAGAGAAAATTGTCGTTATTTCGCAGGAAAACTAAAGTCAAGTTTTTGTTGATATCACTGCAGCCAATAATAATGCATTAGGAGTATAAACTTACGTTCCCAAAATGCCTTGATAGTACAATGTGATACATCAATCCCTCAAGTTGCATTTTGTACCCTTGGTGAGAAAAACGTTACACGCGACTCGGGCACCAACATACAACAACCGACTGATCCGAAAGCTCATGTTTGTTTTTTGTGCCCTAGTGATGTAACGGACTGTTAATATACAAAATTTAATGCAAAGTTGATACTATATATTTGCTGATATTTGTTACCATTCAGAGTATTATTTGATTAATTATTAATTATTAAAATAGTTATTATTCTTTAAATTCAATCATTTTACATAAATTTGATTTTTAAATATCGTGCGTAGCTCTGATTTCAAAACTTTGGACCTGATAGTACCACCTACCACCCACTGAGTGGCAACTACTAGTTTCTACCAAACATCGCAAGTAAAAAGTTAGTTTGTAGTATATAGGACAAGCTGCATGTCTTGCGAGGAGCAAGGATCCGCCCGGATCAAACGATTCAAGCCCATGCCAGGTTCTCGCTTGACGAGACCTGTGCTAGGGCAGTGGCTAGAGCAATATTTTATTACAACAAAAACTTATGTATTAAACTATACAAAAGGCTCTATGTGTCAACTTCAATTTTACCAACCCTTGTCTGCATTACGGGGTATTGTTGTCCACCTAATGTTAGAATCTAACCAATATACTGACAACTGCCATTTATTGACTGCTGCTGGTCACTACCCTACCGCCCCCAAGTGGCAACAGCTCCAGTGGTGGCAGTGGTGAAAAAGGATTCCAGCAAAACTGGCCAACATCTCCACGTCCAGAATCTCTAGCACCGGGTATTTACACTGCTCTATCCTGATTGCCAAACCACTTATAAGCAATACCAGCTCCAGCGATAGCATCGGAATTCAGCAGAAGCACTGCTTCACTACGCCTAGAATATCTAATCCAGGATGCTCATCGTTGATTCATCTCTACGGCCTTTTCGATACCCCCGGAGAAATTTCTCACCCGCTCTGACTCTCCTTTGCTATTCTAAGTCGTCTACCCCTAAAAGGCAGCTTATAGCAATTAATCGTTGGGCGATGTGCACCACTTCTGCACCACTTCTGCACGCATAGAGATTTCGGCACAGGGTGCTTATTGCTGCTTGATCTCGGTGGCTGATTGATATCCTCGTGGACAACTCTTACCACCCTCAACCTTCCCGAACTGTTCATAGTCGCCTACCCCTAAAAGGCCGCTCGTAACACATTATTATAACGTTAAAGAAGTGTTGGAGCATTAAAGCGCCCAGTCAAGAGCGACCAGTCGGCCATATTGCATTCAAGTAGGCAGCCAATGAACAACATCAAAAATAAATTCATTTTAACGGGATTGCAGCCATCAATAGGGTAAAGTTTACAACTACCAATATTTTTTTATACACAGTAAGTGTTTTAAGGTAACATGTTCAAGTTTTAGAGGTCTATAGTTATTACAGTCACATTGAGAATTTTCGTTCAAAATAAAAAACAATTTTGCATCGGATGGTCTTACAACAAAATAAAACAAGAAATAAAGAAAAAAAAAACAAAATAAAATAAAAAAAAACAACAAACCAGGGGGGATAAATGGGTCATGGGACCCACGGTAAGAACGAAGTTCTTTAAACATGAGATGAGTATAGACACAATGTCTCAGGTAACAAGGGGGTCGCCAGACCCATAGGAAGAACGAAGCTCTGTAAATGTTAGTACTGCGTTCATGTTGTTTACTAAAACAAACACTTGAAAAACGAATGCAAAAAAAAAAAAAAAAATAGTTTACTACTCACGATGGTCGAACTTCGTGAGTACTGTATTTATGCACGACGTTCTCACGAAGTTCAACCATCGTGAGTAGTAAACTATTTTTTTTTTTTTTTTTTTTTTTTCTTTATTTCTTGTTTTATTTATTTTTTTTTTTCATATTTTATTTTATTAAATTTTTTTTCATTTTTTTCTTTATTTCTTGTTTTATTATTTTTTTTTTTTTTTTTCATTTCTTGTTTTATTTTTTTCCATATTTCATTTTATTACATTTCTTTTCAGTTTTTTGTATTTCCTTTATTTAATTTCTTTCTTATTTTCATATTTAATCTTTTTTTTTTATTCCCCTTTTTTTTTTTTTTTTTTAATTTCTATAATTATGTGACATTGTAACACAATTAGTTAGTCGAATTCAAAATCTTAAAAACCATTGATACGTTTTGCAACTCTATCGTATATGGTTATTTTAATAATTTATTTATAAAATAATTTATTTATAACAGTAATTATTAGTATTACTGTAATGCCAAAAAAAACCTCAGGTTTAATAAAAATCGGTCGGTATTTTATGCATCAAATGCATTTTTTTTTTTTTTAACACAAATACACAATTTATCATGAATTAAATGTAGTATCAGTGAATGCATATAAAAATGGAATATTATAGTTACGAACCGCACGATAAGTACAAGAAACCGATCTTCTACATTCAGTAGCGCTTGTAGAAGAGTGGGTAAGGTACTGAATTCACGTGCAGGAGGTCGATGGTTCAAATCTCTTTATTGAAAAATGTTTTTTTTTTTTTTTTTTTTTTTTAGAATTGTACAAGAAAAAAATTTAAAGTGAAATAAGACTTATTGTGGGAAAATAAAATTGTAATTGGTTTGAAAATTAATTGCTTGGGAGTGTGAGGGGCAATGGTGGGTAAAGGTGTGCAGAAGAGTAACACGGCACGGTTGACAGATATATTTATATAGCGGGGAGAGGGAAAGTGTGTAGAGAACAGTAGGTGAGGGGAACGGGGTAAGGGGGGAAACTTGGAAGGCAGAGACTTAGGGTAAAACTACTTTCGTTTCCGAAAAAAAAAAATCTGTCGGTTTTAAAATTCCAGCCCCCCGAGTAACGCGACATAAAGAACTTCGTTCTAAAAAAGTTTTTCTTTAAGTTTTACTTACATAGCTGCGTTCTGCCCTTCAGAGTAAATCAACAATTTTAGATTAGTGACCTTGAGAAGAAGTGTAACAAAAGTGGATTATGTTTAATTCTCCTCCTTTGCCCCGCCCCTCTTGACATACTTTTGGTCCCTCTTCACCTCACAATGCCACCATACCACACAATATCATCCTCACTACAGCACACATCAGATCATCTCTACATACATTTTAAATTGTACTTTTTTTTCTTTTGACCAATAGCCTAAAAAAAAAAAAAAAAAAAAACTTTTCTCGGAACTTAGAACCACCTACCTCCTGCATTCTGGCCGTAGCCCTTACTCACTTTGCTATGAGGAGGGATAAGAAGACGAAAGCAATTACTTTATGTTATCTTACAGTTCGTAGCTTATTTTTTATGTAAATTTTCATTCATTATGTATTGATTCATTTGTATTAATTATCCATTAAATAAATAAATAATTTATTTAATAAAGTATACTTTTTTGGTACATGTTTTTTTCAAAAATTTGGAAATTAGTATTCTAGTAGAGCAGCTTACGCAACATTAATTTGTTACTTTATAAAAAATAAACGATTGTTAAGTACAATAGTTAATTTTTATTGCGTTTTCTTCTGTTAAAATTTTTCCTTAGTGACTGAGGTAATTTTTTTGCTTAAGGACTTTATCACATAGTTAGCAGAGAAAAGTTCAACTCAAAATCCAGAGAGGTGGGAAGAGTGCAAATATATGCAGCAACGCTGGCAATTATTTTTCTCATATGGACGAACTTACATACATGCTCTTACGCGTACATAACTCCTTCTTTTTTGAGTAATTGAAAAAAAAAGTGGGTGCTTGGGTACCCAAGTAAAAACTTATATTTCTGTAAAATTGTATGGCACATGATATAATTAAAATTAGAAATATACCTCCTATGAAACGATATTGTGTACAAAGGTGGTGCAATTATCGTTGGAATGAGCATACCTACGTTAGTTGGGTGTAGTTTCAATCAATATCTTAATATTGAATAAATGAATAATTAAGAACAATATATTATGGCACAATACAATTTTAGCAATATAGAGGCTGGCTAGTACACGACTGTGCACTTTTATCAAATCTTCCGGTGGTTTCAAAACAGCTTCCTAAGGAGATAAGAAATACCCTCAAAAAACAGCCGATCGTTCAACTATACCCTTTTTACATGTTTAATTGAAAAAATTTGCAATTTAACATGTAATTTTATAGAAAAATCACTTTAAATTACATTTATAAGATCTGTATGAACCTCCCAGTTCTTGTTTCTATGAAAGATTGCTATTAGATTAACCAGTTTCATTTTCAAATAGATCTATGATTTTTTTTTCATATAACTCAAGAAAGAAGGGGTGAAGTATATGTAAAAGTGAAGTATATTAGATAATATGAAAGCTGCTGTGCTTATTAAGTAGCGCGGAAGCACGACGAGGTAAATTTGAAAAAGCAGACGAAGCCTCGGCGACTGCACTACTATTTACTTCAGATTTGCATACTTAAATTTTCAAATATAGGAGATAAGGTATTTTTTCAGGTATGCCTGATGTATTTTGGTTTAATTGAGTCTGTTTGATCCTACTCTACAGCTGTACAGAAAAATTTACGTCAGAAAGTCGTTGTAACAATGAAAACGAGGCATGCGTATCTCAAAATTCTCAAATTAAGATTGAAATTTTATTAGTTCCAGTTTCAGCCTAAAAATATTTTTACCGTGAAGTGGGCTGCAAGCCAAATTTTTCCGGTGTATAATTGGTGTAGGCGTGTCCGTAGCATCAAGCAGAGCTACCAACAGTTTAGTATTCGCTACAGGTATTTCCTATACTATGATAGTACTAACGGCCCCCCGTCTCGGCTTTGCTCAAAACTTACTCAATGGAACTCCGTAGTGTGTTGACATGTAATGTAAAATGTTTTCGGTTAGAAATTTTGCATTTATTCCTGACACTTCTCAGAACAAAAATCTTCTTATTTAAAACATATTTGTTCGGAATCCATACAGTTTACTTAGTCAAATAATAAGCTGTAAAAATTGAAAAATTATAATGATGCTGAAAAGTACCGTGTGTTCCTTATGCCATAAAATAATCGTTGGCCATAAGGAGCGGTTGATTTGCAGTTTCTTCTATATTGTTTACGAAAAGGGCTATTTTTTAAAGCTCTTGAAATTAACCTCCCAAAATTTATATATTAAAAAAAATTTTTTCTCTCTTATCTCACAACTTTATTGAAAGAGCAACAAAGTCCTGGAGCTTAATCTCTACGTTTTTTATTGTCACAAAAATACAAAAATATTTTCTATTTATTTAAAAATTTGAATTTAGATCTTTAAAGATTTAAGAGATTACTGTAAAGGTAAAATGAAAAGCTTAAAATGATCTCTCACGTAATAAATTCTTTATTTATCGATTTTGGCTGTTACAATCTTGATACATTTTCTGCGTCAGTTTCATGACGCCTAAAATTGTATTAATTAGATACATTTGACGTTTTCTTTCCAATATACCCTTTTGCGACTATTGGCATGCTTACGACTTTCGTAACCCCTAAAAGCTGTTTTCTGTCAACTTTATTAAGTTCTAATATATTTGTTGGCAAGATAGTTCAACGTCCGATGGCCCTAAAAAAGACCGGTGAGCTTCTTAAGTATACTCTCTCTTAACTGAAGTTAACAGCAATTGTGACTGCCTGGATAACCTCAGGGTGATCTCCTCTGGCCTGCTGTTGAAGCCCCAGACTGATTGGGAGGAAAATTACAGAGTCCGAAGCTTTGGGACTGGTTGTAGGGCTCTTTTCCAACATCTCCTGATATAATGTCGAAGACGTTGGTGTAAAGGCACCTTTTTTTTGCAGACTCAGTTGTTTTGATGATCTAAGGTGGAGAGATAAGTAGAGATTGGTTCGTCATGCTTGCCCGTTGGAGACTCCCGTTGGCTCAAGTTTTTTTTTCCTTCATAGCTGTTAGGCTTTCCCAGCGCAGACTTTGGAGAGGATCGGTGATTCCTGGTTGAATGCTTAGAGTCAAGAGGGTAATATAGGGTCGTTGGTGACCGGGGTTCCCATCCTTGCGACAAACAACTCCGCTCGTAAAGTCTACCAGTGAATGACTGAATTTATTTAATAGTGGCTGGCTTCACATAGTCTTTTGGTCGACGAACAATGTTTCCGGAAACGGTAGTAAAAATACATTTGTTGGCAAAGTAGTTTATACTTAGGTGGCCCTTAAAAGAACCGATGAGGTTAATCGTTAAGTAGGGAACGTTAATACTTACATCGGCCCTCAAAAGGGCCACTGGTAAATTTTCCAGTGATTCCTTATTATTATTCTTGATGATAAATAGCTTGTTGCAGGTAGCTTGACGCGTACCCTCAGAGTTTTTGTGTATGGAGACCGTACATGAGAGAGATACGCCACTGACCAAAGAATGTCTCGTCTTTAGAACGTTTTCCGGATAACCAACCGCTCATCAATAGTCGGGAAAATGGGCCAAGAGAATATCTTCTCTATAGGTATACCGCTAGAACGACCACTAAGGAGTTGACCATTATGGCTGTCCGTACCCTTCAAGGCTATCTTTCCTGGCTTACATTTGTAGTTACAAATTCTCTGATAACACCAGGCCAGATTGTGGTACGGCCACATAACTCTGAAGTGTTGGAGCAGGTTGTGGTCTGGCTAAACACGTATCCTGATATTCCACCAGAGACGTTATCGGTTAGAATAACTTTTTTATTGGTGGTACTCATTAATCCTGGAGGTTCTGAGTGTAAGTAAATCTAGGTCGCTTGTCAATTGAAGAAGAGCGTCGTTGGTTACCAGAATACCCAGCTACACGACTGTCAATTTCACTCTCGATGCACTTCAGTGACTTGTCAGGTTACGATGGCAGAAATATCCGAGACGCTCCGGCCGATAATTGAAATGTAGGTAAATAATGGCAAGACAAAGCTCTAAATAAAATTTTAAGACTGTTCACAGCTTTGGAAGTGAGTATGCATAGTTCGCAAATGATTGGTCAGAGTAATATACCGTGTAAATGATGAGCCAGAAAATCACTGAGAATCTAGCGGATCTTGTCTGCCTCCACCTCAATTTATTGTATACAAAATAAAGGCAAAGAAGCATCACCCAGATAGTGGCCAGATTGCAAGTTTTTTTTTGTAAACATTACTGACAATTAATGGAGATAAAAGTTGGCTGACTATTTTTTCACCAAATAAAGACCAAGTTATTTAGAACAAGTAATCATCATCCATACAGTTGCGCACTTGCTGGCTTATTCAATAGGTGTGATGACACTTGCATGGCTGGCAAGCATTACCAAAGTACTCGAAGGGCTTGATGGCTGCTTCTTTGTATAATTTGCATTTAAAATCTCAAATAACTGACAGCATACTGGTCCTCTGATTATACTGGCTGGCTACACAAGTCTCATTATACCTGTCAATAGACCATCATGATGTATGATGGCTAAATAAATTCTGCTGCAGTAAATATCTTGCTTTTTCTGACGAAACTTGAAACCTGGATGTTTACTAATTTTCAATTGATCCTTTTTAATCCCAATAAATTTGTTACCTGCTTCATAAAAGATCAGCAAGTTCATAGTTCGCATATGATTGGTCAGAGTTATTTTTTTATAAATTATTTTTCATAAATATTGAAGGAGAGCAAGCTGCACTAAGTAAGACTTTTTTTGTAGTTACATATAAATAATTAAAACAAATGATTTACTTATTGAGGCTTAGTAACAGCGAAGAATGTATAGAACGTTCGAGAACGAATGAACGATACGTACATCAGCAGTATGGTTATTCGTGAATATTCTTCGTGAAAAATTTGGTAAAGATAAAAGAGGTTTATAAATAAGTATGTAGGTGCAATAATGTTGAAAAATTAAAAACTACATGTAACGATGTGTACTAATTAATAATATTTTATATTACCATACCAGTTTATAGAAAGCACTGTCAAATTATTTTGTAGCTGGAATGTGACTTAAAGTTCTCGTTGATTGTCCTCCCAGTAAATCCTTCACTGTGACAACGTGCCAGAACGTTTTTTTTTATTTGACATAGCTAGGTATTGAGAAATGCAGACGTACAAAGAGATTGAGCACTTATCCACACGGATCACTGAACAAAAATGTAGTTTCGCATCAGAACTTTCCGAAAAAAAAGTGATATCAATTCTTTGATTAGCAGGCAACAAAGAGGATGAAACGACGCGGTACCCGGCTCAACTATAGCAATTTCTAGAATTTCTACTTTACACTAAGAAAAGGATGCTAGTAAGCTTGGTGTTACCAACTTACCAATCATAAGGCTACGTGCACACTGTTCTGCTGGAGAGCATCGTGGTACGCACGGAGTTCGTATTCCGTAAGGCCGTGGTTGTGCATAAGACGGAAATGACCAACCGAACGTCACAGCGAAAAGAGTCTCCCCACCACCGTTTTAAAGAGTTACGCTTACGCTGGGAAAAAGGTTATATTATGTGAGCCATATCATGGCTCCATCGGTAGCCGCCATTGTCTGCCCGACAAGAATGTGATCCAAAGGCTAAGACCAGGGCCTGGCCAGGCAAGCGTTACATCAATGACAGGGCCTGGGTAGACTTAAATATAGAGTTTATTACATAGTGTAATGAGTTTTACCTCAGGCTATGATCAGGCCCTGGCCATGGTATATGTATACATGTATAATAACATATATCGGCAGTAGAAGTTATGGTAAGTATATATGTATGTTTAACGCTTTTGGATCCAAACAACGAAAGATAATTTTAGCACATGATAAAAAATCTTATACACGGATCATCGCTGCTTTATCAAACACTTTGACATGAAATGCTTAATTTTTAGGAGTATACAAGAAAATTATGACTCAACTTTCACAAATTTAAGTTTTTGTAATTATTACATCGTAGTCGACGACTTCTGCCGTTACGCTCTGCTATGTTACGCTCCTTGTAGGCCAAGAGCTGAGGCCCAAAAGTGGTCATAAATCTAAACCAGCCGCCACTCTCACCAGAATTGAAAAATTATAAGATTCGTAGAAATCAATCGTAATTTTATCATAATAAATTCTGGTATAGAGTTATGTCGTAATTAAAGTAAAGCCAGAAAGTCAATTTTTAAAACCAGCCGCAACTAAACTTCATAGACAAAAAATTAAAAGTTCTCGAATGTGGTGCTGTTTATAGCAAGATTATAATTAATTTCTTGCACGAAATTTGACCTTAAAAAATTAAATCTATGATTGATTTTCAAGTAGAAGATGAATTTTAATCTTTTCCAATAAAATTCCATTCCCTTAACCTTTTAACTCTACGTATTCAATAAGAAAAAAAGACGTCATTCAACGATTCCTTCTAAAGTACGTAAAGTTTAAAGAATTAGGGTTTGAAAAAATGGGGTGGAGTTTTATTGAAAATGCATAGTACTAGCCGAAAATTGACCGCCAAGCTAAGGTACCTTCCATACAAACCCCAAAACAGCCGCTACTTTACCAAATGTTTTTTTACAATTATATATGCTCGAAAACTGAGTGATGGCAATTTTCGGCATATATAGAAGTGCTATTTTATTAATGCACAACGTTCGCAAAAAAGGTAATTTACCCTCCTTATATATGTAGAAAATTGCCGCCACTCAGTTTCCGAGCATATATTATTGTAAAAAAAACATTTGGTAAAGTAGCGGCTGTATAGGCGTTTGTATGAGAGGTGCCTTAGCTTGGCGGTCAATTTTCGGCTTGTACTATGCATTTCCAATACAATGCCCAACGTACACATAATATGAAAAACAAAAACTCTATTTATAGCGATTGTTTACTGTGTAAGATTTTAAGGCAAACAGTTGTAAAAACATTTATGATTTTAAAATGAAGATACCATTAAAGCCAATAACATAACCTCGATATCATCGTGTCAATTGAGTCAACGCAAAACGAACAGAGCTGGCTTATATAGTGACGCAAATATGACATGAGTAACTACAATTGACATCACTGTATGTTTAAGATTACATGACATATATTTTTATTTTATTTACTACAATACAATAAAACTATTGAGATTGGAACTAAGCTGACACGCCAATTACAAATGTAAATTTACATAAAGTGATGAATTTTAATAAATTTTTAAAGCTGCGAGACTAGGCTCCGTCTAAGAGTGGGTATAGGCTCCGTGCACGAAAACACCCAGCGCCAACTTGTGGCTCAATGGTGAGTCCGCGTAGTTACGAGAATACATGGCGTAGCATGGTTGCGCCTTAAGTCAACAATTTTTGTCATTAATATCAAGATGCTTTCTTGTAGCCCGATTATCTTAATAAGAATCCTTAACTCCTTAACTTTACGTTGATATTTTTTTCAGCATGAGATTTTGCTTTAATAAGTTGTAAAACAGACATATGTTCCTTTATTGCTCGAAGATGTGAGCTACATTGCATGTGTTAGTATCACTAAGTGTTCTCACTGTTCTCAGTTGTCTGTTTTCTTCTTTATCTCTCTCACACACTTCAGTGACACATGCATTATAGCTCACACGTTCAAGCGACAAAGAGATATACATCTTTTCTATAACTTATTAAAGCAAAATCTCATGCTGAAAAAAATATCGTCGTAAAGTTGAGGAGTTAGAGATACTAATTTAGATAATCGGACCATAAGGAAGGATCTTGATATTAATGAAAAAAATTATCGACTTTAAGCAACCATGCTACTCCGTGAATTCTTGTAACCATACGTGTACTCAACAGCCACAAGTTGGCGCTGGTGTCTTTGTGCATGTAGTGAGCATCGAGGGAGTGAGTGTATAGTCTTGGGATTTTAGTCATATACTTGTATATATGTATGTATCCATACATATATATGTATATCGTGACGTATATATATATATATATATGCTAAATGCTGCGTTTTCAAGCTCACGCCTTTCTCCATGAGCCTCAAATGGCGGATATTGTCTTCTCACTCCCTCGAAGCTCACTATGTGCATGGAGCCTATAAGGAACTGTGGCTGAAGTGGCCGAAAGTCATTGATTGGCTCCACCATTTTGAGGACTAACTGAGAAAATAACAAGCCAAGCGGAGATGAGTGTGAATCTGTGCTTCCCTCTTCAAGTCTCTACTACTTCTTTCATCTATGCGATCCCGAAAATGGCGTCTTCAGCCTTCAGCCACACTCCATTATACCCACTCTATAGGCCCTTCTATAGTATTGCCCTCGATGTTTCTATCCTTAAACTGTCTGGCGAACACTTGAAGCTCCGAGAGTAGACTCTTGAGTTCCGATCCCTGCAATTACTTCAGAAATTTCCAATTTTTTTAATGGAGAGCTTTGGAACATGCCCTTATTATGATTCTAATCATTTATATAATAAACAACTTGAACAGTTGTAAAAGTGTATAATATACAGTCAATAACTCATGAAGTCCCCAAAAACTCCTGCAACTCTACATTTTTCTCTCACCAAAGGCGCTGCTTTCGTTTTCTCCTACGACCTTCAAGAACTTGCATATAGCGAATCCGTCGGTTAACCGAAATAATTGTAGAAAGCAAGGTTTGAAATATATATTTATAGTGCGCTTAATTTTTTAGATCAACGCATATTCCGATATTCTTTCAGGATCTTCTTTTAGGATTACTAGCTAGTTTCAACATTTTTTTTCCATGCAGGTGGCGCTGTTTCAGATTGTTGCCCAAAGCGAATATTCGACGTCCCAAAAATACTTTATCTGTCGCTTGATCTGTTGTTATATTTATTAGTGTTTGTTTAGAAATACAAAAAACTCGGTATTATAACATGTTGTAAAAATTTTTTATGAATTTTTATTATTAGACCAGTATTCAGTTAGTATTTCATTATTCGGTATTTTTTTTAATGTGATAGTGTGATTCGGAAATTATTTATTACATAAAAATTTTGATCAGCAACTTTTTTTTCATCACTCTTCACCGTACTGTTGAATATTTCGGTACGTATAAAATACATAAAATGAACTTTTTACGTATGTTCCATTATATACAATTTTACTTATTCCTTAGTGTCCATTAGATTTCTGTATTCGGCTACAGTATATTCTGCAAAACTTCAGTTTTTATAATAATCGTTCGTCATAATTCCCACTATGCAAACATATCTTTGGCAAAATTTACCCCACCCAATCAGATGATAATATTTATATAAATTTTCTCGTAGAAATGTTAAATAACATTCATGAAGGCTTGCCACCTCATAAACTTAAATTAAAAATAGGCACAATAGTAATGTTAATTCGAAAATTGAGTATATCAGACGAATTGTGTAACGGTACACGATTGCGAATTACTAAATTACTGAAGTATAACGTAGAAGGCGAATAAGTAACGGAAGAAAAAATTGGTAATAGTTTTCATTTCAAGAATTACATTAAATATTGGAAATACTTCATCATTACCTTTTATCTTATATAGAAAACTTTTCCCATTAGTTGTAGCATTTGCTATTACTATAAATAAGTCTCAAGGTCAAAGTTTTGATAATGTGGGATTATACTTAAAAAAACCTTTATTTTCTCTTGGTCAATTATACGTGGCTTTATCAAGATGCAAAAATAAAAATGAAATTTTTGTTCAAGTCGATAGAGAAAACAGTTTAGAGATTAAAAATATAGTTTGAAAACAAATTTTTTAATATAATAATGTATCTCATATTCATAACATGATTTAATTATTATTTTTTTATGTATAGGTAAAATTTGTTAATTAATAATACAAATCATGAATGTATATTGTGTTCATCTATTGTACCAATTTTTAGCATTAATTTAGAACAGAATAGAAATGGACGTAAGTCTTCGTGGTTTAATCAGGCTTTATAAGATGACTCATAAAGTAATGCGAAACTTTCATTGTTTATATTAAAGATACTCTAAATTTAACTTAAGTTTATGTACGTAAAAAGAATAATTGTGTATTAAAGGAATATATAAGTGATGATGATATAATAATAATGCACACCAATGTATGTGTATATATTATTTGGTTTAAAAATATTGTTAACTCCATATAAATTGGTTTTTAAACGTACTTAGTTGTATAAATAATGATGTTTTGCGCAACAACCCCCTATGATTCAATTATAGGACTTTAAATTTCTTCTTGACAATGAAATGAATCATGGCGATCAGACAGTTTTGTCCAAAGATAGGTAAAAAAAATCGGTGGGGGGCTGTGGGGGGTTTTGAGAAAAACTACGATATGTCAAAATAAGCAAGAAAATAACGGATTTTTACCTTATTTTGTTGGGGGGTGGTGGGAGGAAAATGGGGGCGGTGGGGGATTTGTGTGGAATGCCCCACTGAGTTAACTATATAATAAAGGAAGATATACATACACATATAATTTGTATTGTTCTTGATAATTGGTCACACGCCCCCTTCAGGCTAAATGACTGAATCTTAAACTTGTCACCAAGGAACATGTGTCCGTATAGCAAAATCATCGGTTTTCCCAAATACTTTTTTCACATTATTTATTTGGATATCTAGCGTTGCAGAAGAAAGATATTAATATTATTTAAATAATTATTTTTAACTTTATTTAAAAGGTCTTATAAAAAACAAATTATAAACAACTCATCAAATCACTCCATTTTATTTTCGAATAAGCTTAATAACGAGATGATTTGCTGAATTACTATAAAAATGAATAACTGACAATCTGAAACATTTTTTGAATAACAAAAGTTTCATAAGATTCTTATATTTACATGTAAAAAAGGTCTCTTGCGATTTCTGGTTAGACCTTCAGTTTTTGCAAAAGAAACGAAGGTTTTTCTGTACTCAGATATGGTAACTTGTGACCGATTACATTAGCGATAATGTCCATATTTATATACCATATTCAAACTGAATAAGGATAAAAAAAAAATTTTTTTATGAATAAACGTTGTTAATTTTAGTCACTCAAAACCAGCAGATAAATCTTGACGAGCACGTTTGGAGCAGTGTCTCCAGTAGTGCTAGATTTATGTAACAAGAAAAAAAACATTAATTTTACTCAATGGCGATTAGTTATACAGAAAGCCATTGAGTATATGCTTGAGGTACTTAATGATTGTACAAGAAAAACAGCAAGGAAGATTGCTAAGCTTATTTGCCAAAAGTTTTCCAATACTTTTAATGATGGAGCCAATATTGATCCGACTTGGGGCGTTGGTCACGAGTCCTTAAAATTGGAAATTTATAATGCTGCTCTGTAAAAACGAGGAAAAATTGAAAAAGCTGAGAAAGTAAAAAGATTAGTTGATACAAATAATGTGGACAGTGATGAGGAAGACATCGAAGACAGCAAGCGGAAAAATGAAAATACAGTTGAATGAATTCGGATGCGTTGAATATGCGCGTCCAATTCCTGAAAATGAAAGTAGTGAATCTCAAGAATCTAAAAGACTTGAATTAGTACTTGCATTTCAGTCGGGAACAGAAAGTATAAATTTGCAGCAACTGTTTTTTGATACGTACCCTACTGTACGAGCTTTATTGAATGCACGTGATAGAGATTTAAACCAGATAATCGAAAATTGGCCATACCTAAAAACGCAAGACTACATTGAAATACACTGTTCACATTTACTTGGTAAAGATGTAGCTGACGTGTGGAAAGATTCGATGACTAAAAAAATGAAGCCCATAAAGTGTTATTTACAGTACAGAGATATGAAACCCGATCTAAAAAATTAAGTTAATATAATCGTTGAAGAATTTAAGCTTGCTATGATAACTACGAAAGATAAGACCCCTAAAAAACTTGTCGTTTTTAAGCTGCTATGCCATTACTTCAAAAAAAATAAATCACGAATCTGGAAAATTATTAATGTAAGTAAAATGCCAACAATAGTTTGAACTTAATTAATTAATTCATTCTTCGTTCTGTTTTCAGAAAGAAGCTGATGAAAATGAGATCTGCGCATCGCTTAATGAACCTCACCCTATGTTGATGATTTGAGGTACGACACACAATTCGTGGAATGTAGTTAATTTTGAAAGTAATCATTTTTTTTACAGGAAAATCACTGTATAATGACACTGCCAAGTGCAGAGTGGTTGTTAATCGTCAGTTCTCAATTGACAGCAAAGATGCCATCACTGGAATTTTCATAACATTTTTAAGCTATTACTATTTTGGATTCTGTTATCCTCCTGAAATCTCGAGTACATTAGAATTCATACAAAGGTACTACTTTTGCATTTTTAAATGGTACTTTGCTCTGATAGTTTTAAATAATTATTTGTATTTTATTGTATTTTAGAATTATGTTTAAAATTAATCCTTCCACTGGTACCAAACGAGATCCTAAAGAAAAACGAAGAGTAGCGAATCATGATTCAAAAGTATTTACTTTAATTAAAAATATTAAAGAATTTTCATCAGATTTTTCTATAAATTAAAACAGCCAAAATAATACAAGGCATATGTGACTATAATATAAACTAATGTAAATGTAAGCTCTTTATGATATCAAACATGTCATTATATTACATGTAAAATCAACAAAATAAAAAAAAAATTTTACTGTACGACTAAGTGTAATCATTTAAACAATGAAGTGCTGAATGTTGTGTCATCTAAAAAACGTTTTTACTGCTAAATTGATTATCAGTAAACCTCTTATGCTGTCATTGTAAGAGGCTAACAATACAATGAAATATATATATTACCACTTGTTTTACTTAGTGCATATTAAATTCAGTGCAAGTGCAGTATTTTGTTTTGATTCTGTTGTATGTGCTCTGATTCATGACATCTTAATTATCAGCACCAGAAATAAATGATTTTGATACAGATACATGTCTTATGCACACTCAACAAATAATACACGCGCTGGGATTAGTTTTCGGTGCTGTAGCATTGATTTTTATGTATTACACCACGATTCTTAGCACTGGAAAAAAAATTTTTATAACTATCTTCGGAATCGCGATTGTAATGCATACGAGATAATTAGTTCACGGTGGTATATATTGCATTGGTTTTAATGAATTGTACCACGATTTTAAGCACCAAAAAAAAACAACACTTTTTAGGCATGATTTGAATTTTTCTCCTTTGTATGCGGAAAGTAATGCACGCGCTAAAAAAGGTTATTAGTATTGTCGAATTGATTTTAATGTATTGTACCGCGATTTTAAGTACCACAAACAGATATTTTTCACACATGTTTTGAAAATTTTTCCTTAACACATTAAAAGTAATGCACGCAATGAAATGGGTTTTTAGTGTTTTCGCATGAATATTAATGTATTGCACTTTACTTTTCTGAATCAATTAAAATTTGTTTTGATGCATTTACTGCAATCTTGTGTTGTAGGCGTTAAATTTAATGCACGCACTGGAATTAGTGTTTAGTGTTATTTCATTGATTTTAATGCATTGTGTCCTACTTTTCCAAAAACCAATAAAAATTTTTTTTTTTCATTTATTGGAATTTTTGCATTGCAGACGTTAAATTTATTACATGTGTTAAAATTGTTTCGAGCGTTGTTACATTAACTTTCAATATATTTCCGACAAATTTCTTAAACAGCATGAAAAAATTTTACATTATAGGGATGAAAAAAGCTTCCAGTACATTTGCATTAAAATTAATGTAGAACCATCTAACAGTGTAAATTACGACTACTTTAACGCCGCAATTCTAATCATTATTTTACAGAAATGTGCAGAGTGATAAAAAATGTAAACTTTTGGCATTATACTTAAGCTTATTGTGTATAATTTTGAGATATTGCATCTCAAACATCCTGGCATTGCTTATACTTTCAATACTTAATATATACCAATATGTTAAATAGCTATTAAGTATTAAAAGTATAAGCAATTTAAGTACTTTTGAGACACAAAATATCTCATGATCAATAATTTACACATATACATACATAGGTTGGATTGTTTTTCTTTTATTAAACGATTGTCATCATGATTTGTTTACTGAATCTAGCAGCTCTCTTGCTCTGACAGGGTAACTCTATTTTTGTCCCTTGCTTTAATCAAATTCACGCATATATTTATTGACTGTAAAAATGCTTTAAGTTTGGTTATGTACACGGTTATTTAGGTTACCTAAAGAGGACCAACTGTACGCCGCATTACTTTGCCTCCGTAGGTCCACTGTAGGATCTGTGTAAAGATCCTCACGAACTAAGGAGGTATCCTCAATAGATTTCTGTTCAGGAAGTATCAAAAAGGTTTAGAAAAAAGAGAAGGTACCGTCTTGAAGGTTCCGTCTACGAATCAAACGTAACATTCAAAAAGCTCCGCCAAATCGTATAAGCCTAAATTACTTCCTCCTAATATCTGCGCGTACCGTGCTGGTACTTATTCTAAGTCAGCCAATCGCAAAGAATTTGGAGGCAAAATATTGAACTGAGTAATCGAAGCTTAGTTACTAAAATTCAATTAATCTATAATTTCTGCTAATACTTCGAAAAAGATTACACAAAGTTAATGCAAAATCTTACTAATATATAAAGCAAAGTCGCTAAAACCGTTGTAATGGCTAACCACGAAAACTACTAAACCGATTTTGCTGAAATTTTGCACACTAATTCATGATACTTCCTAGATGGTCTTATTATAGTTTTTATCTTAAAAAATAAAATAACAATAGCAATAAATGAGCTCAACGTTTTGCAAAAATACGCCAGCTTTTCACTTTAGTTTAGTAAAATCCGCTAGGTGGCGTCGACATAAAATCGGAGCTACCTGCAACATAATTAAATAAGTGTGGTTTTAATAGGCCAGAGCGTCTTGATAGTGGTGTTGTCGAGTTTCGGCAGTTCAACGAGCTGTTTAAAGAATGATGATGATAGCCCTGCGGCTGGGTATCGCGGTTACGGACGTCACTCTTCTCTAAGGGGAAAGGAACCTGAGTATCCATTCACCCTGAATCTTGATAAGTGCGATAAAAAAAAAAAATTAATTCCAACCGATGCCGTCTTTGGCGTGATACCAGGAGACATATCTAGCCAACGCACAATCTGCGACAACTCTTCAGAGTTGTGTGGCAGTCCCACCATCTCACCTGGTGCAGTAAGAGAATTTTCGACTACAAATATAAGCAAGGGAAAACCGCTCTAAGGGGCACGGGCAGCCACAACGGCTACCTTCTTGGTCGTCAAGCTCATAACGCGCTTACCCACATGTTCCCGTCTAACGATGAGCGGTTGGTTATCCGGGGAACGACCCGAGACAAGATATTCTTTGGTCAGCGGCGTACCTCCCTTCATCACGTGAGAATCAAGTAACCCATAGCTAGCTCTTCATTATCAGGAATAATAATAAAGAATAGCCTGGAAGTTTCACCACTGGCACTTTTTAGGGCTATTATAAGTGTTTACGTTCCCTACTTAACCATCAATTTCATCGGTTCTTTTTAGGGGCTACCTAAGTGTAAACTACCTTGCCAACAAATACATTTTTATTACCATTTCCGGAAGCGATTCGTCATCTAAAAGACTATATTAACTAAAGACGGGCACTATTAAACCAAGTCAGCTATTCACTGGCAAACGTCACCTGCGGAGTTGTTCTTCGCAAGGCTGGAAAACCCGGTGACCGACGACCCTATATTACCCTCTCGACTCTAAGCATTTAACCAAGAATCACTAATCCTCTCCAAGGTCTGCGATGGGCAAACGTATAACAGCTATGAAGGAAAAAAAACTTGAGCCAACGGGACAGCCTCCACTGGACAAGTATTTCTTACCAATCTCCCCATCTAAGATAACCAAAACAACTAAAGCTGCAATTAAAAAAGGTGCTTTAGACACCAACGTCTTTGACGTTATACCAGGAGACGTTGGGAAAGAGCACTACAACTAGCCCCAAAGCTTCGGACATTGTAATTTTTCTCCCAATCAGTCTGGGTCTTAAGCAGCAGGCCAGAGAAAATCACCCTGACTGGGGTATCGAGACAGTCACAATTGCTGTTAACTGCAGTCAAGAAAGAGTTGACTTAAGAAGCTCACCGGTATTTTCTAGGGCCATCGGACGTCGAACTATCTAGCCGACAAATATATTAAAATTAACAAAGTTGACTGAAAATAGCCTTTAGGGGTCATAAAAGTCGTAAGCATGCCAATAGTCACAAAAGGGTATATTGGAAAGAAAACTTCAAATGTATCTAATGAATACAATTTGAGGCGTCAAGAAACTGACGCAGAAAGTTTATAGAGATTGAAACAGCAGCGTCAAAATCGACAACTAAAGAGTCCATTACGTGAGAGATCAGCTTTTCATTGTACCCTCACAGCAATCTCTGAAATCTTTAAAGATCCTACTTCAGATTTTTTAATGAATAGAAATTGTATTTGTGTTTTTGTGGTAATAAAAATGTAGGGTTTAAGTTCCAGGAGTTTGTTGCTCTGGTAATAAAGTTGTAAGATATGAGAAAAAAAAAATTTTTTTTAATTTAAATTTTTTGGGGGTTTAAAATCTTAACAGAATTAAAAAATAGCCGTTTTTGTGAATTACACGGGAGAAACTGTAAATCTACAACTTCTGATAGCCATCGATTATTTTATGGGATAAAGAACGCACGGTACTTTTCAGCATAATTATTCTTTTGAATTTTTACACCTTATTATTTGACCAAATAAACTACATGGATTCCGAAAAAATATGTTTTTAATAAAAAGATTTTTGTTCTGAGATGTTTTGGAAATATGTGTAAGATTTCTAACTGAAAATGTTTCACAATACAAGTCAAAAAACTATGGTGTTTTATTTAGTAAGTCTTGGGCGAAGCCGAGATGGGGGGCTGCTAGTTTATATATAATTGTAGAGCGTGTGAACGTTAAATATAAGCAGAGGGCATTTCTGGATGTTCACAGCAGTTCCTTTATCCTAGCCACATTCTTACAACTTCCACAGCTTCACGATTAGGGTCATGGTTGTGAGGGAACTAATCGATGCACTTATGAACAGCTATGTTATAAGGATCCATTATAGTTTCCATTGTAATTTGCGCTCTTCAGTCACCTTTGTCATGTCAATTCCAGTATAAACAATGGTTTGAAGCTGATATTTATAATATAGATATCCGTAGGTGCGTAGGAAGTTAACATTTCTTGATTGTACTAGCCTAATCAGTGCTATTTCAAAAATTATCATTAAACAGAAACTTTGCAATAAACTAACAACATGTGAAACACAAACACAGTTACCCTATGACATACATTTTCAGTTCGTAAATATTTTTGGGACAACTTTTGGTTGAAAACAGTGGGTTTTAAGAAGAACGGCATTGAGAAACGTGTTTTGAAAAAAGCGTTCTCCTACCATATTATCATTTCTTTCATTGGCCCGAAGGGGTGTCCGACACATGGAGCTCATAATATATAATATATAAGCATACATTTCGGTATACATGCTAACGTTTACACATCTATGAGCTGCAATTGTGATTTATGAAGAGTTTTAATGTAATTTGCTCAAAAATTTGTAAAAGAAGCTACGTACCATTATTCGCACGTTTGACAGGTTTTTCATGGTCATCTTGCAAATGTAGAGATTTACGTTTATGAGTTGACTTCTGTGCTGGTGCCACTGTGGAGCAAAAACAAATTAAATATAAGTTAATTACATCAAGTTTGAATAAAAAAAGTGATAGAAAATGTGTATGGTGCATGTTTGGAGTAAATGTACAGGTAACCTTTTTCTTAAACTCACATTTCTCTTGGCTCAACCTAAACGAAAAATATTTTTTTCGTTACGTCAGCTGCAAGCTAAATTTTTTTTGTGTATAATTAGGATAGGCATGTTCTTAAATTAAGTAGAGCTGTCAACAATGTGATATCGGCTACAGGTATTTTTTAAGTTTATAGCAAATTGCACATAGCGCCAGCGATGATTAGCTCTACAAGTTTTTAGTTGTAAAATAATTAGATAAATTTTGAGGCAAACAAACGCTGGCTGTAGATAGTTTTACTACCTTTCAGTTTTACAATAACTGAATAGAGCCTTTGGCCGGCAAGTGTAGCTTATATTTAGCCACACAATTCTTTAGTTATTTATAATAATCAAATTAACTTTCAGGCAAGCTACGGCGATATTTGCTTCTTTTGTTTTAATATTT
Source organism: Copidosoma floridanum (assembly GCF_036245765.1). NCBI lineage: Eukaryota > Metazoa > Arthropoda > Insecta > Hymenoptera > Encyrtidae > Copidosoma > Copidosoma floridanum. Next base: position 4,901,031 of record NW_028321912.1, on the reverse strand, counting down.
TTTTTCCCCATTAATTACTGTCATTATAATTATTATTATTTTTTTTATTATGTTATTATTATTATTTTTATCATTATTGTTAATATTTTTATTATTATTATTATTATTACTATATTTATTTTTCTTTTCTTCATCCGAAGTTGTCAAGAATGCCTTAACCCAAATAAGAAGAAGGCACGAATACCTTTCCTGTGTGGGACTCACAGTCCACCTAGTAGTGCTTTCACTATGATGTTCTTAGCAATACAGACCGAATACCCACTAAATTGGCAAGACCTATCTCCTAGGAAACCCGGCTCCGAATTCACTTTCGCATTAAAACTTTAAGCCGGAGCCACGGAGTATTGACCACTGACGTGGCCTTCTATTTGAGTATCGTTGCTGTCAGGATGTTATTTCATCTGGTCGTCTGCTATTTTGCGGGTACACTGATCCTCGTTGCATCACCTTGGGTCAGTCAGATCGCTTGGATCTGTAATGGTCGTCCCATTTTTGTCCTCTCAAACACTACCTGTGCCTTATAGGCACCTTGCTCTTGGCCTCTTTTAGCGCCTTCCCGAATACTGGCCAGCTATCGCTACCTGCTCCGTGTTTGGCATCTTCTATTCCACAAGGAAAACATCAAGCCTCCTTCTTGTGATCGTTTTTGCGGTAATGGCAACTGCCACATCGGAAACATAGCTTTGACCGTTCTTCCTTATTGCGGTTTCGAGTTCTAAATGTATCCGTGCCGCAGACCCCACTGGCATCTAAGGACTTCAATTCGTCTCCTTTGTTAGCAGCTTATAATGTATATTGATAACTTCTTGTTTTTTCTATAGTTCTGAGATCGGTCTTCCCAGTGTTGACCTTAGCTACTTTCTGCCCTCTTTTATTGGCTTGTAGCAGCGTCACTGCTATCTTCCAGGTATTCTCCTCAATGAAAGTTCGACGTCAACCTTCTCGCTTATAAAATTCAGATCCTGGATTTCGAGCGTTACCGTGTTCTCACCTTCTTTAGCAGATCTTAGCCTGTCCACGATATGAGCTTTACTGCTAACAAGGGCCCCACTGTCCTTTTTTCCTTGAACTTTGAGAAAAAGATATGTAGTCATAGTAACTTGTTTGACTGTGATCTCAGCCTCTTTCAACTCTAAATCAGTTCTCATCTTCTTTAGAACCTCAGCAAAGCTCTGCCCTTCCGCGACCTTAACAAGAATTTTTCCTCTTTTTTTGGCACTATCTTATTTGCCGCTGTCAATACCATTAATTCTTATCTTAGAGATAAGCTCTTGATTTTCTTAAGTATTTTTTTCTTTTTCAAAAAGATGGTCTCCTTTAGAGCTTCTAAACTCCTGTCCCGCTTGTCTGTTATGACGCTTTTCACGCATCTAGATTAAATGGAGCCTGCGATTCTCTCCCTTTTTTCTGATCTGTACGTCTTTCCCATCAGATTATTATTAGATTATTCTAGCAGATTTTCCATCTTTTTACTTGTCTCTTTATGGCTATCCTTCAACTTCAGTGGGTACAACGCAACTTCCATACCTTCTTTTATCGGCATCGCTGTTTTTGTGTACGTAGACGCCACTTGCTCCACTTTCAGTGCTGAGCAGCCTGTCTCGTCCATGGCTGAGCAATAATGTAAAATCTTTCTGTGAGCGTTCTGAAGTGAAACATTTTTAAGCGTGCCATCTATGGAAAGTTAACACGTGAAACAATCGAGCGAACGATCGAATGCTGGTGTGTACATATCTATATATATTATCTACGTATCAGCCAGCGCTGACAGCACCACTGAGGTCTGTTTCCCTTCCTTTCATTCATTTCCTTTCACACGCAATAAAGGAGCACCACAGTTACTCTATCTATATCTTAGTAATACATAAAGCAAAATTGCTAAAACCGTTATAAACGCTAACCACGAAGACTTATCAATCGATCTTGCTGAAATTTAGCATATTGATTCTTGACGCTTCCTAGATGGTTGTAGTTTAGTCTTTATCTTGAAAAAACTAATAACAATACCAATAAATAAGCTCAAAGTGTTGAAAGAATACACTAGCTTTTGACTTTAGTCCAGTAGGATCCGATAGATAGCGTGGAAGTGAAATTGAAGCTACCTGCAATATAGTTTTTTTTTTTTTTTTTTTTTTATACTATAGTGCTTTACGTCCGGCTCCTATAAAGAGCACTACACAGGGCATTTAGCACTTTGGAGACGGAAGGGAAGAGGGATTGGAGGCCTCCCATTACTGGCAGGGGGGTAGGGGGAAACATCTAGACTGATTCTCCAATTCTATAAATTCTTTAAAAACAGCAAAAAAATTAAAAGACTCTTTTTTTACTGTATGAACTCACTACTGCACTCGAACCTTGCTCTACACTCCAATCACAATTATTCTATTTACTGTTCCAATTTTTTTACAAATTACACGTCTATTCCCTTACACACTGAATTAGGCCTATCCCTAAAAAACTCATCATCTCCACAGCAGTCTATACTGGATTATATTCATGCAAGCAACGGCATTTCTATCTTCACCGATGGCAGCAAGGCCAAAAATGCCCCTTGCGTTGGAGCTGCTTGCTTTTGCCCTTCAACTAATTTCCAATCTTCATTAAGGCTCGACAAGCTAACATCTGTCTTTACAGCAGAATGTACTGCCATAAATGAAGCTTTAAACTACATCCTAAAAAACAGTGGCAAAAATTTCCTTATCTTTAGTGATTCTCTTAGCGTACTCCTAAGTTTAAACTCCGTCCAAACAAACGTAACTGCCAATCACATGATCCTTGAGATTAATGACAAATTCTTACGCTACATAAGTGATAACCCTCTCAACGTTATCAAGTATATATGGATCCCTTCTTATATAGGCATTCAAGGAAATAAATACGCATACACTCTGGCTAAATCAGCAACCTCAGCCATCCTACCTACTGAACCTCAAATTAACTTCACCGATCTTACCAGTAAATTCAGACTGGACTCATTCGCAAACTCTGCTGCTAAAAACAAATCAGATAGACTTTTTAAAGAAAAGACTTACTTCAATCTATATAGTACTGACAACAAACACCCATGGTTTCACAAAAAAGATCTCCCTCGCTTGGTCATAGTCACTGTAAACAGAATGCGCTCTAACCACCATAGTCTTGCAGAGTCTCTTTTCCGCAAAAATATTGTAAATGATCCTAGATGCAAATGCGGTTTTTCAGAAGAAAATCTTAACCATGTTTTATGGAACTGCGATTTGTACAACACGCACAGAAGTAAATTATTTAAAGATCTCCAGAAAATAAATTTGTACCCCCCTTATAATATCGAAAGCTTAATTGCGACTCCAAATGTCACCGCCTGCTTGTCAGTCTGTGACTTTTTAAAAAAATGTAAGTTTTTTATGTGATCATTGAATCTCTATGTATATTAAGATGCTGTACTTCTCAATTTTAAATATATGTAAACATTTCTCATGTATTTCATAATTTTAATAAAGTAAGTGTAAATACCTCTTATGAGGCCACTACACTATAATATAAAAAAAAACAATATAGATGTATAGGTATCTACCGTATCTTTAAAATGCCATCACTCACCGCATCACTGCATGTGCGCCCCGTTAGCATACACGTAGGTATATATGTATACATAGGTGTACCTATGTACAATACAGTGAATAGTATTCTCGACGTGGGACGCTGAAATCGGGTAGAGCGAGATTTAAAAATAGAAACCCTCATAAATAGAATATAAACGTGATAATTCAGTAATCCCATAATCTGATCAATTGGAATATTAATATTCACGCTGATAATTAATTGATTAATCAATTATTAATAAATATTTCGTTTAATTTTCATACACAATAAGTTAAAAGACATTTTTATTTCATTGTGAACATTAATTTGCTCTAAGTTTTTATAATGCAGTGAGTAAGAATTATTTTATCTAACGTCCTTGTGGCTTAACAATATTTCTCCACTAAAAAAAGTTAAATTGCTTGTTCTACTGATACACACGGCAAAAAGAGAATGCACTAAAAATTAAGTATACTTTAAAAAACTAACTATTAAAAATATAAATATACAGGTAAGTATAATTATATTTCATATTAACTATAGAAGTTATCAATGTTATAGTTTGCAGTAATACTTCGTAAAATTAACTAATTTATTATTATTATTTGTTCTTATTATTATTTAGCTGCGCATACAAGTGTGACATCTTCAATTTGTGTAACTATTCGATTAAGATACTACTGGTAAGGCAACAAGAAAAGATTTGAAACATAATACATCTTTAATCATATTCGAGATGATATTTGATCTTGCGATTTTCTTATTCTTGTAGTGTTGACGTGTCAAATATTAATCGATCATTCTTTCCGGTGGTTGAAATTGACCATCTTTGACTGTTTCACGAACTGTAAATATAGGGCGAAGAGATGACGGATCGTTCGCCCTCTCTCTCGCACCCGTGCATTCAAATAGATTGTGTTTAGATTGATATTGCTGTTGTGTCTAAACGCAGCCTAGGCTGCCGATATTGCTGCTTCACGTTATATCCATTGCCAAAAACCATACCTTTTTTTAGAGTCAATAGTATAAAATTGACGATCTGCCTGCCGATGTAGCGGTATGTATGTGTATACTGGCACTAGTAGTATTGACTGGTCTTCAGTCTCGACGGTAACAGAGTTACTAATATTCGATATAAAGTTGATATGTGTGCATACATTTTTTTTTTCAAATATAAGTGTGCTGACTTCAAAGATGGTAGCATTAAATTGCTTTTATTTGAGGGAAATAAAGGTATGTTTCATGAGACAGGTTGTGCGGGGTCCAGAGGCGGCAGCCCCTAGTAGGGGTCCAGAGGGCAAAGCACCCGGTTGGGGGGGTACGGGGGGGGCGAAGCCCCCCCGACTACAAAACAAATTGTTCGTTGTTAAAAAAAAGAATCCATTTTCATTCTTTAAAAATTGTATGTAAATATGATTTTATCCAAATTTTACAAATTAATTTCGAAAACTTATAAAATTTTGCCCCCCGACTACAAAACATAAATTGTTCGTTCTTAAAAAAAAAAAGTCCATTTTCATTCTTCAAAAATTGTATGTAAATATGATTTTATCCAAATTTTACAATTTAATTTCGAAAACTTTTAAAATTTTCCCCCCCGACTACAAAATATAAATTGTTCGTTCTTAAAAAAAAAAAATCCATTTTCATTATTCAAAAATTGTATATAAACATAATTTCATCCAAATTTAATAATTTAATTTCGAAAACTTATAGAATTTCGCCCCCCGACTACAAAACATAAATTGTTCGTTCTTAAAAAAAAAATACATTTTCATTCTTCAAAAATTGTATATAAATATAATTTCATCCAAATTTTACAATTTAATTTCCAATTTAATTTTGAAAACTTATAAAATTTTGCCCCACGACTACACAACATAAACTGTTCGTTCTTAAAAAAAAAATCCATTTTTAGTCTTCAAAAATTGTATATAAATATGATTTCATTCAAATTTGATAATTTAATTTTAAAAACTCATTATAGAATTAAAATAATTTAAAATTATACTATTTCACATTATTATATAACTTTGAAAAACTGATACTTATATGTTTTGCACACTATTTTCATGTGCAGTGTGGAAAATTCGAATTTTGGCACTTCAAATAATGTGAAAAAAGACCATTTTACGTACACTAGTACAGAGAAAGTATGAATTATGGTGTACAAAGAATTGTGATTACCTTGCGCCCGACGGGCAGAAAAGTACTTTGCGCCCTAGGGCAAAAAAGTACTTTTTCGCCCTAGGGCATAAAAATTCCACTTTGGGCCCATGACGCATGCACGAAAAGTACTTTGGGCCCTCACTTTGCGCCCGATAGGGAGAAATGGTAGTCTTCCTACGAGTTTGAAAAGTCTCTGTTTGTGAACCGAGAGGTTTGCGGCCCAAGCCGAAGGTGAGAGACGTAACGAGGTTCGTAAAGGAGACTTTTCGAACGAGTTCCGGAAAACTGCTTTTTCGCCCGAGGAAGTACCAGCCTCCCAAAACCACCCGAAGGTAAAAAAAATATTTTATGTAGGCTGACTGCATGAACAATTGTCTGTTCATCATAAAAGTAACGAACTGATTATATAGAAATAGATACTTATTAATACATTAGAAAGCTGCTCGGCTAAAATATACTGATTTCTAAGTTTTCTAAAAAACCATTTATTTAAAAGTTATTTTAATAAATAAGTTACTTTTTAATTTAATTTATAAATAAATCAAATGAATTAATATACATTAAATAAAAATTTACATAAAAATAAGTTACGAACTACGCCACAAAATTAAGTAATCGAATTTCTTATGTCAGGGCCACTCACAGCAAAGTGGTTAAGGGCCTCGTCTAGCAAGCACAAGGTTGGAGGTTGGAATCTATTTGGAAACTGGTTTTTTTAAATTTATTTATTTTTTGTTTAGAATTAGTTAAAAAAAAATGAAATAAAATCCATAAAATTCTAAATGAGTGGGGTGGCAATGTGATGTGGCGTCATGTGGTGTAGAGAAAACCAAAAGTACGTCACGAGGGACGAGTTTCCGTCACTTTTTCTCAAGGTCAAAAATGGGAATCGTTGATTTACCCTTAAACATAACACGCCTATAGAAATATAACTAAAAATTAGTCTGCATTTTTATAACTATCTAGTATTATATACTATTTAATCTGTTTGTATTCTTAAATTCAATTGTCTTTTATAGAGTAAATTCAATACTTCACGAAACTAAGATCTTTAAGTATTTGTTATAGTATCTAAAATTAATAATATTGTTGAAACAATTATTAGTTTAAAAAGACGATTTGAATAATAGATAGCAAGAAAATTTATTTTTCTTACTTTTGACATGATACAAAATGCAGAAACGTTACTACGTTTGGTTATATATTAAACTTAAATAACAAAATAGAGAAACATTCGATGAGTGCAAATCAAATGAAATAACAAAACGATTGAAGCACGCAAAGCGTGTCTAACTTAACCAGTTACGCTTAAAACGCATCGTTTCTTCGTTCCTTAATTTGCAATAAATTTTGCAATTCTTATGAAGCAGTCTCAATAATTTTCAAAATAATACGCATAAAGACGCTAAACAAATAGCCGAAACCAAGATGTACATAAATTTATAACTGTCCAATTATGGAATTCACGGTAGTAAAAATTAATCGAGTTGCTACACACCATTGGACTCCCATTCCACGATATAATAAAATGCGTGTTACAATATCGTACAAAACAGTACATGAATACTGTGTAGTGTTCACAAAAAAATAACAGTTATTATTCAAAGAAGTTTTTGGAATTAGGCAATAAGCGAATACGGTATCTTTAATTTTCAACGTTTTCTCTAAAAAAATAACTATATCTACAATAGTTAAAGATATAGATAACTAATGATTTTCTTACCTACTACTGTGGTAAACAAGCATTGCAACATCATAAGAGAATGTGTAAATTTTTCTTTTATCATTTTTACTAATATGTTTTTTTTTTCATTTCTGGACAAAGTGTAACAAAGAGAAATATGATAAATTTAATCTTATGTTGCCTACCGTGTAGTTAAAATTTATTGTATCAAGCTTGTTAAATCAAGTATCGTAGATTATTGAAGTTTTGTTTGTTTTACCAAATATTTTAGGATTTGTGCAATCTGTATTGTGAAACTAATAATAAGTTTAAAAAAGGTTTTATTGCAACATAGTTCAAAAGGTAGTGCCAGAGTTTAAGAAATTAGCTATCGACAAGATTTTTTTGTATTTCGCTATATTAAACAAAAATGTTGTTAAAAAAGAATCTGAAATAGCACATGAATAATCTGTCATAGAGAAGCACCAATATTTGTAACATAGATATTGAAAAATACAAGGCTTAAGATATTAGAAATGTAAGCGTTTAACTTGATAAAATGACAAATTCAACTGAAGCCATAAAATATTAAACATCTGCTTGTCTGGATATGACCAAAAAAGATTAGTTATTAATAGAAATACGTTTTTACTGCCTTTTACAGGGTAGTACATGGGTTGGCGCTGAATTAACAAAGATTAAAAGCTTTTTACGAAACTAAAAAAAGGTCATAAGAGTTTTTGCTCTCAACTTCAAATACTTATGACAAATCCTTAGTTAATCTTATTTTGATATTTTGATTTTATACTAACCCAAAAGTCATTGGCTCCGTATTATACACTTTAGTTATTTTATACCTTAACTATAGTTGTAACAGGCATGTCTGAATGAATTTTTTATACTTTTGCTTTTAATATGGTTGCAGAAAATTGATTAAACGTGGCTACAATGGACTTAGTAGAAGAAAAAATCTTTGTACTTCGATGCCTGCTTTGTTGAACATGGAGAAAACCAGAAAGGATGTATGAAAGGCATTATCGATATAGTCCAGAAACAAAGTCATGATATCTCTTAAACTATGAATTTTTTTTCAATTATGCTTGTTTTTTTTTAATATCTCCTTTTTGTTGTAAGGTTTTGTAATAAAAACATTATAAATTTTTCATATGCAAAATTATAAAAAAATTGGCTATATTATAGTATATTATTTGTTTTTAATTTATGAATTACTAACATTTAAAATACTCATTAATACAATACAAAAGAAACCTAAAATAAACTTTGTTTGACCTTACGTCTCTTACGTTTTGAGATCACATAGTCGTACATACAAAAAATATAGGCCGCAAAGTAATGTTTGACTTGAAAACTAAGATTTATTTTGCGCAGGATGAATTTTTTAACAAGAACAAATCAAAGTTAATTAAATTTCAATATCTCGGGTTACGTAAAGTATATCTGTATAAACGAATATTTACAAAGAAAATGTGGGTACTTTTATTTTTAAACCAGTCATTAATTCAACTCGTAATAAAGAAGAAATTATTGTTGGTCAAGATGTCGACCTACTTGTGCTCGTACCTCAGTTTTTTAAAAGAATAGCAAATTTTGACTGAATAAAGATGTAAGTTGGCAACTAATGGCTTAAGACCCATGTATTAAAGTATGTATACTAGACAAAATTGTTTTTTTTCAAACTGGTTGTGCAGTTGTACTTATTTAGAATAAACGTAACTGATTAAACTAATAATTTACAACTAATATTACAACTGTACATTATTTAGAGTTAATAAAACAGTTCGTACAGTTAAAACAAGTTTTTTAATTTTTGAAATAGTAACTTACTATTCTGGTGTATGTCCTGGAAACAAAAACAGAAAGCACGAAGAACATAAAACTTAACACCACTTGAAAAATTAAATTCTTGTAAATACGAAATTCTATTGAGGTTCTCAATGTAACGTGACAAAAGCAACTGATACTTCAATAGACGAGGTGATTTCTATAACTTTCAACGACGAAAATAGGAATGTTAATTGCATACTAATTGACTTGAGGACGTCTATGTAGTAAGGCAGTTTCGAAATCATTTTTGTTGATAACGTTGGCCAGAAAAGTCATTATGGTTTTTGGTATAAGAAAAAAAAGTAATATGTAGCATTGGTGCTGTAGTTCATTTAAATTTATCTTTTATAATAAGACAACGTTCAAATTCGTAAGAAAAAGAATTTTCAATTTTACTTATTAACCTTTAAAAAAACCTGTTTTTTACATATAGTTGAATAATCACCTGAATATAGAGAAAAAATGAAACTAATATTTTCTATAAAAATGCAATGGAATTCCTTATCTAGTATACGTATACCTGTGAACGTACTTAACTGTTGATTGAAAATATGCATGATTAGAGACAAACGAAGGGTATAACAAATACTGTTTTAAACATTACATTGCTTTTGTAAGAAAAAGTAACAAAAATATGTAAAAGAAAATTAGAGACATTAAACTTAAAAAATCAGTCTCTAAACGAGTTTAAGCACAATACGTGAGTAAGCCTATACCAACGTTGAATTAAGTATTTGATAAAGTATGAAACTATATCCCTAGGTAAAAGAAAACTAAATCTTAGTACAACTCTTCAAAAAATGTCGGAAGATGAAGCTTGTAACAAATCAGAAACTAGGTCTTACTACAAGTCTTTAGCCATGTACTGGTGAAAAACCATTGTGTCAATTGAAACAAATGATGTTTCTCTACCATACTCAATTAACTCACATTGGAAATGTTGTACATCAATATCGTGAGGTTTTCACCCATACACAATACAAATTTTCAATTGTGAAATGGATAACTCTAAACAGATCCACTAAGAATTAAGCAGCATTCTTTAAATTAAAATATATCTGGAAATAAATAATTTTTTTAATGAATTTTTATATAATGAAACCGAATGTGGTAGGCAAATGCAAATCCATATAGATATACAATACTTTTTTAGTTAAATCATAATGTGATATCGAGGTTGGCGAACACTACAACGTGTGTCATATTACTTATTCTCTCCTTAGGGTGAAGACAAGAAAATAAGTTTCTTTACACATGCTAAAGTTTATGAGAATATCATTTAAAGTTTTCAAAAAACTTTATATTATTCTCCACCAACGCATTACAAGCACAGTCGCTGTTGGCTTCTTTTTATACAAGAACAAAAGTTGTCCTATCGTCACAAATTCCGCATAAGATTTTTTTACACTTGAAACCTACTGTTTACCCTTTTACGTGTTTTTCAAATGTTTATTTTAATTCATTGCTTTTAATACTTATTTTACAGTATAATTGAATTCATGTTGCAATATTGTGTAAATCATAGTATACGAATACCACACTGTCTCCGATATAAAAATCAAATCGAAACATTAATATTATTCCGTAAAAAGTTTTTTAAATTCGTTAATACGCACTTGGCATAGTTTTAATTGTGTTCTTTAAGAAAACTAACTTTATCTACAATAGATAAAGATGTAGATAACTAATGAGCTTCGTGGCAACTACTGTAGTAAACAAGCATTTCAACATCATTAGAGAATGAGTAAATTCTTCTTTTATCATATGAAACTAACAAGTTTTAAGAAAAGTCTTACTGTACTGTTGTTTAAAAGATCGTGCTAGAGTTGAAGTAATAAGCTATCCACAAGATTTTTCTGTACTTCACCATATTCAACTGACGTATTATCAAAAGAGAGTCTGCAATAGCACATATCCGTCATGAAAGAACAATAATATTTGTAACAAAGGTGTACAAAATAAAAAGCTTACAATAATAGAAATTTCATCGTTAAACTGCATTATAGGACTAATTGAAAACCAAATTTAAAAGAATTAAAAGTTTTTAAAAAAAAAAAAAAAAGGTGAGAAGGACTACCATAAGCGTTTCGTTCTTTACTTCCAATACTCATGACAAATTGTAAGTCAATATTTTTGATCAAAAAATTTTTTGGTATTTTTTTATACTGATCCAATAATCAGTGTAGATCGACAATGTTGAAATATTGACTTCGTGGTGTACTTTACCCGACTGACATAACAGATACAATTGTAACAGACTCGTCAGAATAGGTTGTATATGCTTTTTGGTTTTAATATGGTTGTAGACCATTAATTTAACGTGCCTACAATGAATAGAGCAAAAAGAAAAAATTTTGCACTCCAATGTCTGCTATGTTAAACTTTTTGAGAACTCGCGAGATTAGGTGAACAAGTACGTCTGCTACCCACGTGACCTCCTGACCTCCTGGACACTATTTATTTATTTCCATCACAAATATCTCGCTAAAATGGTCCTTTATCCACAATTTTTAATACAGCATATTACAGAGGAAGACTTCATCTACAAAACGTATATATTCAGTCAGCTGGGACATTTAATTTAGGTTTATTATAAACGAAAACAAATTGTTTTTCACGCTGCCCCATAGGAACACGTGCTAATAGTTACAACTTTGAGCTCGAATTTCTTAAAATTTTGACCAATTCGAAATATAATTTAGACCACCATTAAATTCAGTAGACTTTTATTTACAAGAAATAATATATCTCTGTTTGGGGACTTTCGTGAAGGAGCCCCCTTAACCTTGGAGATCGACGGAAGTACAACTCTATACCGTTACGCCACTGCGACCACTAAGAAAAAAATTGTATTGGGAGAAGGCAGAAGGATAAGTAGATACGATGCTGAAGGGAGCTCTCTCTCTCTCCCTCTGGTTGGAACTGGCAAGGACGAAAGTCTTACACACGCGACGCGCTCTTCTCTCGTTTTGCATAAATCAAGAAGTTGATACTAGTTCCTTGACTATTTACTTCGTGCGCACCCAAGACCATAGAATCCCACGTAACACTATACTTTTGACACTTTCTAATTTTTCGCCACAACTGATTTAATTTGGCCAAAAAATTTATTTTCAGACACTTGGAATTAATTGTTTAGTATTCCAGAGTGTACAAGAACACTGTCAATTTTTATGCAGCCTCAAATTTTAATTAAATGCAGATACGGTGAAACTCAGCAAAAGATTGTTCACTTATCTATTAATAGTTTTTTTGAGGAATGTTTTTTGGAAATTGCGTTGTCAAACATATAACTGAAAAACTTTTTTCACACAACTTAAGTTGTGTTTGTTAGCTTGTTACGAACGTAAAAGTAAAAACGATTTACGATTTTTAATCTTAACTAATCATTTGTACTATTAGACATTCATTAACTGTTTTCTAAATCTTTCGCGAATTCAAATCAGTCTCTTATTCTCTAGTTGAATATAGATGTAAATTTTTCTCCTAACGTTAATATATTAAAAATTCTAGTAATGTACTAGTGGTGCACATAACAAAGCAAAGACTTTTATTTATAGTCTAAAGTACTCTTAAAACCATAAGTTATGGTGTTAAAAGTGTTATTCTTTGTAGCAGATATATTTATGTAATAAATGTAAAAATTTAAGTTAGGAATGGTAAAAAAGAAAATCATGTCTAAACTTTTACTTAATTCTCTTATATGTATTACCCCTATTTTTCGAATTATTGAAGACATTGATACATAAGAACCTAGATAACGATTCTTCCTTTAAATGACCTCAAAATTATTTTATAATCTAAAATACCTACGATAAAAGAATTAACGATTTTCTCGCTTGAAGCAATTTTTTCTTGGGCTCAAATTTTTTTTCACTCCTTTTTGCAAAGTCTTACCTGTATTTTACCACGTTTTTAATTATGGAACAATGATCTAACGCCCAAGGATGAGACTTTATCCAGGTCTTATTATTTTAGTATAGTAGAATGAGTTTTTCGCCCTAGAATATTCTGACTATCTCGAAAAAAAATAGGTTACCGCAGTAAAAACCAAAAAAAGGTCCTTCCGAAAAATGGCCATAAAAAAGTTGTTAGTCAACGTAGGTACACTTTTCAAACGTCTTTCGCTTTGTCTATATTTACTTTATTACTTCTTAAAACGTCATTTATTTTAACTTGTTAAAATTATCGTAAAATTGATTTTAAAAAATGGCTTTTTGATCTCCAGTCAGTGGAATCGGCGGCTCGAAAAGCCGCCGCTGGAGCTCTCGCTAATATTCTACATACACGTTCTCCTCAAGCACGTTTAAAAAGAAATGTGCTTTTTTTGCAACCAATCTGTAAGATACTTCTAATGAGCGAAAATGAATGGCATTTTAGATACTTGTAATGTAAATATAGACAAGGCGAAAGACGCTTGAAAAATGCACCTATGTTGACTAACAACTTTTTTATGAACATTTTTCGGAAGGACTTCTTTTTGGTTCCGCTGCGGTTCGCAATAAGTTTAAATCCGATTAAGCTGAAATTTAGTTGTGTGTGATAAGAACAATGGAATATGTCTTGTGTTAATATTTCAGCTCTAATTATTGTAAATAATGCGAGTTATTAGATATCGAAAAAATGGCTCAAAACGGCCGTTTTTTGCGATTTATGAAAAAACAGCTAAACCAATCTGAACACAACACGACTCATTTTGTTCGTCTTGAAATTACATATCTTTTTCACGCTTTTTACACTTTTTTTATGTACGATTCGTCGGTTTTTTCTTCTAGACGCGAAAAATATGTTTTGACCGTTTTTGCCAAAAATGTCTATTAGATGAACATTAAATGAAAATATTTCTGTTTTTAGTCATTGAAAATTTATTTTGTTTGTTAGTAAATAATTAATTTGGTGGTATGACTGATTCGATGACGCATTTTCCCTTATTAGCTTTCAGGAACTCTTTGTGAAAAAGAAGAAGAAACAATGCTATATTCTTAATTCTTTCTCGTATAAAATGAGAAAAATAAATCACTTACACCACAAGTCAGTACCTTTTTGGGATGTCTGAAGTGTTTCTTACAATGTTGGGCTGCTTCAGACAGACAGTTTCCTACCGGACCCATGATAGGCTTTAATATTTTTTTCACAATTTCAACTGCCTGTGAATTACAAATAAATTTAGAATTATTAAAATTTATCAAAATTTGTACAAAATAGAATATTTTACTTAGTAACCATTGTGTACAATTATATATCATACTCCAGGAGTTGCAGGACACGCGTTGTTGGCTGACGTTACAACGTGTGACAGCAAAGTGAAAAAGTATGTAAATTCTGCATGCACATGAATTTCGAGTTTATATTTTTGTATAAAAAATTGAAGCATAATGATGTATTACATAATTGTTATAATGATTTTTTAAAAACTGCTCTATTTTGATGAAAAACGAAGACATTGACAAGCTTAACGTCCAAATAATTTGAATAATTTGTTTGAGTACTCTGGGGGATAAAGCCACTGCAATTTTACAGAAATATCTTACCATTCTAAAATAATATTTAAAAAATTACCTACTGCTTAAGTTTTATACATTTAATTAAGTGTAGAAAATTTAGTTTAAAATTAAAAAAAAAATGTATATGTAAGTTTTAGTACTCTTAATTATACAGAGTCATAAAACCATTTAAAAATAATATATACAAAATTACGTAGGGGAAGGTGGCCTGAAGCAGGTAGGCGCTTGTGTGCCAGCTCATAAAACGCAAAGGACAAAGTGTGTATATGTTGAGGTTACCCCAGTACCTTTGAATTTCGTTCAGTCCCAAATGAGACGTCACACAGTGACATAGCGTAATTACACGCAGTTTTTGAAAATTTAATAATTTGATAAAAAAAATTAGAGGTATGTATTTTATGATCGGTCAAAACGAATAAACTTATTCTGCTCGAACAAAGTGGGTAAAGTAAGCTGGGTTGTTTAACAGCTATCCGATTTGTACTAATATCATTTCTTACTTATTCCTTTTTAATTTATTTTAGATGTTGACTTGATATAAGAGAAAAACAGAGCGATTTATTTCACAAATGAGACATTTTTTCTTTTAATATTTTAAAAATATTGTTTACTATTTTCAAGTTTTCGAGTTACCGATTCTATAATCATTTAGATCTAAATGTCACTATATTTTGGAAGCAAAGTATTTAAAACTTTTGATAACCGATGAAGTTAGACTAGAATTATCATTTAAATGACTAAATTAAGCATGTTCTCCTTCATTCTAGTGCTTACCAGCACACAGAGAAATTGTGTACCATAGCAGTTTAAAATCCTACTGCACTGCTATTCGCTTTTAGTCTTTAAATATGTTTATTAGCATTCCTAATATATACATATCGCTACTGCTACTCACTATGCGCCTATGTCAGGTGGCACCGCCGAGTGAGAAAAATTGTCCCTTGCTGAGATCTCCACAATGCACGGTGCCTTACGGGAAATTTTTTTAATCAATAAAAAAAAGATTATTGAAAGTGAATTGACCAAATGAATTAGTGATTTGAGTGTATATTATGCTGATGTACAGTAAGAAATTTTGTGGTGTTATCACGTATCCTAGAGATTGTAAAAAATGAAAACATGAATTTCAACTGTGTCAATACAACAGGGAGAATCACGTCAACTGTCCCAGCGCCGCGGTGGACGGCCCGCGCGGGCTTCAAACACGAAGTTTTCAACTCGTTGTTTCGATGTCAAAACTTTGATAAAAAAATCATCTAAAAACATATTCTCACGTATTTTTTCCTCAGCTTTCCAGTGGTGGCATTAGTTTTTCGAAAATTTGCTCCCATAACCTCGAAAAATGCACTTGTTTAAAAAACACGTTTTATCTCCATGATCTTCAACTTTTGGAATTTTTTTCATAGTCTAGATCGAAAGATGAGACATTTTTACGTAGATATCGACAATAAAAAAAGAGGGGTTTTTCGTTTTTATAACGTATTTAAACGACAAACGAGACGATGCGAGCCACGGCGGCCGGGCCATGCGTACAGCTCAGACCTCCTCACTGTATCTTAGCCGGAAGTAGTGGCACGCATAACGTTTGCGTATGCGTGCATCACGAAAACGTAAAACTAATGCTAGATGCACTAAATTTAGAAGAATTAAAGAAAATCTGTCATTGTTGTCGAAAAACAGCTTCAAAATGGACATTTAGATTTGAGATGGAAGAAGAAATTGAAGGATTTAAGGCACAAGATGAGCGGCACTGTAAGTTCATTAAAGTATTGGTGAAAAGAAATATCGTTGCTGAGAGTATTAATTATGTTCATTTTAATTATACCTTGATATCTGTTAATAGTTAATGGATCGATTCGAAAAATGACCGATGAAGATATTGCTGCAGTTGTTGAGGAAATGACTTTACACCCTTTTGAGCCCTTGAAGCACCTAACAGAAACCTTGGATCTGGACGTCACTTACCAGACTTTAAGAGCCAATGTTTCGGATAGGACAGAACTGAAATGCTTCAAGGCTGCAAAAAAAACAGGTTTGTCAGAAAGGCATAAGGCAGCTAGATTGGAATTTGCAAATAATTATCACCATCTTACTATAGAACAATGGATGAACACCGTCTTCGTTGATGAGAAGGTTTTTTCAACAGATAAGGATGGACAATATACTGTCTGGAGATCTCCAAGTGCCCGCTACTTACCTGAGTACGTAATTCCAATTTACCACAGCGGTCGAGTAAACGAAGCGTATTGGGGATGGTGCACTGGTCATAGTGCTGGTGATATCGTCGAGGTTGGCTGGCGTATGAATGCCGCACGATACGTCCAGATCTTGGAACATTTTCTTGTGGGATCGGTAGCACCACTTTTTCCAAACGAGGAAGTTATACGAGTTGTTGAAGATAACAGCGCAGTTCATACAGCAAGGATTGTTCAAGAATAGTATAATGCTCATCCACGTTTTCAACGGTTACCTTGGCCGGCGCGCTCGCCAGACTTGAATATTATTGAAAACGTATGGTCTGAAATGGTCAGAGATTGGCACCCTGGTATGATACAAAATTCTGACACCCTACATGAAACAGTTACTCGAGAATGGGATGATCTTATGGCTAAACCCCAGTACTTTGAAAAATTGGCACACTCTATGCCAGCTCGCTTAGAGAAATTAATTAAAGCTGATGGTGGTTATATTAATTATTAAAAATATTTTAGTACCCATATGCTTAAATCGTTTCTGTTTTTTCACCTTTCACTTTAATTTTCCATTTTTTTCCAACCAAATTATGTTTAAAAATTGCTTGTCTTTGTGCATCAGTTACCACTATGTATTTAAAAAATAAATGCTGTAATTATTATTCATCAGCCTGTTTATTTTAGTTACTCAAGTTCCTTCGACAAAAAAATAACAAACATAAATAAAAACGTATTATTTAATATTTTCATAGTTATTTGCTTATAATATCGAAGGAAACTTTGAAATCAGTGTCAGCATACAATATTATAAGTCCTGCTTACAATTTGACAAATTTATTTGGAATTTTTTGTTAGTTGAAAGTATCACTTGAATTTATTTGCACACATTTCTGGCAGCACTAAAACCTTGCGCACAACAGTAGGACGTATCGTGTTCATGCGAGCTACACGAGTTACGTATCACAAAGTTAAAATCTGGAATAAAATACAAATACATATAAAACCAATAAGAATCAAGTCACTTGACCCAAATTTATGTGAAAAAAGGAATTAATTGTATGACTTATTTTATGAATTCTGTTTCCTGATGGTGGGCCAGACGCTGACATCCCTTCTATGGCAGTTGTCTCTCAACAGCAGTGGATGCGGGTAGTTGGGTTGATGGCATAGCTGGTTGTAGCGTAGGTGGTGAGGGTGGCGGTGGAGCCTTTGGTGGTGGCATGGAGGATTTACCCTCACCCCGAGTAACAATGTCCATGTTATGCTTGCCAGGTATTATCGTTGGTGGGATGACACCAGTTTTCCTTTTAAGGCCTTGGGTAGAGGATACAGATTGTGCCGGCTGGCTGGCTACGCTAGCCCATGTTATCTTGCGGGGATCTTTAGGCTCAATTTCCGGTAAAAAAGCCGAAACGGCAGCGGGTTGGTTGTTATTGCGATGAAGTGGGCTGAGGCTGCTCCTGTCTCTGCACCTACATAGTAGTGGAGTTATACAATATTTTGTCGTACGCGGTTATTTATATTTTGTTATAAGCAAATTTTTCTAATTACTGCAGCAAATCATCATAACACATTATTTTTTACTAATGGATAACCTCCAATACTATAAATATAACTATCTCTGCTACGGTGCTGGTAGTGGTCCTCGTAGCTGGCTTTTCTTGGCGTTCCCCAGGCACTTAAATCTCCATTTTACAATACAACTGGTTGTGATAAGGCTGACCAAAGTTTCCAAAGCCTTCTCAAGTGTTGGAAAAAAGACCCTTCATGCCGTTCATAAGCATTTGTCCACTGTATCCAGGCAAGAAAATCACATGTTAATACGAGCTGATTTCACCAGCTGTATTTGAATTTTATGTTTAATAGCTAGCTTGTTATTGGCAATAGCTTCTTCTTCAAGTTCTTTGTTGGACGCACAGAATCAAAGTCCCCTACGAAGCTTCTGAATACCAATGCAGGCTCGTGATTCACCTAAGACATGTCACCCTGTAACACATCAAATATATACACACAAAGCATCTAATCACTTACTTACTTTCCATGCACTTTATTAAGGTAAATCAATTATTGACAGCTACTTATCTGAAAAGCCAACGTTGAGAGATGTCTAGAGAATTATGACTAAAGAGGCTTTTGCATTACACAATCACCAGGACGATTTTACAGAAAGGTGTGGAATACATTTTCTTTATGAGGTTATTAGGTACCAATACTTTTTGATTGAAAGCTGAGACGTAAGAAGCAAGTTAAACAGCTGTTACCTACTCCAAAACAAAGCAATTCTCCAATATTGTTGAAATCACGCTTGTGACTGATGAACTGTCACTATGCTGTATTGATAGTGCTAGCAGAAGACTAGTTTAAAAATGTAAACACTCTCGCGCGTTTCATGGCTCTGCTTTCTCTCTCTCTCTCTCTCTTTTACTCTTTTATGGCAGAAGTCTGGCTGCCATTTAGAGCTAACGCCATCTCTGATCACCCAAGAAAAAGTAATGTGCGATGTTGCCATTCAGGGCATATACCTGGAAAGAATCATTTATACTTGGGTGTACAGCTAATAAACTGATGTAAATGAATTAGAAAATTATTCGATAAACAGCTACAGTTGCTAACTAATTTTTTACGTTACTAAAAAATTTTAATAAATAAATATTTCAAAAATTGATAATATTCATTGCCGAAAAGTTTCTTGTTATATAAAGTGTATCTCCAATAGAAAATATCTTTATGCCTACGATGCATTGCTTTGAAATCTTGTAATGTATTTGTTTCTTTGCGACCTGTCCTACGGCGATTGGCTTCTGTTTTGTTTGTTTTAGGAAATACAAATAAAAAGAGGGGAAGTTAGGAAGGGGTTGACTATGTCAATGGGCGTTCCTTTTCTCCCTCTTCATGGCCAGAAAATTTTGGTAGTGGAAAAGGGAGTTCCAAGCCCTTCAAGGCACAGCTCCAACACGTCACTGTCTCGCAGTGCGTCAACTAGACAACATCTCAACCTTAAGTGATCACTGTGTACTACGTTTCCGATACAGTTTGTCAAAGAAGTTTAGTACTCGAATATAGATATTCGTTTGTAAAAATGTCCTGTGAAACTCGAGAAGTCACAACTTCCAGCATCCAACAAGCCGTAATAGACAAACGAGCCTTAGTTCAGAGACGAAAGAATCTACGTGGTGCGTCGGCTATAATTACTGCTAAGGTAACGAATTTGTTTAGTGAAAAATTGCTTCATTTTAAAATATCACAATTATTGCATTTACAAGACTTAATTTTTTTCCTCCAATGTTCGTAGTCTTTTACTTTTTACTCCACAATAGTGGAAGATTTCGCATCTAATACAGGATTAGCATATAAGTATAAGAACTCTTCCCAGACCAATATTAAATCAAATGCAAGTGTCAACAGTACAGTAATTAATTCCACAAAATTATTAAATAAAAGTGTTATTATTCCCGGTGCCTTTTTAACGAACAAAAATTTGGATAATTATGACGTAACGATTGAAATCATGGATTTTCAAGATACATTATACTATCAATTGCCGGGTACCATGGAAATTCCATGGAATGCTTATTTCGAGGTGAAATATTTTAATTGTAAAGTATTCATGACTTAATTTTTTTATTACGTTTTTTCTCTATTATTTAATAGGTTTTCAGCAAACGCATTTGGATTTTCTTGATTATACTTATAGCTATTTCATCAATTTTACTTAGCGTAATTTTAGTATTACATAATGATAGAAGAGGATTCATTTACAAATTATCAGTCAGTTTTTTAAACGTATGGCGTATGTTTGTCCATCAGGAATTTACAGGTAAACTGTTTAAGATGGTTTATTCAAAAATGCAGCAAAGATGTTAAATTTATGTTACTTGTACCATATCGCACAAGATTGTCATTATAAAGAACAATTATTTGGTAAAATTACATTTTACATAGGTTGGGTTGTTTTAATTTAATAATAGAATTGACTAGATTATCACTCTTGAAAAATGAAAATTTTCATACATACTTTTAAAAAATATTTTACCAATAAACACGAATATGAGGCAAATAATAAAATGCTCACCATTAATCCATTCAATTTTATTTTTAATTTTTAGATTACCATTAGATTATATTTTTCTTTTTATTACTATGGCAATCTCCTATGATGCTCTCCATCCATCTCACGATGCTCTCCCTCTTTATAATAATATATCATAATAGTTCTCTAGCAGGGCTTCTGTCTATGATTAGTTTTTAGGCATGACAAATGTATGGGAGTGCCTTATAATTTTGTCAGAGAATAAAAAGAAGCCACTTAAAAATCATGTATTTTCAGTATAAAAAAAATTTTTATTTTAGTACATAGGTGATCTAAGTTGGTCACACGGTATATTGACGTGTCTACCTTTTAAAGTTATTGTGACTATTGATCGTTGGTACATAAGAGCCTAAAAAAGATTTAAGAACGACCGTGCGTTAATCTACGATACCGTCGTTGCCAATTTACAGATTGTTATAAATCTTTCTTTATCTCGAAGTTTACATTTAAGGAAAAATTTGAGCCCAGCTGAGTTAAAAATAAACTAGCAACGGCCAACGAACACGTAGTTGGAAATAGCAAAAAAACGTGTTTTCTCAAACTTGAGAAATTTTTTACTGAATATACGTCTCCATCAATTTTTGTTTAAAATATGCCAAAGAATTGGAATAAATTTTATGATTTCTGAAATTGGAAAATTTTTTCATTTTCTCATGTAATTTGTTAATAACGATCAATAACAGAAAAATAATGACGAACATCATGATTTATCATCTTCAGAAGGTGAAAACACACAATATAAAAAAAATCAGTGGACTCGAATTCCCCCATAATCCTTGATTCTGTCTTAATGACTGTATAGCTATAAAATACTTATCACCTGCAGGTGATCTATAACTTGAAGACAAACACTTTTTTAAAAAAATGAGTGCAAGGAAAGTTAAAAAAAAATAAGAAATTTTCTGAAAAAACCCTCTAAAGAGCAGAAGGAGCTGATTTTTTCACTAACTTGGCGAAACAATTTTCTACAATTTCTGGAAACTTGAGTTTAAAAACTTAAAAACTCATCGATAATTATTCAAGTTTGCAAAATATACGACTTTGATCTTGTTAATCATCGTATACTCTTAAATATAATTTAAGAACCGTATAAATTTATGTATACTTATAAAATAAGATTGCCTGTTTACACCTACATTTATTTTTAATTTACAGATAAACAATTCAATTCCATATCATCCAAGATGGCAAGACTATCGCTATATCTGACAGCATTCATTATTATTTCAATGTACGCAGGCTGTTTTACAAGTTTTGCTACAGTTTTAATACCACACATTCCATTTACAAATGCAAGTGGATTTTTAGAGGATAAAACATATCAATTGATTATTGTAAAAAAACTCTGACCCAATAACGTTTTTCTCGGTAATTTTATGAAATTTTAATGGAATGTATCAATTATATTTTATTTAAAAACTTTATCTAATGATATTTTTTTAGAGCTCAAAGGACAGTGTAAATGACAAACTAGGATTGTTTTTGAAAGATGAGAATAGCCTGCCTGCAACCCGCAAAGATGCTTTACAGCAGGTGATTTAAAATACTCATCTTGCGTTGAAAATTTTAAACATACTAAACAATGCACCATCTTTCATACTAGTATTTAAAAATTATTCTTGACACTTTTGTCAAAAGATAGTTTTTTTGTTTATATTCTACCGTAGACAAAAATTTTTGGCACTCAGAAAAATTGGATGAATGTCATTAACAAATATCTTCAACATTTCACTCGAAAAATAGTAATACAGAGATATTATCAAACGTTATAATATAATTTTTTATTTTTGCAGACGGTTATACAAAAGATTCGTATAAATCTCTGTTTTCGTATCCGCACGTGTGTGTGTAATCAATACAGTTTTACACTCGTACACTTTAAACTAGAGCAAATCTAGAAAATTGCTCAAAGATGTACAAATCAAATAAATTAAAATGAATTACTCTTTAGCGTGTAAATCATTAAAAAAAAATTTTTTAATTGTAGGTATGCAACGAAAAGGTAGTTTTCTATAGTATTGATAAGTTACGAAGTCCAGTAACTTTCAAAAAACCTTGCAAAATCTTAGCTATTCCACTAGGTAATTTTAGAAAAAAAGGTATAGCTTTGAAAAAAGGAGATCCACTTCTTGAATTTTTGAATCATCAGTAAGTATTTTCAAATAAAAAGTTATTGCCAGACAATTTTAACAATATTTTTTTTAGCATTCAGAAGTACAGAGAAAATGGAATCATTTCTCAAAGAAGGAAAGAAAATCGGGTTAAATTCGACATAAAAAAAGAAGTTTCATATACATCATTCGGTCTTACTGAGGTTGCCCCACTATTTGTATTTTTATTAGGTGGATTTGCCCTCAGTCTAATCGTATTGTTATATGAGAAATGTCACAGACGTATTGTACAGTATTTTGTAAGGAAACCATTTAGGAGAATCAAGAAACTTAGAAAACCAAAGAAAACCAACCGTTTGTACAACGATGGGAAGCCATTTTCAATATATTCTCAGTACAGAGAGCCACAGCCACGCCCTTTGTGGCCTTATACCCCATAAGAAGGTTACCGCGATACAGTAAATTACAAAATTGAATTTTAAAATGATATACTTTTAATAATAGTGATCTTATAATCTGTAAGTTAATCATACACGAATAAAATTAAAAAAGTAATAACGAGTAGAAAAGAGTAGTTTTTGTACCATGTGCGCTAAGAAAATATATCTCCCCCAGAAGCCGAGATTTCTGTATATTAGTACCTAACTTGCAAAAGTCGAATTTCTATTTAATTGTGCAAAGACTTAACGCTCATAGTAAAAAAATTACTCTTAAATATAGATTTTGTACTGACCTGTACCAACTACATACATATTTCTACACAACATTTTGTAATAGTTATAAGTTCATAAATTAAAAAAATGTTGGAGCTAGACTCACTGAAATTTTAATTGATAAGTTTAAGCACAATTTATTTCTTTGTCCTTGTTTTTTAAGCGATTCCAGTAGAATTTAGTAGTATTTATTGATTTACAGTTTACTTTACAAGGATAATCTCTCCACACGAACCTATGTGTTTGTCCGGAAATGTTCCTGATTTCATTTTTCGGAGAACTGAAAGTTGGGCCTCTTTAAATTTTAAGTGTTTCATTTGTAATAATCATAGAAGTGCCATTGATATTAAAGAATTTTTAAATGAAGCGAGACATCACGATATCATTCTAAAAAGTTATTCTTAAAATGTAGGGCTATAAACTTGAACTTTAAATGGGACAGCTACATTTAATCATTGTTATGTAATTTGAATTCTAACTGCCAGGTGCCTTACAGACACTTACAGAGGGTCAAGCGCAGTGTGGCAGATGCCGGGAGCTTCTCCTGATTGGCTCTGCCATATTCAAGACCAACATGCACACAATCCTAATCAGCCAATCACTGGCTCGGAATCTCACGTCTGTGAGTTTTATAAGTTCGAGTGACACATCAATATGTATATGTTGTGTGAGTATTATACATAAATATTCAGTTTCTACGAAAAAATCTGAACATTGTGGCTCATCTGTCACTCTGTGTCTTGGCCCTCTGTGAGGTGCTTATAGGTGCCTATAGAAAATTTATTCATAATTCACATAATAAGTTGACTTATAAAGATTAAATCAAAAATGTCAAGATTCAATCATTTTTTAAAATAATTATTGTTTGTATATTTTTCATTCTGCAATACATGATGTGCAGTTAACAATTTTCAAAGCCTTATATTTTTTCATTAAATGTTAATTATAAATTAAATGTTTAATCAAAGTAAGTGTTTATAGTAATTTCAGTGTCACGGAGTAAATGAATATGTAAACTTTTATAAAAGTGTTAAAATGAATATTATAAGAGTTCATTTGTTTGTGTCTTTCTTATTTTGCCTCCATATTTTATGAATTTGCATTTAGCAATTCACCAAGGAAAATAGCGAAAGAGAAGAAAAGTCAGTTACTTCTTTTTTTTAAAAATTCAAAGACAAAAAGTTCTTCCTTATAAGTAATGTTTAGGCGTCGTATAAAATGTTTGCTCATTAAAATTTTCTTTGCCGAGAAATTCTTAGTTGTCTACTGTATACATGTTAATATACTATTTATCGGATTGGAAGAACGTTGTGTTAAAAATAAAAACCGTCAATTTTTTTTTTTTTTAACGATACCATTGTTTTTCTAAATTTTGTTTTGAATTTTTCATTATATTATAATATCTCATATTTGACAACATGGAATCGTATTTAAAATAACACATTAAAAAGGTATTTTTTTGTAAGGTGCTTTGTTTTGAAAATAAAAATTTTTAATTCTTAAAAAAATTAAAATTATAACATTAATAAGCTTAGCTTACATCAACCTAAACAAGATACTTTTTATAGTTTTGTGGTTGTTATTTAAAGAAGTTACAATTCAGAAAAATAAGTCATAACAGACAGCTTTTCTCACTGTCAATTATACGTGACAAGAGACAAAGTGGAGTAACTAAAAAGAAACTGAAATGTTTCTTGAATAGTTAATTTTTTAATTTTCATTAATCATGTTTTTTATGGGTATTCTGGTTATTTATTTACATAAAAAGTTAATTTATTACTAAAGCATACGTATCTCATTGCAAATCTAATTACTATGATAAGTCTAACATATGAATATTTTCTGGTGCTGTTGTTTGGCATAACGTTTTAGCCTTGTGATATAAATTGAAACCTGTGAAACCATTCGTAAGAATAAAATCAGAAGCAAATTTTATAAAAAATTATCCTACGGTACCTCATAGATTATTGATGAATAAAATAGATTAAATAGTTAAATGACATCAGTTATTATTTCTTTTGCCATCATTTTTTTCATCTTTTATTGACTGTAACCATAAATCGACATTTATAATGTCGATCACAGTTTATTTATGAATAGCTGGAGCATATAAATACAAGACATTGTCCGAGTCGAGCCACGCCTAAACCTTATCTGAATCATTCTAATCTGGAATCTTATATGTTGTGGTGATTTCTCGGGAAGCGTTTTCGTCTTCACCTTCTTCAACTTTCTTTATGCCCGTTACTACAATTGATTTACCACTAACCTGAAAATTAAACATATTTTTCTAACCAACATTTTTTTTCTCATTAAATAATCATCATGCATATGAATAAAATATTGTTATGAGACATCCAACAGTTTGAGATTTTTATTTATACCTATTGGCTTGTCGAAATTTCATAATATTTTAAAGACAAAGTAAAGCATAAAACTAGTCAGCACATACTTTTTTAATTTCAACAAAGCATTTAACACAAAAAAGATCTAATACTTAAAAAGTAAAATAAGACAAAGACTTAGACAAAGAACTTCCGTACTTACGTTGACGTTAAGCGTATTCGGAACAAATGTAGTAGAATCTATTTCCTGTAGATGGGTGCCCTGCAAATACGCCCCTTTATTGAATTTTCGAGAAATGTAAAAAAAACAAGATATTCGTCTTTAATTGGTCGTTTCCTCACCTTATAATTATTGGCGGCTGAGATGCGAGGATCGACCTTAGATATCGATTCAATCTCCAATTGCCTCGTCTCTTGGGAAGTGTTGCGAGGAAATGTAATCTCGTGACCCGCTAACGCCGATAAGGGATTGTCAAGATCTGATGGTAAATCTAGACTTGGGTCAGTTTCATATGGATTTGGTTTCTCATCAGACATTTTGATAAAAATTCTATTGTGACGTGGCTTTTTTGATTGACAAAAATAAAGGCACGAATTGCGGTCAAAGTAACTTTATTGTAACCTCTTAAGACAAGTAGGGCGTGTCTTTAACGTCTCTAGCTAATATCCCCGACTTATCAAAGATTAGTATGACTCGGCTAACTTCGTGTAACATCGGTGTATCCACATTTTTTTTTTTTCCTCTTGCTTCAAATCTTTCCGTGCCGATTTTAAAATACAAAACGCAGGGACCAATGTGCATCTGCAAAGAGGTGAATCACCTACAAGAATGCTCGTAGCTAAGGTACTACGACCATGCATGACTCACTTACATGCACGCTGGCCCACGCTGACCGGAAATGCAAAATAAAATATTTTTCTACAACCATCGATAAAAAAGTTTAACTAGGAACAGTTTAACTGAAATATTAAATTCAGATATAATGTTAGATAAACATAAGGTTGAACATTAGGATAGCTTAGAATTAATGCATAGAAATCAGCGAAAATATTATTACACGCCAGAATCATCACAGACAACCAGTACGTACTACACCACTAGCAAACAACTACATTACATATTAACTATAACAAATTTGGTACACAACTTTAGTAACCTTCAAAGAACTATCCGATTTTTACCATTCAAGTTAGCAAACTCATAATTTACAGAGTAACCATTTTTCATCGAATTAATAATTTCATAAACATACTGCAATAGTCTAATTTGTAATCTAGTTGATTGCTAACACCTTTTCCCGAATGTAAAGGAAAAACGGAAAATAACCCTTCCCTTTTTCTTGACTCGGAGAGAGAGTCCGTATGCCTGCCTCCAATAGGGGTAACAGAGTCCTGATTCCCCAGGGTACCACGAGACGACTTCCTCTCCAACTACTAGCAGCAGAAAAACATGTTTACCGAAATTATACCAAAATTCCGCATTATTTTCGTAACATTATAAACATTCAAACTACCGGTAAAACAAATTATGTTAACTCACAACAAGCAAAGCACTAGTATTCTAACAACTGCTATTATTATTATCATTATTATTATTATTATTATTATTATTATTATTATTATTATTATTATTATTGTTACTACTATTATTATAAATGCCACCGCTAATTATAAGTTAGTACGGCCGCAGCCACCGTTTTGGCGCTTAAGTAGTAGTATTAACTAACAACTCACCAATCGTTTGTTCACCTTAGCATCAACCGAATTGTTAAGCGATTTTCACCGCTCTTTTTGCAATGAACTTAGCTGAACGAACAACCAATGTGTAGCATTAGTAAATATTAAAAATACCTGGTCGTAATGTTGAGATTAAAATATATTGAAATTCTGTCAAATTTTGATGTAAAAGAGAAAGGAAGGGCATGAGTAAGTGAATCACCTTCCCTTCTCTTGACGCACAGAGGAGAACAAGCCGGATGTGGGATGTGCCAATTTCTGAGTGGCTAAACTAGAGCATTTCTAGCCAATTAAATTTTCGGCTATTGTCTTTTCTTCAAAATTTTCCCCCGGCAAGCTTTCCTGCGTTTTTCGAGCCAGCGCGTGACCGAGGTCCGCTTCTCGCAATAAAAAGGCCCGTAGGCCCAGAGGAAAATCAGTTTGCAGTTCGTAGTTCAGAGTTTGACTCGACTCGACTCGGCTCGAAGATAGCCCTTCAAAGTGGACTGAGTAGTAAGAGTCCGCCTCTGCTACAACCCAGTCTACTGCGAAGCGAGGTAAACCACTTCAATTCGGCACGCGAAATCCGACGATACCCTTCGAAGTAGACTGAGTAGTGAGAGCCCGACTCTGCTACAACCCAGTCTTCTGCGAAGCGAGGACACTGTCGAATTTCGCTACCACCCTCGTAAGATCAACTGGTTGCCAGAGTCCGTCTCTACTGCCACTTGATCTTCCTCGAGAGCGACTTATATTCACGCTGGTTCAACGTTTGTATAACAACTTTCGTGTTAAAATAAAAGTAAGTGACAACATATCATATTCTTTCTTTTGACCAAGTGTTTCCTTTTGCGCGAATACCATTGCTCGCCTTAATATTGGCACCCGCGGATCACCGGGAAGTGTAAAGTGTTTTCGTTTGTGCGAACGCCATATTATTACCCGCGGATCACCGGGAAGTATAAAGTGTTTTTCGCGAACGCCATTACTCGCCACAGTATTGGCATTCTTCGGTCACCGGTAATAACAAATCAATCTTCAGTATAAAGTGTTCTTCGCGAACGCCATTACTCGCCACAGTATTGGCACCCTTCGGTCACCGGTAATAACAAAGTAGTCTTCAGTATAAAATGTTCTTCGCGAACGCCATTACTCGCCACAGTATTGGCATCCTTTGGTCATCGGTAATATCAAATTAGCCAAGGACAATCCGTTGCCCTCCGTGGTAATAATACTATTAGAATAACAACGAACGATTGAGTTAAGGCAAATGCTTACCGTGATATTAGTCAAATTATATACGATATCCTTACTCGTGACGGTGTTAACTGTTTTTAGATCGTGAACGAGGTATACACCGCTCTTGACAAAAGAAAACCGCGAGCAAGTGCATCGGAATATTGCACAGCAGTCAATCTTAGTCGCGTGAAGGCAATTGTACCCCTTTTTGAGTAACGCGTCTTTAAGTTGAATTACCCTTTTAACCCCGCGTCCCACCTACGCGCCCAGTGTGAATCCCGAGCTATTGAGCGGAAGCTTAGGCTCAAATAATACGTTGCGCCGACGTAACATTCGCTTTTCTTCTCTATTTTTCTAGCTTCTCTTTTCTTCCCCACCTTTGAGAATCGAGGCCGAAAAGGCGCACAGGTATTGGAATAAGAGTTGGGGTACATATGAGACAAATAAACAATACCTGCCGCCAATCTCACAAAAGTCGAGACACTTCACAACTGGTAGAGATACAAAAGTCGAGCAACTTCACAACTGCTAGAGATACACAGTATGTTTATGATGTCGTCTCGCTCTGACGAATTATATCGGTAAAAAAAAAAAATTGACATTCGTGACATAGTTGACAAATAAAATAAAATAAAAATAATTTTAATGAACAGAATTTGTCTATTTTTAGCGTGTAAAAGTGGTTACGAATAGTACCAACATACTATATTATTATGTTGATTATATATAAGTCAGTAAAAATGGGATCAATTGTTACTTCGTCGAAAATTACTTCCTTTCACAATATGGTCCACAATCTTCAAAGATTTAGTCAACTTGCTGTCAGACCTTACATAAATTATTTCTTACTGCTACAGTTTTGATCGTTTTATTATGAAGAGAAACTGTTTTGAGCTTTAATGATCAATCCTTTTTTTTTTTTTTCCTCAAATCGACGCTTCTTTCAAACGCAACGAAACTACTATAAAGTAAAAAACGATTATCTTTAATTATGTGTTTGCACATCAGTTAGAAAAAAAAGTAAAATCCAATGAAAAAAATCGATGTAGAAAAAGTCAATGTGATAAGCACGTAATATTAGTTATTTCACTTGAAAACGGGTTAAATATACTTCTTCTCCAAACGAAATCCTTATTTTAAGATAGCGGTCAACATCATACTTCAATTTTTTTTGTATTTCCTTTACACTACATTGGCATTAAATATTGAAAAAGCATCAACACCAACAAACAGCTGATTTGGGATTTTATACAAACACCCAAAAGAGAGTGTTCGATCAATAACGCGATTTATTTACAAATGGGTTAGTGCTTGATCCAATAAACAGATCACAGGTGAACAGAAACGTGAAACGAAAGCAGGTGCAGGACATATTACATAGACAATTACAAATATGTTGTGAGCAGAGCTGCGTAGTATAGAAGGTGGTAAATTTGAATTGTCATGCACATTAACGCGTCAGTACCGACACGCGATACTTGAGGAAATAAACTATTCTTTGTCGGCTCAACTCTATATATAGTGTCGCTACTTTGTTTTATGCTGGAAAGTATAGATAAAATATTAGAAATTTTTGACTTTGGTGGGGTAATAGTTCGAGGAAGCGTTTTTAAGAGAATAGGGGCTGTTGTAATTGTATATGTCCTTATCCACAGGAAAAAAGGGTGGGTACGTTAAGCAGAGGCCATGTTCACATATATGTAAGTAGAACAGAGCACTATTATTGCATTTCGTAATGTTATTACGGACAAATGAGGAATAGCACTTTATCTTAATTTTACAGGTAAAAACAAAAGCTTAAAAAAAATTATGCAATGTTAAGGTAAAAGCAAAAAGGTACGTATAATATACAAAGTGACTAACATACATGCTTTGCAGATAATAATTTTAGCTAACAAACACGTGATAATATATACAACAACAAAAAATATGACTCCTAGCTGTTGTTCCATGCAGTACAAATTATCTGGTCTTCTTATAAAAAAAATTAAACTGTAAATACAAACATAAAAAAATAATAAAATAAACGAACCAATAATTCATATTTTGTGTAATAAAACCAACGAGCAAATAAGTATATTGAGCATAACAACACGATAGTCAAGTTACGTACGAAGTTTAGTAATTTCGTAAATTTTACCTTGGTAGTTGAATCTATGATATCAAGCGTAGAAAATGTGATATGTACAGTTTATGAAAAAACAGTTTGTTTATGTTGAAAGGAATCCAATGAAATACCATGACATTCAAATTGGCCGAAACAAATACCAAAACGTATAGTTTTTACGCCAAACCTTGCTTGAAACTAATTACGCTACACAAGCGCATCAGTTACGGTTTAGGTGAAGTGTTAATAACTATACATAATCAACAGAGAATAATTTATAATATACTACTAATTTTTAAAATTTAATGTTAAATTCTTCATTATATAGTATAATATCTTATGTTTCACCGAATTAGATCGTATTTTACATAATATATTAAAAAAGGTATTTTCTTGTGAGGTGCTTTGTTTTTTAAAAATTAAATTATAACATCAATGAGCTTAGCTTACATCAATCTTAACAAGATACTCTTCATAGCTCTGTGGATGTTATTTAAAGGAGTTACATTGAAAAAAAAAAAGTAACAACGGACAGCTTTTGTCGCTGCCAATAATACGTGACAAGAGGCAAAGTGAGGAGGCTGAAAAGAAACTGAAATGTTGCCTAAATAGTCAATGTTTCAATTTTCTTTAATAATATTTTTATAAGCATTCTGGTTATTTATTTACATAAAAAATTATTTTATGACTAAAGAAGATGTATCTATTAAAAAAAAAACTAAATATTGTGTTGAATCTTGCATATAAATATTTTTTCTGGAGCTGTTGTTTGTCATAACGTTTTAGCCTTCTAAAATACAACCCAAACCCTGTGAAATTTTTCATAACAACAATCATAAGAAAATTTTGTTAAATAACGTTTTAGCCTTGTCAAATAACTTAAAATCTGTGAAACCATTTGTAACAACAAAATCAAGAGAAAATTTTGTTAGAAATTATGGGTATTCTGGTTATTTATTTACATAAAAAGTTAATTTATTAGTAAAGCAGACGTATCTTATTCAAAATCTAATTACTATGTTAAGTCTTGCGTATAAATATTTTTGCTAGAGCTAATTTTTGTAATAGCGTTTTAGCCTTGTCAAATAACTTAAAACCTACGGAATCATTCGTAACAACAAAATCAAAAGAAAATTGTATAAGAAATTATCCTACGGTACCTACTAAATTACGGGTATTTTGCCAGTAGACTATACAACTACAAATATCTCTATTGAGTGTAGGATAAAGAAACGGCCCTTGATATTAGTGGGAAGAAAATCGATAAATGTATGAATATACTTCGTAACTTGAGTTAAGAAGTATCTAAATTTTTATTTTCATCCTTGTACTAATATGATCAAAAGTAAAACGTGTCAAAATATTTTAGTTGACTAAGTATTCATAAATAAAATAGATTAGATAGTAGAATGACATCATTTATTATTTCTCCTTTCACATTCTCTTTCAAAGATGATAATCGTGAGTCAATCGATATTTTTAATGTTGATTACAGTCTTTCGACGACTGACTCATTTTTAAGAGGAACATATAAATACAAGACATTATTGTCCGATGGGAGCCAGCCTCAACCTTATCCAAATCATATTTATCTCGTATGTTATCCGTTTACGGTGGTTTCTAAGAAATCGGTTCCGTCCTCGTCTTGTTTACTTATTTTGATACCCGTAACTAAAATGGATTAACTGCTGACCTAAAAATTTAAACAAATTTTTTTAAATTAAACAAACTTTATATATAAAATATAAATAGCATTAAGAGAGATCCAACAAGTATGATTTTTATTTATACTTACTATCTGATCAAAATTCTTGACGAAGCAGAGCATAAGACAATATAGAGTTGAGCCTAAGAAGTGTGATAGTACCAATGCGTACAATATCCATGACAATTCAGTTCCACCACCTGCTACGATGCAGCTCTACTTATAATTTATTTATGTCTGTTTGTATGTGTCCTGCACGTGTTTTTGTTTTATGTTTATTTTTCCTATGATCTTTTTTTAGTACAAGCACTGACCCACTTGTAAGTAAATCATGTCATTGATCGAACGCTTTTTTTTGGGTGTTGGTCAAGCCAGTTCTGTGTTGGTGTGTGTCCTTTTTTAATATTTAATGCCAGTTGAGTGATTTGACAAGAACGTAGCTACTTCTCTGGCAAAGCAAGACCAAAAAATCAAAGAATGGCGTTGACCGCAATTTTAAAATAAGCAATAAAATACCTTATATTTTTGTGCAGCGCGCACTGCATAAAATTAAAGGAAATAAATTTACTTTGTTATAATTTTGATGTTTAAAAAAATGTTTATACATACATATATATATTTATATATATATATATATATATATATATATATATATATATATATATATATATTTGTAATTATTAATCTAAATATTAGTCAAAGCAGTTTTTTCAAAGGTCTCTTCATCTTTAATAATAAATCAGAAATTAACAGACAATGACACAATATTGCTTATTTATTTCAAATTTCTATGTGGCCTCTATCAAAACATTGAAATTAGTGAAATAATTATGTCCCAGTTAAAAAAAAAAAAAAAAAAAAAAAAAAGTTGAAAACAAAGAAAAATATAAAAAATCCCACCTTACACCATAAATAAATTAGCTTAATATAAAGTACTGTACTATCTCACAATATTGCTATCAACTTCCGACAGCTGAACGTCTTCTTTATCCTCAACATTTATTTCCTCGGATTGTACGATAGCAATAAATAGAAAAGTAACGATTACTCCAAAAGCCAAAAAGTAACGGAACTGCATGATGATGTTTGTTTGGTTACTGTTCTATTGATTTCAAACAATGAACACTTTCGTACTGATGCTACATTCGGCTCAGCATTTGTATTTAAGTATTAAAAAATCAAGATAATTTGAGATGGAACTCGGGGCTTTTTTTATCGGATATAATCGGACGTACGCATCACCCGTTACGTGATAAAATCAGTTCTAGATCGATTGCACTATTCACTTACTCGATATGTAAAATGTCGATATTGACGATTCAAAAAGAAATGTAAGGCCAATAATTTTTTATGTAATCACTAAAATAATGCATTAAACAGGTTATATTTCAATGGTTTCTCTAAACATAATCGATCAATAGATTTTTATGTTTTACAGACTTCGTATCTATAAAATCAGAAAAAATTAACTATCAATCGGATACGCGTGTGGTTCCCAAAAATTCGAAGAAATTTTTTTTTTTCAACAGCATTGTATATGTTCATGTACCTACTATTAAACTAGAAATATAACGTACATAAAATATGAACGTGAGAATAAAATATGCACGCTATTGCACACATATACATTAAACCGTAATGTAGACATAAAGGCAATCAAAAGAAACAAATAATTAAAGAGGAAATCACCAAAACAGATACTATGGAAAAAATTGGCTGAAAGTCATAGATACGAAAAATAGCAAAGAGTTTGACAGTTTTAACAAAACTTTATTATGTGAAGGGATTTTTTGTTTTTTTATTCTCCACTTTCTTTGATTCTTTTATAGTGATAGATACAACAACAGAAACGGTCAAGTATAAATGCCATTATACGCTTGAATTGAGGTTATACTCGTAATTATCATCAAGCGGTAATTGGTGCACGGTAATAGGAACACGTACGGTAGATGGGGTGCGGTAATAGGATCATCTGTACGGTAATTAGGAGTACGATTTTTAAATCACTGATGAGTTATAAAATTATTTTGGTACGGTAGTACGGTGAAAAAAAAATTTTCTTACGTGCAAGGAACCCAAAACAAAGATTTAAAATGTTTTAAATCAACATTTGACAGTAAACAATGATGTAGTAAAATATACAAAAAACAGTCGGTGCACAACCGTACGGTAATGGGTACGTTTACCCCTAGCTACACACAGTTGCAGCCATCACTATTAACGCCGAAGTTATATGTTTTATAATTTAGGTGTTGCTGACTGCCAAATTTAAAATAAAGATTTTTCTTACATTTTACTTTCTTTACGAAACTAGACCATGTTATCAATTAAGGAGGTTAGATACAATATTTCAGTGGGGAGGTGAAGCCGGGTCAAGGGTGTGGGAAGCTCATAGCATTACCGACATAACGTAATACAGCTTATTCTTACGGAATACATGCATCCATCTTCTAAACCTAACCAAAGTTTTCATTTTTATTTCAAAAAATCGTGATTTTCTCTTTAATTAGTATGGATACTGACAAAAATCAGAGGATCATATGAATCTGCAGTATTTGAAGTTTTAAAAATTACATTTTTTGTCGATTTTTTAACTATTACTAAGGAATGTCATTTTTAGGTCACAACATTGTTCCCATAACAGCCCGTGTTATATTGTTCATTTTTTATTTTGAAATATCTTAATAACTACATGGCTGAGATCGCCCAAAAAAAGTAAGTTTATTATTTATAACACATAGAATGAGTCAAAAACTAAATTAGAGCCCCCAACTATTGTCGATGATATGTATCCAACCTCCTTAAAAGGTTTAACGAAAAATAATAGTGAGGTAAAGTCCAGCAGATTTAAACAACTAAGTTATTTACATGACCTTATTTTCAACTGTATGAGAAAGAAATATACTTTGCTGGTATGTCCGCATGGAATTCAATAGAGTACATCAGCAGGATAACCGTATTAGTTGGCATATCGAGTACTTATCGATCAGTTTAGTAAGAAACTTATTTACAAAATAAATATAATGCGCTTGAGAAAATCGTATCAAGGTATTATCTTAACGTTTTGAAACCATTGGTTACTGTCTACAATTATATTCATATTACAAAATTACTTTTGGTAAGACGTTTTGGTAAAACCCCGCATTGGTAAAATAAATTTATTTAATCTCTTACAGAAGTGCGCCCATAAATACGAATTTTGTTTTAGCATTGAACAGAGATTGATATTTTTGAAGCTTATGGCATCGGATCAGTAATAATGAAACAGTGCCTCGAATTTTTTGATCTCGAGTATACAGATTTAAAATTCAAAAACATCAATTAAACCCTCAACTGAACTATTATGAACCATTTCAAGTCTTGAAAAACGTCATTTTTTTGATTATAAAATACACTAAAACTTTTGGAGCAGCTTAACAATAGGCCTATTAAAAGGCTCCTAATTTCATCAGCTTTATGGGTAAGAAATTTGACGAGTTTAAAGATGATGAAGGCCGGTTATATTTCCGTCTTTGACACTTTCATGTTACGTGTGCATAATTTTTTTAGATATAACAACACCACGAAAGGAAAAAAAAGAAACTTTAATAATATGCATGTAGGCGATGAATTTTGCAAGATGTAGCATTAAAGATTCTCATCAAAATGTATCACATACAAGGGATCAAGTAATTGTTCCTTTCAATTCATCACCACGATTGAATGTACCTACATATATATCTGTGGCTTCCCGGACAAACCAATTAACGCCATTTTTCTCAAAATTGAGTTAGAACCGGAAAGCATATCCTTTTTTAGTGTACTTTCGTCCAAACAAACTTTTGAAATGATTCGAATGACCGATTCCCCGTAATCGATGCAAGATCCAAGCGATTAACCATCATTTTCCCGGCCGAACTGATTAAGTGACTTTTGTCCCGGTCCACCCGAATAAGTGATGTAAAATTATTGTATTTAGTAATTTTCACCATTTAATAAAAGATTTAATGTAACTATGTGGCTTTGACAAATAACTTATTAAAAATTTTCGTATATTCATGTTTTCACTGCAATGTATTATAAGAATAAGGGTAATTTATTATTGGACTCCAATAGCGCAATAGCTACGGATTTATAAAATTTTAATAGTGGGGTATAAAATACGGGCGCTAATATCAGAATTGTGCCATAGAAAAGCTTACTCCTCTCGCAAATGCCAAAATTCATCACTTAACCTAAATTTACTGTGGCGATTGGCGCTCAAAATTAGTTAAAATCCGTGCAACTGCAGTCCTTGACCTCCTTGCAAGCCTTATTACCGATGAGAAGTAACACGATTCAAAAATCTTAATGTCATTTTAAAGGGGGAAAAACGGATTGTGCTACTTTTCGTCGGGATAATCGTTTTGTCGCTAGAACTGCACGAAGTAATACAATGCTCTGTTTGAGTAATAAAAATGTACTACTCGATGACAACTAATTAGCAAGCAAGCATGGCATATATCCTTGTGGTTAAATGCGTTTTTTGTTGAATATTCACGAATTATAGAATTAGTTCCATGTTCTTGACCGAATAACTTTTAAAAGTGACTCGTAACGAGGAAGTCGATTACATTTTTTGATCACCCACGTAAAGTATTAAAGTCTTGTCTCAGTACCTAACGTTAGGCACAGCAAGAAACATGCAGTTTCTGCGCTGTCAAAAAGTAGCTTTTTCATCTTTAAAGCCGTTTTTCTCGATAATTACAAAAATGGAGTTAATCGGTTTGTTCGGGAAGCCACAGATATATGTTTGATCAGTTGCTGAACATTGAAGTATTCAATTTCTCAGGTTACGAATAAAGTGTTTGTATGATGAATGTAATAAACATTATACGAAGGAAAATTTTCATCTGTTTTTCACAGGATTGAAAAGTGTGACCCTAAATATTATATTCTTATTTGATTGTATTGCGTGCGTGTATTATATCATTCGTGCATGTGCAGAGTATAAAAGCAGATAAACATGAAACTCTGACTACATTACGATTTTACACCCCTTTCGCAAGAGTCAGAGGTATGTCATACACTCAACTTAATTTGCGTTATTTATTGTATTTTATCAAAATTTGTATTGTAAAGAATAATTTTTATTACTCGATCATATAGCTTTTTGTACCGGGCTATATGAGGGCCGGGACGTTGTCCAAACGGCCGAAACGTTGTTTTTATTTTTGAATGTAAACAAAAATATGAAAGTGCCACCATTGTTTTTAATTATTCACCAACCGTCATTGGACGTATGTTTTGCCTATATATTATAAATTATAGTATTCGATAGGTAAAAAAAAATTGTGTGTTGTAGGTATTGATAAAATCATAAGCTTACTAATATGTACGACAAAACTTCTCTCATTACTAGTAATAGTTTTATTTTGCAGCACATGTGGAGGCGTATTTTGTTTGACATTTTCCCTCCAGAAGCTTTGCCACAATTTTTTCATCAAAAGAAAATAACAGAATATAAAAATGAATGTAAGAACCCACCTTGATTCATTTTCATTTAAAACTTCATGATTAAAATTCCAAGAGAAATGGAAACAATGGAAACAACGTTTCGATGAAAATTGAAACAAAAAACCGGAGCAGCGAGTCATGTTTCAAACGATGCTTCCTCAAAAACATCTTTACATTATTATTGATGTAAATGTTTGTAATTGATGCCAATGATTTTTTTCTTCCTTATTATACATAATACGAACTCATCTGTGAAAGAATGTAGTATCATCGACTCCAGTTCTTTACTAAAAGGAGATTATGTGTGCATTCCTTTTATAGTTTACAATCACGTTTACAAGTAAAAAAGGACTACACGGTAAATCCTTAGAGACTCTCAACAAAACCGTCACACCCACCACATGTGTATTATGTTGAAGTACACATGGTGAACAAGTTAAAATCATATCATTCGCTTGGAAATCAATCAAAACGCGAAGCCATCGCGTTTCGTCAAAAAGCATAAATTAACAAGCAACCATCCGCCCAAAGCAGTCGATCCTCTCCACTCGAAAATACTTACACAGAAAGCCCGATCTCTGAATCATTAAGGATGTCAAAGTTGCTATCGCGCGACTAATCAGCAGTCAGATAAGGCGCGCGCGATTTTCCGGTCTCGACAGACACACGCCCCGAGGTTCGGGCCTCTCCCAGCCGCACTCGTCCAAATTCGCCGTCTCAAACCACTCGCGGACACATCGCGGAATCCATCAACGGGGATTTTCGAAGAAAAGTTTCCCTCGGACACCCGCAGCGGAGAAAACATGAGCATCACAACGCACAGCGGTAGATGTACCTACTCAAGTCCAACTCCCGATTTTTCGTCCACCTCATCGATAACGCGTGTCCTTTGATTGCCCGCAGATGACGTTACGCTGGACGGGGACGAGGTGTCGCGGGACCAGTTCACCTTCGGGGACAACGAGAGCACCGGCAAGGACCACTCGTCCGTCCTGCGTCGGGTACTCGAGATCGGAGGGCCGAAGGCTCTCCTGGTTCTGGGCGCAGGTTTGGCGGTTCTCTTCGCGTTCGCGATCGTCGCCACGTTAACCTTCGACGAAACAGGTAGGCCATCGACTTTTCGAAATCAACCGCCAGGGGTATATGATGTGTCTTGCGTGTATGCGTTTCAGGCGAAACCGGCGACGTGGGTCCAATGAGCGGTAGTTCCGTGAATCTGTTGCGGTCCATCGTGGTCACGAGTGAGAAGAAGATCTGGGCGCTGGACGTGGACAGCAAAAGGTGCTCGCTGCTGCGTACCCTGGAGCGCGACGCCACGGCTTTGGACACGTACTTGGAGGAGACGGTCTTCTGGAGCGACAACGCCACGTTGGTGATCAATTCCCTGTGGAAGAGGCAGCCCAGTGTTACCCACGCGAGGAGACTCAGGCCGCAGGCGATGGCCGTCGACTACGTGACCGACAAGCTGTACTTTGTCGACAGGAGCTCGGGGGCCCTGGGTGTGATCGACTTGAAGAGACCCAAGAACTTTGGCCTCGTCTTCTCGGATCTCGAGGAGCCCCACGATCTGGTGCTCGACCCCG
Source organism: Copidosoma floridanum (assembly GCF_036245765.1). Classification (NCBI taxonomy): domain Eukaryota; kingdom Metazoa; phylum Arthropoda; class Insecta; order Hymenoptera; family Encyrtidae; genus Copidosoma; species Copidosoma floridanum. Next base: position 4,861,013 of record NW_028321912.1, on the reverse strand, counting down.
CGGAGGGCCTCATGTTTGTCGTGCTGTTTTACAGATCAGTAATCAAGTTTTTTATTTTATTTTTTTCATTTTTATGGAATATGTATCAAGTATCGAGCAAAATACTCGCCTACATGGTTTTGAGTCGTTCCTGGTTCCCAAGATTGCTGCGGGGTGGTTTCCAATCTCCACCAGCAATTGTTACCACAAAACTTTTGATGCTTGTAAGATACATGAAAAATCTACGCCAACTAAAATTAGGAAACCTTTATTAATTGACCTTGAGATCCAAAATGATCGAGCCTGAATGGATCGACGGATGCTGTAAATTATATAAACCGACGTTAACTTTGCAGATAATGAAAGCCAACATGGACGGCAGTTCGCTGAGGACAGTAGTAGAGAGCCCGAAAGTGTCGGCGATCGCGATAGACCGGAAAGCCACGCGGATCTACTGGGCCATCGACCAGACGAGCATCGAGTCGTCGGATTACGACGGCACCAACCGGCAGATGGTCATAGCGATACCCATGAGCGTCATCAGCCTGACGACAACCGACAACCAGCTCTTCTGGACCAGGGCCGCCAACTGGTCGGACATGTGCCCTTGCAGCAACGCCCTCTGGACGTGCGCCCTCTACCGGAGGACCTGCAACAACGTGACCTTCCACAAACTGCCCTTCGACTCGCCGAGGCTGCTAAGGACGTCTTTCGACCAGCGCCGGCATCTCGTGAAAAACCCATGCGCCGGTGAGTCCAACGGCGGCTGCGAGCAGCTCTGCCTGATGACGGCCGAGGGTAGCCACGGGTGCGCCTGCAACGTCGGCTGGACCCTCAACGCCGATGGCAAAACCTGCTCCGGCGTCAGTAAGCTCCTGGTCTACGCTCAGGGCGAGCACTTCAGGGCGAGGATCCTGGGCATGGAGAGAAACGAGTCCTTCGCCGCGGCGGTCGTGCCGACGAGGTTCCGCGTCGGTCGGATGAACAAGAAGACCTCGGTGCACTTTGATTACGACATGGTCAGCGGGGAGCTGTACTTCAGCGACGACCTCAGCATCTACAGGATCAACTTGTTGAAGGAGCCCGCTGGCGAGGAGGAAGAAACGGAGGAACAGACGGTGGTGCTCAGCGTCAGCGAGGCATACGCGATCAAGGACGTAGTTTACGACTGGAGCAAGAATGGAATCTTGTACATCAAGCAGTCCCAGGACGGATCCAGCAACCACTCGGTCGTCATGCACAGCTTCAAACTGGACGTCAAGGCAGAGAAGACGGTGCTCACGTCAAAGTTCAAAAAAGAGGCTTACATCGACTGCCCGCACAACCTGGCGATCCAGCCGAACCACGAGTACCTCTTCTTTTCGGATTACAATGGCGTGAATGACAACTTGCGCCGCGTCAGCAGCAACGGCAAGGGCTTGATACTCTGGAAGCCGTTCTACTCGAACGTCCAGCTGATATTCCTGGCGATCGACTCCGAGCGCTCGAGGCTCTACTGGTCGACGAGCGTGAGCGCCTCAATGATCAAGAGCGCGAATCTCGAGGGCTCCGAGGAGGAGACAGTCCAGGTGTTGAGCGTCGCTAATCTGCTCTACGCGGGCGTCAAGGATCAGTGGCTCTACGTGGGCAACCACACGGAGATATGGGCCGTGAAGCGTGACAACGGAGCCGACCCAGTCAGGCTCGTCAAGAGGAGACTGCAGCAGCAGAAAACGGGCAGGCACACCACGTACGAGTTCATTCACGGGCTGAGAATATACAGCTTGGCCGCCCGAAATGTGACTTAAGGGAGACGCTCTCTTTCTGCAGAGATAAAAGGGAAGCCATGTAAAATGTACAATAACGAGAATATTTTATTCGACACATCTTTTGTTTTTTGGAAATTGCGTTTCTGCTCAGTTTATGGTTATTATACTTTTAATACGCTGTACCAATGTTAACGATGATGGCGAGAAAAAAGTGCGTCTCCTTGTGTGTGCTTCCTTTTAATATGCCGATGTACAAACTTCGACGTTAAAATATACGTATTCGACAGAATCATTCTTTAATACATTTGGCTTCCTATCTCATTTAATTTGTTATTGTTAATATTACAGCTAACGATCTTTATGGTTACGAAAATAGGTACAAAACTAAACTAATATTTACTAAACAATAAAGTTGTTTTGGTGCATTCCCATTAAACGACCTCGCGCGCTATGCGACAACACCCCCTCAATATTTCTTTATTGACTTTCGTATAAGTGCTAATCTCTGTTTGTGTGCTTCTGTCACGGTCGCTCTCTTGTAGGGGCGTATCTCGTCCGTACCAAAACCAGGTATCCACATGTTCCAATTTTTTTCTGAAAAACATATGCTACTGTTATTTCCCAACACATTGTGATGGACCAAAAAAAAATAGAACGCCAATGATTTACCTAAGTGTAACTGAACGTCTTTGACTTCAACTGTGTTTGCATGACGGTGCTTGGCTAACAAACACGCGGCATTGATTGTTGTTTCCACAAAATCATCGGCCAACTGCAACAGCATCTCTTCGACCTCTTCGTCAAGCTGCTCCGTTGGATCAACTTCTTTAACCAAATCTTGCAGCCTGGTTTTAGTCAAAAACTGTAAACAAAATTCAGTCACTATTCAAGCATATGTCACTGCATTTGAAGCCCATTCAGGTGAAAAGTTTTAATTTAGTACCTGGGGACAGTCCATCACTGTATTCTGACTACTGGGCAGGGATTGAGTTTTAGCAGCTTGAGAGAGCGTTTGCTGCGGCTGGGACTGATTTGACAAAGTCGACGTTGTCACACTGGTCTGTGATGTGGCATTTGATGAAGTCATTGTTGGTGTCATTGTTGCTGGTATGTCCTGGACCATGGGAGTGGGCTGTGAGCTAGGCATGTCTTGTGACATTTCTGAGAAAAACAATACACTTTTTACTAAACCATCACTTTTTTTTTTTTTTAGCTTTTAGCATAGCTTTTATTTATGAGATAAATGTCATTTCGTTCAATGTGATCTAACAGAGATGTTTGAATGATTGATCAAACGTCAAGTGACAATTGTCAAATGTAACAAAAGCTTGCTAGAGTAAGTAATAAACAAACATGAGATATTAGTACTCGATTGTGAACGACAAGGAAATGTTTTTTAATATTTTAACCAGTCAAAAATTGCACTTTATTCAAATTTTAATTGTTAATAACCTATAAATAACGTCTTTTCTGCTCGAAAACTCGAACGACAACGACAGACGACAACGACAGACGGACCTTTTTGAGATGGTTTGTTTGTTCCTCTCGTTTCAAGAGCCAAGCAAAGTGCGCGATGTTTAAAAATTTCTCTCTAATATGCTGACACATGTAGAAATTGACATATAGAATTATTGATTTAATCTTCTAGTATGTCATTATTATTAAAAAAATATGATTTTTTGAACAATGACTCGCATTTTTACGTGACAAAAAATATTAAGTGTAATACGCTCTGAAATCGCTTCAATTCCGACACGCGTCTCGTAAAGACGAAAAAACCATATAATAGAGATACGCAGACATACTCCGCAATTCCGCAACATTTCGCATATTGATAGTGCGGTTCAGTGCTCAGTGCACGTGTCTGTTTGAAGCAACATGGAAGTCTTATTTTCGATTAATTATTTAACTATTTAATTTTTTTATAATATTGTGTGGCTTAAGTATCATCGACACGTTACGTTTTTGAGGTAGGGTGAAATTGTATGTATTAAGTATATCATGCCATCACTTAGTGCCATAAACAGTGAATTTAAAAAATTTGACTTAACCTCTACCATGTGCTTGAATTATTTCATTCAGTATTTATCAAAAAATATAAATGATGATTCAGGTTACAACAATATATATTATTATTACTACATTCCTTAATTATGCATTTGTAAGGTATTTTTGGCTCAAAAAAATTTCAAACTTGCATCATCAAAAAGTCACGTCAGTAGAAAATACACATATTACCCAAACTTGTCCATAGAGCGAATAATTTTACATTTCTAATATTAAATTGTAGACTGAATGATTGCACTGTGAGTCGCTCGATGTCGACGTTGAGACAGCAGTGACATGCTCCTCTTCTGCCCGACCTGCGCCAACGTTCTGCACGTCGAAGAATGTGCAACCGTCGACCAGGGCTCGTATCGCTTTGCCTGCAACACCTGTCCGTACATATATCATATAAACCGTCGTGTCAGCACCAGAACTTACCCAAAACTCAAGCAAGTGGATGATGTAATGGGTGGTGCTGATGCTTGGAAGAACGTTGACTCCACCAAAGAAAGGTGTCCCAAGTGCTCTCACGACAGAGCTTACTTCATGCAGATACAGACTCGCTCAGCCGATGAGCCCATGACCATTTTCTACAGGTGCTGCAATTCTCTGTGCAATCACCAGTGGCGCGAGTAAAGCTAACGGCTCTTGTCACCAAGGTAATTTGTACAGCTGATCATGAACGTGAACATCATTTAAAATTTTATTTTTTTCAGTTTCTTGATATCGAGGTCATGAGATTGTTGAGTTATCTTTTTACCAGAGCAGCCGATCCATCAACCATGGGACCAATAAAAAATCGTCTTAGACAGGCTCACGATACCCTGTACTATTTGCCAAAAAACAAGTCCTGGTTTTGCGGTGGTTACCGTAGCGCGGCCATAGCTGCCGAATTGATAAAAACAGGAAAAATCGTTGCCTTGCCCACTGACACTATATATGGCCTAGCAGGTCTGGCGCAGAGTGAACATTCGGTGGCAAGGTTGTACGAAATCAAGGGGAGAGACACGGCCAAACCACTTGCCATATGGTACGATTTGAAAACTTGTTTGTTTACACCAGTGCATGATTCATACAATGTAATTGATGATTTTTATTCAGCCTCTGTGACATCCAGGACATTGAAAATTGGGCACACACCGAAGACTTACCCAAAGGACTGGTTGAGGAACTGCTACCCGGTCCAACGACGCTTGTCCTAAAACGCAAGGATTCACTGAACCATACACTGAATCCAGGAATTCAGAATGTTGGCATCCGAATACCGCATTACGATTTTGTGCGCAGTATTGTTAAAATGGTCAATCAGCCGTTGGCTCTCACGAGCGCCAACAAAAGTAATACTAAGAGTTCCTTGCACCCCGGTGAATTCGAGGATCTGTGGCCCGAAGTTGATGGTGTTTTTTATGAAAAAATGAACATGAATAACCTGAAGGGTTCTTGGAGAAAAGGATCAACCGTAGTGGATCTGTCGGTGATAGGTGAATTTAAGATCCTAAGGAAGGGTATTGGCTACTTGACCACTAGAAAAGTGTTGAGGACATATAACCTTAAGGAACAGTTTCTAGAAAAACAAGAAAAAAAACAAAAAGCTCATAGTTGTACAGACAACAGTGAGTCGGAAGATGAGAAAAATGAAGCTAGAGCATCAGCCTAAATAAGACAATTGTTGAATGAGTAACGGTACGTGGTTTGTTAATGATAAATAAATAATGAAGTTAATTTGTTTAATTCAAATATTAATAGTTTGATTCTTATCTAACAATTGTTGCTCTTTTTAATAGCATAATAAAAGTTTTACTGTTTAAAAAAAAAAAAAAAAAAGTAACTTAAGTTTTTTGAAGTAGATAAAAACACCTTAAAGCTTGATATAGTAAATAAGCAAAGTACAGATTGCACCTAATACAAGATATCAAATCTTACGAACGATACATATTCTTTGGCAAAATATACTTTCAAAACTTTGATTGCACAAATCATTGACAGCCTACCAGAACTGTAAGCTTTTGCTCCCACTTGTTGACTTGAAATTATTAAGAACTTACTATCAACACAATGCGTAATACAAAGAAAAAAGATTTACAATCTATGAATTTGGTCATTTTAAAAATTTATTTTTTTGTTCAAATCTTGTTGGTAATGTCTACTTTATCTTCTTTCTAGTATAGATTAGGTTTTTTAACACAAGTGTAGGAAAAAAAATTATATTTCCTTATTTGTAGTTTTCGCTTACTTTGCACGAAAAAAAAAAAAAAAAAAACTTGAGAAGTCATAAATTATTTTTAGGATAATGAAAACACTGATCAACACTAAGAAGCTATTATTAGAAAATATGACTGATTCAATCATTAGCCGCCGCTGATATAATAGTTAATATATTTTATCATAACAAGACAGCACCAAATTATGACATTGCAATTCACTGTATGGATTGTTTGGAGGTATGCATAGCGAATCGGTAATATACACATATGTATTATATTAATTTTGTATTTATGTGATGAGACATGTACCTACAGTCTCTGTCTCAACTCAACAGATTGACTACAATAATGATCTATTATAGTTTATTCAAGACTTATATTCCCTGACGATACAAGGTAAAAATTCATTTGTTGAGTACCACTAGAACATGCAGCTAAACCTATCAATCATGGCAGCTCGTTGCCCCAAAATTCCGTTGTACTGTGCGCAGTCTTTAAAAATCAATTATTGAGTAATGAAAAATTACTCCTTGAATTTACTGCAACAGAGCTTCGAGGGAATCGCTAGTCTACTTATGAAATTTGGTAAGTCAACTTCTCAATTAACTGAGTAACAGATATTCATCGTGCAGGAAATTAATTCTTTACATCACCACTATTTTCAGTTATTAAAAGAAACAGTTTAAGCGGCATTAATTTGATGGTATCAAAGTTATCAAAGAGTAGATATACTATCCCTGCGCTTACGTTTGGTTCAAGAACAGCAAGTAAGTCAGTAAAACCTAGTTAAATTGCTTCTGGAGGCTAAGGACCTTGGAACTAATATAGGTTCGCTCTTTGATTAAAAAATCTGAAAGTTCTCGTTAGAAATGATTCCAATTTTCAATCAGCGTTTTTAAGAAAGAGACAACTCTTTGCGTTTATAAGTGTCAAAATGTTAACAAATTTTTGTTGTTGGTATAACATTTTGTACCCTTTACTTGCGTTTTAATTAACTACATCTCAACTTGATCATTACAAAGCGATTAAAATTCACAGTTAAATTATTCATTAATAACAGTTATGCTTGAATTCGTACAGAATTTTGTCATCAACATTTACATTATTAATATCATTATATCATTCATATAATTTTATGTTACTATGGCATAAGTAGCACAAAAATGTGCCCTGGGTGTTGACAGTCTGAAAAAGTGGTGCGTCATTTTATTTAAATAAGTTTACTATCATCAATCAACGAATTTATAAAAAAAATAGTGGTTTTTCCAATTCAAACGTTATTTTAACAATTGAACGTTTACTACGTCCTCTAAAAAAAAAGCGATGGACTTTAATGCGCATCTGGCCAGAGAACCAGGGTCTCACGAGCGTTTCTTCGCAAGTGCCCTGGAAGAGATGTGCACCTGTGACGAAAACTATTTTTCACCATGAGCGCAGTGTGGCAAGCCCTTTTAGGCAAATTAATCTTCGAAACGGATGACATTAGTGTTAGCAGAAAACAAAAAATACGTTGATATAAAAGAAAATGATTCAAGAAACAAAGCGTTTTTTTTCGGTTATTCAGTGGCTGAGTTAACCTAAAAAATTCGTGAAAGTCCGAAAATCACTTTTTTCGCGTTTGAAAAAAAAGTTGACCTCGAATGCCAAAAAGTTGAACGACAAAGTTGTAGATCTTGAAAAAACCTATCGATTAACGCGCGTTGGATATAATTTGAATGCGTAGTTGCTGAGGAAACTTGAAAAAACCATCGAAAATCGTCTTTTTTAAATATGTTAATAACTTTTTTCTTTTGAGATTTTAAAGTTGGTATTTGGTCAAATTATGAGTTTTTCGTTCACAAACCTTAGCAAAAAATATTTAAAAAACACCTTTCGTAAAAACTTCAGTAGACGTCAGGAAATTATGCTGGAGCGACTTTTCAAGGCTTAATCTCTTCGTTTAGACTTATTCTATCATGCAATGTTTGTGGTAAGTAAAATTTTTTCATTTTTGATGCCGAAATCGGACTCCGAAAAAAGAGAACATCTTTCTCTCACCACTCCGACTCCCTCTCGGAGCCGCATCGGAGCGCCCGAGTAAGAGCAACCAGCCAGACACACCTCACACCAGCGGGCAGTCGATGCGCGACGCGCATAAAGACTCAACTATAACGTTATCATACCCATCGTTCCGCTAAAGTTAACGATTGCGTATAATTTTTTTTATGCAAAATGGGTATTTGTAAGTAAAGTGTGCAAGTTTCAAAGTTCTACGCGTTTCACCGTCGCATAGGGATTTAAAAAAAAAAAAAAACCTAACTTGGCTCCACATGGTCGTATCATGAAAATTTTTTTTTTTTAATTCGTAAAAAAATAAGTACAATGCATTGCAGTTAGTTATATACGTGCAATTATTAAAATACGTAAAAAAAATTGCAAAAAAACCGATAGAAAATAAAAGCACTTTTTTCGGAGTCCGATTTCGGCATCAAAAATTAAAAAATTTCACTTACTACAAACATTGCATGATAAAATAAGTCTAAACGAAGAGATTAAGCCTTGAAAAGTCGCTCCAGCATAATTTCCTGACGTCTATTGAAGTTTTTACGAAAGGTATTTTTTTTCGAAAAAATTCGATATTTCGAAAAAATTTTAACATTTTTTGTTAAAAAAAAAACTGAAGGTTTGTGAACGAAAAACTCATAATTTGACCAAATACCAACTTTAAAATCTCTAAAGAAAAAAGTTATTAACAAATTAAAAAAAGACGATTTTCGATGGTTTTTTCAAGTTTTCTCAGCAACTACGCATTCAAATTATATCCAACGCGCGTCAATCGATAGGTTTTTTTAAGATCTACTACTTTGTCATTTGACTTTTCGGCATTGGAGGTCAACTTTTTTTTCAAACGTGAAAAAAGTGATTTTCGGACTTTCACGAATTTTTTAGGTTAACTCAGCCACTGAATAACCGAACGAAAAAAACGCTATGTTTCTTGAATCATTTTCTTTTATATCACCGTATTTTTTGTTTTCTGCTAACACTAACGTCAAATTTGACATTAAGCCTTCGTAGATTAATTGGCCTATTAGTGCTTTGATCGCTTTCGCCCTCGGCAAAAAAAAAGTCGTCCGCAACTCGGACTCTAGCGTATGCATCAGTCGCGCCCTTTACGTGAGTTAATTGTACTTGTACCCGTAAATGCTACAAAAACTCAAGTTTTTACAGATTGCGTGAGCTCCTCAGTGTTTCGTTTGCTTTAAAAACCTTGCATGTTTTTTATTCCCAAAGTGTATCTACAAAAAAATAATGCTAAGTACGTGTCATTAAATGCTAATATTAATTGACGAATTATGTCCCATGTCAGAAAATTGCTTTTTTTTTACTAAACTCCATAACTAAGGAGATGGACATACCTAGAATTATGAAACTTGTAGAAACTGTTGATCTTTGTTAAACGAAAAATAATTCAGCAAGACCTGTTTATCACTTTCTGAATGATAACCAATCTAATTTCCCTTCTAAACATTTCAACCATAAACTTATTTTTTTAATAAAAAAATTTCTTTAGTGTCATTAAAATCCGCCTTATGAATCGATGCTAATTTTTTTTATCGTAAGAAACATTTTTCAATGATCTGACAAACTTTTGAAAAAACTTATTACTACTACTGTAATGCAACACCTCTTTTGGCTTCGTAACAAATTAGCATAAACCAGTAATCAAAAGTTTTTGATCTTATCAATGTGTGCAAAATAAAATTTAAGAAAATATAACAGGACTACCCCAAAGTATAATAATGTGATAATACGTAGTTTATTAAGGTACGATACATTTCTTTGTTTAGAATCTATTTTATAGTATACTGCATCTTGTACATATACGAGGGTGGATTGATAAGTTTCCGGCCTAGCCAAGAAAAACAACGTTTTTAAGAATTTTTTTTTTTTATTTCTCAACATAATCTCCTCCAAGGCTGATACATTTCTCATAGCGGTGTTCTAGTCTAGTAATGCCATCTCTATAGACTGGTTCGTCAAGCTCTTCAAAATACTCATTTACAGCTTCGATTACTTCTTCATTGTCCGCAAATCTCTTACCGCCAAGCCATTTTTTGAGGTTAGGAAACAGATAATAGTCACTCGGGGCTAGGTCTGGAGAGTAGGGAGGGTGCGGCATCAATTCAAACTTCAGATCGTTGATTTTAGCCATCGCAACGATTGACGTGTGCGCTGGTGCGTTATCGTGATGAAACAAGATTTTTTTTTTCGCCAGATGAGGTCGTTTAATTTTCACTTCGTGGCTCAAACGTTGCAATAAGTCTGCGTAGTATTGACCAGTGATAGTTTTACCCTTTTCAAGGTAATCAATGTATATAATACCTCTTGCATCCAAAAAAACAGTAGCCATAACCTTGTTCGCCGAAAAAATTGTTTTTGCCTTCTTTGGAGTTGGTTCCCCTGGTCCAATATACTGTTTAGACTGTTCTTTGGTTTCAGGAGTGTAGTGGTGGACCCAAGTTTCGTCAACGGTTACGAATCGACGCAAAAATTTGCTTGAATTACGCTTATACAACGCCAAATTGGCGGTAGAAATGTTCTTCCGAATCAATTTTTGGTCGACTGTTAGCAAACGCGGCACCCATCTTGCACAGAGCTTTTCCATGTACAAATGTTGGTGCAAAATATTTTTTACACGTTCATATGACATCTTACAGGTCTCAGCTATCTCACGCACTTTTAATCTGCGGTCTTTCAGCACTATTTGATGGATTTTTTCGATCATATCTGGAGTTGTGACCTCAATGGGGCGTCCTGAGCGAGGCTCATCAAAGGTGCTCACACGACCCTTTTTAAACTCGGAAACCCACTGCTTAACGGTTGAATATAATGGGGAGGATGTTCCCAGTGTTGAGTCCATCTCTTCTTTAATTTCCTTTGGCTTTAACCCCTTCAAATAAAAGTATTTGATGACAGCACGATTTTCCAGCTTTTCCATTTTTACGAAAAACACAAAGGCGTCTTGTTCAGCGTGCTCTCAAACCTAAACTAACATGGCGATTGGACTGAAACTAACTACAAGCTATCTAAGGATGGTACTATAGAACGCCACCTCAAGGTAGGCCTAGTGGCACCATCTCTTGGTAAGGCCGAAAACTTATCAATCCACCCTCGTATACATATCTTACGAAGTTACCACAATTTTTGTTATTTTATTTTCCACTGTACTTATTTTTACATGTGTTTTCTTTTTTACAATTACAAAAATAAGTGCAGCACGGTATTTTTTCTGCAACACATAAGCAGGTTTTTCTACTGCATACTTTACAAGAACAAGGTTGTAATAATTCTTCGTAAAGTGGAATTAAAGTTTCAATTTTTCGTGGCATAAGGAGATCGTCACACTCTATGTAACAAAACTCTTTCGGATCTAATTGTTTAACATCAACATTCAAACATTTAATTTGATAATATACTACGAAATATGCTCTTAAAATGTGCAAATTGATAGAATTAGAGGTCGGAGGTAGATCTTCAATTAAGCACTGTTTTTGATAATGATGAGACCATACACGCAACTCATCAAAGCTATTGCATTTTGAATTTTTATTAACAACACATACTAAATACTCTTCAGCCTTGGTGATACTTTCATTCAAATTTGACTCAGAGTAATCTGAAAAATATAGTAATATAAAAATAACACCGAATACTGTTATCGTTAGAATATAGTCAAAATTTTCATGAAAATCGATAAGCTTTATCTTCTGATGTTTTTAGATATATTAACATGTTTTTTGGGGGGGGAAGGTGTTACTGGTATTTGCCATTACTAGAAAATACACTATCAGAGAACTCACTAGAACGCATCGAACTGCACTCTGAACTACATGCAGAAATACTCGCGCTTACTTGTTTAAACACAAGTTTAAACAAGTCTGAAACGCTACAGGGACTTCCCATCGTTTCGCGGGAAAACAACGAAAATTCAAAATTTTAATGTCTCAAAAATTGCATTGCAATTAAAATTTTACTTTGCTATCGAGTCAAAGGACACATTGATCAATTTACTTTACTAATTGATTGTATACGTAACACAAATAAATTGTTTTCGAACGATTTTTGTAAGACAAAAAGTTAGACGAAAGAAGGGGATAGTATTAAAGACGTTGGGTCGTCTTGCATTTTTCTACTTAGAGTTAAAAAGCATGAAGCTGCTAAGTTCACTGAACAAAAATAACAAACGAATAAACTTAATCAACTATAAGACATTCTTAAACCCCTGCAAGAACTGGAGAATTAAAAACTTTTTAGTAAAAAATTATAATAAAAGCCCCACGTTGCAGCTGTGTGAAAAATGGAAAAAGTGAATTTTTTACAGTTCACGTTTTTTTGCGGAAATAGTATGGGCTTAACAGATGTACATTATACAAAACTTTTAGTTTAAAATAAGCTCGAGAAGCGGAAAAAACTTTATTTTTAGAAAAAATTACGTTTTTGCAATTTGTTTAAAAAATTTGTTAATAAAAAAACATTGATCACCTTCGATATTACGACCCACCATCAATAATCATGTTCAGCAGGCAAAAATACATAAAAAACAATCTATGTATGGCTGTCCAGATAACAAACATTTAATGCCAGAATATATTGTATTGCGCCGAGGCCGTACGGTCACATTAAAAAGGCACAGACCGTCAAGCTCGCTGGATAAGAACAACCAAATAAAATCAATTGGTCTTTACGTATTCATCAAATACTATGTTTGGCTCACAATTTGAGAGGTGTTGAGTTGAAAAATATTAATCGGGCTTTAAGTAGCAAGCTATTGAAAATAGCAAAAAACGCATTTTTTGAAAGTTGTCGAATTTTTTACGGGAAAAGTATTGGGTTTAGGCATATGGTGTATACAAACTTTTTTGTTCAAAATGAACTAAAGAATAGGAAAAAAAATTTTTTTCCAAAAAAATGAATAATTTTTATTTGTTTATAAAATTTGTTGATAAAAAAAAATTGTCCATCCGGATCGCGACCCACCATCGATAATCGTGTTCAGCAGGCAAAAATACATTAAAAAAACTTTGGTGGGTCCGTTCTAATTGAAAAGGCCACGGGACCCTACCTGGCGCCTAAACTATAGGTTAGCGGTGGTTTTCCTTTGATCCATTTGTCTTGCACCTATTTCAAAAGTGGTGATCTCAAAACCTAAAAACATAAATAAAATGTATTGGTACTTTCCCGAGCTTTGCGTGCACCTGCGCCAAGAAAAACAACCGCGTAGTGTTCTTCGAAGCTGCCTTAGTACGTGGTGCGCGGAGTGGCACCGCGAAAATATGTTTAGACGTTAGTTCTATTACCTGAAGTGATGTGCACGGTTACACCTAAAAAGCTGCGCATAGTTTAGCGCTGTGTCCAAATGTCCATCGTAAGGCAGATGTGATCAGCTGTCTCAATCATCACACTGACCCGTCCTCTTAACAGCTCATACTTTTCGATGAACATTTTCCTTATTGTTGGTTCGGACGGCAGTTTGTATAGAGGTTGCAGCGTCTGAGCAAATTTGCGAAACCCCGGTCGCTCTGTTGTGCTAAGAGGCATGTTATCCTTTGCTATCATGTACAACAAAGAGTTGGTACACTGGGCATCTCTTTGGCCCCCGGCTAACAAAGGAAACACATTGCAAATTTTGGTACATTTAGTACAAGTACTTTTACTCCAAAATGTGTGATACTCACCGGAGAATGCGTTTAGGTTATTAATGTACTTCTCAATTGAACTAAAGCTGCCCGAGGGAGGTGTAGGTTTGGGTATTTGATCTCGGTCCTGTAATTAGTTAGTTGGAGTTATTGACAAGCAACTTGCGGGAAGAAAATATTTATGTACTTACTGTGTTTTTGTAAAAGAAAACGGTTCCCCTCCCTTCCGCTCCCCTCTCCCGCCTCACGCTTTTAGTAAGTAACTCCAAAATCCATAGAGATATAAGAATAAAGTGCACTATCTCCACCTAGCCCTGTACTCTGCAGTGATGCCAGGAGCGAGAGAGAAAGCTGCCGAGAGGCCCCTCTTGCTGTCTCTCTCTAATCAGACGAGCATATATACGCAGTACAGATAGCAAGAGGGGCCTCTCGGCAACTTTCTCTCTCGCTCCTGGCATCACGGTTTTGACTTCATACTTGCTCTATTCTTATATCTGTATGCCAAAATCATCTCAAGTGAATGCGTAGAAACTAACCTGTGCAGGAAACCTCGGATCTCCAGTGTCCTCTTCAATATCGCTGCCGACACGAGCAACCGATGCTGTCCTTTTTTTCCCTTGAGAGGGTAGCGACGGCAAGTCAATTTTGTGAATTCCTACTAGATGAGCTCTTAAATTTGAGGTTGTACCCTTGATGACCAATAAAGAGTTACACTAGCGGCACTTTGCTTTAGTATCATTCTCGACTTTGCTGAAGTACGTCCAGACGGAACTAGGTGCCATTAATATTTAGCTTTATACTAATAATATTACTACTAATAATAAACAACACGTAAACGGACAATTTAAATTTTTTACATGACCGCGCCAGCAATGCAGCAAACACACACAACACACAACGGACACAACCACTGAAGAAAATAAAGTGCGCGTTCCAAAATAGTAGTAGAATATCTGCTAGCAGGATTTTTTACGAAATGCGGCAACGTTTCACATGCTAAAAGCAATCAACCTGCCATGACTGACCAGAAGTATAGTAGATATCCGTCACGGCTCCATGCGACGTTGCCACTAACCTGCTAGCAGACACTTTTCTTCTCATTTTGGAACGCGAGGAAAAGCGGACTACTTCGGAACTACCAACTGCGAATAATAAAACGAGATTCGAGATTCGAGATCGACTCGAGAGGCCTCGTAGTGCTTCGGAGCAGCTTATAAATATATTTGGGATGTTTTATATTTTCGAATATTTAAAACTATTCGAATACAGCGAATATTCGAAACATGATATTCGAACTCGAATAGTGGGGTATTCGAAATCGATTATTCGAATACATTCGATATCGAGTTCAAACTTTCCATCCCTATTCCTGTAATTGCGTAAGGCATTTGACGATATTGTGACAAAATTAATTGCAAGTCTAATTTAAGTTTTTCTTTACGCTGTAATTTTCTTAGTGCTAATTTTATTGTTTGCACGTATCTTTCGGCTTGACCGTTCGTCGCTGGGTCAAACGGAGCCGTTCTTTTATGTACAATACCATTACTTTTAAGAAATTCTTGGAATGTTGTGGAGGTGAAAGTCCTACCATTATCAGATACCAAAATTTTAGGAATTCCAAATCGTCCAAAAATTTCTGTACAAACAGTAATCGTTGATTCACTTAACATATCGTTAACGATATACACTTCTGGCCACTTCGAAAACGCATCTACTAATATGAAAAAATATTTTCCAAGGAATAGTCCGGCAAAATCTATGTGGACACGATCAAAAGGTGCCTTTGCTGGTTCCCACACATGTATATCTGCTTTGACTGGATTATTTTTGTATTTTTGGCATTCTAAGCAGTTTTTTGCAATTTTTTCTATATCATTACTTATGTTCGGCCACCAGCAATGCCCTCGAGCTAGACCTTTCATTTTTACTATTCCGAAATGACCGTTATGTAATTCTTGTAAAATCGTATTTCGTAATTATTTCGGTATTACAACTTGATGGTTTCGCATTAGTACCCCCTGTTCTAAAGTGAATTCACGTGGATCGATGCACCATGTTTCTTTTTCCGTAAGGCTTTTTCCATTTTTTAATGCAGACACACATTGTAATTCGCGATCTTTGTGCGTTTTTTCTAGTATGGTATTTGCATCGATTGATAACGTCTCAAACGTATTTATATAGAATAAATCAATGGTATCGACGTTTTCTTCTGCGGTAATTACAGGTAGTCTAGATAGTCCGTCTGCGTTGCCATTATTTTCTGATTTCTTGTACTCAATAGTGTATTCAAAACCAAATAATAGAATAGAAATATTGCGTAATGTTGCATTCTCATTGCACTGTAACGTGTCAATTCTTTGTTTTTTGCAAAGATTTGTGTAAGTGATCTGTGATCTGTAATTAATGTAAATTTATTCCCGTAAAGGTATTGATAAAATTTCTTTATAGCGTAAACAATGGCATACGCTTCTTTATCTATCTGACTATATTTTCTCTGTGTTGTATTCAACGTTTGTGAAATGTATTGTATTGGCCTTTCGGTCCCATCAGGAAAACGATGCGATAACACTGCCCTTACGCCGTATGGGCTCGCATCCGTTGCCAGTACGAGAGGTAAATTTGGGTCATAATATCTTAAACATTTTTCACTAGTCAAAGCTTTCTTTGCTTCGAGAAATGCCTTTTCCTGGCGGTTTGACCACGTAAATTTATTTTGTGTACGTTTTTTATGAATCTGCGGTAATAATTAACAAATCCAACGAAAGCTTGTAATTCTGAAACATTTGATGGTCTTTTCATTTTTTCTATTGTTTCTAATTTTTGTGTATCTTTGTGTCATCCGTTTTTATCTATTACGTAACCGCAATAGTATATTCTTGAAGCAAAAAATTCACATTTCTCTCGATTGATTTTTATATTGTATTTATCTAGTACTTTAAAAACTTCTTCTAACCTTAACATTAGCTCTGTAAAATCTTTTGCTGCTATTCGGATATCGTCTATAAAAACTTTTACTAACCACTATTCATTTCTGTGGTGAATATAAGGTATTTTGGATTCAGCGATGATCATATTGATGGGAGTGCTGTTTTGGCAGCCCAGGGCCAGTCTCAAGGCTGTATTTTGGATCTTTTGGAGGGTTTCAACATGTGCAGGTTTAAGTAGTGATAATAGAAAACTGGCATATTCTAGTTTGGATCTAATCATAGATTTATACAACATGAGAAGTGTGTTACGGTCCGAGCCCCAGTGCACCCCCTTACGACATTTAATAATGCTGGTAGGGAGAATGCAACTTTGTTTTAGATGGTTTATTTGGGCCCCCCAACTGAGACTCCGATCTAAGTAAATGCCGAGAAATTTGACGTTTTTATTTGGTTTGATTTTGCAGTTTTGTAATTCTATAAAATGGTTCTTGTTTTTTTTTGTTTTTTTTTTTTTTATTAAAAATCATCAAGTTACATTTCTCTGGGATTATCGTTAGATTCTTTTGATTAAGTGCTTTATATATTTCAGTTGCTGCAGATTATAGAAGAGTAATGGCCTGTGAGACGTTGTCTCCACTGGTGTAAATTACGAAGTCGTCAGCAAACTTCAATATTCGTAAGGGGTTCTGAACAAGTGCGTCAAGAAAGTCCGTGTATATCGTAAAAAGTTAAGGGCTTGAGATACATCCCTGGGGGAGACCTATCGTTGCTTCATTTTAAAAAATGTTATGTATTCGGGTGGTATGTTAAGAGCTGTAACGTTGGCTTTTTCGGCCCCGAATCGACGTTTTCACGTCGACGCGAAGCCGTCCCGATACAACGCACTAAAACACATCATATCACGTACGACACCTAATACAACAAAACTGCGACCCAATACTCTCTCGAACGCCTTGGCTTGGCTCAGCTCTGCTCTCTCGATGTAGACTCCTTACCTAGAGGAGGCCCCGCCGCAGACTGCCCGTCGGGAGACGGACAGTTCCCGAGGGAAATGATCAGGATGTGAATATTTCACACTCGTACAAATAAACACACTAACACGAATTTCACTTTTAGACTACTCTTTATTTCGTTTACAAGAGATGAACACTTCTAGAGAATCGACGCTACCTCCGGCGCTAACTCGCAATTCGCAGTACACACACACACACCTTTGCTCTTGTACCCCGCATTCAAACACCTACCTACACCTACACGCACACGCACACCCACAGTTCCCGCACTCGACCTAGAGAATGGCTTGCTTTGAGGTTACGACAACCAGGTTCGATCACGAGAGCACTTGGCTACAATGACACGCCTTCGATCACGAGCTACCTCACGCATCAACCCGATAACGAGGACATATACCACGCATCCTCTCTTGGTCTGCAGGGTGTCCTACCGGTGGCTTCACCAGCTAGTTTACCGAGTCTCAGACAACGCTGCAAACACTCACACACACACACGAACTCTATGACGTCCTACCGCAAATAGAGTGAATGTCCAGCGTACACTGAGATTTCTCGTGCATGCGCCCTACTACTGCGCGCATTCGCTGTACGCTGGACATTCACTCTATTTCGTGAGGACGGCATGCCATCTGTAGGTGTACGAATTTCGTTCACTGTATACTTACAGGAAACCAACTCTCTGTGCTCGCCGACTGCCGAGACTCGGACAACGCTTCACTTCGAATACACACTCGTATTACGCCCTACCGCAACGGTCAGCCGGCCCCTCGCCGACTGCCGAGACTCGGACAACGCTTCGCTTTACCCACGCGTATTACGCCCTACCGCAGCGGACAGTCGACCTCTCGCCGACTCCCGAGACTCAGACAGCGCTTCGCTTTCGATACACACACACACACGCAGTTTTACAGTTTCCCGTCATCTCGAATGCCCTGACTTACCCACTATTCAAGCGATCACGCCCACCAAGCTCTCTTCCGCGACCCGAACGTCTTCCTCTCGAACAAACGCAACAAACTCTCGCTTTCTCACTCTGTTAGCAACCTCGACCCCTCATTTACACTTTTTACTCTACTTCACAACCTCAACAAAATCCCCAGTACCTTCAACCACATACACTCATCCACACGTCCGCTTTTTACCCTTACCCGCGAAACATCCTACACTCACACAACGTCACCTCGGCGCCACATACTATGTCCCTCTCCCTCACTTTCCCACTAGTTTCTAACCTCACCACGCACTACGCGAAATACCTCCAGGCCCCCATCTCCGGGGAGTTATCGGCGTCGTGTCCTCGCGATGTCGCCCACTGTCATCCTGCTCTTCGTGATTGCGTAGTCTTAAGCCAGGCTGCAGATGATGCTTCCCGTAGATCGACAAGAGCTGGTGACGGACGTAGGTTAGACGTCTCGATAGCGCACACGCTCTACATCCTTCCCTCTCGAAGGCCCGTCAAGGAGTGTCTCTCAGTCTCGCTGCTCGCGTCTTACTGCTTCGAAATCTCTTCTATCTCTTTCTTTCCCCTACTTCTCTCATACGACCTAGCTTGCGCATGTCTCGCTCTTCCCCTTAACTACACGTATATACGCAACTTCCAATATTCCCGGCGCATTACAATTTTACAGAAGACCCAGAAAAGAAAATACAATTGATAATAACAATAATCGCTACGGTTCGTCAACCCATCTATTTTCCCACAAACCTACCGATTCACACTTAAATGTACACGTATATATATCTCTGCGCACACAGTACTAACATAACATCACTTATAGTCCTTTAAAATGCCCCTTTCTTCTTATTATTGCCGCTTTTTCCGCTCGCGCTTCTCTTTTCTCGTCTCACTGGCTATATGTCTCCGTCGTCCTCTCCTTTTTCCTCGCATGAAACATAATGAAACATAAACATACGTACACAGGGCATTAAAACAAGCCCAAAACCTCAAATTTTACATCGAGTCAAGTTTTGGTGTTTTTCGGGCAAATATGAAAAATGACCCCGTCACATTGCAATCTTCGTACATGTTTATCGCGTATCTCCTCCACTAAAATACTCTGGCTGGTCCAACCTGAAGTGATCGATGGTGGCTCTCACGTAGGGAACTGCTAGGGAACACACACAAAAAAAAGAAAGCAGAACCCTGTCGCATACTTCATCTGGTTCTCATTTATTCACGCGCCGATATTGACTTTGACTGCCCCTTCCTTCTTTCCGCAAATTACGACACCGAAAAATAGTATCACTTCATCCCACTCCTAACGTTTATATACCCCAACAAAACACTAGCTTGACGCAATCTCGACTACACGACGATACCTCTATGTGAACAACTATTGTACAAAGCTTTCTCCCAAATTCACAACACGAGACAAAACTTGAATATCCAGCTAATATTCCTATCTTCAACCTAACCTAACCTCAACAGGCGCAATCACTTAACTACCATACTCTGCGAAACAACTTCCCCATGGCTGTCACCTTCCTCTCTTACGCTTACTTCTCGGCACCACTAATTAAATCGCTACCAGAACCGAACTACGAGGGCATAACGAAAAGAACAAAACAACAAATGAAAAAAAAGAACACAAGCGCAAGAATAAAAACTTCACGTACGACGTAACGACCCGCATGACGCAACATCCTCTATGTAGCAGCTCTCCATTTACACGTCTTATTTCGCAAACACATTCACATCACCCGCCTCACATATCTCACAGCCCTCCCACTTCAACTATACGTAGACAAAATAATCCCCACAGAAATACCGCATTTTAAACCATGGCACTACGCACGAAAAGAAAGTAACGTCACCTTGATGCTAGGAGACAAACAGGAGAGCAGTAACTACCATCACTGTTCTCCAGCATCTACACAGCGGGAACAAGGTTGCGGAAAAGCTGCTCAGTTTCCTACCCGCGAATATGACGAACTGTTCTTACTGCTCCCCCTCTTCTTTTCGCCGATTATAGCTTGGAGTACCACTGCTTAATTTCCCTTCCCTTCTCCCACTTCTTACGATCCTACCTAGCGTCACCCAACCCAAACACTCCTAAAACCCGGTAAATTTTTGACGGTTTCAAAAAAAAATTTCAACAACGTCGCCGCTATACCTCTGTACCCGTTTCTGATGCTACGCTACACATTTTCACATCACTTCACACATTTTTACAAACAACCCACTTAACTCACACTTGCCTCACACACACCGCATTCCCGATCACCCCGCGACATCGGGCCCCACGTTGAGCGCCATTTGTAACGTTGCACTTTCGCGCCCTGAGACACTATAGGGTGTCGCAGCCAGGGCGGTCCCGAGACAACGTCCAAAGAAACTTACAAAGATCCTTTCGCCAAAGTCCGCTGTATCCTGAAACGCGAAAAACCCCTGTCCCCACGCTCACGATGTCCGCTTCTTCGCCCAGGAGACTCGTCCCTGAGGAGGTCCCGCCGGCGGTAGTCCCTTGGGATCAGACTTCTCTCCCAAGAAGAAACGAGGCGCGACTTGTAAAGTTGGAAGGAAGGAAAAACACACGCACGACAATAGACGAGGTAAATGGTTTATACGAACACTTCACTTTATTTTGGCAAACTTTTACACGTGGGATTTTAGGCCCGAATCTTGGCGCAATCCGGTGCTATCGCAACAATCCGTGACGATCACGCTTCCCCCCGGACTCTCCTGTTCTCGCACTCCACGCTTCCTGGGGGCGTCCCGCACTACCTGATCCCCCGACACACACACGCTCGCACACTCTACTTTACCCTTACCTCCGGGTTCACCATGTTCCGGGTCAAATCAACTATCGGGCCTGCCGATGACCTGGTCTCGCAGATGACAGCTGGGGGTGGCAATAGTTCTCGTCTCCTCGGTCGTCGGTCGCAAGGTCGTTCCCGGTTGGCTTGGAAAGCTGATTCCGCTCTTCTCTTTCTCTCTCTCACTCGATTCTCTCGATTCCTCCCGGAAACGCGAAAAACTTGGAAGCTCTGGTTCGCTCGGATGCTACTACAAGAGTGTCGCGTTAGGCCCACCAATTAGTGCAGCCTCGCGCATTACCGCACTATATCTACATACATACTTCTGAATCTTACCGCCAGGACATTATTCACACACACTCGAACGCGACGAAATTTATAGTACATACTCTTAATACGGATACATAGGTATACATACAATCTTCGTCGATGAAGCAGTACTGGATTAGCACAATGGCGCGGTAATTACAAATATTCTATAATACGCAATCCCACAGATAGACCCTTATGTGCTAGAACTACACATTCTTGGACTTTTCTTCAGCGCTATGTCTTCTCTTTTCTCCTTAGCGCTACTCCTTGTATTCGATTACTCTCACGTAGCACATGAAACACACAGACCTGGACCTTTATTAGCTTCTTGTAAATAAAAATAGATTCCACCTTGATGACGCGTTTCGGCGCTTAATGCTATAGGGTCAGAGAAAAGTGACTCCGTCATATTCCCCTCCCCTAGAACGAACATCTCCCTGAGTGTTCGGTCTACTCCGAAAAACGTCCCAAGTAAAAGAAAATATCCTAACAAAAGTATTTACCCGGGTCTCCTAGCCCAGCCGCCTGTTGAACTCGGGGTTGTTGGTCTTCCTCCCTGGCTGCGTGGCCTTCGATGTTTAGGTGTCCACGACTTATCCTAGTGAGAGAAAGGGTGGGGATTGGAAGGCGTACGATTCGGTGGGTCGCGGTGTCCAGGCATACCCCCCCCCCTTCCTCAGGTAAGGAAATCTTGGCGCTTATCCTTGTCGTAACGCAAATACGATACGGAAGCAAAACAAACAAAACAACCGTGAACTCTGCTAATATCCCCCCCTTTCTAATTTATACAAACAGACCAACTGTACTAGGCGCTACGCTCTCTTTCTCCCTTTTTTTTTTTTTTGTGACGGAGTCATTTTTCTCTGACCCTATAGTATTAAGCGCCGAAACGCGTCATCAAGGTGGAATCTATTTTTATGAGTGTTACGAATGAGTTCAGAAAAATCATCTCTTTCAGATGTACTAAGAGAAAACTGCTGTTCAGCCCATGAGAGCATAGGGTCTAACCTTCTGTGCATCTCAAGCAATCTTTCTTCAGTGAGATCTGGATTTCTCAGAGTATGTCCAGTATCTCTTGGTTTAGGTGTTGGCGTCTTGACTTGAGGACCTGTGGATCTAGAAAGCACACTCTTTATCTTCATATACTCTTGCATCTTTACGCTAAGATGGCTCTGCTCAATCTTTAACTCCTCAATACATGATGTCATATTATTAATTTGGTCTGATTGATTCGTCACGGCTACAACAAGATCAAACACTATCTTGATTAAGTCGTCCATTCTCGAATTATGTTAATCTCTCTGAGATTTTAATTGCTTCTTAAAGTTAAGTATTTCTAGCATTATAGCGTTATTAGGTAAGAGTCTATCCACTGGAGGAACTTCACGAGGGATCTGACAAGAGGCTGTTTATTGAGCTGGCTTGTTACCTTATCCAACTCTGACATTAGGTTGCTAGGATCAGGCATATCAGATTCGTTATCGGATGGAAAGTCACCTTCGCCACAATTCTGATCATCTCCGCCATCTTCTATAGGGACATTTAGGTCAAATTGCTCATCAGCTCCAAAGTTTCTTTCCCCAGCATAAGGTTCTAACGGAGGAATTCCAACCTCTGATGCTCTCTTCTCATCTCTTACCCTTTTCTTTTTAACAAACTTTCCACTCTTAATTCTCTTCTCAAAATCTTCTTTCAGGTCAGAGCACTGATTGACCGCAATTATCTCCATCTTCTTAGATATATCTTCATCTGTCAGTGGATTCGTCTTGGATTCATAATTGATATGAATTACCGCATCCAATTCTTACAATGCATCAGTGTCTCTCTCGACTTCACCTGAACTATGTCTAGTACCACTCATATTTGTTGTCTTATTGGACGGTAAATTACTAAAGGCCGTATATAGGGTATTGTAATGCTCTTTAGCTTTGTGTAACTTCCTTTGTAGAGATACTACTTTGTTGTGTGATTTAATCAACTTGCTCATGGATATTACAATTGT
Source organism: Copidosoma floridanum (assembly GCF_036245765.1). Taxonomy (NCBI): domain Eukaryota; kingdom Metazoa; phylum Arthropoda; class Insecta; order Hymenoptera; family Encyrtidae; genus Copidosoma; species Copidosoma floridanum. Next base: position 4,837,350 of record NW_028321912.1, on the reverse strand, counting down.
AAGGTATATCTATTCTGGGTTATTTGCACTGTCTAATGGATGGTATTTAGTAATCAGAACTCTAACCTATTGAGATATTAGTAATCTACAATATATAATCAGAATTAGTGCAAGTGATGACTATGGATTTATTCTTTGACATACATAGGTGTCCAGAAGATTGTAGTGTGAAGGTTCCAATTAGTCTGTTTGCTGGTGAATTGATTATGATCTTTATTCACTTCCACGATACTGGTGCACTCTGAGTAGATCACTCTCTCGGGTTTGTCGCTCCCCCCTACAAACGAAGCCCATGGCCCTTCGCTCGCGCGCCACAGTCGCTTACCGAAATTAGCCTTGATATCGAAGTTCTGACAGAAGTCCATCCCCGGAAGAACGTCCTGATCGATGTTTGGCACCGCTTTCAAATATAAAACGCCTCCCTTTGTTCCGACGTCCATCTGAGCCTTTAGCACCCAATACGCTGGTCACTCCCCCATTTACGTTACGCATCGCGGAATTACTCGGCAACAGGCGCTTTTCGAACTTCTCGGCCACCTTAGGCCCGATTAGTGAGGAGGTTGCTCCTGGGTCTAATAAAGTCTTATAACTCTGACCTCTGATCGATACGCGGATATAATTACGATTGTCGCCGCTCACACTGGCAATTTCTTCATGCAGCCCACCTGCATACTTGGCGAGGTCCTCCTCACTCAAAAATTTTGGGAACCCGGTTGTTGAGGGCGAGGCGTCGTTGGGAAGAAGTTGGAGCAACCCCTTATTTGTACGCTCAGTCGTCTTCTCCTTGATTCTCTCCTGCAACATCTCGTCTATAGTCTTGTACCTCTTTGGTAGCGCACTATCCAACGCGTCCCACGACATCGGCTTGGACCATTTCCACTGGCTCTCGACCTCTTGATCGCTCACATCCGCTCCCACTCGCTTATCCTCCTCTACTGATGCCCTCCCCTCCCCGAGAGGCATCAGCCTACGATTCTCCCCTGCGCTAATCCAACTCAAGTCTCGCCTATCTTGAATTTTACTCAGTAAAACTCTGTCTGTCGACACTCGCTCGCTTGTTGCTATTGCTTGATTGGTCTCTAGCGTCTCAGCATCCCCTATGAACAAACTGCGAACATCCTGCAGACCCACGCTCCCTGTATCTGAATCGGACTTCGCACTCGTCGCGTCGTTCCCTATTCGCTTACTCCGAAATTTCTTGAACAGTTTAATGCTACCGCTATCGCTCATCAGGTCGCTACGCTTCTCGTCACTCGGCCGATTTTTTGCAGTCTTTTCGCTTCGATTAATCGCTTCGCACGCTTCTCTCGCATCCCACCCTGGGGGGTCCAGAGAGCAAGCTCCTTACTGACCCCCCAGCTGCCAGTTTCCCAGACTCTCCCGTAATTTTTCGCATACGCTGCGTGACTTAAAAGTTACTCCTCGTAGGCCGCAGACTTGGCAATACACGTTTCTTGGCCTTGCGCCCCAGACTGCGCCCTCGGCGCCAGGGGGTCGGTTATATAGGACAACCTCGCGACATGTGTCCCCTTTGTTGGGGGGACAGCACAGAATTTAATTAAGAAAATTATTATCGATTTTTCTTTTGACGGCAAACTGATAAGATATTGTTGATAGGTACACAGAGATGAGCTGTGTACGTTTTTACGTCAATCCTATGCTTTGGAACAAAGTTATAGACGAAATTTTACGAAAATTTAGATTTTCTCGAAAATTTCGTCTAATTATTTATTTGATAAGATTATTATTGTTTTTTCTTCTGACGGCAAACTGCTAAGATATTGTTAGTAGGTACACAGAAATTAGCTGTACAAGTTTTAACATAAATTCTATGCTTTGGAACAAAGTTATTTATTTATTTAATAATATTATTATTGATTTTTCTGCTGACGGCAACCTGCAAGATATTGTTAGTAGGTCTACAGAGATTAGTTGTGTCATATTTTACATTAATTTTATGGCTCACAACAAAGTTACAGACGAAATTTTAAGAATATTTAGATTTTTTGGAGGATTCCGTGTAATTATTTAGTAAACAAGACTATTATTAATTCTTCTGCCGACGGAAAACTAATAATATATTGTTGATAAATACACAGGAATATGCTTTGCTAATTAACAGGGCAATCCCATACTCTGGAAGAAAGTTATTAGAGATCTTTTAATAGAATACTTTCGTTTTCTGCGCGTTTCGGATTGTTTATTTATTGAATATCATTGTTTCTAACTGTTAGAAGTACCTGACATGAAGTGGTTATTGGTATTTGGTATCGATGATCAAGAAAAAGTTACTTGTTCACATTTTGTGCATCGTTTGCAAAATGAATTTTTGAAGGACGCTTTATGTAGTACGTTGGCTTAGTCTGTCGGCTTGTTTCAGCTTCATATACTTATAAAGAAGACAAATAAAAATCTCACAAAATCAGTTTTCGTGGTTTTCAATTTATTGCACAACTTTCTGTTTACATGTAGGTAATGTGCGGTTGCGTCACCGGCCGGTACGTCTACATACCAGCATGTATCGCCGGTGGCTGGTAGGTCAGCACTACCATGATATTGGGCGTTGGAGGGGCTGCCTGTGCACTCACGTTCAAGCGTTGGGAAAGCTGCTGCATTTCCTAAAATACAAAATATTTTTCTACATTCAGATTGCATCATATTATTGAGATAAATTTACACACTATACATTGATTAAATTATCTTACCGCACGCACACCTTCTAGTACCAAGGACACACTTGGTCCCTGGGGATAGCCGATATTCCCTCCGCGACCACCCCGGAACCTTGGGGTATATGGTCTATAATAGCCACGGCTAGACCTTCCCCTTCCGCCGCCTCTATGGCCAGATTTCAGAGACTGGACTTTGCTTTTTAGCTCCGTCAAAGTGCTCTCAAGCCCTCTAATCATTTCTAACTTCGTGGATAGTTGGGTGACATATTCCCTTGACGCTGTATTCAGCTGGTTGTTGTCAGCAACTAACTGCTCATTGAGATCTAGAAAAATAAAAATAAAAAAAGGTAACATTTCATCACGTATTATTTTTCAAGATTTTTTAGCTACTTTTATAATATGCAAATAATTAAATATTTAGAAAATTAAAACTTACGCTGTAGGACACTCTTTTCCTCCCTCAACTGCCTCACCGTTTCATCAGCGGTTGAAACCTGGCCCTGCAGACGTTCTATCACTACTAGTGCTTCTTCTACAGTTGTTGTAACTGAAAAACGATTTTAAAAAAACAATTAATTAACATGGAACAGCTTGTCGACGTAGTTTTAATAGTCAATCATTGGTGTTACTTATTCAATTATTCTGTTTGTCACTGTGTATCAAAATGCTGAAAATCCCCTCTTCGACAAGCCAAACCCAATATATACTTAGATTGAGCTCATGTTCAATCAGTTTGTTGAAGAAAGCATTTTTGGCATCTGGTTACATGGGTAACAATGACTGTGTTTTCAATTCAGGGACTAAATGCTGAGAATGTCCTATTCGACAAGCCAAATTCAAAAGGTTAGATTGAGCTCATGCTCAGCTCGTCGAAGTAGACATTCTTAGCATTTAGTCCCTGAATTGAAAACACAGTCATTGTTACCTATGTAACCAGATGCCAAAAATACTTTCTTCGACAAACTAATTGAACATGAGCTCAATCTGTCACACTGCCTTTGAGAAGTTAATGATTTGACGAAAAGACATTAACCGATGTATTAAATTAACGAAAAATTTTCTTGCCGAAATAAATGTGTAGAAAGTATAGCAACCCGAAAAACGTTATTCCGAATTTTTTTTTTGCCGAATTACAATTAAAAATTTTCGGCAAATCTTTATTCGGCAAATTTTATTTTCGGTAAATAGTGTCTTCGTAAATATTAAACCAGTTTATTATATTATTTTTCCATATTCGCTGATAATAAATAAAGCTGTAAATGCCACTAACCGCTGAAAAAAAGATTATAATAAGGTTAATGATAAATATAAAATTATCGTTACATTTCTTGCGTTCTAAAACAATACGTATTTTCATTGAAATAACTTTATCGCAAAGTACAGGTAAATTACAATTATTTTAAACACCTCTACATAGTTAAAAGGTAAACTGGAATATTTTTAGTGAATACTGGGTGATTTCTTGGTAAGAGTAAGTCTTAAAATTAGAATAGAACGCAGTACACCATTTCAATAACAAACGTAAAAAAACAGTCGTAACGTAAACTTTTTTTTTTTATAATAAGTGCATTTAATAACTTTTTGAAGTTTTTCGCTCGTGAAAAACCTCAACATCAAACAATTTTAGTTGGAACGCATATCAGAGTCCGCATTATGGATAAGGAGAGTTTTAGAGGCGACATTATACGAAGAAACATTGTAAAGTGACTAAAATATATAAAGTTGCTTCATTGCCACATAAATAAAATCGTTGATGTACCGGCATGATTTCTGAGCTTTTAGTGTTTAAAAAGTTTGTATTAATACAGTACTCTCTCTCTCTCTCTCTCTCTCTACAATGATTGAAAAAAAAAAAACATTTAACGTTAAATAACTTATACTGTGATTATTTAAATATGATTAACTGATCATAACTTAAATTAAATTTGTGATGTCACAGGAGTTTATATCGAACACAAGTAATCGATACTGGGGCTTTACCTGCGAGTACAGTACTGTTGCTAGTTTTAGTTGAATTATGTTTAGGTGGTGAATCTAGATTTTAATAGAAAAATATACCAAGACTGCAGCAGAAGTTTAAAGTTAAAGAAAATACGAAAAATAAAATAAAAAATTAAGGAACCATTACATTAAATTATCCATCAAAAATACGTACTAACAATATTACTTTATTTTTTTTTTATGTTACATAATCAATACCGTTCATTAATATAAACAGTTTTGGTATACCAGTTCGTACGGTAGAGCCAGATAATTAATTTTAACTGTTAATTAATATAATTATCCATCATACTGTTACTATCTCTTACTCACCTAACAAGTCATAACATAAAGATAGAAAAACATTTTAAGTGCATGATATTATTGACCGCTTATGATTATATATACGTATCTGTGAAAATTTTCTTGGGTGGCGTAGTCCCTATGTAAATTTTTCCTAGCAAAGTCTGGTGATTCCTAACGGGATAAGCTCTTAGAAAATCCATTTGGTTCTGTATATGATATAGATAAAAACCGCATAACTCATTTTGCTACACTCTTAAAATCCAAGCATAATTTTGACTAACGGTAATAAACGTGTACATGAAGCATATAACAAGGAATTTTCTGCGACTACTACGAAAATTGTTGGAATCGCTTCATAAAAAAAAAAAAAAAAAAAAAAAACATTCTTCTATCTCGAGTTCTTGTTTCTGCACTCGTGCGTTTTTACCTCTCTGTTTTTGTTTCTCGTTGTCCAATTAAAAATGTGACGCGGAAAACAGCACTTCTGAGTTCTGTCAAGTACCAGCCACTAAGCTTGAATTGCCATTTTGAGCTTTGGTTTGAAGTATACACTTGTAATGATGTCGTATCGCACAGAATTTGATCCCCACAAGGTATGTGCCGTATTCCTTCAACGTGTCTACATGAGTCGGACCCGAGGTGAAGACCAATATTGATGGACATTAAGATCTGATCATTCACTTATCGTAAGTGAACGTTGATTTTGAAAAGTCTAATTTTTGGAGAAAAAATTATTTAATTAAAAGTAAAATTGTTTTTTCACGAATCCTACACACATAGGTTAATTCATCATTTCATTTTGATCGTTACAAATAATTAGGCTGTCGTATTTATATTCGTTACCCCTTTGGTTCCAGCCCTATATGTTAGGAAAAAAATAGTCTCAACTTTTTCGGTAGGGTTCAGTTTCACTCGGTTTAATTATAACTATAAAAAATCCTTCTTGATACTCAAGAGGTCTGAAATAGATGTAGGAAAAAAATGGATTCGATGTAGTAAATGAAATAGTAGTCATTTACAAAAGTTTTATTTTGTACAGTTCAACGTAGTTACTTTATACAGGAATGATCTTATTATAAAGGATCAGTTTTATAAAATAAATATCATCAAATATTTACATTGTATCCATGTTAAATTTACATAAATCAAAAAATTCTGAATGAACATAAATTAAAATACATTTTAATTGTTAAATATAAGTAAGAATTGAAAATAAGTATTCATAAGTTGTTTTGTTTCAATTTGTACCAAAACACGCAGTAAAAGTAAAAATCGATTTCAATTTTGTTAAAAGTGTATAAAAATTAAAAATAATAATAATAATAAATTTAAATAGATTCTTTTTTCTTATGTATATAAATTTCAAGTAAAAGTAAAAATATTGCTAAGCATAATAATCTTTGAAGCCATACGTGGTTATACAGCATGGCTTAATAAAGTTTTATATACACACGCATACCCCGCAACAAAGGTTGTTAATGTCCTTTAAAATCTTTCTTTCGCTTCACCTCGCACAGTTCACTGTCTTATTCTGGTGGTAAATACCAGGACGGCAGTTGGCACTTCCGCGACCTCACAACAGCAGGTAGTGAGCTGGAATCTGGCTCGGGTCCATCGGAGCTGTTGTTGGGTGGCGTCAGCGGGCAAGCCGCAGAGGCATCCGCATCATCCAAAAGTGAATCAACGACTGGCTCCTGTGTCTCTTCTACTGGTCCCGGACGCTGAAACTTGTCTATATTTGTGATATTGACAAGTTTTTTGACGTCATTATCTTCCAGCATCCATTTTTTAAGGGTTAGGCCAACCTTACGTGCCTTGGCCTTACTAGAAAACTTATTATTAATGGCACAAACGTCAAGAATTTTAATTTTAAGGCCTGGCCTCTGGCACGCAAGACTGTCACTTTTTGCACTTTTGCATAGTTTTTTCAGCGTTTGGCTGTTGAGCGACCGGGCACCGGACTCAGCTGCACTCAATGGCAACGAAGCCTCCAGTATCTCGCCCTGGTCCACATCATATGTTGCGGCCGTTCCACAGCTGCTGCTGCGAATCCGCTTTGGACGGACGAGGGTATGCTCCTCGCCACTGTCCTCATCCGAACGTCCACGCTTTAGCGAAGACGTAGAGCTTGCAGATTTTATCTGCAGTCTGCCAAATTTTCGACTCAAGGCCAATGAAGTTAAAACAATAACTCCACTGCTTGAGGCCAACTTAGAACAAGACTCGCGAAGAGTCTTTTCGTTTTGCAGTCACTTCTGTAGCTGATACCGATGGATATCAAATTTATGAGCGGTTGCGCGCTCATTCTGCTTGCCGTTATTGAAATAAAAATCAAGCACGGTGAGTTTAAACGATTTTGAAGTTGCAAGACCGCCACCCATGACAGTTTTTAAATATCCGTTGCGCGGATAATGAGGTAGCTGCTGTCGGTGTTGAGATTTTGGCTTGCATCTCAGCAGCTTGATGATGGCACTATTCTTGCAAACCACTTCACTTGCTTCCGCACAAGACATGTTGCTAAGTTTATAAAATTACGGCTCTCACTAAAAACTTTTACGTTTAACTCGAAGCAAGACGTTCACACGAATATAAAATGTAACACCTGAGGTCGTAACGAATACTAATCGTCTCACTCCACTGGTCACTTGTTACTAAAGCTACTGCTGCTACGCTTAGTTGGGCATATTGCGATAACTACTCACCTCGTTAAACACTAACGCGCTGTAGATAGATAACTGATTGACTGGCTAATTGCACCAAGCATAAGTATTTTTTAATTATCAATATAGGTACGCACGCACTCACAAATGATTAGCCGCTCGGAGAGTTTGGAGAAGCCTCTTTCTCAATTTCCTACTCTACCTCGGCCTATTATCACTGCGGCGGGCGAGCGTGATAACAGAAAAACAATGCAAGCGCGCAGTTTTATCACTGTGTTGCTGCGTTTTGTGTTTCGACACTTTTTCATGCCACTTCTGAAGAAGTCAAAGCTACGAGCTTTTTTTCCTAATGTTCTTCTACTTTTCCAATTTTTACTTTTTTTTTTTTTTTTTTTTTACATTCTCTTGAAACTGCTCGAGAAAATAATACAATTATTCACGAGAGCTCGAAAAGCCAGTGCATCGGAGCTATAGCTGGCACACCTTCAAAGCCCGCTTTTCCCGATTTCTCATTAACACTCGCCTCGCGCTACTGGCAGGTAAATTTAATATGAAACAAGCGCGAAGTTAAGACGATCTTTGTACTCCAATAAGATTGAATTTTTTGTAAACCACCTTAATTATATTTCTACAAAAACACCTAATCACTGACGATCTTATCGTAAGATTCCATTGTTTGCTGGATGATACTAATATTGTACGCCATACAGTACTGCCGTGTTTTCTAATACTTCAGTAAGCCGATATTAATAACACATACTTATTGGAATCACGAGTTGAAAAGTTTTTAACAGGCCAGTTGACGACAGAAAGACACATTACCAAAAATTCTTTTTTAACAATTTCTACTTAGTTCACTTACAAACTTGAATAAGGCTTTTTACCCCTATATTAGTTGTAAAGACTGTTATCGAAATATTAGTATTATCAATCGATATACTGGTGGATCTTGAGCCACACACACATATACACGCACGTGCGGGTGCATGCACTGCTATTACTCCTTATTTTTGGCTGTATACCGTCTGATCTGACGTCAATATTTTTAAAGACTAGGTATCGGTACCTACTATAGGTAATAAAACATCGTGTAAAGATGATTTTAATACAAAAAAAATTTTACTACTAGTTCGAAGGGCCAGTGTAGGATTGATTTGTCACAAAGTAAACGCATATAACAAAAAATAATAAATTTTTTTTTTTTTTTTTTAACTAGCCTTTTTGTATTTCTTATGTTTCTGTTTTTTAACGGCTATACTATATAAAAATACTTACTGTATTATCCCATACACGTTTGACATTTACTTATAATGCAGTTGGCCAATAAATTATTTTTTATCATCAGTCATGATTTAGTATATTACAGGAGAACTACTTTGGTGTCACTCACTATTTATTATAAAAGATTTAAATTACAATAAAAAATATTATCTTACAGTAGTGGCATTGTTTCGTGGAGGCCGGGTCCGAGAGACATAGGTTAAAACGTCGCAATACCCGTCTGTAAGATTATATTTTATCAGCTCAATAGTATTTTCTTGCTACTTAAATGCTGTACCATGGAGTCCTGTCATCGTTAGTTTGATTGGGTTGACGTGTGATAGTATTTAAGTAGCTTCATTAGTACTTGATAATTTACGTTGCCTGTTAAAAACCGTGATTCTGTATGAGTACCAAAACAAAGAATTTCTCTTGTATGGTGAATAAATTATGATGTGTCAGTATGATTATTATGATTATTATTATTACGCCCAAAAAATTCAAAAATTTTATTTTAAAGTATTCAATTTTTAAAACATGTGTAGAATACTTCATATATTCTGTGTAGGGATAGTGTAAAAATATGCAATTCGTAATGAAACCGTAGCAAAAGGAAAATAAAATCATACTGGACTTTTCACTCTTATTTGGAATGTGTTAATAGAAAATGTTTTTAGATGTGTTTTCTTGGTCATGGTGCAAACTCTTATGGATATAAGTTATGTTATATATTAATAAAAAGTCGTAATGACAATATTTTGTTGTCTGCTAAGGCAATACGTGACCTATATTGAGTCATCTTTTCTTCTTTTCTTTGTAAAAAATTTAGTATAGTAATCGTCACTGAAAAGTAGATTCTTTCTTTTTGTGTGAGTATGTTTTGTAGTGATACAGAATTCATTGTGTTTTTGTCAGTGACGTAGCTCAGCATAAATCATAACCGGTATAAGATGAAATGTGTAACTCCACGTTAGACTCGAATGAGATCTTCTTTTCGTTGCTTGTAAGGAAATCCGCTTTGACATGTATCTATTAAATTAGTTTAATCGGTAGATTTATACATTGAAATAATGTCTAGGCATTTTTATTTTAGTAAAAGTCATTTTTTTAGCGTAGAACACTAGATGTACAAAATGAAAGCAAAAAACTGATTATGTTATTGTTTACTTCAATAAAGATGATTTTTGTCCTTTTGTTTTTTCAATTAATTTTTTTTATAGAACGCAATTAATTTATAAATATAAAAAGTAAATTTAATAATATTTCTGAAAATTTGAAATAGTTTTTAATACATTTGTATAGCATTGTTTATACATAACCAGCCCCAAACCCAGAAATAAAATGCAACTCCTTCAGAACCAAGCCATCAGGCTCTCTGTAGGCCATAGAAACTCCACACCAATAAACGTGATGCATGCCGAAACCAAAATACCTCTTATACACTATAGGATCCAACATCTTACAAAAAAGTTTACTCTTTCCATTGTCCCCTTTCAACGCTCTTTACTGTTTCAAAAAATCTCTGACCTCACCACTAAGCTCTAAATCTCAGACAACTTTGACACTAGAACTCAATTTCCAATCACCAAGTCCTTTCACGAGATATCTCTCCTAACGGACACACTCTTACAACCTTTTGCGACCCCAGTTTAATTTCAACACAACTACTGGGACCTCATGTACTCGCCTATTATAAATACCTGTTCTGGATCTACTAACCCTTCAGCAGAATTTTCATCCATATTCAATGAAACCCTCTCGAAAGAATACGTTTTATTCACAGACGCCTCCAAAGATACTTCTCAGCTCAACGGCGTAGCCGTTTACTCACCTACCTCAAACACAAATCTACAATACAAAATCGCATCATACGCGTCTATATTTGCGTCTGAGATGCTAGGAATATTTTTAGCAATTAATCACATAAAAACCAACAAAATTTCCAAAGCCACAATCTTTACGGACTCACTAAGCGTCTTAGAAAGCATTAAAAATTTCTCGCCTATAAAATCCAAACATACTTCCCACTTGATCTTAGATATTAAAAAACTTCTCCACGAAAATCACAAATCCGACTCTCAAATGAGGCTTGTTTGGATTTCCTCCCACGATAACATTAAAGGCAATGAAATCGCTGACTCCTTAGCCAAAGAGGCAATCTACAAAGGCACTAATATTATATGCTTATTTCACTATTCAGACTTTTACAAAATCATTAACATTAACTCAAGGCCGAAACAAAGGTATCCACTATTTTAATAATTTCTTCAATCCACTCTCGAACCCATGGTTCTCCAAAATAAACCTGCAAAGATTTCATACGACGTCCATCTCCAGAATCAGAGTCAACCATTACAACGACTGCCCCTGTGGCCTCGACGTTCAAGACATTGAACACATCCTGTGGTATTGCCCAGACTATGGTACACACAAGCGTCCACTACTAATAAAACTCACCAAATATTTTAATAAAACGAACTCAAACTTAATTAAAAACTCCACCATTCTCCTCAAAGATGCTACACTTCCACCAGCCATATTCATTTCCGAATTCCTAAGAAAGAGCAACATCCACCTTTAAAGTTGACACACTTTTTCCACTAACATTCTAGTGTTCTCTTACATCCTTTATATGCTTTAGCAAACCAGCTTTCAAAAATTCTGAAATATCTTTAAAGTTTCATTACACACATAAAATGTGGCACATCGGAGTCCTGTGGGTACCCAACGCCATCTAACCAACAACAACAACATCTACTTTGAGATTTCAAGGCAAACTTCCTCATACATAGAAGTATTAATCTCCCAGTAGAAACCACAAAATTATTTACCTTGTATATCTCTATTAATATATTCCGACCCACGTAGTTTTCACTCCCTTGGCTTGTCTGCCCAGGTAACTCCGTTCAACGAATCCTAGATGAAGAGGTGACGGAAGGCGAAGTCAGGATCTTTAGCATCTGTCATGACTAGGTAACGCCATTGGACGGGTCCTAGCCAAAGGAGGAATTGCTCTACGTGAATTATTTCGGGCCTTTCATCCCCTTGTGTAGAAGGTTTTCCATTTTTTTGGTGAACGCGCTCTAGCGTTTGCTTAGCGGACTATACGTACATTATCCGCGTGTGGCGTTCAAATTTGAATTTTGATGTTTTAAGTTAGGACGTGTTATGAATAGAAAATTTTATTTAAAAAACGAAATTATACATATATATAAGCTTCTATAGCTTGTTCAAGGTCTCTGTGCACCCAAAGTGTTTATTTTTCAATGAGTTTATTGAACCGATTCAACGGCCTTCGCATACACGGATTCCCGAGAATTCAAACGGTCTTGGCCTTTTTGTTACCTTGCCGAAATATGGATCGATACGTGTCTATGCATATATAAGACACGGAAAACTCACGGCTAATATTATGGTGATTTGATAAATGTAGGTCTATAGTATTTTATTATATTATCGAAATCATAAAGTGAAGCGTTACAAGCAATTTCTTCCTGCACGGAGTATGGTTTGTGTTTATGTATTGGATGTATCTTTTCTAATCTACCAGGAGATGATTTGGAGGAAATCAAGTTAGGGTAGAAATGTTCTTGGTGTCAGCAATACTAGTGCTTTCACGCGAACTATTTCGGAAGGGTCTTGGAATATCTTTGATCGGCGTACTTATCTGATATGTGTTGTCGTGGTCCTATCCCACGATTAGTCTTCACTTTAGTTGTCATTTTCTCGATGACTCAACGACAATTCTACTTGTAGCGTGGAATTGCCTTATTTTTATTTTGGAAGAGAATGAAGGTGCTAAATATATGTATGGAAGATTGAAATTCAGGGCACGAGCCTAAAAGTCATCCTTACGACATTCATATGTTTACCAAAAGCAAACAATAGACACAAATGTTTCAATATTATATTCAAATTTATGATTTATTAAAATTCATTAACTTCCATGTAATATATACAAGTTTGATCTCATACAAAAACGTGCAGAGCTAATATTATTTATATTGGTTCTATTCGCTTGGTTTTGGCAGAACCACAGAAGAAGGACAGCGAGGAATAGGGTACGAGCCCACTTCTCTCTATCGACTCCTTACTGAGACTGCTGCTCTAGGCAAATTCATGTTCACTCATCGCCTCGGTTTTCTCCCGCTTGATACAATGCCTCTCCTTCTTCTATAAAGCGGGGAAATTTTATTTTATATATTACATGAACGGTTATTTTTGTTATATTTATGCATCATAATTCATAATTCATATCGTAAATGAAATTTGGTAATTCAACTTTTGTCATAATATGTTAGATTGTACATACTAGGTGAACGGAATTTGCCGTTATAATATCAATATCAGCCGTTTTTATTGGCTCACCCTTCGTACTTGTCAATAAATACAATCTCAACTGTCCATTACGGGATTTAATCTTATGGCTAAATCCCCAAAAATCCGTTTCTGCTCCATTAGTATCTGTAAACTTGTCAAAAATGATGTCTTGATAGTTACCAAGACGTAAATTGCAAGTTCTAAAAAACATCAAATTAAAATCATTCTTCATCGCATCTAAAGAAAGCCGTAAAATTTCTTGATAAGAATATGATTTTTGAAGATCCAACTGTATTGTTTTTACACCTTTCATGGATCCTTTCATTTGTTCATAGCCTTTATCCTTTTCACCCTTATGTTTCCACCAAATAGACATGAATTTCGTCGATTTGTTAAGTATAGCATGCTACAAAGAAAAAAAATTATGTAAATCTCATCAAGACAGTATTCTGCTATAAAATAATTTGAGCTTTTTTGAGCACATTCCTTTTTTTCAAGTCAGCCTCAGAATTCTCTACTTTTTCGAGGGAGACTAGAATTTTGTCAACTCTTTTTCTTTAATTGCTTGTAAGTCCTACTAGTTTAACTGGAGAAAAACATTCGTACGTAGATATTTACACTCAACAATGAAAAAAAAAATATACATATATACATAATTTGACGTACATTTCACCGGTTCAGGTACATAGATTTTATAATCTGCAACTCCGTCAACCGTAATAATTTCTTGGTTTTCAACCTCGCAAACACAAGTATCCTCACTTGATTTGTATGTTAGAGTTGTAACTTTTGGGAATATTGCGTGAATCGTTTCCAGCTTAATACGATTCTTTTTACAGGGCAGTTTCACAGAAATATGATCATCAGTTATGGTAATAAATGCCATGGTTGATTACGGTTGTACACCTGTAGACAAATTTTATAAAATGAACGCTCACATCATTTATGATTGGCGGATTATCCGATATAAAAAATATCGTCGTATATACCTGTATACTGTCAATTCAATTTACTGGATAAATAACCGTGTAAAAATGGAAATATAAACCAACTTTTTTCAGACTTAACCTATACTCTGTAATCTAGAGTTTTTTTCGACGAACCATTTAACCAGAGTGCAACATAAATAACTGCAACGAATAATCATGACAATTATTGAAAAGCCAGCGAAATTAATGAAGCAATACATTTTTGGCTCTGTTGACTTACCCAAACGCTTACTTATACTCAAAATCTGGCCTATTTGTACAAATTTTTCACTATGGATAATCAGTTTAGGCCTCCTTTACAATTTAAGCACACAGCTCACAAGCTACACGTAGCAAGTGGCGCCTTTACCTGCAATACAGTCAGTGCTGACCCGTACGGGCTTCTGTAATAACCGGCTGACCCCTCTCTTTGACGTTAGTTGGGGATTTCACGGTTGCCTGACTATTCCAAGGCATGGTTTTCCAATACTGGGCCCACTGTGGAGCGCCACTTAGGATTTTCAGACAATTTGATGTTACATAAAAAAAACATGCAAGGAGTAAATGGTAAAAAAAGCACTAGTGAGGAAATGTAACGTCAAGTGTAAAAAATTATTTTTTTTTTTCAATTAGTAATTTAAGACTGACGTCCCTCTTTTTCAGACTATAATTGCATTTACATATATTTATATATAAATTTTTGTTGCTACAAGTTATGCCATGATCTACTAGAGTCAATGCTACGATATGTTATGCTATGATTCCTCTTGTGCGAGTTTATCTGTTTCAACAACTTTGGATGATAATTTTTTACTAGTATTCGACAACGACGACGACAGTACGATTATCGATTTTTATTGAATATGCGCGTATTCGAAGCTACTGTCGGTGTTGCGTCCAATTCTAGTAAATTTTATGAGTAGTCTCAAAACTGTGGCCAATATTAGTTAAAGCGATTTTGCGGCAGTAATTATTTCCATTATCTGCTGGTATCGACATATTCTTGTTCAAGTTATGAAGCCCAGTTACTTCATGTAGTACTGTACTTTTTCAACTTGTATGTAAGATCGAGGACGAAAACTTGAAAGATGCAACCTGCAACAGAGAATAGGTTATAAGTAAAAGAATGTAGTTTTAAAGATATTACTAATTGTTGTACATAATGTTAATATACGTAGTACCATGTACATCAGATGTAGCGTGTATATACTATAAGTATTTAGTGTTAAGACTTGCGTCAATTCGATGCTGTCAGGTATGGATCTGAGAGGATGTATAATGGTTCTCCGATAAAACTGTGTCATTTCTTTATATTTTAATAAACTTAGTCATACTTCAACGCATGTGTCTTTATTTTAGTTATATTCCCAAATATATTACACTAATATCTCTATAATCTACAACAAAGACATCAATATTGTAAAAAATCATAGACCCAATTCAATAATAAATAGTATGGTCAAATTACTTCATGCAATTATCACCAAAAACCTAAATTTGTACCTTAAATCCATCAATCCTAAACATCCTAATTTTAGGCTAAATAACTCAACAACAACTAATATCATATATCTTTCTTTAATTTAATCTCAGATGCATTAAGAAACAACTCGATCCTAATTGAACGTAAACTATCTAGACTTTGCCAGTGTTTGATTCTATGAATCATTAAATACTTACAAAAACTGAAAGATTCAAGCATAGAAGGATCATTATGTGCTTTAATCTATCCATACCTAATAGACAGATTTAAATAAGTAAGGCTACATCGGTTGGCATTGAGTATCCCTCAAGAATTTCACCTAGGCTTACTTTTGTTTTTAATTTATTTTAATGTCGCTAAAAAAAGTTGAATATTACTTAGTATTTTTTACATAAATAATACAACACTGGTCATAAAAGCCAGTAGTTTTCTTGTCTGTACTAATCTAAAATGCGATATCAACATGTAAGAAGTCTTTTTCTTCGAAAATGATCCAAAACTAAACTTAAAAAAAATGTAAAATCCTGTATTTTACTAACGGTCACCTTTGACTACACATGTGGACACAAGTGCACTTGATGGTTATTACTATAGATACGTGTAAACCATCCCTGTCATGACTTCATACATCGTTCAAATATTAACTTTCACAATACAAACACCAACAAAAAAATCGAAAACTAGAAGATTTATTTATATATTATTTCAAAACTTAGTTAAAAAAATTTCTTTAAATACAATACGAGTATGTTTTTTCACTTCCAGCGCAAGTTTTTAACATTTTTAAATAGTTTCTTGATGTACCATAATTTAAAATAAGACAAGTAGTATGTCTATTTAACATTTGCACCATTGCTCCAATAATTGTAACTGGCATAATAAGGAATTTTTTGACAATGACATAAAAACACATGCGTGGTAAATCAATTTTGGATTTTGACACTAGTGAAACTAATTTCAGTATCAAAGAACATATCTCGTAACTTTTGAATACTTTTGATTTAGGAGACAACAACGTCAAGAAATCAAAGAGAGCTGATTGGAATTCATTGTTAGTCAAATGTTTGCATTTCTGTAGCAATACTAACCACAGTATATAATATATTACCTATGTATAGAAAAATTAATGATACTGACTATGGATAAATTAAAAAATAAACTTGGTAAGTATTGCCTGGAAGTATAATAATTCTCTAAAATATGAATATTTGAATTGTATGTATTTTATAAGTATGTTTTTTCTTTAGACCTATTGACAATTGTACATACATAAAAATAAATGTAAAACACTTTTTTTAAATATTGAATTGTCTTTAGAGGTTTATATGTTTTTACTCTCAATCTTATTTTTTTTTGTTTTTACTTTTGATATTAACTGCAGAAAACAGTTAGTTGTAAGTTACACGAACTTTCCCTAAGTAAAGTTCAATCTTATGTATAATTATCCAATAAAAGACGTATAATCCAAGTAATTCCTTCAGTTTGATATGTAATCCCTTCACTGTAAGTATTTTGAATTTCGCGGAAAGTTAAAATAATAAAGGTTTAGTTGACAACGAAGATGTGTTTTGTGTGATAAAAATCCTTAATATTAAAGTAATAAATGAAAAATTTGATTATTTTTGATTAATGAATCATTTTTATGAGTGTAACGTGTAATCATTTTTAAAATTTAATTGAATACGACAATAATTTCTCAATTTGATATTTGTACGAAATGTTATTCACCAGTGTATCAATACGTTTTACTGAAAATTTTTTATGAAAATAATCATTAAATACTCTTACTTATAGTTTGATGATTAATTTTTGGTAAATTTAGACAACTTTAAAAGTCTACGTAGAAAAATGTAGAACTAGTCGTAAAATGATACATGAAAAAAACTTTTTAGAGAATATTTCTAGGGTACTACGTAGTAGATAGAACTTTCTCGTGGATTAAGAGCTTAGATGCGCTGGAAACTGTTGACAATGTCCAAGTCTCACACTACGAGTTTTTACATAAATAATCCTCCAGATAATTTAGTTGTCTAGGTACATTGAAGTGTTGATGATGGTGTCTAGATATTGTCCTCCAAACGTTTTGGCTTGAATTCTAATACTTTGCACGAAGAATTTTGTCACTACAGTATGTGTCACAAGAAACCCTACGTTTCTCATGAATATTCCTATAGATTTTTACATAAAAAATCCTGTAAAAATGTCACATTAACTTTTGAGGTGGATATTGTTTGAAAGTGAAATAATTTTATTCGTTGTTTAGTATAAGTAAACTTTGTTAAAATTCACGATGTCATTTTGTCGGCACAAATAAATAATTACGAACTTTATAAAAAAAGTGACTTTATAAAAATGTATATATTTATTGACTTCATTTACTACACTGTGCATGAATCTAAGCTACTTTCAGTGCTAGTTCACGATAGAAACTAAGAACCGTGAGATCCATAGAACAAAGAAAAATAGACTTACTGCATGACACCCATTAGTGTTGGACGAACACTATTTACCGCTGTCTATTAATTTGGTGCTGCTGCATAAGTATTACCCTTTTTTACTCACAGTGCAACTCACAAATAATAGGAAACAATCGAAGACTGTGCTTATAGGAAAAGTGCGAGAAAAAAAAAATTACAAGTAACAAAGCACGAAAATAAATTGTATGTTTTAACGCGATCGATCATTTTCTCCACTCTAGTTCCAAGCCATATGCAAGAGAATATTTGATCGAATACCTCTTTCTTCCTTCTTGATGCAGCTTAACATTCCTTTTAAGTTTCTATTTTCATTTCCAATTTTCGTGTCTGTTTCTTCGTTGATTCGATGTTACAATTTCTTTGGCAACAAACTCTGTATCACAATTATTTTTCCGAAGTGATTTTTTCCACTTGTGTAGGCAACATTTTCTTTAGAGTAATTAAACGAATTAACTGAAACTATAAAAAGAAGTCTTATTGCAACGAAAGATTTTTCTATTTTTTATAATTGTGATACAAGTATCAGAATTGTACAGAAAAAAGGTAACTTTCACAAGATAATCATCGAGAAATATTTGTGGTTCTAAGTTTTCATGAATTTTTGTCGCCAAACACTTATCTCTGAAACTTTTTGGCACATGGAATCAAATGTCAAACATGCCAATAATTTTTCACGAAATGAAATGAAATCTTTCACACCTGGAAGGTACTTCAGTGTCGACTGCGAACGAAGTAGGGTATAGCCAACAACGAAAGAAAGGAGAAAAGTAGCCTCATAAATATTTAAAAAGCTAGCCACAACTTTCGTCACTACTGTCGTCGGCCAAATTACAAGGTGAACAAGCGACACCATGCAACTACGGTAAATAGCTCTTAACTGGCACGTATTATCTGCTATAGTCGATGCAGAGATATGTTCTTTTTATTCTTCCTTCTCATCTTTCGTTCGTCGCAACTCTTTGCACGTCGTACTTACTAATGTAATTTTCTTCTTAGCGATTCCCTTTTATGTCTTTTCTCATCTTTGCACGTATGCTTCCTCGCGCGAGCCTCAGTATACTTTTGTCGTGCTCCCGTGTATTTTCTATCTGTTTAAGAACTTACAAAGTTTAACAATGTATTGAACGAGCTTGCAAGTGCAAAATTTTAAGAAACACCTTTTGTGTAAAAATTTTCAGTTTTTGGTCACTTTTTGTAATCGATTTAACGTGTTTGATGACGATTCAAAGTGTTTTTAATGTTGCTGGTTAGATGATTAATGTTACCATTAATAATACTGACTTCTTTACTTGTCTCACCGAAATACTGAGCGTATTAAGCTTAAGGTTTACGTATTAGTGTTATTTTCTTTTGTTCATCGTGAAACTTCAAACATCCTTAAATATACTTACATTATCTAAAGTTACACAAATCAGGTAGTGTTGCGAAAAAATTAAACTGGCGGTTATATGAGTGTTGCCATGAAAACAATTAATTAGTTTAAAAAAGTTTTATTTTTCGTGATGTTGTCTTTTCGAAACTAGCGTTAAATTTTAACCAACATTATCATCGTTAGCTAATTAAAATGCTATTTAACATCGCGTTGGTTTAGCTCACTAAAAAATTAACTACCTGTTTTCGTAGTTAGGTCTTCTTTGTACATAACTCGAGTACCAGGTCCTATTCTTGAATCTTTGAGAAAAGATTTTGCTAAAAATACAAAAAAAGCTATCAAGACATAAAAAAAATTAATTTACCGAACTACATAACTTGAATCAAAACTTTTCTACACAATTTTACGACGTTTAATTTGGCACTGATATTCTTGAAGTGTGTAAGAATTGTTTTTAAAAATTTCGATTCCATCAAGATACTGCAAAGATATTTTATCCAAAATAACTTTTAGTTTTACATTATATTTTTTATAAAATAGCGTGTTAAAAATAAGAAAGAGTCCATATATGATTTTTAACTATAAAAATCAACGTTTTTTAACGTATTTAAAACCATTTTATGAATACGTAACAAAACCTTTTTAAAAATATTTTTGAGCCAATTTTTAAGAGTTTTTAAAATGTTGTGTACTACAAGAACATTTTAATTTTATTGTAATACTGCACTTAAGTCTATTCTATATTGTCTTGTGTGTAAAAACTAGATAAAAATCTTTTATGTTCATTTACATACGATAAATTAATACTCTTTGGGATTTAGTTGCATATTATTTATAATATTAAACATAATGAACTGTTACATATTAAAAACAAAGTTTTTTTATTTCTCTTTATCAAAAACTTAACGAGATGTACTTTTTTTAAACAAAAAGAAAGTCAATTTAGTTTCAATTAAACGCGATTGGATAGTAGAGCAGCAATATTATCATATACAAAATTTAACGGAAAAATACCAAACAGCATTTTTTCATCGGAATTCGTTTTATCGAACATTGAAAGAGTTTTGCAGATCCCTCAACATATCGTACTGCGCAGTTTATAATTTGTACGAAACAGTATATCAAATAAAAAAAATTTTAACATTTTAATATTTTAATATTTTTTCTATAATGCCATAGGAATATCAAGTAATAGCTACCATGGATAAAATCTCCTCGTTTGACGATTATGTATGGCCAAACAGATATCTACTCAATTCCATCGGATTTTGGCCTAAGGAGTCTAATGAATCATGCATCTCACGAATGCTCACCTACTTTCGAATAATATTATCTATTTTCCTTATCAGTACAATATTTTTGCCGGAAATTTTCACCATGATTAAGTATAGGCACAACATCGCCATCTTAACAGGTAAAATTAACTTAAGTATTCAATATCATTTCTAACCGAAATGTTGGTATGGACGTTGGTTTAAACGTTGCAAGCAATCGACAGGCTTGAGAAACGGCATACTTCAGGTAGAAAAAAATGATTGTCTCTAGAGTAATAAAATAACACTTTGACAAATTGTTCATTAATTTGCTGTAACTTTTCCTAGAAATTTAAAGTTAAATTATTAGGTAAAAACGTGAGAAAACGTTTATTGAAAATTATGATTTTTGGCATAAGCTCTCAGGACGAGCAGTACATTTTTTACAGATTAACACGTCGAATGATGTTGGTAATGAAAATTAGATATTCATAAAAATGCAAACGTAGATTGTTATTGCCTATACGTTAAAAGCAACTTTTAAAAGTCATTCCTTTTTATATTAAAAATTTTGTGCAGTTGTTTAAATTCATTCAAAGAACAATCAATAGAATTTCATAAACTTTAGATATTCGACAATTCGGTCAAAGAAAGCACTAATTTAAAACTGTATTCAAAAAAAGCGCTAACTCAAAATTTATAAAAAATGTCAATTGAGATTCTGATTGAAGAAAGCAATCATTAGAGGAATTTTTTCTCTAAGTTTTGTAGTGGTAGTTTTGTTTTACAATGAAAAAAACTTTAAAAGGTACATACTTTTAATCATTACATGTTATATCATAGAGATAGATAAAGGACTTAATTATCCAGACAGAAGCTTATTCCTTTTTGGCGTTTCTGAGGTGGCGCCATTACAAAGATGAATACTTGCCGAGGACTAAAACGGTGTCAGAAGTCGGTGAAATTCTTTCTATCAGTTAAAAAAGGGTCTAGATCCGTAGCTGAAGAAAAAAAAGCTGTTAACTAATTTGGCTTGTGCTATAAAGGTTTTTATCTGAGTTTTAGTTTCAGCTGAACATAGCAAGAAGGCTGCATTTAATAAAAAGATACGATGAAAAAAATGCAGAGGGCTCAGAACTGGCTGTGCAGAGTAAATCTAAAGAAATATTTTTTAGTGCCCGTCAATGAGAATCACATAAGATGTTTTGGATTTGTTTTCTTTAAAGGCATTCTTCGATTTACATGAATATTTACTTTACGGTTCAGTTTCAGCTCCACGGCTGTTTAAAAAAGTCGTCGAACACATATTAACAAGTTTGAGAGGAGAGGGTATCAAAGTATAGCTTATCTAAACGATTTTTTAGTTTTTGATAGTTCTTAGATGGAATTTGAGAGTAATTGCAAACCAAACGACTTATATCGTTTTGATAGTCGTTGGGCTTTAGCATTAAGTGGGGCAAGAGTGAGTTCACCCCTAAGCAATAAATCATCTTTCTGGGCGTAGTCGTTGACTTCCATAACAATCTTCTTGTTTTACCATCTAAAAAGAAGCAAACTATTACTACTCTTTTTTTATTTCAAGCCTTTAGTTTAGAAAAGTGATCCAGATTGATTAAGATTTTAGTGACTGCTTACCCAGAAGTAGATTACAAGTGGTTGTTTTATCAGGAGTTATATATAGCGCTTGAAACAGGAGGCTTTGCTTCTTCATGGTTATAAAAAGAGTAGCTAGTGAATTTGACTATATTACCTAAAACCATTAGGTCTGGTGCATTAAACGGAGAATATGTCTATTGTAGAATATGTAGATCAGAGGGAAATCCTGCAGATGAGGGATCTGTAATCTTCAATCCGGTTGCAGAGTAGACATTGGCCGACTTTTCCTTTCAAGAGGTATATGACAAAAAATGTGCAGTTTGACAGTGGATTTATTCGCGTCAAAAGTCAATAGTAAGTGAAGGATGTACTGCATTTGTGGTAGAAACCTGAAAACCTAGGTGATCAACGGCTTTTCAATCCCCTGGTCTAACTTTTCTAGTATGTGGAAACTTTGTATTCAATTTAAATTAGTTGTAACAACATAATTTCGTCGGCTCTCACTTAATCTATTGTTTTTTTATTTTATTTGCATTTACTTCCATTTTTTTTAAATTTTAATCTTAGCATCAGTTTGCCGATATTAAAATCGTCTTGAAAGACTACTTCCGCAAAATCAGTAACATCTAGACGACCAAATGAAAGTTAGACATTCAAGTCGACTTGATGATTAGCCTATCCATCTATGAATAATAGGCTACACAATCCGATGTTTAAGGCTGCTTTTAAACATCAGCCAAATCTGAATTACATTAATTGTATACAAATAAAAATTGTTGCTATGGATATATTGTTTGTGACTTTTGTCGGACAAAAAATTGGAAGTATGAAACTCCTGGAGTGTACTGCACTGCTAGTACGATTTCTCTGTTACATTTCAAGAACCCCTAGAAACTTTGAAAGTATAATTTGTAGGATTTCAATCATTACCAAAAATTTTTCTGGATAATATAAGGGAACATACTCTTTTTCACATGACATCTTTTGGCGCTCAGTGAACTACCAAGGATAATTTTATGCCTACGTTTGGAATTTAAGGACAAGTTTATCATAGAATAGATATTTTACTTCTAATATCTCTGTTCTATAAAGTTGTTCCTGATTTGGGTGCAAGACTAATACAAATCCGCCGAAGTGTTCTGCTCACCAGCGATAATTTAATCAAAAGATTTAAATGTAAAGTTGAACTTCCCTATCAAAAATTACTATTGTTTTATTTGGCAGATGATTTTTCAATCATTATTCACTCTGATCGTACACCTGCAGATCAACATAGAGATCGTTATAAAGCTCCAATAATTTGTTAAAGAAGTTTTTATCTGTGAGTAAACGAAGATAAGGGTCCAAGAGATATAATTCTTCGCCGTTGAAATATTCAATGACTAGCAGCCCCCCGTCTCGGCTTCGCCCGAGACTTACTAAATAAAACACCGAAGTGTGTTGACACGTAATGTGAAACATTTTTAGTTAGAAAATTTTACACATATTTCCGATACATCTCAGAACAAAAATCTTCTTATTAAAAACATATTTTTTCGGAATCCATATAGTTTATTTGGTCAAATAATAAGGTGTACAAATTCAAAAAAATAATTATGCTGAAAAGTACTGTCCGTTCTTTATGCCATAAAATAATCGATGGCTATAAGAAGTTGTTGATTTGGTTTCTTCTGTGCAATTCACGAAAAGGGCTATTTTTTAAAGCTGTTAAGATTTAAAACCCCCAAAAAATTTATATTAAAAAAAAATTGTTTTTTCTCATATCTCACAATTTTATTACCAGAGCAACAAAGTCCTGGACCTTAAACCCAACATTTTTATTGCCACAAAAACACAAATACATTTTCTACTCATTAAAAAATCTGAAGTAGGATCTTTAAAGATTTCAAAGATTGCTATGAGGGTACAATGAAAAGCTGATCTCTCACGTAATGGACTCTTAAGTTGACGATTTTGACGCTGCTGTTTCAATCTCGATAAATTTTCTGCGTCAGTTTCTTGACGCCTCAAATTGTATTCATTAGATACATTTGAGGTTTTCTTTCCAATATACCCTTTTGCGACTATTGGTATGCTTACGACTTTTATGACCCCTAAAGGCTATTTTCAGTCAACTTTGTTAATTTTAATACATTTGTTGGCAAGGTAGTTCGACGTCCGATGGCCCTAAAAAAGACCGGTGAGCTTCTTAAGTTAACTCTTTTTTGACTGCAGTTAACAGCAATTGTGACTGCCTGGATACCTCAGGGTGATCTTCTCTGGCTTACTGTTGAAGACCCAGACTGATTGGGAGAAAAATTACAAAGTCCGAAGCTTTGGGGCTAGTTGTAGTGCTCTTTCCCAACGTCTCCCGGTATAACGTCAAAGACGTTGGTGTCTAAAGCACCTTTTTTATTTTGCAGATTTAGTTGTTTTGGTGATCTTAGATGAGGAGATTGGTTAGTGATACTTGTCCAGTGGAGGCTGTCCCGTTGGCTCAAGTTTTTTTTGCTTTATAGCTGTTATAGGTTTGCCCAGCGCAGACCTTGGAGAGGATCAGTGATTCCTGGTTAAATGCTTAGAGTCAAGAGGTTAATATAGAGTCGTCGGTCACCGGGTTTTCCAGCCTTGCGAAGAACAACTCCGCAGGTGACGTCTGCCAGTGAACAGCTGACTTGGTTTAATAGTGCCCGTCTTTAGTTAATATAGTCTTTTAGTTGACGAATCGCTTCCGGAAATGGTAATAAAAATGTATTTGTTGGCAAGGTAGTTTACACTAAGGTGGCCCCTAAAAAGAACCGATGAAATTGATGGTTAAGTAGGGAACGTAAATACTTATAATGGCCCTAAAAAGCGCCAGTGGTGAAACTTCCAGGCTATTCTCTATTATTATTCCTGATGATGAAGAGCTGGCTACGGGTTGCTTGATTCTTACCCTGGGAGTCTCGATGTACGGAGACTGTGATGGAGGGAGGTACGCCGCTGACCAAAGAATATCTCGTCTCGGGTCGTTCCCCGGATAACCAACTGCTCAATTGCTCATCTTTAGACGGGAACATGTGGGTAAGCGCGTTGGGGACGCGACTACCAAGAAGGTAGCCGTTGTGGCTTCCCGTGCCCATCAGAGCTGTTTTTCCTTGCTTACATTTGTAGCCACAAATTCTGTAACTACACCAGGTGGGATGGTGGGACTGCCACACAACTCAGAAGAGTTGGTGCAGATTGTGCTCTGGCTAGATATGTCTCCTGGTATTCTGGCAGAGTCGGCATCGGTTAGAATTAATTTATTTTTCTTTGATCGCACTCGTCAAGATTCAGGGAGAAGGGACACTTGGGTTTCTTCCCCCATAGAGAAGAGTGTCATCCGTAACCGGGATACCCAGCTGCCGGACTATCACCAGCATTCTCTGAACAGCTTGATGAGCTGCCGAAGCTCGACTGTACAGCTAACGATACGCTCCGGCCTATTATAACCACACTTATTTAATTATGTTGCAGGTAGCTTCGATTTTATGTCGACGCCACCTAGCGGATTTTACTGAACTAAAGTGAAAAGCTGGCGTATTTTTGCAAAACTTTGAGCTCATTTATTGCTATTGTTATTAAATTTTTTAAGATAAAAACTTTACTAAAACCATCTAGGAAGTATCATGAATCAGTGTGCAAAATTTCAGCAAAATCGGTTCAGTAGTTTTCGCGGTTAGCGATTACAACGGTTTTAGCGACTTTGCTTTATATATTAGTAAGACAACAAATATCAGAACGGCACCGACCGCATAATCCTCTCTAGTACCCTCTTATGTTTTCTACAGGTAAAGATGGATACTACCTAACAGTTCCAACAATAAAATATTGGCAATTTTGATCGCACAAAAACAATATCTTGTACGCAATTCTATGCTTACAGACTCGTGGATAGAGTATATTCTAAAAAATGTCTACATTAATTTCAAAAATCTATTTAACCAACGTTGTGTTGATATGATGGTAAAAATGGTCACAGAATATTCAAAAGCGAAATAAATTTATCTAATACCCCGTATACTTATGGTTACCACATATTTACCTTTTCAATTTAAACAACTTCAGTTTCCCGTTTAAGTTTTATTTGCTGTTTCTATTAACAAAGCTCAAAGTCAAACATTCAAACATGTTGGAATTAATTTGCGCTGAAATGGTTATTTACACGGACAATAGTATGCCGAAATTTGAAGATCAGGTTCATCTGAAAACCAATTTGTACTAATGTCACATGGTACAGAAAAAACTAAAACTGGTAGCGTATTGTGAAATTTCCCAAAATGCATATAAGGAATCCCAGAAAAAATTTCTAACTTAACACGAACGAAATCAAATATTTTCAACATTCATGCATAGAAACCTGGCAAAGCCGCCACAAAGAGTTCATTCTACAATATGTTAGTAGATGAAAGATATATTTGTAAAATAAAATAAATAGTAGTACCACTATAAAATGGAAAAAAAATTCTCCAAGACAGTGCTTATTTCAAGGCAATTTGAAGTTAGCGTTTTTTTCACCGTGACGACGAATTGAATAAAATCCATTTGATAGTCGCACCTTTATCTATAGTATTATGCATAAATAATTTTATACAAGAAATCCTGATGCTGACGTTTATGCCGACTTCAGCGTTGGTTTGATGATTGTGCAATTGGAGTATTTATCTTAGTTAAATGTATTGTGGCGGAATGCTGACTTTTTTTCTCGAAAACTAGTGCAGACAATGACTTTATTGGACGAATAGTTGTAAAAAAAATATCAGTACTTTCGATTTACACAAATTGTAAAAAGAGTTGCTATTCATATTGCAAATTCAATGCAAATTTCGTTGTTCACAGTGAAGCAAAAAGTTACCTTCATTTTATTTAATCTCAAGCAAGTATTTTGTCTCTGTTAATTTTTAAAAATCACCATTTTCTGAGCTAAAATTCTTCGATGAAAAGATATTTCTGAGTTTGTTGTTAATATTATTTTTCCTGAGTTTTCTAACTTTTAAGGCATGATTTTTTGGCGACGAAGGATTAAAAATTATAAGTATAACAAGTTTAAAAAGCTACGTGTGTCAAAAATTTGAAATAAAGGCTGTATTATTTTAATTGATTTAAAATGTTTGTGTTAAGATTTTTATCATTACTAGACGTCGGCAGTGTAGCAATAGAAATGAGTCAACTGATCTTCAAAGTGTACTACATGCTGGCACGACGAGAGAAATTTTATAAAATTTACAAGAGCGCCAAGGAACTCTGGTCCATAACAAGTGATCACACAGAGCGGAGACACTTAGAGAAATTGGCGAAGCTAGCCAATCGCGCTAGTATCGGTCTCTTCAGCGTGGGAATGGCAAATCTATTCACTTTCTCAACTGTTTCGACTGTTCTTACAATCAATAACTATCGTCGATCGAACAATACGAATTATGTTCATTATTTTCCACTGAATATTGAGTAATGTGTTTCTCTAGGCCTAACAATTTTTTTTTATTTTTTGGAAGACAACTAAAATAAATAAGATATTGAGTTTTCAGATATGGTATCATTGACACGCAACGCTCATCCAACTTCGGAATCGTGCTGTGCTCACAAATAATAGCAATGATCTGCGGTATCATTGGCATTGCTGGCTTTGATTCTACTACGATGACCCTGATATTGCACCTTTCCGGACAATTCCGCCTTGTGGCCGCGAGATTTCGTAAACTTGGCAACATAATGACGCTTGGATTGCTAGAATTTCAAACGAAGGTCGAGGAATGTATTAGTCATCACCAAAAAACTTTAAGGTTTTTGTAAAAATTATGCATGAAAAGACTTTTATTACATCAGAAAGGACATTAATTATCACGTATCTAATAACTATTAAGTCATTAAATTGATAAATAATTGTTTAATATGATACCATCGATGAAGTTTCAACTTACACCAAAGTTTTACCTTATTTATTCACCTGTTTTCAAAAATAACTACCTTAATAATGACCATTCAAAGTGTTAGAAAACTATGTGAATTTTTAAGTATTTTTTATAACATAATTTTTTATTTGTGGAACGATAAATTTTAAAGTTTTGAATTGTAAGCAAAAAATTAAAGCTTGTATTGGATGAAGTGTACGATAAATACGAAAACAAATTTTAAAAAATAAACTCAATGAAAACTTATTAAATTCTGAAGAGATTGGTGCCTTAAAAATTGTTTGATATCACATTTTCAAAAACTATCAACTTTATAGCTTTATAATATTATTCACTTAGCTATTTTATTGGTAAAAATGTCTGCTTACAACTCGACTTCTCACGCTGTAAAATGACTTTTCACACAAAATCACTTGTATTCGCTCCGTGCAGCAGTCTGAAATAGCGCCGCCTGCATGGGTAAAAACGGCAGTACTTACTCATAAATATAACATATATAGCCTCTTATGGGCCATGACGCCTCATACATTTTTTTGAGGCATGAACGGATCTCTTATAAGTATAACTAAGTTTAGTGAGTAAGTAACTAACCACATGTGCTTTAGTGAGTTAGTATGATTAGTATGAACAATTTTCCCGTTGGTGGCGCTGTTTCAAAGTGTTGCATGGAGCTAATAGAAAACATCTAATTTAAAATAATTTTAAATACACAAACTTGGAAGTGTGTTTACTGAACTTAAAAATTGTAAGGTTATGCGGTACAGCAACAGGAAACACAATTTCGGCAGGGGTAAGCAAAAAGTGATGTACGTCACTGTGCTCTGTAAGGTAAATATCCCTATTTTGACCACCATCATACTTGTTTCTTTAATTTCTTTTTCTGAATTGTGAGCTTTAATCGTAGAAATTTTGATTTTTGCTGGTAAACTATAAATTTACCATTATTATTCTAATTTTAAAATATGGTTCCTAATTGTTGAATGACTTTGTTTTCTAAAACGATTATAAGACCAAATTGTATATAATTATGAATCATCGTACTTATTGTTTCATAATTATGTCCCTATTTATGAAACTTTCTTAAAAACAAATTAAGTATAATAAATTAAGACAGTTAAAGTTTTTTATCTTGCATAACACTGTTGTATTTAACAGAAATAGTTATAACGTTTATTTGTTCACTACAAATATAAATTACTCGTTGAAGTTTGGTACCATAATTTATACAGTTCTAAAGATAGTTTATGTTTGACTTTGTTCCTATTTATGGAATTATCTTTAAAATTAGTCATTCATCGTAAACATAATGAAACTTTTCTTACGAATTCATAAAGATAGATGAAATATACAACTATACACAATTTTTTTTTATCAAGTAAGTTGCATAACAAATACATGAATTTTCTTATTTCACGAATAGGGACATTTACCCTTAGCACCAGGAGACGTAAAATCATATATTGACGGTTGGGTAAAAGACACAGCCAACTCAGATACTTGGTGAAAAAGGAGCTAATTCAAAATTTAGGTTGAAAAAGCAGTCAACTTAGATTTGGCTTGAAAAAGGAACCAACTCAAGTTCAAGTTGAAGAAGCAGCCAACTAGGGAGGATTTTTTTTTCATCAAGTTTTGTCGTAGTAGCACTGACATTCACAATATAGGTACACCTATATGAACGAAACAAAAATTTTCAATAATCCAATATTTCAGAAAAATAATGAATGATACTGTAGTAAAGCGTACTTTATTTTAAACATTTCCAGCTAATTTTTTTGTTTTAAACATCGTCTTAAAAAACCAACTTATTTCAGCTACAAATGATATTTTTTTTTTTATTTTAGTATAAATAGTTATTACTTTTTTAAATTTCTTCCTAACTATAAAATTCATGAATTCTATATCAACGTGGCGTACTATTTCATTATATTTTTATAAAAACTGTGATATTCATGTACAAAAGTGATAAGGTATCATACACAACAATTCCATATTTCTTAAAGTATATTTATGTATATGTACGTTCCCATACAACAGTATAGTCATATTTATTAAACATTTTTTTCTCCCTCCTATGATCACAGCAGAATAGTAAAGAACACAATTAAATAAATATAGTACGCTGTACTAAAATAACATAAATTATTTTTCTGAAACATTGGATCATTAAGAAATCTTTGTTCGTTTATATAGGTATACCTTTATTGTAAATGTCAGTGCTGCCACGACAAAACTTGATGAAAAACAATTACATCTTCAACCCGAACCTGAGTTGGCTCCTTTTTCAATTCCAATCTAAGTTGACTGCTTTTTCAACCTAAATTTTGAATTAGCTCCTTTTTCACCAAGTATCTGAGTTGGCTGTGTCTTTTACCCAACCGTCAATACGCACGCTGTTCAGAGGTTAAGAAATCCCCTAGATTTCACATTAACCGCCCTTCGCTTCGCCTTAGGCGATTATTCATGTGAAATCTGGGACATTCTTAACCACACTCACTAGGTGCGTAATGTACTAAATCCAAAACTTAGTGTGGCTCTTTATGAGAACTGGTACTTTAGTTCTATCATTCAAATAAATTTGCATTTTCGAAAATTTGTACCATACTTTTATCTTATAGGTTAGATTGCCTGTGCAATTTAATAATAATTTTTTTTTTCGTAAACAGCAAGTGTTGACACTATAACTATGACCGCAAGATAGTAATTATCTTAAACTATATTTTGCAACTTTTTAACGTAAAATTTCCCACCTAACCCTTCAACACGGTTGTTGCTATATAATAAATGCAAAAATGTGTGTAAAAATAAATACTTTGATAATGGTATACTGAAAAATGTCTAGTTAAGTTTATTATAACCTTAAGTAGTGAATAATAAGCACGATTTTAATCTAACTATATTTGTAAAATAAAAGATTTACTTAAAGTGTAATAATTCAATTCCGATTTGAAAATTTCACTTAGAAATCATGTAATTGTGGCAGAAATCTTCCAGCTGACAGCTACTGGATTTACATAATAGTCACATAGTAATGTCTACCTAAGGTATCAGTAGACTTAACTAGTTTTTTTTCGTGTATATTTCAACATCTCTGTGTATATTATTTATGTAGGTGCATTTATATTAAATCATAATATCCAAATTAGGATAGCAAACGAGACGAGGGAACTCCTGGCCCCAGTGATCTTCGTCCAACTGATGTCTAGTGGCCTGGAAATATGCCTTAGTATTTTCATGCTAGTAAGGGGTGGTAGCAATACAGAAGTGACAAAATACATTATCTACGCCGTCACAATGTTCGTTCAATTGGTTCTGTGGTGTTTGCCGGGTGAGCTGATCATGCAAGACAGCATGTCCGTGGGAAACGTCATTTATCACGAACTTCCTTGGTATCGGCTTCCTGTCAGTCAGCAAAAAGATCTGTTTTTCGTCATGGCTAGAGCTAGAAGAAGCTGCTGCGTCACAGCTCTTAAATTTCAGGTCATGTCGATCAGAAAACTCGCTGAGGTAAGTTACAGTGCTTACTATCAACCTCAATTGGTTCATTTTTTTGTTTTTAAAACGAGAATATTGTCCTAGTACGCTCTTCATAATGGAAAATTATTTAGAATTATTTTGAAACATCTAACTTTTTTATTCATCATCTTTGTAGAAAGTTTCAAAATAAAATTAAAGGTCTTGAAAAATAAACCTTTTCTGAGTAAAATATATATATTTTTTTTTAAAGATAAACAGAAGCCCCATTGTAAAACGCGTGTTTCACATAATTTTACTGAAAATAAGATTTATTCGCAGTCAAACTATTAACCGCCCCAGAACACTCAGTACTAACCTTCATTAAGTAAAAAAAAAATATATATATCTTAAATATGCATACGTAGCCCACATTCGCTGAACTTTTATTTGCGAACAAATCTATAATTTCATAGTGGAAGTTGGATCTTACCCATAGTACCATATTTTCATGTATTATAGCCAATCAGTGATGCGATCATTATCATATTCTGTGATTAAACTCTCCAAAAAAATTATTTTACAGGTTTTTAATACAGCAGCATCTTACTTTGCACTCTTGCGAAGCGTGACAGACAAATCAGTTTAAAATTTATTAGAAAATTGTAAAAAATACACAGAGTGTAGCAATCACTTATTAAAACTATTCAGATGTATTTTTGTACTCTAGAAAATTAAATATATTCACAAAATTTTTGTGAAATAAATTATTTACAAACTGTATCTTGACATCGTTTGTGTTGAAAATAGACCCAGTTTTATTTCAACAATTAAGTATACAGAGGTGTTTTTCACTTGAATTAGCATTTCCCGAAATCTGATTTTTTGCGTCTCAAAATAATTCAGTTTTTTAGCAGTATCAAGGCTTTACATGGCTTGAAAATTATTCTTAGAGTGAATTAATCTCAAAAATTATATTTTAAGTCACACTAATCCTACAAAAAAATTAAAAATAATTTTGACTTATTCTAAGATTCGATGTAATTAAAAAAATGTTTGATCTAAGAAAGCTTTATTGATGGAAATTAAAACGAAAATTTTTTTACTCGTTCATCAATTTTTTACTAACGTAATGGTTATTAATTGTATAATAAATCACACACTTTGTGTACATAAATTTTTAGATTTTGAGTCATATGGTCATTTATTTATTATGGTTCAATATGTAAGGTAAGAAATACATCGCCACTAACAAATCAAACTTTTCTTGAATTTTAAATATGCTATACATTAAATTTATGTTATTGAAAACTTTTTAAAAAATATTTAATGTAGTTGCAGTAGAACTCTGGTATGTTTATCCGTTTTGTCAATACATGGTATGGACGTTACATCGCTCGTAGGTTATGGGGATGGCGGCCTTGCGACCTAGCAAACTTATCTCAGATGGCGCAACCGGTACTTATATTCTAGCCAATGAGATGTGAGAACGGTTTATGCACGAAATTATACACATATATGTAGTGTTTATAAACATATGTATACTTTTAAGCACAAACCGTTTTCACATTTTATTGGTTAGAATCTGAGTAACAGTTGCGCCATCTGAGATTGGTCGCCATCCCGGATCCCGGATAGGTTATGACTGTTATTAATCATGTGTTGACAAACCAGATAGATGGATCAAGGTATCACTAACTGTACACAATAAGTCCACAAAATTTCAGCAAGATCGGCTGTAAATATTTTTCAAACGGCAAGGAAATGCGCAAAAAGACTGACAAGATCTATGAAGAAAATGTCAGCAAACTTAAACCAAAAACGCTTGCAAAAATGCTATGCTTTGTTCTTGAAGAGTTGCTGCAAAAAATTATTTACATGATTTGAAAAATAATTATTTCATAAAATCGCTCTATGCTTAAGCTAGCAACCAATAGATGAGATATGCTGGCGCTATATTCACTGTGAGCACAATGTCGCTAAAATCGGAACTTTGATACCCAAACCCACTGGAAATACATGTGCTAGCGACATCAGCGCTAAAATTCATCGAAGTTCCGATTTCTACCACATTGTGCACACAGTAAATACCCAATTCACCATATATCAGCTTTATAGTTTGATACAATTTTTCATAATTTTGAGGAGGTTGACTACCTTAAGCAATTGACAGTCGGTTTTAAACAAAAATTTGAGCTCAGTTTTAAAAACGTATAAAAATATTCATGAAAAGTTTCAACATCTCTGGATGCTTATAAACTGAAAAATTAATGGAACAAGTTTGATAAATTTTACATGCATTCTTATGGAAGATTGTCAAAAGCGACTCTGCACTGAGAGACCCAATTATTTATAGTCAACATATTAATATGTTTGCTGCATAGATAACCTGTATGTTTTCAGATAACTGATGCATTGTATTAATGAACTTGATTTATTAACTATTAACATATCAAACTTCCAGATCAACATAGAAAGAGTTGATCAAAACTAAATATGTTAGCTTCAAAGATATGTATAGTTGCTTAAAATTAAACGTGTCTATGTTAACAGTTAAGATATATGTTAACAATGAACAACTGGGTCTCTCAGTGTGATAATCAAAAATTGTAATACAATTAACTACACTTTGGTGGTAGTGTCGGTGAATACATGTATTTTAAATGAAATTTTGGTATCGAAGTTCCAATTTTTGCTGTTTATGCATGGAGCTAATAATCAACAGTAATATCTGCCTAATGATTATGTAAAACAATCACGTCGATTAGGTGCTTGTAAAAATAGTGATTAATGAACAATCTGTAGTGTAAGAATAACTCAATGTTAATTAACATGCACGCACATTTCTAACCGAACCTAAAAGAGGTACAAAGTCGGACATTTCTCTCGCACCCCCTCCAAAGTTAGTAAATTGACTTAAAACTCCCATGCACATTGAGGTTATCAATTTAGTTGATTTAGATGTACTATTCTGTTTCCTAAAAAAGCAGTATTTTAAGCTGACAACGCGATGATAGTATGTGTGATTTCCAAGAATATAAAAAAATGTTATTCTTATTGTATTTTCAAAATTTTTATTAACATTTTAACCATACACCCAAATGCGCGTTTGTCAAAAAAAAGAACAATCACGTAATATATACCTTGAGTCCACATTTTGTAATACGAAAAATAATCTTGTAACATAGAAATGAAAACACAACTATCCCATGGGGGTTGTAAAAATATTTTTGTTGTTGTTATTATTAATGTTGGTGTTGCTTGGCTGCTGACTGCAGGGGAAAAATAAACATCGAGGGCGAATCTCTTTTAAACCGTCCTCCTGAAACAATAAAAGTGAAATTATTTTTTCGTATGATAATTATTTAATTCCTGATGAGGAAATCTTACATGTTCAAGAATTTCAAAAAAGAAAAGCACACTTTGTTAGATGGAAAAAAATATTCTAATATAAAGTTCACAGTATGGCAAGTAAGTATGTACATTGCTGATTTAAAAGAAAAAAAAAATGTGTTGAAATTATAAAATAAAATAAAAATAAATATTATACACCTTATGTTTTAATTGATAATTTAGCTTAATTATCTTGTTGTATCTAGCTTATGATATATTTGTATGATGAGCGCGCGGTGGCTCGGTCGACTAGGTCGTGGATTGGCACGCGAGAGACCGTGGTTCGATTCCCGGCCAGTGCGACTTTTTCGGGCAAGTACCTCTGTGATTTTTCACATGTGCTTTTTCACCACGCAATGCTCCTCGAGGAGGGTTTAGGCGACCTTCTCGCAGCAAATATTGCCTAACTTCCCCCTACCCCCTGCCAGTAATGGGAGGCCTCCCATCCCTTTTCTTGTCCCTTTCCCAAGTGCTAAGTGCCCATAGTAGTGCCCTTATTAAAGGAGCCGGACGTAGAGCCCTATAATATAAAAAAAAAAAAATATAAATATTTGTTTGTATTCACATTTTGTACAACGATATGTGTTTTAATTACTTTTACTATTTAAAATTTTTATGAAAAGGTTTGTATTTTTTCAAAAAATGTTATGTACAATTAATATTTTCAATCATATTAATACTGTTTAAGTGCCAAAATTTTTTGGGGTTCTTTCATCCAAACAATCAATACTACATTGCATTTTCATAACTAGTTTGATAAGTACATCAAGATGATAAAAGTAACACCTTTGCCGATAGAAAAATCTTTCTCATTAGAAGTATGGGTAATTAAGTTTAGGTATTGTCAACATTATAGAACTATGCCGAACAATGAGTATGCGTCAAATAGAATATAAAATCTTGATATCATAGTTTCCGAGTCATAATTCAGAACAGAAAAATTATAGAACTCCGACTGACTGATTACCATGCACGTTCGTATGATCAGGTATGATATACGCATAAAACAGACAAGGTAACTGTTTTAGTATTTCTGTTATAAAAAATAATGATGCGTGACAAAATTTTATCATTGGGCCCAAATTGTATAACATACAGGGATACAGGTAACTTTTTACCCAAACATTATTTTATTAAGGGAGCTATTGACTGAATTCGCTGTAGAAAATTATAGTACCGGCATAAATTTCAATGCATGTGTGTATATATGAGTTTTAACCTAGTTTTTGCTTGTTTTTGTATTTATTAGTAATTTTACATTCACTGAATGGTTATTAAAAGAGCACTAATGTGATCCGTATATTCTTCTTCTTATAAAACAAATTGACGTTAATCTTGACGTTATTTATTGAGATATTAACAAATAAAGAGACAAAAAGTGCGTACACCCATTAGATTCCGTCCAATTGAAAGGTACATTTTCATTAATAACTCACTTCCAAAGCTGTGAACAGTCTTGAAATTTTAACTGGAGCTTTGTCTTGCCATTATTTACCTACATTTCAAATATCATAAAAATTTTGACGTTATTATACATAAGGAGGATACTCCTTTAAGGACACAATTTTTTCCTCGGTCACTTGGGTTAAGTAGCTACCTTCAGATCGCCTTTTTCCTCCACGATGGGCGCTGAGGTAGAATCACTTATCCTTTGTAACTTTATTCTCGAAGCAATTTGCAAATATGAAACATTTTTACATGCATATTGTGTTTACTTTACCGAGATCGATGACGATGAGGAGGATGACGAAGAGGACGAAACATCATTAGACAAAGGAGCTGCTTCCTCTTCAGTTCTTTGGCCGCAGCTCATTAACACATGTACGGAAAATAGTACAAAAATGTAAAATAAGAGTACTGCGTTGGACTTCATGACTTCCTTTCAAAATATAATTTTGTTTGTTTGTTTTTTTTAACAGAAAAGTCACTCGCAAGTTTAGTATTGAAGTAGTCGAAAATATTTCCTCGGGTTCTTATATATTAACACAAAAAAATATGTCACAAAAGATAATACGGAGCAATTACATTGCCACGGTATAATTTTATCTATCGAATTTGCAATTGAAAATTGTTTGTTGAAAGTAAAAAATCGCTGCTCTGCTACTAGAAGGACTTGGCTTGTGCTTTTTTTTCACGTGATGGATGATAACATGCTTTGAGGTCAGACTCTGCATTTTTATTTATGTTTATCTTAATGCATATTATACACTATTCAAAACTAGTTTAGTGATAAAATTTTTAAGAACTATCTGCATACAATAAGAATGATTTGTATTGAAAATGATCAAATATTGTAACCAATTGAACAGACGGTTATTTTCTCGCTGTATACTCCTAAAAAATTTATACGACACAAATTTTTTCTACTAGATAAAGAGGTAAAAATGTAACATATTCTAGGAATTAATGAAAATTTTCCTATATTGTTCGAAAAAAGGATTGACACTTTTAAGCATCTGTTTAAGCAATCCCTTTAGTTCTATAAATATACGGTTACGTAATAACCAGAGAATAAAATGATATAGATTTTTAAATAAAACTTTTTATGGAGTGCTTTCGAATTGCACAACAAGGACAAATTATAATGAATATTGTAAAATACTTTTTTTTATCGACTGTTGTTATTTTCATGACTGTTCTTTTATACAAATTATTTTTGCCCGATGTAAGATAGAATAGTTGATCGTTTAACAAAAGTAAGTATGAAAAAAAAATACAGATTGACGGTTTTTTAATTTTTCAAACCATTGCAATGTACTTTGAATTACTACAGTAATAACTTTACATAATACTAACGCTATAAATCCTATGAAATAGAATAAGTTGATAGTATAAAGCACTCATGTTCAGGTAATGATCACATCATAATTGTATGTAATATTGTTATTTATTCAATTTTTTTCCTTGGTAAAAAAAGAAAGAAATGCTGGTTTTGTATATAGTTTTTTGAGTAGACTGCGAGCACTTATGTTTAAGTCACGTTCGTACAATAAGAATATTACAAAAAATTATCTGAATTATATAATCACATTACATTATTTATGCATGATTAACGTAGTCAGCAAACCTCAAAAACAAATTTAAAGGTTGATGTATTTTTTAAACGAATATTATTGTAAAATCGTATGAATAAACATATGTGTTATCTGATGTTAAGACGAATGATAAAGCTATCGCTTATCGCTCAGAATTTTAAGGTGCAGTGGTCAGATGAACAGAAAGTTAGGACTAAATCAAGATGAGTCAAGTATGAGAACCTTGAACAAAGGAGATCTGAGGGGGTATGCCTTGATCTGGGGTGAGTCAAGTGGTGGGCACTTCAAAAGTAGCTCCAGACACCCGAAAAATTCAAAAATGTACTTTGATCCAAGCCTTTTAACCCCATAACCCTGTAATCCCAGAGCCTTTAACTCCATTACACGATTACCCCATAAATCCTGAAGCTTTTAACCCCATAACCAGGTATCCGCGAAGTTTTAAACGCCATGAGTAGTGATACATGCATTTTCCCTATATGTACATGATGAAAGATCCGTGGTTACCAGGATCTAAGATTAAAGGCTTCAGAATTTATGGGGTAACTAAGTTAAAGGCTCTAGAATGTGTTAACAGTAAAGCGGCTGGAGCCACCTTAACCAAAACACGTATCTAGTGTTTAATTCACGTTTCATACTTTTAAAATTGATAGATGCTTATAACCCGAAGACGATAAGGAAAAGCGAGATACTTTGACAGGTGGATGGGATATTCTACGGATGGACAGGGGCTCTATCACGACCTTCGATATCTCGCAAAAGTCAGTATTTTTATCGATAATTTACATAAAATTATGGTTGTGCGCATGCGTAGTATAAGAATTATCGAAAAAAATACTACTTTTGCGAGATATTAAAAGTCGTGATAGAGCCCCAGGTGTAGTAGATAACAGAAAATGGTGAGCAGGATGGTAATGCAATAGCTTTGAATTAATAAATATGTTAACGACAAAAATCACGTACGAATACGTTTATTTTTTCGTCTTTTCCATAGCGTGAACCTAACCTGTACAGCACTTTCACACCGATACCTCGCTACCTCCACCCAACTTTTTTTGTCAGATCCCACTTAACAATTTTTTAACGAGCTCTCAGCTTTTTTCTCACACCTTACTGACTCTTAGAACCCTGTACATATATTTATAATAATAGATCCCCTGCAGTCCCCCACACTTGAAACCCCGCATTACCTAAGAGATTCCTAATCTTCATAGATCGCCCACCCATTCCCAATCCACCGTTGTTTTTCATATTCATGCTTTAAAATATTTAATAATCACATTACTACTCACATATCGCACATAGGACTTTTTCAAACCAATTGATGTAATAAGAATGTCATGGTGGACCTAAAAAAAATTAAAAGTAGACGTGACGTGAAAATATATATTTTTCAAGTTACTTGATTTAATTAAACTGGACTAATATTAGCTTTCATCACTAAAATACCTTTTGTAACAAAGACCATTTGTATGTAAGCTGAATCTATTATAAACACATTTGCTCTTCAAACGCTGAACTGCGTAGACACCGCATTCCTATACTAATGCTGATTTTACTTATTTAACTCGAACAGTGAGTAAGAAATAATGTTAAAATGTAACACAGTGTGATGATACCTGTTCAACAAATCCAAGCATAAATTATTCAGTTGAAAGTATTTTTATCAGTCACTTTTGGATACGACGATGTACATTTGATGTAACGATTGGATGAAAAGGTCAGTTTTTATTTATTATAAAAAAAATTCCTTGCGTGCAAGAAAAATGTTGTCCAGACAAGTAGAACTAAATATCGATAAAATAAAAATTAAGCTAATGATTTATTAAACAAAATTAATCAAAAATAGTATCTGACTATAGATTATGTTTCTCTAAAGTTAGTAAGCTTTCAGATTCTGCTCTTATTTTTCAAAAATTTGTAAATGTACGACTATCATATTTCTAGTCTTATTGGCATCGTTCTACAAATATAAAAAATAAAAACAGGGAAAAGATTTCTGTCCACAAGAGATGAATTGTGTAGCGAATAGAAAAAATGGCATGAGTTTGTAGAGTTATAAGAGGAACTTTAGTGTGCGTGCACAAAAGTTCTAAATAAAATAACTAATAGCTTATGCTTTTTTCAGTGGAAAAATAACTTTTCGATCGAGTCATCATTATCACGTCATCGAAGTACGAGCATACCCAAAAAAAACCAACGACAACGACGAGGAATTCATTAAAAAAAACAGCATATTGTCTGTATGAAAATGGCCGAAGGTGAAAAACTTCTAGGGAGTCAGTACGAGCCCATGGGATCTTGTAAAACCGAGCAGTGCAACGGGTACCTACCAATCGTCAATCAAAGCCCGCTCAGCCCATACGCTTGCATCGTTTGCGCGATAACCTGCGAAACGTCCAAGGAATTTGAAACCCACCGGCTCAACATC
Organism: Copidosoma floridanum; assembly: GCF_036245765.1. Taxonomy (NCBI): domain Eukaryota; kingdom Metazoa; phylum Arthropoda; class Insecta; order Hymenoptera; family Encyrtidae; genus Copidosoma; species Copidosoma floridanum. The sequence goes on along the minus strand of NW_028321912.1, from coordinate 4,796,785 downwards.
CATCTGCGCTGCAACGGGTGCCAACAAACATTTCTCGACATATACTACTTCGGAAAGCACAAACGCGGGGGCTGTTTCGCCAGTTACCCTGTAAGCAAATAAGCCTTTTGTTTTTCAATGCTGCTCAGAATTTTGTTGGCCTAAGCAATAGTGAAACCTGCAAGGGATTGATGATTTACGTGAAATTTTACATATAGTTCACCAGGAAAAGCGTAGAAAAGACTATAGATTATAACATGCAAGCAGATAACATTTTGTGTAGGTGTGTCGAACAGTGGTGGTTAAACAGAAGAATTTTCTACACAAAGGCATCACAACGTAATCAGTAACCCATGGAATTTCTTATGATTTATTCGACTGAAACGAAAAACTATCTGTGCGGTACATTACTGTAATCAAAAGGTCTTATTGCAACAAAAATTGTTCACATCATGAGGCAAAACACGACATTCTTTAAATTTATATCGTTGAATTAACCATGTGCTGTGTTTTTAACAATTCGTCAAAGTGTATTATCACTCAAGATAACAGAGGCTAAGCTACATACTAACATTTTTCAAAATAAAGAATTGATTATATTATGTCCAATGTTAATATTTTTATATAGTTAAATAAATAAAATATTTTAACTAATTAAATTTTTGCTAAGTTCATGTAATACTACTTTGGATTTAATTTTTCTCGTCCTACGAAGGAGGTTTTACGTATTCGTACATTACTCTGTCCAAGCACTGCTCTACTGAGCAGAACAATTTTATTACAACAAAGTTTGTTGTCTTGATTTTTTATTTACGAACAACGTATTATTTTGTCTGATAATTATTTTGAAAATTTTTTTATGACAAACCTCTTTGCAATTTCACTTTCATTTTGCAGTCATGTAAGTCAGAATCTCTCTGCATTGTGAACTTTAACATGCAAGTGTGTAAAGTGTGTACAAAACGAAGGGATTTATATATGTTCAGTGTTGAATACTTATGCTTACCGCCAAAAGGATTATTCTTTTACAATCTCCATAGGTTAGAATCAATGGTCTCGAAGTCATTTCCCTGCTTAGATGTTATTTTTTAAAGCTCTGCTACATCGTATTTGAAATTAGATTATTCATGAAAATACGAGAAAACCCCCAGAATTCTATTGCAAATTCACCACTGAAGATTGCGTTGTAAGGTATTAGTTTTTTCTATGCACAGATACGAGCAGCTATGTTATTTAATCATATGGAAGTCGTTATAGTCATCTCTATCATCTGAAACATAAGAATTGAAAATAAAAAAAAATAAAAATATGTGAAACATTTATTGTTTGTAAACACTTTGAGGATTAAAAAAAGCATTGCAAAAATAAACTTGAAGAAAAGTATGAGCATTTGTACATTGTACTTAAATATACCAATACTTTTCAAAATTTATTACAATTATCTTTTGGACACTTGGTTTTAAATTGAGTCTCTTAATCCGTCAAACCATAAGAATGTACTATAGTACGAAAAACCTTGATATTTAATTTTCTTGAAACTATTTATCTAATGCGTCCAAACTGAAATTTGTTGTCGTTGATATCGTACTGAAACTGACAAAGAAATTCTTTTATCACTGTTTTTTCGATACAATTAACGTACTATGTATATTTTAAGTAAAAAAAAAATGTGTCAGTCAATTAATAAATTTCGTAGAAGTTGTTCGAAAACTTTTATCATTGAAAAACATAGAAGTGACAAAAAGAAGATTAAAAAAATATTCAAGAACTAGGAGCACAAAAAAATTAGTTGAGAATACTTTTAATGTTTATTCGAATAAAAAAGTTTAGATTTATTATCCTTCCCCATAGTTATATTTAAACATATTTTAAGCGAAGGGAAGCATACTAAAAAAAAATTGACCAAGGATGGTGATATTTTTCCTTTAAATCAAGATTGAATTCTGATCAGCACCCCAAACGTTTTTTGTTATTATTAAAAAAAAAATAAAAAAACGAGTAGATTCTTAATGCGTAAAAGAAGCGCAATTTATTAGCCTAATTGTGTTTTGTCAATCGCCATCAATTTCGGGAGCCCCACTAACGCATAGAGCTCAACTAACGCATTCGAAAAGCACGGTTGGTATACGTTTTTACCCGAGTTGCGAACAACATTTTTCTTGCTCGAAGGGCTTGCTGCAATTTACGCCTTCTAAATCAATCTAAAAAAAAAATTCCAAATATTTAAATGGAAGAATTTAAATTATATTCTCAAAATAATTTCACTTTGAGGCATCAAATTTTGGTACTATATATTTATGGGCGTAAATTGCAACTTCAGTATGGGGTATTTTTGTCCATCTTATCGAACTAACACATTACTCAAAGAAATCGATATAAAATGGCAAAAAATCGTTTTATGGTACACAACTTTTTCTACATGTCATTCGTGGACAAACTGTTTGATATATTACTTATTAACAATTTTTATTAATGGCCGAAAAATCACTTTGTAGTACTTTATTTTGTTACTGACATTTGCTGAAAAAATAGTAATTCATAAACTTGTTTGTTAAGTTGAAATTTTCTTCAAAAATAGATCAAATCAATAGTTTACCCCAGCTGATACCCAGTCTCTTATGTCGAGCTCTCAGGTCCAGCTTCGAGCAATGCATAATAGAAATAGTTATATATGACTTTCATAAATCTTATTTTTAACGAGTTATATATATGAAATTTACTTAGTTCTGAACAGAGTATTATCTTTTCAAAGTAATTTTGACTCTTTTTGATTATAAAAAAATTTCAACATTTAATAACACAAATTGCCGTTGGAGTCACACTTTAATATTAATAACACAAAGTTTATCACGACGAGTAACATCAAAATTGAAGTACTTTTTGTTTTACATCAATCTAAAGTTTTTCGATCCACCACTTTCTTCTGCAGTATAGATATGCAGATATAAACAGTAAATATCTGATTTTTTCAATAGCTACTATTATAGAGAATTGGATAACAAAGAACTTTACTGAAATTCTTTTACAATTCCCTTAGTGTGTTGTAGAGGCGGTGATACTTGTAGACAAAAAAACAAATAAATACTTATAGTTTATTTTTATAAATTCCAAGTATATTGGTTTATTTAAATTTTATCAGTACCCTCCAAAGAAATTGGAAATTCAAGGTGATCAGTGATCCGTTGGGGGCGAGATGTGAGAAATAAATAAACGCAACTAGAGTGTATTTAAATTTTTTCTCTTACTTTGTTTTATTAATGCGCAACGTTTCGCTGACATATGTGTCAGCCTTATCAGTATGGCACAACGTAGATTTCTACTTAAATGCAGGTTCGCGAGGGTGTTTCCTAAACACATAAAACACCTCTATGATAAGTGCTCAGGCGTCAATTTTCGTTGCGAATCGATACATGTTGATTTCAGCAAACGTGCCTTGTACTTCTGTCATAAACTTCTAAATTTCGAAAGCAGCGACATTAACACACACATTAGATTTTTGCAAAACTCAATATCCCGTTTGAAATCTCACATGGCTTCTTTAAAATTGGATCATAACATTCGTGAAAGGCATTATAAATTTGTCAATATCAAACAGAATACCATATACAACAGATCCAAAGCAACTTTGCACAAAAAATTCAAAAAAATCTTACCTTTATTAAACACCACAACCACTAACAACAATTTAATACACAACTTAACGAACACAACCATTCCAAAAGATGTCACTAAAATTGTATCACTTGGACCAAATTTTAACCTCCCATCAACTTTCCATGAACGCGATCACTTATGTGCCATTAAAAACCTTGAAGTTGGTTTTTCACACCTCGATACGAATGATCGAGTGAAGATCGAAATTTATCGAAACCAGCTATTTATATAAAAGACCGTTAGTATGCAAAGAATTTAAAATCAACAAAAAATTTTCTAAATAAAAATCCTAATATTTTTTCCACTTCTGCTGTGCTAAGGCAACGTTACGGTTTGTCTCAAAAAAAGTGTTTATGCCGAAAAAATACATCAATTGCTGTCAGACACATCGACATATAAAATTATTTCTAAAAACCCACTAAATTCTCTACAAAAGCGAGCCTCTAACATTTTAAAGAATCTAAACTCTAATGGCTTCCTTTCTAGCACGTACCATCCTCACGTCACTTACAGACACAACGTTAGCTAAATGTTATGGCTTGCTGAAAATACACAAGGTCGATGCCCCCTTACGTCCTATCGTCTCTCTAGTCAATAGCCCGACATATTTTCTGGCAAAATTAATTTACAATGAACTCAAGAACTCAGTTTATGTTCCAAAATCATACATCAGTAACATCTTCGAATTAAAAAATACACAACCAACTGCTAACTACAAATTAATGTCTTTAGATGTCAGTTCCCTATTCACTAATATTCTTTTAGAGTTAGTACTGAGGAACATCGATCGACGTACATTGACTATAATGAATAAATTTCGAATCCCTGTTGAAGATATTCGACAATGTACAGAATTTTTATTTAATAACACTTTTTTTACTTTTGACAACAATTTCTACCAACAAATTTTCGGCACGCTAATGGGTTCGCCCATTTCACCTTTTTGTAATGGATGACCTGGAAAATGACTGTCTCTCCATTTTAAAAAATAATTACAACATTACTCTATCCTTTTATTTTCGTTACGTAGATGATGTATTACTTTTTATTAAAGTTCACCACATTGACTAAATAGTAAATGTCTTTAATTCGTTTCATCCTAAACTACAGTTTACATATGAAATGGAGATTGACAACAAACTTAACTTTTTAGACTTGACCATAATCAGAAATTTGAATCATTTTAAATTTGACTGGTTTGAAAAATCTACTTCTTCATACAATCTACATCTTAAATGATTTTTCTCGTCATCCAGTTAGCTACAAAAGAAATATTGTGTTCAATTTAGTTGATAGAGCGATCTTACTTTCCAGTACATGTTTTTATGGTGTCAATATTGCCAGAGTAAAAAATCTTTTGACAAGAAATAATTATCTTTCGAACTTTATTAACAAAAATATAAAGGTTAGATTAAAAAGACACAAATATATGAATCACAACAAAAGCACCATAAACACTCACCCTTTGTGCAAAATTGGTATACCATATATAGACAATAATTTTGAAAAAATCTCAACCATGTTAAAACCCTACAATATTCACACCTACCCTCTTATCAACAAAAAACTCAACCACGTAGTCTGTTTAGGAAAAGATAAAACGGAAAAACATAAACAGACAAATGTAGTGTATAAATTTTATTGTAAAAATTGTCCTGCGTCATATGTGGGTGAGACAAAGCGAGCTGCTGAAGTCCGCATTAGTGAACACATTAAAAATAAAAATTCTGATTCCGTTGTTTGTGCACACCAAATCAATTTTGACCATGAATTCGATTGAGATAACTTCAAAATCCTTGACAAAGAAGCCAATTACAAAAAAAGAACTATTTCTGAAATGCTTTATATTAAACTGGACAAACATAACATCAATAGAAAGGAAGACGTGCTTTTCTTTAATCGAGCGTACCTTCCTTTACTAAGAAAGTTCAAATGTCCCGATCGAGTTCATCGTTCTTTACCGTCGCCTATATAAGCGCTGGCGTGTTGTACAATTTATTGTCAGTCAATAGTTCGACAGGTGATGAATAAGTCAATACACTTACGAATTCTCGCGTGCCTGCGGTAATAATTTGTATTGTGAATTTATTGTGTTTTTGTGTGTGGGTCTACCAAATCACTTATTATATAATTTTTTATTTTTTATTTTGTAGCCTGATGAGGCTGACACATATGTCAGTGAAACGTTGCGCATTAATAAAACAAAGTAAGAGAAAAAATTGTAATACTCTCTAGTTGTGTTTATTTATTTCTCACATCTCGCCCCCAACGGATCACTGATCACTTTGAATTTTCTAAGTATATTTTTGAAAACAAGTTTTTTCGTGTCAAAATTATTTCACTCAATTACTAGGTAAATTCCATGGGAGTGTAAGTAATTATTTTCTTTACCTGAAACCAAAATTCTTTTTTGCAAATAAAATAAATAGTTTATGTAATTGACACTAGTTTATAAAATCCAATAATAAATTTTAAAGCAGTCTGATAACATTTTTGTTAAAAAAAGTGTTTGCTGCCGGGAGACTTCAAAATAAAATCAATTATTTTATAACAAGTTTACTCTTATAAATATGTGTATTAAGAGAAAAATTTAGTAAAATTCATAAATGTTGGCTTCATTAGTTCTTCAAGCTTCTGTTTGATAGTTGATCTTATTAAATTTTTATTTGTATCCCTTCGTTACCGATTATAGTTTTAGACTAAATGTTAAAGTATAGTTTGAATTGATGGATGTATATTTCCTGTTTTTTTTAAAGATATTAAGTCAGAATGCAGAATAATAAATAAAAATAAAAAAAAGAGAGAAATGCGAAGGTGAATTTTATTATTTCACAACTAAATTTTGTTTTAGTATTTTAGAGTGAATTGGTAGCATACTTACGGTAGCAGTAAATAAAATCTATAACGTTGAAAATAAAGTTTCACCATTTTTTAATTGAATTACTATTTTGATTTAATAAAATACGAACTTTATAATAAATCGGAATCTTTGAAGTGTAATGTACTTTCTCGTAAAAGAATATCTTCTAATAGCAATAGTAATGATGTAGAAGTTAATTGTCTCGATGTAATTTTGATTTATCAATTTTGATTTTCTGCATTTTTCCGTTGTAATGACAAAATGTGAGGTACAAAGAAATAAAAAATAAGTGTACACAAAAGTAGATAAATTGATATTTTACAATAAAATTTAATTTCAGTACTTTGGGGTGGATGACAGCATACTTAATGTAACGGTGAATAATCTGTAAAGTGCCGAGTGCACTCGCTCCTAAGGTATTGTCTTCTTGACGAGATAACATATCACATAAGCTTGTTGCAAAATATTTTCAAACAGACTTATAATTAAACATAAAACGCTTATCTCTAAAAAAAAAAAAAATATTTCAATTTTTTTAAACTAATGGACTTAAACATTTAACATGGTGAATTAGGTTCAGAGCTCAAAGTCATCTGATAAAGTTTTTTTTTTATAATGCTCATTGATTGAAAACTGTATGATTTTCGATCAGCTTAAAAGTATACGTACACAATAACGATACAGTCCATGCTTAGATGCATTGAAAATGCACTTTTTCTTGCATCAAGCAAGCGATCACGGGGAACTTATTTATTATCGTTAAACTGCTTTCAAAAGTCAAATAAAACGTAGTTGAAGAACTTATTGTATCGTCTAGGATTTTTTTTTCATACAACCACGTTTCAGTCCTTTTCTACTGAGAAGCAAACCATGAAATTTTTAGGTCATTCCCCCAGCACAAAACGAAAAAAATATACGTTCAGTAACCTTAGCTGTGTTATATTTTACACGATGCAGCTTCATCAAAAATAGACAATGGCGCTATTGCTCTTTAATTTTTTCGTCGTAAATACTGAACTTTTTCCTCAATCTTCGCGCGATCACTATACATTACACAAATATCTATTAAAAATAACGATTGTATGGATAAAAAACTGTCACTTTCGTATCATACATTATTAGCGGCAACTATTAATCATATATATTATCATTCAACTATTTATCATATACATCATAGTTCAATATCCTTTATTAGCGAACTTAGAGAGACGACCTGCATCGAATTCAGTTAAACAAGTTTATGATAATTCAAGGATTGAAAAATCCATTGTTTGTTCAAATTTTTTTCGCGTCGTTATAATATTATGAAAATCTACTTCCATCATTTCGCATCTCTCGACCATATTCAGTCCTCTGCACACGTTTAGAAGACTAAAAATGTTGAGATAAAAAAGTACAAAAATTTTGTCTGATATTATTTACCTACATAATAACTTAAATTTTTATTGTAAGCTTTGGACATCTTGATTTTTATGAAAATTAAATAGAGGGGTTATTCAGATGAAGATCGTTTGATTACCAGTGGCATTCCACTACTTGTTTGATGAAAAAAAAGTCCAAAGCTTTCAGTTACCTTCTAAAGTTTTATGAAACTTTCAATTAAAAGTCGACTTTCTGAACGATAAATTTTTATATTATTGGTAAAGTTAAATGTAATAAATTTACCATTAAAAAATTACGGCATAATTAAAATACCTTAAAATATAGCAAAACGTTAAAATAAAAATTACGACAATACATTAAAACAAACGTAACTTTTCAGTGCTTGATAATTTATCATAGTCACGTTTTATTTCCCGTCTCGAAATTTTTTTCGTATTCGTTCTAATATAATACATTATAATTTATTTTAAACATAACTTGATCTAAAACTCGATATGAATTTTTTGTTTCAACATGTCATGGGTGCCAATCATCACCGATAATAGAAATCATGTTACTTTAAAATTTAAAAATAACTACTTACAATTTGTAGTAACTGTTTACAGTTAATCGTTTGCACCTAAAAGTTAAAAAATCGATAACTTATTTACAAGTAATCGTACAAGGTTTATTTTAATCTGTGCTCAAGAGTGACGATTAAAATTTTTCCAGGATCTTCAATCAAGTTCAATTTAAGAAATTTATCCTTAACATTTCAACAGTGGCACAATTCGTGTTACAATTTGTGAAAAATTAGGATATGGATTATCAGTAAAAAATTCAACCCCCAGAATTAGAAAAAAAAACAAATATTTTTTTAAGAAGTCACTGTAATTTTTTAAATATTTATCCGTTTAAAATCGACTTGAGTGTTTCTATTATTTTCTATTAGTCTAGCACATGGATATCACTGTGTCGTTAAAATATTAAATAATAACACAACATCGAAATATCAAAACTGCGTGAACTAACTTGCGAATGTCGATCCATTGTTAATTAATTACCTGGAAAACATTTCTCGACAGTAAATTTTTTAACTTCCGGTCGGAAGGGCGATCAAAAAATCTACCGATTTAAGCTCCTCTCTTATTGAAAAAAAAAAAAATCACCAACGTTACAAAATTCAGTCTATTCGTCCTTGGCTGCCAAGGTAGGAGCGCGTTTACAGTCCCGCTTGAAGATACCGAGCACACTACTGCGCAGCCTGGCGTAGATCTCCTTGCGCACCGTAGCGGTGAATTTGGTCGTGAGACAGGCAATAGCCACACTGGCGAAAATGACGTTGTAGAGGAGCACGAGCTTGAAGTTGCCGAGCCACTCGATTCGCCCGAAGTCGCCGAGCAAGTCGAAGTTCGTCACTCCGATAATGCGCGCGAGTAGAGGCAGAGCCGAGCTCAGGACTAGCAAGAGGGCACAGTTGGCAATCACGTGAGTCAGAGGAGTCGAGTGTAACCGCGGTCGGACTAGTCTGACTCCAGGTAGGGTGTACAAACCGACTGCACTCGTCACCGCCAGGTAAAGGATCATCGCGACCTCGAGCGTTGCACCGATTGGTCCCAGTTTCGACAGCGAGCTTATACCCAGCGTAAATTTCTGGAAGAACCGAAAATTTATAATAAAATATAATCTTTATAACTTATGTCTAGTCTATGAATGCTAACGAGTCTTGAACAACATGATTTTCCTTATTTTAAAATTTTACGCTACTAGGGGGCTGTGCCCCCTGAGCTCTCTGCGTGCCAAACCCCAAAATTTAATCACACATTTATTTTCTACATACAAATTTGAATAAATTTTCACTGATTTTTCAAAATCTCATTTCCAAATCTACCCGCACTTGATCAGTCTCAGCCAGTCATCACCTATTGCAAAAATTAGCATTTGTAGATTTCGTAAAAAAAAGTCCTGTATCTTTAATTTGAACATAGATTGACGAGAAAAATAGTACTTAGAGTATTTAGTGCAAATTTATATATATATATACCTGTTCAAATTAACGTTGATTAAGTAATTTTCTACATAAACTATTGATAATTTACATAATTTCTCTTCGAAACAGCGTAAAAAACTTATAAATCACATAGATCTCGAGAAATATTTTAAAATTCCAAAATTCTGATAAAATTCAAAAAGGTAGTTTGGTAAAAAAAAAATTTTCTTACGTACAAGGTACCCAAAACAACGATTTAAAACGTTTTGAATTAATATTTGACAGTAAACAATGATGTAGTAAAATATACAAAAAACAGTCGGTGCACAATTGTACGGTAATGGGTATGTTTACCCCTAGTACGTTTTCTTGGCGAAAAAATAACTTTCAGTTATGAAAAACTATCGGTTAATAGTCGAAATTACACTCTTTGTAATAAGCAATAAAAAATATGTAACATAGCGATAGATTTCGAACGACATTCAAAATAGAAAAGCATATTCATAGGTTATGGTTTCTCTCATCTATGCAGCTGCAAGCGCGCGAGATCTCGATGAGTTGAAAATCGTACATTACGATTCTAGTGCGTGAAAACCCTTAAAGTTAGATTTGTCGATGCACCGTCGTTTCAGCCTTAGACCAACATGGCATCCAATTCAAAAATAACTGTTTGATGATAAGACTACATCCTTAAAAGCCGGTAAAATTACCGACCGATAAAATAGGTACCCCCTTTGCGTTATCATTATTATAACAAAAAACATTCCTCAACTTACACTGGTACTAAGAGGCAGAGCCTTGATACCAACGAGCAGCTGCAAGGTATTCTGAAGCGCGAGCAGTGCCGTTGCTGTGGAGAAGACAAGCAGCGCGAGCATGGCCGTAGGGTAGAGCAGAGTTCTCCGTACCCACCGGGTACGCCTCTGCTCGTCGAGTTGTTGCCTGCGGGTTTTTATCTCCTCCAAACGCTGGGCCAAGCCACGCTGAAGGGCACCGTTGCGCAGACACATGAGACCTGGGTTCGGCCGCAATGATACCTCATCGCAGTCATCGTCGTCGGCGTCGGGCGCCAGATTGTCCGTCCCGGGTTGCGACATGGGCACCGGTGATACGTACGATTTGCCCGTCGCTTTGGCGTGATCCAATCTAAAAATTTCAATTTTTTTTTTTTGTGACATCGTGATGTAAATGCATCACGAGATCAAGTTTGTGGATTTGAACACATATAGATAAAAGTATGCATCATTCACTCGATAAAAAAAACGAGATATTTAACAACAAATTAATTCAATGAAGAGGTAATTTAAAAAAAACTGAGGTAATACGTAGCCTGTAATTATCATGAGTTTTAACAAATTTTAAAAAGAGGAAGCTGTTATTAATGGAATTAAGAGGACACATTAACGAAACAGTAATAATTTATAAACTCGCATCGATGGAGGATAACATATCATTTGAATGGATAAAAATCGCTTTAAAATAACTGAATGCTAACTAAAGACGGTTGTTGTATAAATGACGCTCATTCGCCAAGTTGGTTAAAGGATGATACTGAGATAAAGAGCTTCGAGTTTCGAAATTCTGATTCTACGAATGAAATACGAGTAAGGTGAAAGTTCACGACGAAGACGATCGATCTAAGATTCCGCCTCGCAAGCGACATTTTATCAGCTGTGAGGGTATGAGTGTATATGAAATGACATACCTTCGTTTGATGCAATCCTCCTCGAGTTTGTAGGCGAAAAACTCGTCGTCCAGATTCTTCAAGAACTGCGGCTTGACGAGGAACGAGCCAACGACGCCGAACAGCCTGACGAACCCTATCGGCGTGCATACTGCAAGCATTTACGTGCATTCGTCATAATAAATTTGTTATTCAGGGGGATCGTAGGCTAACTGTTAGTTTGTAAAATACAAATCTATCTTATCGACAAGGTCTTTTCTTCGGGTCAAACAAAATTAAGACACTTAAAAAATGTGCGGCCGGTACAAGGACAGTACGATTAGCTAAAAGTTATTCAGAGTCACCACAATCGTTTACGATGGACGAGAGAATACATCTCCGCTTCCGATTAGTTTTGATCTAATAAAAGTGTCCCTTCCATCTCTAATCGAGATTCTGTATGAGTTCTAGAATTACCACAATTATCCAATGCGTATATGGCTTTATCTTTGAGACAAGCATATGACTGTACAGGCAGGATCAATCGGGGAATACAGAAGTACAAAATAAAGACACGGTTAACCGTGTTACGATGTGGTGAAGTTTATAAGAAAATGTTTTGAGGATAAACTAAAAAGTTGCTGGTTCGAAAATTAAACCACAATACAATTCGCAGACAATAACTTTTCAAGTTGTCATTTAAATATACTGTTGAAAAATTTTCCAAATCATAAGAATTAAAGCGTGACCTAGAGCCTGTGCTATTTGGTAGATTACACTATAATTGATGGATTTTTTAACACCTTCGAGTTTTATTAAATTGACTGTAGGTGAATTGGAAAGTGATATTATCTCGATAAGGTGATAATTTGTTAATTTATTCGGTAACGATTTAAATTAAAAATAGATCGCATACAATCTGTAATATTTATTTTATTTCTACATGTAAACAATTTCTGATATTATTTTAATTCTGTATATAATACTTACGTAATAGCATGACAACGCCTACGAATGAAACGCAGGAGTATAAAAACGGCAAATAGTAACTCCACAGACCTAGAAAAAAAAAATTTATTTTTAATATTGCATACGATTGCATAACTTTAGTTTGCACTACTGTTAAGTATTGTATTTAATATTATTTATCGGATCATAAATAAGTACGAAAACAAAACTTACTGAGCAGAGTGTGGAGGCTCGATTTTTGGCGATCCAGAATGGCTGATAATATATAAGTCATGCCTAATACCATCGCTCCCAAGAGGCACAATACTATCACGGTTTCGTACACTCTCGCCATGATACCCTTGTTGAATAAAATTACAGTGACTGATCAATGCTTTTGTTACCAATAATATATAGTATTGTGAAAGTTAAGTGATAATGAAAATCGTGTTTACTTTTCTGTAGCCGACGAAGCCCTCAGACTCGGTAAAAAGATATGCAAACGGCAATAATGCGAAGAGCGACACGTTTGAGAAGAGAAATACGAGTTCCCACAGTCCTGTGAACATTTTAAACTTGCGTTAAGTTATGGCGTTGATGGTACACTTTTTAAATTAAAGGAGAAAGAGCTTGGGGTGGAAAAAGAGACAAGTAGGTGAAGTAAATCCACTTTGCAAAAAACAAATATTGAGAGAGCTTGACATCGAAAGTGACTAGTGCTGAAATAGTACGTATATTCGAAGAGTGGCACTCGAGGGGCTTGTGAGGAATACAATAATTTGCCACTTGTTTTGATCAAATTCATTAATGTATAAATGTATCTTTAATTGTGAGAGTTATCAAAAATTTTAACACAAAAAACGAAAAAACAAAACGGAACTGACGCTTATCTGTGCATGCACCAAAAACCAAGTTTTTTTTCTGACAGTTTCAATAAAATTAGCGGAAAAAGTTTCAAGTACATTCTTAATTCAAAAAGATTAATTATTAATTATTTATTTTTCAAGCATGAGTCATTTTACTGGTTATTTCGAAAAAGGAGCGTGTAAAAATAAAAAGATTTGGAAATAAAAGATGTCAACAGTGATGTTATTTTTTTTTTTTTTTTTTTTTTTACAGTAATTACATCTAAGTTTAACTATAGTGTCCTTAGTATTCTTTTGTATTATGTCAGCATAGAGGAAAAAAATTCAAAGCCACGGTCCTGGTGACTAATTTAACTGTTTTTCTCTAGTTAAATGAATTTTTATTTTTATTCAAATAGAATTTTAGTTTATAGTTAAAAAAAATATTTTTGAATACGATTCCTCTCAATGTCAAAGATAACCCAATATGAGCTTGAAAATAGATATCCTCAAGTTACAAATGTATTATATTGACTGAGAGCAGGTGTTCTTGTTGTCTTTGGCTCACGGATATTAAATTTTAATAAAATTTTGAAACATGGTATTTTTGGATTCAACTACCACGTTAGACATTGAAAAAATAAGACGTCAGATTCAAATATCGTGAATGTGATAGAGTTTCATTGCACTGAAAACCATTAAAAGGGCGAACCACAAAAAAATACAACACTCAAAATTATTTTTTGCACAAGCGATAGGTAAAAAAACCTCTTGAGTTGGTATCATTAAAAAAAACAAATTCCCAAGATATATGAGTAAAATTGACGTACCTTGAACGAGAGAGCTGTTGAGCCACTTGACGTAGTAGCTGTTGGGGTAGAGAATGAGAATCTCGTTGCCGGCGATCGAAATCGGCAGCAACAGGGTCGCGCCGATCGAGACGGCGAGCGCGACCGCGCACAGGCACATGCTAACTCGGTAAACCGTGGCTTCATCCTCATCCGTCGTCAGATAGTCCTCCCCCGCCCTCCAACGGTAGCGCGATATCAGCGCGTAGCTCGATATGTACAGCACGATGAACAGCAGCAGAAAAATCTGGAAATCGATAAACAATGGTGTTTTGTTAAGTTTTTTTTTCTTCAAATTCAATGAGCTACTTTTTAAGATATTTTATTACAATGCACAATTCTTTGAATCAAAGAAAATTTTTTTACCCTTATTGCGTTTGATATTTTCTTTTAATTAGAAAAATATAAGTTTATTAAAACTAATATTTTTTAAATCATGGTTTTCTTATTTAATTGCATGAAATGTTTTTTTTTTTTTTTTGGATCGACTAAATTTTTTTTAATTAAAAGAAAATATTTAACGGGATGAGGGTAACAAAATTTTCTTTGATTCAAAGAATTGGGTTGCTCAGTGTAATCAATACGACAAAGTATCCAGATATAGCGTTTTTAAAGACCAGATTTCTTAAAGAAATGGTTTTAAAGTTTCTTAAGCGAGGGTATCTACTCAATTTCACTCATGTGAACTTTCTAATCACTCTTATTATTCTCTATTCATGAGGGTGTGAAAATCAACTTTAGATTTCTGAATGTAAAAGGTTTTCAAGACATAGAACCTCAGCAGTTTAGCTCATTAAGCAAACTGTGATTTCGAAGGTTTAGAAGACTCCAGTTTAGAAAGTTAAGTTTTCTTTTGTTTCTTTGATTTTTGCTACTCTCTCCTTTGCCTACAATATACATTTCCAAGACTAGTTATCGCCTGTACACGTGAATCATTTTCATGACTTTTATGTAAAGAGACGAGTTTTTATTTTTGTCATGGGAATTCAAGTACATTCGACAACCGATACATGGCCTAATGGAGGAAAAAGCGACACTCTAATGTTTGGCCATTGTAGGAAAACGTGTTCAAACTTCACATTTAGTTTTACTTAAAAATAAGCGCATTGATGCCCCAGAGTTCCCATCGAGTCATGAATACACGCTTTCTCCTCAAGTATGAACATACGGGTGTCCAAAACACTATCACAGCTTGTCTCAGACACGGTGCCAATGATGGCAACAATACAGATAAATATATTATAATATACAGATATAGCTATATATTTACTGTCCGTATGTACGAATTTCTATCAAAAAAGTAACCAGTACGAATGTACGTCTTTGCTTATGACCTTTACATTTTTTACTACACTGAGAAAAGTGGTGTTAAAAAAAGTATTATAAGTATACTAAAAATTACTATATTTTTCAGGAAAGCTTCGATATACTCACCTGATGACGCAAATTATTACGTTTAATATAATTTTTATTATGTTTTAAACAATTTTTATTATGTAGTAGCTCTACAAAAATTATTCCACAGTATAATAAAAATTACTATGTCTAACATAGTAAAAATTGTGATAGTATAATTTTTGCTATAAAACATAGTAAATTTTATTTTAATCGTTTTAAAATGTCCCACATTCAGAAGTAGAATTTGTTATGTGACATAGTAAAATTTCTCATTTCACTGAATTGCTATTCAGTATAGTAAAAACTACTATGTTTGAAAGTAATGTTGTATGATGTCTATAGGTATGCACACACCGATTGAGTGGTTCAAATTTGAGGTTATACGAATGTAAATATTAAGAAAATCAAATTTTTTTTATTTATAAGGTTAAAAAATTGATACGTGCAGACAATCAATATTGAATCGACTAATTATCCGTTGTCAACGCTGTGGTCCACAGGAAACCCTTTGATTTTTAACTTTATTGTGTGTATGATAAACAGTACACGTTCCCACATGTACTTTATCCATACGAGCGTGGACATAATGTCCCGTGGTTTAGTGGTTGCGGAGCTTGATTCGGAAGCCGAAGGATGAAGGCTCAAATTCCAGTCGCTGCAGATCTTTTTTAAAATAATAAAATTGTATATAACATCAATATCAATTTGAACTCTGTGAAAAAATATCCATGTACATATAACTTATAGATATTTATATATTTCAATTTTTTGATAGTTACATGTACAGTCCCTGTGTATACATATAATAAATATATATATATCTTATTTTCGAACAAAGCAAAAATGACTATGTTGAATAGCCAATTCTAATATGATCTAGTTTTACTATGTAGCATAGCAATTTTTATAATATGGCGAGTATGTCTCAGCTTTCCTATAGAATATAGTAATTTTTATTACAGTTTTTAACACCACTTTTCTCAGTGTATTTAAAAAATTTTTTTTTCAATTTGCAACTTGTGATTTTTATGTATAGTTCTTATACTGCAAAAAGTTAAGTTGCATAATAAAAGCCTTTCTTTTATCAATGAGTAGGTCGAGTTGTGACAAGTATCTATCTTAGGATCAGGTGCGCTCTCGTTAATAACATTTTCTAATGATACACATAAGTAGTTTTTCAACTAACAAATAGTATGGACTGATCATTAAATTTTTTCCCACTTTATTCAAAATTCTCTTTTTTAAGATAGGATTTATGTACGGAAATAGTTAGTTAAATCAAAAATATTTTTATTGATTGGAGGGAAAATATCGGGTGTAAGCAATAAAAAATTTTATACAAATAAAATGCAGATAAAATAAACACTTATTGTCAGTTAAAAGTAACAGTTTTTGGGCAACAATATTTATTTGATAAATATCCTGTATTTTTTCTCCTTTTGTTCATCTAAAAATATTTAAAAAATTTGAAATATGAAACTTCAATTTGTGCAACTGTAGTGAGACGGTCTCCATTTCACCATAGTTAAATGCGACTGACTTTATTGAAATACCGCCAAACAAACCATGTGATTCTACCCCGACCAACAACACAACAAATAAAAAGGCTTCAGCCATGTGACAATCAACTTTTTGAGATAGGATTACTAAGGTAGAACAGTCCATATTTAACTACTCATTTGTCATTTTAAGATATCTCAATAACTTTATGGCTGAGATTGCCCAATAAAAGTTTGTTTATTATACCACATAGAATGGATGAAAAAAAATTAGAGCTTCACAATGTATTGAACCTCCTTAAACAGTGGTGCATGAACAACACTGCAGTTTTTTTTACAGCAAACTTTGCTCAAGACCTTAGTAGTAATAAGAATTTTTAAATGCTTACGAGGTGAAGTCGATCTTGGGTGAAGTTACCACCTTTCCCCTGTAGCGCTAAGTAAAATTGCATACACACCACGGAAAGTAGTGTAAATAATACTCAGATTGAAAGTTTGCGATCCCCGGCTTCCCCTCAATGGTCAATACATTTGCAATCTAGAACATACTTTACTTTACCTTCATAGGCGTGTAATATACTATAAACTAATGCTCGATAGAAAAATTCTCAAAAATTTTTTGCATCATTCAGTACCACCATACTATCAATGTATTGTTTGCATTTCAAGAATAATCATATTCAACTTCAAACTGTGTATGTATTCGAATTTTTCATCCATGAGACAAGGCACCACTTGAGAGTACGATAATTCAAATTCAAGGCATGTCACGTCAGTATTAACAAATTAAACACTCAGTTAAAAAACCACTTTTTGCCTGAAATAATTCAAGTTTCTGTCTCAGAAAAAATAATAATAATATAGAAGCTCTGATGCGAAGAGAGATTCTCTGTGACCGCAGAGGAATTCGTGATATTTTACGTATACAGGTGTACGCGCGTGTGCGAGACACAAGTGTGATGGTTGAATAAGCTGCCATAGACCGGATCGTCGCCGTTGCGAGAAAAAAAGAGGATAAAAGCGAAAACGCACCTTTTTTTTCTCTCCCCTCCCTTTGGCCATAGAATCCAGTTTGATGATTATGTTCCTTCTTTTTTTCCAGGCAACTGAGGAAAAGCAATCCCTCGAGCCTGTCTATATATACCATGAAGATACAGTAGCAACTTGAACGTGAATGATAATACAATAAGTGTGAGTACACTGAGAGAAAAAAAAAAAAAATTACTGTGCTAGAATGGTAATCAAACTGTTATTTCACCATCTAGTAACTTTTTATATTTTTGACACCTTAATTTTTTCCATTCTGGACAGTAATTTCTATCGTACAAACAGTGAAAAATCACTGTACTTACAACAAAAATTACTGTTCTAAACATGCATTACAAATTATTGTTCAAGTAGTAAAAAGTCTGTAGACGACCGAATACTACCATATTACCGTTCTAGGACAGAAA
This sequence comes from Copidosoma floridanum, assembly GCF_036245765.1. NCBI lineage: Eukaryota > Metazoa > Arthropoda > Insecta > Hymenoptera > Encyrtidae > Copidosoma > Copidosoma floridanum. Next base: position 4,778,285 of record NW_028321912.1, on the reverse strand, counting down.
TTTTTATTACTTTTTTTCTCTCAATGTACCTATTTTGTGTTTCCTCGGCTTGGTTTTTCAGTGGGTCAACGAACCTCTTAGCGAATCGTTTACAAATACTTTGCATTTCACGTGGTTCGAGCGGTGTACATCTCAGGTGATTCAGGTACACAAAAAGTACCGGGGGAAGAGCTTTTCGGTTTTACGCAACTGTATAGTCGTCCGACAGCGTCCATTAAAACTTAACAAACGAGAGCGCCACTATACTATGTTTGCGCAGTTGTTGACTTTGTGCCAAGATATTATACATCTTGCTCGCCTTCCTTTGTTCATATGTCGGAACATACTTAGGTCTCTCGACCATCGAAACACAAAGCACAGAAGAAAAAAAAAGAATCTTATTTACTTATTGTGCAGTACGTTGAAGTGTCAATCTTCCAACTAATTGGTTCCTCGTTTAGAACTCCAAGGAAAAACTCTGAGAAGACAACGACTTGTTTTTCGCGGTTTTTCGTGCACGTTAATAGTTGTATGTATACTAACCATCAGTCGATAATAGATGCGTAAAGTTGTGGTTTTTTTTCCTTATCGTTGACAAAATATACGTGGAAGAGATAAAATAGAAGCGAAGCGACAGAGAGGGTGCGAGACAAGCATACAGCTCATAGCTACAATCTACTTGGTGCCATAAATTTAAGAGCAGGGACAATTTATGGGACCTTTTTTCTCAATTCGACTTAAGTGTATAATTAGCAGAGAACCTTGCATGAGGTGGCAACTTGTGATTTAATACTCTGAGCCATATATTTTGGTCAATTTATAACTGTTTAATTGAATAAATACTTACAATTTTACATATTTTTGCATGTGCCAAAGGAAAAACTAATAATTTCAGTGAAGGTGTCAAGTACTCGCAACTCTGTTAAATAACGATAGATCTTTTAAAAAAAAAAAAAAAATTTTAATCAGAAGTGAAGTTGTACAATGTTGAATACTCATGTCTTTATAAAAGTTTGTTTACAAAACAAATTATTTGGCGCTTGTTTCGCATTCAAATGTAAATAAAATAACATGGAACTGCAGAGTAAGAGTATTACTCACTCAAAAAATAGGAGATAAAAGAAGATCTTTTACAAAAAATGTTGTTTTTTTTTACTGAAACTAAGATTTCTGTATAACAAATAAAATTTAATATTAATCAATACTCAATGCTTAAGGAAAATTTTTAATGAGGAGGAAATAATTATATTCAGAAAATGAGGCCTAACTTTTTGCTTCTATCAATTGAAAAATATTTATTGTAAATGTTAAACATACATTGTTTTATATTTAGACAGTGCACAGAATAAAAGTCCTCTCACATGCATACGAAACCGGGTCATCGACCTATATTTCGTCTCGCGATTGCTTGGCACAGAATGACAATCGTTGCAAAATTTCTAACTTAGAATCTGATTAAAATCTAAACTCTTTTATTTTTTTACGAGTAACAAAGTTTTCAACCATCGCAACGTCCTGAATAACAATCAACAGAAAAAAAGTATATTCACAACCGGAACGGCTTCTGTACCGCTTGATCCTATTACTCGTCGCGGATATTGCAGTTTTTTAATCCGTAAGTGAAGGTATGTGTGAACATACAAGCAATGACAACTAAAAAAGTGTAGAGCAGTGTAACTACGTGGTACTGTTGCGTCAATCGGACAGACGGATCATTTCGTTTGATGAGTATAAATATAATGAATGTTCTCGCACGTGAACATATAGTTGTTTTTTTGTTCTATGTATAAGTATTAGGTTTAAATAATTTTGTTACGTAACTTTGATGTTGTTGACGTCTGCGGTTTCGTCACTTCGGATGTTCGTTTTTTTTCCAACTCGGAGTGCACGTGTCGTTGCAAGTTGAAATTTTTTATACACGAAGCTACGTGTGTTTTTCCCGATCTTATTAGCACAAAGTGACCAGAGGATTATAGTGTTAATTTCCGAGTGTTTTTAACTTCGAAAAATAATTTTTTCAAAAGGAATAAGAACTTGGTAGACTTTTCATGAAATTCTAATATTATATTAGTCATGATATTTACCCATATTGATGAAATGATAAAAATAGTATTTAAATCAGTTTTGAAAAATATGTAAATGTACAAACTTATTGATTTTATGAATAATGTTGGTTACCTCGTTAGTTACTAGTGATCAAAGACGTAATTATATAAAAAATACTGCATCGACGTACAGTTCATTAAATAATATAGATACAGGAAAGAACCTTCATGAAGTGTAAAGACATATCGATTGATTTGTGTAGCATAAAATTTGTCCTAATTTTGTTTAATACTCTGTATACCGCGGATCAAGCCGTAGATAGAATTTATAAATAAAATGTGTAACATTTTATGAGCCGAGCAACGCTGTTAAGTTCGAGATTAAGTTAGTTATACTTTTTATACCGGTACGAAGTTTCATGATCTTTGTTGCGTCCTTTTTCTGTTAGTGTAACATTATAAAAAACAATAAAAACACCCATCAAACAAAAATTTTTAAATACTAGGAAAAACGTTCAGTATTTTTTAATTTAAATCTATTTGCCTAAGAAGTTTCAAATTTTTGTGCAAAATTTTTTTTAGCAAATGATATAGACATTTGAATAAATTTTTTTTTCTTATGATTCATAAATTTTCTTTTATTTAACTCGAATTTACAAAGTTTTTTAATTAAAAATCTACAAGAATTGAAATGTAGAATCCATAAATATTGGAAAATTATTAGTAAGACTGTTTTAGTTTTTTGACAAGTATTAATAACGATGGAAATCACGAATAATCAGACATAGAACATAGTACAGTGTAATGCAACTGGTTAAAATATACATAATGATTTATTATACTTTTAAAAATTTTTCGGCAAGCCAATCCTATTCTTTAAAAAAAAAAAAAAATATAAAAGACGGTACCGCAGGTTAAAAATGGTATACCGTATTTTTTAAGCAAGATGAAAAAATAAACATACTACGAAGTGGAAAAAATTTTTTGATCAAGCAGTGAATACTATTTGTAAATTAAAGAACTAGTTATCAAAATATTCACCATAAAAAAATATTTTCAATGAGTGAAAAAAGCGCACTTGATCTTTCTAGTTTTTTTTTTAAATTAAATAAAATAACATTAAATTTCCACTAATGATATAATATGTAATGATAAAACACACATTAAGTCTTAATTTTGTTGTATTATTTTTAGCATCACTCAAGTTAAAATTTTTTTAATAAACAAAGTTTTCAGTAGATGAATAAAAAAATTGATCAATTAAATCTACAACGTGTATACTGACCACTCAAATATATTTTACTCTTTTTGTTACCAAAAAAATACTTGGAATTTTTTTAATAGTACTTTGATTACTTATGAAGAGATGAATAGTTAAGCGCTGATCAAGTACAATCACTTTATTTTCTCCAGACGTAAATTTAACAATTTAACAAGTAACGCAATTTTTACGTTTCCATGATGTATAGCCTATTCAGCCCAACTAAGTGTGGATAAGTTCTTGACCAATAAACTATGTGCAAAGATGAATAAAGACAAACAGCTTTAGAATTCGTGAGTGAAAGTGTTTAGCATTGTAATATCATATCGAATATAAAGTAAGCGAGTGAGCAAAAATTGTTTTTTGTCATCACTAACTTAATAAAAACAGTTTAAAAATTTACAATGTATGAACCACAGTAAACATTTGGATGATAATTGTAATAATAATTAAGCAAACATTAATGATTTGATACAGCTTACTTTAAAAAGAGAGGGAAAACAAGAAACCATATTTTTACTTATAATATTTTAAAAGTATAATAGTAAACATATGTATTGTTTACTCATTTGTTTACGGTCAATCATTTCATGAATTTTGTATTTTTCTTTCGTTTCTTTGGGCCTGTCACGAATAATTTTTATGATTTTCTGTCTGAAATGATTAAAAAATTGTCTTGTAATCTGATGTCATTTATATCAAACCCTCGATATTTATCTAGTCTCAAAAGGAGTAAAATCAGTATTATACACTTCGAATCCGCGTCACGACAACTAATTAAAGAAATAATACACCAGCAGCACAATTTACATAATGGCAGCAAATTGCTGTATATAAAAAGTACATTTATAGTGAAATACATCGTTAAAACAATGTGGGAGGGTAAAATTTTTTTTTTTTTTTTTTTTAGATAATTTGAGTTAACAATCTCATTAACAATGTAGTACAATTATTACATTTTTAATCTTCACTTTTTTTAGTCCGATCCCCTAAACATGTTTGAACTGTAATGAAAAATATAAATAAATTGAAAAAAAATTCTCATTTTGTACTCTTTTAGTTTTAAATCGATAAAAACTCGTAATGGCCACATTGTTAAGAGAATAATAACTAACAATAAAAAATATTTATTATTTTCAGGACTTTTAATTAATTTCATTCATTTGTTACATGCTGCATTTTTAAACAGTTTCAAATTTAGTGATAAATAGACTAGAATAAGTATCAATGGGTGAGGCGCCGTAATTAATGCGGCAACTCTAGCATAAAATAAATATGTATTGAATTTTCTTTGACCGGTTAATAAGTATTTAAATACAGCTGTCATCGAACACTTCAACGGCATAATAAGAGCCCGTGTAGTAAAATTTTAATGTTGGCTATGTTGAAAAGCTTTTCATGCACGCAGTACGTTACGTTGCTAATTGTTCGGAACACAGAAGTCACGCTTTGATGGCTTGTGCTTCGATTAAGTGGTCTATTTATAGCTGGCTGTGCGTGGACACACGTTATCTTATAAGTAAGAAAACATTAAGTACCATTATTAATTTTTTTCGAACTCTAATTATTTAATATATTTTATCTTTATTATTGCTATTGTTGTAGTTTAATATATTTTATCTTTATTATTGCTATTGTTATTTAGATCAGTAAAAAATAAGGATTAATGTACTGTTTCTCCAACCTTGTTTCTAATCGTAATTTTGTGACTAAGAAAGTCTTGAGAACTTGTGCTCCACCAAGACCAAATTATTGTCTTTACTAATGAGGTAGTATTCGAGTAGTATTATTGTAAGTACACTTTCCCAAAAAAACTCTTAGTCTATGGAAACAATGCATATATTTTTCTTTTCAAATCGTCATAACTTTTACTCTTATTTGCAAAAAATTAAAAAGTGTTAAAGGTCTGTAAAAAGAAAAATTTCTTACCAAATTGTATTTGATCACAAGGATAGGTCGTTGGCAAATTAAATACCAAGAGGAATGGGCCTTATTTATGCTCCTGCGTAGGTTGTATTCTTAACTCTGCCTCAGCAATCATCTGATCTATTCACGCGTTGAAACAAAGAACGCAGTTCTTTATGCATGGACAATACGCGAATTTACGTAACTATTGGAAGTGCAGTTTTGTATCAACAATAGTATCTGAGTATATGTATTGCGTATTGTGGATTCTTTGAGTTTCTGTTGCTTTTAAAAAAGCGAAGGTAAAAGAACGCGTATAGTCGAAAAAATTAAAATCACAAACCAAGAGATGAAAAAACAATGTCCTCTTACGCTTCAGTGCAGCAGCACGCAAAGAGAGACTTTGTAAAAATCATCTCTAAAAAAATTACCAAAATTAAAATCCAATATTTTTTTACCAATCAAACTATTTTATGTATCAACCATTAATATTTACCGTCCATGTTATCTACTGATGAATATTTTTCCTTGCCAATGTGATGAACTTAATTTTAATTTTTTATTTTCGAATACATTTTGCTATACTATACGATTTTAATGTAACGTTTAACTGAACTTTTACTTATTTATCGGATCACTGTGATACCGTTGGAGCTCGTGTAAAACTATTTAAAATACAAAGTCGGTTAACTACCCTTGATGGCATTTTTTAAAATACTAGATAAAAATAATCCTTGTCTTCTGTTGATTCAAAATGCAAAAAATTGTTCGTTTCTATTCGTGCACTGAAAGAAAAAAATAAAAATTATAGAGAAATTCTAGCAAAAATTATCATTTCGCTCAGTAAATCGAATGCAAGCTGGCAAAAAAGGAAAAAATTATTATTTTCAACAGTTAAGATTATTGTTTTAACAATAAAAATTGTAGCTTAAATGGTAAAAATTATGGTTGGAAGAGTAAAAATTACTATGATGGAACAGTAAACCTTGAAAAAATCGGTTAGTAAATTTTGCTTTCCCACATAGAAATATTTAATTTTTAATGTACTAACCACAATTCTTATTTTTTAAACCATAACTGTCACTGTAAAAACAATAATTTTTATTATTAAAAATAATAATCTTTTTTTCCTTTTTTTGCCAACTTGCATCCGATTTACTCTGCAGAATGGTAATTTTTGCTAGAATTTCTCAATAATTTTTATTATTTTTTTCTCTCAGTGTGGAATGCACGAAAAATTCCAGTACCACACAAATTGTTTCTGTACAAAGTTAAGAGATGTTCTTTCCACTCTACTTGAAAGCGAGAGAGTATAGAGTTTTTCTTTCTTGCATTCGAACGACAAGAACGAAGAGATAAAGATGCTGAGGTTCAGTTGCAAAATCGCACGCGAACGCGCTTCAGCGAAGCGCCACGGCCTTGTTTCCGTGATTAGACTGGCGCAATTAAACGTTTTATCTGGGTTTTTTTTTTTTTGCTGCCATTGCAACGACTTTACAGACTTGTTTTTATAGAGGACGATCTGTTATACTAAAAGATTGCCATTTTCGTGTTGGGTTGTTGTCAAATGAATACCTTAAGTGGACTAGTGGGTTACGTTTCTACATAATTTGGATTACAAAGTTTAGGAAAAAAATTTGTGACGAAAGATCGAAATTTATGCTCACAATGATCATTTCATCAAAGTTGTCATTGCACTCACTATTAGACATTACAAATTCTCATAACATCTGGCACTCGTACACATCTCAGTTCTAATTTTAATTTTTTTAATATACTATGTGCAAATATGAATTTTGATGACTATCTGAATTTTTTAGTATTATAATTTTCAGTTTTTAGCGCTCAACAGTTAAGAACGAACCGAAATTTGATTTCATAACTGCCGATTGTGGTGGTTTGAAAAAATTTCACAACAACGTTGCAGAATCTATATACAGTTCCATTATTTAATTTTATTTAAAAAATAATAGTTAATCTTCATTTTTCGTATATTTATTGATACAATCTATTATTTTAAGAATTTTGATGTAACTTGATGAAAAATAAAAAATTTTATTTATCAAACATTCAATTTATAGCAGTTGGCAGCAAATAACGTTTCCTACACTATGCAACACAGGAACCCCCTTCGCCCTTTATTCCCACACATACGACGGTGGAACAACTTTAATTTACTGGCCAGTGAACTTTCCAATAAAGAATCAGCGGATGAATCTTTTCATAATGATGTTTGCAGGAAGCTTCATTGCGTGACGCAACAGCCCTTCAAGAAATGATTGGAAATGATTGGTCGATGGGGTCAAGAAAAAGCTGGTTTAAAGTCCAAGAGAAAATAAATAGTTCAGAGTTTCAGACAACGACAAAAGACCAGGCAAACAAAAAGCAGCTTATTTAATAATAGCTTCCTCAGCTTAAAAATAGTCGTGTTACCTAACGAAATTGAAAACTTTGTGAAATATTTTTCATACCGAGAGCAAGATAACATTTTAATGATTCTTGAGGCCTGCGGATTTATTTATCCACCTTCAATAAAACAACAACATTCATAGTAAAAATTTTTTTTTTAAATCGTGTTGTATGATAGCTGCTTATTTTGTTTGAAAGCTCGAAGTAGCTTTAATAATCTAAGTCTTTATCGAGGCACTTTATATCTGCTGCATAAGTATGCCATATGTATGATGTACATATGCAAAGAGACACTCATCGATACGCTCATGTACCTACATTCTGCAGCAGCATTATACAACGGAAGCGGCACGAAGGTGCGTCATCCTCTAATTGACTGTCTTGCCGTGTTCATATGCGTGTGCTCCTTACTCGCAGAAGTGAAAACTGACGGAGCGCATCATTATATGGCCTCTGATTACATTTTCTCGAAGGAGATTTTGCGTTGAATAAATATTACTTGTGTGAAGGCGAAGTAAATGTATTTCGCGCTGTTTGTAAGAAAGAAAAAAAAATTTGTATCTTTCTCTTTGTGGACTCAATACACTATATACCTCACAATAGAACAAACATGATTATCTCTCGTGGCATAAATTATTGTTCTCCTTTTTTTTTTTTAAAGATATATCTCGTTTCGATCTATCATCGATGTCGAAGACATTTGTAACAAAGTGAGTGACGCGCGAGCAACAGAACACTTGAATGAAACATAAAAAAAAGTATCCTATGGAAATTACAGAAAATGGCCAAGGTACAAATATTCAAATTCGAAGGCGTGGCTGGCGCAGCAGCCGCCACAGTGGCGCTTAGGCGTTGGTCGGTCGTTATTAATGCGATGGTAAATGACACTAAGTACGTGAAAGTTATGCTGATAAAAAAAAAAGGGTCTTTGACATTTCCCATTTTTCAACTTTTTTTAAACTGGTATACTTTTTGTTCTTCAAAACATGTTAATTCTAATACGTAATGTTGTATAATAATCAAGGGGATTCTTTTCAAAGTCGAAACGAACATATTTTGATTAAAACATGGCGAGATTTGATGTTTGCACATAATGATGTAGAGAATTATCCTTTAAATATGTCGTTCGGAGTTTGATCGATACCCACGAAAACTGCATTTTCAATGCGTCTACTTACTCTGAAATTTTTTTTTTTTTAATATTGTATGATCTCAAATCATAAAATTTTTAACGGACAGATTAAAAAGCAGTTTTTAAAATATTTTTTGTTTTTTACAGACGTCTACGAATATTTGAGAAAAATTTCAAGACATCGTGTGACACTGTCACAAATCCAATGTGTAAAAGTCTATATCTATTTTTATATAATTGAACACAATAGTTCCTAATCAAACCTTAGGAGATAGTTTTGCCTCAAAACACGTACTCGTTTCCACTTTTACACAAAATCTTGTCGTTCATCTAATAAGAGTCTTTCATTTTAAAAATATTCGTACAGACTTGTTATGTCTTTTAAGGATGTTCATGCTTGACTTCAAGGCCAACAAGGCTCATGATAAAAAGTTTAGAAAACAATAATACACGCACAGAAATAAAATATTGATTTTTAAAATGCTTTAAATAATGGAAAAAACATTTGTATAAATATATAGGTATTTAATCATAGTTTATTCGGTGCGTAACGTTGTACGCAGACTTGTGTTATCTGCTACTATATGTATACTGATCTCACCTAAGCAACCGAGTAAGCAACTGCATAAACACAGCTGTAGTGACGGTATGAAGAGGCGTACTTTTTTTGTTACATACAGTAATAATTAAAATATATAAACTACAGATGAGAGTAAACAATATCATGTTGATATCCATCACAATAGTAGTAATAAAAATATTTGTAAGGAAAAAGGTATTAACAAGCTAACGTAAAAAAAGTATAAAAAAACAGTATGTTACATTAAAGAGGGTTATCTGTTATATTTCAGTTTTTGCACCATGTAAGCAAACCTTCATGGAAATTCATAACCTTAAAAGTATGAGAGAAAAAGGGTAAAAAAACTTGAGGATATTTTCAATCGTACTACATATTATAGTAATACGCATTTTACAAGTTTTTCTCAATCAGTTTGTATTTTTTTGATAAATCTAGCTAAGCTTGTAGCAAAAAATGTCACGTATTTTATTAATTTCTCTTTATCAGTTGTGTAATCTTCTACATTTGTTTTTATACGTTTTTTGTAGACTCAAATGCATTAACATTATTGATTTTATAATGTAATAATACTTATCATTCACTATACAAGAACCTGCAATAATAATTCTATTACATTTTAATTTATAGCCTTATATTAACTTGGAATGAAATATTTCAATGTTTCCAAATAATTAATACCATATGGCGCAGTGTTATAGCCAATCAAATACTTGAAAAAGAAGGCTTCACTTAAATCAATGGATTTTTTTATAAAGGATTTTGATCAAGTATTTTTTTTAAATAGTCAACTATTAAGTGTACTTATAAACTTGAGGAGTCCAGCTTAACTCCTCTTTGTAAGGAGGTTTGAGAGTATCATTCAGAGAAGTGATGAGGAACGGGGAGTCCCCCTTGCCCGCGCAGATGTGCCCCCTTCACCGCCGCGCATCTCCTCTTTCACTCTACAAACTTCAAACAGTACGACTGTAATTGATTATATTTTTAAAAAATACCTGGTGAGTCGTGTTGTTTTTTTGTTGTTGAGCATCTTCTTTTTGTACTTAAGTATCTATAAAAACGTTTTTTTTTAATCCAACACATTTATAATGTGCCCTAATTTTTAATTAAAAGACAACCCAACCTTGTTCTCTCACATAAAAAGACCGTGTTAAAATATCAATATTTTATAACTATTTTCTCGAAAATTTCTCCTGGTGAAGAATCTGAAAAAATTCATGTGCAGTCCTGATATGCTCAAATATAGCATACATTTTTTGGCACGATTCTACATTTTGAACTTTTCTTCCAAACCTCCTTAAGATAAATAATCCGAATGCAATCGTAGTGCAAATTTATTTCACATAAAGAACATCGAGGAGGAGAGGAGAGATAAGAGATTGCCCGTAAGAGCAGGACTCTGGTGTGTATCTCTAAAGATAGAACTGAAAAAACGAAGTAGCAACAACCCAACGAAAACAATAAAAGTATAGAAGAGATTACTGTGCACGTGTGCGCGTATACACGTACACACGCGATTATACACTAGAGAGCTGTTAGTGCAGATTTCTCAATGTGCATATTCTAGTCTTCTCTTTGGATGTTTTCATCTCTTTGCGAAAGAGGGAGAGGGGTCATCGCCTCTTGCTTCTCTCTGTAACATATGTATTTTCGTGCCAGCAGCCTGAAAAGTAAACATTCAAATTTTTTCGGATGATGTCTGGACCTCCAAGGGCTTTTTCTCTGAGAAATTGCAACACCTGGCAAGCTCTACACCGACATTTTATCGGTTTTTAAAAGGTACAGCGAGTAAAATCATCAATAAAAGAAATCCTTCCATTAAATCTGATAACTACCGGGATGTGCTTGAGGCGATTGCTGCTGTATACCCTGTATTTGTACCCAGTAGGATGGATGACCGAGTCGTCTGAGGTGAAATATGCACTGGGGGCCCGCATAATTTAAATGTAAATAAAAATTTATTCGCATAAAAATAATTTCAAACTCGACTGAATCGTCGCATGAGAGCACGCGCTTACACATAAACACACACACACACACACACACACACACACCCATACACGCATTCTAGCATATATATATATATATATATATATCCACTATCATTTTTTTTATTTTTCCTTAGAGTATCAATATTTTTGAAATTTTGCTTTAACCATATACAACGAATCACGAGATCATACAATAAAAATTAAGATTTACATTTGGCACATTGAAGTTTTAAATTAGGATTCATTACATTTTCACTGTTAGTGTTTTTGAATTTCAGTGGTAAAGTATTCTCTTTTACCCAAGTTTTCCGATATTTTCATGCAACTACCTATGCATTTGTAATTTTGTGTAAAATTAATAAGTGATTATTTAACTTATACTAATACCTGATACTTATATAATATAGCTGTTTAAATGAAGCATCCACACTAACACCCAACAGACACACGTTGGCACCCCCCCCCCTCCCTACAAAGCAAAGTAAAATTTCGTCATTTTCTCCCTTATGTTAGCTTAGCTTAGTTTTTGTCCAGACTTCCCACCACCTTCACAACCCCCCAATAGAATTAAAAATTGAACATTGAATACTGATAAACTAATTTCCCCTCTTAATGGCACATGTTTTCAGTTTTGAATAAAGAGATGTGTGAGGAGAAAAATGAAGCTAAAACTAGCAGAAAAATTCCAGCAGCCGTATCTTATAACAAATTCTATTGAGGATACCCTTAAAACTAGACCAGGTACTTTCCACATTCAATAAAATAAAGGAGTACCTGACTTATTTTTTAAGTTTTCTTAAGTAGAATTCGTCATTTGGCGGTATTGCCGCTGTAATTTGTCTACTAGCTATACCGGCTGTAATGACAAGCCATCGAAGTCATGAATTCCCAAAATGTAACACAATTTATGTGCTGTTAGCGCAATCAAGTTTCATTTAAAAAAAAAAGTAATCAAATTTGTTGTCATTACATATTCACTGTACGCCTAAGTTTTTTTTTTTTTTTTTTTTATATATATTTTATTATAATCAAGGCGGTCACTTGATGACCTGATTTTACCTATAGGTTCTTTATATGTATACAGAATAGTGCTTTGCGAATTCGAACAAAAATGTAATTATAATTTTCTACACCGTTGTCAATCCCATTTTCAGAGAAGACGATAAACAAAAAAGATCCAAGCGAGGTGCGCTAAATGTATTTTTAATCGCATCACCGTGAGCTGCAGCATTAAGATCAATATAGCCAAGTCAATGACCAATGCCACGCCAACTTGATAATGTGCAACTAATTATCCCATCATAGCTAACAGCAATAATCATCTGATTAAACTTTAACGAGAATCCACTTTAGCCATTAGAAACAAGCAGAGACTCTGACTGATTATTACGCAAGCTAACTCTATAGATTTCCTCATTGTAAGCTAATGAGGGTAACTATAAACAACCACTCCCATTTTTACTCGTGAAATTGAGCGCTTTTCCAGACTGTGAATCAATTTTTACTACTTCCAAACGATACGAAGTACAAAATCGTTACACACGTCGAAAAAATTTTTATTTTAAAATTGAAAAAAAATCTCGTACCGACGATTCGTTATCTTTTGTGTATAGTTGACCTATTGCCCGGGCTCAGAACGTGACGATTGTATCCCTCCTTGGTCGACAAATTCGAACAGCTGAATTGAAAAAATCGGTACCACGGGTTGATTAAATTAATAATAATTAATAAAATCTCTAATTTTGTTATCAATACTGTCTTTAACACAAATCAGATAAATGTAATGTTAAATAATGAAAAAAAAAAAAAAAAACGCAGATTGATAAATAATCTCAATTATACGTCTAATGTTTTTGATTTTTAGACGCATTGCTGTGAACGAAAAAAAAAATTTTATTTGATATTGTGAAGTAAGATGCTCAATATACCAATTTTCTTCTGATATAAATACTGCATGGTGATGGTAACATGCGAGTTAACATGTACAGGAATGTGGAAGGTGCACATGTATCGTGCACTGTATATTTTCTACATTGCATAATGAATACGCTTACAGTTACCTACATGACGTGGCTATAGGGAACTTTTAATATACTTATTGCAATTGCGATAGTCAAGGGTGATAACGAGATAACTGATATCACTTGGATGATAACGTTCTGTCCATGGCCTTGGTCCTAAAATTACGGACGATATATTGTATACAGTGGTATACGCAACGTATTTAGAAATTATAATTTTGTTCAAACTAAATAAATATTGAGTGGTGGAGTTAAAATGTTTGTATCATACCAAGATGGATATGATACATTTTTTTTAATTTATGCGATGTCAAGGATGTATTTCTATTTTTTTTTTGTTGAAAAAATTTGTATTTCTCATTTTTGTTAGGCCAAAAGAAACACGGTCATATTTTTTCAGTACATATAGATGAACGAAGTCAATTAGTAGACAAATTAGGCTCTTATTTGAAAATAAAAATGCAGATTACGAGCAATTGTAATCCTTAGCACTATTTTTCCAGATTACTATACTTGTGCTACATCAATAGTGATGGATATATTCGAGCTTTTGGTGAGAAATCCTAACTATATCGAAGCAAATTGAAATTAAAAACTTGAGTTTGAATTAAATTACTCTAATTGATTTAATTTTAATCAAATGCAATCTAATTAGAAGTTAAACCTATAAATCGATAGTTAGATTTTAATCGTATTACTGTTAATCAAAAAATATTTCAATGAAAATAAAATATTTTCAGAACTAATAAAAAAAGAAAATAATCAAAATATCAAAAGCAACAAAGAATCAGTTTCTTATTGCTTAAACTCAGGACCAACGTATGGTCATATGACGTAAACTCGCTCAACTTGATACTTTAATACAGATGAGCGTGCATCCAACGGTCAATATACTTACTGTATCCAGAAAATACTTAAAATTACAGGAAGTAAATGAATATCAAATGCGCAAGTAAGGCGAGCCTCTTATATCACGTGACGCTAACATTTTTATTTCATTTTAATGCTATAAGTTATTGTGATACTTTGTTTTGAGGACATGTATTTGTCTTTGATTTATGATCCTACGAGTAAATGAAAATAATAAAAAAAACACAGAAAACTGAACGTGTAAATAAAATTTTTTAAAGGATGTGGTATTAATTTTCGATAACAATTGTTTTATCATACTGTCGAAATGAATGAATTTTTCATTTTGCTGATACATAAAAGCAAATCGTAAATAAATGATTTATATAGAACGCACGGAGATTCGAGATAATCGCAACGGTTACGCCTACAGAAAACATAAAATATACACTCATTACGAAAAAAGTGTCAAAGAAATACGGTACAGCGTTCGAAGAAAATTTTTCCAGCTGAACGCGCGAATAAAAAGATCACGTTCCAACGTGACAAATGTGTTCCTCTTGCGGAGCTCTGCTATCGTATATTATTTTTTTATCTGAGAAATTACTCGTATCCATCGAATTTCCATACGCTACATAGCATATTTAAAACCGTTCGCTGTTTTGCTGACAATTAATGGATCACAACTGTATATATATGATATGCATCGATAGCTTAAGAAATGTATCAAGTAATACATTAAGAATATTATAATATATTCAACACATGTAAAATTCAATTGTTAATAGAAGAAATTGTGTTATAGAAAAAATAATTAAAGCTACACGTATTAACTCGTATGTTTATGAAAAAAAAAATTTTTTTTCGAATGACGCAACCTTGCATGTACAAATAAAGATTTCAGTACATTTTTCTAAAAATGATGGAAGATAACAACTTCGAAATGATATAGGGTACATGTTTTTCTACTCTCTGTAGATTTTCAGTCTTCGGAGATCGGCTTTAACCAACGCGCGTCAATTGACATTTACATCGCGCATTCCAAGATACACGACGCAGTATACTTTTACAATGAAAATTCGCAAATATGATCAAACTTTTTAGTACTCAATCAAAGTTGCTCATTTCTCTGTACGCGAATTCAGAAAAAGCGACACGTCAACGCTCGATAAAAAAGATACACATGTTTATTTTACGCGAAAACGCACTATTCCTTGTCACTGTCAACCATTTATTCTAATTGATACGAAAACTGACGTCCTTCGTGCAAACCTCCTCCCCTTAAAAATCCTTTAAACGTAAACACACGATTATAATGAACCAGATATCATAACCTAAAAAAAACAAAAGAGACAACAAATCCTTTGCCTTTTTTATTAAAAAAAACAGCACAACATATCTTATAAAGTAATACTTGTGGTAAAAAAGAAGAAAATGTAAATAAAAGCAAAAGCACTTACGATGTACTCGCGTACGGTGTTGTGGAACATTTGCTCCCTGATGTCCGTCTCTGCATCTTCCATATTTTTCAATGCACTGCACGAAGGGCTCGACCTTTTCCTTTCCTCTTATCTATCTCTCGCAAACACATGCAAAAATGATGTCTCGATATTCTAAGCTTCTTTTTGTACAAAACACCAAATTAAAATTTCGCAAGGGGAAACGAACCCCCTGCTTTTTATGGCTATGTATCACCTGGGAAGCTGTGGCTCGCGCTTCATGTTCCTATTGTTATCATTCTGACGTTTACAAAGACTGCATCCACAGTAATTAACTACTCGTACGCTCCTTTTTGTTAGTTTATCTATTTGCTCGTGTGACACGATGCGGGTAGTGCACCCACATGATATCAGCACAGTTTACACTTGTTTCGCATGCAGAAATAACAGCATCAGGAGGACTAAATTTGGGTTTTGAGAACATTTAATTCTTGTTGGTCTTCCAATACCAAGGCAAGTGGAGATTCACCAGCCTTTTACGTCGTTGCTGTAAGTATGTTATGTATGTACGATCATACAGAATTCACTTCATTTATTCAAGTACTTGATTGGTGACTGATTTTCGTCATTTGTTTTGTCAATCTTTTTTTTTTTTTTTTTTTTTTTCTTTTTGATGATTGAGAGATGGGATCACAGGTTGAAGGAATTGTTTTTCTTTTTCCGGAATGTAAACACCACCACACTTTGCACTTTTGTTTAATTCATTGTTATTTGCAACTTTTCTGCATTTGGAACACACCAGCTTCACGGACGTGCTATACGTACCGCACACCGAACACGACTGCGGAATTGTGGACAGTTGCGGAGCTCGGTGCTCTCACGGGTAAATGCATGGACGACCTGAAATCGCGTTCTCGTTTTCTCGCCATCTCTTTTTGTTTCCTTTACTTACTTCTCCTCTTCGTCGTGCCATCCTCTTTTTAAATGCCACACGTGCAATAGGTATATATATACAAACTGCAATGCTTTTTTGTCCTCTTTGTTCGTTGCAGCATTAGAGCATCTGTTAATAACGAAGGAATTTAATTTATTGGCGATCGGCTTTTTATTTTTTTATAAAAAATTGTGTTACACAAGAAAATTCATTTGTTTCTAGCAGAATTTGTAGTAAATTACACAACTTTACTAATAATGCAAGATGCGAAAAGTATTTGGTGTTTGTAAACAACGCTGATTTTTTTTTTTTTTTAATTGAGATTTTTAGTTGATATTACTACTACTGTTGACTAACTTTTCAAAATCTTTTCAATCTTTGATTAGTGTTGTAAAAATGACAATTATTTTTCTATATTAAAAAATCACAGCTTTGACTCCTACTTTTTCACGTTGAACTCTGGTTGACTGGATAATTTTTATTTTCAAATGTTGACTAAAATAAAAATAAAAAACTAATTAATTACAAAAAAATCTTAAATTTAGACTTGACATGGTAATTTAAAAGATGTTTTGAACGTAGTCAAAAAAATTCTCAAATGTAAGCCAACGTTTCCAAACTTGCAACTATTGTGTATTATCGGCAAATTAGATAGTTTAAGACGATACAATTGATTGTTATTTAATTGAATGTGATTAATGGGTAAACAGGAAATTACAATATTGTAAGTATAGTTTTCATGAAAGTAAATTAAAATGCAATTCAATTCTTAAAATAGTGTGAATTTATTAGATTATTTAAAATATCACTATAAATACCATATTCATGCTTATAGGGGCACACGTAATGTGTTTGATTAATTGATTTTTTACATATCATATTTTTATTAATTACTTGTTAAAAACTCTTCAAGTATACCTCCTATCATTTATTTTAAAAATAACATTCTAAGAAGGTTTAGTTTGGAATCTTATTTTACAGTAAAATGCTTTATGTTATTGATAAAGAATCACATTTTTTTGCATAATGGCAGTCGATTGAATTCGTGCTTGAGACATGCATTTGACTGTGGCTTGCCTTTATTAGCATCTACTTCAGAAACTATAAAGCTTAAACACCATCATCACTCAATTTTCCGTGATGACGTGGTTTAACTTGTTTCCAACTTGACTCAAATGAATGATCAGCCAAATAAGTGTCATAATTAGTAAGTAAAACATCCCACCAATAAAAAAGAAAAAAAAATTAAACTCTCTTAAACAATATGTTAATGCATATTAAATATTCTTTCATAAACACAAGAATCAGTATAACACCATGTAAATTCATAATATAATCTCATTTTATTTTGCTACACCATAATTTCATATGTTTGTCCGTATATATATAATCATTAAAAAATGCTTTTTAAAAAAACTGCAACAAATATTTACTTGAAATTTTATTTGACTAATCACCATTTATCTGCATTCAGTAACTTAAAGCCTGACTACTACAGATAAAGTTAAAAAATACACAAATTGGTATGTGTATCAAACATAAATCGTAATATCAATTTGTATAATTTAATAAATTTTGTTCGATTTTATCACAACTTCATCCAGAAACAATACCTAATTAGAAAAAGCCATAATGTTTACTTTTCAAGCAATTATTGAGGCTCACCTCTCATTTCTGCTAAAGCATTTAAACACAAATCATAATAAAACATGAAAGTCCAGAGACGAGCCTATAAGCACATCAATTCAACCAATCACTTCACCAAATTTCTGGTGTCCAGTCTCCTTTGCGTGCTTCTGAGCTGCTTCGGAGCCACTGAGCTTGACATCGCAATCAATACACTTGAGCGTGAACCTATTTACGTCCGTAAATTGATGACTAGATTTCGCCTCCTGGGCAAGACTCAAGGCTTGGACATACACTGTCTCGTTGTCCGCGAGAAAAATTGACTGTATTTTACCACCCTAAAGAAATTTTTTGAACACTTAGATCATCCTATTTTAATTAGAATTAAAGTAAACAGTTTGGTGGGCACTTACATTAATGGGCTCAAGGTACAAAGGGTCGTAGTGAATGCCATCAAAAATGAGAAAGACTCGCTGGCCGTAGTTTTTATCCTCACCATAACGTTGAATATTACCCGAGGTGCTGTTGCAGACTGCAATTTCTAATCCATAATGTTTTGACAGTATGGACAACTCGATAGCTCCACCCCAGCTACTTGGCTGTCTCAGCCAATCGCAATATTCTTTGTTTGGCTTGCCTAAAAAGCTTTCGTTGTATAACTCAGGATCGCTTTGCAACTCGTTGACGACGATTTCTCGCATATCTGGTGCACAGGATGGATCCACCTTGCCTAAATTTTAATAAATGTGTCTTGGATCATCCATTAGTTCACATAAACAGTATTTATAAGTAAGAAAATAATAGTATTGTTAGTTTAAGTAATAAGAACTTGAAATACCAAGCAATTACCACTAAAGACAAATCCAATACTCGTGAACAGACACGAATTATCAGATGGCACGACCATTTTCATGAGAATACCAGGGCAGTCTTCATCAAAGTTAGCTGAATCAGTAATATGAGCTCTGGCAGTGTTATCTTCAACTTCGACTTCAGTTGTGGTATTTGTAACCTGTTTCTCTTCAACAATTAGAGTCTCTCCGGACAAGATGTTGCTATCCTGTAGCGTTGCACTGCTATTGCTCATATCAATAGCTTGGGGAGGGTAACCTCGCAGAACATGTATAAAATTACTCTGCACTCCGGTGAGCTCTGACAATTTGTGCTTCAGCTTGCTCAGAGTGTCCTGCGGAGTGAGGCTTTCGACGATTTTCTGTCCAGACCTAGTTTTCACTCTCAAGACAAAACCACCCATCTTCAAGTGAGCACAATTTACAGTCAAAAGTCTACACAGTGGTAATAAAATATACTTGCAAATGTAATAAAAAAATGATTTCTTTTCAAAATAGAACTCAAAACGTTGTTTACCTTTTTTTGAAAGACAAAGACTAATCAAAAAACACACTGATACTGGCACAGAAAGTATTACAGAGTTCAATAAACGATAGGCTTTTGTTCTTTTCTTCTTTTGTGTGGTGAAACTGTGTGTCACTTATGGGCTCATTACCTAAATACGTAAGTATAGTTCACGATAAAGGAATAAAAAATTTGTTTGAAAAATAATACAATAAACGGAAAATTATTGATGTAGTCCCAGACTCCGGAGGATGCAATTAATGGGGGTAAAAATAACAAAAAATTTTGAGCTGAGCGATCAACGATGTAAATAGTAAATAGCCAAAGAATGTATAATATTTCCAGAGAATATAGAATATATATCTTCTATATTCTCTGATATTTCTATATATTCTCTGCATAAGCTGTTGGTATACTTAACCTCACCAGCTTGAACACAATGAACACGGATGGACCCATGATGTAAGTACATAAGGTCATAAGGTCAATAAGGTGTGGCGTTGCGCATCCATTTTGATTGACCAATCAGGAACGCTTCCATCGCGCCGCCATGTCTGTCTGCGAATTTCAAAAGCTTTTAAAATATAAAGCATATTTACATCAAGAAACTCGTGAAATAATATATATTTTTTACTTCAATATTTTCATTCCAGTTGTTTCAGTGACCAAACGTACTTAAGTCGTGAACATTCACACAAAAAAACTGACTAAATTGGTAATCATTCATCAATTGATGTACAATGTATATTCATACGTTTGTCTATATATATATATATTTCTCACTTCGAGGTTAATGCGGGGGATAGATTTTAGTTTCAACTTTGGCCACTTTGTTTCATTGTACAGGCTCTTCAGCGCTGTAGTAGTCACGTCTCCCTCAAGTATGGCGTCGTGATGGAAGGCGCAGAACGGCACGAAAATGAGACCTCGAAACGGAACGCCACACGGTGTGGCCCACACCTTATATTCTTAGGGTGCCTGTACATGGAAAACCTGCAGTCTGGAAATTTTTTACCAAAACCAGTTTCTAAAATCAAAATACGACTTCAGAGTCTAGTTTCATTGAAAACAAGGTGACTGTTGTATGGAATGCAAGAAAAAAAAAAATATTGATCTCTATCAATTTGAATTGAATCACCCGCTGAAGCTTTGACTGGCATTCTCCAGCATAGAATATCGAAGTGTTAAGCGACTAGTAGCGCCGCCCTGAGGGTTCGATTTGGAACTATATGTTTCCCCAAAGTATGCGTTCAAATCGTCGCGGTAGTACAGGGGCCGTACCATATAACTATTTTTCTGTACATCGGCCTATGTTATAACATAGGCCCGTGAAGCTAAAAAAAGTTATATGGTGCGGCTCCTGATGAGTTTCCAAACAAGTCAGTGGACTTCAAACACAAACATACTAATTTTACTTCTTTGGACGATTGTGCCTCGATAGCACAGTAAAAAATGTGGTTGGCGTTGGCCACATTTTCACCTTCCACGTATTTGCGTGAACCTTCACCCACATAATCCATTAAATCAGTTAAGGAAATAAAAAAAAACTCATTTTCTACGTCGTTGCTACCGCGACGATTTGAACGCATACTTTGGGGAAACATATAGTTCCAAATCGAACCCTCAGGGCGGCGCTACTAGTCACTTAACAATTCGAATAGTGTTACAAGGAGCGAGAGAGAAAGGTGCAAGAAGGCCCCCTCTTGCTATCTCTCTCTAACTAAACGGTTTAGTCCGGGAGCCAGGGTACTTTTCGTAGCCGATGGAGGTCTATGGTTGCACCAAAGTTTTTTTTATGTATTTTGATGCGCTGAATCCGATTTTCGAAGGTGCTTGGCTGTAAAGTTGGCCGATTAATTGTTATAAACATTTTTTATAAACAAATAAGAAATTTTCATTTTTTTGACATAAAAAAATTTTTTTTAGATTCTTTGGCCAATTTTAAGACAAAAAGTATTCTTGTCATTTTTTCGTAAAACCCATCGTTTACGAGTAAAAAATTCACGAAGTTTCGAAAAACAGGGTTTTTCACGAAATTCGACCATACGTTGCACATTCATTAATGCATATTTTTTAATCCAACACGGCTTAAAACTTTCGTATAATATAGTACTACAATAATATGGAATGAGCAATGTATGATTTGAATTGGATTTTTATCTAGCAATGCCTCATCGTTAGGTCTATTGCGCGCTTCCGCGGTAAGTATGTAATGGAGACCACGCATGAGAGTTCATTATGTTTATTTATAAAGAGCTGCATTTAAACTTTCTTCCGATATTCTACTGTAAAAAGGAAAAAGGGTAAGTAGTAAAACAAGTTTATGCAATGCAAATAATAAACTGAGACTAAGAATTCAGTTAATTTAAGTGGGAAAAATGATATTTATGTGTGTAGTTTAACTTTGTACGAAAAATTAATTATTGTTTTGACCAGTCTAGTGCATACGAGGGTACACCTGTGTTGGTGTAGTATAGCGATGTAATATATAGGTATATGGTATGTGTATGTCGTGAACAAGTACGTCTGCTACTGACCTCCCGGACACTATTTATTTATTTCCATCACAAATATCTCGCTAAAATGGTCCTTTATCCACAATTTTTAATACAACATATTACAGAGGAAGACTTCATCTACAAAACGTATATATTCAGTCTGCTGGGACTTTTAATTTAGGTTTATTATAAACGAAAACAAATTGTTTTTCACGCTGCTCCATAGGAACACGTGCTAGTAGTTACAACTTTGAGCTCGGATTTCTCAAAATTTTGACCCATTCGAAATATAATTTAGACCACTATTAAATTCAGTAGACTTTTATTTACAAGAAATAATATATCTCTGTTTGGGGACTTTCGCGAAGGAGCCCCCTTAAGAGCACTGACTATTTTTATTCTGACGATCAACGTCAGAAAGCTAGATTATGTCCCCAAGCTGTTCCTGTACTTCCAACGAGTGTCAACGTACAAATAAACTGCAATGAAGACCACGCTAACTTAACCACTGTTGCTAATAATGTTTCATTCCAAAAGACTGGAGATATGCAAACAAGCAATGTCGACAGTGATGTTTCTGCATATCAGGATGAAATGATTTCAGAGAAAAATGAAGAGAATAGTGTTATGAATCCAGACCCTGTAAATCAATATGATGCCAATGGACTGAACCAAAAATTGCAACTCTTTGACTCACATAAAAACGATGAAGCAGAGACATTAGATATACGTGATGGTGGTATCAGCGAAACTGGAGCTTCAAAGTTGGTAGCTCCTCGTACAAGTCAAAAAAGGTACTCATGAAACAGAAAATTTGTTATAAGAATATAAAATATCTTCTGTATAATTTCAGGAAAGCATCCTTCGATGGTGGAAATTTGAAGAAAATGATAAAATTAGTGGATGGACATAATGTTACAGTTTTAAGAAGAAAAGATTTTACATCTGATAATGCCTATAGGGCAGTTTCCACATTTGTACGAAATGTCAGAAAACGTTTGAAAGTGAACCGCGTTACAAATACACGTTCCCAAAAAAAATGTCTCAGTATGAAAATGCTTATATCGGAGTTGAAACAGAGTGAAGAGTTGTCGACAGTGAAATTTTTGCAGGTTACTTGATTTTTTTTTATAACTAGGTGTATCAATAGGTTACTAATTTCTTTAATTATGATGTTCAAGATTTTGAACAAAAACAAAGTTTATTTTTACAAATCGGCATTAAGAAGGAGTGCCACTGAGATTAAATATTCAACTGATTTATTTCAATTGTACAATATTAAAAGTAAATTTAATAAATTGTCTCCAAAAATTTTATAGTACTAATGAGACTTTTTCAGTATAAATAGTATATGTATGTGTAATACAGCATACCATAACAAATAAACTTGAAAATTGTAATATGTTAGATGGGACCACAAGTGAGCACAAATCTAAATTGACAGTATTAAAAAATCGTGGAGGCCTACAATTTGCTTCTGACGAAGTCAATTACATTTGCAAATGTACAGAAAAATCGATACGCGAATGCAAAAATTTATTTATAAAAGGTATATGTAACATATTAATAAGCGAAACCATTAGAAAATTGCCAAAAACTATATTTTACGATAGTGTCCACGGCGGTGGGCCAAAAGTTTCGATTGAACACTGTTATCAATTATTAGTACAAATTATCACAAGATATTTAGATATACGTTTGAAACATGAAGCTGCTATGGAAAATGATTAAATCAAAAGGATTCGTATGAAAAATAATAAGATTACAATATTCCAAGGCCAATAAAATAGCTATCACATGTTAATAATGTCATTATGAACAATAATCACTATGTCTGCTATATAAGCATGGATTTTAAAATTTCATGAATAAAAGGAGTTCCAATTGACAAAAAGGTTTATGATTTTTTAACTTCTTTTTTTATCTAATTTTGTTCAAACTCACATGTTCACCTACATGAAAAAGCCCAGGCTCGAGAGTCGAGAGTCGAGAGTAGAGACGAGAGGACTGAGAGGAGCCTTACTGCGCACGCTCCCCAATTAGATAAGGATAATGGGCCTTCTTAGTTCTTGCAGCTTTCTCTCTCGCACGTGGAAACATCTCACATTACAGAGTTACATGGGGATAGCTCCCTCTATTCTTATACCTCTTTGGGACCAGCCCATAAGCCCGTGTGAGTGCGAGTGAGAAGCAAGAACATATTACTCTCTTTCTCGCACTCACACGGGCTTCTGGGCTGGTCCTGGAAGTTTAAGACTCCATGTATGTGGCGTCTCACATCTCTCGCGCTTCAGGCTCTACTCGCCAGGTGGCCAAGCCCCTAATAATCAACTCCCGTCAAGCGGCGAAATTCCCGCACGATTACTATATAAGTGCGATCGAGTTAATCTGAGCCCACACCTTTTCTGTGTCTAAGGCAGGGAGCACGTCATCAGCCTTACTGATGAGTCCTGGCGTGCTCTCGGGACGAAACACCTTTTTTCTCTCTCAAGTAGTTGACAACAATTCTTACATGTATACGCAGCCTTAGGATGCGATTACTGCGATTCATGGTGGCGGATGGACCGATGGATGTCCCGCAAGTTCGAGAAAACGATGCGCAGTTATTTTGATTTAAAATACGAAAAGCCCGCCTTGTATGTTGGTATTAATATTTTTTTTAAATTATTTTAAACAGCTGAACGTATTTTTTTTCAGCTCCTTTACAACCTTTTTAATTTTTTCCTTCGAGACTTCAATATTTTTTTTATGGTATTAGAAATAATTAAAAAAAAATAATAATACCAACATGCAAGGCGGGCTTTTCGTATTTTCAATCAAAATAACCGCGCATCGTTTTCCCGAACTTGCGGGACGTCCATCCACCTCCATACAATCGCACCCTTATCCTCTGACTCCCCCGATCCGACTGATCTCGATAAATAAGTAATATTTCGGTAATCCCGTATATCCCAATCAGATTCGCTGACTTATTGTGGAACAAACAAAGGAGGATGCTTTTTCATGGAATGATCGAATGCAAGAGAGCAGCGCGAATATGTCAATGCAAGGTGCGCCCCCCATTTGTATTTTCTTTTATTCTTTTACTCAATTACTTTTACTTATGCAAAAACAAAAGTGCATGATTTTTTTCCTCCTACTTGGGATTCCTACGATTACGTAAAAAGCATAACGGTTTAACCACTATAAATACATATATACACCAACTTCTCTACTTATCATATACTAGTCGATTTTTACCATAATATAAAAATACTAATATAGTACAAAGTAGGAGCTAAAGGGAGTTAAAGTTAAATATATATTCATACAACAGCACTACTCTTAAAACTGTGATGGTATTAACAATCATGATTAAATATATTTTATTTCATTTTTTTTTTGTTTACGTAATTTTCAGTATGGTGTCAAGAAAATACAATTTTGCTACAATTATATCGACTTTTCTCAATGACTTATGTTTTAGTAACTTTATAGACGCCTCTTCTTTCGTTGAATTTGATTTAGAGGGTTTATCTTGTAAATTATTTGGCTACCACCCAACCATCAATTATTGTACAAATTGTAATAGGTCAATGCCCGCTGAAGTTAGAAAATAAGTATATTATTGATGCCGATAAAGAAAAAAACTTATTACAAATATTTTTTTTTTCTTTAATGATAACGACGCGGCGTATTTTTCAATGCATGTAATTCCGATCGTATGTTATTTATCAC
Organism: Copidosoma floridanum; assembly: GCF_036245765.1. Classification (NCBI taxonomy): domain Eukaryota; kingdom Metazoa; phylum Arthropoda; class Insecta; order Hymenoptera; family Encyrtidae; genus Copidosoma; species Copidosoma floridanum. The sequence goes on along the minus strand of NW_028321912.1, from coordinate 4,752,546 downwards.
AATAATATATATATATATATAAAAGACACACATTGATACTAATTTCCCGTCAATAGTCTATATAATTCTAGACATCTCAAGAAATTTAACACAATGTTAACTACGTGGTGTAAAGGATCATTATTAATAATAATGTATCAAAAAATAGCACAACTCGTTGTTCATTATACTAGTAAATAATATAAACTGAAGTAGTATTACTGGGCACTTTAACGCACTTTAATATCAATAAAAAGTTTTTGTAATCAAAAAAATTATTTTAATTATTCTTTTCTAATTCTGATTGTATGATACTTGAAACAAAACAAAAGTTAGTTATTTTGTTACAGTATTGTGATTTAGAAAAATAGAAAGTAATTGTAAATAATTATTTATTTAATGACATTTTAATTTATAGAAAATTTTTCAAACGTTACATTAATGTTCAAAATTTTTTTATCAAATGTTGATTTTTACTAAGGTTAATTGAAAAGAATTACTTGATTTCTTCATTAAAAAAAAAAAAAAAAAAAAAAAAAATTAATTGTGATGGTAACAACAAAAAAGTGTAAATGCAACATTAATAATTAACATCACCTCTCAAAGTAATTCTTTCTTAAGAAAACAATTCGCTTCCGATGTTGTTTTACATGTATAAATATTTAAACATAGAAAATCTTGTAGTCATTGTTTTAATAATTATATTGTTTAAATTATCTGTCCCATGTACTTTTTTCTATTTTAGTTCCATTCAGACCCCCCCCCCTAAAAATCATGAGACATAACTTTTTAACGAAACATTTTGTTACAAATTTATTATAGATACTTAAAGTAGATGTACTAACAAGCAATTATTATAAAGAACAGGTTTGTAAATTAAACTTAAAAAATTAATGATTTTAAATTCAATCTGTGTCAGTTACTGTTGAATCACCCATCTATCTTCCTGGTTCATACCTCGCTACAGTCCATGCGATGTTCTCTATAGTTTGGTATTTCGTCTGTCTTTCTCGCTCTCCTATGACAACATAATCTTTTGTAGTTTTTACCTCGGTTATTAATTAATTTCTTCTCTCTCCAGTACCTCGATATGTTCAATGAAATTAAATACTATCATTAGATACTTCTTTGTCATTGATAAAATTTTCACCTAAAGTCCATTGTTAATAAACGAGGTAAATGCGATAGAAGCACTTAAAAAGACGACAGCCCATAAGCCTACATGTAAAAATTAGCTAAATATGAATATTAATTACTCGGCTCCTAAGAACCCTCGTGCCTTCAAACTTTGACAGTGTCATTTTTGTAACTTTATTCATTTTTAAACAAATTTTCATCAAATTCTCATTGTTAATTCATTTACCGATAGAACTCCCTTAAATTTGAGAGGCATCATACATAACCCCTACTACCCCCCAAAATACCCCCACTATCCCTCACAAATTAAGGAAAAAGTCGTCTTATTTATCCATTAATTAAATCCAATTAGTATTGGGTCAAGCCCCCTGCTGCCCATCACATGATTTGATTAGTTTTGTTAGAAAATTAAGTTAAACGAATAATCATAAGAAAAACTGTTTCATTGAATTATCATAAATATTAAAGTTTACGTAACATTAATAATTTTAATGCTCATCTAACAAAATTAAATTATTATATGATTGCTAAAAACACGTGTTGTGAAAATATCTTTAAATATAATTATCACATTATTTTTACTTATAAAATATATAGAAACACGTATAAGTTGATGAGTTAAATAAGAGATAGGCGAGCTCCTTAAAAATCGGATATGGGTGATTTTGCCGTAACTTGCTCAGATCGACTTGAAAATTTTTTTAAAAAGAAGTTGGTTAAAAAAATTTTTTTTCATGGTATTTCTACTGTACACAATATCAGTAATAAATATTTAAAGGGACACAACTATAAAATTTGCTGGTCAAAAGTTAAACGAAATTTTATAAAAGTCAGCTTTCATCGATTTTCGAAAAACTGTATCACTTTCTAGCACGTGTGGCTAAGCTCCTTCAACAGTTCAAGTGTTCTTACTGGGCTGAAATAAAAGCTGGGATCAATACCCATTGATTAAAAAAAAATGTTGTTTGATTTTGTGACTCCATTCGAAAGTTACAGCTGTTTCAATTAGAACGTAAATATCGCTAATAATGTGATTTTGACTAAAATTCAGTATTTTTCATAAAATCACTATAACTTTTCAATCGGGGCATAAAATTCAAAGATTTGTGTTTTCATTATTACGAATATGTTTTTGCTTCCATTTAAGCCCAGATAAAGCCACCTAATGGAGTGCACCACTTGGCTACCAACGTTGGTAGTAGCACCACCGTTTTTGCATTTATGTAGCAAAAAGAGGCCAATTAGACGAAGCCCTGAGACGTATGTCTCATCTTTTAGCCCAATAGTGATGAAAAAAAAGTTTGTTTGAGATTGATTGCTCTAAAAGGAACAATGACGGCACTTTGAGGTGACGTAGGGTCGGAATGGAAAAGTTCCGAATGGAATTTTCAATGTTTGTAGTGCTCGTACGACTCATAGACGTATTATAATGACTTGTCCACCCAGACTTTATTTACTAGCCTCAAATGCAATAAGAAACTGTAGTTTGCGTGCCTGCACACGTACACCGAGTGGTTGTTCCATGGGGGGTCGGAACGGAATGAAATGTTTGTACGCGCGAAGACGCAAAAAGAAGAGCTTGGCTATTCAGGAGGTAAAAACTTCAGGTACTACTGTCGTAAGGATTTATTTATTTTAGACCTATACTTTGAAAAGTGATCATTGGTTAGCATTTCCAATCAAAAAAATTACTAGTTTAAACTGATTTTTGTTAAAACCGCGATTATGGTGCAAATATGCGGACAAAATATATGCATTGAAAACTCACTCGTCTTTGTCGATTTTTGGTGTGACTAAGGTACAAATCTAATCACCAATAGCTAGAGTATATAATGCTTACACGCCCAAGTAGTAGATAAGCCTTTTTTTTTACCGGTAAAGGTTTTGATAAGTGAAATTGAGTTGTGGACATGGGTCGGAATGGAAAATTCGACTCTTAATGATCGATTATCTCATTCAAGAAATTAATATATCGGTATTAGACAATATGTCAAGTGAAGTTGACAACATTTAACACAATTTGACGTTTTTAAAGTTTTGGATTTCATTACGGCACGTGAGTACGAGTACCGGACACGATCTAAGCAAGTTACAGTAGAATCACCCATATATGTCTAAGTTTTTATTATACTAGTTTTTGTCTTTTTAAGATTTAGTAAGACTCTGCAGAATGACACTAAAATAAGCCATCTCTGTAGGCCGATATTTCTACGGTTTCTATTATTCTATAACTTAGTATAATTTAAATTTGTATGTATATATTAGTACCATTTCATTGATTTGTTCGTATAAAACTTCAATTATAATTTTCTTTCAACTTAAAAAAAGGTTTGTCTATGGCATCAGCTGGTATCCTTCAATCTAACTCCTTATCGAAACAAGTCATCAAATATTTAAATTACCATTAGAGTTAACATATGACAATATTAAAAGTTCATCCTTGAAATTACAATTTAGAAAAATTGTAAAAAGTTGATTTAACTATTTGAGATGAAGCTTTAATGGTCCTAAATAAAGCCTTAGAAATACTCATCATTGTGTAAATAAAGCAACAAAGAAAAACGTTGATTATGTTGATGTTAACGTTTACATTCATTTTCCACTACAAATCTTAAATAGTGTTTGAAGAGTCTTCTACCTCAAGAATAACATTTAAGAATTAGAGTAGTAGTGATGTTAGTATGTAAAGTAAATGGGTTATTTAATGTAACAAAATTAAAAACAACAGAACTATTGAATCATATTAATGAGGCAAAAACAATAACTCATGAAAAGTTAGAATAAAGTACACATTTCTCGTACAACTCCCTTAACATGAGTTTGGTCATCTTTATTTTTTTCCTATTTCATACAATAAAGAAAACCTTAATTTCTAAGTTAACAATTTTATGATTCCTTTAGATGTAAGAATCCAAACAACGTTTTTATTCGGTTAGAGAGTAAGAAAATTATTTTCGAATAAAGAATGTGGTAAAAAAATCAAAATTTTATTTGATTAATTTTTTCTCCGCTAAAAAGTTTTTGTATATAATTTATCAAGTTGTGATAAACAATAAATATTGCTTCGTATTAAAAAACTGTAGTTACTTATAGGATAGATTAAAGATTTCTAAGCATTATATTTATTGTTAGAAACTAAATAATAATTGATCTCTTAATATAGATTCATGAAGTATATGGTTTTCTGAATAATTAAAAAGTTATTTGCATTATTATTCAAAACATTAAATCATACGATTCATATTGTGCGCAGAGGGTCCAAGTCCTACTACACCTTAACATTATATATTATATTTTATATTTATATCATATTATATATTATATATACATATTTAATAAAAAATAGTTTATGCATTGAAAGTAATTAAATTTACGTTGTATATAATATTAAAATTAATGTAAACTACTTGTGCTGCAAAAAAACACTATTATTTGTTTCGTTCAAAGGATTAAGTATTTTTAATGTAAAATGTACTAACACAAAAATTTATTCGCGATTAGTTTCGGTTTAATTTGGTTAAGTCTATTAAGGTAGACGCTGCCCTCACCAGAAGGGAATCAATTCTCGAAAAAAAAATACTGCGTTAGAATGGTAATGCGCTGTCTCAGAATTTTTTAATTTTGGCAACCTAATTCTTACTCAGTAACTATTACAGTAAAAATTATTGGAAGTACGTACGATTAAAATTGCTGTTATAATACATCTAAAAAAAATCCACACATGCTTACTTAAAATTTTTTTTCTTTCCATCCAAAAACGGTTTGTTGTAAAAAAATCTTGTAATTTATTGGTGTAAAGAATCTTTTGTAAATGTTTTCTGAAAATCTTTTTTTTTTATGATAAGTCAATTTGATATTGACGTAATAAGTATTTTTTGTCTACGCTCTATTACTTAATTTTATTTGTAAAAATGTGTGAAGTAATCGTAACATGACCCAATTTCTTTTGTTTAACGTTAAGATAAGAAAAAAAGCCATATTGGATCAGATGAAGCTTCCATACGAGAACATTTTTATTTCTATTCAAACACATTTCTTTACAGGGAATTTCGTGATCTGTCAAATTTTTGAACCTAAAAATCTGAAAACAACTATAGAGTGGAGAAGAATCAATATTAAAAAATTGTTAAAATCGAAATAAAAAAGAAAAAACAAAAAAATAAGCCTCAAATTTTTTAAGCTAAATTTTTAGAATTAAAACAAATAGAATACCACATGACTCAAGCCTTTTATTTGTTGTTTGGTTCGTTGAGACAAAGTAGTAGGTTGAATGAAGATTGAAAAAATATGCATTTAGAAAATTTATTTTTTTTTATAAATCGTAAAAAATCAATGCTCAATTAAAGCTCGACGGGTACTTATGATTGCAGAAATTTGAAAACGTCTCTGAACTACAAAATATGTTATTAAATACAAAAAATAACATAATCTTTAATATTCTTATGTATTTTTATTTACTTACATTTATTAGGATAAAAATTTTGTCACAAAAAAAAACGTATAATAAGTACAATTTCGTATGAATTTACGATTAGTCAAAATAAGGTTCAATAAAAAAATTTTTGAAGAAGAATTAAGCCAATCGATTAAAAACAGTTTTATAATTAATTACGGTGAAGAAATCAACAAAGTATGTGACGGCCAAAGTAAACGTACATACGTTTATCCAACTGTTTATCTTTTCTTTCTCTCTTACTTCCAAGCTTGACATGAATTAAAGAAAGGCAAATGAGTTTAATTATATGTTGAGGCATAGCTATTTATCTTTATATTATATAATAATTAAAATACATGCGCTCACCTTGTCCTTCAAATTTAATTAATGAATTGACGTTCGTACAGTTAATAAATAAATCTACGTTCCGTAATATTACCTTAAATTATCTATTATCTCTCCATCAATATTCCAAGAATCATCAAGATATGAAACTCGTCGACGATACTGCGTAAAACATGTACTTTGCTGATCGATTTTATAAGTCTTGGGCATTATCGATCAGTCAAAGTCACACGCTCTGCCACATTACACGCTGTGTTCTCATCAATATGCTGTCGAACTATTTGTCATTCATTCTCTTTGCGTGTGCGGCTATTGGTAAGTTCTTCTGATAAAATAATAGTTATAGTCATTTGAAATTGAATATTAATTTAACAGGGTAATCGGGTACGTGATCCGTATTTTTTTTTTTTTTTTACGTTTCTTACTGTGATTGCACAAATGTATGTAAGTATATATATATATGCTTCATTCTCTGTTATTGGAATAAAACATCTTTCTTTACTTAGAAAAATCAGCAAAAAAAAGATTGCATTGTTTTTTTAAAATGAAACTATGTATGCTTTGAACTATCGGAAAACTTTACCGTATGCGTTTGCATGAATGTAATATTGTTGTTAAAACGAGTAATTTAAAATTGAAACGTGATTACGGAATTATTTATTGAAAGATAGTGAAGTAAGCTGCAATAAATCGTTAATGTTATGAATTATTAAAGTGTAATCTAACACCATGAAACCTCAAATCTACACGTCAAATATATATACAATCTTTAAGCACTTGCATGGTTCACTATTTTATTTGTACTAGTATTCATTTTTTTCTCACACGCAGTTAAAGTACTATTAAAAAAATGTTATATTATATGGTAAAAATTACCCTACAATAAGTAACTGAATGTATGAAAAAACATACATCCATCGAATTGTATTATGTGTGCACACTATAAATTAGATTTTGTACATCAACTTATCGAGCTCTGAGAGATTTTTATCGTTTGGAGCGGAAGGATAAAATCGTTGATAAAATTTTTTTTACCGTGCGACTTTTATGTGCTCTGCACAGTCTGCTAAGAAAAGCGACGGTAAATCAATGGTAAAAATTTTCGCTGCATGATCCAATTTCGCCGTTCTTTCTTAGTAAACATTGCCAATATTTTAACGCACCACTGTTAATTAGGAAAAAGTCGAACACTAAATGAAACTTTTTTTTTTTACCATGGGCGGTCTTTGCGCTCTCGGGACTCACTTTGCGCCCTTAAATAACTTTTTGCTCTCGAAATAAAAAAATATGTAAGTACATAACGCCATTAGGTGCCAAAATTGTACTTATGCGCCCACGGTACGAAAACTATTATTTTTCTCCCACGTGGGGCATTTTTTCCAAGTTTGAACGTTTTCTGCGTCCTTGCGAACAATAGATTTGTCATCTGGTACGCATTCGACTACCGAAAAATCACAAAGTACCTACAAAGTATACCCCTTAATTGACGACCATTGTGCTTCTTGGGCACAGAAGTCACACATTTTTCCCTATTGACAAAAACTACAATTATTGTCATTGGCTGTACGGCTTTACACCCTAGAAAACACTTTACGCCCATGGTTGGTAGGTAAGCAAGTACAAAGTGTGCCCGTTCTATTCACTCTTAGACTTTGTACCACAAAATGATGTAAGCTCCTAAGTTTACTGGAGTTTAAAAGTCGTAATTTGCGTCCACGTGTAGCATAAAATTACAATTTTTACCTTTTGTGAAGGCTCTATTTTCATGGCGTAGTTTTGTGGTTGCGATTTCAACTCCCCAAGTGTGTCATAGTTTTGCCTTTTAAATCAACATCTGTTTTTTTTTATATTATTATGACAATAAAAATAAAAGTGTGATTATTTTTATGAAGGAGTAACAATAATTTGTAAAAAATTTTATCAGTTACTCACAAACTGTTAAATAATCAGTAATTAATACAAATTAATACAAGAAAAATGAACTATAAATTTCAATTAGTTATAATTTATAATAGTTATTATACATTTTTATTTTTTTTGTATCTTCCAATACGTCAGTTACGAAAAAAGTATTTAACATATGTAAAAATAATAATAACTAATTATTATAACTAATAATAACTATTATCGAATTCTGTTCTCTGGCTCAAATCTGAACTCTATTATTTCTTAATATCGATTTTTATGACTTATGAATTATTTACTAATTTAATTGCGCTTTTATGGTGATATGGTTTTGTAACTGCTTATTCAACTGCAATGTTCATTCCTTAAAAATATATTATTCTCTTTTTTTTGTATCTTTCAATAACACTTTCAGCATATATCTATATTTATCATAAAAAATAACACAAGGTGTTCTAAAATACTTTTTTCAGCCAGTACGAGATCTGCGATTATTCCACCCAGCCCGCATCAACTTCAGCAGCAAATACCTGTGACCCGGATCCGCGGCGGCAAAGACACTGTGATCGAGATTCACCCGCACCAAGTATCCATCGGCCTCTTAGGGACACACCAGTGCGGTGGCTCCATCATAAGCAACTACCACGTCATAACCGCCGGCCACTGCGCAGTCTTTCCTACCGAGTACATGACCGTGCGAGCTGGTACAAGTTTCCGGGACAAAAAGGGCAGCCTCCACAAGGTTGAGAAGTACGTGAGGCACGAGGACTTCTTTGAAAACGATTTCGGACTGCCAGTCAACGATCTAGCCATAATTAGACTTCAGGACCCGTTCGTTTTCGACGACACCCACCAGCCCATCGAACTGTCCAGTGAGGAGGTACAGCCTGGTAGAGTGGCCGTGGTCACCGGCTGGGGTAACACCGGGGAGGGCTATCTAGCCGATCAGCTGCAGAGCTTGGCCGTAACAATCATACCGAAGGCGGCCTGCAACCTGACTTTACAAGAGGTTAATGGTCTGGGCAAGGGTCAAATATGCACCAAATACGAGGGTAAAGATAAAAAGGACGCTTGTAATGGAGACTCCGGGGGTCCCCTTACTCTGGATGGAAAACTCGTGGGTATAATCTCTTACGGAGACGATTGTAGATTGCTCGAGTATCCGGGGATGTATACCGAAGTCGCTTACTTTTATCACTGGATAGTTCAACATCGTAATTTTTAGAAGGGCGTATTTGATAAAGATAATAAAAATATGTGTTTATTGAGAACATGCGTAATAAATTGGCCTTTGAAATTGGGATCAGAATATTGCTACGTATAAGTGACGTATGAGAATAGATGTTTTATGAAAAAATAAGAATAAAAATCAAGTTTAAAATCATTTTTTAAATCAATGTCATTTTGGAAACCATCTTATATAAAAAAAAAATATTTACGAGAGTTAAAAATCACAGTACACTTTTGTTACAAAAAGTTCCGTTTGTATAATATAATTGCTATGTGTGCATACATCTCCCTATATTATATAGTTATTTATGTGGAGAATTCCACACAGCCTCCGATGATCTCCCATAGCCCTCCCCACAAAATAAGAGAAATTTCAGTCTTTCTCCGTTATTTCGACTTATAACATTTTTGGTCCCCCGTTTCCCCCCCACAGACCCCCCCCCACGTTATTTTCCTGGACCCCCACATCCCCTGCAAACTCTTTACATACTTGAATCCATACCTACTTTCATGTTTTTTTTCTACATTGCCCAGAGGACTGGACTTGATACAAACGAATAATGAATTTACATGTATTTGTAATATTTATGATCAACAACATATAATCATAAATCAGTTTATATCAATTTTATTTTGATGTATTAGTAAGTCTAAAGTTCCTGGTGTTAAATGTTATTCTTGGAATGAAAACTTTACTGCCTATTTTTTTGAATTATTCCACCTTCGACGTTATACTTCAAAAATTAAGTGATTCTTAATCATGTACTATTACACATACACATACCGTGTGATGTACTGAATTTCCGAATTAACTCTACTACTATTCCTATTTTCAATTTAAGTTCATGAGGTGACAAGCCTTCACAAATATTGTTTATCATTTCTATACGAAAATTTGTATAAACATCATCATCTGATTTACCAACACCTTTATACTTTACGTTATATTATGTGCTGTAATATTAAGTTTTGGTTCCTCTATTGAATTTACTTAAAACTTTATTGTTTTAAATAACCTATATATTATATTACTACAGAAAGTATTTGATATCCATTTTTTAAAACTATTAAAAGTTTTTCTGTTTCTCTTGGCTTAATTTTTCATGATAATTAAAAAAATTACTGTTTATTAGAAAGAATATTAACTTTTAATTTTAAAATTCAAAACAAAATCTATAGAAATAACAATTTAATAAAACTTACTTATTTATAATTATTTCAATATCTCATTATTCAAATTTATTGAGTTAAACATTTCTTTCTTGAAAGATATTTCTTCATCCATACAATTTTGTGTATCTTTAATTTGTTTTGGTTTAGGTAAATTAAAACATTAACATGATATATATCTTCTGATTCTAAAATTTGGTTAACATGTAAAAGAGCAGAATTATCTTCATGATTAACAGAATCCTCTGTAAAAAATCCCCTCTATTCATTCCATACTTTATCGCTGGTACTCTGTAAAATATAACGACCCGGGAAAAGACGTATCGATAGTACGGGATTTTCGGGTAATCGCAACGCTGCCCTTGTTGATCATAGCCATTCCAAAACGGCCTCTTGGACCCAGGAGGAGTGTACGTGAGAGACGATCGTCAGAATTGGTGGTGTGTCGAAACCCACTATATCCGAGCGAGGTGCCATTTTCCTCAGGTTTGGCGTCACCGTCGCCTGTGGACCATTCTGCCTTCTTTTCGCTGAATCTCCACCGTATTCGAGGTATCGTATGTTGTAACTCAATTCTTATACCGCCACTCGCCCGCGTGCAGTGTAAGTTGTAACGCATCAAAAACCGCGAGAAGCCACTCGGTTAAACATTTTACATGTATACCTCATTAAGATAAGATACGCATTTTTTCGATTCGAATCCAGTCTCAATCCAAACGTTCAGGGTTTGAAGTTTTGTACGTAATTGTTAAACAGTGATTTGAATACATAAAAACAAATAAAAGAAATAAAAAAAGATTGTGTTCTTACTGATATTTTATTGTGTCACCTATTGTGAGTTATTTACATTACATGTACCTGTATATGCATGACAAAAAAATATACTATTTGTCTGTAAAATTCTCTACAGTCCTGAAACAAATTATTGTTCTTACACCGAAAAGAAAAATCACTTAAAAATGAAAGAGTAACATTAGTTAATTCTGACACTATTGCAAATAGCATAAATTAACTTATAACGGTGAAGGTTCAAAGCGTTTCGTCATAAATTCTAAAATAAATATCACTAATGCCATGCCCATTCCAGACGCTAAAACGAATAAATGTGGAGCGAATTCGTATATATTGATGCTTTCTGAGGTAAACACATTTTTCAAACACTGTGGTCTCTTGACCGACCATCGTGTTATTTGACGCTTAAGGAGTCCAACTTCAACGAATTTGGTCAAACTGTTTGATAATAGTATTTTTTTATTTAGTTTTTTTTTTATTACAATCCTTCAAATAAAAATTTGCGTTTAAGTAAATTTTAACTCACCCGATTCTCGTCATTTCGATAAATGAGTTGTTAGGATGGAAGCCGGGGTTAAGGTAAGTCAATCGCAATAAGTTTACCTCAGTAAGTTCACATGTTTCTCGATTATTGAACAACTGATTAATAAATTCGTATGCTGCGTCCGGATGAGTGTGGTAGGCATAGTGTCCTTTTTGAACTAAGCGTACAGCTGTTGCTGGTTCGTTCCATTTTTCTTTTTCCGATAATTTTTTCCAAGCTACATTAGCAAACGTACGAGTCTCCCAATCAGGTTGCTATACTTACATGAAGGAAAAAAAAAACTTAATAATGTCAATCACTACATTGATTTTCTCTTTCTACATCAACATGATGGTAAGCTACTTGTATTCGCTGTGTGCAAGTTGGTGGAGGGGAGGGCTGGCGCCAGTCGTCCCTTTTACATGATAGTCTTATGGAGTTGTCCAACAAATCCGCCAGTGGTGGCGGGTGGCCGTGTCAACTTATTTTTTTCCATAAGTCCGGCAAAGTGCACTGAACTTGCACACAGCGAATAGTGACAATATTAGAATATTTTCTAAATTATTAAATAATCGAGTGTATCGTATAACGCTACAACATTAGAGTCAAGTTAACAGTCTAATAATTGCTGTAACGTGATTTATAATATGTTACACTTTTAGTCTTAAAATATTATTAGAAAGCATGAACATTGGATTAAAATATAGAAGTACACCTTAGCATATAATGAGCTCGAGATGCAACTTTTATTATAAGAAATTCTCAAACATGACGCAGGAAAATCTCAATTTCAATGTAAGATTTTCCTGTTATGTTCGCAGATGTCTAATAACCAAAGTTACGAAAATTTGATGACATCCTATTTATAGACAGCCTTCCAATGTTATTTAACATATGTAGCCATGCTTGCATATTTTTATTACATTTACAAGCTTTCTTATAAAATTTTCTATAAAAAGTGTGAAAATATTACATAACATTATGAATCACGTTACAGTAGTTACTAGACTGCGAACTTGATTTTACAGTGTGGTAGAGTTACACGAGTTACTCAACCAGTTGCTCATTAAGAAAACATTAAAATTTTATCTTAATAAAAGTATCTGTAAACTTATTGAATGAACAAAAAAATGTTTACTCACATTAATCAGTAATTCAAAATAAGGCATGGTTTCCGACGCAAAAATCAAATTTTTTTTTGAAAGTTCGGCCAGACTATCATTTATCTTGAAAATCGGTTTATACAAACATATCGATACAATACTACCAAAGTAAAAGTTATAAAAGAGAAAGCCAAAAATCGTTATGAAGAATCACATAATACGAATAGACGTACTTGTCATCGTCATATCTGTTCCTGAATTAAAATAAATTAGTCATTATTGCATTAAAAAATAAGGTGATAATCAAAAGCTATTTACCTTGCTGACTAATTGCTCCCACGAAAAATAAAAAAGAATCTGAACATCATCTTAAAAAATTGCTGCTAGTACTGTATTGAAAAATTAATACACAAATTGAGGTAGTAAAAAAAAAGAGCGCAGCTGTGAGGTACCACGCTTTTTTTTCAAGAGGTCCAAGAACTTCATTAATTCTGATCATTTCGGGCTGAATACTCCGAAACAAGAAGCGTGTTCTAAAATTCAAATTTAAATAACATTTAGTGCAATTCGTTAAAAGAAAAAAAAAAACTTATTTATTTCTTTTTATAATTACCACCTCGTTGGGAACAAACTAACGGTATATTTTCCTACATCCAATCTTTTTGAATTTAAAGCTGCAAAACTTCCAGTATTGTCACTAGTTCCGACGTTAACTGATCGTGAGACAGGACCAACTCGATATCCTTTTTTCCATTTGGTTATAACCACACTCTAATCTTTACACCATTAAACTTGTTGTTATAAACTATATTTTTATTATTGTGCATTAGTTGATGTAATAACGAACTTAAAATTAAACATGTCAACAAGGTGAATTAACACAGAATAACTGAATTTAGTGACGGTGTCTATGGTTACGTGGGGCATGATCTTGGTAATATTCATCCAATGTCATGTTAGGTGGTTTGAGCTGTAGCTAGAAGTAATAAAGCAACAATTACGCTACAATGTACCATCATTAATTTAATATATTGGAAAAATCATACAATGTAAAAAGAAGCCCTTAACATTATTCCATCTTTTTCTTCTAATGTATAAAGCAAAGTCGCTTAAACCGTTGTAATCGCTAACCGCGAAAACTACTGAACCGATTTTGCTGAAATTTTGCACTCTGATTCATGATACTTCCTAGATGGTTTAAGTATATTAAGACAGTTTTTATCTTGAAAAATTTAATAACAATAGCAATAAATGAGCTCAAAGTTTTGCAAAAATACGCCAGCTTATCACTTTAAGGTAAAAGCACCAGTACGTGAACACTTCCTAAAATTGCACCAGTAGATTGAACAGCTTGAATAAACTATTTTCAATTTAAGTGGATAAAAAAAAAAAATGTTTCTGATATCCTTTGATCGTTCTTTAGATAAAACAAAATTTATATTTCAGTGAGTCTTTATACTCAACGAGAAAAAAATTATTTATTTGTGCAACTTGTATGAGGTGGCTTGTGAGACTGTTCAGGTACTGGTACCATTATGTTTTACCTATACCCAGTACTCGAACACATAAAAATGATTGAAATCACTGTTAATCAATAATAATAGTATGTCAAGCCAGTCGTTATAGTTTTCATAATATGTCACCAACGAAATTAGAAAGAAATTTTTCGATTTGGTTATTTGCAATACATAATAAAAATAGAAATCAGTAGAAGGCAGCTAACATAACCTCTCTTCCATTTAATTAACATGGGATGTTCAAGTACTCGGTCAAAAATACGTATCGGTACCAATACCTGAACACGCTGTTCATCTACTGGGTCATTGGTAAAAAAACTTTAAAATTAATTTATTAATTGTACACATGACCTAGAAAAACTTTTTTGTTTTTTTTTTAAAGGAAAAAATATAAACTTACTGGCGCAATGACTGTTTTGTTGTTATGCAAATCAGAAATTCAATAAAAATGAGAAAACAAAGACTTTCTGGAAAAAGTGTTCACGTACTGGTGCTTTTACCTTAGTTCAGCAAAATCCGCTAGGTGGCGTCGACATAAAATCAAGGCTACCTGCAACAGAATTAAATAAGTGTTGTTATAATACGCCGGAGCGTCTCGATATTTAACGCAGTCGTGCTTCGGCAGTCAGACGAGCGGCGTAGATAATGGAGAATATAGTCTTGCAGCCGGGTATCCCGGTTACGGACGACACTTTTTTGTAAGGGGGAAGGGACCTAGGTGTCCATTCACCTTGAATCTTGATAAGTGCGATCAAAAAAAAATTCATTCCATCCAATGACGTCTCTGGCATAATGCCAGGAGACATTCCTAGCCAGAGCATATTCTGCACCAACTCTTCAGGGTTGTGTGTGAGTCCCACCATCCCGCCTGGTGCAGTTACAGAATTTTTGGCTACAAATGTAAGCCAGGGAAAACAGCTCTGAGGAGCAAGGGCAGCTACAACGACTACCTTCTTGGTCGTCACGTCCCCAATGCGCTTACCCACATGTTCCCGTCTAACGATGAGCGGTTGGTTATCTGGAAAACGACCCGAAGACGAGATATTCTTTGGTCAGTGGCGTACCTCCCTCCATCACAGTCTCCGTACATCGAGACTCCCAGGGTAAGAATCAAGCAACCCGTAGCCAGCTCTTCATCATCAGGAATAATAATAAAGAATAGCCTGGAAGTTTCACCACTGGCGCTTTTTAGGGCCATTATAAGTATTTAAGTTCCCTACTTAACCATCAATTTCATCGGTTCTTTTTAAGATCCACCTAAGTGTAAACTACCTTGCCAACAAATACATTTTAACTACCATTTCCGGAAGCGATTCGTCGACTAAAAGACTATATTAACTTAAGACGGGCACTATTAAACCAAGTCAGCCATTCACTAGCAGATGTCACCTGCGGAGTTGTTCTTCGCAAGGCTGGAAAACCCGGTGACTGACGACTCTATATTACCCTCTCGACTCTAAGCATTCAACCAGGAATCACTGATCCTCTCCAAGGTCTGCGCTGGGCAAACCTATAACAGCTATGAAGGAAAAAAAACTTGAGCCAACGGGACAGCCTCCACTGGACAAGTATCACTAACATATCTCCCCATCTAAGATCACCAAAACAACTGAATCTACATAATAAAAAAGGTGCTTTGGACACCAACGTCTTCGACGTTATACCGGGAGACGTCGATGGGAAAGAGCACTACAACTAGCCCCAAAGCTTCGGACTTTGTAATTTTCTCCCAATCAGTCTGGGTCTTCAACAGTAAGCCAGAGAAGATCACCCTGAGGTATCCAGGCAGTCACAATTGCTGTTAACTGCAGTCAAGAAAGAGTTTACTTAAGAAGCTCACCGGTCTTTTTTAGGGCCATCGGACGTCGAACTACCTTGCCAACAAATATATTAGAACTTAACAAAGTTGACAGAAAACAGCTTTTAGGGGTTACAAAAATTGTAAGCATGCCAAAAGTCGCAAGAGGGTGAATTGGAAGAAAAACTTCAAGTGTATCTAATAAATACAATTTTACTTAGGCATCAAGAAACTGACGCAGAAAATTTATCAAGATTGAAACAGCAGCGTCAAAATCGACAAATAAAGAATCCATTACGTGAGAGATCAGCTTTTCATTGTATCCTCACAGCAATCTCTGAGATCTTTAAAGATCCTACTTCAGATTTTTATGAGTAGAAAATGTATTTGTGTTTTTGTGGCAATAAAAATGTAGGGTTTAAGGTCCAGGATTTTGTTGCTATGGTAATAAAGTTGTGAGATATGAGAAAAAAAATTTTTTTTTAATATAAATTTTTTGGGGGTTTAAAATCTTAACAGCTTTAAAAAATAGCCCTTTCCTTGAATTACATGCTGGAGAAACTGTAAATTAACGGCTTCTTATGGCCACCGATTATTTTATGGCATAAAGAACGCACGGTACTTTTCAGCATAATTATTTTTTTGAATTTTTACATCTTATTATTTGACCAAATAAACGATATGGATTCCGAAAAAATATGTTTTTAATAAAAAGATTTCTGTTCTGAGATGTATCAGGAATATGTGTCAAATTTCTACCTGAAAATGTTTCACATTACATGTCAACACACTACGGTGTTTTATTTAGTAAGTCTCGGGCGAAGCCGAAACGGGGGGCTGCTAGTACTCCAATTATCCACAAATGATACCGTCAAGTTGGTACCTCTATCCTTCCAAATGTTGTACACATGGTAAAGTCGATAGATTCCTGCCTAACATAAACGTATGACTTATTATCATTTGTATTTCATTTTCCAAACTTATTGTGATTTTTCTATTATAAAATACACTTGTTGGAACTGCGGTAACGAAATCTGTCGAATAACCGTATGTTTTATCGTCGAAAATATCTATCACACTTGAGAGATTATTTCCTATTACAAGCCAGTTGTGCAAGTCGTCATACATGCGATATTCATTCGCCTAGAAAAAAATTAAGTAACTGTGACGGAAGGTTTAACACAAGTTATTTTTTATTCTTAAAAATACGTACGACTAAACTTACTACTGTAAATATATACGTTATTTCTTTCAAATCATAACATCGCAAATCTAATAAAATACTTAAGTGTCTGTAAGTAGTGTATCCAAATTGATGCAGAGGAATGTCATTCATTTTGATAAATGTCGCTGAAATTTAAATTTTGTTAAACTGTTTGATTAATAAAAGATCATCTGTAAATATTATAAAAAAATCAATTATGATCTACAATAAATTTATTATAAAAACCAAACATTTCTTTAGGGAGGTTACATGTCATGTTAGACCAGTGACGATTAGAGAGTTTTTGTAGATGAAATAATCAAAAATGAAATTGTTAGTAGGTAAAACGGTTACTAAATTTACTAAAAAACGTGCGATACTAAAGAACATCTTAAATGTAACTAGTATGATTAGTTTGAAATTAACTGTATTGATATAAAAAATAAGATAAAAGTCATCTCAGTATACTTTTATTACTGTTTTACCTTGGCTATTTTTATAACCTTCTACTAATTAATAATTTAATTCATATCGTATGTTCATTATACATTAATACAGTATGATTATTTTCGTAATGTAATATGAATAATATAGTTTTTGAGGAGATTTCTGTTATGTAAGACTATTACATATTTTAAGTTATTTTTCAGTAAAAAATCAATAAGTACCTTAATAAGAAACAGCAGCAGATATGGAAATTTTTCACGATACCAACTATTTCGATTGCGGCCAACGAATATTTAACCCAATTAAAACAACTGAGGAATTGAAAGAATTGTACCTTATTTTTAGGGGAGCTGTGAAGGCGGTTAAAAGAAAATTGTAAGAGGCGACTGAAGGGGTAGAAAGGCAGCAAGGGGGACTTCGCAAAAATTTTATTGGGTTCATTTTGCACGAAAAGAAAAAGAAATTGGCCTCCTGTTGAGGGGAGACTAGAGGGGCAGTGGAGGGAGGTGTGGACAGCCCCTTCTAAATAAAAATGTAAATTGTGGGAAGATATGTGAGAAAATCTACTAAAAATATCCCGTTTTTGTTCCCCATTTTGATTGAAAAAATTTTTTTTAAGACACACCCTTAAAATCAGGCTTATGTATATGAGGAAAAAATGTTGCACCTGGGTTTCAGTGAGGGTGACACCTTTTTTCCGCAATCAACATGTTAATATTATATCTACATATATAATATGTGATAACTAGCAGCATATATGACTAATTTTATTCAAATTTAATCTTCATTATAATTTTGCGTATTATAGTGACAAACATCTAAATACTCAAACTTTTGCATTTGAATCTTGAAACGATTTAAACATTAAAGAAATTAATGGTCAAGAATAATTCTATATTCATACAAAATTTATACGACATTGTTATTTGTAGTGTAAAAAATATAAACCATAAATAATCATTCTTAACAAAATAGAATCAGAAGAAAGATGCATATGAAAAAAATATCTGAAAATATTTCCTGTAAAACTCGAATGAAATCTCATGTTGATACATGAAGTGTTTTAAATTAAGTAGAACAACAAATAAACAAGTTATTAAACATTTAGAAAAAATCATTTCAATTTTTTTTGTGAAATATCCCAATGACCTTTGTACATCGTTATTGTTGAATTTAACATGGAGGTTACATGAAAAATAATATAATTATACAAGTTGAATTTCGTATTGTAAGAAAAGTATTGTATTACGTTGGTAAAAAGTTCCATTGTTTCTTCATAAATTCTAAAATAAATATCACTAATGCCATGCCCATTCCAGACGCTAAAACGAATAAATGTGGAGCGAATTCGTATATATTGATGCTTTCTGAGGTAAACACATTTTTCAAACACTGTGGTCTCTTGACCGACCATCGTGTTATTTGACGCTTAAGGAGTCCAACTTCGGCGAATTTGGTCAAACTGTTTGATAAGAGTATTTTTTTTTAATTTTCATTACAATCCTTCAAATAAATATTTGCATTTAGGTTGATTTAAACTCACCCGATTCTCGTCATTTCGATAAATGAGTTGTTAGGATGGAAGCCGGGGTTAAGGTAAGTCAATCGCAATAAGTTTACCTCAGTAAGTTCACATGTTTCTCGATTATTGAACAACTGATTAATAAATTCGTATGCTACGTCCGGGTGAGTGTGGTAGGCATAGTGTCCTTTTTGAACTAAGCGTACAGCTGTTGCTGGTTCGTTCCATTTTTCTTTTTCTGATAATTTTTTCCAAGCTGTATTAGCAAACGTACGAGTCTCCCAATCAGGTTGCTGTGAGTAGATAAGGAATTTTATTTGATCAATCTTAGGATTAATTTTCCCTTTTTACTTCAACGTAACGAAAAATCTTACTTTGGAATACATATATTATATTATAGTACATAACGTATGAGTTTGCAAAGGCTTCGATTCACAAACCAAGAGGTTCACGGCTTGAGGACGTTCATCACACATAGCGTTTTCTGTACGATCTTCCTGAAATTTAAACAGGATGCTCGTAATGATGTGAGAAAGTTACATGTAAAATTTGAGATCGTTTCATAACAGTGTTTTTTAAATATTGAATGTTGAAAAAACTTCAATTTAACACGTAACCTTATGGAGGAGTTACATAAAAATGGAATTTAGAAGAAAATGCTATGTAAAACTTTTCCAATTTTTTTTTTTTGCATAATGCAATACCATAATACTGGTCTTATTCTCAATGTTCAGAAAGATCGACAAGTTACTTTTGCAGTTAAATAAAAAAAAAAAAACAGTGTCAGACGCCTATAGGTATACAAATGCATTCAAAACAGTTGCCGGTGCTGCCGCATGCTCGCTCCCCCCTCACTGCACTCTCTACATTAACTGTGATGAACGTTCTTAAGCCTAAGGTGAGGACCGTAACGAGGTTCGTAAAGAAGCCTTTTGTAACGAGTTTTGTATTCTATTTTTTCGCCTGAGAACTCAAAACCAAGCGGTAAAAGTGCTATTTTAAGGTTAGAAGACGGAATAGTATGTTACGCACCACTTTCGGAGGTTAAGAAATGCATTAGATTTCACATTAACCACTTATTCACTTCACCATGAAGTCTGAGCTGGGAAATTCTTAACCTCACTTACTAGGTGCGTAATGTACTATTTCTGTAGTCTGAATACTCACATTGATTAGTAGTTCAAAGTAAGGCATTGCTTCGGAAGCAAATATAAAATTTTTTTTCGAAAGTTCAACCAAGCTGTCGTTAATTTTCAAAATGGGCTCATTCAAACGTATCGATACAATACTAGCCGAGTAAAAGTTGTAAAAAAGGAAACCAAAAACCGCTATAAAAAATGACGCGATACGAGTAGATGTATGGACCACCTTGATATCTGTTCCTGAATAAAAATAAATTGTCACAATTTCATTAAAAAACAAGGTGATAATCAAAAGCTATTAACCTTGCTGACTAATTGCTCCCACGAATAATAAAAGGGAATCTGAGCATCGTCCAGTAATATTTTTACTGGTTTCATGTTGAAGTACTAAAATGAATATAAAATTGCTCAAAAAAAAGAACACAATTGTTGAGTACCACACATTTTGTTGGAGAGGTCCAAGAACTTCGTTGATTCTAATGTTTTTCGGCTGTACGCTGCGGAACATGAAACACGTTCTAAAATTTGAATTAAAAGTAACTACTATTGTAACTTCTGGGCTAATATTTTCTTAATAATTTGTAATTATCACCTGAGTGGAAACAAACTAACAGTGTATTTGCCTAAATCCAATCTTTTTGAATTTAAAGCTGCAAAACTTCCAGTAACATCACTACTTCCGTCGTTAACTGATCGTGAAATAGGACCAACTGGATCTCCTTTCTCCCATTTGGACGTTACCATACACTGTAATCTATAGACATCGATTTTTTTACTATCAAAAATTTTTTTTACTATTGATGCGTCGATAAATATGCACACGAACTTAAAATTAAACATTTCGACAAGGTGAGTCAATACAGAATAACTGAATTTCGCGACGGTGTCTGTAGTAACGTGGGTATAATCTTGATAATATTCATCCAATGTCATGTTAACTGGTTTTAATCGTGGCTATAAATAAAAAATTCACAACTGTACTTTTATGTAAAATTATATCAATTTTTAATGTCTTAAATGCATACTACATAAAAAGAAGCTTTTAGCGTTATTCCCTCTAAATTAGCCCTTCTTTGATATCTCGTCTTTTGTAGAGTAAAATTAAGGTTCGTCTTTTTACTCCACTGCCCAATAAAAGATACCTTTACATTAGTGCCTCTCTCCTTCCAAATGTTATATATATCATAGAGTTGATAGATTCCTGCCTAATATAAAATTTTGATCACTAATTATGTGTTTACTACTTTTTTTAGTTACTTGGAAATTTCTTTCATTATAAATTTTACAGTTGTGGGAACTGCGATAACGAGATCTGTTGAATAACCATATGTTTCATCTTGTAGAGTACCCATTACACTTGATAGATTACTTCCTATCACTAGCCAGTTATGCAAGTCATCATACATCCGATAATCCCTCGCCTACGAAGAAAATTAATAAACACATACTTTCACTTCTTATGGAGGTGTTAAAAAAAACAGGTTGATAATAACAGCAAACAGTTTACTTACTTCTGCTAGTATAGAAGTAACTTCTTCCAAATTATAACATCGTAAATCCAATAAAATTCCTAACTGTCTGTAAGTCGTGTAAGCAAATCGATGCGTACGGGTAATATTACTAGTTTTAATAAATGTTGCTGAAACTCCAATGTTATTCAACTTTCTTATCAATAGAAAGTCATCTATAAAAATTATAAATAATCAATCAATTTATGTTCTAAAATAAGTTTATCATCAAAATCAAACATTCCTTTAGGGATGTTACATGAAAAACCCACGACGCTTGAAAGATTTTTGTAAAAGAAATAATCATAGATCAGGTCATTACAAGAAAAAACAGTAACTAAATGTATCATAGAAAGAGCGAGGATAAAATACATGCTCAAAATAGAAATAAGCTGCTAAGTTTATTTGTAATAAATTTGTCACTGATAAAGTACATAAAATATTGATACGAAATAAACATGATTCACTAAATTCAAACGGAGAAAACGATAGAATGAGTTAAATCACTATGAAACATTTTCATTCTTATTCTACTAACCTACTTACTTATTGATTCATAATTTTCTGTTCAATAATTAATTTTCCAGTACCTCGTCTTATAAGAATATTGTTAAATATGTATAATGCACGACCGTGTCATAATAAATTTTTAATAAGTAATGTCTATTGGATGCCATGTAAGTTTTTTGGGCTTGTTATACGTTTAATTAATACAAAACTATTATTTTATCGAGTCAATCATCATAAAAAACAAATGCTCTTTAAATTTTTTTCATTCAGTTGAGTATTACAATTCATTGACTATACCACTAGAATCAATTCCCTGGAATGACTGAGACTTACGGTCATGCGGATGATATTGAAAGTTTTTTTTAAATTTTTCTCTCATTGAAAATAGTGTCTTTTCAAAAATTAGTACACATTGTTGTACCACCATAACTTAATTTGTTTGATTGTCTTTTTTTTTTTTTAATATTTATACGTTAGGATGGACGTTAGGGTTTATTTAATTTTATTTTTAGAAACTCGATCAGAAAGTTATAGTAAAGCATTTGGATCCCTTTTTTCCGTGCCTCTAAGAAAATATGTAAAATTTTTTATAAAATGCCAATATAAAAAATATTAACAACGATTTCGATAGTTATTAAATTCTGTTGGTATTTAATGAAAAAACTTATATTTTTACGAAATTCTACGGGAAAAATACAATAGAAGCATGTATCGTACTTCAAAAAAATTTCACTTCAAAAATTAAAAAGTTAATAAAAAAAATTAATAAATGTTAAAAAAAATTATTGTCTTGAGCCTAACATATGTTTTGATTATATTTTCTTTCCATAGACTTCATGAAAGGCATTAATTATTTTTTTCTCTAGGATTACACGTAAAACCAATAAGAAACTTTAAGTGCTTTGCAGCTCGGGAAACAGATCCAAATGCTTCATTTTCAGTTTGTGTTCGAGTTTTACGGTGCAAATATTAGTTTTTGTTCCTGGTGGTGCATGTCTTCAGAGCAAGCACCATTATTGGCCCGAGGAACCTCTTGTCTTTGCTCTGGTTGGATGCGTATCAGTTGTGAACTCTATTTTTCTTATTGAGGGTGCAGTTAACCTCCAAAGGTTAAAAAAAATGCCTAAAGTAGGGAAATAGTACGTTACATACAAGTGTGCATAGGCTATTAAAATTAACGATAACTTTAATAGAAATGTTTTTATGCTACTTATAAAAACTAACTGCAAACCAGCTCTGAAAAGGAGTTTTAACTTTTGATCGCTAGAGGGCGAGTTGTTGTTTTCAATGTTGCTGTACATTGACTAAGCCGCTCCTGCAATCGAGTTTATGGAGTTACTTCAATAAGTGAAAGTTCGTAGTAGGCTTCAATAAAGTGCGACACGCACATAGTCGATGTTGAGTGATATTTAAGGGGGCTCCAGCGGGAGGAGTTAGGAGGTCACAGGTAGCTTAATTGATAGATAAAAACACGCTGATTCCAACGGTGTCCTGATTTACCCCTCTAACCCTGGAAAATTTTGAGATATTTGCTCTCAAAGTTCGTACATTATGCATAGCCTCTCATAGAGCAACGTGAAAACATCGGTATTTTCTAACAATAATTGAGGAGTTACATGTCAGGACTGTAACTGTTTTATAGAAAAACATCTCAGCTTTCAGATGGTACCTTCAAAAATATAGGTAACCCTGGAAATATTTGAGATATTTTGTAAAGTATTGATCAAGTCATTGAATTAGCAGGGTCATGACGGGATGCCATCTTGTTGTTTGTAAGGCGCGCGCTTTTGAATATTTCAGAATTACACTGCAAGTACTTACATAAGTTTCATGTCATTTGTAACTCTTTTTTAATCGTGTTCTCCTATGGATTACTTACACATATTTTTTTTTTTAAATAAAATAGAACATTGAAAAATTTTAACTGCAATTATTTTTTATTTTATCAAAAATTGCGTCAATAATTTTTTTATTTGAAATAACTCTTACTTTATTATTTACACTCATAGATAATAATGAGGTGATGCCATTTGTAGGATCTTTTTTATATGCATCTACTAATACTTCTATTGATATCGATTCTTTGGCCATTTTATAAATTATCTTATCATTAATAATACATTTTAATACAATTAATTTTTGTTTGTTATCATCAATTACTTTTTTATTTCTTTTTTGCTGTTGCAAAATCATTTCAGCATCCTGAAAGTCTTGATGACTCTTACAGTGATGTGTGATTTCTTTCATTTTTTATAACACAAAAAAACTAATTCTAAATAAAACGCTCTGTACGTGACAGAAGCTGCTGTTTGTTTACCATAGGTACGGACACATCATATATATAGATGATAGTGCTCGCTTATATATACACGTATATATAGATATATACTCACAGAAGTGATACCAACTAACCGAATAGTTTTCGGGTTGGTACCAGTGCTCGCTGGAGCCCCCTTAACACATCTCATGAAATTTTGATCATTCTTGAGCGTATATGGTATGAAAAAAACCTTATATAAGTAATAATCCTATAATTCGGTAGTTTTTTTATCTGTTTACTCAGTATTAAAACTAAAAAGTGTTTTGTTTTTTTAATTTGTAGAGTTAAAATATATACAATATAAAGTTTTGATGAAGTCTGATTTTCAATCCTTAACATTTTTTGTGATTTTTTAAAATCCAAATTAAAATTTTTTAACATTTAAACTTCTTTCGATTCTCTACAATCTCATGATTTTTTTTTGTATACTTAAAGTTGGTTATTTAACTTTAATTTTTGTTTTCAAATTATATTGTTCTTTTTATTTCGTTGGGGATTACTTACAGTTTAGCATTAAAATGCAAAAATCGAGATTGTCTCGCAAGACAACTGCCATAAAATCAGTGGCATCTAGAAGACTGAACGAAAGTTTAGATGATCGTAAAACTCGAAATTCTCAAATGAGAATAGCAGATGCTAATAAGTAGACGTGCCAGGGATATTTCTCCTGTTCGAGAAATGCGTCCGTTACAGCAATCAGCCCGATCTTCTTCTCAAAGACATAATCAATCATCAATGCAAATCAACGGCCCTTTAGGCCAACAATTATTTTATGGTTCGAAATTATTTATAAGGAATGCACCGCACGTTTAAGCACAATTATATTTTTTTCACTTTTTACAGCTTATTATTTGACCAAATAAACTAAATGGATTCCGAATAAATATGTTTTTAACAAGAAAATTTTTGTTCTGAGAAGTGTCAAGAATAGATGTAAAATTTTTAACTGAAAACGTTTTACAGTATTTATTAATACACTACGGTGGTCCACTCAGTGAGTCTCGGCCGAAGCCGAGACAGGGGGGCTGCTAGTATTTTATAAATAATAAAATTTAACATTTTTTTGTAAAGCCCTGGCTCTAATGCAAACTGTATTAATTAATGTTACAGTACGCTTATTCGCTCCGTGCAGCAGTCTGGAGCCGCGCCGCGCCTGCATGGGTAAAAACGGCGGTACTTACTCATAAGAATAACATATATTATAGCCTCTCCCATGACTCTTCATACATTTTTTTTTTTAGGGTTGTTGACAAGTTGCGAGCTAATAGTAATTTTTCCCATTTGTGGCGCTGTTTGTGTTGCACGGAGCGAATAAGATGTACCGAATGTTCGAATCGACCATAGTTTGTCTTGCTTTATTTAGCAGGTTTGTTTCAAGCTAGCATATTTCGCCACAAACATTTTTTTTTCTTCAAAAAACTTGATCATTTACTAAAAATGCTAAAAAAATATAAAGAAATGGCAGTTTTGAGGAATGACAAGCAAGTGCTTATTCAGGTGTTTGAATTATACCAAATAATGATCGTATGATAATTTAAAGTTAACAATTTTCGTGCAAAACTCGAATGAAAACTCATGTTGTACTTAAAATGTTTTAAATTTAATTTAACAACAAGTCATACGAGTTCTTAAACATTGAGATAAAATCATTCCGATTTTTTTGTGAAATATTTGAGTAACCTTTGTACATCGTTATTGTTGAATATAACATGGAAGTTACATACAAAATAATAGTATGATACTAGTTAAATTTCGTGTTATAAGAACAACATTGTATTACATTGGTGAAAGGTTTAATTGTTTCGTCATAAATTCTAAAATAAATATCACTAATGCCATGCCCATTCCAGACGCTAAAACGAATAAATGTGGAGCGAATTCGTATATATTGATGCTTTCTGAGGTAAACACATTTTTCAAACACTGTGGTCTCTTGACCGACCATCGTGTTATTTGACGCTTAAGGAGTCCAACTTCGGCGAATTTGGTCAAACTGTTTGATAAGAGTATTTTTTTTTAATTTTCATTACAATCCTTCAAATAAATATTTGCATTTAGGTTGATTTAAACTCACCCGATTCTCGTCATTTCGATAAATGAGTTGTTAGGATGGAAACCGGGATGAAGGTAAGTAAGTCGCAGTAAATTTACTTCGGTAAGCTCACAAGTTTCTCTGTTACTAAACCACTGATTAACGAATTTGTATCCCACATCTGATTGAGTGTGATAAGCATAGTGCCCTTTTTGAACCAAGTGCATGGCCGTTGCTGGTTCGTTCCATTTTTCCTTTTCCGATAATTTTTTCCAAGCTAAATTTGCAAATGTACGAGTCTCCCAATCAGGTTGCTGCATGAGAGTAAAAATTTTACCGTACGAACATGTGATTGGTCTTGTCTTTAAATTTATTTTCCTTTAATCCCTGAGCACTCACATTGATTAGTAGTTCAAAATAAGGTAATATTTCCGAAGACAACGGATAATTTTTCTTCGAAAGTTCAACCAAGCTGTCGTTAATTTTCAAAATTGGCTCATCCAAACGTATCGATACAATACTAGCCGAGTAAAAATTGTAAAAAAGAAAACCAAAATTCGTTACAAAAAATAAGGCTATGCGAGTAGACGTACGTATCATCGTCATATCTGTTCCTGTATGGAGAAAAAAAAAGACAGCCATTGTTTGATTTAAGACCAAAAAACAAATAATGAGGCTTTTTTACCTTGCTGGCTAATTGCGCCGACAAGTAGCAAAAGGGAATCCGAGCATCGGCTCATGATGTTGTTCCCACTGGTTTCGTATTGCAGGACCGAAACAAAAAAAATATTACAAAAAAAAAGAAGCACAACTGTGGAGTACCAGACATTTTGTTGGAGAGGTCCTAGAACTTCGTGGATTCTTATGTTCTTCGGTTGAATACTGCGGAACATGAAACACGTTCTGAAATTTGAATTAGAAGTAATTGTAACTGCAATTGATTACCGAAAGAACCAATTTTTTTATCATATGTGTTTATTACCTAAACGGGTACAAACTAACAGGAAATTTAACCAGGTCTAATCTTTTTGTGGTTAAAATTGCAAAAGTACCCGTTACATCGCTATCACCTGTGTAAACTGATCGTGTAATAGGACCGACTGCATCTCCCTTTTCCCATTTGTGAGTTACCACGCACTGTAATCTAGTTAATGATATGTATCACGGTACGTTAATCATGAAAAACTATTTTTCTATATTGTTGCTGGATTTGTTACTGCGAGCACTAACTTAAAATTAAACATATCCGCAAGATGAGTCAGAATAGAAAAACTAAACTTTGTGATGGTATCTTTGGTCATGTGGTTATAATCTTGGTAATATTCCTCCAATGTTGTATTAGTTGCTTTTAATAGGGGCTAAATAAAACAAATTATCAGTTATGCACTTAACGTACGATTAATCCTTAACCTGTAACGTAATTTATACATAAAAAGAGGCTTTAAACGTTATCCCATCCAAATTGGCTCTTCTTTGAAATCTCGTCTTTTGTAGAGTAAAATTAAGATTCGTCTTTTTACTCCAATAACCCATAAATGATACCTTCAAGTTGGTACCTCTATCCTTCCAAATGTTGTACACATCGTAAAGTCGATAGATTCCTGCCTAACATATACGTACAATTTATTATCATTTGTATTTCATTTTCCAAACTTATTGTGATTTTTCTATTTTAAAATACACTTGTTGGAACTGCGACAACGAAATCTGTTGAATAACCATATGTTTCATCTTGTAGAGTACCCATTACACTTGATAGATTACTTCCTATCACTAGCCAGTTATGCAAGTCATCATACATCCGATAATCTCTCGCCTACAAAGAAAATTAATAAACACATACTTTCACTTCTTATGGAGGTGTTAAAAAAAAAAAGTTGATAATAACAGCAAACAGTTTACTTACTTCTGCAAGTATAGAAGTAACTTCTTCCAAATTATAACATCGTAAATCCAATAAAATTCCTAACTGTCTGTAAGTCGTGTAAGCAAATCGATGCGCACGGGTAATATTACTAGTTTTAATAAATGTTGCTGACATTCCAATGTTATTCAACTTTTTTATCAATAGAAAGTCATCTATAAAAATTATAAATAATCAATCAATTTATGTTCTACAATAAGTTTATCATCAAAATCAAACATTCCTTTAGGGCAGTTACATGAAAAACCTACAACGCTTGAAGGGTTTTTGTAAAAAAAATAATCATAGATCAGGTCATTACAAGAAAAAACAGTAACTAAATGTATTAACAAGAAAGCGATTTTAAAATGCATGATAAACGTTAATTTAAATTAATTAGCTTTATTTAAAATTGACTTCACTAATCAAAAACATAAAATGAACTTTTGTCATTACAGAAGAAATAAAATAGCACGGAAACAGCTATCATGTGACATTTTTTTTTACTGTTTTATCCTGCCTAGTAATAAATTCATAACCCTTATTTAATAATTATTCAATTCGTATAAGTAGATTTTATTTATTATTCATAACGTGCTGTCACGCTATGATTTGAGAGGTAACGTCCATGAAAGGAAACCAATGAATGAATCACAAATTTTTTCAGTAAGTTATTGTGTAATTAATAAAGTATCAGAGGAAATAAAAATTTTAGGCAATATTTATGTATTCTCAAACAGCTTTCTACCCGATGGATAGGGAAATATTGTGGAAAAAACTGGAGGGATTTGAAAGATGAAGGAAGATGTTTTAAATGTTAAAAATGGCACAGGAAATTAATTCGTTATGTATACAGAGCTATCTGAAACTGCTTGAGTTGATCACGTGACAAAATTACGTTCCGTTTGTCCAAATCTTTTACACTGTTCACGTCATTTTATAATGTAATTTTATTATGTAACAAGGACACGTTATTATTTTCTGGTTAGGACGATAACACCTTAAAAAAGCTCAAAACTTATACTCTCAAATCAAATAGGCTTCCTATCGATACAATATTATCGTATTAAACTTACCATTGTTCCTAATATTATGGGTGAAATGCTTTCAAAAAACTTGAAAATACTCAATAAAAACGTTTTTTTTGCCAATCATTTAATTAGAGAAGTCAAAGATTTCAGTTTTTCTTTAAAAATGCTGTAACCCACTTTACTCGGACCCTTAAAATATGAATAAATGCTGTTATAAAAATATTCAATGAATCTAATTTTTATAACATTGTAACATTTATTTTACAACATATTAATATGGAACAAACTTTTAATCGAGTTTTTTTCAAGCAGAATAGCCTACCAGTTCTGTTATTAAAGTACATGCATTTACAATATAGACTGATCAAATATTTAATCAAATTCTGATTAAAATCTTAAAATAATTACTACCCGATACTATAAGTTGTTAAGTTCATTGAGGATTAAATTTAATACTAAAACATTTTGATAAACAAGATAAAGAAAACAAATATTTTACCAGAGATGATTGTTCGTTGGGTCAGAGCAAAAAAAAGTATTTTCTGACTAAACAGTACTCATAGAGACATTTTAATTTTGAATGAAAAAAGCACCTTTTCCAAAAAAGTTTTTTTTCTCTGATCTTGAGATATACAGTAATACATGTATGAGGAAAGTTTTGTTTTTTAATAAACAAATGTGTCTGAAAATCATTATGATATTTTTAATAACGTATGAAATGGGAAAAATAATATTTATGTGTGTAGTTTAACTTTGTACGAAAAATTAATTATTGTTTTGACCAGTCTAGTGCATACGAGGGTACACCACCTGTGTTGGTGTAGTATAGCGATGTAATATATAGGTATATGGTATATATATGTCGCGTTTGCATGCCTTTCTGCTATTACTCTCTACCTCTATGAGGCTCTTTTACCGTCAAGCTTGAATCAGATGGCGCCAGGGCACGTCGCGGCTGTCATACTTACACACCGTCAAATTTACAGTTGGTATTGTGTTCGTGAGCCTATCTGTGTAATGAGCAAAGCAGAAGACATAACCTTTGTAAATGATTGCTGTTGTTTGCAGACAATTTTTGTTTGCATTTACGTTTAAAGATAGTAGGAAAAATGAAGTGCAGTGTAATATCCTGCGATTAAAAAGTGAAATTTAAATTTCCTTCTGATAGTGTGATAAAAAAAAATAAGTGGCTCGAAGCAATTGGGAGACCAACATTTTTGCCGCTCCCAAGTCATGGCTTACCTGTCCACGAGTTCTGCTTTTCTTTCACTGACTCTTGCTCCTTTCCCTTTTAAAAGCTTTTTCAATTCTGAAACTTTTAAGCTCCCATAATATTCTTTCTTGTCTTCCTTATTCATTTCAAAATTTCAAATATTGCGCTTTACCACTACACTTTAATTTCCTATGTACATACAATACTGAAAAGTAATGTTGTGTGAGTGAGACGGCCATGACAGCCGCGACGTGCCCTGGCGCCATCTGATTCAAGCTTGACGGTAAAAGAGCCTCATGAGGCTCTTTTACAGTCAAGCTTGAATCAGATGGCGCCAGGGTACGTCGCGGCTGTCATGGCTGTCGCACTTACACACCGTCAAATTTACAGTTGTGTTTTGTGTCCGTGAGCCTATCTGTGTGATGAGCAAAGCAGAAGACACAACCTTTGTAAATGATTGCTGTTGTTTGCAGACAATTTTTGTTTGCATTTACGTTTAAAGATAGTAGGAAAAATGAAGTGCAGTGTAATATCCTGCGATATGAAAGTGAAATTTACATTTCCTTCTGATAGTGTGATAAAAAAAAGTGGCTCGAAGCAATTGGGAGACCAATCATTAGTAAACAAATACACAAATAGCCTTGTAAATATAACCTAAAATGTACACTTACCTGTCCACGAGTTCTGTTTTTTTTCCACTGACTCTTGCTCCTTTCCCTTTTAAAAGCTTTTTCAATTCTGAAACTTTTAAGCTCCCATAATATTCTTTCTTGTCTTCCTTATTCATTTCAAAATTTCAAATATTGCGCTTTACGACTACACTTTAATTTCCTGTATACATACAATACTGAAAAGTAATGTTGTGTGAGTGAGACGGCCATGACAGCAGCGACGTACCCTGGCGCCATCTGATTCAAGCTTGACTGTAAAAGAGCCTCATAGTGTTTAGTATCTGTATGTCATTAACATCATTTAATTGATAAACAATGGATGACGGTCCTTCTAATCCACCTAAAAAAAAAAAATACCACGCACATAGAGTCTCAAGAGGATGGAGGAAAGGCAAGTTCATGAGAAAAAAGTATGTAACAAAATATGAGAAAAAGTATGTTTGTAAAGTTAATTCTTGGATGAAATATGAAATACGAGTAACATCTTCGAAGACCATAATACATACTATCACAGAAGAAATAAGGAAGATATGTGATAAAAAAGTATCTATGTAACGTACAAGTACCTATACAAAAAAGTGCCAAAAACTAGATAGTTATTGCAAATATATATTTTCCAGGATTGTTAAAATAATATATAAAAATATTTAGAAGCGTTAAAATGTACCAAAAGTTTATATTTATTTAATTCCATACTCCTTATTCGATAAAAATAATGCTAGGTACATACAAACTTCAAGCTATACGAATCTCAACTTTTTGAAAACTCGCGCGATTAGGTGAACAAGTACATCTGCTACCCACGTGACCTCCTGACCTCCCGGACACTATTTATTTATTTCCATCACAAATATCTCGCTAAAATGGTCCTTTATCCACAATTTTTAATACAGCATATAACAGAGGAAGACTTCATCTACAAAACGTATATATTCAGTCTGCTGGGACATTTAATTTAGGTTTATTATAAACGAAAACAAATTGTTTTTCACGCTGCCCCATAGGAACACGTGCTAATAGTTACAACTTTGAGCTTGGATTTCTCAAAATTTTGACCCATTCGAAATATAATTTAGACCACTATTAAATTCAGTAGACTTTTATTTACAAGAAATAATATATCTCTGTTTGGGGACTTTCGTGAAGGAGCCCTCTTAAATCTAGTGGAATAAAAGTAGTTCATGTGGTGGCCGTTGGTAAAATTTTTAGGACTATTCCGTAAGAATACGAGTTAAAAGTGGCAGCCAGCGCCACGGGCTCTATCACGACCTTCGATATCTCGCAAAAGTCAGTATTTTTTTCGATAATTTACATAAAATTAAAAATTATGGTTGTGCGCATGCGCAGTATAAGAATTATCGAAAAAAAATACTGACTTTTGCGAGATATCGAAAGTCGTGATAGAGCCCTAGTACCCCCACTCTCGACTTTAGCTAAACGATAGGTGCAAAAATCGAAAAGTGACATTATACTGGATGGAAAGGACATTTTAACCTTGCTTTTTTTTTTTTGTAAATTGGACTACCAAAACGACTTTCAATTCTTTTTTTATGATTGCAACAGAAAAAGCCCTACTTTATACTTGAATGTAGACTTTTGCATTACTGTACTTCTCTTGATTAAGTGCATACGAACCGGAAACATCATCGTCTGAGTCAGTTACGTTGGAATCACCCATTTTTACAAAGAGACAAAAAACAAAATACGAAACAAGGAAGCGACGAACGCCGCGTGTATTTGATTCCCTGATTTTTGTAATCGTGGAATTGATGGGTTGAAAGTCTAAAAACTAAAACTAGGGGTAAATGACCCAATTACTGCGCACTGAAATTTTTGATTGTACTAAATTTCTCATTTCTCAATGTTTGTCGATGTACTTCAATTGAACCAGTTTAACTTGATCTTTATCTGAAGCATCTTGTGCGATTAAAACGACAAACATTTTTCTGTTAAGTAACTTTTTTTTTATTTTTAATAATTGTTTTAGTGCTGAAATCACTTGCTGATATTACTGCGGACGGGTATACAATTAGCACCAGTCGCTGCGCCCCCAATTACTGCGCGGGTATCTCCCATAAGGTTTTCATGCTGAAGCATTAGACCCAATTGCTGCGCACCAATCACTACGTACGACTACAAAGTTTTGTAGGTTAGATTCGTTTAGAGTCGCTCAGTTAAACAATTATAAATGTCATGATGTAAAGTATGATTCTGGATTGAACGTTATTAATGTCCGTACGTGTTACAATATCCAAGCACACAAATTTTTCAGTCTGT
Source organism: Copidosoma floridanum (assembly GCF_036245765.1). Lineage (NCBI taxonomy): Eukaryota > Metazoa > Arthropoda > Insecta > Hymenoptera > Encyrtidae > Copidosoma > Copidosoma floridanum. The sequence continues at coordinate 4,718,832 of NW_028321912.1, read as the reverse complement.
TTTTCTTATTTTCAGTTACCGTCGAGTGCGCAGTAATTGGTGCCTGCGCAGTAATTGGGTCATTTACCCCTATCATACGCTGAACTAAAAAAAAATTTACCTGAACTTTAGAGATAGAAGTCCTGAATTGATTCCTCGTACCTTATACTTTTTATGTACCTATATATAATATAACATTGCCATTCCATATATAGGGCGTATAAGAAGGCTATAAAAAAATGAATTATTGGTGTCCAGGTAATTTTCTTTTCTCGATTCGATGCTGAAACATCCATCTGATATCCTTCTTCATCACCTAACGGTTTACTTATAACCATAACCTGCTCTTCCTGTTCTTCTTGTTCTTGTTCCTCGACTATGTCATCAATTTTTTGCGTCACTACATCAGAATCATCACAGTCGTATTTTTTAATCATACATACACGTAAACCTTATTGTGTAATACTAATTAATCCCGACTCACGGGCAGAGCTTTGCTGAATTAAGGATATTGCGTCTTTAAGGCTGTGAACTTTATAATTGTTTCAACCAACTATTCCTGGCTCTTGGGCAATGAATAGCTTTTTTTTTTTTATATTATAGTGCTCTACGTCCGGCTCCTTTAATAAGGGCACTACTATGGGTACTTAGCACTTTGGAGAAGGAAGGGAAGAGGGATGGGAGGCCTCCAATGAATAGCTGATGGATTTAAGACTATTGTGTTTTGACTACGGCTGCTGAATTCCGCTTTTGTTTTAACCAACTACTTATTCCTGGCATGAAAGAAGAAGCCAACGAAAGTCTCATCAAAGGCACGATTGGCTCTCTGACTCAAACGATACAAGACCTGAAGCAACTCATTGAGTCAATAAAGATCCCAACATCGCAAAAGATAGTTTCTCAAACTTTCAACTACATTTACATTAGATACCCAGAAACTATTGAGGGTAAGAGTCAAGCTACCCGCAGCTGGCTCTCCATCATCAAGAATAATAATAAGGCGGGGCTTTTCAGGGCCAATGTAAGCATTTACGTTCCCTATACTTAACCATCAATTTCATCGGTTCTTTTTAGGATCCCCCTAAGTGTAAACTACCTTGCCAATAAATACATTTTTACTACCATTTCCGGAAGCGATTCGTCGACTAAAAGACTATATTAACTTAAGACGGGCACTATTAAACCAAGTCAGCCATTCACTAGCAGACGTCACCTGAGGAGTTGTTCTTCGCAAGGCTGGGAACCCCAGTGACCGTCGACCCTATATTACCCTCTCGACCCTAAGCATTTAACCAGGAATCACTGATCCTCTCTAAGGTCTGCGCTGGGAAAAGCTATAACAGCTATGAAGGAAAAAAAACTTGAGCCAACTGGACAGTCTCCACTGGACAAGTATCACTAACCAATCTCCCCATCTAAGATCACCAAAACAACTGAATCTGCAAATAAAAAAGGTGCTTTAGACACTAACGTCTTCGACGTTATACCGGGAGATGTTGGGAAAGATGAGCACTACGACTAGCCCCAAAGCTTCGGACTTTGTAATTTTTCTCCCGATCAGTCTGGGTTTTCAACAGCAGGCCAGAGAAGATCACCCTGAGGTATGCAGGCAGTCACAATTGCTGTTAACTTCAGTCAAGAAAGAGTTAAATTAAGAAGCTCACCGGTCTTTTTTAGGGCCATCGGACGTCGAACTACCTTGCCAACAAATATATTAGAACTTAACAAAGTTGACTGAAAATAGCCTTTAGGGGTCACACAAGTCGTAAGCATGCCAATAGTCGCAAAAGGGTATATTGGAAAGAAAACTTCATATGTATCTAATGAATACAATTTGAAGCGTCAAGAAACTGAGGCAGAAAATTTATCGAGATTGAAACAGCAGCGTCAAAATCGACAAATAAAGAATCCATTACGTGAGAGATCAGCTTTTCATTGTACCCTCACAGCAATCTCTGAAATCTTTAAAGATCCTACTTCAGATTTTTAAATAAGTAGAAAATGTATTTGTGTTTTCGTGGCAATAAAAATGTAGAGATTAAGCTCCAGGACTTTGTTGCTCTGGTAATAAAGTTGTGAGATAAGAGAAAAAAATTTTTTTTTAGTATAAATTTTTTGTGTGTTTAACATCTTAACAGCTTTAAAAAATAGCCCTTTTCGTAAATTATACGGGAGAAACTGCAAATCAACCGCTTCTTATGGCCAACGATTATTTTATGGCATAAGGAACGCACGGTATACTTTTCAGCATACTTATTAAATTTTATTATAGTCTCAAATCTGGACTTAATAAAATATTACTATTTGTTATTATTTTTTTTTCGTAACTTAATCACAAAAAAAATTTCCGCTTGGGAAGGTTATACTGTATTTACCGCCCATGAGAGAAGGTGTCGTGCAATGTGCATTGATGGCATTGGATTGGCGCGTGTATATCTAACGTACCCTGTACCTTTTTTATGTACTACACCTATCAGATATAGGTACTACACAGTACACACCACCACCTGCCCAAGACCAAGAGGCAAGAGGCAAGACAAGAGACAAGACCCCCAAGTTGCCCAAGACGCAGTAGGTACATACACTTCGATCGGTGGGTTCGACGGTTACTGACAGTGTTACTTTAGGCGAGCTGAACAGTACACAGTGCACAACATCATCTCCTTGGTGGACACTGGACACCGTGCAAGTCGCATAAACTTACCCATATGGACGCGTCTACGTCACGGACGTTCTAACTTCAAAGTCTCGTAACTTCGTGTCTCATCATTGTTTTGGAAAAAGGTAAAAGAAAGTCGCACGGACATACGTATACTAGGAAAAGTCGATTTCTTGGAGTTTACGCCCGTTTCCACTCATTCAACACGGCTGATGAACGTGTAGCTCTCTGACATCAGGAGAAGGGGAGAGACTTCATCCACAAAAGGACATTACAGGTACACTGATACACACCGCGCGATACTCTTTTACTTGAAGAAAAGACGAGGTGCTGGTTCTGATCAACGGACACCTACAACGAGGAAGAAAGAGGCCCAACCATGGGTGAGTCCATATGTTTTTTAGTGCAAATATGTACATAATTATACACTTGCTTAATACACCCCTTTCCTGTAGGATGCACTTGCTCTCGTTTGTTTTAGGATGTATATTTATATATATATATACTCGTGATGGGTTTGTTTACTATCATTAAAGAGTGGATTTTTTTCAAAACTAAGTGAGTTTAATTATTTATGTTTCCAAAGAGATCGAGATAAGGGGTTAATCTTGTTTATATGTCTCTGTTTATTGTACCCACATATAAGTAAGTGATTGTCCTGATATTTTTTTTACGTGGTCTGTATATTTTTTGAAAATTTAGAATGTACTTTTTTATGCATTGACCGTTGTAAGAGTTTAACTACCCTAATTTCATGTATGAACGCAGTAAATGTTAAGTGTTTCAGTCCAACAAACGATAGGTATAAGTATGGCTTCCCTTTTGTGATGAATATTTTAGGTGATCTCTATAGCAACATTCAGAATACAATTGGATGATCAATAAAACTTCCCTTGGGTGGAGGTCCCCTTTTTTCTGGGTAACTATATTTGCAAGAAGTTATCTGGTTGTAGAAATATTGATCATATAATTTAAATTACATTCACCATGTAAATTGTGATGGGTTTGACTTTTTCAATTAGCAAAATTTACATTTCTGAATTTCATAACATTATATAACATTAATGCTATGTTCGTCAAAGATGTTAAATGCGTTGGTTGATAATATTTACTAATTATTTACAAATTTTTACATCCATATTCATTACTTGTGTAAACGTAACTAGAACTCGCATACATCTATGTAGTATACTTATTCCGAGAAGAAGGTCAATCATCATTGTATGGTTATCAGCAATGCACATTAATTAACACAAATTTTCTAAATTAAATTCCATGACCTGTATCCGAAATTGTTTGCCCTTCATAAATTTCTTGCAATTATCACCTACAAATTTGTACTTTCAACTTTTAATTAAAGTATGCCTCTCTTGAAATTTTTGCAATTAATCTTTCTTGCTATCTCATTAAAACAAAATCCATTATTTTGTTGGTATAACGTTTTGATCAGTTAAAGTTTAAATATCACGATAGTAATTTTTGGTTAAAATTAAGGGACGAAATACCTACATACGGTATTTTAATAAGTATATCTCTAAATCTGTATCCCTTATGCCCAAGGTCATTTTTGGTAGATACCCAGTACCAGTGATTGGTACATATCTTATCTGTCTCAGTCTTTCCAGCAGTGATTTTAAGTTGCTCTTTTGCACTGTTGACCTCTCACATGGGCATTCTTGAGAATAAAGTCATTAATTTGCTTACAGCTGATTAATGGCCCCAAGTACACTAAACACGTTGACGGTACCTTAAAAAACATTTCATGCTTCACATGATTCATACATGTTTTTGAAAAGTACATGATGATATATACTTATAAAAGAGTATCCAAAATAACAGGTGATATGAAATGGTAATCCAACCGTAACGCTCGTAATTTTTATTTTCCAAGTGTAACTCAACCTTTACGCAGCCAGTAATCCGAAATAATTTATCCCCACGCCTGCCATGATGTCACGCCCATCCAATTGACGCATCATCAATGATTCCCCATGTAATAAGTAAACTGAACAAAGAAAACGTGATGGATTCTCGCAGTTCAATCATCAATTGTTCGAATCGTCAATAAATAATTGTCGTTAGAATAAATTAAAGTTGGACAAAGATGTACTAAAAGCTACCAGGAGTTCAGAAAGCTGTGGGAGCCAAACTGCAGCAGATAATCCGTTTTGACGAACGGAGGAAGAAAAAAAAAAAAAAAAAAAAATTATAGATTAAACTCGTTATCTTATCAACAACCTGTTATTTGTGTTTGCTCTTTGATGCGAGCCATGTGAGTTAGTCGGCCGAGCTCCAAAGCTCTTCCTCTCCTCAGTCGGTGGCCACACGTCCACGCACGACTGCTCATGTGGTTTTACCTTTTTTTTTTTTTTTACTCTCAGTGCTGATGCGTGAATGAATGAGTAGCATAGGTATCTATACACTCGGATGAAGTAGCGCGCGGTCAGTCGGTTCTGTGATCATGGCAAGGCGCACACGTTCTAGCATCAGTGCGATGCCTCTCAGGAGAAGGTGTGATAGTTCTGATAGATTTTCAGAGTACAGCTTGCACGCTGACTACTTGGCGGACAAGGACAGTGAGTGTCTCGGTTTAAATGGGTCAGAGTTTAGAAAAAGTGTGGTCTGTTTTAGTGTTTGCCATATTATACCTGCATGTATGAAACTTATTGTGACTTGATGTTACATGAAGCTGGAGAGCTAGCAGGGGTTCTCAACTCGAGGGAAGAACAGAGGAAAAATCCTTATTCAATTAATGGACTGCTATTAAATACGTGAAATACTTATTATATCTCTTGGATTACATTTGATTATTCGCGGCAAAAAAAAAAAAAAAAAACTTTGTTGGTGATTGATTCTGGAATATTTTCTGCAATATGATTCACACGTCAATTATACTTACTAGCTTGGGTGGATATGATGTGTGCAAGCGTATTTTAAGCTATGAAAATTTCATTGTGAAAATGGTTTTTCCACGCCATTTATCCCATTATAAACTAGTTGGTTCACGAGTTTTATTCATTCAAAGGTTCCAATTTTTTTTATTACTTGAAAACTGTAGGAGTGTTTTAAGTAGGTATTGTCCTGCACCATTCGTCGGTGACGTTTCGTTGCAAAAAACAAAAAAAACGTATCTAAGGGTTTGTGAAAACGTGTTTTTTTTTTTTACTAAGTATATGATTTTTATTCAGCGCAGATTGTCCCCTTTCAAATTGGATGAACAATGACCGTTTGAAACGCAGTCGAGTAGGTACAAGAAAAGCTTGCACTTACGGCTGTTGACATCGTTTTTTGCTTTTCACTGCTTGCGTTACCTCTTCTACTGCTGCAGATGTACTGCACATCGGCTCATATGTCTCAGCCCAGTTGTTCGGATGTATCTTTATTCATTTTTTCCGAGAGACATGGGACTTCAAACGCGTAATATTTTAATGTATTAAAAAACTGTGAAAAAAAAAAAAGTTTTCACTTGTGTGCATTTTTTTAAGTAGTCTCTCCGTGTATAATTTAAAGTTACATGCAAATTTTAAAGGGCAATCACTACCACGATAACATATTATGTAAATGAAACTTGTAAAAGTTTTTTTTTCTGGAACTTCATGATAGTTTTTTAATTTCGGACGGATATTTGTAGTTACTGGTTTTTTAGTCTAGGTTCATCAAATTCTTAACATTATGTGTAAAAAAAAATGAACAAAAGCAACCCAAAATATTATTAGGATAAAAAATTATTTTTCCACACCCGTGCGTAGTAAATGGCATTTCACGTACTGGGCGAAAAACTCGATTTTACACACTCGAACGCAAAAAAAAGAATACAATGAAATGAATGAGAAAAATTCTCTTGTTCCAGGTAACATGTGCAACGACTGCATGGGCCGGGTGCCGTACGCGACCCTCATAGCGACGATAATGTGCTGCCTAGGCGTGGGCGTGTTCTGCGCCAGCATGTTCCGAGGCGCCACCCTGAGCACTCTGATGCTGAACGAGGTGTTCCACCTGCGCCTCAACTGCCTGGAGCCCCTTCAGATGATCTTCTCGGTAATAGGTGCGAGCATGGCCGCCCTTGGCTTCATGATCCTCTGCGTCGGATGTCTGGCCACTGGTGCCACCAGAACCAAGGTCTACAGGGCCTGGAGGACCCGCGTTGGCGGACGCATCTCCTGTGCCGTGGTTAGTATATAGTCGAATCTTTGTGTGAATAAACAACTTGATCTTACTTGATGCCATATGGGACAAGTTACCCAATCAAGCGAGCCATATGATATTTCGTTTGTAATTTCATAGCTTTGGGATTGTGTTACTTTGATCCACACCGAGTCGACTGGAAATTCTCGTTTTTTGTGGTATTAGTTTGCGGATTGAGCTTTAAAGAAGAAAAAAAAAACAGCAATATAGTCAACTAATGTTCTTTACATCGATAGTTTTTCGATTCTGGTTTTTGCTAATTTGAAAATGTTTCCTTGTTGTTGCAGTTCATGACCATCGCCTACATCATGCATATCTTGTGGCTCTTGATGTTTGCGTTTTTGATCATCATCACTCTGACCTTCTCGATTTTCTGGGGCTTCTGCATGAATCCTCGAGTTCGGGCTTTCGAGGACTGCATTGATTTGAAACCATACAGTAATTATTTGATTCACAAAAAATAATTGCATGATCTCTACCATGATAACAAATCATTAATGTACATGTAATTTTTTTTCATTCAAGAATTCCTTTTCCCCGACTACGTGAGAAACGAGGACATGGAGATCTGCGGCTCACAGGAGGTGAAGCTCTTTTGCAAGGACTACGTCGAGAAGGCCGAGGTGATGTTCATCCTCGCGACCGTAGCTTCGATCCTCGTGATCCTGAGCCTCTTGCACTTCCTGATGTGTCTTTCGGCGAATTACGCGCACATACGGGACCACGAGAAGTTTCAGGAGCTCCAGGAGCTGCAGTATCTGCAAGAGCCCGGCGTACCCGACTCCCCGCAGTCCGGCGGACGCATGGATACCCTCGGCAAGGGCAGGTTTTAGGATACGGCCCGCGAGATCTTCGCCATAAATTCCCTTTAGAAATCATCAGGTGGTTTTGGAGATTCGATTACTTGCACACCTGATTGATTACGGTCCCGGTCATCTTTTTTCCCTTATCTGTGTACGCATGCCCGCGAGCGCGCTATCTGTTCACCCGCGAGAGCCAACGAGTCGACGAGAAACTGGTCTGGGCGTATTTCTGAGTACCTACTTACGATGTAGATTTTTTTGACTTTCACTTTAATGCAATGATTATAATATTGATAATTATATTCAATGGCCATAGTACCATTTAGACTCGGTACGCAATTAGAGTACAAACATTTTAGGATACATACATACACAAACAAAAAACTCTCAATCAATCGAACGGTTAAAAAAAGTCATACAGGTACATTTTTTAGCAATACTATATCGACTCCTTTATAAATATCGTCAAGTACCGTTGCTGGAATACGCGTTCTCTGATTATAACAGTATTTACAATAGAAATCTTGGCCTACAAACAGTACGAATACTCAACTGTAGAATAAGCAGTAAATATATAAATTTATGCTTTAAATTGGTATTTTCTCATTTAGCACTTGAGAAAACTTCAAAAGGTGTATAATTAGGCTCAGATACGCCCACGTCAGCTCGCGGTGGAAGAAAAGTCGACTCGCCACTTAGTGATTGTACGATCTCTCCAACATGGCACTAACATGTTGTAACTTCTGTTGCATCGGGTACATAGAAACACTGGAGGGATAGTATCTTTAATATAGTATATCTCTTTAGCTATCCGTGGTATCGACTATCACTAAATGTTGCAGTGCTTACTTTAAACGAATAACGACCTGAGGATCTTGCGGGAACACACTATGCCGTCCATTAATCTGCGATTCTTTATATGTGTCTATAGCACCATGTGAATGTGTCTCAAATGCTGCTGGTTATTTTTTATTTTTTTCTTACATTAAGGTAACATTAAATAAATAAAAAAAGACAAAAAGGTTCTTTTACACCAACTGAGTATTTTCTTTACAGTGTAGCATTAAATGCAATTTTTGTTATAATTGTGGTGTTATTAGTGGCAAAACCAAACGAAAAAATTATTAAATTACTCGATTAGTGATAAAGGACTTTTATATCTTCTGAGAAAAAATGAAAATCAATTGTTACTAACACAGTGGATACCGTGAAAAAAAAAGTTACCAAAGATTTTCGTGTATGCCAATGTTGAAGGAAAACAATACCATTTACTTGATTGTGGTAAAAAATTTTTTTACAGAATTTCACTGGGTTAGTACACATTAGTTTTATGCTTTTCTCAGTAGGGCTGTTATGCTTCGAAATTTTGAAAAGTCGAAAAACTTATGTAAAGAATAATAAGATAATTTAAAAATGTACAAAAAATTGCTTGTTTTGATAAACTAAATTTACAAAATGTCGACTGATTCGCATAAAATCAAAATGAGATTTTTCAAGATTTCCGAGTCTTAAAGATTCTTGTGTCTATAAATTATATATTGTATCTATTAAATTCACTCTAAAGTTTATCGTACAATGTACAAAAATAAAAAAATTATATATATAAATATATATATGTAGATACATTTACATGTATTACACAAATGCGTTCATCTTAGATTTTAAGATAAAATAATGTTGCACAAGTGTTTCAAGACTACTCTTGTCGTTCGATGGAAGGCTGTTTACCTGATGGCCTACTATAAACATCAAAAAAATCATTCGCTTGCTCGTAAATATGTTCTTTATTAAGTATAATGTCACGCCCCGAAGTAATAAGTTTGCACAAATTACACAAGAAGAGAATCAAAGAGTGCACATGAAAAAAAAATAAAGCGTTGACGGCACAAAGCAAAAATACGTGATTTTCTGTGTTCAGTATTAAAAATGAAAAAAAAAAAAAAAAAAAAAGGAAGCGCTAAGGAAAACAATCACAATAAGCGCTGATCGATCTTGCAAGACATTCCATGAGCAATCAGTTCGATTCTTCTTATTTTTCTACTCAATTTGCGTCTTTAATGAAAATGAATCACTCAAGTACTCATAGGCTATACAATTATTCTATTACGTGATTGTATTAGACTTCGACAGAATACTTTGTAATGGTTTTTCATACAAATATTTATACTTTGTACTTTATAATTTGTTAAGATCAATGCATACAAATTTTGGTGTATGCAGTCACGAACGTTTTTTGTCTTGAGAGAAAATCGACTGAATTTTTCAGAGCGTTCTATTTAGTGTTCAACAAAAAAACATCTTTCTTACTTGTATTAGTTAGTTAATATATTAACAAAAAAAATGTATTCTGTTCCATTTTCTTACGTTTTGTTATACAAAGTTTTCAAAGCAATTTACAGTTATATTCTGATCAAAAGGTTGCTTGGGCGAATCTCAGGCCAGAAGCTTACGTCAAAAAGTATTTCCTCCAGTGACAATATTATAAATAGTATGTTTCATTTGCATAGAGTATACATAAAGACGTGCCAAATTTTACTAAACTTGATGCTCAATCAAAGACGAGACTCGCTTTAAGATGTGTAGTTCTAAAAAAATGGTCTAATTTAATAAAATTAACTATTTAAAATGAAAACATTGGTATGCCAAGGTAGGGTTACAATTAACCAAGAGGTGTTGAGCTTTAAAAAAGTAAATCAATTGTTCGTTAAATTGTAACCTTTCACTTGATTTGCAAGTACTAAAGCAAACGTGTAAGCTAGCGTTGGTAAGAGAATAAAAGAAAATTTATCTCCAGTTTGCATTTCTTTGACCTCACAATTGCTCCTTAAATTTTCCTCTTCTATCCATTAATTATTTAGCTGTAAACTATAATGACAGAGAAATTCCATGTATAAAATAGGAAAAAGAGTACATGTTTTTTGTAACAAAAATCATTTTATTGAAAAAACGTCTTTTGAATTAATCTTTAAAAGAATAACAGATTTGTTAATTTTGAATATCGTACATAGTAATTCAATTTTTTTTTTTTTTTTTTTCAATGATTTTGGTAAACAAATGAATTCATCTAAATATATACAATGTGAGTCGATGTACACGTCTGTACAGCATCAGTCGTCATCATCAAGTTGAAGGTCCAACTCGAGATCGAGTAAATTGACTTCGTGGAGAGTATTGAGTAGAGTGTATCGAGAAAATATCATGTACAACTTGCGGAACCACACGTATTGCGATTCGTGGGCCTTCATGGCATTCTAAAAAAATTTCATTGTTGAATCTTGTTATCCATACAACGTAAATCGTAAAAAATTGTATCATTACGTACTTGAATGTAAGGTCGATGTTGATAAGTTATCAGGTACCAGTAAGAAGCTGTTAGTAAGCTGACGGGCAGGTCCAACAGTTGCGTATATTTACGAAATATATTTACAGACTCAAGTGTATACAATTTACAATCTGAAACCAATGTTTTTTTTAACTATGTAGTTCTAATCGACTTTTGTTTCCTGAAAACAGAAATATCATCCAAATTTTTTTTTTTATCTTTTCGAGTTGACTATAACTAATGAATTGTTATGTCAACTATTTTTTTCATGCATCGTTTGTTGCGTTCGTAAGCAAAGTATACAAAAAGCGTGGTCATCAAGTTGATCGTTTACCTCCATCACACTGTTTACGTGATTGAATTAAAAACTATTTTGGCATGCAAAAACGTTCAAGAACAGCCAGTGTACTTACATGTGGGTACTTTCTTTTCAATGCACAACGAAGCAATGGCAAAATAGAGAGAGATATGGTTTTTGTGCTTGCTGACGCCATGCTTGTCGAAGGTCACCACAGCGTCGATTTTACAACTTTCCACGTGATGCAAGACAGTCTCAGCGACTATTTCTTCGGGCCACTGGACTGCAGGATTATCAGGTAACTCAGTACACCTTTGAATAAAAAAAAAATAATAATAATAATCAGTATCCATTGCCTTGCATTAAAATATTTTCTTTAACACCCACATCATTATAGTAACATTAGCCTCAGGAATACCCAGCCTCTTTGCACATGCCCAGAGTTCTTCCTTCCTCTGCATATCGCCACCTAGAAGTGAAAACAACAAAATCAACAAGTACCCAAACGAAAATTGCCTCAAGATGATAAGACCTACCTATGGACATGCAGAGCAGATACACTTGACTAGATTGGGTAAGCCAATAGATCATTGGTCCAAAGAACATGACCTCGTCGTCTGGATGAGCAGTGACCAGCAGAAGCCTAGCAGGAGGTCCTGGCAATTGCCAGGCCCTGTGGTCCACGTGTTTCATCAGGTAGTAAAGAAAAACGCACACCCCCACGTAGGCTGTCAACGCTATGAGCACCTGGCAGGATATCTCCGTGGCGTATTCCCAGCACCAGCTGACGAGGTCGCCCATGCTCTCGAACAGCCCGTCTGTGCTCGACATCATGTCCTTTGTTTTAACAATTGTAGTCAAACTACTTGCAATCTACACCTGCAGGCAAAAAGAGAAAAGGAAGCCTTGAGTTTTTCAAATTATTTTTCTTACTCACTTTATTATTCCAATAAAAAAAAAAAAATGAACTAGTCTTGGCTCAATGATGATAAAATGAATATAAACTACTACCTGTTCTTCCAAATGACCAGCATTGTTCCTCACACTCTGGGCTCATCTGCGTGGTGTAAAAATTATTTATTATCCATTTAAGGTATTTCACGGAACCGAAAAGATTCGGGGGAAAAACAATGGAAATCCAACGTTCCACTCTTCCACCCACCCACTCACCTTATAGGTTAGGTTGAGACAAACTTAAAGGTACGTTTACACACAAATATTTTTTTCATTGTACGTTGCTTTTATAAATTATTTAGTTTTCAATATACTATTAGTATAGTGGCTTTCATGATGTATAATTATCTAATAATTTCGATGGATGCTCATTTTTTAAGGATTAACAGAAATTGGTTGGACACTAGAGTATTTGACGCTGCACGTTCACGAACGTGGAAAATTCGCCCAATTGTTTGTATGTGGTGTTGTTACCGACGAAGGACGGAAACGGAAGGACACGGAAACCATCACATAATACATAAACACATATCGCTCCGAAAACTGCGATCAGATTGCGATGCATTTTTGCAAGTTCAAAAGTTAAACAAAATCAGCTGGAAAAATATATTACACCTCCCACTCTCTTTCCCTTTTATCTATAGGTTCTCAGCTGTATACCCATTTCTCAGTTTTTTTTTTTTTTCAAATTTCATTTCCCGGTGTTTTTGAGGTACAACAGAACAAACAATTAAAGCACAATTGTTAAATAAGTTCATTAACAAAATTCGACGGACAAGCTGAGAGAGAAAAATGTCACCGGAAATCCGGCACCTAGTGAATCCTGAATCGCTCTCGGAGACGGCACTGATGGATCATTTAAATAGGGTAGGTGTGCACACCATAATGATGTTCAGTGAAAGGGTTACATATTAAAACAATAAACAGTGTCTCACGTTTCCTTTTATTGGAATGGAAAATAATAGGTGAATTGTCAAGAAAAGTTGAGACAGTTTTGTATTAATTGTTGCAGAGGTGTATCGATTTGTTGGACTTGAAGAAATATAAAAAATCAGATCTGATTGGGATGTTCAAAAGGCTGGCAATGCCGTTGCCCCAGAGGAAGTACAACGAAGCCAAGTGCTTTGGAAAAAGGCTAAGCGAGCTCAGGTTACACAGAAAAATTCCTACGGCCATCGAGGCGGACACAAAACTGTATGAGTAAGTTTTTTGAATTTTTTTTTTTTATTCTGTAGTTTTGAGTTGTTTTTGGATACAAAAGATATCCATAGCCATGTAGAAATGGTTTTCTAAAGCTTACCATTTACATAGTAAGTATTCATTCAGTTTATTACAGTTTATATGTCCATGTATTTGTTTTATAGTTTCTTTTTTCTTGACGCCAGCATAATTTCATTGATGGTTTTTATTGCAGATCTACGATAACTAGTCTCAACAACTCGAATGATAATGTGTCTGCTTGTAAAAGGCTAAAATCGTCATCTGATGTCGTGTCTGACTGTGCATCAGAGATGGAAAACACACGACTCACAAATTCTTCACTGGCCAAAAATGGTTTGAAACGAACAGTCGAAGAGGACGAGGTAAATCAATCACGTATTTAAGATTTTTATTGTTTTGCTGCTTTAATGAGTTATGCACGTCAATTGTTTGAGTCGCTTACATCAAGACAAAACATTTATTTCAGGATTCAGCAGAGGAAGGGCTCACAAAGCGCCAAAAGATCACGTGGCCGTAACTGGATGTGTGCCGATGGTATCTTCTTCTTCTTTTTTTTTTTTTTTTTTACAAAAATAACGATTTTTGTTTATTGTATATATATTATATATAGACTTTGATTCAACTATGTGCAAATATTTGTATCTTACTCTTTTCTTACAAAACATTGAACGCTTGTTATAGTTTTTATGATTTTTGTAACAAAGTTCTCAGAAGCTTTAACACTCCAAGATGTGTTAAGTAACAACGGGAGTAGTTGAGTGTGCTTGGAAATTTTTCGATTTTAATATTTTCAATGCCTGCTTATTGCTTTGGTACTAATTTAATATTTTTGTTTGATGTATTTAATTTTTAAGTAGTGACTTTTTTTTTAATACTTCGAAAATTGCAATTTTTATATCACCAAGAAAAATTTGTCAGCACACTCAATATTTTCATTGTGTAGACTATAATGACGACTTATAAAACAACTATTTGGGTTTGAATGTTTCTTCCAATGTTTACATGTGAATGTAATATATTGAAATTTTTAAATTCGTAATAAAATTAGAAAAAACGATATTCCTTCGCTATGGAATCCACTATTTCATTCAACTGAAACCTGAAAGTGAAATATCATGTATCATACACGAATAGAAAATTAATATTTTTCACTTGTTGAAATTATCGTACTTCATGTTAAAATTGCTAATGATTACTGAAAAAAGTACTATAAAATGTCGGTATTTATGTCGGTAAGTAGAGGCGAGTTCCAACCAGTTAATAGATATTTTTTTTGAAATTATTACTCTAGATTTTAGATGTGGCGTGAACCACCGGAAGTGATTTAAATATCACTACTTGACACCCTTAATAATAATTACTAACACTTTGTTGGACTTGAAAAAAAATTACTTGTCGTTATGACAACTATCTATAGTTTAAGTATCGACAGCATAATCAGGTTTTGTGTTATTTTTATGGTATAAAATTGATTAATGTATTTACATGCAATGATATGCTGATACATTTTTAGTACACTTTGCTCATGCTTGAATTATTAAGTCTAATCATTGTAATATAATCCATAAAATCTTTTTGTGCGAGTTAAGATACATACTCATTTAATAGTTAATTTTGAAACACAACAGATCTCGGAAAGGTGTATATTGTTAATGTACCTTAGAAAAAGAAAAAAATCTTGTATAAAGAAAGAACAAAGCATAGCGAGATTCACCACATTCATGCTGCACTGAATTCAAATGTAGAATATGTATTATGGTGAGGTATCAAACGAAGAAATGAAAGTAGCCGTGACGAAGAAAGCAAGTTGAAACAAGGAGTTTTATTATGTCTGCAAAGAAGATGTATATTTTTTCACACATATATGTACAAAAGAAGCGCGTGCAAAGACTGCAAAGTGATACGGCATACATGACTGTCTGAAAAGCGGAACAACCATTTCGTTTTTGCAGGCCTGTTGCTTTTTCATTTTTTTTTTTTATTTTATTGTTACAAAGCACTTATCTGATCAAAACAAATAAGCAAACGAATATCTGGTCATGATGTTTGAGAACCATTTATCCTTACTATAGTAACAAATTTCTAATGCAGTACAACAGCACGCATAGAATGATATTATTAAATTCCGTGGAAAAAAAATCCAACCAAACATCTATGCTTTGATCATCCAAAAAGTCAGATTTTTTTTTTTGATAATCGATAAAAGTGTGCGAATGCGAATTTTCTTCGAGAGGCAGTGAGAAAAAAAAAAACTTCAAAGCTAAATGAATAAAGGCATTCAGTTGTACAAAAAACATTTGTCTGATAATTAATGTCCTCGTGTTTTTCCTATAGCGTCACGTAAACGTGAAGGTTGTAAAACAATAAATCAATGTACTCAAGTAACGTTCGAAACAGTAGGTCTGCACAAAAAATACTGCAAGCGTCCACATTAACTTCCATCGAGTGGCTGAACACAATTGCACGAACGAGCCTTCATGGCTTCACTAAATTTTTCGCTCTTCGCGATGTTCATGTTTGGTATCAGCTCGTACCAATTTTACGTTTTTTTAGTGATTACAAATAACAATTCGTTAGTTTTACCTTTGTCAGATGTATGAATTACGTATTCAATTATTATTGTTGTCCGAGTGTTGAGAATGACAATAAGCTAATTTTGTATGGACCTGACAATTTTTCGTATAGCGTTTTTCAAAACGACTATTTTTTCATCATTGCGTGAAAAATGTAACGTAAATTTTTAACAAATCTAGTGAGTCATTTGTAAAAACGAAATGTTTTCATTGTATTGGATAAACGTCATCGTAAGTTTCGATTACCGGGACCAAAAGTTGGTTGCAAAAATATTTAGGTGAAAATTTGTTGTCAATGACGATAGTCTTTTGTTTTACACGATATCGCGATTTATAATGACAAATAATGAAGCATTTGGCATTTCGTAACTTAGCCATGACGAGGTTCGAAGCACCATTTCCAGCGTGTCGAAACACTTTTATCGTGCAACTTGTAAAATAGACAACTTTTTAGGGATTAAAAAACAAGACATGTTATGGATATACTGGTACATCATTTACGACAACCCTCAAATGTGATAAACTCTATCTGTTTCGACATAACAAACAATTTTCGCAGTTATCATGTTTTTTTTTTTTCGTAATAACTAATAATTATCATTTAATAATAGTGATAATAGTACAATTGCGAAATCGTCACGTACTGAGCGAATCCGCGTATTTAACAATGTATCACACACATACGATCGGTAATATCGAGGGAAAAGTTTCCTTCTCGCACTCTCGCCACACTCGTTTTTTCCGTTAATAATTGTGTAGAATTATGAATTTAGTTTATAATAGTCGCTCAGTTGAAATGAACATCGTTTGAACAGTTCAACCGGTCATTTGACGTGTTTGTCGTTCACATAAGAATATAACAAGTCGTAGCTAAAATTGTTCACGCTGTTTCGATCCTACATTGAAATGTCGAAAAACAAGGTGTTTCGAAACATTAGTTTTTTCTACATGCACGTCTAATTATAAAAATAGAATTAAATTCGTCTTGAAACAAAGAACGAATTGGTCGGAGTGTTGATTACAGAAAAAAAAAAAAAATTATTGTCTTGTCTCGTATACGTTATTCGCGCGTGCAGCGCAAAGGGTGTAGGAGTGGAAGTATAACAAAACGAGACTCGATCGAAACATTCAAACGATGCCGATTGACAGCTGGTATGTATATTCGAAGTGAACAATTGTTCGGTACGCAGCTTAATATTGCGATATTTTTTGTTCCACGGCGAAGCTCCACTTCATCGTCTCGAGTGAACATCATAGGTATCGGTCCCCAATTGCGCAACGATCATGCATGCGTGAGTTTTTGTTCCTTTGATTTTTGTATTGTAGTACTGTGGATGTAGTACTTAATCGCACAATTTTTGCTTCCAACGACTTTTGAATTATTGACTCGTTAAGAATATAATACATGTCACTGACTTATATATATATATATATATTCTTTTTTGTCTCCTCTATATGATTCACACGATGTACAAACAGGTATTATTATTTTCTCCTAAATGTATATGCGTACTGATGTATGGGTATACAATGTGAACGTATTGGGAGGGAGCAGGGAGAACGTGGGTTGATTAAGTTGTTTTTTTTTTTTTTTTTTTTTTTTTTTCCAAGCCTCAAACAGGCGTTTCGTGATCAGTCTCTTCGATCCTCCCCAAGCGCCAAGCATTTGGATCTCCCGCAGCTGCAAAGACAAACATTAGACAAACATTTTTACTCGCATGAATATGTATATCATGAGTTCGTTCGATGGATTTTTTTTTTTTTCGTGGGTGTGTGCAAGTTTCGTGTTTCGACCCGACTGAGTGAATGGTTCGATGAGTCTGTAGATTGTAAAGAAAAATCATGAATCGTTAAGTAATGTTGATCGAATAGTATATTGCTTTCGCGAGTTTTACATTTCAACTATACGTACATAAGGCGTGGAGATAATTTGTGAAAAAAAAAAATAATAAATAAATAAAATCCAGCAGACATGCAGATGTCAATATGGATATAATAATCAATTTACGTGCAAAAGTGAATGATTTTTATTGTGGAATGTATGTCATTAACTGTGGCAACATTTACTATTCTACTGATGTAGTTATCATCGAAACATGTAAAATATCAACATTCATTACATTACTAGAGAAAAAAGTATTTTTTTTTTTTTTTACAATGATTTACTAATTACAAAATATGAATTACTCAAGTTTTTCTTTCGTGTGTGTAATGTATGTGTGCGTGAATATGATTTGGTTGATTCAATGGTTCTATTCTATTTTCTTCTCTCTAAGTTGCGGTTAATATTTTTCAGGCGAAAGCGATTTGAAAATGCCGATGAAGATGTTTGCGATGATTAATATTATTATTTTGTCGGCTGAACTTACCACAGTAATAATATTTAATCCTAGGTAAACCTGAGTGCAAGAAAAAACAAATTTCTGTGATTAAAATTCCTTTTACCGACACTTACGGCTCGATTGTTATCTTACAAAAACTACGATTACTTAAAAGTTTATCGACAAAAGTCAAAACAAAATAAAAAGGCCAGTTCTAGTTTAGCTAATTATTTATTACACAATTGTTGTCATATAAATTAGCATTATTGCTCGAATACACACAAATAAATCAATCCGATGTCGAAAAGAAAAAAATTGTTTCTCGAATTTTGAACTAATATTGCTCTTATGGATTCAAACGTTAGTGTAACTTGTTACGTGTTATTTCCGTATCTTACCTTACACGTAAATAATTTTTAACATTAAAATTGTAAGTAACATTTTTCTTTTGACTTGCAAGACACAGTAGAAGCGTCACAAAATCTATTTGTATTGACTAACACATGTACAATGACGACAAAAAAATACAAGTAAAATTTTGTCGAAGCATTTTTGTGAATAAAACTACAATGACTTGTTGGTGTTTTTTTTTTTTTTCACAAAATCAAACGAAAATATTATCGCAGTACAATTGCACTAAAAAATATAAGTCATTCCCAAAATATCACAACTTAACTCTTTGACACTCTCATTAAGTAATATCCATCATAATATCGGTGATACAGTAACATATTAATTAATTGCAAGCGGAATGATAGGAAAATAAATATATTAAAAAGCACAACCTAGACTTGATAATACCCAGCGGTAGCTTAAACAAAAAATAAAATGCGGTCCATTGCTATTTTAATATTATTGCGCACAGTCCTCGAAACGTTAAATAAGTAACGAGTAATGGTAATAGCATATACAATATTATACATATAAATATATGATACATTCAAATAAGGTACATAATGCTTGACAAAAGTAACAAATTGTGTTGATAATTCAAAGATTTTCCATCGTGCTAAACCTAGTGGAATTTGCATTAACGTTTCTTTTTGTTATAAAATACATCTTAACACGCTCTTACAAATTTTAGGGACTAGAAAAAATTTATTTTTGATAGTCTCAAGTATTCGTTGATTTTTCAACTTTTTCACTACATCTCAGCACCTTTTTATAAATTTGTACTAGTAATGATGTAAGCGATCATTCAAGGACGCATTATTTAACCCTAAGAAGTAATTTTCTGTAAAATCAGTATAAAATTTTTCTCCAAGCCAATCAACTTTTGTTGAATAAAATTTTCCTTTACAAAGACTATCAAAAACATTTCACAACAAAGATGGAAAATATTCAAACTTGCTTTTACATTACTATTATGCTCCTATAGTTTATGCATGATGTACGCTGAGTTATACTTACACATAAATGTATATGAATAAATACAAAAAAAATGACTATTTAGAAGGAAAACAATTAAACGATATAAAAAATAACAACAAGAATCCAATCATGACTCACCTTGTCACGCACATATCGACAACTATTCTATCTTTCTCTTTCTCTCTGTTCTCGTTTTCCACCAAAGCTCGCTCCATCACGATCAAATGTATATTATTTTTTTAAATTGAACCATACGTATATAAATATTATGTACACACGGCGATGTCTCTACATGTATATATATTGATTTTTGGTATACGTTGAACGGTAACAACACAATGAAAAATCTTGAGCGTGGCCATCAGGTTGTTTTTTTACCGAGAGGAACGCACATTGTTCGGATACGGGGGAAGCAGGTAGGACGCACGACTAGCAGGCAGCGACCGTAGGTCGGGATGGCGATGAAGGGCGTTGCTCAGGACGTCGCAGCTCGAGTACAGCAGCGGTACTCGCTCCTCTGGTCGATTGTGGTGGTGGTAATTTGCGTGCGTGGGGCAGGCCGCGGAGAAGACAAGAGGAGGCAAACAAGAAACAAAGGCAAAAAAAAAGAAAAAAAGAGGTGCAAAAATTATATAATGTAAGTATGTACCAGGCTTTTGATTGTTTTGTAACGATTTGTTTCGTTACATTTTTTGGTTTTCTTATTTTTTTTTTTTTTTTTTTACGTCATGGCTCGGAAGCTGTGTAAGTTGGTTTGCTTTATTTTCAATTGTTATCGCTAGATACGAGGACTCCGTGAATTGATTTTACGGACTTTTTGTACAAAATTAATCTTTTTAAAGGTAAAAATAGTCAACTTATGTACACTGAATACATAAGAAAACCATGTAAGAAAAAATTAATCCAAAACATAAAAAATGTCCTCAAACACAAATCAACGTACACAACTGCCTCTCACGCTAAAAGATACTCCATAACAGCAGAATCAACGTCACATGCATCATTCACTTGGAAGTACATGAACAAGTAATAAATAACCATAACAGCAACGATTCCAAAAAAAGCATCGTTTTGGTATGATACAATCATTTCAAGTAAAAACAATGTAACTTTCATAAATGTACTCATGCAAAAATGCATGCGTAAACCAGGCTCAGTATGCAATGTATGTAAATTTTTTGGATGTATTTACCTTGCAGCTGACGGCTAATTAGCGCCGTTATGCCTTGGCTGTCGTTGGTTTTTTTTACAACAAACATCTTCGCGTCAAGGTCGTGATCCTGGTTTGTCATACCACTCAGCCCAATCACCTGGCCGTTCTGTTGCTGGTGAGCACTCGCTGCCATTGTTTCGCTCACCTGAAATTCCGTGATTTTTTTCAAAGTTGTTTGACATTTTTTTACTAACCATTTTGCATGCAGTGTTAGAGCTGCGTTTTTTCTACGTGAAGTTATGTACTGCATTGAAATTATTATTATTATTAGTAAGATTTGTTCATTGAAGTTAGAAAAAAGAGAGAGAGAGAGAAAAAGCGAAAGAGAGAAAAAATATTTAAAAAAAAATGTTTTAAGATCTTTCAAAAAAAAAAGGCGAGAGTAAAAACATGACACACCACACGCTATGCTTTCAAGAAATATCTTACATGAATTTCGGTAGATAGTAAGGATTAACGGAGAGATATAATTCCGCTCAGCAACGTTCAAATTTATTTTTGCCTCAAACGTAACAAAAAAAAAAAATTTCTGAGAGTACGGCAAACATAATTGTACATGTATTATACTTTTATTGCGAGTCCAGAGCTCACATGGTTAAAGAACGAGTTCTTAAAATAGTTACCTGCATGAGTTTTTTCACCACGTCTCTGCCAAGAATATGATCAAACACCGCTTGGAGAAACTGGTCGGTTATTATGCTAAGTTTTAGCTTGTCACGATGCCACAATAAAATCCTCGATTCCTCCATAGCAGTGATTGAAACCTGTATTAAAACGCAAGCGAACGTTTAACACCTTGTCCCCATGATTTTTATACGTTCTTATTTATGAATGAAGAAAATTAAATAAAATAAAATAAAAGCATGTTTTAAGTACATACTTGAATAAACTCATCTGTGGAAACACCAAACCACTCTGGCGAGTCTAAGAATTGATGTGGAAAAACTATATGGAGTGCCTTGCCATTTTGTGACACTACCAACCTGTATGAAACATTGCTCATAAGTTTTCACATTCAAACTTAAACATTAATGTCGACTGCTCGGAGTTATTTCACGATGTAAAAGAAAGCAACTTGACAGTTCCAAAAAAACTGCACCATCATTCTCCGAGCAGTCGATGTAAAGTTACGTCACAATTAAGACTCGACACGCACTTCCCCGAGAGCACCAAAGAAAGCGAATCAACTTTGGTGACTTTCTCCTGAGCGTAAACCTCTTGATACTTGAGGGGTCTGATGGTCTTCATGCAGCTCAGTACTTTTTTGAATTGTTGCCGGGACACCCGAAGCGGTTGAAAGACAGCGACGTACACCTTGAATCAAATTGAAACGTTAAAAAAGATGGACTGGCTTTTGCAGAACTTTTGAATTGCGAATGAGAATGCCGCACCTCTTCGATCTCCTTGGAAAAACGAATAGGCCTGAGCCGATAGAGAAGCACGCAGATGTGTATGAAACCGATGCCGATAAACAGAACGTTCCAGAGGACGGCGTCCAACCAGCAGACAACTGTCCAGGCCCAGAGCGCGAGGAAGGCACAGCCTATGAGGAGGGTGCAGCGCAAATAGAGTACACCGTGGAGGCCGCTCGCCGGTGCCAGGTGGGCCAGTAGGAAGAAACCATTGGCCAATTGGAAGTACAAGTGGTTCACCTTGATGTCCTGATAAGGCTGGCAAGTGAGAGCTCCGTTGAGAAAGGCTGGAGGCACTAGTGGCAAGTTGAGCTCGACCGACGACGACGACGGCGTTGACTGGCCGATACCCAATAACCGGGAATCTGCAATGAATAAAGTTAATAAACCATTCAGACCTTACGTACCTCGCGTACATTACATACCACATTCATGGAGGGTATGTTAAAACAATTAAACAAAAAGAAACTCACCGGCATCGCTACCTGCTCGCGTGGTATTTTTGCACTCTACAGTCGCCGGCGTTGTTGGCTGGGGAGCGACCTCGGCAACGATTGCCGTGCTCTGGAAGCAGCAGCATAGCAAGGCGAACAGAATCAGGGAACTGAGTTGGCGAGCGTAACCGTGCGAGCCAGCACTACCGAAAATAGCAGCACTGCCGGCGTCTCGGCTCCTCAGATGGCCGCAACAGATCCACATCCCCGCATCACCAACTCCGGTGTGTTTGTTGTTTTGGGCTCGGCTGCTACTGTCCTTATACTTTTTTTAACGGCTTCAGGAGGTTGTGATCTGTTACGATGCTGTACGACACGATCCTGCAGTTCGTTTGGGACGCGCATTAATTATACAAAGCAGTGGTACAAAGTACGGCTCCCGGGCTTCAATTGCATTATTTAACACACGAGGTAATAAAGTCAAGGCTCGATTGCTGTCGTCAAACTGGCGAAAGAGGAAGTTGTGAATTTTGATTGCTCTAGTACGGTGCAGGGTACCGATACTAAGAAGTTGAATTATTGACGTTTGTAAATATTTACCTCTGTCAAGTCGTCACTCTCCTCATTTGTACGCGCTGCTGAATGACTATATTCAAGCTAAGGCACCCCGAGAACCTTCTCACCAACCAATCGAGATCTGAGATTTGGCAATGAATGAAATTTTAAGTGTGTATGATCTAGGAAAAGATTTTCAATGCCGTTAACTAAACAAGTTCATTAAACGTTACTATTAAATTAATAGTTGTAATATTTTAGCTTCTATTCACTTAAAAAAAAATTTTTTTAACCGTTGTGAGCTTCAAAATCAGAATAGTAGCATTAAATTAGAACGCCCACTTTAGTAAGTTTAAACAGAAGTGTTAAATAGTTACATTGAAATTTATAGAAAGAAATTAATTTTAACAAAACTGTATAGTAACGTATAGTTTACAAATCATCTAATCATTGGACAAATATAAAACTGAACTGAAAAATAACTCACTTATGAAAATCGGTCCTCTTTATCACAATGGCATCGCTGTCAATTCATGGCACTTTTGAGCAGTCGAACAAATCAAGACGATCACTTGTCCTGACCATTCTTCAGCAGGTCTGGTCCAGAGACGTTGCTTCCTTTGGCAGTAGTCACCATTATCATTTCTGCTTCCCACTTTAGTCCTCAGTACACCAATAAAACTCAAAAGACCAGTTCCTTGCTGTGATGAAAGAGAAAAAAAAAAAAACATAGCCATAATGCAACATCTTTCTAGTGTGCAGCATACAATAACTAACAAGAGTGGGAGGATGTGCCTGTCTGTCTGACTTTCCAACGCCTACAAGAAGCAATTTGCATAAGAAGAGAAAGCCAGCCATGTAGAGCAAAACAATTCAAACTTCCTCCAAGCGCTATTAATGACTGTTACATTGAACAAAAAGTGACACGATTCCCTAAATTGAATTCATACCATATTAGACAATCCAATAGAGCTTAACATTTATTTATTCCCCATTTTAAATGTATTTCAACAAAAAACGACCACTTGGCCTGGAGTGGAAAATTCAATGGAAAATCCAGGTCATCTAAAGTTATTTATATCTGATCAGCAAGTCTAATTACTTTCATTCAATTATGCTTTCATGCTCGATAAACTTTGTTTACTTTTATGTACAATTACAAGAATTAACACTAATTGACTATTTTGAAGCGTTTGGCAAGTAAATTGCGTCGATTTCACTGTACACTATCAACTTAATTAAACGAAACAGAGCAAAGTTCCATCAATTTGCAAAAATACAAAAGCCAAGTACTCGATTAACAGAGACGCTCTTGAAAACTATTATATATTTCGTCCATCGTTTGAAGGTTATACAGAAAAATGTAAATACAATGCAAAGTAATTTGTTTTAAACACTTCAATCTTAAAAGAAAAAAGGTCGAATGCCAAGCAAATAAAAAGTTGTAGTTGAATGAAAAAAAAAGCACCCACAAAAAAGAGATAGCTCGTCGAGTCGGGATGACATTTGACAGCTCGTCACGTCAAACGTGATTGATGCCTCGTTCTATTAAAAAAAAACCCTACTTACGTACAATGAATTTCTTCATATCATTTATAGACACATGAATACTTGATGGCACTCGCGAAGGGGTAATTTGATAATATACCTAGTAACCCGGCACAGGCAACAAAAACACAAGCGAAAACAAACACCTGCAGCAGAAAAATGATTCTCGTCCACTCGGACACATTTGATTGATATATGACGAGTAAAATGCGCACAAATACTCAACTAACCAAGTGCTTGACGAGACATAAGGTTGTACTTTGGAAAACGGAGCTATGTACACGTATACCTATTTTAATTCACAGTTCGTACTTATAGTTTAGATGAAACAACAATAGTCATGAAGTAGAATAAGTACGGTTACCTCGTGTGCGACGCAATATCAGGCAATGTGTACATTACACATACACGTGTTTTCTTATGAATATCATAGAAATTAAATTGAGAAAGGAGAAAAAGGAATCAATTATTTACTTGTATCAGTAGGTACTTAGGGTCAGATGTGCAACAACACACGAGAGAAGAGCCGCTCTCTTTAACTAAAACTTGCGACTCTCTCGGTGCAAAATCGATGTGCGCGACGCTGAGCTTTTAGTCTCGTACTGACTGAAACTAAAACGAGAGAGAGAGAGAGAAAGATGCGTTTTTTACATGTATATGGAGGATTTCGCTAAAACATCTGATTTCGTAATTTTCTGAAATTAAAACAGAAAAACTTTTTATTTGTTTTGAGGTAACACTTCTACGGTGATCCCATTTTTCTGGTGTTTTCGGCTTTTTCTTGGCAGTTTTTCAGCTACATCCAACGGTTTTTGAGTGAAAAATTTTCTCAGAGATTCGAAAAACGGTAACTATTTTATTTGTGAAAAAAAAACTGTATAACATTTTTCCAATTCCAGTGTAAAATGTCCCCAAAAAACCCAAGAAAAACGAATTTCAACCTTAGTTCGGTAGGTTTTTTTAGATTTTGATGGAGATTTTCCGAGGATTCGCTCTTATACAGGTTTTCATGCAGGTACACAACGTTTAGGTATCCAAGCGAGATAACGCAGTAGCTTGTTCGGCACTTTTTTAAAAAACAAAGATAGGAACGTATCTATAACTAGAAACAAAAACAAAAAAGGCACCAACGCCGAACTTACATCATAACACTAATTCTCACTCGTTTACCAAAATGTGTGTACGCGACATTGTATTTGTGTATTTTTTTTTTTTTTTTTTATTTTTTTCTTATTTATATGGGTGAAACCGAAAAACTATCTCTTGATGCGTCGTTATACGTATTACCTACGGCATTTACGATAAGATAAATTTACTGAGGCAATCGCACACGTGTGTACAGTTTCAATGTTTCATATATACCTATCACAAATATTTCATCATAGTTATTTTAGTAAAGGAATAAAAATAAATGACGAAATGAGATTCTCTGCACCCAAAGTTGTTTTTCATATACATTGAAATACTTATATCTCCTGACGAAGCGCACATGGTACATATAATATTCCGTTCGTTCTTTCAATTCAAAGATAAACACACACACGAGCGGTATATTAATTAAGCCCCCCATTCGCTCCCCTCGCGCGTCATATTGTTTTACACGGCCTCCCTTCAGGAGACCCTTTAATGGAAACCCGCGCGCACGCATGCAATTTTTTGCAATGTATCTTTCTCTCTCTCGATATGATGACGTTCGCGCGCCAGCTCTCGTCCTTTTGTGCGGGGGAGGAGAGCGGAGTGGCTGCGTCTATGGGCAACTCCACGAAAAATTTCGTTCGTTGTCCGTACGATATTTGATGGTTGAGAGAGATGTGAGAATCTAGTCATTTTGGTCAGTTTCGATGAAAATTCGTTAATCGAACACTTAGCCCCTTCAAAAAAATGGGTGTGAAAACACGAGGCTTTTTTTTCAAAATTTTTCCACTTGAGGTGCTAGTATCGATAACATAGTCGTAAGTGGATATAAAAATGATGACATGCATATATTTTTGTAGAGCATAACGCGGCCACGGTTACACGGCAATAGCATAGTGATTTTAGGCTGCAGTGTATTAAGCACTAGCTGTTCTCGAGGCTCGGCCTTTTCTCACTTGGCTCGCACCTCCGGGGGAAAATTATTCCTCACGTGCGTATTTCAAACTGTGGTCTAATGGCTCAAAAGCCATATAAAATAATTAATATGCCCCATTGCTGTGTAAGTAATTTATTCACAATTAATTAATGGCGGTTTTTCAATATGTCACTGACAATAGCTTATACATGCAAGAGAGTAAGACAATGCAGAGCTATGATACGCATGGTTCGTTAGAATGGCTGTAAAATATGAAAAAAAATTTTTTCGTTCTAACTATGTGCTGTAACGGATGATTTTTTTGTAAAATTGATCACGCAATATTATAAGATGATACGTTGTAATTATTTTAAGCAAACACCCACGGCTACGTTTGCACATCATTATGTGTCAGCTGGGCCTCAATCGCATTGCAAAAACGGCGCCCTCCAACGAGAAATTTGATAACTATGTGGGCCTAGCATGATATCAGTATATCTGTATAACCGATTACAGTCAAGTTGGTCGGGCATATAGATATACTTACCGATACGCCAAGCAATTAACACATACACAAATATCTCACTTACAGGCATTTTGTTATCTATACCAAACTAATGATTGAAATTTTCTATTAAACAAGCCTGGCATTAAGAGCTCAGTAGCTGCGTGGTTAAGTGCGTATGAAAGCCTTAGCTATCGGACATTGAGTTGCCAGGAGGTCCGGGTTCGAGACCCAACCTTCGACGTAGTTTTTAAGCGGTGTTGGGTAGAAATTAATTAATCTATAAGCCTTAGTCAGTAAGCAAATAGATTTTAATGTAGAATTAAAAATCATAGATTTAAGGTAGAGTAGTAAGACTAGATGTAAGGTAGAACAATAAGAGTAGATCTTAAGGTAGAATAATTAGAATAATAATTAGAAATAACGTGGAATAAAAAAATAGGTGTAAGATAGAATAAGAAAAATAGAAATAAGGTAGAGTTAATCCTAGATCTAAAGTAGAATCATAAGTAGCACATTGAGGGACTGTAGGGTCAGATAGAAAGTAGGATAGGGAAACTGAGCCAGGAGCCTCACTTAGGGTCTTAGAAGATTGTAATAACAACTACTAGGGATGACAGGTCAGCTAATACCTGGCTCAAGCGCTGTTGTGCGCACCCAAATTTTTGCAATTTTTTTTTTCAATCCATACCACGTGCTTAATAAACTTATTGATACCATGAAAATCTATTTGCCGATGGTAAAAATATGTTTTAATCAGATAGAAGTCTTTAAATCAAGGGTAATGAAACAAAACTTTTAGTTAGCAACTGGATACATTTTTTTGACTTAAAAAAAATCTCTGAACAAAACATTTAATATTATTTAATTGTACATTTTAAAAAGGATCACCGAGATCGTTTTCAGGCATTATCAGTACACAGTGGCTTTTATTTAAAAATAAAAGTAGTTAGACGCATTACATTACTATTTGACGGGGTAAAAATAATTATTAGCATAAAAAGTCAAGTTTGTCTTGTGCTGCGTATGAAAGTGATTATATACTTGATCATTTGGTCCATAAGAAGAAAAACAGCTTTATTTTTATATTTGTACACAAGATAGTCCTTGAATTAAAATCTTTGGGCTCTGCAAGCATAAAAATATTTTATACATTGCGCTGTTACGTGTGATGATGGCCTTATAATTTATTATATTTGACTTTAACATTTCGGTAAAACATAAAAATTTATACTCGAGGAAGAACCATCATTTTTATGCATTTAGTTCATCTAATACATGCATGATTTGACAGACAATCATACTAGAATTATTTAATGATTTTCGTAATAATCACTGATCATTAATTAAAATATTTATATGCCACTAACGTTCTCTGATACTTCTTTTTCTAGATGAAAATTGATACTTCTGAATTGCAGAATACCTTGATCGTGCTGATGAATGATTCCGAAGAGATGAAACAGTTTCTTAAAGTTAGCATTATGTTAATTTTGGTTGTTTTGTTTTGATAAAAAATGTTTGTAGTCGTGAACTTGATTAAAGAAACAAGAAGCATTTTTCAGATTTCACGATCTGAAGATAGTTTTTGCTAAGCAGTTTTTATTTATTTGAATACGTTTTTATACTACTTTTGTAATCACAGTAATTGAGTGTGCGATACGCTTTTAGGAAATATCCTTGTGGTTTGTAACGGACAACATTCAATGGATGATTTTTTTGAGTGAAAAAACAAAAGCTGATGAATTTTTCTCCAACAACTACATTCCTTTCAACTGCCTATTTCTCGTAGTGCAGAAAATTACGGGTATAAATGCTCGAGAGCTTAGCGAAGTTTACCAAATTGCAAGGGATCGAGAATTGATTAAAAGTCATTTTGGAACTTGGGATGAAAAGAAAGGATTCAGGGAAACTAATCTGACTTTTGATCAGCGCAGAAATGATTTTCAAGGACAAATAATCCGAGTCGGTTGCTTTAAGGTATTTTACCATCATAAAGAGGTAGAAAATAATGAAATGTATTGTTTGACGAGAAATTCTTTAGTATACAAGTTATTGTCGATATCAATAAGTGTGTGTTTGACCTTGTTGTGGAATTATGCATTTTATTTTTTACACCTTTAAATATGATTAAATGTAACAGCGAGTAGTTGAAATATTAGAATAATTTAATTTGGACAATTTTCAACAGAATAGGAGTTATATTTTATATGCAAGGTTGATTTAATTGGTATAATTTATACAATTAATACTGTACTTCAACGCAAATAAATAATTGAAATATGAAAGAGTTATACAACAGTAATATATAGAGATCTAGACATGCTGTTTATCTTGTTCTTCCATTTATGCGTGTTATTAGTGAATACCTGAAGATAAGCTTGTCACGAAAGAATCCTAATTGTCTTTTCTTGTCACGAATAAATTTTTCGTTGTCCGAGCGATAGAGTCTTGAGCGAGTATACAAACTATCTGTTTGACTTTGTTGCAGATTCCACACATTCTTGAAATAGATACCGATTCCACTGGCAGGATAACCATACGGAATATCTTTTTACGAGCAGTACTGGACAATTTTCAGAAAAGCACGAATTGCTTGTCAGTATTTGTCAATTGAAACTGCAGTTTTAATTTATTAAACAAAATATCTGATTATTTGTTGGAAAAATAATTTTAGTTTGACGTTCATCAAAAGAGATACCCTATTTGAGTGCACGAATAATTAAATCAATAAAATAATTAAATCAATAAAATTAAATTAAATAATTAAATCAATAAAAGATTATTTTATAAATAAATCCAGTGAAAAACAATTGGGTTTCTAATCGCTTATGCTTACTCGTTTAAAAGATTATTTTATTAATTAATCCAGTGAAAAACAGTTGGGTTTTTTATTGCCGATGCTTACTCTTTTAAAAGATTATTTTATTCATAAATCCAGTGAAAAACAATTGGGTTTCTAATCGCCTATGCTTACTCGTTTAAAAGATTATTTTATTAATTAATCCAGTGAAAAACAGTTGGGTTTCTAATCGCCGATGCTTACGCGCCTCAAAGATTTTTTTTTCAATTAATTGTCAAATAAATAGTTGGGCTTCTAATCGCCGATGCTTACTCGTTTAAAAGATTATTTTATTAATAAATCTAGTGAAAAACAGTTGGGTTTCTAATTGCCGATGCTTACGCGCCTCAAAGATTATTTTTTTAATTAATTGTCAAATAAATAGTTGGGTTTCTAATCGCCGACGCTTACTCGTTTAAAAGATTATTTTATTAATTAATCCAGTGAAAAACAGTTGGGTTTCTAATCACCGATGCTTACTCGTTTAAAAGATTATTTTATTAATAAATCTAGTGAAAAACAATTGGGTTTCTAATTGCCGATGCTTACGCGCCTCAAAGATTTTTTTTTCAATTAATTGTCAAATAAATAGTTGGGCTTCTAATCGCCGATGCTTACTCGTTTAAAAGATTATTTTATTAATAAATCTAGTGAAAAACAGTTGGGTTTCTAATCGCCGATGCTTACGCGCCTCAAAGATTATTTTTTTAATTAATTGTCAAATAAATAGTTGGGTTTCTAATCGCCGACGCTTACTCGTTTAAAAGATTATTTTATTAATTAATCCAGTGAAAAACAGTTGGGTTTCTAATCACCGATGCTTACTCGTTTAAAAGATTATTTTATTAATAAATCTAGTGAAAAACAATTGGGTTTCTAATTGCCGATGCTTACTCGCCTCAAAGATTATTTTAATATTTAATTCCAAAAAAACAGTTGGGTTTTTAATTACCGCTACTTACTCAGTAAGGCAGATATTGTTAATAAATATACTGATAAACTATTGGGTTTCTTATCGCCGATGCTTGATTGCTTAAAAGGTTATTTAATTAAATTAAATTTTTTTTTGTACTTCAAGATTCAAATTCTAATTGAATCGTTATTATTTCTTGAATCTTTGAATCCCGTGGACAGCCCCTCAGTCATATAGATATAGACTAACTGCAACCAGGGGAGGGAAACGGTTGTGCGGGTATGAGTCATTGGTTGCAGATAATTGAAAAAAAAATACATCTATGGGAGGGGTGTCTTTTTTCCGAAAAATTTTAATTCCGAAACGGTCATTTTTTAAAATTGTATGATAAAAAGTAAAATTTAATAGAAAAGTCTTACTTAAGGTTGCTCATTACGAAATCGAAATACCTTAAGTATCAACGAAACTTGGAGGAATTATACTTGAATATGAACCGAATCACCTCTAAAAATTTGAAGCTGTGACCCTTACGAAAGGGATGTAAAATCGTGATGCGCGTAAAAAAAACATTACGATTTTACATCCCTTTGGTAAGAGTCAGAGCTT
Organism: Copidosoma floridanum; assembly: GCF_036245765.1. Classification (NCBI taxonomy): domain Eukaryota; kingdom Metazoa; phylum Arthropoda; class Insecta; order Hymenoptera; family Encyrtidae; genus Copidosoma; species Copidosoma floridanum. Next base: position 4,687,068 of record NW_028321912.1, on the reverse strand, counting down.
TTTGTACCTGATGAGAGCTGTGACGTTGTTCAAACAGCTGAAACGTTGTTTTTGTTTTTTAATTAATGCAAAAATATGACAGTACCACCATAAGACGTTGTTTTTAATTATTTGGACGTATCACTTGATTATCAATATTTAGTGTTTTGTTTAACTTGTATGAAAAAAAGATATTTTTTCTTTTAGTGAAAAAAATTTGGATTTTAAAAGATTATGCTAGGAGCTGCAAAAAGTTAACTATTTTTTGAATTCTCAATGACAAAATGTTTTGTTTTAAATCCCTTCTAAAAAATTTTTGTATTGTGTTTAGTTAATAAATATGAATGTATCGCAACAACATAGATTGTTACACATTAGTAGGAAAAGATTGGAGTATAATCAAAACTTACTCCCACCAGGTAACATATATAATATTAGAACTAGGGAACCAATTGAACAATTTATTATTATTTTTTTTTCTTCAAGTTAACACTCAAAAATGTGGACATTTTTTTCAATTTATCGCAGGGTCTGGCTAGTACCTAGAATAAAATTCAATTTTTTAAAAAACGTTGATTGCAACAGCTTTAATTATCACACCAATAACTGAAATCGTTAGTATTATGGATAAAAAGGGTCTGAAAAATGTAATAAAATTATTATTAAAAAAATATCTTAGTCTAAAGTAACCGGTGGATAAATTTTGTTTTCTACATGTCTTTAGTCATGTTTTTTAAAATTTTGTACTTTTATTGTAATGAACACAAAAAGTCTATTAAGTAACATAAAAAGTGTATATGCCAATTAATTTTGAAGTAGATCGTCAAGTATTGGTTGTGTATAATCTACTACTGTAACTATAACTATAAAAGAGATGCAAAACATGACCTCAAAACGATTTGTTTTATCTTCAATTTATCAAAAAAATACCAAGCACAAGCATTAAGCAAACGAAACCTTGAAATAGTAGTTCACCGATTTTTCACTTTGAAAAAAGACAATTTTTCAATTGCAAATCCAACAGATAAAATTCTAACGTCGCGACGCATAATTAACCTATTTTATCTTTTACGGCATATTTTTTCGCGCAAATATATAAGTACTTGGTCGCGTGAATCCTTCGATTACTTCTACAGTATCGACTGCTGCAAGTGATTTTCTACCTAGGGAATAAAAAATAGAGAAAACCATGCGATCCCACGCAGTAGTCTCGTTCTATATCGTCCTTGTTCTTTTTTCCGTGCAAGTATTGCTAAGCTTCGGTCAAAGAACCGATGAAGAAACGGCCCCTTTGGCCGATGATAGTGTCTCATCTTCCGTGTCAACTTCTTCGTCGTCATCGTCTTCGGTAATACATTTCAATGAATTTATCAAAACATTGTAAAACTATTATATTAAATGGCAACTATGGTTTTTTTTTTCTTTCCAACTCACTGTACGTAGAAAAGTACATTTATTGTCCAGAGTTCACCAGAGTAAAGATAAGAGAACTAATTTGCCGGTACAAACGGCCGTAAAGTATGTTTCTGGAAATTCAGAAGTTCACAATATGTAGGGGGTCATTGATACTGCCCAAGCTTTTGTCATTTTTGTTGATAACTTATAATAATATGTGTTCGAGTTTCATGCCATTATATGTATATAAAATGGGAACTGCTGACGCGATATATTCGCTTCGAGTAACAATTTCAAATAGCGCCACCTTCAGGGGGAAATATGTAGACTAACAAGTATACACATCAGCCTCCTATGAACAATCATCTGTTACAAGTGTTTATTTCAACAATAATGTATATCTTCAATAGCTGACATAATTTCTTTAGATGTTAAGTATATTTTCAAAAGTACTTTCAAGTCAGCACATTAGAATGTAATATTTATTACACTCACTCATACTTAATTTTTTTTCATGAAATTATAAAAACAAGCATTTTTTGGTACTAATATGCTACTTCGGACTAAAAATACTTATTTTTATTATTAAAGATACGTTTTTGTGGAAATAAATGCTTATAATACAGATTACTGTCCATAAGGGCTGTGTATTCTTGTTAGTTAGTATCGACAAATTTTCCGCTTCAGGTGGCGTTGTCTCAAACTGCTGCATGAAGCGAATTGACCCTTTTACGAGGAAAGCTGACTAACAGTGGTAGTTAATAATATGTATTATACTTACAGACTTGCTAGATTTATATCGCTAAGGCGTTCCGTCAATATTTTGAGGAGCCACGTTTTATTTTTCACATCTTGTCAGGATATTATTTTCCTGGCACGTTTTTCTTTTCGCTTCATAAAGTTGACACGCTCCCAGTGACAGAATATACCTTCACAGTACTGCACTTTTGTACGAAACGTGTGATACACATGTGCGTTGAAATAGTGTAATTCCCATGAATAAACTTTGGTTGTACAGTCGCACTCGATTGTGTTTCTGTAAACACACTTGGGTATGGATACTTTTACAATTTTTTTTTAAATCAAATTTTTTGCAAAAAAGTATTGCTTTTTTATGTTGAAAAATTTTTCCTTACATTACTACTTGTAATACAGTGCTTGACAAAATTTTTCTTACGAAAACAATGCATTGCAATTTTAAAGAAAAAAAGAAATTCAATTTATTTAAAAATGTTTTTTGATATTTGTTCTGAAATACTTTACATTTAACTTTAGTATCTGAAATGTATTGTGCCCATCTGCTTAGGAGTAACGAATTAAAAGTTATTTGTCGTAAGGAAAGGAAATTTTTTTTTATGTGTTTAAAAATCTACAAAATAATTATGCCGAAGTCTATCTGTAAGTCAACTCTGATTTGTTTATAAGGTTTTTTAAGAATTTATTTCCAAAAATTTATCAAACATTCCCGAACAAAAAAAAAATAAAACTCACAAGAACCACTTATGTATATTTGGATCTGAAATTTTTAGTGCATTCTATTTTAAAGGGGCGTTGTTAATTTGTCACAACAGGACTCCAATATGTGCAAAAAACGGAAAGTTCATAGATGTGAAAATAGTATTATACTACTAATGTTTGTACCTGTAAGCTTAATATTTTTCTTATTTTTGTTTTAGGATCAAGGCATGCAAGGAATTCGTCCCCGATGCTTTTTTTTCCCCTGCAGTCAGCAGCCGAGCAACACCAACATCAATAACAACAGCAACAACAATATTTTCACCACACCTATGGGATAGTTTTATTTTATTACTACTATAGTACACGTAGTACTTAATAACGACTATGTAATGGCTAGTTTATAAAAATGTACGTAAATCGGTGATTAAAAACTTTTGCTGAGACTATAAGATGACTGAAAGCTTTTTTTTATCCATTAATCTAATCTTACTTTACTACATAAAATACCAAGTCAAATTTGAGATCAACATCCGATATAATTAAGCATGTCTGATTTTTTTCATAATCAAACAAACAGGAAACACCGCTAAAACTAATAAGCACCAATGCTTGACAACCTTATTAAACTCCATAACTTTCCTTCTCTATATTGTTAACCTCATAACTCTATAGCTTCATAACTTCAAAACTCAGTAACAAAAAAAAAAAGCTTTCAAACCTGAAACTGTTAAAGTTTTATCTAGAAATTAATTATAACTTCATACTCTATCACCTCAGAATTTCATTCTTTTAAGGTGGCCTCATCACACGTGTACTATCTGATTGCGTGACATCAGACGATCAGACCATCAGACCTACAAACATCCGATCATGGCGCTGCCATAGCACAAGTAACCTGTGTCTTTTCAGACATAATCACCTTTTCGATAGCTAATACAAAAATATTACGTGGGACACCCAAATTTTTTCGATATCATTGAGAAGCTTACGACTTCTACTTTTAATTCCTAATTGTATACAAAGAGTTGAGGTATATTTTGGAAAATATCGTAACATTTTAAATCAATATTGTATGGCCTTCCACAAGAGCCCAATTTAAACATAAATTTGTAAGAGATTTGTTTTTAAAAAATTGCCCGGCAACACAGCTTTAAAATTTTAGAGGTGATTCGGTTCATATTCAAGTATAATTCCTCCAAGTTTCGTTGATACTTAAGGTATTTCGATTTCGTAATGAGCCACCTTAATTCTTTTAATTCCAAAACCTCCAAATTTAGTCCAGGCACCACGGGGGCTCCCGTAACATTATGAGGTCTATGGTTCCATCAAGGTTCCTTTATAGCACTATAATTTTCTTTCCTGAATTAGAATTTCGAGGGTGGAATCTTGAAAAACTACGCAACAAAGTTGTTAAAAATTTTTATAAATAAGTCTTAAAATTACGTTTTTTGGTTGAAAAAATTTTTTCTAATTTTTTGGCACTTTTTTAACAAAAAACTAATGGGGACGTACATGAGAAAATCGTCAAAAAATATCCCATTTTTTCTAGGCACACCCTTGAAACCAAGAAGCTCACTTTACTCGTAATAATGTTATTATGGTACTACGAGGAAAATCCTTTGAACATGGGTTTTATTGAGGGTGACACCCTTTTTCTGCGATTTATACGTTAAAATTATTATTATTAACAAAAAACCAAAGCCTATATTCGCGAAACTTATTTGAAACTCAATACATACAAAAACTATAAGAAGAGTCGCATTTGTACTTTTATTTTAGAGATAACCTGTACAAATTTCAGTCCATTCGATGCATCACTCTTGGAGAAAAGTAACATTTTTGAGATAATGTACATTGAAACACTCTTTTATGATCATGAATGTAACTTTTCTCAACTAATTTGCAACAAATTGCATTGAATTTGGGCTTGATTGATTCCTCAAAGTAGTAGCTTGAGGGTTTTTCTCGTTATTTTGGATTTAAGTATAGCTAGGTAAATCGATGATAACAATAATTTTATCGAAATCGGGAGATCGGTGAAGCGGAAACTTCTGCCGATATACCGAATGTCCAAGCATTGATTTTTCACATAATCATTATCAATTATCGCCTGCGGACACATAAATATTTTAAGAAACTTTTACACAAAAAAATTGACAAAAAAAGATCGGATCAGTATGAATAAGTATAATTTTTGACTAAAATAAATAAAATGTTTCTCACAAAAAATATTAATTAGCATATTATTAGTTTATAAATATTTAACGTGTTTTTTCTTAATCAAAAATTAATAAATCAAATGATTTTTCAAAAGTAAAGTATAAATAGAATCGGTTAATGAGTTTGAGTAAGTTTATACCAAGAAATCGTTTGCTGTTTTTCATTTTATGGTAGGAAAAATTTTTTTTATTCAATTTCATTTGCATAACTCTCCATTATTCACTCAGAAACAGGTAAATATAGATTCTATCGAAACACTATGACATTACATTATTTTGTCGATTAAAATTATTGAAAATGAACATTTTTTTCAACTCTCGGATGGGCAACTTATAGTAAAAATAGGGTCAGGGTATGATTTGTTAATCAGTGTTATTCGTCTGGGCGTTTAACTCAATACGTGCTCCCAAAGGATGACGTATTGGAAGCGTGTAATTTTTCAATCCACTTCCGTTCATTTCCGCTCAAAGTACTTGAATTCAGCAAGTCACAAGTTCAACAAGGAAACAATTTGATTCCTTCGACATCGTGGTAATGATGAAAGCGAAACAGTAATTGAAATAAAAGCTTTTAAGGGAGGGACAAAAGAGTTCCATTAATTTCCGTTGCTCTCAGTGATTTTTTGAATGCCAACACGATATCACTTTAAGTAAAAATGTGCACCTGTACAGGTTTTCATGAGTATTACTACCATATACAAAAGATTCATAATGTGAAGTAGACGCACGTATTCGCGTAAATGTAAAGTATTAATTAAGTGTCCATTATATTTGGTAAAAATTTGTTTCCACGTTTAATATACGTTTCAATTGTGAGTATATACCTGCATGGGATTGTTCTTGTTGCAGATGTAAAAATTAAAAAAGCAACGAGCATACGACAGCAAAAATGTGTTCAATAAAAAGATTAGCATTGATTTGTATGATGTGCCCAATCATTGCAAAATGTTACGAGAACAGTATTAATAATTTGATGAAAATAATAAGAGACATTCTGGATCCGCATAGCGTCGTAATGTTCACAAATGTTTCATCAACTACAGACATGCATCACAAGTTGTTAACTAGTAAAATACCAACATACACCATTGATTTGGAGTCAATTTATTCATCTTTAGATGCCATTTTATCTCAACTGTCCTCAGCAACGTTATACGTTGTTTTTTTAAACGAAGCTGACAAATACTTGGACGATGTTTATACTGCCATGGATGCCATTGTGCAAGTATTACCAATCAAACCTCGGCCTAAATTTTTAATAATAGCCACAAGTGAAAAGCTCATCTTCGGTGATGAATTGAAAAACGTACTAGCTTACGCTTGGACTTTGAAATTTCTAAACATCAGCGCGTTAAAAATCATGAACAATCAACGTATCGACTACTTGAATTATAATCCATTCACGAAAACATTCGATTCGGGAACGTTAAAATCAGCTTGTGATATTTTTCCGTCGAAATTAAACGATTTCCATGGTTACCCGTTCAAAGTGCTGGCGTACGATCAGCCCCCAGTTTTCGAAATGATAAAAAGAAACGGCCAAGGCGTCGAACTGTCCAAGATCCCCGGATTTATATTCAGAGAATTGTCGAAAACATTGAATTTCAGTTTAACCTACGTAGAAACGTATCTACCGAAAAACAACAAGACCGCTCGGTATGCCGCGATGCGCGAAAAGCTGAACAACCAAGTGAACATGTTACCTTGGTACTACCCCTTCAAGGTCATCCAATCGTACGGGCAAGTATTGAACGGCGGCGAAACTTCAACTCGCAGATTTGGAATTTTCGTTCCAATACGTTATTCGAAAAAAAGTGAAATACCCAACGGAATCATCGTCCCTTTGATAACCCTCCTTGCCACTGTTTGCGTGTTTCACCTGCTCACTCGTTTTTTGCGATTTAAAAAAAAAAGTTGGGGGTCACTGCGGATTTTTTGCATCCTCATACTGGGCAGCACGGACTCGAAGCCAAAAACGACAACCGAACGCACAATATTCCTGGTGTTGGTGTGGCTGGGCATGAGCAAATCCGTCGATTGGTTTTCCACCGTCACCGACTCCAACATAAAAAGTCTCCATCAGGAGTTGAACTCTTACAAGGACGTTTTGGCCTCGAACATGACCATATGTACAGACACTGGCGTTCGCAACGTCGATATCGACGTGATTAAGAAAATAGTGGAGCGCAGCGTCATGACGAGAGATTCGGAGAAGTGCTTGAACGAGTTGGTGAAGACGAGAAACGTCATTTGCGTAGCGCCCATGGATCTGTCGGATGCGTTTTTGAAAAACTATGGTCCGGCTTCCGGCGATGGGCTGATGAAAATGGTCAAGGAGCCGTTCCACGGGCAAGTTTTCATCCGCATCTACGAGAAGGCGTCGCCGTACATCGAGACGATAGAGCCGCTGTTCACCTTTTTCATGAACTCGAAGGTGCAGAGGGACAGAAAACAACGGGCTTGCATGTGGAAGCACAGTCCCAAGGAGTCTGACTACACCGACAGATCGATCTTTCATAATGTGTGTTACTTCTTGTACATCGGCTGGACGGTTTCTGTCCTCGCGTTTATAGCGGAATCGTTGCTCAAAAGACTCAATTTTAACCGTGAAAAATCCTGGGTTTGAATTTCCGAGTGTACATGCGTGCATTTTTTATGGCCACTAAAATAAAATGAAGATAAAAGGTTCTTTAAAAAATGTCTTTCCTTAGTCAGTGCATGTTTGCGTCTTCCTTTTCCCACCGTACATTCATGTGTGAATTACATGTATACATTTGTGCATACATCACTCACTATTTAAATTTAAACTTTTGTAAATCTATTGTTCATACGAACTTCAAATAAAGTATTGGGGTTCGACAGCTTAGGTCGTAATAATTTAAGTTATTTTGATTTTTTAAATTCGTATACATGAATAAGCTTATAAAAATGGGTGTTTTAAGAATCTTGGATTACATGGATTTTTTTTAAGTTTTTTTTTCTGTAATGTATTGAATAAATTATATTGTTGACTGCCCCTCTCGTTAAGAGGCTTAATAATCCCAAGTTTTGAGATAATTGAGTTTTTAAATCTCAGATTATATACGCCATTTGTTGAAAACATTTGAGTTACAAACATTTTTCTTAGTTATTGTTTTTATGTATATATTTTATAAGTTCAATTCTGATAATTAAGTACACAGTCATATCGGACCATCAAATTCCAATAACTATGAACTATCTCATGTGGCTTTTTTCTAACGAATTTATAAAAAATCTGTGGGCCAAATTTTGCAGTACAAAAAAATAAAATTTATATAATGAGCTTATCACTTATAAAAACACAACGGGAACGACTTACAAGATTCAACACAGAGATTGAAATGAATTTAAAATACATGAACTATAACATAAAATATTGTAAACAATAGGATTATCCATAAGTGCATGTTTTAAGGATCAAGCATTTCTGAGATACAGGAAGTATAGATCCAAACAGATATACTTACCATAATTTTTTTTTGTTTTATGTTTGCGCTTGTACCCGACTTATGTAAATCAATAAAAATAATACTGTCTTTTCGGAATATCCAAGTTAACTCAATGATTTTTTTTTGGTTTCCAGAATAAAAAAAAAAGTCCTTGACGATTTCTGGATTTAAAGGCTCTCCAGGATTTGTAAGAACTCTGATAAACCATTTAAAAAATGTTAAAAATATACATGGTCTCTAAATTTAAAACGTTTTTTAATAACATCTATTTTTATACTCATATTATAACACGTTAAATTGATTTTGTTTTTCATTAAATATGTAATTAAGTTATTTAAATCACATAGGTACGATTACTTTGTAGTTTAAGGAATTAGATTTGATTTGGAAAAAAAAACAATCAAAATTTATTATAAATAAATAAAAAACGATTTAAATCTATATAAGGACTAGAAAGTTTTATAAGCAAGTTATCAGTAGAAATAATTTTTGGATTTACTTTTTTAATGAAAAAGTATTGACAATCGATGCTAAACTTTGAAGTTTTGATAATCTCAGTACATTTTTCATTTGTTAACACAAAGGTGCTCCACACAATAGGTCTCTCTGGCAAAGCCGAGAGGGAGGATGCTACATTATTTTCATAAAAGAGCGCTCTTATAAAGATTTGAATACTTTGTGGTGTACTTTGTAGTATTTTATTTATTAACAAGTACAATATGTGACGATTTATTACAATTTTTCAGCATATTGATGTTACGAATAATGTAAATGGCAATAAAGTGGCGTTATTGGTAAAATTATGATGTGAAAATCAAAAAAACAAGAAGGCTTCAATTTGTTACTGCAAAACTGTTTTTTTCTACACATTTTTATGAACTTATATGTGACAATTATACTAATCATATTATTTTCCATTTGACTGTTATACATAGATCGTTATGTTCTGTGTTTATTCTTCTATATGTAGCATATTTTTTACTATTGCTGTTATTTTAATTTTTACGTTTCTTTCCATTTTATCATTGAATCTTCTTAAACTTGTATGTTCGTGGAATACAAGCTTCCATCTTTCTGTTCGAAGGTCACTTTCTGTTGTTAGGCACAGTTCGCTGAAACCAGATAAAGAAATCGAGTTTAATACAAATACAATGAATAACAATATTTTGTTACATCAAAATACTTTTTCAAAATGAAAAAAATACTTAAGTTACCTAAAATTTAAAATAGAACTCATCTGAGAGTAAACTAACAAATAAGTTCATAAAGTAGTAAATAGACCTTCAAGTCGTGTTATGATGGTGTGACATAAATGAAAATTCAAAAGTTAACAAGTCACTGACACCATAGTGCTAATAGGTGTGAAAATGAGTGTGATCCTTGTGAAAGTGTCTTATTTTTGACTCATATTTTTATGTACTCCTGGCATTAACCATACTAAAGTCGCGTATAGTTTGACAGAGTGTGATCAGCACCTTTTTAAATGTTTCTAAATCCTCCTTGTAGCATAACAAGGACTAATGAAATATTGCTGGGTGTGCTTGAAATTTGTGAACGTTACCTTTTGAGCAACCTCCGTGTGAACGTAGTTTAGTAAGGTCCGAAAAAAAGTAGCCACATACACTGCAAAGCAGCCGTCTTCCGTCATTCGAAGTATTGGTTGATGCTATTTTTACCGCTGTATTGTTGATTGTTTTGGACAAAAAACAAATCGTGGACAAATTAGTTGCTGTGTACTTATGAAAATGTTGATTTTATTACGTATCAAAGGAATCTGCTACAAAATTAATTAATATCATGCACTAACTCTTAGTAACTTGTCACTAAATTTTCAGTTTCATCAATTTAAAAAAAAAAAACGTTTGACTTTATAATGTTCTTTTTTTCAGATCTTTTCTTTATTGAGTATTTATGTAAAATAACATGTAAGAGATTATTAATCATTTTATTGTACTTTTAGTCAAACAAACTTAAATTTGTTTAGCTAAAATATTATTTTTCAATTCGTTTGAATAAAGGAACTCACGTTAGTCTGATTTTAAAACTCAAAAAGTAAAAAAATGGAGTTCTTGGGTCTTATTTATAGGCAAGATTTATGTCTTAGGGTCTGATTAATACTTAGTTCTTACGTCTAGTGATGATGGGGGGAAAACCACCATAGCCGTGGATTGAAACTATATGAAAGTCTGCAGTTGTTCTATCCTTGAAAGGTCGATCACATATTTCGCAATATACGTTCTCCATAATTTCGTGATAGTTATTATTCCTAAGCTTATTTTTCTGTAAGTAAAAAGATAAGCATTAATATGTTTGAAACGAAAATAAATTAAAAAAAAATGCTATTCAAATTAATTCGTTTTACTTTTTACAATAATTTTTCAACGCTTGGAGGCCATGCCAAAATCAACTTTCTTACGAAAACGTTGAAAGTTGGAGTTATTGATACTCCCATACATCCCATACATTCATGATTAAATTTTGATGCCGAAATTCGACTTTAAATTTACATATTTTAACACTACATCTTATGAAAAAGTAGTTCAAAAAGACCTGTTCTGGTTGAAAACTTTAAAAATTTTCTTACAATCATTTCAAGCAATGACTTCAATACGAGAAACATAACTTAGAACTGTCATCAATATATCGGGTGCCGTTCTAAGCAGATCTCAAGTTTTTAATGATTTACTTTGCTTTTAGTATATCTTTATAGCTGTGAAATTGTTTTCAATCTTTTGTTCTTTATTATTAATATTATCGATCAATTTTTGTCAGTTTTGTGGTTTAGAAGCTTATTAAATTACCGAGGAATCACTTGACGATAAACAACAATGATTATTTGAAAAATCAATGATCAACTGCTACACAAGTAGGTGTTGAAAAACGCTGAGTGGCATAATTTTCCTTAAATCCTAATACATGAATATAACAGTGACACATTTGAGAAACTGTAGATGAAGTTACAATGATAACTAAATCTAGTTGGTAATACTTGCAATGATTTAAATCATGATTTTTTATTGTTAATCAGATTTACAATTTTACTTTATTATATTTATAATTCAAGTGCAATTACACACACATTATTTTGATTTATTTAGTTTGAAAAGGGCTATGAAAATGTAGCCAAAACCATGAAACAGTAAAAGAGGTAATATATATTTTTTGAGTACATTATAGTTTTAAGAGTTTAATTTGGAAGATATTATATTAAATGTTATCAAGATTGAATGGCCTCCTTTAAGAGCCCACGTTAAACATAAATTTTCAAGTGATTCTTTTTGAAAAAAGTTACCTGGCAACAAGGTTTGAAATTTCGTAAGATGATTTACTTGACATTCAAGTATGATTCTTGCAAATTTTATTCATACTAAAAATATTTTAATTTTATAATGAGCCACTTTTGGCACTGAATGTGAATAATGCAAACCAATAATAATAAACTAACAAAAATTCATAAAATATGTTTTTGAGCTGCTTTTACACCTTCCTACTTGAAGAAATTTTTAAAATTATCAAGAGAAACTTTCGGAATGTTATTGAGAGCTTCTTAGATACTCTTTCGTCCATAACAAAATAATTATAAAATTTTTAAAAAACGTTTGATGCCGTAAGGGCTATTATTGCTCGTATAGCCAATTACTGACCAAGCCAAAGATGGTGGCCAATCAGTGATTCAAACAATGAGTTATGCATATATTACTTTGTAGACTATATGGATACTTCGTATTATACTATATTTTAAATTGTTCTTTATAAATTATCCATGTGAATGAATAAACTGTAAATATTTATCTTAGAAAATAAAAACTAACCTGATTACGTATTCAAAATTTCATGTATTGCACATTAATGTAGAAGAAATCCGAGAGCTGTACGGTTTTGCTAAAACACTTAATCTTTATGTCTATTTTACTTCAAGATTCACTGTTTAAGGAAAAATAAGAGCAATATTGGATACTAGGATTGATCGTAGAACAGAAGATGTTAATTGTACTGTAGGAACACTAAAAGTAAAATTTTTCAAATCTACTTTTTACGAGCAAAACGTAAGTACATATACCACGTATCACTTCTAAAATAGTTTCCTAAGCTTTGTCAGTGATAAGCTAGAGAGATATCACTAATGACATTAGTGCTAATGGTCATACATAACGAGAATTTTGAGTGTGTGTTTCTATAATGAGTTAAGAAAAACAGTTGATACATGCAGAGAAGACATATCGCTGAGAATTCAATAAAACGAGGATTTAAAATGAATAGGTGTGGCGGACAGTGAAGCGCAGTTCTGATTGGCTGCGCCATGTCTAAGCGATTTTACCGTGTATAGGTATTCCTTTGGAACTAGCTGGGGAGCTATCCTTAGTTGAGGAGGCCGGAGGAGTTTGTAGGGCGAGAAATGATGACTCGCCGGAGTAATTACAAGAATAGGAACCTTTATTAGTCTCAAATGTACAAGCGACTATTGTGTCGCTGACTAGGAGCGCGTGTGTCTCGTGTAGAGGATTGTGCGTTACTAGCGAGAACACGCTAGTACGCCACACTTAGGTGGCTGAGAGAAACGTAGTAGTTGGAGTGTGCGGTGGTGGCAGCACTGCACGGTGGTGCTGCTGCGAAGACTTGACGTGGGACTAGCTGTTGCTTGCGTTGATTTCGTTTGTTCCCCGTGTCTTTGGACGGTGGGGCCACATCCACTCTCCCTCCAGTGTAGCTCGCAGGAGGCGAGCTGAACGATACCGTCTTCTTTGGGGTGGCTCGTACAGGCGGTGAAAGCCGCGTGGACGATGAGGGTGGTGTAGGCCGTTTCGCAGGATTTGACTGGGCTGGAGGCGGCGAAACTGTAGGCGCCGGTCGCATGTTGAACTCTGGCGCCGTTGGTCGTAGTGAAGAGGCGGGTATAGCCGAGGTAGGCGTCTGTTTAGGCGTCACCTCGGTACCGGCTGCGTCGGATGGTGAGTCGGCTACTTCCATGTAGGCCGGTTTTAGGGCGTCGGTGGAGACGGTGAGATGTCTGCCGTTAACATTGACTACATATGTTCGGTCGTCTACTCGCCTGATGACCTGGTGAGGACCCGTGTATGGTGCCTGCAAAGGTTTCCGGATGGAGTCCACGCGTTTAAAGACGTGAGAGCACGTCCTGAGATCTTTGTGGAAAAACGGTGCGTTTTCCGCTGTGTGTCTGGAAGCTGGTGTTGCCTTCATCGACTGAGTCAGGCTCCGGAGTTTCTCAACGAAGGTCGTTGGGCATGCGTCAGGATGACTTTGGGTTGTAAAAAACTCTCCTGGTACCCGAAGCGTAGTGCCATACAGCATCTCGGCTGGAGATGCTTGCAGGTCTTCTTTGTAAGAGGTGCGTAAGCCAAGCAGGACCAGTGGCAGTGTCTGAGGCCATGGCTGATCTGGTCGGCACATAAGGGCCGCTTTGATTGTCCGGTGGTTGCGTTCAATCATCCCGTTCGATTGGGGATGGTACGGAGTCGTTCGGATCCTGGAGATACCCAGGAGTTTTGCAAGCTCGGTGAACAATGCTGACTCAAATTGAGCACCTTGGTCGGTAGTGATGGTGAGTGGGGTCCCGTACAGGGAAATCCACCTGTCGATGAGGGCTCTGGCCACCGTTGTTGCTTGCTGGTCAGGGATAGGAATTGCTTCTGGCCATCTGGTGAAACGATCTATGATGGTCAGGCAGTACTGGAACCCCTGACAGATGGGTAATTTGATGAGGTCGATATGGAGGTGTTCGAAGCGCGCTTCTGGCTCCTCGAAGTTCCCCAATGCTGACCGATTATGCCGATGCACCTTAGCGCGTTGACAGGCTTCACAGGTTTGCGCCCAATGAGTGATCTCCTTCCGCATCCCGGGCCAGACAAACTTGGAAGCGACGAGACGTGTCGTGGCCTTGACACTTGGGTGAGAAAGATTGTGAAGGATCTCGAATGCCTTGCGACGCAGGGCTGTAGGCAGATAAGGCCTTACTGCTCCTGTGGAAGTGTCGCAGAAGACGTTGTGGCCGTCGACGGGCAAACTCTGCAGGACCAGGCTAGTGTTTTCCTCCAGGTGCTGCAGCTCTTCGTCTGTGGCTTGGGCTATGGCGATGGTCTCTGCATCCAATTCCGTGGGCATAGAGACAGTAAAAATTCGAGAAAGCGCATCGGCGACTGGGTTGTCTTCTCCCTTAACGTAAACGAGGTTGGCGTTGTGTTGAAGGATGAAGTCCATGTGGCGCGCCTGTCTAGATGAGGCCTTGTCAGAAGGCTGTTTGGCTGCGTAAATGAGGGGCTTGTGGTCTGTGTAGACCGTAAAGTCCCTACCCTCCAGGATACGCTTGAAGTCCTTAATGGCTGAGTAGATGGCGAGGAGCTCACGGTCGTAGACGCTGTAACGTCTCTCAGTACTGGTGAGCTTCCTCGAAAAAAAGGCTAGGGGCTTCCAGTTGCCATCATCATCCTGTTGTTCTAGAGCTGCTCCAATAGCGGAGTCCGATGCGTCGGTGCGTAGAGCCAAATGAGCGCCAGCACGAAGGAAGGACGACATCGTGGCATCAACGATGGCGAGTTTGCTTGCCGTGAAAGCGGCGTCTGCTTGCGGAGTCCACGTGAGGTCGGCCTTCTTCTGCTTGGGCGGTAGCTCCTTTAAGAGATCGTTCAAAGGCGCTAGAATCCTGGCTGCCATAGGCACGCAGCGTCGGTAGTAGTTGAAAAGTCCAAGGAAACGGCGAAGCTCCGTAGAGTTTTCCGGGCGAGGAAAATCGGTGATAGCTTGGATCTTGTGCGGCGGGGGCTTGAAACCGTCCGCCGAAACCAAGAACCCCAGGTAGATTACTTGTTGATGACCTAGCACGCATTTGTCCGGGTTTATGCGCAACTTAGCCGCCCGCAGGACCTCGAACAGCTGTCGCAGATGTATGAAGTGTTGTTCGTGGTTATCGGAAGTGATAAGGATATCATCCAGGTAACCTCTTGCGAAAGGCAAGCCTCGAAGAAGATGATCTACAGTGCGTTGGAGAGATTGTGCCGCATTACGTTGACCCATCGAAGACCGGGTGAATTCGTACAACCCAAAAGGCGTGGTGACAGCTGTCTTCGGGATGTCGTCGTCTGCTATACGGATCTGGTAGAATGCCTTCCTGAGATCTACAACAGAAAAAACGTTGCCCTTGGCTTCCTGGAGCAGGTCCTCGACGATGGGCAGCGGGTAGCGGTCAGGTACGGTGCAAGCGTTGAGGCGCCTATAATCGCCTGTCACACGCCAGCTTCCGTCTTCCTTTGGCACTAGATGTAATGGGCTCGCCCACTGGCTGGACGATGGCCTGATGATATCCTGGTCGAGGAGACGTTGGAACTCCTTTTTGGCTGCTTCGAGACGTGAACCGGTGAGTCGGCGTGGTCGGTCGAAGACTGGAGGGCCAGTTGTGTGAATCTGGTGGTATACCGGCAGATCCGGCAGCTCCGCTGCCGAGCCATCTGCCTTGGTGATATCCTGGAATTCGTCCAGCAGCTGTTGGTAGCGGCGACCAAGATCGCCAGCTGGTACGTTGGAAGTGGTGACGACTGACACACTGTGAAGTGATGTCGGCAATGTGAAAGCTCTGGACGTCAGTCGAGTGGCTGCATCGACCAGCAGCTTGTTGCGCAGGTCCACCAGAAGGTCGTAGTGGGCCAGGAAGTCTGCGCCGAGAATTGGAGTCTCGACGTCCGCCACGGTGAAGGTCCACTCAAAGGCCCGACGGAGGCGTAGATCGAGCTGCAGGCTGTGCGAGCCATAGGTGGCGATGGCCGAAGCGTTGGCTGCAGAAAGTGTGAGGGGTCGGCGTTGCAGGTTGGTCTTGACCTGCGACTTGGGAAGCAGGGAGATTACCGAACCTGTGTCGACCAAGAACTTGAGTTTTGATGATCTGTCAAAGATGTGTAGACGGTTTTCCGCGGGCAGTGTCATGCCGCCCTCCACCGTCTGGACAGGAGGCGGCCTTACTGGTTTCCCGAGGACTGGGCTGGGTACGAGCAGGGCTTCTTACATCTGCTCGCACCTTCGCCGAAGTTAGCGTGGTACCAACACCAGTCGCTGGTGTCCGGACCTCTGCTGTGTGACCTGCTCCTCGACCTAGAGCGTCGTCGATTTTCCCCCTGGGACCGAGTGAGCGAAAGGAGCTGGGCCATGGAGAGACGCATAGCTGCCATCTCCGCGGATAGCGATTCCACCGTAGGCGCTTGAACTGCTGCCACTGCAGGTGGTGCCTGGTGCTGGGTTATCTGTTGGGCCAGTGGAAGTTGGTGTTGGACGGCTGCTGTGGTGGGGTAGTCTAGGATGAGCTCGTCCGCCAAAGTGGCCAGCTCGTTGAGAGGCGAGGTCTTCAGGACCCTGATGTGACGGGCAACGGAGGCTGGCAACAAGTCGAGCCACTTGACTCGAATAGCCTCGTCAGAGACTGCCGCTCCCCCCAGGGTTTTCATGTGACGGAGCAACTGCGACGGCTTTTTGTCGCCAAGCTCGAGTTGTGTGAACAGTTTATGTAGCTGCTGATCCTGTGTATCCGTCAGGCGCTTTAATATCTCCTCCTTTGGATAAACGTACTTGCCTGTATTCGGGGGGTTGAGCAAAACATCCGAGATCTCTTGGACTGTCGTGTCATCCAAAGCCGCGACGACGTAGTCGAACTTAGCTGTGTCTGCCCGGATGCCGTTATTGTTGAAGGCCGATTCAACGCGCACAAACCACACCTTGGGGTTCATTTTCCAGAAGGGCGGCAGATGTAGAGACGGCGTTTTTCTCCTGTTACGTGGGTTTGCGGCGTCTTCGTATTCCGATTCATCATCTGTGACTTGTGGAATTTGTTTGCCTGGGTCATTTCCGCTAGCACCAAGGCCATTTTTGTTGTTGAGGCCTGAGCCCGAGGCGCCTTTTGGCTCTCCGCTGTCTGCGCCTGTCATAGTGGAGCACAGAGCAAGAAAGAAAAAGTCGAGACAAGCAGAATTTTCTCTGGCACTCGCTGTATCACTTGCACTTAACTGTTGCGAGAATGAGACGGAGATAACGTATGGGCCCGCACTGTTCGCTTCTTCGAGTTAGTGGGGCGCGGACCAAAAGGAAAGACCGTTTGATGGACAAAGGCTAAGCGACGGTAGCGTGCAAGAGAGACAGAAAAAAAAAGGAAAACGCTCGAAGTATGCACTGTCTAGCACGTGGTCGATTCTCGGAAGAGAAGAAAATGCCACGTCGGGCTGATGCAATGTTATGTCGCGAGTGTGTATGGACGGCACTCGCGGGGCAGCGACGGATAAAGAGTAAAAATGTCTACGCACTCACACTGGCACCAATGTCACTGAAGGCTATTGCTGAGCCTCTTTTTCTGTCGCGCGCACTAGCTTACCTCGCGGCGTCTCCTTGTTCAAGAAGATCACGTCGGGGTCACCAATTTGGAACTAGCTGGGGAGCTATCCTTAGTTGAGGAGGCCGGAGGAGTTTGTAGGGCGAGAAATGATGACTCGCCGGAGTAATTACAAGAATAGGAACCTTTATTAGTCTCAAATGTACAAGCGACTATTGTGTCGCTGACTAGGAGCGCGTGTGTCTCGTGTAGAGGATTGTGCGTTACTAGCGAGAACACGCTAGTACGCCACACTTAGGTGGCTGAGAGAAACGTAGTAGTTGGAGTGTGCGGTGGTGGCAGCACTGCACGGTGGTGCTGCTGCGAAGACTTGACGTGGGACTAGCTGTTGCTTGCGTTGATTTCGTTTGTTCCCCGTGTCTTTGGTCGGTGGGGCCACATTCCTATTCGCTACGTGCACAATTTTGAAGCAGCGCCACCGAAGGAAAAACGAGAACTATATTGGTGTGGCACAGCAGAAGGCAATATTCGCGATATCACGATATGTGCTTGACATACCTATTCGCTATGTGCCTATGTCAGGTGGCGCCGTCGAGTGAGAGAAATTGTCCCTCGCTAAAATCGCCAGAATGCATGGAGCCTTATAGGAAAACTTTTTAATAAGTTAAAAAAAAGTTTATTAAGAATGGATTGACCAAATGAATCAGTGATTTAAGTGTGTACTATGTTAATGTACAGTAATAAGTTTTGGTTGGTGTTGTCATATGTACTACAAGATTGGAAAAAATAAAAACACGAATTGTTTTGTGACTGTGCTAACACAACATATAGGAGTATATTATATACATGCTTGCACTTGTATGGAGCTTGAGAAACATATACTGCTTACATTTATCTATTTCTCACAACACAGTGTTCAATAAAAATTAATACTAATGACAGGTTAGGTTAACTTTTACACATTTATACTACGTTTCCATGGATTACTTGTATTTTTTTAGCTTTACACAAGTGTAAGCATGTATATGCACTCAAATATGCTGTGTTTTCATAGTCGCAATCCATATTTTCATTTTTTCCAATCTTGTAGTACACATGGCAGCACCAAACAAAATTTATTACTGTACACTAACACAAGACACACTCAAATCACTGATTCATTTGGTCCATTCACTCTTAATGACCTTCGTTTTAATTTATTTAAAAATTTTTCTATAAGACTCCATGCATTCTGGCGATCTTAGCGAGGGACAATTTCTCTCACTCAATGGCGCCACCTGACATAGGCGCATAGCGAATAGGAACACAGCACCGCGATAGATACACGAAAGGTTCTGTGTTTTATTATATCAAGAATTAATACAATGTCTCAAGTGGTACAATCCTATGTGAATAACTAAAGACAAAATTTGTACTACAAGCACTATAAGCGCTTGAGTATCACTTCAACACAAGTCCGTGTACTGTGTGATACGAGATACGTTTTATTAGTTTGCAATGTAGTCAAGACAGAGTATAAACACATAACTTTCTGATGATAGTAATGCTTAGCAGTCTGCTAGCAGAAGACAAACATATCGTTTAGTTTCACATATTAGCACAGGTATTGCTGCGATCGCTTTTTCAGCTTGTGCATGTGGGGATGAGTGCCAGCGCTCGGAGACAAAATATTTTTTCTGAAGATGCAAGGTTTAAGTTGGTAGCACCTTGCATGAGCGCTCTCAAAAGTGACTGCCAAACTTGCGGGAAATTCAAATTGGCTATATGGAGCAAGACGCAAAACCCCAGATAACTCGACAACATTTCATACACCATAACTTGATAAATTAATCCTAAGCTATTTAACCCAATAACCCAACGCGCCTAAAAGCAGTATCACAAGCTTTAATGATTAATGAAATACAATAAACAATAACGCAAGCACCAATCCCCACACAACCCGGAGCACTTACTAGTTGCTTTGTTAATTAAAATAATAAATAAAATAACACAAGCGTCAATCCCCACGCAACCCGGAGCACTTACTAGTTGCTTTGTTAATTAAAATAATAAATAAAATAACACAAGCGTCAATCCCCACGCAACCCGGGGCGCTTACTGGCCGCTTTGTTTTTTAATGTAATAAATAAAATAACACAAGCGCCAATCACCACACAACCTGGGGCGCTTACTGGCCGCTTTGTTTATTAAAATAATAAATAAAATAACACAAGCGCCAATCCCCACACAACCCGGGGCGATTACTGGCCGCTTTGTGTTTTAATTAAAAAAAATAAAATAACACAAGTACCGATCACCACACAACCTGGGGCGCTTAGTGGCCGCTTTGTTTATTAAAATAATAAATAAAATAACACAAGCGCCAATCCCCACACAACCCGGGGCGATTACTGGCCGCTTTGTGTTTTAATTAAAAAAAATAAAATAACACAAGTACCGATCACCACACAACCCGGAGCGCTTACTGGTTGCTTTGTTAATTAAAACAATAAATAAAATAACACAAGCGCCAATCCCCACACAACCCGGAGCACTTACTAGTTGCTTTGTTAATTAAAATAATAAATAAAATAACACAAGCGTCAATCCCCACGCAACCCGGGGTGCTTACTGGCCGCTTTGTGTTTTCATTAAAAAAAATAAAATAACACAAGTACCGATCACCACACAACCCGGAGCGCTTACTGGTTGCTTTGTTAATTAAAACAATAACTAAAATAACACAAGCGCCAATCCCCACACAACCCGGAGCACTTACTAGTTGCTTTGTTAATTAAAATAATAAATAAAATAACACAAGCGTCAATCCCCACGCAACCCGGGGCGCTTACTGGCCGCTTTGTTTATTAATTGAATAAATAAAATAACACAAGCGCCAATCACCACACAACCCGGGGCGCTTACTGGCCGCTTTGTTTATTAATTGAATAAATAAAATAAGGAATAACATTCCGAAATGTTATTTTATTTTTTTTAATTAAAACACAAAGCGGCCAGTAAGCGCCCCGGGTTGTGTGGTGATTGGCGCTTGTGTTATTTTATTTATTTAATTAATAAACAAAGCAGCCAGTAAGTGCCCCGGATTGTGTGGTGATCGGTGCTAGTGTTATTTTATTTATTTAATTAATAAACAAAGCAGCCAGTAAGTGCCCCGGGTTCTGTGGTGATGGGCGCTTGTGTTAGTTTATTTATTACATTAAAAAACAAAGCGGCCAGTAAGCGCCCCGGGTTGCGTGGGGATTGACGCTTGTGTTATTTTGTTTATTATTTTAATTAACAAAGCAACTAGTAAGCGCCCTGGGTTGTGTGGTGATTGGCGCTTGTGTTATTTTATTTATTACATTAAAAAACAAAGCGGCCAGTAAGCGCCCCGGGTTGTGTGGTGATCGGTGCTTGTGTTATTTTATTTATTTAATTAATTAACAAAGCAACTTGTAAGTGCTCCGGGTTGTGTGGTGATCGGTGCTTGTGTTATTTTATTTATTTAATCAATAAACAAAGCGGCCAGTAAGCACCCCGGGTTGCGTGGGGATTGATGCTTGTGTTATTTTATTTATTATTTTAATTAACAAAGCAACTTGTAAGTGCTCCGGGTTGTGTGGTGATCGGTGCTTGTGTTATTTTATTTATTTAATCAATAAACAAAGCGGCCAGTAAGCGCCCCGGGTTGCGTGGGGATTGACGCTAGTGTTATTTTATTTATTATTTTAATTAACAAAGCAACTAGTAAGCGCCCTGGGTTGTGTGGTGATTGGCGCTTGTGTTATTTTATTTATTACATTAAAAAACATAGCGGCCAGTAAGCGCCCCGGGTTGTGTGGTGATCGGTGCTTGTGTTATTTGATTTATTTAATTAATAAACAAAGCAGTCAGTAAGTGCCCCAGGTTGTGTGGTGATTGGCGCTTGTGTTATTTTATTTATTACATTAAAAAACAAAGCGGCCAGTAAGCGCCCCGGGTTGCGTGGGGATTGACGCTTGTGTTATTTTATTTATTATTTTAATTAACAAAGCAACTAGTAAGTTCTCCGGGTTGCGTGGGGATTGACGCTTGTGTTATTTTATTTATTATTTTAATTAACAAAGCAACTAGTAAGTGCTCCGGGTTGTGTGGGGATTGGTGCTTGCGTTATTGTTTATTGTATTTTATTAATCATTAAAGCTTGTGATACTGCTTTTAGGCGCGTTGGGTTATTGGGTTAAATAGCTTAGGATTAATTTATCAAGTTATGGTGTATGAAATGTTGTCGAGTTATCTGGGGTTTTGCATCTTGCTCCATATAGCCAATTTGAATTTCCCGCAAGTTTGGCAGTCACTTTTGAGAGCGCTCATGCAAGGTGTTACCAACTTAAACCTTGCATCCTCGGAAAAAATATTCTGTCTCCGAGCGCTGATGAGTGCCCAAGGGGCAAGATCCGGTTGTCCGGGTCGATTTGGCAGTCCCACTTCTGCCGTTAGCATGTCTCTTCGAGGAAGGGAGGTTGAGAGAAAAGTCATGTTTAACATAACAGAAAATACTTTTTATTTAGGCGTACAGTGTGGTGTCTACTAAGATACCGGAGATCAATCTAGGCAGAGAGCCAAAACGCAACTGACTTGCGGTGCAAGACGCCAGACCGGGACGAGAGAGAGAGGGGATAGCCCCCACATGCACGTAGCTAATAGCGAGTACTTACGGAAGCGCCTAAGCGCCATCTGCTTGCGAAGTCGGAAGCAGGCATATTTTTCTATAAACAATGCACAAAACGATCGTGTAGTATAGTATCCATATTATGTACTAACAACGCACGTTGTGCTCAACCATGAAAGTTTGCTTGTTATAAAATTACGAGAATTGGACCTTAAATTAACAAATTAAAGCAATTTTTTGCTTATACGATTAAGGTATGTATCACTGTCGACTGAAAAAAGCTCATTTGAGTGTAATCATACATGCAATCAAGTTTTATAGGGTATTTTCAAATATTGTAGTGGTTGTTTACATTTTCTGAAGACGTATCCTGGTGCTTATTATGTGTTATTGATGTTTGATTGCTGAGACTTGCTGCTGATTTAGAAAAGGTAAATTTCGTAAAAACTCAAGGAATGTTAAAAGCAGCCTACATTACTGAAATATTGATGTTTTATTGTACATATCTGTGAAAATTAAGACAGTACAACTAAGTATGGTTGATAAAGTTATGAATGTGCCTGTAAGTGATAATAAAATACGTAAAACAACATTGTTGTGCTTGTGCAATATTAGCTTATGAGAGTATCCTTTTACAAAGTATTTTTTTATTTTCCCCACAATAAATGGGTTCGTTTTTAAAATTCTAAAAGAAATAAAATTTTAACTAGTAAAAAAAATTTTTATATTATTTTATATTAGATTTGTGTAATTACCATTAAATGTTGTAATTGATTAATTTAATAAATAATAGAGTAAGGCATCAGAAAATGACCCTAAAACATTTGAACATAATCTATAATACTTATTGCATATATAACTACAGTCAAATGACCTTTTTTTAGTCAATAGTGATACAAACCTTAATCGTAAATGTAAAAAACTACTTTAATTTATTATTTTAAGGTCCAACTCTCGTAAATTTATAACAAGCAAACTTTCATGGTTGAGCACAACGTGCGTTGTTAGTACATATCATGGATACTACTACACGATCGTTTTGTCCATTGTTTACAGAAAAATATGCATGCTTCCGACTTTGCAAGCAGATGGCGCTAGACGCTTCCGTAAGTACTTAATGTAAATTGTGTACTATGCGTACACGTACCTATTGGGCGACAATCGCTACATTTACATTTGTACGTAAAATCACTATGTATAAATTTAAAAATATGGCAGCTGTCTGCCACACAATTCCTTGACACCCACAGTAAAATTTTTTTTTGTAAATTTACAACATTTATTATTGGAAATAATTTCGACCCATATCAAATGTAGTTAATTTACAAAAAAATAGGTGAAAAAACTTTTTAAGTTAAACGGTTTTATGTTAAACATACATTGCAATGTTTAAGATAAATGTACTAAAAACCAAAAAATAATAAAATAGATACAGTCGTGGGAATTATAAAAATATGCACAGACTAGACTAAAATAAAACCGTGGGGCACGTCAATTGTCTACAATCGTTGATTAAAATGTTTGTTTTGTAATGTTACACTATAATTAGGCAGTTGTTCAACCGACAACGATGGACGTGTGATAAGTTGGGCTAGAATGTGGAAATAAGCTAGCCAGCTCGATTATAAGCGAGTTTTAGGGTTTCATAGTGGTGAGCGAGTAGTACTTTTATCATATGTTCTGTCGATTAAAGACAAACTACGAGCAGTGAAACGATTCCTCGCCAGCCAGCAGTGTGAATGTCCAACGATAAACTAGTTGAAACATCTCTTTTATTTACATGGAGTGTATAACTATTGGAATTTCCATGAGCAAGAAAATAGTAATTTCCTCACCGTCTGCGGGCCAACTGCCTAACGACGAATTAAACTATTCTTCTATCGCACATTAAGTCGATAATTTGTAGACAATTGACGTGCCCCACGGTTTTATTTTAGTCTAGTCTATGCATATGTTTATAATTCCCACGACTGTATCTATTTTATTATTTTTTGGTTTTTAGTACATTTATTTTAAACATTGCAATGAATATTCAACATAAAACCGTTTAACTTAAAAAGTTTTTTTACCTATTTTTATTTTCTAGTTTTTAGTTTTTATTTCCGCATTCTGTTTAATTCTGTTTAACTTGGGTGGTGTACCGCTAACGACGTATCATTTTTAGCCACCCTAACGCCACACAGTCCTCAACACGATACAAAATCTTGACTTGGGTGGTGGATTCAGGCTGTATTAATCAGATACCTAAATTACAGATTCAATTTCTAAATTTAAATCTTATTATTATACGCCATTTAGTGGCTGCGCCCATCTTAAATATTGAGGTTGTATAGTGCACTGTATTCTTCTTGTCAAGCCCTTTTATTTGATACCCATATTGGTGGGATTGATAAAAAATTGTTATCAGCCATTTGGTAGCGGCGGCCATCTTAGATTTCAATAAATAGTATAGTAAATTGTATTCATATAGCATAATAAATTGTATTCTGCTTGTTGAGCCCTTTCATTTGATACCCATATTGATGGGATTAATAAAACATAAATTATCCGCCATTTTGTAGCGGCAGCCATCTTGAATTTATAATGATAATGAATAAACAAAATTGTATTGTCACCAAAATCCAAAGTGTATACAAAATTTCAGATTAATCGGTTGACAGGAAGAGAGTGAAATTTGAATTACTTAATTTGACCCAAGAATAAAACAAACGGGGTGAGCTAAATAAAACCGTTTAAAAATAGTTATATTACAATATACTTTGTAAATTTACTACGTGACTTGTAATACCAAAGAGAAAGGTGTTCGAATGTTATTTTTACAAATAGAATTGTAACCTTACAATATCGCTTGTAAATTTACGAGGTGGCTTGTAATTTTTGCGTACTAAGCTATAGCGTTGGATACTGTATTTATACAACATCAGTAGTAAAAAACAGATGTAAATAGTAAGGTTATAAATCATAGAGGGCACATCTTACAAGCGCTGTAGTAGATGTTCTAACTGAATTGTATATTTATATAGTGATACATTTCGGTTGACATTCTTCGGACTAGGTGGCAAGTAATTTTTTAAGCGATATTTACATTTTCACTCTTTATTATATTACAAAATAGGTATTTTAAACGATACAACTATTTAATATGGTCATTAAATTATTAGTTAGAAATAGTACATGAATGTTTGATCATAGTAGTTCGTTTTCCCTTGTACTTAATTTAAATGAAAATAAATTATTACCTTTGCTGCAGAGGAAAATTCAAGAATCAGCTATGATGTATTTTTCATTGTTCATTAGTTTTCCAAAATTTTTGTTTCTTTTTCAAAATGCATCGTTTTTTTGCTTTTTTTTGATATACTTGCTTACTACGTAGTATGTGTTAGTCGATCATCATGGTAACTGCATTAACCAGATATAAAATAACTTGGATATCTATAAGTATTACAAGATGATTACGAACTAGCTTATACTGGTTAATTTGTTTTTAAAAATTTACTAAAAATTTGCAATGTCATACAGCACAGTTTTCGTAGCCTAATGGGAAAAACCGAGAAAACATCATGAATTTAATCAACATTGAATCAACCTAATAATCAGATATCGGTTTTCGTGAAGTATCAATGTTTGTTGTCAAAAGTATATTAAAGCCTTATGAACAATCCATAACCTCACTTTGAAATACACCAGTTTATTACAACTTATATGTGATAGTACAAAAAAAAAAAATTACTTACCCAACACGAGAAACAATTGATTTGAAACAGAGACTTGGCTCAGCTAGTGAACCATTAAAAGAAGCCTTCCACTGGAAAATAAAAGATGAACTCCCTCGTGTCTTCGCCTTTGACGCAGTCCATCTTTTTTTCGCGGGGAATGTGCGGTTATATTGTGCAACACACAACTATACCATATACACTGTAGCACTTTTACGACATGAAACGTAAACTTACTATTGCAAGGTGTCATAATTACTACGTCACTTGTAAAATATAATTACAACCTCATATGTAAATCAACTGCATTTAATATGGGTCGCATTTATTTCCAATATTAAATGTTGTAAAATTACAAAAATTTTGCAAAATTTACTAAATTTTTATAATTTTACTTAATCAGTGGTATTTGTACATGGTTTCATATAGTGAATTTTTACAGTTCCCTGGTAAATTTACAAAAAAAATTTTTACTGTGCCTTGTGGTCAGTAGAAAGCTGGTAAATCTAATAAAAACTAATGGGAGAAATGAATAAGAATTTTTTGATGCAGTTCATGAAAAAAAGCAAAAAAAAATAAAAAAATAAAAAATAAAAAAAGTTATATACATTCTTGATGCTCTAAAGAATGTATAAAGCCTGATTTAAGTGAGATTAATTGTGATTTGGAAACGAAACACGAAAAATCGCATCACGTGTCGTTCTTTTGACATTTGATTTTACGTCTTTCTTCTTCGATTTTCAATGAATCTTGCCAAGTCTGGGCTTGAATTATATTCTTAGAATTGTCAAGAATGTTAGTCAACTCCTCTTGTTAGTGTAAAATATTGTTGGTGATTATAAAACAATAACTGTACCAAGACGTTATATTATTTTAATATTAATAAATTATTTATTACGCATTTTAGTTCATTATTAATGTTATTTTGACAAATAATTTAAAACATTTTTTTTCTAGGGATACATTCTGGAGTTGTGACATCATTGTAAAAGAGACACATTCAAATAACAACAGCTACTTAAATAAAACTAAAAAGTATACTACTCATAAGTTTACCAAATTACAACAAAAATTCACTGTTTATCGACCCCACATCGCCACTGAAAATGTAAGAACAATGAAGCAATTATAAAACAAAGCTGATGGAATTGACGGAATTTAGTGCCATGGTATTAAAGAGTATTTCTAGACACAGTATGTTAAATCACATCTTTAATGTATGTACATATACAGTAATCTGGCCGCAAATTGCCGACCTATCTCACTCATATCAAATGCTGAAAAATTATTTGAAAAACTTTTTTACGCCAAACTGTATAAATTTATCGATAGATATGACTTGATATAACAGAGACAGTTTGGATTTAGATGAAATGTCGGTTTAAAGGATGCTTCTTTTTTTTTTTTAATGATAGCACAGTAAAAAAAATAAATGAAACTCAAAAAATTGCAGGTACATTTTTAGATTTTGCTAAAGACTTTCATACGGTCAACCACAAAATTCTATTGTTTGAGCTAAAAACGTATGGTGTTAAAGGTCATGCCAAAGAATTGTTGAAGAGTTACTCATACTTGAAGATACCTACTTAAATTATATTAAAATGGCTCAGTTGAAATAAACTTCAAACTCATTAAATGTAAAAAAAACTGTTTTTATTACTTTTGGTTCATACACACATTGGTTCATACATTTAATTATAACGAAAAAAAGTAGGAGAATATAAGTTTGTTTGATAAGTAGGATGTGATTAAGTTATAAAGGTACCACTGAAAGGATTTGTACTTATTTTAAACTTTATAAAACGTAACATGGCATATATTATACTCTACCCTAGTCGAGAGTTGTTAAGTTGTTCAACGTATACTTAAAAATTTTTGTTACTTTGAGTTTTCAAGATTTTTGTTGTTGTCATTTGAGCTTATTACTTTGAGTTCGTAAGGTAAACTAGGTCTGTGCCCAAGTTCCTAGAAAACCTCTAGTATGTTTTAAATATAACCCTATGCATAAGATGTATCCCAATACACCTAGTTCAATAAATGAATAAATAAATAGAAATATATAAGAAATATATAAAGAAAATTTTTATTTAAATTCATATTTTATCCTAAAAGAATCTATCCTATAAGAATCAGTATAATGTGACTGTTGACAGAATACGCCGTATGTGCTGTGGTATGTTATTCCCCATTCTCAACCCATAGTCCGGGAGCCAGGGTATTTTTCGTAGCCGATGGAGGTCCCATGGCTGCACCAATTTTTTAAAAATATATTTTGATGCGCTGAATCCGATTCTCAAAGGTGCTTGGCTGTAAATTTGGCCAATTAATTGTTATAAAAATTTTTTATAAACAAATAAGAAATTTTTAAATTATGATTTCCTAGATTCTTTGGCCAATTTTAAGACAAAAAGTAGACTTGTCATTTTTCCGTAAAACCCTTCGTTTACGAGTAAAAAATTCACGAAGTTTCAAAAAACAGCTTTTTTCACAAAATTCGACCATACATTGCACAGTCATTAATGCACATTTTTTAATCGAACACGGCTTAAAAATTTCATACAACATAGTACTAAAATAATATGAAACGAGCAATTTATGATTTAAATTGGATTTTTATCTAACAATGCCTCATCGTTAGGTATATTTCCCGCTTACGCGGTAAGTATGTACTAGAGGCCACACACAAGAGTTCATTATGTTTATGTATAAATAGCTACATTTAAACTTTCTTTTGATATTTTCACTCCTCATTTAAATGTCTAAAGATGCATAACATAAAAATTGTTAGGTAGTCCATTTTTAATCAACTTGTAGAAACAAAATTTTTTTTTATTTAAAAAAAGTTTTTTTTTCATTTCTCTAGCTAATTTTTAGCAACAAAAATCGAAGAAATGCATTGGTTTTGCATAAATAATTACCAATAACTCAAATGTTTGAGTTATCTACAATTTGTACATTTTACAACATAAAGCATTTATGTGACATTTTAACTTAAATAAACTTAGTTTTTAATCTTAGTTTTTAAATCGCATTACACAAACTTATTTGACTACTTACCTTTTTTTTACAGTAGAATATTTGTATAAGTATAACCCGAATATAGATATAACAAGTTATTATTATAATAATTTTTCATGATAGTAAATTTAAACAAATTTGTAAGAAAAGGAACTTGAAGCTACTATCACACCCGGTACACTTGTACATTTTTTGTTTTTAAAACGTGCGCCTACCAATATTTTTTAACAAATTATTTCTCATAAATCATATTTTACGATAAAACTGTAGCTTTGACATTGATATGTATTTTTATTTTGTTTTTTTAGACTATAATACAAATAATTTACAAAATTTCTTGAATTATTAGAAAATTTTTAACTACATATTCTTTATACATGAGTTAAAAAAATTAAATATTTAAATTGTAACTGTCATATTAACATAATCATAACTGTTATTTTTCATTCGTATTTATTTTTGTTATTTCAATTTTTATCATTATTTATATTATTTTTAGAAACATCTTTAGTGTCAAAATAATAGTAATTTTTATTATGATTATTATCGTCTAAATGTACATGACGGACTACAAATAATTATTTTACATAATTTAATTACAATGGCTTAAAAATAGTATTATTACCTAAATTGGAACTATATATAATTAATACCAAGTTAAAATTTTTGGATGAAGAATATTGCAAATAGTCAAAAATTTTGCATTACACGTTTCATCAAACTTTATACTTTTTCCCATAAATACAAATATGGGTTAACTCAAAAAATTTTATGAAACTTAAAAAAAATTCAATAATAAGGATGAGATTACATGGAGTGTGGCAGTCTGCATTACAGCCCGCTTGAGTGAGAGAGAGGTCCGATTACGTAACCAATTACAACTCCCTTGGTCACGTATACTTAAAAAAAAGCATTCAGGAGCATAACCTCAACTTTTTTATGTACATTCGAAGCAGCAATACTATAATAATCCTAATAATTATTTCAGATTCACCCTTTAGCGATTACAGTTCCCGATTCAGACACTGGTGCAGTTGATGCGACAGAAATGAGTGATGGTAATCCTGAACCATCAATAATATTGCCAGATTCAGATGATCATCACCAGGTCCTTAGTGGAGGTACTTAGAAATTTATAAGTTTTCTTTGAACAATAAGTTCGTGTCACATGTTTTCTTTGTTAATAGTCCCATTAACTATTTAATTCTACTATAAAAAGTTGGATAACTTTATCTAAAATTGATACGCCCTGATACATTCATATTGGCACCGTGATTCATTTCAAAAGATAGCCAGCTACAGTGCGTTACAAATTAGGACGAAATGTACGAAAACGTCAATATATACATTTTTTTTTAAATTTCATTCACATTTATGAGAAGTATGTTAAGTAGGGCTTTATATGAGGAAGAATGATGAATAACCAAAAATTGTAAATGAATCCTGGTTAACATACTGTCACTTTGTGATAACGTCAGCTAGTGTGCAAAATCCACGAAATTGATTCATTATTTATGAATTCAACGATCCTATAAGTTCAAATCTGCTGTTGGCTGGCTGGTGCTTTTTTAAAGTGCATTATGGTGCAAATTAACGGTCATAAGTATAAACATAGTGTCACTTTACAAGTTGTGATAATTTTTTGATAGCAAATGTATAACATTTTAAAAGAGAACTATGCATTTATGTAATTTTTAAATTACACTAGTAAAAGGAGTATCAAAAGTGAAATTAATTTATTACAGTTAGTGTAAGTGTAATGAAAATATACATTTTGCAGAGAAGAATGTACAACCTATTACCGATGAGAGAAAAAAAAAAAAGAAAAAAAGGAAGAAGCAGAAGAGACCGGGTAATGCAAAACGCCGTCGATTGTACTTAGAGAAACTGAGATTATCGATGAATGACTCGCAGTAACTCGGGAAAACTTATACTTCGACATGTAAATCATGGTAAGTATAGTTTTCTCATGTACGAAAAAAATACGTATTATTTTAAGTGTTAAATTGGGATAAGTATAAAAAAAAGGATACTACGATTACCAGTAGTTAACTCTTGTGCTAATAATATAGGAAAAAAGCTCTTACTAGTTAAAAATCGAGCAAAAATTTTGTAAATTACTTTTCACTCAAAAAAAAATTTGGAATTTGGGAAATTAGAATTATCAATTAACCATTTTATATTTAAAGTGAATAGTACTAAATAATGTTTTTCACGAATTGTTGCATCTCATTTTTTAAATAAAAAGGAAATAAAACTTGATTGAAAATGTAAATCACACTAATGATTAATCATCGTGCTTTCATATTATATTACGTATGCATAGCGTTATTATCTAGTAAGTAAAAAAGTGTTTACTGATATCTATTCAATTATTGCTTCGTCTATTATTTCACACAATTAATTTTGAAAATCGTAGATTCGTAGATCATAGATTCGTACGCAAAAAATTTCATTAATATTATTATTAAAAAACATAAATGCAGGTGTATAGGAAGGGGAGAATAAATGCAGACGTATATAATTTATAATTTCTCAGGTTTTCCTAAACAAGGTGATACAAACCTTTGGCTAGCTTGTTTTTTTCCCTGATATAAGTACTATACGACCTCTGAAATTTTTTTTATTTTAATTTGATCGATGTAAAAAATTTATTTTAATTGATTTTTCCTGTCGTAAGATATTATAATTCGTAAAATCTAAATCTAAAATATCGTTTAATTTTATATAGGAATTGTTACGATTTTAAAAACAAAAAAACATACTCGAAAGTACGACTGACTTGAGGAACTTTTGCTAGTTTTTTTTTTATCGTGATACCTCATTGTTGAAAAAAGGGTTTTTTTTTCACTGGTATCCAGGCATGACTGCTTAACAGAAGTTCCTTATATTTTTGATAAACTAAAAAATTTAACCACCACTGCATGAAGACATGTACACTTTCATTTAAATTTTTTTGTTTTTATTAGTTATATTATAAAGTTGACATTACACCATAAAGCAGTGAGTACCAGAACTGTAAATCTTTAAAAAACACTGATTTTCCTTACTTTTAGTAATTTGTGTAACATAGTTTTATGTTCTGAAAAGTGAATGAAGTATTGAAACATGTAACAAAATCAGTTTATTTGCTACAAGTTATATTGTAGATCTATGTGTCACCGGAGAAAAATATAGATCCGAATGTTCTGCGTTTTTTAAATACACATTAATATCTTTAACGTGATCATTTTGGTTTAAATAATGATAACGTACAAAACTAGCTCGAAAAATTATTTAAGTGCTAATATTAATAAATACAAAGAATTTTGAAAAATTTATCAGAATATAATGATACTTATTTATCTAGAAAAAAGTTTAGCGGTCGTGCTTGAGATGCTAAAATTTAATTTTTTGCATGTAGCCCCTTGTTTTATTAAGATTTTATCTATTTCAAACAATACTATTTTTCGAAGACCACTTCTTTCTGATTTTTTTATTGTTAAGGAAAGGTTTGCCAATAAAATACTATTCTTAACAAATTGAGTTCATGTAAAAAACTACGCAGCTTCATGCGAATTTGTCGCGTTTTTTTTTTTTTTTGAATAAAAATAATTACAAACTTAAAGGTTTTTGTATATTTGAATACATGTATTATGTTACATTACATGTAATGGTAATCACTTGTCTTCAAAAAACTACAGTTATGAACATAATAATGAAATGATCTTCCCGGTTTACTTTTAAACTTGCAAATTAAACTTTGATTACTACTTCCTTCTTAAACGACTAAAAATGATAGATTGCTAAAAATAAAGGAACAAAATAGTTGAAATCCTAAGAAGGTAAGATAATGCATGAAATTGCACTTGGTTTAAAAAAATTATGGTAAATGGTTTATTAATTGTTTTTAATATCAATTAAATTATTTAGTTTAAGATAAATAAATTGGGGGTAATTATTTTATTTTAGTAATTCTTCGTTCAATCGATGTTTCATGTATTTTAAAAGAATTAGGTAAAAACGCTATATAAAAGGCGATGATTTTGTAATATTTTGACTTGAATAAGAATATTATAAAAATGAGTAATAAAAAATAACATTTATATTGAAAATTGAATGCAATAACATTTTGACTGGGACACTCACTTCAATAGAATATTTGTTCACACCGCAATTTTATAATGATTTATTTCACATAAATATTACTAAGATTTTTTAATACTTTACATGTTAGTTTGTTTCAGATACTTATTATGATGGCAGTTATGGAGATGTATGATCAGTTATTGAAGTACTGTACTGTTATTGATTTAAGTATGTTAATGTGTATGTATAAGAAATGTAATAGTTCCATAATTTTTATTAAAAGCTGAATTTGTATGGATTGATTGACTGCTATGGTTGTAATTGCAAGGTTGTTCCGTCACGAAACAGAACTTTATGATCAGAATAAAACTTCAGGTTCAAGTTTAGAATCAATTGAAAGCCATTTATTCACGTAATTCAGTTTTAGGTTAAGAACAAAATTGACGGTGATCACTGCTCGTTTGTCGGTATGGTTCTGCCCGTTTTTCAAAAAACAATTTTACTTATTATCTTTTGGTCGTCATAGCAACCAAAAACGAAAAAGAAGACAACCAAAAAAGAATCGCCTATCGGCCCATCGTCTGCGATTGAATCCCTCTGTGTTCGCTCGCTCCGTATATCCCTTCTTTTATCGGTATCTTTACCGGTGAAGGGAAAATAGCGTTCACGATCAACCCTTATTTGATTGATCGCAACGCGGCCTTGAAGAAACTACAACTGCTTACTTTATAAATAGACGACCCCTTTAATGATTAAAAAACTAAATTAACAAACGAACATTAACAATTGTAAAATAATAACAGAAGTAATTGTTTCTGCTGATCTAACTCAGACAATCTTTATATATTGCATATACATGCTGTACGATTTTCTATAGCATGAGTGTGCGGCTTCGTTGCTGAAAAATTCGCTCCTTATGTATTAAGAGAGTTGCTTTTAAGCGGGTTTTAACACTTTAAAGTGCAACCAGTTCATCATACATATAAAAAAAAACTTGGTGTTTCCGCTGATCTTATGATTGTTATTATCAAGGATACTTTTTCTCTATATATGTATAAGCAAGTAATCTTTTGTACGCGTTTAGAGAATTTGTAGTAAATTCTGCCATTTGGCAAGTTAGAAGATATAGCCTTTTCTTAATGCAACATGAAATTTTATTACAAAATATTCGTCACTTATTTTCTTTGAAATGGTATTCTAGCATACGTTGTGCAGATTATATGCTATTGTGGTATCTTTTTTTAAATATTTCTTAAAAAGAAGGCATAATGCCACATTACGTCACTGGGGCACAAAGTAAAAATATGGGCACCCAAAAGGCGCGGTTGTTCTCTATTTATGCTCGAGTCACGTATAATGTTTTTCTTACCGAAGGCGCAAAGTGCAATTTTGATAACTCTGTACATAAATCTTATCAGACAGTTTTTCAAAAAATCCTAACAATGTGACGTCTACAAGATTTAGTGACGGCATTCCAATATTTAAATCTTCTAAATTCAGCATTTGGCCATTTTACTTAATGATTAACGAATTACTTTATAATATCCAAATTAAAAAAGCGAATTTGATCGTTGCTGGAATTTGGGTTGGTGTAAAGAAACCTGATCCTGTTTTCAAAGACGATTTAAAAAATTACCCAATGTCGTTTACTTTAAAACATCACTTGTTAATGAATCGATTCATGGTAGAGAGATTATTATCAGTGGCACGTGTGATTTGCCAGCTAAGACTTTATGTTAAAATATGACGCAATACAACGATAAAAATGGCTGTCAAAACTGCACAATTAAATTTGTAAGGGTTGAAAATGTGCAGACGTACCCGTTTGTTGAAAACTTAAATTGTTGGACTACAGAGGAGACAAAAATACTTGCAGAACAAGCTCCTGAATCTAGAAAAGTTGTAAATGGATCACTTTCTCCAGGTAAGTACACCCAAGCATATTGATCTCACACAAATAACATGGCTAAAAAGAGATTTTGAAAATCGTTAAATAGTCACTCTAATAAAGACGTTTAGTTTAAAAAAAAAAAGAAAACACAATTGAAAACTAAAACAATTACCTACTTCGTTTACTTATTGCAGAGTGTAAACTTAAAATTGCTGAGATAATTAATAATTTAAACCTTGTCATTTATTTTGACTTGGAAACCATTGGTTTCAGTAAAAATACAGCGTGCAGATAGCGACAAAGCATGATAGTTTTACTTTTTCAAAATACATCAAACTAAAACATCAAAAACGAGGCTAGCCATGAAAAGCCAAAAATTTTAATTTCTCATAAAACTCCACGTTGTAGGATACACTTTCGTATGATCAATATACCTCGACTATTAATGTGTATATCGTCTTCAAAGTTTGTAAGAAGATTTACTCTACATTAATTTATAAGTACAACTTTTTTTCAGTTTTTTTATGTCAATAAATTGATCAGATAAACCTCCTTTAATCTTTGCTCGCCTTAATAAGTATGTAAGAAATTTTCAACTCGACGCAAAAGTAAACATGATCGTTTGCCATGAAAATTAGTGACCAATAAGCGCAAAAAAATAGACAGCACAATGTCAGCGTGGGGGTTAACCTTGGGGTAAACACAATGCATTGTAGTAGTGGCCTTAGGGTTTATAAATAAGGGTTTTTTTGTTTGATTCCTTAAAAAAAACAATGCCTTATTAACGTTGCCCAGAGCTTCAGGTTATTGTTTATTAGATTTTTTTTATACATTCAAGAGTGTAAAAAATTCCTTTTAACATATGTGACAAAAGCAGTTTTTTATGATAATAAATAATATTACTTAATTACTCAAAAAATTTTAGATTTATTAAAAAATTCTTTCCTCAAGAGGGGGCCACAGTGTTATTGGCGTAGGTCGGCAAAGGGTATAATCTGACTCTGGTTCTGTAATAATATTTTATTCATTTCATTTCTCCCATACACAACTATGCTATATATTAATCTTTTGAAAATTATTTTGATCTTACTTTCATTACTATTTTTAGTTCTTGGTACATATTCCTTCATATTCTGTAACATGCTAACATCTTTTTGTTGATGTGAATTAAATTTCTTTCTAAAAAAACCCCCATACAGTTGCAGTAGATAAATTTTTGAAACCCTTTAAACCTTTTTTGCTGCAGGCAATTCAGTTTTTTTCTTTCAAGTCAGGCAGTTTAGCACTGTAGGGCACTACTTACATTCACACCACTATAGATAACAAAACTATTTCTGTGTCAGTAAGGTGATATGGCAATTTGTAAAGCTTAAGGTGGTTCTTTCATGATTCCCGAGTCAAAGGTGCAACTATC
Organism: Copidosoma floridanum; assembly: GCF_036245765.1. NCBI lineage: Eukaryota > Metazoa > Arthropoda > Insecta > Hymenoptera > Encyrtidae > Copidosoma > Copidosoma floridanum. The sequence goes on along the minus strand of NW_028321912.1, from coordinate 4,650,491 downwards.
AAGTTGATATTTATTAATACTGCTTTACTGCTTAAATTTCAAACAAATATTTGTAAATATTGTTTATTGAGTCAAATTAAATACTGATTCAAAAATTTTTAGATAATGACATCTGATGTGAAAAAAAATAGGAATTGTTATGTAAAATTCGCGCTTAACCTCAAAATATCAGCAGTTGATGCTTGTTTATGCTTTGAATATAAGACACGTAAATTTATGCCCGTGTTTCTTATAACATCTTTTTATTAAGCCCGGGAACATATGTATTTCGAGATGATAGTATGTTTAGTATTACGTAAGCTTTGTTGTGTGTCAGTTTTTTACTTATATACGTTCAGTAAGTAAATAACTAGGCTACAACTTTCAGTAAAGGAATGCTTAGTTGCCATAACAGCACTTGTTTGGAGTTTAATCTTCATTTATCATTTTCTTGCGTTTTTATTATTTTTTTCTATCTGATATAAAATATAAAACAATAAATATAATTTATTATTAACAATTATTAATAGCTATTAGTTTTTTTTTTAATCTTAAAGTTAAGTATTAAATAGTGATCATTAATCATGAAAGTTATTTCTAGTTGCTACTTTTTTCGATGTTTCTATAATGGCATTCATGACAAAAAAAAAAAAAAAATAATAATAAAAAATAGTAACTAATAATAATACTTATTAAACTTTATTATAATCTCAAATCTGGACTTTATAAAATATCACTATTAGTTATAATTTTTTTTTTCGTTACTTAATTACAAAAAAAATTTCCGCTTGGGTAATAAATGATTTTTTGGGATTTCATGTCATTCTATTCATAATCATTTCATGAAAGAAACAGTAAAGCGTTCTCGGGATTTCTCGGACGGTGTCGACTCTGGAACCACGTTATACTAATAGATTTGTTTACTGTATGGTTATTTAATAAGGCGCTGTGGAAAACCATCCAATCATTCGACTCCAACGGATGTGATTTGAGTAACGCAACAATTTGTAATTAGTACGAGAGAGACGGTGTTGTCAAGTTGTCTCCTCGACACTGATAATAAATTTTCATTCGACTGACTAAACATTACTGATCACAGCCAACATCATACAGGTATCAGTATACTTATACTTGCAAGTCTTTGAAAGCCTAAGCCTCTTCGACATTGCTACATAAGAAAAGTATCTGTTGTTGAAGTTAAAAATATTTCACCTTAAAAATAAGTAAGTGTACGTTTGGTTTTTTTAATACTTTTTCATTTACTATCTACCTCGTTGATTCTTTATAAAATAATGTAACAAAACTTTATTTGTAATATTTTTTTTCATAGTGGCGCTGGAAAACCATTCATTGAACAAGCGTAAGGCAATGGATCAGGCCACACCTGCAAAGCCTGAAAAAAAATTGAGAACGGAACTAGAACCTCTTCAAGGTGATGGTAAGTAAACAACTATTATGTTATCAAATTTTTCCAGTGTGCTTCTTTTTTCCATATAAATTTTGCGTAACACAATGGTGCCACTAGTTGTCAGTTGAAACTGGAGGTTAAACTTGCATTGTCAAGAGAAAGTGCACATACTTTTATAGATTGAAGAAAAAAAATGATCATATAAATAGTTTGCCCTGGTTACGTGCACTACAATAATAATTTTTATTCAGGGTTCGAAGCCTTTGCACCAATGGTGAAACAAATGATTTTTATTAGTTATGTTTTCTTTATTTAATTAACTAATGCATGTGCACTTTTTCCTTACAAAGCAATTTCAACCTTCAGTTATTATTTTGTATTAGTACCATTATGAAGCGCAAAGTCAGGCTGCGTATACATGGAGTCTTGAACTTCCAGGACCAGCCCATATGCCCGTGTAAGTGCGAGAAAGAGAGTAATATGTTCTTGCTTTTCACTCGCACTCACACGGGCTTATGGCTGGTCCTGGAAGCTCAAGACTCCATGTATACGCAGCCTTAATGAATGAAATAAGGAAGCACAGTTGAAAAATTATTGTGATTTAAATCCGAAAAAAATAATTAGTATGTGCTCCTTAAATTCGTCACTAACTTCAAATCCGACGAAAATTACATCAGTTTCAAGTAAGAATCATATAAATAATAAAATTAATATGACTTAGTAGCCATTGGTTGATTGGAAAAAGTATTAAAAATTCGAACATTTTAGTTGACAAGTAAGCTTGTAGCACAGTAGACTGTGCTCTAGAGTGCCAGCCAGTGGAGTTTGGGTTTAAGACACCAAGCCAACTTTTTTTTTTAGTCTTCAAGTTGTTAATTTACTTATTAAATTATTCCTCTTTTCGCTCCTGTGTCATTGTACGTGAAAGGACTCAACTGTTAGGGATTTAATTTAAGCTCTGTAAAAGAGCGTAAAATTGTGATACGCATACATTTTAATTTTCGCGCTGGATTTTCTATTTTTTTGATCAATGTCGCAAGTAAGAAGTATAAGTATTAGTAAATTTACTAGGGGGCTTCGCCCCCTGCACGGTAACTCCCAAACTTTTTTGATTAAACATATTTCTAATAATTATTTAATCTAAATAGAATGATTAAATTTTTTAAATAAATCGAAGCTCAAACGAATAAAAGGACCTCGATTAGCCTGTAGGGCGCTAGATGTAGCCAGTGCTTGTCTACTTAATCTCATGTAAACATTTAAATGTACCGTCTTTCGTAATCAGATCATAGGCAAACTTCGTGTACTTCGACTTCGACGCTTCGACCACCTTCGATGTTCGACGTTCGACAGTTCGAAATTTACACAACGTATACAGAACAGAATGCATACATATTGCAGATCATAGTATGTGCATTTGTAAACATTTTTATATCTATATAATTATACACTGTAGAAAATACATTGGTGTAGCAGTGCACTGTTTTATCCTGCGGTGCCGTGAGGAGTAGATTACCGCCACATATAATTTACCCGTAAGGAAGCCTCCAAGCTTCAAGGATCTACTTATAGCTAAATCTAGTGAATACGTTTTGAACTGCAATGTCAATAATAATTTATCAATTGATGTGTTACGGCAGTAATACAGTTGCCTCGGGTAACATCGGTTTTCAATTTTTTGAACAGAGAATATCGTGTTTTTTTCTTATGAGAAACATTTTCTAATTTTTTCGGATGAAAGAAACATCATAACACAAGCGATATAAAAGTTCTTGTAACGGCAAAATAAAAGTGTTCAAAATCTTTTTCATATTTGCTTATTTGAAATAATAATAATAACACTCAGTTATGTAGCACAAAAACTCTAATACCGACTTCGTATGGCGCGAAATAAACTCAGTTAATAATTCTTCTAAATGAAGCTTATCAATGATGTCAGAATAAACACACAATAGAGCCATCGAATTGCGCCGATCCTGTATATACTGTTGTTGTCCTTCAGTAACTTTTTAATCGATGTGAAACAGAAAAACTCGTTTCATTTTGGAACATGAAGATCCTGGTATCATAATTAAGGAGGCTCCCTCGTGCAGAAATGCCAACCCACGTCGTAGGTCAAAAATTTGCTCACGTAGGTCACAAACTCAGGTACAGTTGGCATCACTGGTGCAAGGGAACATAGGCTTACCTGTGGAAATAAAATGACTCGATCCATTTTCAAAAGAATATCTCGAAATTTTTCAGGGTAACACTTACGTTTTTAAGTTGTTTTCATCGCGTGTGCGAGCTCCACCATAAGAATACGTGTTAAAAAGCGCTACATTGAATTACTAATATCTCGAAATTTCGCTGGGTAAGCGTTATAAATAATTATATCATTGGATTCAGTAGATTTATAACTATTAAATTCATCTGGTCTTGGTCGGGAACTGTCACGAGGAAGCCTCCTTAATAAGCAAATAAAGCACACAAAATCTAGAATGAGTCCACGAATCCAATCTAATTTCAAAAACTCTTCAACGTAGTCGTAAAAACATGTTTCCATCACTTATCAGTTTACTTAGTTTAAATAATTTCGTGGAATCGTCAAATCGGTCTTTTAGAGACGCCATTATTTAGTCAAACTTTGAAATAAGATTTTCTGAAATACACTTCAGGTATTTTGAATTTTGCTTTATCACTTTGACTTTGATCGATATATGTTTGGAAATTTTGTGCTGACGTGGAATAACATGTTTATCAAGTTCAAAGCCACTATTACTTTTTCGTTCTAAGTTCCTTAAAATTAAAAATCAGGAGATGTACCTAAGACATAAGTAACAGCTTATGTCTTGTATATGATTCGATATCACGTCATAATTCACACTCTCATTGGTGTGTTAAAAATTTCTGAATTAAAAAAAAAAAAAAAAAAAACCGTCGAATTTGCTCCGTGCAACACTTTGAAACAGCACCACTAACGGGGATAATTGTTCATATTTATTCGTTAAAGCAGATGTACTTCTTCTAGAAAAAATTTTTTTTCAGCATAAAACAGTGAAAAAATTACTGTTGGCTCGAAACTTGTTAACAAAACTAAAAATACTCAACTTAGTTATAAGAGATTTGTTAATGCCTCAAAAAAAAATGTATGAAGCATCATGGCCCATAAGAGGCTATGTTATTCTTATGAATAAGTATATTATGTGAAACAATAAGCTTAGATTCTTTTTTTTAATATAGAAATTTGTATAAAAAAATTAAAAATTTCGATTAACATGTCATTGGAAGCTATTAAGAAATACAGAGTAAAAGCGGAGTGCTTTCTGGCGTATAATCACATAAATGAAGCAATAATTTGTATTGATATAGTAGATCGTACATACTCCGTATCATGTGGTAATACGCTTTTCTATTATCAATAAATGTTGTATTAATTATTCAACAACGTGGCCAGTAAGTGACCTATGTTACATAGAGATTGACCACAGTGTTATTAAGTAATGCTTAATTAATTTATGCATATAAACATACATACTTCTATTGCCAACTTGAAGTTAAAGGAAAAAAATTTACTCAAATAAACCCTTTTTTTCCTCTTGATTTAAAAAAGCTCTTCCATGTCTTCTACTCTGAAAAGACTATTTCTTGCGCTGACCCACCGATATTATTCAGCGATTCAAGAAATTGTAAGACTTAAAAAAAAAATTGAACCACATCCTAAATTATGAATAAAAAGCGGGCCTTACTTTAAATAAACAAATTTGTAGTGCAAAATCTTCAAAAATTCACTCAGTTTTCTGACACTCTAAAAAGCTATCGTTAAATGTTTCAGTATTTTCTCTGCCGGTAGAAATTTATTCAACAATATTAAATTATGTTGAGTAGCAAATGAAAAGTTTTAGTCATTTATTGCAATCTAAAGTTTTTTGTAATGAAACAATCGTATAAGATATTTAAGAACAAACCAAACTACATTTATTTTTTTTCGCAATAGTGTGCGGAAAATGGGTGTTTTCCGCACTGGTATTAGTGTGGAAAATCGATTTTCCCACATAGTGTGCGACAAAGGTGTGCGGCGAAAGTTTTTCCACACAGTGTGCGGAAAAGGTGTGTGGCAAAGGTTTTTGTCGCACAGTGTGTGGAAAAAGTGTGCGGCAAAGGTTTTAAATCGTCTTTTCCGCACATGTTACGTAAATAGCTATTTAGCTACAGTAAGTATTAAAATGTACATATATAAATGACAAGCTCAGATGTGTAAAACCTGTCAATCAAACCATAATATTTATCACATTAAAGTAAAATTATCCTATAAAAAAAACTCTTATGGAGTGTGCGAAAATAGAAAATGTGGTTTTTTCGTACTGTATGAAATAAGATCTTGTTAAGAATTTAATTAAAATTACAAATTAGGGAATTGTTCTATTAATCTTATTGAAATACTAATCTTGAATGCATGAATCGAAAGAAAAAAAATTGTTTTATTGTTCAAAATGAAACTGTATAACGTATGGAGAGATTTAAAAAAATGTAATTGTTTGTATTTTCCCTAAGTAAAACTAAAATATGTATAAGAATATTTTTTTCACCTGAATAATACAACAATCTGCTTAAAAAAATCAAGAAATCGTTAAGAGGTATGACAACCTTAAAAAGCTATGACGATTATTTTTCCCAAGCCATCGTAACAATATGAAAAAGTAATCCTTCTGAGTCCTGAATCATTGACATCGGTCAAAAAGTCTGAGATCACACACATGCAAGCATACGAATACGCACATAAAGATTTATATGATCTACCAAGTATTTAGTTAGTTATCAATGTTACTATCATTCAAATTATTACCTTTAAAATTATGAATTAGCCTTGCCAGCTATAACTATTAACGTAATAAATTATTTAATAGTCAGTTGTTGCGTAGGATTCTATGAACGTGACATAGTATTAAAAATAAAATTTTTTTAACGTGCCCAAAAAAAAAGTGTTGACAATATTCATAAATTAAAATGAAAGTTGCAATAAGAAATTGAAATAGAATACTGAATTATATTAAAAAAAAAAAAAAAAAATCTAATGGCAATCAGAATTGAACCCCAAATCGCCAAAATATGCCGTCGAAGGCATAAGCCCTAGCCATCTCAGCTATTCAAACTTCGGACCTTGTACAACCTAAAGTCACATATGTTCATTGATACCCTCCGGAGCTTGGCCTACAGTTCATAGCGATTATGATAAGTAAAAATAATAATTTATATTTAAGGTGCTTATAGCCATACTATCAACCTCAAAAAATATTTCAAGCTAAATATTTTTTCAACGTACTTTAATACGCAGTACTAAACGAAAATCCAAAGTATAAGAACTAAAAAATAAATGCCTTGAAAGTCTGAGCTTCCAATTGCGTAAGCATTTATTTGTATGATTTAATTTTCGAAAAATAATATGGCTAGCCTCTCTTAAGCTTTCATATGTTATAGAGAATTGTTAAATGAAAGAATAGGTTTTTTATTTTATAAATATTAGATGTAAAATCTTTTTTTTCTCTATTTCCCCTCAATTTCTAAGACCTTATTTAAGAAGTTAGTACATAGCGAGAAAGACTCGTCGCTTTCTTTCGCTATGATATATGCGGGTATATAGTTATATAGCTGTAGTCGGCATTTCCATGCACCACTGAGACCGTGAGACCACTCCTCTCTCCGTAGGCACACACTCGGTATATCCCCTTCACCTTCACGCTTCTCAAATAAAAAAAAAAAAATATGTGTGCCTGGTTCGACCGCTTGGCCGCGACGGGGCGCTCGAAACAGTGGCCAAAAGTGAACTCGCGCCGTAGCATTGGAGTCAGCAATCTCTCTACTAATCTCTGCCTTAAGCATCTAAAAGCAACTTATATTCATTAATAACCTTCGGGGCTTGTCCTACAGTTCATAACGATTATGAGGAAAAATAATAAATTAGGGATTATAACTGAACTGCCATCCTTAAAAAAATAGCTGAACATTTTTAAAAAATAATACTGAATTTTAAAATAAGTTTAAAAGTAGGGGAAAAAGGAAAAAGGGCGAGAGCAAAAATCAGTTTAATATATATACGATATACTCAGTTGCAGTCAAAAGAGAAAAACTCGTGTTGTCGCTTGCTTTGGCTGTGCCTTCAGATATATAGCTATAGTTAACATTTCCACTCCTCTCCTCGTAGACACACATTCGGTATACCCCTTCCACGTGTCTCCAAAATGTGCGCCTATCTGAGACTTGTGAAGTTGGCGCCCGTAAATATTAAATACTATTTTACAACCATTCAGGGCTTAGACGATTCCTCCTTATTTGCGGATTCATCCTTCACTTGATTTTTTACTTGCGGATCAATAGTTTGCAAGATATTTCCAAAAGAAAATCTCGAAAACGGGCGCGGCGCTGAAATGAATAACTCTTTACTTAACGTGCTAAATGATGTGAAAATGAAATCCTGCCTAATCAATTCGATTCCTCCCTATTTGCGGATTGAGGAGGATTGTTGTGGATAATAGAATTTTGCAATATCCCGTTTTTTAGTAAATCAACAGTAAATTTCAATTTAGGTCTTTTGTATTTTACAAGAATGTCACTTTGAGGCTCTAAAAATTTACCTCTTACTTTACAAGTGTCTCTTCGAGGACTGTCCAGATACATATTTTTATAATCATCATTTTTAAGCTCCGGAATTATATGTTTGTCATTTTCTAAAAAAGCTTTAGCTAATTTAATCGAACCATCTAAAAAATCAATATAAATAGCCAAAAGTAAATGACCAGACACAGGCCTACTTATATTTGTTATGTGTCTTAGATCAGCAAATAGTGATTCTGATCGGCCGGAAGAAGCAATGTAGTTTTCAGAGCCAAAATTTTTTGTCATAATATTAGTCCAAAACACTGCATCTGCCGACAGATACATAAAATTTTTTGCAAATTCAGGACAGAAAAATGTATTTTCTTTACCTTTACATACATAATTTAGAGAATCATTTTTTAAGTTTTTAAAGTCTTGGAGAAATCCATTATTATCATGCAGTTCATTATTTTTGCTCTCTTCATAATCATCATCATCATCAAATGGTCTTTTCTCATTACAAAAATCACGTGAACAATTTTCTTCACATTACGATTTTACATCCCTTTCGTAAGAGTCAGAGATTTTTGTACCTGATGAGGGCCGGGACGTTGTCCAAACGGCCGAAACGTCGTTTTGTTTTTTAATAAATTCAAAATTTGACAGTACCACCATTGGACGTTGTTTTTAATTATTTACCAACTGTCATTGGACGTTTTATTTGAAAATTTTCTTTACAGCAGTTTACATCAGATTGATTTTTAATTAAGTGCAAAAGATAGTTATAATTTTTTTCAACCTCTCAATCATGAGTTACTCCAGGGCTTTGAGAATCTATCATGATACTTTTGAAAACTCTTTTGAACTCATCATAATTGCTACATTTACTTAAGTATCCAACAAGCCTTAAATAAAAATCTTTGCAGTTGTTTGATTGTTGAAAACATTTCCAGCGTGTCACAGACTTGATAAGATGAGCGATATCACATCTTAAAAAACATGGCATATTGAATTTACTTTTTTTGGTGATAAAATTTAAACAGACGGTTAAGTAGTGCTTAAGAGAGCAATCGTTAAAAGCCATACAAATGGCATTTTGTAAAGCCTTCGATCCATCCGTAACTATTTCTTTGGGCTTTGAAGCACCAGATTCCACCCAAAGTGTCAACGCATCCTTTAAAAAAATTGCTGTATGGTATTCTGATATGAATTGGAATATGGGGTATATTTTTTTTCCAATTGATATACTTATGACATACAGAAAAATGTGAGATGAACTTTCACCATCGATAAAAACTCTTTTTACGAAACGTCCAGCTGCATCCATGGACACTGACACATTCTGTAATTTGTTTACACTGTTCCATAAATCTAACTGTTCTGGAGTCCAAAAAATAACGGAAAATGGAAAATCACCTACTTGGTGAGTAACTTTGTCCCATGTACTTTGCATTTTCATTTCAATGATAGCATGAATAACGTTTTTGGTTTGTGGAACACTGTACTTCTTAAAAATTGCCTCTTGTCGAGATTTTCGTAGTACAGGAGTGGTGTGTACAAGCGGACCTTCCGTATCACCATATTCAACAAACGTTTGTGATTCTGCTCTTTTGTACTTCAGAGCTTTAACATGGATAAGCTCACTTTGAGCTTCTTTTCGAAGACCCCCTGAAAGGGATCTTTTTTTTAAATGTTGAATGTTTTTTGAATCACGCACAGAAATATTCAGAGCACAACTATTAACCATTGCCTTCGATCTTATTTCCACATTCTTTGCAACTCCCATAAAAATTAATATTTCCACTTAATTTGGATACGTATCCTTTTTTAAAAGAGAATGAGCAGGGAATTTTGTAAGTTACCCAAATTTTTTCAGATATTACGTGAGTCCATCCTGGTGGTAAAATTTTTTCTTTTTTTTTTATTGAGCTGTGGCTTAATTTTTTTCATTTCATCTCCTTCAAACATTAATTTTATACCAAGTATTTCAAAGTCATCTATACCGTATTTTTGTTTTTCCTTACTTACTTTCTTTGGACTATTATTTTTTAATTTAAATTCATCTATTTTACATTTTAGACCTTTCCAGTCTTGAAAAACATTAAAATATATCGTTGAAGCACTAATCAAATTATTCACATCTGAGCTAGCTTTTTTCCAAACATCTTTAGATTTTGGAAGCAATTTACCCTTTTCATCATTAATGACTTTATCGTGCAAGATGTTGAAAAGAAGCTCAACACTTACAGACGATTTGCGTGGCATTTTGCTTCTTCTTCAATTATACAACATAATTAAAAATACATAAGTATATTACTAAGAAATCAACCGTAACCATAAATTCTTCACATGGCTAAAAAATATGTAGTCACTGAACCTTTCTAAAATAATAATTTACTCAACTTATATTCTTTATACATCTAAAACAAATTTAATGAATTAAAATACTTGAAACTTATTATTTATTTTATAAACACTATTATATTACTGCAGATTAATTCTTACAATAAAAATATCAATGAATTGTCTCATATAATAAACTATACAATGCTATCATTACAGCTTAACACAACTTTGCCAAATAATGTTCAAAAGACCATAGGTATCGATAACATGTCAAGTCAAGACTGTAGCTAGATCAAACAAAAGATTCTGAAACTATATAAATACAATATCAAAATGGTTAGAAACGTATCTTAAAGATGTAGAAGAATCTTTACTAGAAACTTCGTAGCATACGTATGGGTTCAATGAAATACAAAATAAATCTGACAAAAGTTTTTTTATTTTGAATACAATAAATTTGATCAACAGTAATAAAATTAAAACGTCAATATAGGTTATCCGCTGTTCTATAATGAACTATAATAATCATAGTTACCGACCAGAGGTTAGACAATTTGAAGTAACCTACTTTACCAACTTCGTATTTTGAAATAATGCATTTAAATAGTCGATGAAAAATATTTAATTAACCAGGTTTACAGTGAATTACGATTCATTTATGTATAAGTACATGTAAAATGTATGCCCATCAGAAGAAAAAGATTCATTAGCAAATTTCGAGAAAAAACGAAAATTGATTGCACGATTCCGCTCAGAGCACCACCGACACACTATTCGGGTTAAATAAAAGCGTAAGTAGATAAATTATTTTAAGAAAAACGAATTTAAGGCAACTGTAGTCAGTAGTTAGGTTTATTGTACTTTAGTAAGGCACGTTCTCAATAAATACTTTGTCGATACGAAAAAAACATATTTCTAGCTCCTGAAAGTCTTGAACCGAACAGACCCAAAAGTCACTAGTAAAATTTACTAGCACTTTCTACCATATTATTAAAAATTAATCATTTGCATACTTTGTGACATTTAATCTAATAAATTAGTACACCTCCTCAATCCGCAAATAGGGAGGAATCGAATTGATTAGGCAGGATTTCATTTCCACATCATTTAGCACGTTAAATAAAGTTTTTCATTTCAGCGCCGTGCCCGTTTTCGAGATTTTCTTTTGGAAATATCTTGCAAACTATTGATCCGCAAGTAAAAAATCAAGTGGAGGATGAATCCGCAAATAAGAAGGAATCGTTTAAGCCCTGAATGGTTGTTAAATAATAATATTTAATATTTACGGGCACCAACTTCACAAGTCTGCCTATATGACCATTTCCACGCGAATCCACTCCTCTTCGCGTAGGCGCACGCTGTCCGATACGAGTACTAAGATGTGCGCCCTGTTCGACGGCTGGCCGTGGCGGGGTGCTCCGATCAGTGCCAAGAAGTCGTCTCGCATTGTAGCATTGGCGTTAGCAATCCCTCTACTCATCTCTGCATAAGTAGTTTTTTTTGGATTATAATTAAATCGGCAAGGTCGTGTTTTATATCGACTCGTCGTCCTGAAATCGTGTTTCATCAAATCTTTGTCTTGAGTCAAACGAACGAGATCGTGGCTCCTATCGACTCGTCGTCTTGATTCAAGCGAAACTCCAATAGTTCCAGTTTAATTGTCTTAGATTCAGTTTTTAAGATTTGTTTACTTCGAATGAGAATTGTGCTCGCGTGCTGGTTCTTTCCTCGCGCTCAGCGACATATTCCTCATGCGACTGTATATATCTTCCTATATTATATAGTTAACTCAGTAGGGCATTCCACACAAACCCCCCATTTGCCCCCTACCGCCCCTCCACCAACCCTCCACAAAATAAGGTAAAAATCCGTTATTTTTTTGCTTATTTTGACATATCGTTTTTTTTCTCAAAACCCCCCACAGCCCCCCACCGACCCCCCACGCATTTTATCATGGCTCCCACCGCCCCCCCACAAAATATTATATGTATAGTATAGAAGTATAGTATAAGTCATTATTCAAGCCAGGGGTACAACCACGTATGGCTTCATGGGATAATAACAATGTATGTTTTAATATTTAATCAAATAGTTACAGATTAGTACACAATACTATAATCAGATAAATTTAAATACAATCAATTGTATTTCGATTTATTGGATCCCTTGGTTTCTTTGTAAGCATAAAGTTTTTGGTGGGCTGACTTTTTTTGTTAGCATTTTGTAACGTTGCATTTTGCCAGCCCTGTCAATGTGTTAAAGTCTATTACCACATTTCTACCAAATCACATGGAAAAATTGTATAGTATTTTTTCTCAAAACATCCCACATCCCACAATAATTTATTTTCTGATTCAATTTGGATAAAAATTTTTTTTGGGTTTCTACATCTAGACATTATTCGTGAACGCGCATCAAATGTTTCCGCGAAATCTCTTCGCAGTTAAGGAGGTTTCTTATTACGATTGTAGGTTCAATGAAAATTTAACTAAACAATGAAGCAACAAAAACTGACTGTGACTTTACCTTATGATATAATATTGCTTTACCCAAGGAAGGAGGAATATGATGGTAGGATGATTAAATAATAAGCAGTGACCTCTCTCGGCTTAAAGAGAAAACCGAACTAGCTCGTATTTTCGTATATATCTATATCATAGCGTGTATAGATGCGACACAACATATAATTGCCCATGAGAAAATAATGGTTTTCTCAGGTATAGTCCTAGGGAATCAAAACTTTGACCTTGAGATTTATTGATAGTCAAAGAAAAAGCTAAGGTAAATGGAAATCGTTTCCTGTACATTATAAATGGTAGCGAAGGAGAATTATTTGTATTTAGTGTTATTCTTGGAATAAAGACTTTATTTAAAATTCAAATTTCATTCGTGTGGAGGAAGACCTTTTTTAATAGTATTTAAATATTCTGTAGAAAAATAAATATAAATATTATCGTCTGATTTATTTACTTCTTTGTGAGTTGCTTTATTAATACTTTAATACGTTACTTATGTTCCTACCATATTATTTAAAAGTTTTTTGTTCAAAAAATGTGTGTATTTATTGTGAGATGTTAATATAGCTTTACTTATAAAAGAATCATCATCATTATTAAAAATTTTAGAACATATATCATTTGTTTTCCATGTCTAAGGAATTCTAAAGGTTTTAATTTTGCCTTCTCCTATATCCAGTGGCAATGAAGAAAATTTTCTATCAATCGAACGTATATTATTTTTTAAATAAAAAATATTAAACATAGGCCAAAAATTAGAAAATTTTATGGTTTCTTGAACTATAGTAATTTTGCTTCCGTTTTTTACTACTGAAAGAATTTGATGAAAGTCTCCACCTAAAATTATTATTTTATTTCCAAAAGGTTTATTACTACTAGATAAATCTTTTAAGGTCCTATCAACGATTTCTAACGCTTTTTTCGGTATCATAGAAGCTTCATCCCTAATAGTTACTTCTATATTACGTTATTTTTGTTTATTTGGCTTAAACTGGAAGAACGCACTTTCTATAGTGCTTAAGTCTAAAGGAAGTCTGAAAGTTTTGTGAGTGATCATTTTCTTTAGAAGCAGAATAAAAGCAATACCTGTCCAAGCCATTGTAAGAATTTTTTTTCAATTGATATGAAATAATAAATTAATGTTTCATATGAAAAAGTTTTTTCAGATCCACCAGGACCATTGATGAAAATAATTTTTTTTTCAAATTTTATTATTTCTTGAAAAATAGTTGTAATAGTAATACTTTTTTTACACAGATCTATCTCCAACTTTAAATTTAGACTTCAAGTTCTCTGTAGATGTAGAAGAAGGAATTTTTTTTTCGTTGCAATTTGTGAGTCTAATTCACTGTCTCATTTTTGTTTAGACATTTTGTAACTTTTTAAAACGAATTTAACGAAGTAAAAGTAAACGACGAAAAAATACCAATGGGCCAAAATTTTAGTTATAAAAAATTGAAAGAAAAAAAAAAATTAACTAACGATACTGTTAAAACAAAATTAATTGGTGATTCTAACATTATCGTAATTTTTTAATTTTTTTCCATACTTCGTAAATCTATATTTGCAATTATGGAGGTTGATGCGCAGAGCACGCAGGGGGAAGAAATAGTTATAAGAGTTTAGAACGAGGTTTTAGAAATATCTATTGACACATACAGGATAGACAGCTCATTTAAAAAAGGGGGCCACTATAAGAAATAATGAAGCTCACCAAAAAAAAGTCAAGGTCACATCTCTCTTTGTGTATAAAGTAAAGCAAATTAAGTAAAGTGTATAATATACCTCTGACTCTTACGAAAGGGATGTCAAATCGTAATGTGGCAAGAGTTTCAAATTTAGTTGCTTTTATACCCTGCACATACACAAATAGTATACGCAAATAATACAATCAAATAAGAATCGCAAGTAGGTCCTTGTGAGATACACGTAAGCAGATCATGTTTTCCTAATACTATAAATGAAAGAGGCCCTCAAATCATGTACATCAAGTTAGTCTCCTTTCTTAATTGACTTAACGAGAGACTTGTAACAATTTTTTAATTTTTTTGTATCTTGTTGTCTATTAATATTATTATTGAAATAATGTACATTTAACATTTCGGAAAAAAGCGCTTTTTTAAATTTTGTTCTATGTCTAAAATTATTATTTTATCAAAATTGAAGTTGTGCGTAAATTCAATGACATGTTGTAATAGTACAGATGCATCTTTTTTTTTCTATGTCTCTTTTATGTTCTGCCATTCTTAATTTTACAGCTCTTGATGTTTGCACATGGTATGTGGTAAACGACATTATTTTTATCAAGTGGCTTGGTTACATCTTTTCCAAGTAAAAAGATCGAGTTATATCTATTGTTTAAACTGTATACAAGACCAATGTGAAGCTTCATACAATAATATTTAATAGGACCGTGCAAGTGGGGAATATACGGTAATGATAAGATGAGTTTATAATTATTATTGTTTGTATTGCGATTGTCAATCATATTAATGTTTTTAAGGTATTTATTCTTTTGTTTAGAAATTCATCAATAATTTTTTGAGGATAGTTGTTAGCTAGTAAAAATTTGTTGATTAATTTTAAATTATTGTTATGAAATTGAGTGTCTGCTAATTTAATGGAAAAGTCTACTAATGTGTAAATAATACTTATTTTATATTGTATTAAATGGTGAGAGATAAATTTCAAGTATCGGCCTAAATGTGTGGATTTTGGTACCAATTAGTTAGTACTGTGTTATTTTGTTGAATGATAATTTTTAAATATAAGAAACTTATGCTGTTGTTGTTGTTGTTGCATGTCTCAACAGTGAATTATAATTCCAGACAATAACTATTAAAAATGTTTTTAGTACAGTTAAAATATTTAGTAGGCACTCATATGAGGATATCATCCACATACCGTACATACAGTAAAACATCAAAACATAACTTCTCTAAGCATGAAATTTCAAGCAAACGCATTACAAGATCACACAACACTGGACTATAGGGACTGCCCATTAGAGAGCCAAAAACTTGTTTATCAAATTTGTTGTTGAAATAGAAAAAAGTTGAATTCAATATTAAAGATACACCTGTGCAAAATTCATTGAGAGAAACATTGATTTTATCATTCAAGAATTTCTTTCTGATTTTTTGATTAAGAATATTCCGCTAGCGAACTCACACGTAAAAAATAGTTATGAGTTGAAAAATAAATTAAAAGAAATTATTATTTTACCTGGTTACACTCTTATTTAGAAATTCTTGAATGATAAAATCAATGTTTCTTTAAATGAATTTTGCACAGGTGCATCTTTAATTTTGAATTTAACTTTTTTCCATTTCAACAACAAATTTGATAAACAAGTTTTTGGCTCTCCAATGGGCAGTCCCCGTAGTCGAGTGCTGTGTGATCTTGTAATGCGAACTGTTTACGTGCGTCTCACAAGGAACTGCTTGTGATTCTTATTTGAATGTATTACGTGCGTATACTATGTCATATGTGTATGTGCAAGGTATCAAAGCAAAAGCAATTAAACTTGAAACTCTGACTACATAACGATTTTACATCCTTTTTGTAAGAGTCAGAGATATGTTATACACTTCACTTAATTTGCGTTTATTGTATTTACCAAAATTTGTCTTTTAAAGAATTTTTATTACTCATAGATTTTTGATCCTGATGAGGGCTGGGACATTGTCCAAACGGCCGAAACGTTGTTTTGTTTTTTAATAAATACAAAGTTTAACAGTACCACCATTGGACGTTATTTTAAATCATTAACCAACTGTCAAATTAATTGGAGCTATACAATCAAATTGAATTCATCTTTGACCATGTCTTACTATTTACGTGAAAAAGTTGCTCATGTTAGATACATCTCGTATCAAATAGTCACAAATCAAAATTTGCCGACAATCAAGCAAGTTCTCGCAGTTTTATTTCACAATTTACGTCGATTTAAGAATTCTCTTCAAGATAGTTTAAAGTTGGCAGTCGAAGAATGTTTGATTTTTTGGAAAAAAGCACGAATTCCAACGCAAGAACTTCATAAATGTATGAAAAAATTGGAGACAGAATATCAACAATGGAGAAAAATAACAAAAAATGCTTCACGTAGAACAGAGACTCAAGTAAGTAATGAGACTTCTTATGAAGAAAGAATTAGTAAACTGTTTGATATTTCTAAGGCAGACGCACTGGAACTCATGGAAGATGAAGAAGATAGGCAGTTTTTACCTCATCAAAGAGGTAATTGAATTTCTTTTATTTTAAAAAAATGATAAATCCTCTAAATTAATGTATTATTCTTCAATTTTTCAAGCATAAAAATTAATGACTTATGACGATTTTTGCATGTATTTGATCTTAAAATCATATTAAAAAAACTTTTTGTAAAATATTTTTTTATAGAAATTTTTTTGTTTGAGATGATTCTACGAATTTTTATGATTTTTCATAAATATTAATAATGATGATATTTGGTCAACTTGAAACATTAATAAATAAATTGGCCTTACATTTTTTCTTATTATGTGTAATGCAGTTCATTATTAATTACAAACAAGTAAAATTTATAAAAAAAAAAAAACATTTTTTTGGATTTGTCGAAAAATCAAGTTCTTGGTTGCACTACCTCTGTATCTTATTCATTATTAGAAAAATCACAACCAATGGAAGTAGATAGTGAAAATTTTAATAATGAAGAAAAAGACCTTTTTACTTCAAGCAATTCAAAAAGACTGCATACAGGTGATCCTCCTGAAGTAGCAAGAAAAGGTCCGTATTTGAATTCAAATCACAAT
Organism: Copidosoma floridanum; assembly: GCF_036245765.1. Taxonomy (NCBI): domain Eukaryota; kingdom Metazoa; phylum Arthropoda; class Insecta; order Hymenoptera; family Encyrtidae; genus Copidosoma; species Copidosoma floridanum. Next base: position 4,632,876 of record NW_028321912.1, on the reverse strand, counting down.
GTACAAAACTATAGAAAAGCTTTATGTAAATATTGTAGATATTGTAAAATTTATAAACTTATTATTCTCCGCTAAATTCATTCAAACGATTCATCAAGTAATGTTTTTGTATTCGAACCGAACAGAAAAATTTGAATTTAATGTTTTTTGATAAATATATCTGTTTCATATCCTTAAACGAAAATATTCTTTTCGACATGCCGTGACCTAAGTTCTATTTTTTTACACGGGTTCGTTTAAAAAAAGTTAAACTAAAAATAACTATTTTGACATCAACTTTTTTTATTGATTAATTATATTCCATTGGGTTTTACTCTATATTTTTTTCTTACTTTACTTTCAGAAGAACTAATTTCGCTGCTTGGACCAGAAAGCCAATCTCAACCATCTCAACAAACGCCTCCTAAAAAAAGAAGGGCTACCGAAGGAGTCATCACTCTGAAACTGGCTACTGTATTGGATAAATGTAAAATTTGTAAAAATGATGCGATGCATTTGTTGATGGCAGCTGCCGAAGCGATTCAAGATGACACTCGCAACTTGATATTAAACACTAAATCCATTTACGTAGCTCGTACAAGTTTTCGCCAAGAAAGATTTGAAGCCATCAAGAAACTTGCTCCATCTCTTTTTTCTAATTTACCAACTACGATTCATTGGGATGGAAAGTTGCTTCCCGGATTATCTCGAGGTTAAAAGAATGAAAGATTAGCTTTAATCATTACGAGTGAAAGAATGGAACAACTTGTAGGTGTACCGATAATAGATTCAAGTACAGGAAGAAATCAAGCTAAAGCTGTGTACGAGACATTGATAGGTTGGTCTTTGTTTGAAAATATTGAAGTTCTTTGTTGCGATTCAACTTCCAGCAATACTGGTTCGATGAATGGTGCTTGTGTGATACTTGAGCAATTGATTGGTAAAGATCTTTTGTATTTAATCTGCAGACACCATATGTATGAATTGGTTTTAAGGTATGTTTTTGAAGTAAAATTTGGCAAAACTACTGGACCTGAGGTACTATTATTCAAAAAATTCGAAGATTTCTGGAAAACTGCCGATCAAAAATGCTACGAAATAGGTATTAACGATAGCTACGTGAATGAATCTTTACAAAATGTAAAAGATTCAATTTTAGATTTTTGCTTGAAAAACTTGAGAAAAGATCAAATTAGAAAAGATTATAAAGAATTTTTAGAATTGGTAGTTATTTTTCTTGGGGTAAAGTTACCTGAAGATGTTCTTTTTCGATCACCTGGTCCTGTGCATCATGCCAGATAGATGGCAAAAGCCATTTATTGCTTGAAAATTTTCCTTTTTAGAAATCAATTTTTAAAGGATAACAAAGTAGATGAAATAAAGTACAGAGACGTTTGTATATTTATTATTAAAGTTTACGTTCAAGCTTGGTTTTGTGCAACGTCTGCTGCCCAAGCACCGAACCAAGAATTAAAATTTCTCAAGCAATTATACGATTACAAAAGTAACGATGAAGATATATCTGAAATGACAGTAATTAAATTCATGAACCATTTATGGTATTTAACCCCAGAATTGGCAGCTTTGGCATTTTTCGATCATATGGTATCAAATGAAGACAAACGAATGATGTGTGATGCTTTGAAATCAGATTGTAGCACTTTTGCTTATAGGAACGGATTATTGCGAACAAAAAAAATCTATCTCTAATCATCAAATCAATTTTGAGTGATTTCGTTTGCAAGGAATCTCATAATTTCTTTAAACGTTTCAAAATCGACTGTACTTTTTTATCAAAGGATCCATCGCAATGGGGAAAAGATAGAAGTTACCTTGACGGCTTGAAAGTTGTCGAAAATCTTAAAATTGTGAACGATGCAGCTGCAAGAGAGGTGAAATTAATTACTGAGTTTAACAACCTTCTTACGGAAGATGATCAACAAACACAGTACATACTATCCGTAGTGAAAGATTACAGAAGTTGCTTTCCAAATAGCAACAAAGAAATTTTGACAAAATCCTATAAATAAATTTTTTGTACTAAAAACTTAGATGTAAATTTTATTTAATTGACCTCTACATTTCAAATAAAATTTTTGATACCGTTTTTAATAAACTACTAAAAAAGATGAAAAAACATATTATAAAACTAAAAATCGATTGATGACATTTCGAACCTTGAAAATATACTTAACGCTGACACTTTTTAAACAGCACTCTAAACCATCGAAATGATTCCACTTTTTATATTTTTTACTAAAAAAAAAAAAAAGAAAATGAATGATTTCATTTCATACTACAATTTAAATCACATAGAAACATATAACACTCAGTATTATTTCCACTTAAAAAATTCCAAACGTTGTATTTTTAATGATCCTTTTTTGATTTTTAAGCACTTTTTAAATTTTTAATTTCTTATTTTTATCACTTCAATATCATTTTTCATGATTTTTTAAATTGAATTATAACTATTTTGGATAATTTAGAGGAATCAAGATCCATTGATGTTTATAAATCAACTGGAAAATCATTCAGATTTTTATCCAAATGAAGGTATCAAGCAATAGGCTTATCGTTTTTTCCGTGATTCCTTTGATTATTTGCCAATCTATGCCTGTAACTTTTTTTCTTGGATAAATTGACAGAATTAAACAATTTTAATCAATTAAGTGGCTTAAAATACTTCAAATTATGTGGTTTGCAGAAAAAAATTGATAATTTTTCTCGTCATGGACCATTTATTTTTCTTCATTTTCGTGATTTTTCGGATTATACGACAATTTTCGTCCATAACTTTTTTTTTCAACCGATTTGGTAAAAACCGATTGTTCCAATCAATTTAGTGACCCAAAATACATTTAATACGTGTTTTTTGATAAAAAATCCCATGATTTTCATTGATTTTATGAGAAAAAAGAATTTTAACGTATTTTTTACATGTAAAACCCATTTAAGGTGGCTCCTCACTATAAATCCCACAAGAAGAGTAAGCATACTGCAACACAGCTTTTCATTGGCTGTGGAGGTTCTTGACTAAAAATGGATAGGTACCTATAGTCCCTTTAAAAAAAGTTTAGTCACATCTACACCGTTGACCTATATCGTACAATACAGTGACTCGAGCAGACGTATATATACAAATCTGACAACATAACCCTTGTATGTAAATAATAATAAGCTGACGATAAGTACCTAATAATAAGCCACGGGTGACCAAAGACAAAAAAACTTTAGAAAAAATCTACAAGTTATTTATTAGTGACGAGTAAATACAACCGTGTCCTAACTTTATCGTGATATATTCTATTAATTTTATCTATTAGTCAAAAAAGTACATAAGTCAGCCCCGCATTAAATTATTTTCTTAGTTCAGCGTCTCATTTATTTTTATTAAAATTATGATTCCCCACAACTCCTATTCATTTTACGTACAACTTTCTGACCAATTCAAACTACGCGGGCTACCGCTCTTCGGTGTAGCAGACGCCCCACACTTTTCATCTGTTCCAGGACTTGCACAGTTATCTACTATTTTCACAAAATATCCTATAAAACCCATGGTAATGTCCAAGTACCTGAATGTCGTTGGAAAGATTCTGATTTCTTCTATCTGCTACATAGTTTTCTATTAAGAACTACAGTATCTTTGCTGAGATATCATACAACCTGCGCCACCAATTTGACGACCCTCCATTAGAGGCTATGTTATAGAGTCTATTTTCCAGTTAGTTTTTTTCAACAATTTTGGTGGTGACGAGGTCTAAAATTTTGGGAAAAGACTCCTTGCACCTTCAAGAATCATTCTTTAAAATATCATTTAATACTCCAGTGTTTTGATTTAGTGAGGAGTCACCTTAAAACTTCAGTAGCTTTGAGGCACGTGAAGAATATATTTTAAGGATTTCGGAGTTGTATGCGCATCATTTTTGAAGTATATAGAAGTGATTTTCACCCAGCACTCATGAAAAAAAACAAATAATAATAATTAAGTCCCAGGCTACTGTACATGTATGCTATATTTATGAGGGTTGATTTAATTACTACGTACATATAACTGATAAAAAATATATAATTAAGAAAATTTTTTTTTTTTTTTCATAAAAAAACTCCACCACAAAAGCCTCATCTCTCCATTTTTTAGCACGACAATGTATGTACGTACATATTATTTCACCTATTTAAATAGTTGGAAGATTTAAGTAATCAATGTCAGGATTATAATAGAAAGCTGATCTGTCACTTCATGGATTTATTATTTATTCATCGATTTTTACGCTACTGTTTTAATGTCGATAAATCTTCTGCGTCAGATTGCGTGTGCTATACATGTATCGTATTACAAACTTATTCGTTTTGAGCTAGTTTGGAACGCCAAAATCAGTTATGTCAGCTAATATAGGTAGAATGTGATCAACGTTCGGTTAGGAAGATTAAACAACGGAACTTTATCACTAGAACATAAATCACTTCTTTATTTCACACAATTTCATAAATACATTAATACTATTTATTAAACTAAATATTATAAGATATATACAATTTTACTACATATATAATACAAAGTTTTTTCTTTTATTTACAATGCTGATAAAAATACTAGAGCTATGTACTATTTTAATAAATTACAACTTACAAATAAAGTAAAAAAGGTCTTATACAGAAGCTACAGAAATTGCGTTTGGTAGATTTTATATATATTTACATGATATTTCTATAATTATTTTATAGTTACAATGTAGAGTTTTCTCTTGATTAAGAGGAGAATAAGGACAACCCAATCTCTGCGGTAACACTAAGTAAGCAGTAGTATCTGATAATTTAGTGACATTACAAATTTCTACTCATTCCGGCATTATTTTATGTGTTAAATATTTTGTTTGGATATATTAATTTTGAATGCAATTTTTTTGTTTAAATATAGTAAGAAAAAACAAGCCCTTGATTTGGATTCTTGTAAATAGAAGCACAATTTGCAAAACGCTCTCAAGAATTAGAATTATGCGTTCGTTGGGCTCTTTTAAAAACAATAAATTGTAGTTTACAAAAATCAACGAGTGTGTACATAAAAAATTATCATGCAGCGTGCAAGGAACGGTACTACATAAACGTATTGTTGAAATTTAATCGCTTCAACTTGTCCTTACTACCCCTCTGTAGATGATACGACAGTGGCTACAGAGAGGAAAGGAAGCTCAATTTGAATATAACATAAACTGTGGAATCTTCTCTGCTCAGTATAAAACGCTAATGAAATGCTCATCGTATTGGGTATCAATAAACGACATTTGATACTAATTTCCATTAATAAGAGTGATCGTGCTTTAATTAACTTCAGAAATAAAATTGCAGCATCAAATAAAATAACAAGAACTATCCATGACACATAGTGTCGTAAGATTGTGTTCTGACGTACTCTTCGTAAAATTAGCGAAATACTTAATTGATAAAAAGAAATTACAAATCACATTCGACTTTTATGTTGATAGTATATGTTAATTTTATTAATTTTTAAACTTTTAAATGGTATTGTTTTTCAATTAGTAATGCTTAATAATCGATGATAACATTAATAAAAATTGTTTCTGATCTTTAGAAGATGATACATTGAATCTGCTATTTCTTAAGGTTATTGTTAAAAATATAGCTTCTAAAACATGCACATACTTTTGTGAAATTATCGATTTTATTTTATTTAATTGAAAGTTGTAGACAGTGATAATCATTTTTTATCATGTTCCTTATTTTCTTGATTCGAATATTAATTTTTGCTTATTTTCTAAATATAGGGTTCAATTTACTACTTATAGATTTCTACCTGAAAAATATAGCTTGCAAAAAGTGATATGGTACATTACGTCACTAGGGCACAAAGTACAAACATGAGCGCCCAAAGGGCGCGCTTGTTGTAGTTTGGTGCCCGAGTCGCGTATAATGTTTTTCTTACCGAGGGCGCAAAGTGCAATTTTGCGCCCGTGTGCACACTTTGCGCCCAGTACATCACTTTGGGCCCTAGGGCAGAAAAGTACTTTGGGCCCGGAGGGCGCAAAAAACTTTTCTGCCCGTGGGCCCAAAATGATTACAAGGGCGCAAAGTGTGACCCGAGGGTGCAAAGCGGCAGTTGCACTTTGGGCCCATGGTAAGAAATGGTAGTTTTCCTACGAGTTTGAAAAGTCTCTGTTTGCGAACCGAGAGGTTTGCGGCCCGAGCCGAAGGCGAGGGACGTAACGAGGTTCGTAAAGGAGACTTTTCGAACGAGTTCCGGAAAACTGCTTTTTCGCCCGAGGAAGTATCAGCCTCCCAAAACCACCCGAGGGCGGAAAAGGTTTTATTAAATAAAATGCAGTAATAATGTTAGAAATTTCATTCTACTACAAATTTAGTAATTTATAGGTTTTAAAATTATTATTATTAAAATACGTTAATTATACTAAGTAAGGGAATTAAAATCCAAAAAAGAGACTTCTTTAAGAAGTTGTCCAAATTGTAAAGTCATAATGGATATTAAGGTGGTTGGTGCGTAAAGTTCTCAGGGTCGCACGGAGTGAGGACAATTCCGGTTTTTTTGTTTTACTCACTACATTTTTCAGCCACTTTTTTAAAATTTTCTTTGTGTGTTAATCGTAGCAGTGACTGTTATACGTATTATTTTAATTTTTCTGTGCAACTCTCATGTTTATTTTACTATCATCGTAAAATTATCATTAATTTTCAGCGCAATAATTATTTATTCTTAACTTATTCATAACTGATAAAAACAGTTTTAACTCTCAGTTAATTAAGTGATCTCGTGTAAGTAAACACGTATTAGAGCTATTCCAAAAGGCAGAGCGCGCGTACGCCTGGATCGATACTTTTGGAGAGTTCCAAAACTATAAATCGCAGGTGCACGCCTAAAGTGCAGATTTGTTATCGGCTGAGTAGATTTTAGGTGACTTGTATGATGAGTCTGATATCATTAATGTGAAAGATCCTTTATAAACAAAAAACATGGAGTTGAATGATAATCGGTCTATTACTGTAGCATTTGTGAGCATTTAACTACAATTTAATTTAAACAAACTATGTATGTACATGCCTACATGTACAATATGTACAATTTGTATGTATATTAATTTTATAAAGCTTTCTTCACAATGTGTATCCTCTTATAAGTTAGAGCAGTTCACGCGCCCACAATTTTAGCTTTTGGAACGCTCCCAAAGTGTGCGCCCGCGAGCCCTGCCTTTTGAAATACCTTCGTTGTAAGCGTCCACTAACTACGGCCGTTACTATAACTGTATATATTTTACTAAACATTTTTTGGAAATAGTTTTAAATTAAAATGAAAACGTGTTTGTGTTTAAAAAATATTTGTTCCGTCAAAAGTCGACTTCACTAGTCGGTGCAGGCGCAACCACATATAGGAAGGGTACAGAAAGAGAGAGTAAGAGCTGTAGGGACGCCGCGTTTTTGATTCATTGCGGCAAGCGAGCGTGACCAGCTAACACGCAAGAGAAGTGAGCGAGTATGCCAAGCAGATTCTCGTTGATTTTTGTTTGTTTGGTATGCCGTGTACATTTTTGTTTAACTGTACTGGAATTCACTGGCTTATCTTCGGATTTGTGCGTTAATTTCATTCTAAGTACTCATTTAGGAGCATTATGTGTTTTGTGTTCAAGGATTAGTGCGTCACGTGTCACACTCGATTTGATAAGTTTTAACAACTATCATTGCATGCAATTACAAGAATTTCGGTGTCTCTTTGAAGTTCTTGATCAAGACGCGTTTCATAAGTAAATCGTGCGAAACTAAAGCTATTGTCATTGGTGCATCAAAACTTCATTTCAAGTGCGAGAGCCGTTTGCGATTGTAAATGTATGAATAATATTCATCCCGATTAATTTCGTGCAGCGATTAACTATAGTGCAATGTGCTTTACGGTCCGCGATTGGAAATTGAATCGTGCAATAACGTTAGATTTAATTTAGTTAAATTCATAGAAAAACGTTTTATTTGTCAACATGGTGTGTGCTGCAACGACGTCATATATAACTATAGATTAGGACACACGAGTCCTTCTTGTTTACCGAACGCAGAAGCGCAAACAATTCCGCGAACGCCTTTGTTAAAACAAGTGCACGTGCATCGGCGTGTGCTTTCATGCAATCACCACCGTTGACTTTTTTTTTACACACACGAGATAACTTATCCGGGCATGAACTAATACAGGTGTTCAATATTCGATTATGCATCAAGCTAATATATTTTCTTTGTAATTATAAATAACTGGTGAAAGGACCACAGTCCCTCATTTCATTTCAAGCCCATCAGGGTCAATTATGCAATTGTTAGTGGACAACAGTATACGCAATTGAAGCATTCAGCCTACATATTCTGCATAGGGACATCAGTCACTTTGATTAACACAAGCCCATTAGGGTCAATTCCGCAGTTGTTATTGGACAACAGTCTACGCTACTGAATACAGGCCTGCGCGTATGCAGCTAAAATCCATGGTATTTATTGTTTAGCTGTTCAATTCAATGCGTTGTAATTGCGTTTACATGTTTCATTGCATATATGCCGTTAATAATAACAATTAATTAACAATTAACAATAACGGTATACCGTTAATTGTTTATTCATTTTTCATATGATTTTGGGCAAAATAATGCATTATTTACATCGTTCTCTTTTCTTAAATTTGTAATTTATCAAGCAATCAAAAGGGTTTTTTTACATGTTTTTCCCTTCAAAATCTAATGTTCATTAAAACTTGTAGTCTAGTTTCAAAAAATCTATCACTTAGAAAGTTCAGGGATTACTTAAAATTATTAACAAATTAATGTATTTAATAAGAGGTTTATATCAAACAAGTACTTATTTCATAAGAACTATTCGCAGATAAACCGCTTTTGTTTACTGGAAATTTATACAATACATATACGCATTTTATTATTGTAAAAAGTAAGTTAAGTAATAAGCAACTGAACACAATATAAAATCACCGTTTTCCACTAATAAACTGATAAAGGGATTTATTAACTATTAATAATTTATTTAAAGACAATCATATTTCTCAACATTTAATAAATATTTATTTAAAAGGAAAGTACATTAATAATAGTTATTAAGTATTGATCAAAAGTTAACAAATATTTATATCACAATCACTTATAGTTAATGAATAAACATTTTATTAAATGACTTTGTTTCACTTGCAATGTCATACGAGGTTAAGATTGCTTATGAACGAAAATCATCTAGATACATTATTTATATTTATATTTATATTATTTAACAATTAAAAACGTTCATTTTTTTGCGAATTGAATAACTTTTATGTATTTCAGCTACAGAGTTATAAACCAGTAGATAGTGGGTGCTTGGGTACCCAAGTAAGAAGTCATACTTCTATAAAATAAAATGGCAAATAAAATAATTATAAATATAAGTATACCTCGTATGAAACGATATTATATACAAAGGTGGTGCAATTATTGTTGGAATGAGTATACCTACGTTAGTTAAGTGAGGTTTTAATAGATATTTTAATATCTAATAAGAGAACAATTATAAACCATACCTTATGGCACAATACAATATAAACAATATGTCAGCTGGCCAGTACAAGAATGTGCTTTTTCATCGAATCTTCTGATAGTTTCTAAACAATTTCCTAAAAAAATAAGAAACACCCTTAGAAAATAGCAGATCATCCAATCACACCATTTTTCACATGTTTAATTAAAAAAATTTACAGTTTAACATGTAACCTTATGGAAAAATCACTTTAAATTGGATTTATAAGATCTATGCAAAGCTCCCATTTTTTATTTGCATGAAAGATTACTATTAGATAATCGACCTGTTCTTTTTCAAATAGATCTATTATTTTTTATTTATTTTTTAATAACTCAAAGAAGGGGTGAAATATGCGTAAAAACGTGTATGTAAGTACATCGATATGAGAAAAATAATTCCCAGCGTTGCAGCATATGTTTGCGCTCCTCTCACCTCTCTGAATTTTGTTCTTAATCACAAAGGAAAAAGTGTGAAAGAAGAAAATGTAATAAAAATTATTTATTGTATTTATACAGTACATAAAATGTTTTTTTTTTTTTTTCATTTATGAAAATTCTGAAAAAATGTGATAAAATTGTATGATCAATAATTTACTTATTTTAAAAGTAACAATTTAATAATAAATAAATAAATGTTCAAAATTTTTGAAAAAAACATGTACGTAAAAAATATATTTTATTAAATAACTTATTTATTTAATGTAAAATGAAACCAAATGAATAAATCCACAATAAATAACAATTTACATTAAATAAGTTACGAACTGTAAGATAAAATGAAGTAATCAGATACCCATTGACAGGCCCGCTGATAGAAAAGTGGGTCAGGGGCTTGCTCAGTGTATAAGAGGACGTTTAAATTTCTTTGGAAACTGTGTTTTTTTTTGTTTTGTTTTTTTTTTAAATGTTGGATGTTGGGTGGTGTACTGGTGTTATGACCGGACTTTTTCGGAGTATGGTCTTACTGTTTTATTTAAGTGCCATTCGTGGGGTTCTTAGAATTCAGCTTGTGAACTTGATTTGTTCTTTTTTATTAAATAATAATCTTTATTTAAATAATATGGATAATTCATGTATTTCTTTATTAAAGCAATTTAATAATAATTTGTTCTTTTAAATACAATTTAATCGGATCACTTTAACAAGGTTCAGCGAAAATTTTAATACTGATATTTTACTTATATCTATCACTGATTGTTGTTACTGCTGCTTCGGAGTTCCCTAATGCTTCGTGCTGTAACCACCAGTGTCTCCTTAAACCACACGAACGAGTTCGTGGCCAGTAGGATGTTACGATTTCTGCTTTCTCTGCTATCACTGGAATCACTTTCGGCGGGCCTCCTTTGCTGTACCTCGCTCCTTAGCGTAGTTCGATACTATTGATGTTCTCGATACGCACTCGAGTTGCCTCAGCCAACACGTTATGCTTTACGTGTATAAGGTACTCACAAGTCACGAGAGTCAAGAGTTGACTAAAACTTTAGAGGACAGGTGACAGACGTAAAGAGAGCGATTTTTCTTCTTGACGGTGCGTTTTTATAGCATCAGAGCGAGTAAAAGAGGCCTTTGGTTGAATTAGGTCAACCAATGAGCGATATTCTTGCAGACTGCGTTGACAGTTGCACGATGATGTTACGTGTTATGATTTTACATATTAGGAAATAACAATACAACAGTACCAATCGCATTTTCTGACAAGTGCAATTGAGTTTTTGGGTCAGTGATGATAAAAGCTCGTATCAGCAATATTAGATAGCCAAATACAAGTTCAATTGTGACAGTAAGTTTACAAATTTCGAAATTAATTCTTCTGAGGATTTTACAATCAATTTTGAATATACACACACACGCACACGTAAACGACGTACGAGCTCCTCTTGTCATATGAGCTTGTTTCATATTCAAAATACGTCTTATCTGAATTTTGACGGACGGATAGTTTTTAGTTACAATATAATTTGTATCAACTAGGGATGTAACACCAGGACCGGAAGTACGTCAAGAGGGTCAGGGTAAAGGGGGAGAATCAAGCAAAATCTACTTTCGTTACACTTTTTCTCAAGGTCACCAATCTAAAATCGTTGATTTACACTGTAGGGCATAACGCACTCATAGAAGTATTACTTTAAAAGTGTCAAAAGAAAATTGCTATTTTTAATTTATAATAAACTAGGTAGTACCCACGGTTTACCTGCTTTTTAAAAGGGATTTTGTTTAAGATTAGTCTAACAATATGATTATTTTCCAGTCATGCAAATAGTATTGCATTAAGTATGAAATAAAATATCTTGAACGGTTTTATACTGGTTTATTTTAACACTTAATTTAACAAAGCTTTTTTACTTCATTAGATTAGATAAGATAATAAGAATAATGATACTGCAAAACATGTCTACAGACAATGTTTTCTGACTTTTTGTCATGAGCGTGGATGTAAAGGGTCTTGGCTGTTGACACCCACGAGCAGCCCACGTATAATTGCCCGCGAGAGAAGCAGGGGCTACCTAGGTGTATGCTGGCTACTTTTAGAGTTTGATCCTGGCTTCTATTGATGGTAATGGCAAAGGCCAGCTTCAAAGGGAACTGTAATTTTTTGAATTAGACAAATTTATCGGAATCACAGGTATCCTGGGTATCAAGACCGTCTCATCCTTGGCCTCTTTAGAGGATGATGGCCTGTACAATGTAGCACCTCAGCTTTTTAACGCATAACCTGGTACCATGACACAGTCTAGGCACGTTCTAGTAGTAATTCGTCAATTGTCAATACTGTATCTAATGACATGTAACTACTTATTCCACCCAGAACTTTATCCGTTATGTTGGTGTTGATTTCTCCCACCAATTCATTTTTGGGCGCCAAAATAGTCCTCTTGCACAACCAATTCTGGCCAGGTTTTGTTGTAAGTTCGGAAATATTTTATTAATGAGGACATCTACTAAGCTTACAACATTTCCCAGTCTACTTGTAATAGTTGTTAGGCCATTGACGTCCACCGGAGTTTGCGAAGAATTCAGACTCCTGGTCATTAAAAAGCTGAACTCTTATGTTGGTCTTCAGCTGTAATCACTCCACCTTACTTCACAACGGTGACGCCTTGAGGCAGGCGTTAATCTCGTCTGATGCAGTACCACGCTATATAACTGTCAGCGTCTGCCGAAAATCACCTGCGAGCAAAAAGACTACTCGAATCATTAACGTCCCATTGGATGTCTTGCAAGCTGCGATCCAGTGCTTCTACCACTTGCTTGTGTGACATAGTGCATTCGTCCCACACGATCCGTTTGCACCATTGCAGTAGAGTACCTTGACTATTGCTTTTGCTCATGTTGCAAGTGGGCGTTTCTACACTTGCAAGGTTAAGCGGGAGTATAAATACTGAATGTGCGATTCTGCCACCACTCAGCAAAGTTGCAGTTACACCTGCAGATGCGACTTCCAGAACAACCTGTCTGGCTTTGCGCTCCTGTGCAAGCTGTAAGTTTAGGAGGTAAGTTTTTCTGGTATCTCCAGGTGCATACAAAAAAAAACAGGCCACCTCCTCCACTGGCTTTGCGGTCAGTAATAAATTAAAAATTTGCCATTGCACCTGTAGTAACACGGGCTTTGTTTGGGAAACATGGGCCCTAAAGCAAAAGTATCCATTTAAATCCATTAGCATTTTGCCAACCATCGCAAAAACTTTGTCTTTGATGAGTTTCAGCTCTTCGGTAAAAACTAACTCATCGTAAGCTGAATTAGTCCCTTGGTGTAGGGAGCAATATCTTCTAATAAAGCAACCTTATACTTATCCCATAATTGTCTGGGGTTGGAGAGTTTGCAGGTGCTTATCATAATCGAGAAGAGTTCTCGCAGCTTAGTCGGTGACCGGCACAATATGGCGTCCTCCATCGTTACCTCCCAGTGGCCGTCATCTTCTAACAATTCCATCGCCTCACACGCTTTTCTGAAAGTGGCCTTTTCTTATCCATCTACAGTTCTTAGAGCTTGAAAACTGTTAGGGCCTCGTTATCTAATTAGCAACAACCGTACATAATAACACTCAAAATTTATTATGTGTACGGTGTAAGGTCTGCTCAAAGCATCTGAGAACTTCACTTCAGGCTATCCATCGACAGGTGTTCCCTGCACTCAACGCTTCCAATCCTTTCACGATGCGTTCCACGTATAATACCGTGGCACTTCCGCGTAGAGTAAGGTCTGAGCAAACTCGTCGTCCTGGCATAGGCGGAAATATGCGATAAGAGTGGTAACAGGTTGTATAGCGACTCGGTCTCGCACGTTGGCCGTAGTGAAATACACGCGCTCGCCGTTGGGAAGGTTGACAGCAAGGTGGATCACTGTTGGGTACCTTTCGTGTAATGGTAGCCCAAGTAATCTCCACACAGCTTCGTTACTGCTCGCATATCGGCCTGCCCGAAACATCTGCACTTTGTCCTTTGAGTCAACGACAGCGATACCCTGTTGTCTGACTTTTAAAATAGCCTGGTCACTTCCTTTGTTCATATATTTGCAAATATATTTAATCATCTGGACTGAGCTGCAAAACTCTACATTTATGTGGGCGTCAAAAATCTTGCACAGAAGTGGTGAATTAGGAACCACCCAGCTGTTGTCCACAGTTATGTTTTGTCCGGCACCTCTGACGTGACTTTTAACCGTACGTCTATCATCCACGGGCGCTCTAAGCCTGTATAACGGGTAATAATATTCATTGGTGTGCGTATCTTTAATGAGTGATTAAGGATATTTTTTAGTGCATTTCTCATTCTTTGTGCAACAGGCCGCACAGTGTAGATCATGCTTCTAGTGACGGTGTCGTATAACTTTTTGTCTTCAATTGTATCGAGAAACTCAACAGAAACAACTGCATCTGTTTGGTTGGGAAGTAATTTTTCTTTAAGCCATAGCAACAAATGGACATGTGGAGGATCGCGTTTCTGCCATTCAATAGAGTACATAAAGCACTGCATCTTACCGTACACCTTGCCCTTGATAAGAAGGGCCACCAATTTTTTGTATGCTGCACAGCAGCAAATTCAAATTATCTTCATGGACTATTATGTAAAATGCGTGAAAGTTCATGCAAAACCTTTTTTTTCATTCAGATGGTTTGAGGAATATTGAAGTAATAACCCTTTTCTTCCTTTCAGTATATTACTAAATACTGCACAGCATCGTAGTACTGATGGGTATCAGCGATTCTAGTGAGAAAGTCATCGTCCTTGCGCAGGACGATGTCTCTGGAAGCGGTGGTGTCAGCGACTACGACCGCGGCCGCCACCTCGACCGCCATCGGCAAGTTTTGATTTACAATGGCCCGCTCAACACTTTGGATGACTCCACAACGATGGTCTGTCTTCATCTCATCATCTCCCACAAAATATATTTGTAAAAATTTTGGCTGTCCATTAGGTGAAGGCAACAGTGAATCTATTTTGTGGTGTATTTGACCTTACACCGTAAACGTTGAAGAAAATCCGGGAATGATTAGGATTTTGTCCGCACCGAAGAAAACATGCATTATATTTTTTTAACAGTTAAGAAACCATCTAGACTTATCCAATGCACCTGTAAACAATGTTTTTAATGGCTTCACAGGCTCTTCTAAAATGAGAATGGTGACTTTACCCCACGAGCAACACATTTCCGCCCTTTCCTCATTCCATTCTTAAGCCCCATAATGATCACAAACATTATCCATCTAGCAAATTTTAATGAACATGTCGTCACTATGGTCTAACGTCGCATCATACTGACATGCACAGTTATCAAACATCCTCCACGAGTTTCTTGTAAACGTTTGCCAGCGCACAGCTTGACGCTGAGTGACTACAAGACCGCAAGCATTTGCCTCATCTGCTGTTTCAGACATACGCTAAAAAGCAGTACGCTCAGCATTTTCTTGGCACCGAAAAAAAGCTTCTTAAAGTGTCTCAGGAGCATGCTGAGAGGCTATGTATACAGCATTTTGCTGGCAGCGTTCATCAGCTCGATCTAATGTTTCTTCAGCTCTAAATTCAGCCTGGCAGGCTGATTCCTTACTTTTACGTTATTAAGCAATGTGACGTGGTAGCAAAATCTATCACGTCACTGTGTACCTGTGTTTGGAGCAAGTCATTGGTGGCTACCGAGTCCTATAATGATGTACATGTATTTCAATCTATAATGCTTTATAACACATTATATTGTATGTGTTTTCGGTCCCGTGGACTACGAGCCAAGGGGAGAGAGAAGGACCGAAAACAAGGAGAGATGTTGAATGTGTGAGAGGTATGGCTCAGTGAGTGTGTGTATAAGACGGAGGAGGGAGAGGAATAAGCTCACGACGCGATGGGGGCAAACCAAGGGCCAGATGGCCGCGACGGGGACTGAGTTTTTGAAATCTCTAACAATTTACCGGTTTTTAGGAGTGTTAGAGATTTTTAGGATGTCAAGGAAGGAACGCGCGCACCTACGCCAGCAGACCGCTTTGTATAGGCAGTATTGGGCAGAGTAGCATCGAGGACAGACCGTATCGGGATACATAGGAACAGTGACGAGCGAGAGGTGAGAAGAATGTTAGCAGGGATTATAGAGGAGAATTATTAGTGGAGTAAAATTAGGAATTAAAGGAGAGAAACCAGAAACAAAAAAGCGGACCTTGGAGAAGAGCTGTGGAAAAGACGAAGGAGGGTAGCCGCAGAGTGCCCTGTCGACAGCCAACCATACAGCCAGATCACCGCGACGATCAGGACGAGCTTCAGGTAGCAACAGGTGGTTGCGAGAATAGTGAGAAGGTAGGTGTACTGTACACTAGGTGGTACACCAAGACCGGCTGCCAACAGCCAGGCCCAAAGACAAGTTCGGCGGAGAGAACGACCAGGAGGTATTCGAACTAAGACGTTGGCCCCGATATCAGTGTGCCAATATATATATATAGAGAGAGAGAATCAACAGAATTTTGAGAGTTGGTGGAGGTGAATAAATAGCGTGGGCGCGCTGTAATGGTTATAGAAGTGATTGTGTTCATTCGTAATTAGTGCCCCCATTTTCCCCTTTCTTATTTCTGTTCTGTTCTGGAATGTTTGTCATTTTGGAGCCAGACACCGGTGGTGGACCTTCTGAAAGGGAGGAATCCAGTGGTAGGAATTTAGTTAGTGACGTACGTGAAAGAGTTTTGTCACAGGATCTGAGCGGAAGTTTATCGGCCAGAAAAATCCTCGTTACAGCAATATCAGTTGATTCTTGCTTTTTAACAATATGCATAGCTTGAGCTCTTTAAGATCTCCTAGAAAAATTACTTTTTCGTTTGTAAAACATAATATCAATAACAATACATAACCTAAACCTTAACATAACAACCATTAATAAACAATGCAAATTGTGGTGCATACAAAATATAAACGAAAAACTTACACTATTAATATAAAATGTAAGAAAAAATATCAATTTCCTTTAAACCATAGTGATTCGTGTACGTCTGTCTGCAGCGTCTGGCATCATACGTGTCTGCCGTCCGGGTCCAGGTGAATATAGTCTGTAATGTGACAGGTGGCGGTGTTGCCTGGCCAGTAAAGCGCTACACTGCCATACAGGCTCTATTCGAAAATGATACGTTGGTTAAGTTTTTGGTGGGTACTTACACCCACCCCGGCTTAACCGACCACGTGTTAACACGTGTAAACAAAGATTAATCAGCTGATCATGTTTTGGCGTAATTTGAGCGCTTTCAAGTTCTCTTTAACCACCTAAAAACGTACACTCGCCAAACACGTAGATGCACGTTGCGACTACTATAATCTCAATTCGCCTTTTGCCAGGCGTATCATAAACGAGCTGCACGCTGTGTTTAATGAGCACAATGAATTATTAAAGTGATTCAAATCACACATGCACAAGCTAGGTAGTGACAATCACGCTATTGTGATAGAACACAAGCTGGCGAGCATATATGTAGATTCAACGCACCTGTTATTGATGACGTTGCTGGAACCATGGTTGGCAACCGTACAGTTACGCGACGAATTGTGACTCAAAGAAGAAATAATGATCTTCAGTTTATCAGCGATACCCACCGTTTATATGATGCTCTCCAATATCCACTAGTTTTCTAGAAGGGACAAGACGGATATTGCGCATCCCGTGACAGGTAATTCATTCATTATTAAGAACATAATTAATATATTATTAAAGAATAATTATTCAATTAATTATTTTTACAGGAGCTATAAAGAATAAGAACGTTAGCTCAAAGGACTTTTATTCGTATTGTTTGATAATTACATGTGGACGAGATAATATCATTTTACGATGTCGTGAGCTTTGCCAACAATTTATGTTTGACATGTATGTGAAGATATAGAGTGAACGACTACGATATTAGCGATACGATCAACATAAGCTGCGCGTGGAATAATATATATTCACTTGCGAAATGCTATTTCAAACAACGCTGACACTGCCGAAATTGGTAACTCTGTTATATTACATCATCGTACATAAGTAGTCCCTGCACGTACAAGGATAAGTGCAGGATGCTATGACTTTTGTGCGTAAATATAGACGACCGTGTCTTTTCATTACTTTAACATGTAATCCAAAAAGGCAGGAAATTACATCGTTGGTATTACCAGGACAAAATTTAATACATCGTCATGACATTATAGCACGTGTGTTTAAACAAAAATAAAGTCATTAATCAGCTTTATTACAAAATTACATGTATTTCGCTCCATACGTTGTTGGATATATTCAGTTAAGTAGCAAAAGCGTGGATTACCTCATGCTCATATTTTAATTTGGTTCGTCGACAAAATACGTGCTGAAGACATCGACAGTTTAATTTGTGCAGAGATTCTAGAACTGTCTACTGATCAATTACTAATTGATATTGTTACTATAAACATAGTTCATGGTCCGTTCAAAAATCTGAATCGTTTATTACCTTGCATGGTAGATAGAAAATGTACAAAGCGTCTTCCTAAAGATTTCACTAACGGTACAGTCACACACGTTGAGGAATATCCAATATATCAACGATGAAGTACCGAAAATGGCGGACAATCGTTTATTAATACTATCAGTAATGCAAATATCGGTATTGACAATCGTTGGGGGGTATCATATTCACCTATGCTGAGTAAAACATTCAATGCTCGTAATAATGTTGAGTCATGCCGTTTGGTGAAGAGTATCAAATATATTTGCAAGTATGTAAATAAAGGAAGTGATGTAGCTGCATTTAGAATTGAAAATACTAATGTAAATGCTCCTCCGTTGAATAAAAATGATGAAAATTACGAATTACCAAATTGGCCGGTATATACGTTCCAATGAAGCTATCTGGCGTACTTCCAGTTTTCCAATTCATGAACGGGATCCAGCAGTTATCCATTTAACTCTTCATCTTGAAAACTGCCAGCACGTACATTTTACGACCCGATCGGAAATTCTTACTAGGCTGCCTAGTTGGCAAGGTAGGGCCTAGGTAAGCATGAAAGGGGGCGTGAGGCTCGCACTAGCTAGTGCCTAGCTAGGTTATTTATGTACAGATATATTATCCTCTTCCTACCAATTACACACACATAAGTATGAAAGTACGTATAATATGTATATATGTACACATGTGTATAGATATGCATATGCGTACGTTGATGCGTTCTGCTGTACTGCATTTTTTGAGTTCAGTACTCATATTCTCATGTATTCTAAAATCGGTATTTTTATTAATACATGTAATATAACCTTCCTGCATTATTTTCAGCTGAAAATAGCTGAACTAATTAGTTGAAGGATTGTTGAGAAATTATTGCAAGCACTCTTTATAACTTACAAAAAAAAGGATCCATTAGTACAAAATTTCAGATTTTTTTATTTCCATACATAACAGCAAGTTGCTGTCAGCAACACTCCAAAAGAGAAACATGTTACATCTGAAGAAGATGTTTCAAGTAGTCTTGAAACTATCTTTTTTTATTTTAATAATTGGACAAGTGAAAGAGCATCCAGAGTAAACAAAAAATAAACTCCTTAAACTAATATTTAATGTGCAGTTCTAATGTAGAATACTTATTATAATTTCATACACTATGTGTACTTAACCGTACATTAGTTGTAAAAAAATTAATTTTTATTTTTATAAGGTGCTGAATTGATTAATTTTTCATGACAAAAGTTTTAGCTATATGTATTTTATAACACTAAGTCATTTTTGCTCTAATAAAATAATTTACTAATATAAAAAATGACCTAACGAGGGTACCTACATAGGGCCTACCTAGCGCCCCGTTACACGGCGCCATCTAACACTGTACATTGGTCTCGCTAGTACCTCGCTAGATTAACTAGGCTGCCTATAAGGTAGGGCCTACCTATCGCCAACTTACGATTTACGATCGGGGAACGATGCAGTGCATGATCGTGCCATAAATCTACCAAAAACCACGCTCACCAATATTTTTGAACTGTGCAATTGTGCGGATGCTTCTGGTGCCTTTGCACAAACACTGTTCTATTATGAAGTCCCTCAATATTGTAGGTGGGCTCAATCGAAAAAAATGGATGACCTGCAAGCTAAGGACACTAGTTGATACGTGCCCCAGTTTATTAAAATTAAATAATTTGGGTCATGTATACTGTTATGTAACAAGCTTTAGGGATTCTCGTGTAGATGGGGAGGAAGTAATTCCGATTTATTAAAGTTATACTTCTATAGGCGCGTTCTGCCCTACGGATCAAATCAACCGTTTCGAATTGGTGACCTTGAGAAAAAGTGTAACGGAAGTGGATTTTGCTTGATTCTCCCCCTTCATCCCGCCCCTCTTGACGTACTTCTAATCTCTCTACACTACCCAACATCTAACATCATTTTTGCACCACACTACACAACATCATCTCACCGTACCACACCACATATTTTGAATTTTACCATTTTTCTTCTTTCAACCAATTTCTATAAAAAAAAAAAAACAGTTTTCACAGAGATTCGAACTCCATCGACGGCCCAGACGAAGAAAAGCTCAGCTCATATTTCTTAATGTTATTCTAAAAGGCAAAATCTGAGCTAAGCTTTTCTTCGTCTGAGCCGTCGTACTGTCCTTTTGCATACTGAGCAAACCCTTTACCCTTTCTGCTATGAGCAAGCCCAACATAGGAAAACCGATTACTTCACTTTCTCTTACAGATCGTAACTTATTTTCAATGTAAATTCTCATTTAATGTGGATTCATTCATTTGATTTCATTTTACATTACATAAACAAGTTATTTAATGAAATATATTTTTTTGGTACATGACTTTTTCAAAAAGAAGCACTCATTTATTTATCATTAATTTTTAACTTTCAAAATAAATAAATTATTGTTGATACAATTTTTTCACATTCATGAAAAGAACTTTAATTAATGAAAAAAAAAATTTCCGTACTGTATAAATACAATAATTTATTTTTACCGCGTTTTCTTCTTTCACGATTTTTCTTAGGTAATTGAGAAGAAAATTCAGAGAGGTGAGAGGAGCGCAAACATATGCTGCAACGCTGGGAATTATTTTTCTCATAAGAATGAACTTACATACACGCTTTTACGCATACTTGGCCCCTTTTTTTTGTGTTAATGAAAAAAAAAAAAAAAAAACTATAGATCTATTTTAAAATGAAACAGGTTTATCTAATAGTAATCTTTCTTACAAACAAAAATGAGAGCTTTATATAGATCTTGTAAATCTAATTTGAAGTGATTTTTCCATAAGATTACATTTTAAATTGATAATATTTTAAATTAAACATGTGAAAAAAGGTATGGTTGAAAGATTTGCTATTTCATTTGGGTGTTTCTTATTTTCTTAGAAAGTTGTTTTGAAATCATTGGAAGATTCGATAAAAAACACAGTCTTGTACTCACCAGCTGCCATATTGTTTATATTGTATTGTACCATAAGGTATGGTTTATAATTGTTCTCTTATTAGATGTTAAAATATCTATTAAAACCTCACTTAAATAATGTAGGTATACTCATTCCAACAATAGTTGCACCACCTTTGTACATAACATTGTTTAATGCGAGGTATACTTATATTTATGATTATAGTATTTGCCATATTATTTTATAAAAGTATCACTTCTTACTTGGGTACTCAAGTACCCACTATCTACTGGTTAAATAAATGGATTAAAGAGTCCGGAATATTGTAGTGAAATGCTTCGCCAAAAAGGCAGAATAGGGGTTCAAACCTGTCAACTAAGGATTCACGAAACTTTACGATGACCGTTCAGCCACGACCGCCACCAAGAGCGACTGTATTCATTGCACTTCTTAGAGGCTCTATAGTATGGTGTTGTCCATTGTAAAAAATTATCTGCTTTAATATTTTGATTTCAGAACTTTGCAAAGCTTAGGATTTATTAAAATACAAAAATATTATGTATTTAACTAAAAAATAATTAAGTCATTCAGTTTCAATGTTTGTTGACTAAGTAATTATTTTTCTTATTTAATTGATTACACATGTATAGACTGTATATTATACATGTTGTTACAAAGATGCACAGGTATGTTTACTTCCTGAATAATCATTACTCTGAAAAGTCAACGAAAGGTGATATCGTTAAACATGTTTTCTACAAAACTTAAAAAAAAAAGAAATATTTTAATATATAAAATACTTATTTAGTAATAATATGATATACTTAATTTTTAGAAGCTGTGTTGGATCAGTGGTTAGCGTACTTAACACTGATACACCTTTTTAGGGGATGTGGTTTCAATTACTGGTAAATGAAGATTTTTTTAAAAATTCTGTTTTCATTAAAAAAATTTTTTTTGTTTTAAGTGGATTTTTTCGTAGATTTCTTTTGGTGTGGTTTCAGGATTTTTTTTTTTACTTGACAGATCTTAAGGCCAGAGTAAATGTAAAAAAGTCATGGCTTAAGTGGAGATTAGCGTATCCAATGCAAGATGCTGGGCAGAGAGCACAAACCTTACCGACAGGAAGTAATATCTGATACATGGAGTCTTCTCCTGGGAAAAGCTACGTAGTGAGTATTTAACAGAAAAATATAAAAAAATATTTTGTTAAATGTTATTACAGTAAAAACTGTTATGCCAAGTTTTGGCAATAAACTTCATTAATTTAAAGATACGTTGATTTAAAGTTATAAAATTATATTATTTGTGATGTGCAATAGTTAAAATAAACACGAAGAATTGATAGAAAGTTAAAAAATAAAACGAATATTTTTCTAATATTAACTATTTGTTTTGTCAATTTCTCTAAGAGTACGTCAAAACACAAACTTATGACACTATATGTAATGAATAATCCTAGTAAACTGTTGAGACGCCGCAAATTTATTATGAAAGATATTTACAGCATTATCCCTTTTTTTTAATTCCAACATATTTTAGTGGAAAATGTCATTTATTGATTTCCAATGCAATGAACAACTGGTGTGCTTGGCAACATCAAATTGTTGATCAATAAAAGATAATAATCGGGATCATTAGTATTTTATTGAGTGCAGGAAATCGCACATTCTAGCAGTATTAACGATTGAATATCTAGTTTATAAAACTAGAAGGCACAAGGCTTATGTTTTCATAGATATAGATGTATAAGTCACTGCTGTTTATGGTTTCATTTGTTACCGTTTCTTGCGCACAGTATAAAAAAATTTTATTTTTTAGTATTCGTACTTTTTTTTAAGAAGAGGGATTTAAATAATACTGGAAAGAGGAGAAATAAGTATAATCAGAAAACTATTATCAGATAGAACTACTCACTAAGGGCGCCAATTTAATTGGAGCGGTCCCAGTCTTCCTCATCATCGAAAGAAACTGCATTTTGTGTTGCTATAGGTGCAAATCCTCCCACTCGGTAGTCCACTCCTTCAGAGTCGAAGTCTGCTTTGTCTGCAGAGTCCGATTCACTTTTTTCTATGTAGCGTCTCCTTTCTTAAAATCGAAGAAAAAAAAGTATTATATATAATAATGACATACAAAAACATACATGTATAAATTTGTACATAATGATGTAAAAACAATGATTCTGAAGAAAACATATTGAAATTTTTGTGAATATAAATAACGTAAGAACTAAATTGTTAACAATTTACAAAATAAAGCTTCTTCTTTCAACTATACGAATTAAGTTCTGCAAGAGTGTAATGAGGCAAGTTTGTAAAGCAGATGAAGGTTTGTGCAACTACTTCTCTATTTGATCGAAAATTGCACTCTTCGGTTTCAAAGTAATAAGAGAAACATTTTTTTTATCGATTTTGTTTTTTTTAATTTTCCTTTAAGTATTTCGAAGCCATTTCGACGAATAGTACGTTTAACGACTCTACATTGCTGTGTTTTTGTGCATGATACATGCTGTGATCATTGGCACGTTGAAAAACTGCCTTAGCTTTATTGAAAAATAATCACAGAGAACTCAGAAATCAACACTAATTAGTTGCCATTAAATTACCTACCCGGTACAATGCTTTTCAAGTGTGACCATTACTTTTAAGTGACATTGATTCATAAATTATCTAATTGTTTTCGTTTTTAAATTATAGTTGACCAGCCAGCCATTGATATTTTTCCTATCTGTAAATACTCAGTTTAAAATATTCAAGAATGATATATATATATTATATATATGATAAATATATATCTATCTTACTAATATATAAAGCAAAGTCGCTAAAACCGTTGTAATTGCTAACCGCGAAAACTACTGAACCGATTTTGCTGAAATTTTGCACACTAATTCATGATACTTCCTAGATGGTTTTAGTATAGTTTTCATCTTAAAAAATTTAATAAAAATAGCAATAAATGAGCTCAAAATTTTGCAAAAATACGCCAGCTTTTCACTTCAGTTCAGTAAAATCCGCTAGGTGGCGTCGACGTAAAATCGAGGCTACCTGCAACAGAATTAAGTAAGTGTGGTTATAATAAGCCGGAGCGTCTCGATATCCATGAAGTTGAATTTTGGCAGTTCAACGAGCTGACAGGGCATGTCGATGACAGTCTTGCAGCTGGGTGTCCCGGTTACAGATGACACTCTTCTGTAAGGTGGAAGGGACCTACGTGTCCATTCACCCTGAATCTCGACGAGAGCGATCAAAAAAAAAATTAATTCCAACCGATGCCGTCTATGCCACAATACCAGGAGACATATCTAGCCAGAGCACAATCTGCACCAACTCTTCAGAGTTGTGTGGCGGTCCCACCATCCCCCCTGCAGGTGCAGTAAGAGAATTTTTGACTACAAATGTAAGCCAGGGAAAAACAGCTCTGAGGGGCACGGGCAGCCACAACGGCTACTTTCTTGATCGTCGCGTCCCCAACGCGCTTACCCACATGTTCCCGTCTAACGATGAGCGGTTGGTTATCCGGGGAACGACCCGAAGACGAGATATTCTTTGGTCAGCGACGTACCTACTTCCATCACAGTCTCCGTACATCGAGACTCCCAGGGTAAGAATCAAGCTACCCGTAGCCAGCTCTTCATCATCAGGAATAATATAATAAAGAATAGCCTGAAAGTTTCACCACTGGCGCTTTTTAGGGCCATTATAAATATTTACGTTCCCTCCTTAACCATCAATTTCGTCGGTTCTTTTTAGGATACACCTAAGTGTAAACTACCTTGCCAAAAAATACATTTTTACTACCATTTCCGGAAGCAATTCGTCGACTAAAAGACTATATTAACTAAAGACGGGCACTATTAAACAAAGTCAGTCATTCACTGTCAGACGTCACAAGCGGAGTTGTTCGCCGCAATGTTGGGAACCCCAGTGACCGTCGACCCTATATTACCCTCTCGACTCTAAGCATTCAACCAGGAATCACTGATCCTCTCCAAGGTCTGCCCCGGGAAAACCTATAACAGCTATGAAGGAAAAAAAACTTGAGCCAACGGGACAGCCTCCACTGGACAAGTATCACTAACCAATCTCCCCATCTAAGATCACCAGAACAACTAAATCTGCAAATAAAAAAGGTGCTTTAGACACCAACGTCTTCGACGTTATACCGGGAGACGTTGGGAAAGAGCCCTTTTCGTGAATTACACGGGAGAAACTGTAAATCAACGGCTTCTTATGGCCACCGATTATCTTATGGCATAAAGAACGCACGGTACTCTTCAGCATGATTATTTTTTTGAATTTTTACACCTTATAATTTGACGAAACAAACTATATGGATTCCGAAAAAATGTGTTTTTAATAAGAAGATTTTTGTTCTGAGATGTATCAGGAATATGTGTGAAATTTCTAACTAAAAATGTTTCACATTACATGTCAACACACTACGGTGTTTTATTTAGTAAGTCTCGGGCGAAGCCGAGACGGGGGGCTGCTAGTATATATATATTTACACCTATATTATATATGTATCAATCTATTTATATATCTGTTTACAACTGCTACAAATGTTTTTTTCTTAATTTAATATTAAATAATTACCTTCATATAAAAGGAATTGAGCCGGTTTTGCTCGCACGGGGGCTCCATTACAGATTTGAGGCGGCTCACTGAGAGTCACCTCTTTATCGTCTACTTCCATGGCTAAACAAACATAAAAAAACATCAACTGGATTAGTCATAAAATATAAAACAAAATAAAATTTACTAGCCTACTGCAGCGATGTAAGGTAAATTTGTTATCCTTCAACTTGCAGTCCAATAATATTTCCATTAAAAATGTCAAATTATACTGTAGAAATGAAAGCTCATATGTAAATTGTTTGGTTTTCTTATGTCAGTGATATTGTATATATAAATTTATTCGTTTTTTCAGATTAAAGCGTGTAAGCTAACGTTTTAAATGTAAACAATATAGTTCGATTCTCAATTGATGCTATCTATAGCTGTAAAATTTTTGTAAATTCTATGGGTTCATCAAATTCAAAAGCGTATTGCGTTGACATTATTTCTGTTTTCTATTACGGTAGTAGTGTAGAACGGTTTTTATTGTAGTTGCCTATGAAAAATGGAAGGATTTTTAAAACTATTGTGACAATTTTTTTCAATGTTTTAGCAATATTCCATAAAAACACGATCACTTAAGAAATGTAATTGTTATACAAAAAGGGTGGCGTCACAAGAACCGAACCGCAGGAGGGAGTACTTTTAAATTTAATAAATATGTATAAATTAACAGAGAAAGCAATAGTTTGTGGATGTTCAAGTGAGAGGCTGCAAGTATCTGATATATTGGGACAGTGAAAAAATTAAATTTCAACACAAAATCAAATAATTTTTCTGTAAAAATGATTTCTGATGTTTGTTTCAGAAAATAACTAGTTCTTGTACTGTGGCTAAAAAGATAATGTATTGTGACAAGCACATTTACATAATGCTCAAAGAAAATGAAAAATTTTTTAGGACTTTCAGATACATGCACACACATGTAAGTAGTTATGTTTGGTAAATCTTTTTTCCACCAGTGATTTTAAATTTTTAGATTATACTTATGGTTTTTTTTAAGAAAAAAAAGGAAAATATATCCTTTACATTTCCAATGATTTGGCAAATAAGTATTTTTTTTTTTTCAAAGTTTTTCTTCTTCAATGTATAAAGAAACTAGCGCCCCCCCCCTGCCGTGATAATACGTTAAACTGGGTTTGACTTTGCCTCATTCCCGGTTGCGTACTTCTGGTTTCCTCTACACCACACAACGCCACCACACCACACCACATAAATTAAATTAATTTGTTTGCTTTAACCAATTTAAAAAAAAAAAAATTTTTAAATAATTAAAACGAAATAAAATCAGTTTCTTCAGAGATTTAATATCCTGACATCTTTCCACACTGGCCACGATCCTTACCCACTCCAATATGAGCGGTCCCGATAAAGTATCTTTGATTACTCCATCTCATCATACAGTTTTTTACTTACTTTTTACGTAAATTTTAATTTAATATATATGGATCCATTTGGTTTGATTGTAAATAAAGTTAATTTATAATTTATTCAATAAAATAACTTTTTTTATTAAATGTTTTCTTAGAAATCTTGGCAATTAGTAAACTCTAGCAGAGCAGCTTTTCAATGTAATATTAAATAGTTATTTTGATGTTACTAACTTGTCACTTTAACTAGAAATAAATAAATATTCATACAATTTTTATAGTTTTCTAAAACTCTGAAAAGTTAAAAAATTTTTTTTTGCACTGTACTAATACAATTATTGACACTTATTATGTTTTATTCTTTTACAATTTTTTTATTTGTGATTTAAATGTTTTTTGACTTGTATGGACTCACATACATTATTTTACGAATACTGGCTTTCCTCCTTTTAAATTTATTTAAAAACAAACTTGTTGATTCATTTGAAAATTTAATTAGTTTACCTGAAAGTAATTTTTCGTACCCAAAAAATTGGGAGATGTTTACAGATCAAATAAATGCAGTTTTTCGCGATTTTTTCATAAAATTACATGTTAGACTGCAATTTTTTAAAATTGAACATGTATCAAATAATGGAATTAATTTTTAATATACGTTTGACATTTGAATAATATCCATCAAAGAACCTACGTGTGATTGACGTCCTGAAAGGATATTCACCGGCATGTAATATCCTATTGAAGAAAGCGATACTACAGGATGGTTTTCTTAATTTTCTAGATAAATACAGTTATACTTTGGGAAATAAATACGCAGTAGAAATAAGTGTGGGAGTATACGTCATAGACGTGAGCGTGACGTTACAGATGTAATCCGTAACCTTAGGTGGGAAGTCTTTTTTAAACCATTGGGAGATTCAATGAGAGCATAGTCTAGTACTGGCCAACCTATATACTACTTTTATCAAATTATGGTATAATATACAACTTATAATTGTTAACCTATTAAATATTATTTAAAACATACCAAATCAACGTAGGTATACTCATTGCCACGAAAATGGCACCACCTTCGTACACAATATTTTTTTATAGAAGGTAGCAATATACTCAAAAAAACATTGTTTGCTGTATAACTTTATAAATGTATAACTTCACACTTGAGTACCTAAGCACCTACTGTTCACTGTTTTTTTCCATAATTTTCCTGCTTCATTTATAAAGGCATATCGAAAATATCGAGGTTTGATGTTTTGTTTCTACAAAACTCAGTGCCTCTCTTTTTGTGTGCCACAATGTTGTTAATTCCAGTGTGATCTTCGTATAACTTAATATTTTTGCTCTACCTTGCTTTTTTTTTTTGAGAGTACGGCATATTGTTAGATATTTCGGTGTTATGACACGTTAAAAAAATCGTTTGAAGAAATTCGGTCGGTAAACAAATTATCAATAAAAATTGAATAAAAATTTGTTTATAAATAAATAAAGTCACAACAATAACACTGTTAAAATTTGAAGGACCGAAGGTTCCTAGGAGGCAAGTTGTTCATATTCATATTCAGCTAGTTTTGACATGTAGGCTTATGGGCTGTTGTCTTTTTAAGCGATTGTATTGCATTAACCTTGCTTATTAACAATGAACTGTAGATGAAAATTTTATCAATATTGAAAAAATATCCAATGATCGTATTTTGTTTTATTGTAAATTTTGAGGGTACAAGTGAAAGGAAAAATTAATTAATAAACAAGGTCAAAACTCCATAAGGTTATGTTGTCACAGGAAAGTGAGAAAGACAGATAACATACCAAACTTTAGTGAGCGTTTTATAGGCTATAGTGAAGAATTTAAACTCTTTAATTAATACTTTTGTCTGCATCAATCTGCCGTACCCCTAAGAAAAGTATCTACGTGGGATCATATGTGTGTTCCTCTGTCGGACCCACGTGAATTTCTACCCACGTTGGTTTCCACGTAGGATTTTACGTGGTAACCTTCGAAGATTATGTTTGTTACCTTGAAAAAAAAATTCAAATGGAAAATATACATTACATCTTATAAGACAAATAGTTTCGAAGTTAGCCTTATGTTCGTTATCTGAATGGCTATATATAATCATGTGACCTTCGTTGAAACAAACGGATGGACCTTAGAAACTATGACTTAATGAATAAAGACTAGACAATAATTATTTTCGAAATAAAAAGTAGAATCAAATATGACTATGCAATTGATGCTTATTTATGGTTTCAAATAGAACTAATAGTAAATATGACTGGTGGTAATAATATTGTTATAAAGTAGGTATAAAAAGTGATTAAAAAAAAAAAAAACATTTAAAAGCAGATGTAATTAATTAAGTAGGTTCAATATAATATCTCAGAGGGGCGGCGAAGTAGGGTCCGGGGTTTGAGAAGCTCATGGCATTACCAACAGAACGTTCAAAAGCTTATTTCTATGGCATGCATGCATCGAACGTTTTTTAAAAATATTGTTTTCTATAAAATGTAAAGAGTTTTTTCATTTACACAATTTAGTACTGGCCATTTGTCTCAAATATTTGTTAACTAATCTTTTAGTAACTCTTATGTTTAGTCAAAGTTGATATCAAAACTGTTGTACTGTACACAAATCCTTAATGTTTTTAATCACGAATAAGTTCTGTAAAGAGGTAAATCTGGCTTCCAGGCTCATGCTGCTCTCGCTAACGTAACGAGTATGACATCACACTGGCAAAGGCTTACCTTCTCGTAATTGTTTTCTGTTTTGCCTCCCGGGGAAAAGGAAAAGAGGACGATGCGACGCGGGGTACAGCAGCAACAGTGGCGAAGGAATACGATTGAGCGTGTACAGTACTGTTTGAGTCACGGCGGTGGCCCTTGGGGTTAAGAGAGAGAGAAAGAGAGAGAGAGAGAGAGAGAGAGAGAGAGAGAGAAAAGGCGCCGAGATGTACGCGCGGGACGGGCTGGCTCATAAAGCATAATTACAATCAAAAGCATGAAATTGAATGAGAGTACATAGGTTATCGAACAAGCATAACCCGTGTAAACAAGAGCAATCACAGATCACCATAGAAAACAAGTCATCCATTTACACAAACAAGAATTAACCTACAATTTACTTGATACATTCGGTCTTAATACATAAGTATGAGCAAAGGTTAAGTCCCTAGTTATCTGGACGTGACGAAAGCAGGTACCTGTGCAAAGCCACTTTAAATGACGCAACGTTATCTTTTAAGCGTATAGGAGTTGGAATGGTTTTCCAGAATCTCATAGACTTTTGGAAAAATGAAGAAGCATATGACGAAAGGACCGTGGGCGCTATAATTAGGCCAGTCTGCACTCAACGTGCCGACCGGCGAAGCTCATCAGAAATTTTTAGAAATAAGTTGTACAGGTATCGAGGTATCTGCGTAGATAAAATCTTGTACCTCGCTACTCCAAGAAAATAGTCCTGCCTTTTACTCGCGCGGAAACAACCCAACCGTGTGTAATAAGGCGACATGGCTGCATTAAGAGGAAAGTTAAAGATATATTACCACACCGTATTGCACAGGCGATCCAACTTGATGGGAAGATAACCAGAAAGACCCATGTACACCAAACACGCATAATCGAAGTGTGGCCTAATAAGAGACGACGCCAGCATCGATTTAATTCGGACAGACAGGAAATGATCGTTATACAGCAACATGTACAAACTACCATGAACTCGAGCGCAGATAGCAGAGATATGAGCATTCCAAGATAAGTCGTTTGAGATCAACACGCCAAGGTCCTTAACCCTGCCAAGCAGTGGGGTTACACCTCCATCGACCAATACAGGGGGCAAAAGTGACTCATCCAAGCGTATCAGCTGCTGGCATGTACCGATAAAAATCGCCAAAATCTTACCATGGTGTAGTGCCAGATCGTGAACCAGGACACGATACGCGCGATATCTTCATTAAACACACCAATCGTCTGAGGAAGATTCAAGGGTTTGCACTTTATGTAAATTTGCAAATCGTCAGCAAAGAGCACACCCGTACTATGGCAGAGAACGGAAAGTATTGATTTCATAAAAAATAAAAATATAACTAGGCCCAGGGATGTGTCCTTAGGCACCCCAGAGCTGATCGGTATGAAAAACGTGTGACCTCTATCAGGCTTCAGCACCGCCTGAGAGCGACCCGTTAGGTACGAATGAAACCATTTAAGAGTATCTGCCGAGAACCCCATGCAACCCATTTTCTGCAGAAGTAGCTTATGGCTGATAAAGTCAAAAGCCTTTCGGAAATCGAACAGGACCGAAAGGGTGACCTTGCCATGTTCTATACCCAGGCAAATATCCCCTGTGATCTTTAGCATTGCCACACGTTCGCAATTTTTTGTATAAATATCGTAAATCTTGAGATTGGATAAAGATATTTCAATAATTTTTTTTATCTTACAGATAATTGCACTAGGTATTTAGGAAAACTATAGGCAATCACGTAATACTGTTATAAACAATTTGAATTTATTATAAATATGCGAAAAACTATTACAAAAAAATTAAATTCCTTATAAAATAACTGTTTTCTATAAAATTTCCTTGAAATTTACCGCAGCAGGATTTATGGGGTCACTGACCTTTATTCTGCGGTAAGTTTTTGTGAATTTAAAATGGCTGATCTAATATGGTGGCAAAAAATTAGAAATATTATAAATATTTGGATTTTATTGTTGAAGTTGTTATTGTAGAATTTTTGCAATCCCTGATTACGAATCTTAGGTAAGTTTTTTTGTAATTCTAAAATAGGTGATCCAATATGGCGGCAAAAAACCAGGAATATTATAAAAATTTAAATTTAATTATTAGAGTTGTTATTGTTAGGTTTTTAGGGTCTCTGTATATGAACTTGGGGTTAGGTTTTTTGTAAATTCGAAGTGGCCGATCCAATATGGTAGACAAATATTGGAAATATTATTTAAATGTAGGATTTTTTATTGTTTGTGATACTTTTACCAAAATTAAGATAAGACTAGTAACGAAAAAAATGGTTAATTTAATTTGGCCAACAAAATTATGCATTTTTCTGTATTGAAATAAATTAATTTTTTTATTAATAAACGTACGTGATAAGTTATATTTACATGCTATAATCTTCTTCATAGGTATGTACGTATGGTCTAAGCTAGGGCTTGCGTAACATATGTTGTATGCAGGAAATTCAAAATGTCCAATCCAATATGGCGGACGAAAATGTCTACATAAAATGTCTAAATATATAATTGGTTTGTAACAACAATCAAAGTTTCTTTTTCAATTGCTTATAGCGAATTTGAGGTCTGATCCATGTGTTACCATATATACGATTTATTATGGCCAAAACAATCGTAACATTGTTTGAATTTTAATACAAAATTTCAGGATAAAGAAATGGAAGAATTACAGATTGCTAGCAAACTTTTATCTATGTGAATTTAGATAAGAACTCAGGGTCGGATATTCGATAACTTTAATTAATAACTGCTTTTCTTATTTTGCAGGCAAAATCAAAACATCTAAATTTATGATAGAACATCAGTAAATTGACTTATTTTTCTTACTTTGATTACAGATGTAACATTCATTTTTAAAATTAAGTGTTGCATGACCATGAAAATCTACTAACTACTATATTATCATGTATAACATACGAATAATAGCATGAAGAGGAGTTTTAGAAATGATAAGAGCTTCTTAATAATTTTTTAAAATTTTGCTTGAGGCTAATAATAAGGTAATAGATTAAGAATCTTATAAACAGAATACATAATCGCTGTAATCGAGTTTATTATATATTTTTTAATAAGTGTTTTAAACATGAGAAAATAGTGAGTTATATATAATCTTTAAAAACATTCAATAATCTCTTTCAGGTTCACTCTGTGAATCGGTGATATCATCACTATATCTTTCATCATAACTTTTGTCATCGTCAACTTTCTCACTAAAACAAGAACTAATTAATATGTGATGAATTCAACGATCTTATTGTTTTAACTTACCTGTCTGCAAGGAATCTTCTGATATCCAAAGCTGCACAACTATTTTTCGATTTTCTCATTCTTTCGTCAATCAATATTAAAGAAATTAATGGATCGCTACAGTAAATTGCTCGATTAAAAATATCTAATAATTTTGCTTCCCTGGATATTTGTTGTGCGTGTAAGGTCTAGTTCTTACGATACAACCTGTGCCACGACTCGATCGCGTCTTTGGAATAAAAAAGCACGGATAGTGGAAATTGGCTTGCAATGGCACAGCCATGCTTTAATAATTTCTGAACAGTAGGACTTATTCTTGCAAACGGATACGTTTTGTAAAATAAGTTATACGTTTCGTGTAAAAATTGTATATGCTCAATTTATCGTTCAGCATTTAATAAAATTCTACTAGCGTGGTGGCAGTTTATGACCATGGTTGTTGGAGAAAAGTATCTTTTCTTTATAAATTTGAATCATGCATATTGGGATGCCCGGATCATTGTGCATGAAACAATTAGTAGAGAAAAAATTCATATGACTATGCATAAGGCAAACGAATTTTAAAAAAAAATTTGTTTTTTAACAACTACGTACCTAAACTGCCACCATGCTAATAGAATCTTATTAAATGCTGAATTAAAAAATCAGCATATGCTTGTAACGAATGTAAGTGCTAGTAAATATTTGCTGATATTCTAAAAAGAGTAAGATAACTTTTAAGTAAGTAGGAATAAGCAAGTCGTACTGTGACATTTTGTGTTTCTTATTTTACTTGCACCAAATATGTAATCTTACGTGATGAGCTTGCATTGCGTTTTGATTTGGAAACAAAATATTCTTACAATAAATAAGATTATATTAGGACGAAAAATGAATTAAATAATATTCACCAAGGTCTGCTTTAAATATTGGTAAGTTCGAATTTTATTAATATATCTTCAATTAAATCTAAAAACTCTTTACAAATAAAATATGCATTACTACTAGTTTCTACTTTCACAAGTAAATTTTTCCGTTTTTTTTTTTTTTAAATGCTGTTTTAAACTGAAAGGCTCTCTGCTTTTGCAATAGTTTGAACTGTGAAAAGATATGAAACTTATAACATCGACTTAGGCTTTCAGATTCTAAAATATTATGTACGATTTTTGCTTAGATGAATACAAATGCATATATTTTGGGTATTCGTACAGGCCTATAGTTAGTCTTATTGTCAATAAACATTACAACAGACAATAAGCTCAAATGTTTAAGGAGGCTGGCCTCGAAAAAAATAAAAAATTAGCATTAATAATGGTTGAAAACGGAGAAGCAACGAAGGTGCGTCTCGAATGACTGGACATCGACGTGCATTGAAAATTGCAACGTCAGCTGAGAATAACATATCAGTGTTAGAGTTAGCTTTAAAACAAGCTAAAAAACATAATAATGATAATTTGTCTGAAGATGAATAAAACGTTCTTTCCGATACAAAAAGAGACGACATGCACTCAAACGAATCTGCATTGGCTTTTTACATCGAACATGATTACAGCAAAACAAAATATCTTGCATTAGTGAAGGACGTTAAAGAGCATGGCAGCCAAATTTACCCAAGTTACGATAAATTAAGCATTGCTATGAAAGCATGCAAACCTAATGAATGCAGTATTTCTGAAGTAGAAATATGTACACCGTTGCAGAGCATATTGAATAAAACTGGAGAGCGTTTATGTAACTCCGTGGCTTTGGATTGGTCAAAAGATGCTTTGAAGAACTTGGAGCTTCGTGTAACTCTGAGTTTTAATAGCTCCTCTGGTTACAACAACAGTCATCAAAGATTTGAAAATAAATCCAATGAGAACTTACAAGCTCAGTATTCTCTTTTTTTAAGCAGCTGTCTTATTGTACAGCTGAAATGTACAACTAATTCAGGTATTTCTGAGCTTTGAAACTGTATTAATTTAGATGAATATAATGTTTTCATATACAAAACCATAAATCATAACATTATTGACAATTCTATTTCCGATAAAATTACTGGTTAAACCATGAATAATGTAAAATAGTAGTAAAATTAATAATATTTTAAAATATCGTAAGTTCACTTCTACAATTACAATCTTTTAAGACAAAAATAAAGTTTGACAAGATCTTGATATTATTTTCTTTACTTTTTAAGTTTAACACATTTTTTATCGTCTGAATATTGTCTTTTTATTGTCTATTCTTCATCTTGTTTCGAGAATTATATACAAAAGCGAGCAAACTAAAACTTTATCCAAGTGCAAGCTATTAAGTAAATTATGTGTATTATAGATTAAGTTCAATTTTACTTCTTGATGTTTACATCTAGAGATTTTTTGGTGAAACCCGACCCCACAAAGTTACAGATTTTGCAGACCATTAGGATTGGCGATCAAAAAAGAAGATGATGAAACATCGGTTCAGGAATATTGTCGACTGAAGAATGAGATACAGATACTTAAACAACACATCTTTCTATTGACAAATGGGAAAGCAGTTAAAATGACATATATTGTCTTCAAAACCATGTTTGATGGTAAAGCTCTCAACTCAATAGTCGGCAATAAGTCATCTTCATCCTGCCCAATGTGTTTAATCAGTAGCTATGGATTTAAAAGCTTAGATGACAATTGTACTCCAACAGAATCGTCACTAAAATATGGGTTGAGCTTACTTCACTGCGAAATACGATCCTTAGAGCATTTAATTAGATTGGCTGAACGGATACAGTTGAACCTGTCACTGTGGGACATTCCAAAAAGCAAAAAAGGTATAACGACTACTTAACAGCTTAAATTTTATCTCTAAGTCCACAATTAAGGTGCAAGACCAAAAAATATTGTCAAAAGAATCGTAACAATAGATTAGGTATTTTTCTACTTTCTCATAATAAACCTTGTTTTTGTTCTATAATATCTTTTTATTACCTAATTATTACGAAGACCTTAGATAATTATTAAAAATTTCATGTGATACATATATAATAAAGAGTATCTTTAAATGAATTTTTATAATAATGTTAATTTAAGTTAATTAAATTTTAATCATTATGCCTTTCTTAAGATAAAATTAAAATTATTTTGCAATCCATAAGTTTTAATGTGTGTTCATCATAGTGCAGACAATTTGAAAAAAGAAAGTATCATCATTAAAGAAAAAATCTATGAAAAATTTTATGTTCGCACAGATCAAATTTTTCAAGGTCGTGAGACTTCGAATACTGGTAATATCACGAGGCGATGCTTTCAATATCTACAAATGTTTGCAGAATGCCTAGGAATTTTTCAGAAAATACTAATTAATATCGCTCTAATATTATCGGCCTCTAAATGCTGTAAAAGTTTAAATATGGAAGAACTGGAACAGTTTTCACACGAAACGTATAACTTATACTACAAAACTTATCCGGTTGCAAGAATGAGTCCTACTGTTCAGAAATTATTAAAGCATGGCTGTGCCATTGCAAGCCAATTTCCACTATCCATGCTTTTTTATTCCAAAGACGCGATCAAGTCGTAGCACAGGTTGTATCGTAAGAACTAGACCTTACACGCACGACAAACATCCAGGGAAGCAAAATTATTAGATATTTTTAATCGAGCCCTATACTGTAGCGATCCATTCATTTCTTTAATATTGATCGACGAAAGAATGAGAAAATCAAAAAATGGTTGTGCAGCTTTGGATATCAGAAAATTTCTTGCAGACAGGTAAGTTAAAACAATAAGATCGTTGAATTCATCACATATTAACAAGTTCTTGTTTAAGTGAGAAAGTTGACGATGACAAAAGTTATGATGAAAGATATAGTGATGATATGACCGACTCACAGAGTGAAGCTGAATAAGATTATGGAATGTTTCTAAAGATTATATAACACTCATTATTATCCCATGTTTGAAACACTTATTAAAATATATATGATTAAATCGATTACAGCGATTATGTATTCTAGTTATTAGATTCTTAATCAATTACCTTATTATTAGCCTCAAGCAAAATTTTACAAAATTATTAAGAAGCTCTCATCATTTTTGAAACTCCGCTTCATGCTATTATTCGTATGTTATACATGATAATATATAAGTTAGTAGATTTTTATGGACATGCAACATTTAATTTTAAAAAGGATTGTTACATCAGTAACCGAAAAAAAAAAATAAGTCAATTTACTGATGTTCTATCATATATTTAAATGTTTTGTTATATCTGCAAGATAAGAAAAGCAGTTATTGATTTAAGTTATTGAATATCCGACCCTGAGTTCCTATCTGAATCCATATGGTTAAAAGTTTTCTAGCAAACTGTAATTTTTCCATTTCTTTAACCTGATATTTTGTATTAAAATTCAAACAATGTTACGATTGTTTTGGCCATATTAAATCGTATATATGGTAACACATAGATCAGACTTCAAATTCGCTATAAGCAATTTAAAAAGAACTTTGATTGTAGTTACAAACCAATTATATATTCAGACATTTTATATAGACTTTTTCGTCCGCCATATTGGATTGGACATTTTAAATTTCCTGCATACAACATATGTTACGCTAGCCCTAGCTTAGACAATAATTATATACCTAAATAGGAGATTATAGCATGTGAATATAGCTCATCACGTACTTTTATTAATAAAAAAATTAATTTATTTTAATCTAGAAAAATGCATGATTTTGTCGGCCAAATAAAATCAACCTTTTTTTTTCATTACTAGTCTTACCTTGAATTTTGTATAAGTAACATGAACAATAAAAAATTCAACAATTAAATAATATTCCCGATTTTGTCTACCATGTTGGATCAGCCACTTAGAATTTACAAAAAATCTAAACTCCGGTTCGTAATCAGAGACCCCAAAAGCCTAACAATAACAACTATAACAATCAAATTCAAATTTTTACAATATTTCTGGTTTTTTGCCACCATATTGGATCGGCCATTTTAAAATTACATAAAAACTAACCTGAGATTCGTAATCAGGGATTTTAAAAATTTAACAACAACTTTAACAATTAAATCCAAATATTTATAATATTACCAATTTTTTGCTGCCATATTAGATCAGCCTTTTTAAATTTACAAAAACTAACCGCAGAATCAAGGTCAGTGACCCTAAAAACCCTGCTGCGGTAAATTCCGAGAAAATTTTATAGGAAACAGTAATTTTATAAAGAATTTAATTTTTTTATAATAATTTTTCCAATGTTTATAATAAGTTATAACTGTTCATAACAGTATACCGTGATTGCCTATAGTTTTCTTGTATACCTAGTCCAATTACCTGTAAGATAAAAAAAATTATAGAGATATCTTTTTCCTATCTCGAGATTTACGATTTTTATACAAAAAAATGCGCACGTGCGGCGTTGCTGAAGATCACAGGGGATATTCGCCTGGGTATCGAGCATTGTATGGTCACCCTTTTAGTCTTGTTCGATTTCCGAAAGGCTTTTGACTCTATTAGCCATAAGCTACTTCTGCAGAAAATGGGTTGCATGGGGTTCTCGGCAGACACTCTTAAATGGTTTTATTCGTACCTAACGGGTCGCTCTCAGGCGGTGCTGAAGCTTGATAGAGGTCACACGTTATTCATGCCGATTACCTCTGAGGTGCCTTAGAGCACATCGCTGGGCCTGGTTGTATTTTTAATTTTTATGAATTAAATACTTTCCGTTTTCTGCCATAGTATGGGTGTGCCCTTTGCTGACAATTTTCAAATTTATCTTACAATGTTGCAGATTTATTTTTCAATGTGTCGGCACACTTGAGATCTTAAGCTGGCAGGAAGTCGTGAGATTCCTCTGCACCTCTACCATGCGCTGAAATGTGTTCCTGAGCTGGACATTTTCGTCACGCAAACGGCCAAGCTCGTCCATGTTAGTGCTAACCTGAGTCTTAATACAGTGTAATCGCAGACTAGTCTCAGCACTCGATCTCATGATGGCTCTAAAGAGCATAGCCATATGTTCATCCAGTGACTGCAAATACCATCCCACAGGCAACCCATCAGGTCCAATCTCAATGTCCATCGGCAGACTAGCGTCGGATGCAACGGGCCTAGTTGATTCACCCTTATTTCCGCTGAGCATCGTCGATCTGAATCCACCCACAACTCGGAAACCCACAACGAATGCCCACCGGAAACCAAGTCAACTCCACGAACGCTGTCAAACAAGCGTGCACGCGATTTCAACTGCGATTGCAACTGCGGCTGCGAAGAACCACGCGAAGGTACGTCCCTAGACCGACAAAGAGTGTCACTAAATGAACGCGCACAGCAACTATTACTTGAAATTGCCGTCAAAAGTCGCAATACGCACTGGTTATGGAACTACTTCTGGCAGGTAGAGCAGGTCTT
This sequence comes from Copidosoma floridanum, assembly GCF_036245765.1. Lineage (NCBI taxonomy): Eukaryota > Metazoa > Arthropoda > Insecta > Hymenoptera > Encyrtidae > Copidosoma > Copidosoma floridanum. The sequence continues at coordinate 4,593,139 of NW_028321912.1, read as the reverse complement.
GCGTATATGGATTATAGGCCTTGTGTACTTGCTACAGGTACTCTGTGTATTGCTCATTGAATTTCATAGCAGAGAGACAAAATGTATTACGCCGCACAGATTACTATAGACAGCATTTGGGTCAAACTCTAAAATAGACAATGAAAGTACATTAACATAATGCAATTACAAACGAGTTCAATAATCAAATGAATCTTACTATATTATCATATCTGTAGACGACGGATTCAACTGTGTATACGTAGACAGAATCAAGCAATATATAAGTCAAACGCACTTAATATATGCAACAAAATTATGGATATTCACTGTATGCATAAAAGCTATATACAGAAATAAACATACACAGACAGGCAATTACAAAACAAATAATTCTTCTCCAGGAGAAATTCGCATAACAGAAAGAAATGATGTCCTCAATGCAGCCCGCAGTAAGACAAGGATGTTTAACTATTTATCTGAGACGATCGGTTAAGCAGGAATGGCACTAAGACTCTATTACCCTATTACCATCTACAGATGGAGGTACCGAAACTAAATCCAACAGTCGGTAACTATAGTCATCCAACCTCAAAAAATCGGCAAGGTAGGACTTGGCCCAGCCCAACTGAAACAGCCCCAGGAGTCAACCCAGGAGAAGAATTATCTCCGGTCCCAGATGATCACAGGTGATCAGAGTGATCAGGGCTTCACGAAGAGTCCCAGGACACACAGCCAGCCAACAAAGCACAGTGTAGCTTACCAATCTCAAGAAGCAGTGAGAACTCAATCTCATCCAATCCAATTACTCATGCACTTGCCTCCCAGCAACAATGTCAGGGCAGCCACACGTCGAGGTCGATCACAGCCACCAAGCCACACGATTGAGACAGCTCGCCCGACGTCAAAGTCAACGAATCAGCGCTGGACACACCAAGACACCAAGTCCAGCAGGCGTGTTGAGGTTAGGAAGCCACAGCTCTTTTTCAAAACGAAGATACCAGGCCCAAAAAAGAGAGAAAGAGAGAGAGAGAGAGAGAGAAAAGACCGGGACTAGGGACAAAAGAAGACAAAGGTAAGGTTACCGAAAGACAGTGAGAGTACGAGAGAGAGAAAGAGAGAGAGAGAGAGAAAGTGCGAAGAAAATTTTAACCGGTCGAAAAGGAAAATGCAGTAATAGAAGAGAGTAAGATTGTGTGTTTGGCAGGGAAAGGACAAGGGCCAGAGGTTGCGTGTGAGGGCGTGCGCGAGTGTGCGCGTGTGCGTGCGTGACGTGGCCAGGATCACGTTAGGGCAGTGTTGTTCTCACTTTTTACCTACTACATAGTAATATTATTTCCATCAGTCATATTTCACGATAAGTTTTATTTAAAACCACAAATAAGCATGAGCTGGATCGTCATTTCTTATTCTCATTTATCAGAAATATTATTGTATAGTCTTGATTCATAAGGTATTAATTTCTAATATTCTCGCGTTTTGTTTTCATAAGGCTTTCTTCGCTACTATTTGTCTTATAAGATAGAATGTATATTTTTCATGTAGTTTTTTTTTCATAGTTTTTCACTCATCAAACGCGTACACTTTTATAGTTCCATCAATGATTTAGTAATTCATACTAAACACTATACATAAACACTGTACTCAGTCATATACTACGACATGACAATAGAAGTAGAGAAAATACTACTTGCTGATCATATAAATGTAGCAGAATCTGAAGGCAAACGATGAGACTCAAGTTCCACCAAGTTTCAGTATACGTATGTATGTACATAGGTAATTACGAACGATTCTAACATTTTGATTCTCAACCAAAGTGTGCCTAAAGACTCACTTCTCATTTCAAAAAATTTTACAGCAGACCACGTATCAAACCTTCAGAGCAATATAATCTGTAATATCAATAATAATTTTAATAAAAAATACATGTTAGGACAAATGATTATTTATTACTTTTGTTGTTAAATACAATAAATAAATGAAATAGGAACTCATCTCATTCAGCCAACGTATTATTTTACATTATTCTTTGAGACAAACAATCCATTCATTAGGCACTTATCGTCTTGAACAAATTGATTATTCTACTATATTCGTGTAAATGATAACTAATTGATTCTTCCTGGACTTTTCTGCTTTGAATAATTGTTGGTTTCATTATTAATATTAAAAAACATGATTGTTGAAATATTTTAAGAAACTCAACTTAATTACGTTTAACTTTTTGAAACGCAGCACCTGTACAGTGTCTACATCAAGTAAAGGCACCTGGGCATGCAGTTAAGTGTCTAAACGTAAAAATATGTAAAACTCCTTGTAGCGAACCTACTTAACATGAAGACTAGCACCTCCCCCCGTCTCAAATTCACCCGAGACTCACTAAATAGAGCACCATCGTGTGTTGACATGTCGTGTAAAATCTTTAAGTTGTTGCCGTCTGGGGTATTATTTTATCAATTATTAATTTTTTAAATAATTATTAAATTATTTAAATTCTTTAAATTAAATTGTTTTACATAAATTTGATTTTTAAACATAGCGCGCAGCTTTGATTTCAAAACTTTGCGTTTTACAGTACCACCTACCACCCACTTGTTGGCAACTACTAGTTTCTGTCAAACATTGCAAGTAAGGAAGTTGCTTGTAGTACATAAGAAAGGCTGCGCGTTTTCTCGTAATCATGCTTCCAGATCATTCGATCTGAGCCAAAGCTAGCTCCTTGCTCACTCAACGAGACCTACATTACGGCAGTAGTTAGATCATTAATTAATCTAAATGGAATACCTATGATTAATACCACGTTAAACTCAGTGCAATGACTGTTACTCTGCCCACTCTCGCCATCACTATCCGCACTACGAGGCACTGTTGTCCAACTACTGAAAGAATTTGATATATAATTAAGGCTCTTTTAAGCTAGTTATTGCATCTCATATAAGATATTGGCTACGGGTTCTTATTGACTGCTGCGGGTCTCTGCCCAACCACCTACCAACAGCACCAGTTCTAGCGGTGACATTGGATTTCAGTAGAAGTGTTCTACCTTTTTACGCCTAGAGTCTCTAGCACTGGATGCTCATTGCTGCTCTATCTCAACGACTGATCAATACCATCGAAGACGACTCTGGCCACTCCCAGCTTATCCTCTCTGTTCAAAGCCGCCTACCCCAAAAAGGCCGTTGGTAACAATTTGGCGCTTGACGTGGGGCCATATTTAAAGAACTCTCTGTTGCTGTCAAAAGGTATCTACGAGCCTGAGAGTTAATCATCACTACTGACTGACGTACACCTAACTCGCAACCAACAATACTCTTTCTAAGTGGTAGAAATACCTAGTTGCGCTTGACAAATCTAACCTACACGAACTCAGCAATAAGCATGAGATATATATGAACCTGAAGAACCAGCCTTTAAAACTTGTGAACACCAGCTACACAGCAGGTTTTTGCACCTTTTAAAGAGCCTTTAAAGAAAATGGAAGTGGGTATCAGCTTCTGCAATAATCACCGGTAACATAGCCACTTAAGTCTCTCGGACCCCGCTACTGTTAAAAAGCAACTTGTTTACTTAAGAAACAAAGAGTCAGCAGCTGTCATTTTCATCCTTCAAGAAATATGCAGAGGCCTTCATCAACCTAGATTAACCATCTCGTCAGGCATTTTGGTCTACAGGTTGTACTGCCTGAAACTACAGTGCCATCGCCTAAGCTCGCGCGTACTGAGAAGACTAACGCTCCAATTTCATTTTGGACTACGCACCACCTAAGCGCGCCCAAACAGAGGAAACAAATTGCTGTCCACATACGAACCCCGTTTCGAAACACCAGCATCAGTACATAACATCACGCTAATACTCCTCTTCAGACACTACGCTCCAACTCCACGTCGGACACCCGAACTGAGGGGACTGATCGCCGTCCATGCTCGAACACTCGTTTTGACAAACTGGCATCAGTACTTCGCATTACGCTGATAATCCTCTTCGGGACTCACGCTCTGACTACACGTTTGACGTAAGACTACCTAGGCGCGCCCACATAGAAGAGACTGACTGCCATCTATGCTCAAACAGCCGCTTTGATATACCAGCATTAGCTCAGAACTTTCGCAGTATTGCCACATTAAATAACGCAATGCTCGAAACTCGCTCAAACAGAGGAGACCTGATCGCTGTCCACGCTCGTTCACCCAGTTTGACACACCGGAATCAGAGCTTCATATCACGCCCATGCTCTTCTTCGAGGCTCACGTTCCAATTATACGTTGGACGACGTACCAACACGAACTCGCCTGCACAGAGGAGACTAATCGCCATCCACAATCTAACACCCTTTTCGACACACCGGCGTCAGTTCAAGACTCTCGCAGCAGTTCCACGTCAGATGTCGTACCACCCCAAACTCGTCCGCATAGAGGAGACCGATCGTTGACCATGCTCAAACACCTGCTTTGACACACCAGCGTCAGAGCTTCACATTACGCCGATGATTCTCTTTGGGACTAACGCTTCAATTCCATCTCGGATGACGCACCACCTAAGCACGCCCAAACAGAGAAGACTGATCAGCGTTCACGCCCGAACCCCAATTTGACACACCGGAATCAGTACATAACATCACGACAATACTTCTTTTCGGGCCCTACGGTCCAACACCACGTCGGACACCATAACCAAGGGGACTGATCGCCGTCGCGCTCGAACATTAGCTTCGACAAACTGGCATTAGTACTTCACATAACGCCGATAATCCTCTTCGGAATTTAAGCTCTTACTTGACGTCGTACATCACACCACCTAAGTTCGCCCACACAAAGGAGATTAGTTGCCATCCACACTCAAACACCCGCTTCGACACACTAGCATCAGTGCTTGGCATTGCACCGATGTTCTTCTCCAGGACTATTGCAGCAACTCCACGTCAGATGACGTACCACCCCAAACTTGCCTGAACAGAGGAGACTAAACTAAAGACTACCCCCCCAAAAAGGCCGCTGGTAACAAACTGAAAACGTTAAATCTGTCCCTGACACTGCAAAGTCTGAAGCGTTGAAGCTACTTGTAGGACTCTTTATCAATAATTTCTGGTGTTACATCAGCGACATCTTTTTTTTCACACAATTCAGTCGCTTTTGCCATCCAAGGTGAGGAGATTGGTTTGTAATGCTTGTCTATTGAATACTATCTCGTTTTCTTATAGTGGCTTGGACGATTTTTATGGGCTTCATTAAGACCTCTGAAATTCTGGACTTATATAACAAAACGCATGCCAAATTTATTTGTGATAACAAATACTGGTGTCGACTTAATTTTTTCGCAAATTGCTACTAAAAATTTACCAATTCAACATCTACTCGTAGTACGGACAGTGGTCAGAAAATCGACTATATCTTTGAAAATCTTTGATCAACTTAAAAAGTTTAAAATATTTCTTATGTATTTTTTTACAAAGAATCTAATAATTTCTTAAAAATAAAGGATTAACGACCTAACTTCAGAGAAAATCAGGAGAAAAGTAAAAAATATTAATCTGACTTGCCTTGCAACATCTCCTAATTTTCACAGTTATAATTTCACGGTACTTTCCTGGCAACTTCTTGATCTTGTACTTTGGTTTTATTGAAATAACTATATTTATTGAAAAATAGACAGTTTAAAATCGTTGATTTTTAGGGGCCCTTATAGCACTACACTATAGGTGCAGTGAAGGCCGTTTAATTCGTTGAGCGGAAAGTATAAAATTCACCAATGGAAGAGGTTACATGATCGATTCGATTCAGCCAATGGAAATTTAATGTATGAATTTCCCACTCAACGATTTAAACAACCTCCACTGTACAGCTTTACTGATAGGTTCAGCCAGCGCAGATCTCGGCTAGAGTCAGTGATTCCTGGTTAAATGCTCAGAATCAAGTGAGTAGTACTATAGAGAAGTATAGGTGTCCAGGGTTCTCAGCCTTGCAACGAACAACTCCGCTTGTGACGTCTGCTAGTGAATGATTGACTAAATACAATAATGACTGACTTAATATAAAATTTGTAAGTTGACCAATTGTTGCCAGAAATAGTAGTAAAAATGTATTTGCTGGTAAAATAGTTTAATATTAGATGGCTTTAAAAATAACCGATAAGATCTGTGATGGTTGTAAGACCGGGTGCGAGAGAGAGAGTCCAAGTTCCAGTACATCCTATCTCTATTGCACACGCTTCTAAAACATTTCTGTCGCTTCCACTTCAGCTTCATATTACTACATATATATATATATTTATTTATATATATATTTTTTTTTTTTTTTTTTTTTTATATTCATCATCGCCCCTTAAGGGCTCAGACATGGCTATTTTGACACTATAAAGTGTATTTAGCCATACGTTGGGTTGAACAACAGTAGGGGGAAACGGTAGATAGATCGGTAGGTTTGTTGAAGTACAAATCCCATCCAGAAAAAAACCTCATTCATTAATGAAATATTATGTTTCAAAAGTGTTAGGTGACGACTTGCGTAAACTAATAAATTTTTTCTTTTTATTCTATTTAATCCTGTTATATTTTATTCCCAATGATAAAATTTTAAGACTTTTTACAGAGTCGTACTCAACGAGAGTTGTCGCCTAACAAAGCTGACTGTGTACTTCGTGGCTCTTGGAAGTGTCAAGTGACAACCGAAGCGAACCATGAAGCTTAAACACATGAAGTCAGCAAGTACCGGCCCCATAGCAAGTAAGACGAAGAAGTTTTAACTAAAATTTCGTGCAAGGTGCATTTCTTTGCGCGGCGTTTTAGTCAGTAGCCCGCTGCCGCTCATCAAGTGCAGACGTTAATAACTAATATTAAAAGATTGACCAGACGTTCCGTCTCTTCTCTGTTTCTTTCTATATGTATACAAGTAACATAAAATAAAGTGATACGAAACTTATTAGAAAAAGAATTTAAGTTATTATAAAATAAATAATTATAAATCCAACGAAAAGAGGAAGTACAAGTCATCCGAATTGGTCATCCGAATTAATATTTAAAGCAGAGTTGCCAGTATTACTTTCTATTGGAAAGAAAGGTAAGTTAACCTGGATATTATGTTTAACTCTCTACCTCTTCCTTCCTTTTTTAAACAAACAAATAGTTGGACTATCTGCTGTCCCGCAGCCTGTGAAGGAGCGTGAGACTGTAGTCCACAGTTTTTGGTTTGAAGCTGAAAACAAACTTAAATGACATTAATGTTATTCAACAAAAGATTGATAAATATTACTATAAATAAATAACAAGCTATCTTTGCTTGCCAAAAAAAAAAAAAATTATGACCTTATAATGGTGAGGTACCGTAGTACATAGACTAGAAAAACATATTTTTTTAAATTTATATATTTATTAATTACATTTTTACATTTTTACATAGTCCTATTTTACCCTTTCACATAAGCATGCACTTATATATACATATAGATTAATTAGTTACTCTAACGTTCCTACGAATACAAAAATTTACAATATTTACAATTGTTTTAAACAAACACTTTTTAATTTACAATGCCACTTTTCCTTAGTAGCTTTTATTCTTTTTTTTATCTTTAGCCCTTAATTTAACTATGCTTAAAGATTAATCTACATATTGACATTGATAATTTACTAGTTTCCGTTAAAATTTTAAACAGTTTCTTGCTGAAAACTAAGTAGGTGTACTTTTATGTGCCCGTAAATAACCAAGATCTACGAAAACTATCGTGATCAAATCGTATCATTAATACCAAATTCTACTTTTGTCACATTTTTATTGGGATTTAGTATACTTGAGAGCCTTGAATGTTCACCACAGGAATAAGGATAAGGGATATGAATGGCTTTAATGTTGGTAAACCTTAAAAAGGTATTTTCTCTCAGCTTGCAAAGCTCTCACCTTACGTAAACATAAGAACGTTCGGTAGGGATAGAACCCTGTAATGAATCTTTTTTAAATTGTAACCAGACGTTCTTATTGTTGTAACAATGAAGCTGTTAAAATTTCAAGAGGTTCGTCTATTTCGTTTCCGAGATATTGAATTTCAAAGTTCAGTCATTTTAACAGGGTCGCTTATGCGGAAACTTATAAAAACTCAGTTTTAAAAAAATTCGCGTGATGAATGTCTCTAATTTTTTTATATGCCACAGATAACGTTATTAAATATATGTACACAAAGTTTAGCGATAATCGTCTGATTAGTTTATGAATAAAAAACATTAAATAATAGTTCGACAAAAACGCAATGGCAATGTCGCGAGAAGCGGGAAATTCAAAATGTTCCAGGACGTAAAACAGTAAATATTTGAATATTATGGTAGATATTTATGTATTTCTGTACAAAAAATAAGCATATATATGTGTGTGTGTGTGTGTGTGTGTGTGTGTGTGAGTGTATATACATAGGTTCTACCCGTACCCATAACAAAACAATGTATTATAATGACGCATATTTATTTTTCTTAATGAAATTTTTAATTTACACTCGATAAAAAAATCACATGCTTGTAGTAATCGCAGAGACTAGAGTATGTCCTAATAATTAAACATATCACTTTCAATGAGACTTTTCAAGTCACATAAGAATTCAAGAATTTTATTTACATTAGCTGCGAATATAATTGTATGTACATATATCTGACACAAGTCTTTTTCATTATTTAGTCATTTTGATTACATTGCTATAATGAATAAAAATCAAATACTTACATCTTTAGCACAAATACATTACAAATATATATACCACCTGAGGTGTGTATATATGTTTGTACATGAACACTCACACACTGAAGACCCGTGCGGCGATGCCAAGTCTTCACTCATCACTACTTCCCCTTGCCAATGGGACCCCCCCCGCTATCTCTACCGAACGTCCTTAATTAAATTGATGATAAGCGCTTTAGCCCGTTTCAAACTTCAATAACTTGTGTCAGGTACTACACGAAAAGCTGCAAGTTAAATTTATTTTATGGTTTGCAAATTTTAATATGCACATTGAATAATATGAAATATTATTACATCAAATACGTTATGAGAAGTTAAGAAATAATAAATGGCTCATTAAATCAAAAACCCTAAATAGGTATTGTTAAACTTAAAAAGATTTTTAAAAAATTGAGCTTTTCGTTCATAGGTAATGTAGGTAATACTGCAGTGCTGTTTCATCAAATCAAGTCAAATTCTTAAAAAGTTAGAAAAAATCAAGGACAAGTTAGTGTCCAAATTTGATATCACTGACATGGGAGAGTCAAAAACATTCCTAAGAACAAGATAAAGCGAGACAAATGCAGTTACACATTAGTACTTTCTCTATATGAATACATTGATAAAATAAGCGCTTTGGAAATAGTAAGATGCATCTTCAGAAAATACCCTTGGTCAGAGAGTTAGTTAGATCCCTTTGTTAAAGTTTGCAGATATCTAAAGCATTCGTGAGAGTTAATAATGAAGTTGGAAGGGAAGCTAGATAATCTGCAAAGGCTTATCTTGTATTTGATATTTGGTACTAAGTTATAATAATTGATAAAAACGTAGATAGAAATTCTGCGATCTAATAACTAAAATTTCTTAATTATAGACTCAAAATGGCTAAAAAGTGATCAAATGAAGAAAAGCATGGAAGACAAGTTCGTAATATTCTGAATGAAAATCAAGGTGGAAGGGCTACAAAACTTCACTTTGCTTAATGCTAAATCACGCCAAATATAGCCAATACAGTTTAATCTTTTGCCAGTATAACTTTACTAATAAATATTCTAAACCCTTGGAGTCTGGGAGTCAAATAGAATCCAGTGACTTATTTAGTTAGGATAACTCCATCAAAGTTTTTCAACGTATTTTAGAACATTTAACAAAATTTTAAGTGGGTTGTCGTTCACGTATTTAACTTAACGTAATTAATAAATTTTGTTAACAAATTAAAAATTTTTGTTTTTTTCACAAATAAAATTTTTCACTTCATTTTTCGTGACAATGTCAACAAAAAGTTAGACGTAAAGGAGATTCGTTAAATTTATTTCTCTTTTCACAAAAAATTTGTTAAGTTACTTGGAATGAATTAACCATTTTTAATTTCATACAACATAAGATTCGGTTAAAGTGAAAGCTTTTTATGTTTCATTTACTGGCAGAAGATATTGCAAGGGGGGACTTCTATCACCTAGAATTTATAACATACGCTTTACATTTATATTTATTTTCTTGTAATAAAAAATCCGTCCAATAGACAATTCAAGGGTACATATTTTTTTTATACATAAAAAATTCCTATGTGAAACACGAAAATTCAAATTTGAACGCTGCTCGCGGGGAATGTGCGCCTAGTACGTTAAGAAAACGCTAGAGCGCGTTCACCCAAAGAAGGGAAAACCTGCTACTGAAAAGGAAATAACGTTAGCATAAAAGGAACCAGTGCGCAATAAAAAGGGGAGTTTCTCTTCCAGCGAGCCTGGGACGCGGAAACTCCGTTGCTCACCCATACCTGAAATTTTCCCGTACACCGGTATAATATCGCGACGAGCACAAAGAGAGAGAAAGAGACGAAGTGCGAAGGCTGATAGCTAAAAAGTAAGTTTGTACACCACCAACAGGTAACACTTCCACTAACCGGTATCTACTTGGACTATTCGGTGCTCGACCGCTTTAAGCGTGGAGACGACGCATCCCCAAGTAGTCGAGGCACTAGGGTTAGCGATCACGTTCTTAGGCGAAGTTCCTGGGTCGACAACTTGAGCAGTGCTCAAGACACCCAAGGGCCCTGAGAACGACCTAATCTTTCGTGACTTGGTAGGTAGATAGGTAGTTACCTAACACTAACTTTCCGTGGTTGTAATAAAAATTCGTATTAGTCTAACCTAACGTGTTTAAGCAGAGATATTAAGGAGGGAAAATTCAAATTGTCATTTATGTAAAATTCTCTATTCAAAGCGCGGATAAATTTTTAGTATATTATCGAGTATATTATATATTTCCTTTTTTCATTATTAACGTAAATAATAGCGATTACTCAAATACAATTAATACATGAAAATACAATTTCCTTAGAATTATATAATTGAATAAATATAAGATAATTGAAAATAAATTGATTGTACTTATTTAAGCAACCCTTCCCCTCCACGTAAGATTGCGAGTTCTTTTTATAGTTTAAGATAAAAACTAGAAAAGTAACTGTTAAGATTTGAAATCGTTTATATAAACTGAGAATATTATCTGGACCCCAAAAAAAGACAGGAATAAAATAAAAAATATATCAGATTAGAAACATATTGAATAAGATGAAAAAGATATTAAATTATTAAATTAATTAAATTAAGGGAAAATTTAGGAGAATATAATAAAGTAATAATCAATAAACAATTGCTGTATATGGTGCAGGAATTAATTGATTATTCAACAGATGAATTTTGAAACTTGATAATAATTATTTTTAAGTATTGTATATAATCGGCAATCTGAGCAACTTCGCTCTTTTACACAGGGCAACGAACCTGCCCTCCGACATATAAACAATATCATTGTTTGTGTGTTGGTTCCTAATCTTAGAGTTTTCTCGGTACAGATAATATTCTTAGCCGATTGTTACCACCACCAATTAACCGGGGTTATACTTAAAGAAAGGGAAGTCGTAATATTAAGTTTAAATACTTCAGAATAATCGAAATACAGAATAAACACACGAGGAAAAAAATTATCTAAAAATTTTTCAACTAAAAAACCAGCTTTTTAAATACCATAATCAGGTATAAAAAACTCCACCAGACTACTACATCTCGAAGTTTTCTACTCAAATTATTTATGTACAATCTTAAATTAGGATAATCTCCGTACAAGAAATTACAATGTATATGTATATATATACATACACATACATAAGACGTTGTGATTTTTTAAATTTTAGGTAAATAAGAGCATTAATCACATAAATAAAGTTAACATATGATAAGCTTGTTATAGTTCAAGGCATATGTTAAAAACATTAGTGTAACTTTTGTTTTAATAAATTAACAAAGTAAATATTAAAAGCAAGCATTATTCATTGAGTTAAATAATTCTACTTTTATTTCATACTCCTTCCAAAGACATCATCAGCATAGACGCTATTTAAAAACAAGTCCATTCGCTTATAACACTGAAAGCTGATGCTTATTTTGTAATTAAGATCTAAAAAAATCATAAAAGTTCAAGAAAAACTATACTCAGTGTTAATAGTGATTAAAATTTTTTAGATCCAACAAGAGTATTCCATCATTTCTTAGTGCAAATCAAGAAGATTGTAACAATTGTACTTTTCACATAAATACAACTCAAAATTAAGTTATCATGGTACAAAATACGGTTGGTAAATTTTATGCATTGCTCAATCAATATTACTGTTATAGAGAGATTAGAAATTTTTTATGAGCCTGCAAATATTACTGTGGTAGTGATAAAAATCCTTTTCTTTTTAATACTAGAATGAATAGGTTACTTGTCTCAGTTTCCAGAAGGCTTCTGCGACTTGCCCATATCTATTCTAAGAATATCGGTTTAAAAAGTTGAAGTCATCAGAAGAGGGCACGTTTTTGTGTACATCCATTTACCGTACGGACTCTTACAGCAACTTACTTCTAACACAAATACCTAGATTCTTTCTGAGATAACCTACATTTTACTAGAAAAATTTTGTGAGAGAAAAAGTTGTTCTGTAAAATACTCATCTTATTTTGAAACAGAACGTGCGGTAACAGTTACAGCAAACATATAATATTTCGAAGCACGGGTCCATAAGAGAAATGCTCTGTTCAATTAACTCGGGCATCGAATAGCTTGAAATTTGTTACGATAACAAACAAAATTGTTAATGCCGTAAGCTGCTTAACAAATTTTTTTTTTACCAAAAAAATTACTTTTTAGTTGTGTAAGAACCACTTAAGAGACTCCTTAAGTGTTTTCGATGTAAGATTTGGTATTGTAAGACATCACTTTTACGATTTTGCTGTTATACTCGGCTATTGACTTTCAAATATAAAGAGGTGTTATTTAGTTTAATACTCAACAAATACAGTTTGAGATGCAGTATATATTATTTTTCACTATTTTTTAGCTATTTCGTATCTGTCACAAGTAACACTCGTTAACGGAAATAAGTATCTTAAAACAGAAATAAAATTCTTTATGTACTAATATCTGGTGAATTGTCCACTATTAACTATTCCTGAATTCTATGAAGCATATTTACAGAAAGTGCTTGATCAAGCCATGTACAAAATTTTAAAAAATACGAAATAATATTGAAAAAATTATGCCGTAAACTACTAACTTAAAAACGTCAGTAACGCTGAACAAAAAATTATTCATAGAAGTCTTAGGATACTCAGATACCTGTGCAACACGTTGCATGAAACCTCCAGAACACCGCTGCGTGGTATCTAATAGGCTGTGCGTTCGCATGAAACTGGTCCTCTTAACTTTACAATCAATATTTGTTACTTTTAGATCTGGAAAATATAAACGGATTATCTGAGAAATTATATATTTTTGTATAATTTTGCTAGGTGTCTTATATTCTACTATCTGCATTAGATTTATTTGTGCAGAAAAAAAGATTTTATAGAATAGTTTTGTATAATATTACAAACAAAAAATTTTCGCACAACTTTCAATAAACTGCGTGAAACAAAGTACTCAAATTAACTTGTCCATTTCAAAGTACGAAAACAATGAATGAAAAAAAAGTAATAAATTTACTCGTAATAATTGATGAAATCCACTTACCATCAAATTGCAGAATTTTGCGTCTACGCTCTTCACAACATCTTATAACCATACGTAGATATTCTTGCGCATAAAATGTCCGTTCACGTGCTGCTGCATAAAAATCTTCTATCTTCTCTGATGAGCAGAAATGACAAAAACATAGTTGAGCTCGATAAAACTCCAATGAGAAAAGTGCTTGAAAAACTACAAGTTTTCACCAAAAGACAGAAGCAATTATTTATTAGAGTGTTGTCACGAAATGTACAAGTGTTTCAAGTCAATAAGTATCGAAATGAAAAAAAGGAAGTTAAACTGATGTTAACAAAAAATGTTATGATACTATCATCTCGGAGTCACCTATAGCTGACAAGGATAAGGTAAAAAAGTAAGAATATCTTTTAAATATTTGAATGGTAGAAGTACAAAATTTACATATTATTTTCTAACATAATGGCAATTTACGTACCTTCATTTTTAACAAACTCTGGAGTCCATTTAAAAATTCTCCGAAGTTTGGCAAATAAATCTTGATGGCTTACGAAACCTGGAGGTTTGCGTTGATTTAGTAATTTGTTTTGAGACTGCACTATAGGGCAAAAATCGAGAAAAAATATTTAACTTTCATTCTCTTTAAATAACAATAAGAAATAAATTATAAATAGTTTAGTTTTGTTGAACAGATTACGCACCTGGAAGTTCTAGTTTGCGCCCACAAGGTTTATTCCATACTTAAGCCCAATTCAGATGATCGTGCGTACCTGGAGCTGAAGTGATTAGAAGGTTCCAACATGTTGTCAATACTGTATCACTTTACTAATAACTTATTTTCTAACAGTACATTCGTTATCCTTAATCTTCTACAGATACTTTTTTAAATTTTGGATCGTAAAAAGTTCTTAGGCAAAAATAGTAGTTTTTATCACAAAAGTGACACCACTTCTGTGGCTATTTTGCGGTCTGAGCAACCATTAAGTAGCCCTAGACGCATGTCACTTGTGTGCTGAAAACTCAACACTGCTTTTTCTACCGAGAGCCGACCTACCCTTCAAAAATGCTTAAGGTAGACTATATTTTATTTAACATACTGTTAGTGTTTAATGATAATACTTTGAGTTAGTTCGTCACTTTACACTATCTAACTCTGAGGTTGCACGTAGATGCAGCATTTTATCCATGAAAAATAATACGAAATCCAATAAGTCATATATATATATATATATAAACTATAGATATGTAAATTTCCGGAAATTTTGACATTTATGTAAAACAAATTTTAAAAATTATAACTATTTAGTGTTCAGTATTTTTTTCTTTAAAAGTAATACTACGTTAATTATAAAATACTATCTACTTAATACACTTTTTTAAACTTTATTATACCATTTTGATATAGGTTGCATCAAAGACTAAATATATTTTCTTATGAATTACATAAAATCTGTTGTGTTAAGCGATTTACGCACCATGATGTTGCAGCAATTCCAGTGCCTGGCCAGAAGTCTTAATTCTTTTAGCAGGCATGTCTTGATAATTGACGGTCTCAAAGGCTTTCCGTTTCAAAGCTGATTTTTTTTCGAATTTTACTACAGGCACCACTATTAGGAAGAAAGAAAAAATAATACATTAATTTTGTCACTTTAAAAGTTATACTGTGCTGTAAGAAAGGCGTATCCTAGAAGTCCCTTTCAGAACGTTCATCACACATAGGTTTTTTTGACAGATATTATTTGAACGTCAAACGTATACTAAAATAGCATAAAAAATATCCACAAAAATTGCAGCTCGTTTGACTGTACTATTATTTTGTACATCATACATTTAAATAATTTGATATTTAACATGTAACAATATAAAAAAAATTACATCAAATAACATGTATAAGATTTGTAGGAATATCTTAAATTTTTGGGTACAAAAGATTACTTTTAGAAAAACCTATAAAATTTTCAAGTAGACCCACATTAGTGGCTACTCGTCAATCATGGTGGTTTAGGACAGAGTTTGGAGAACGACTGATGTATATTTGGTACGTTACTCGGGTCTATTATAACCACACTCATTTCATTTGATTGCAGGTAGTTATAATTTTACTTCAACGCCACCTAGCATATTCAACTAAACTAAAGCGCAAAGCTAGCGTACTTTTAAAAAACTTCAAACTTATTATTTGCCAATGCCATCAATTTTTTCAAGATCAAAACTAAACTTAAGCCATCTAGGAAGCGTGTAGAATTGGAATAAAAAATTTCAGCAAAATTGGTTGCGTATAGTTTTCTACACCTGATGAAAAGTTTTTTTTACAAAAATATTTCTTACCATCATCATCATCTGAAAAATCTAGCTTGCGTCTGCAAGTCCATTCTGAGGCCAAAAAATGAGAACTTTTATCCAGTGGAGCTATAAAAAAAAAAAATTACTTACTGGATAATTTTATTAGTTTGGAGTAGTAGGTGATAAACAGAGTACTTGTGTTCGTGTATAGGCTCTTATTAAATTATTTGAATGTGACTGTTCTAACGACTGCGAAAACTATTACATATTCTACATATTTTACAATTATTTTCGACGTCTGCTGAAAAAAGTCTGTTCCAATAAAAAAAAAAAAAAAAAAAAAAAAAAAAAAAAAAAAAAAAAAAAAAACATACCTTCTGGTTCCGAAAAATCCAGCTTTGGTCTACACATAAATTGTAGGGCCTGCCTGACTGGCACTACTGGTGCAGGGTTGATTTCTTGTTGTGGAGCTGTGGAGAGAAAACGATTCTTATTATTTTTGAGTGGAATCGCTGCCAATAAAAGAATGAACGCTTTACTATAACTGTCTATCGCTTTTGATGCCAAAAGAGAAGTGAAAATTATAACCGTACCTGTAGGGATATTTTCATAAGGTGGAGTTAAAATATGTTTTTTACTTTATAGGGTCTCAGAGCGATTTGATGCAAATTCGATAGAATTTAAAAAATACACTGACAATCTGCCTAATAAAACTTTTTACGTACCTTCACTATGCGGAAATTCTGGAGCTCCTTCGCGAGTGTTTGCCCGTTTAGCAGGCATGTCCGCATGGTATGTTAAATCTGAAGCTTTTCGTTTATATGTAAACTTGGTCGTCAGCAACACTGTTTAACAAAGTAAGAAAGATACAGGCTAACATTATAATTATTAAATAAACAAAACTGGATAAAAAAGTTATTGGCCGATGAACTTAAACTTAAAAAAAACTTAGAAAAACAAACTAACGTAAACATATAATTTTACTTAATTAAATAACAAATTTCTAATTGTGATAATAGTTACGTGAAAGGTATAATGATAACTAATAAATGCGAAAAAACTTAGATGAAGAGTACTGCTCTAAGTCAAGTGACTATTAATTAAAGAATAAGGGAGGTAGATAACAATATCACCTTCTTTCCTTGCACAAGTAATGAAATACCACTCTGCCTGAGTAAAAAAATATATCAGCTTTATATGGCCAGTAACAGTAAATACTATTCTGAAGTAGTACCTAATGGCCAGAATTCAACGGCAATATGTAACGGTTGATAATATTATCCTAGAGTAGTACCCAATAGCCATATTTTAACGAGAACATTTAACGGTTGGGGTTCAGCATGTTAGGCATATAAGTTTTTCCAAACTAACCTGCTGTATCCCGTACACGGGATTATAATTAAACTGGCGGCTAATTACACATTCAGCTATTTATTGCTGAATTCCTTATTTCATGAATGACCGTTGCTTCATTTATACGTTTAATGAGCTCTTTAATAGAAATTTATTGTAACATAAATATTCTTTAAGTTATAAGAATCAGTGGGAATTTAGATTTCAAGATTCGTTATTTTATTCACGTTATATCGTATACCCTACGACGAACGTTACTCAAGTTTTCTTCAATAGAATTTTGTGGAGTACGAATTTTATTGATTCTTTTGAAGTTGAAAATTGCAATCATCAAGTCTTTGTCTAGAATCGTTATGATAGTCAATGAGTTTTTCAGACCGACATATTCTGATTAATTAATAATCCATTGCCCAGAGACAAAAAAATCGATTTAATCTTATGTTTTACAGTAGAGAAAAAATTGGCCATTTACCTTTAAAATGTTTCCAGGAAAACGAAAAGACAATTCTCTCCAAATCAAAAATCGGCTTCATTTATTTATTTGAAAATTTATGAAAAAATGACAATTTTTTATTTAACTTTTTGCTTATATCTTTGCTTCCATTTCTCTTAGATAATCTTTTTCATCACGAATCTTTTTATCTTTTAATTTTTTATAAGACATTTTTTATACCAAAAAACGTTTGATTGACGTAAAAAAAAAAAATTATCACGATAATTCGGACATAACCCTAATGAAATAGTTATAAGGTTGCATATAAACAACTACGTATGAAATTGAAGAATAATTTCTATATTTTTGTTACATAATTTTTTTATGTAAAAATTTAAAGTGGTATTACAAACTTTACGGTCAGTTTATCGACAATTCGCTTTGATAAAGATTTGGTAATTAATATTAGTAGTTATAACAAATAAAACAAATTGATTTTTATAAATTTTGACGTTTTTCTTTTGAAATTCTATTTTGTAACTCAAATAATTGGAAATATCTGAGTCAATTTTGCATACTTTCTTTCCTAACAAACGATATTGCGTTTTTTATAATAAAACATGGATTTTTAAAAAAAATATACAGATAAGGTACAAAAAATTAGTTTTTTTTTTTTTTTTTTTTTTTTTAATAACAGACTGGTAACTAAATTTTTTTATTGCGAAAAAATTTTGCATTATTTTTATGTATTTTTTGAATTACACTTTGAGGGCACTTTATCAATTTCATTGAAAGGAAAGCTCAGTAGCTGTCGTGTAGATTTTAGATATTTCACATAATTTTTTTTTCTGGGTTACCACAACAGCCTACTGGCCAAGTCACGGGAGGCCACCCACTTACCACCTGTATGTGGGGGTGTATTGCCACACCCATTTCCAAACCTTTTTCGTTGTATTATACCTGAATCCATGGGCACAGTGTGAGTATCTCCAGTGGAACACTTTGCCAGTTAAGCTGACACTCTCTGCACCAATGGTGCATCAGGTCCACTAGCCACTTAGTAGACTTCCCCCGGAGAAGACTCCATTATTCCAGGACATCTACTCCTCGCTGGTGAAGCCAGCGCTCTCTGCCGAAGCATCAGATCCAGTCTAATTAGCATCACCTAAGAAGCCCCATGATTCAGGGACCACTCCTCGCCGGTAAGGCTGGCGATCCCTGCCTGACGCATGGTATCAGGTCCGCTAATCCCTACCTATAGCTCTATCACTGTTTCGCATTCACCTAAGCCCGAAAACCTGTGGGGCAAGAAAAAAAATCTGGAATTACTCTGAATGAAAATTCCACGGATAAACCCGCCCCAAGACAGCCAGGGTTACATAGGAACTTTTCCCGATGAAAACAGTTTTCGAAAAAATCTGCTTTTACCGGGAATCGAGCCCATGACCTCTAGAACTGCGTTATTTTAGTAACAAGCATGCTTACCACTGAGCTAACGCCACTCAATTATTTTACATAATTATATAGTTACTAATATAGTATCGATCATTGAACATATTCAATCAACAAATCTTAACCAATTATGTCTTCATTATATTACAGGAAAAAGTTGGTACACTGAAAATAAGGATTTTTACACTTCTAATGCAGTGGGCACAAGTAGATTTAGTATTTTTTTATACATTTACAAAAAAAACCGTCCAACTGATTCTAACCTGCAAAGGTTCCTGATGAAGGGTTTTTAAAATGAGCAAACTTTCAGTACGATCACCTAACCTTTGGCAGGGGAATTCCCGTGACATGGGAATTATCCCAGGAGATGTTGGAGTACCTGATGGAAAACCTTTCAATGTCAACAAAGGAGAACTAGGCCCTTTTAAGGGTCCCGTCGGAACATAAGTTAGCCAATCAAGCCGATTCAGAAGGTATTTAGGATTTAATACGAGCTTATAAGCGAGCTGGAGAAACAAATCCGGCTACTATAATGGATAGTCGAGCACCCCTTAAAAAAAGTAGGGGATCCCAAGACCAGAATAATTGCCCAACAGTCGATTTTTACAAAAATTGGCATAGAGTTTTGTGCTACTAAATAAATTTAATCAAAGTGAATATTTCACTGCCAAATAGGACTTGAACGTAGATATTCAAATGAGAGTTGGTACGACACCAAAAAGAGGGACAGTGTGTGAGGGTCTAATTCATATAGTAAGTAATTATTTGCTTATCACCAATTTGAGTTCAAGATGCTACCCCTAAAACACTTGCTACCCAGTTTGCTAGAATGTAAATACGTGAGATGGATGAAACAAGCGCCTATAACGCGACTATACAAAACACTAATATGTATGCCGAAACAAACAATGATTGTGAATCGCGGCGAAATGAGCAAGTCATTCGAGCCGCCTAATCAAAGCCGCCGACGCCGCTGCGAATCTGGAGGGTATAAAAAGCCCATGCAAGCCCACGTTAATAACTTTTTTGCCATGAGCAACAAGTCTGGCGCTTTGACTAGGGAGCTCTGCTCTTCAAAGCACTGTTGTAATATTATCGCAATAAATAGCAAATTTGTACATATATATTTGATTATCATTTCTTATATTATACTATTCATTTTAAATACTGCACTGACTATAAGGGCGACGAAGAGGCTATTACAGTCTTCTAGTTTTCCCCGTACACCAGTTACTCCTTTTTTGTGTTCCTCGGGTGAGGAGTGGATGTCCGGGGCAATACGAACCGGAGCTATCCTCTAGGTAAGGAAGCTAACGAACTGGTGGACCTTCAGGGCAATACGAACTGGAGCAATCCCGATTCCTCGGTGACTTACCACACCCAACAGGAACTCAAGAGAGTCCTATAAATTTTTATTTACTAATATATAAGACCACCAGACGTGTGCACCACGGGTCCGGGGCATCGCGAATCTGACTACGTTCCTGCACACATCGACTGAAGTATCTCGAGATACAAGTTGGGGGCAATACGAATCCAACATTGTACCCACGAGTCCCCACGGTCCTCTATCCTTTTTAAAAGTATATCCACTAATACTAACTTACACAAATATATCACGTTACCTAAAAGAACCATCAAATAACAGTTGTTGAATTTATGCTTAAAATATCTTAATATAATTACGACCCTTACAAGTGAATGGGGCCGCCGTGCTAAAGAAGATAATAGCTTAAAGTGCCCTAGAATTAGAAGAAAGTTAGAGGAAAAATACAGAACAAGAGACTTAAGAAGAGGATTTCTAAATAAGTGGGAGCATATTAGGAAAAATGAGAGTTATAGTGAGAGACCAACAAGTGAAGAGTTGGATGCTGAGGAATCTGGCCAAAGACATAGACCAGGATGACTCAGGGATGATAGGCATAGTTTGAGAAAGTCACCCCCACCCTCTCATAACAGGAAGGTGTAGCCAAAGAACTACAAGGAGCCAAGTTTGCAAAACCGGCGTTCAGAGATGGCCTTCGGCGGCAACCCCTCTGCTGTGGGAGATGGTCACTCTCACTACCAAAAAATAAAATCCTGGCCGGAACCACAGCTTTACTAGAGGAGACGAGTAAGCTTCCCCAAGGAGAGGCATCAAGATCGGTATAGACTGAAGGGTAACGAGTGGGAAACAAACGATCATTGGTAGCGTAGGCTTAGCTCCAGGGTCAAAGAGGTTCCGAGTTCACGAGGTAGCCCAACCAAGGGATTTAGAGTAAACGGTCCTTGGTCCTAACCCGTCAAGCTCCTGAAGGGTTAGGGATGGAAGTTTTCGGGTGAAGGTAGAGAAGAGGATATGGAGGAGTTTTTGGAGCAGTTAAAGGACTGTGGAGGAAGCGTGGAATTCAGCGACCACGAGCTTGTAAGTGTACTACAATGCATATTATTTAAAGGATCAAACCGCTGGTTTTAGACGGTAAGAGAGAAGTAAAGAGATTGTGATGCGTGTAAAGTGTCATTCAAGAGGCAGAACATAAGAGAGTATAAAGAAGAGGGTTTGTGAGATGACTTGTGTTGGCGCACGCATGGTAAGACAAAAAAAATTGCGGTATTTTTATCGAAGTTGACATGTATTGTCTCGCGATTCTCGGCCGCCTTTTACGAGATCTGTGGTAAAACTGGCGCAACAAAACTTACTGCCCGAGTATTATCGGGCAATGTCTCACAAACTGGTCATGATTCTTGATGATATTGAGATTTAAGATTTGTTGTGGGAGAGATGGAAGGAGCTGGACAGCCTCTATGTTCCACCACCATCAGTGGACAAGATGCACGTACCTCATGCAGGTGTAACGTCGGAGACGCATGCTGAAATTTCAGTTAAATTTTTCAGTGCAGTGACTCAAATTTCAAACTCATTAAAAATTAAATGTTTACCAAACGCTTTTAACTACGCTGCTTCACCAAGTAGGTACAAAAACAATAAATAAGCCATGGTAAAGATAGAACGTGCACTCCCAACAGCATCACAAGAAATTGATAGTGACCGAGCACTGAATTATTAATGAGAAGTGTTTTACATGATTTCAGTAATATCGTAATCCTATGCCATTGAACCCCAAGTTGCCATCCTCCTAAAACTGCAACGCCGACCATAGGAACATATAAATATGTACATTTATGTGTAATACGATACAAATTTATGAAAACTATAGAATCACCCGATTTGAGCCAATAAAGCTGAAACAACAAGATTTTCATTATTCCTTTTTATTCAAAATCTTGATTCGCCCAACTCAATTGTATAAGTTATTTTATCGTAAGATTTACAAACCACTGTATATAAATTATACCCACCAAAATTTTGTACGGGAATGCTGAACGCGATAAGACGAACGCAAACCCTGCGCATATTGCAAAAATGTTGGATATGTTATTTAGAAGTACCAGAAAAGACAATACAACGAACAAACAAAGCAGGGAAACGCCAGAGTACTGAGTGTCACTCAAGCATCACCCCAAGATCTAGAGCGCTGAAACCCTCTGGCCCACAGATTTCCAGAATTAATGCTGTAAACGCATGGCTTAATTCGTTAAAGTTACTACTTTATAACTACTGGATGTGGAACCTTGTGAAGCCCCAGTAAAGACGGTAGAAACAACGAAGCGATACGTTCAACTTTTGCAAGTTAACGATTAGGTAAAAACACAAACAATTCAGTGTAAGGTTGTTATCCAAAGAAATATTCACTACTGCAGCGTGCACTCACATTGCTCCGTAGTGCACAATGGAGTAGGTAGTATCATCGAAAGCGTGAATTGCGATGACTGCTAAACACTGTACCACAATGGAATATACAGATGTGACTTGCTAGTCACGAGTGGAGTAAGCATAAACAGTACTGCTAATATGGCAGCAATTGTCGCAGGTTCACTAACCTCTGACAGAACCTGTTTCGGGTCATCATACGCAGATAAATACGGCTCTTGGAGCGATGTCACCGTCGAAGATACAGTCCAAATTAAGCTACAGGAGTTTTTCGCCCATGTCAACTTACAGGAAGGTATCTTAATACTTCTTTTAGGTACCCGGTGCCAATTTAGTACATAAAAGTGTACAGATCAAGGCGGTAACAGCACATACTGGAAAATCCTGCTCTATTCGAACTGCAAATTCTAGTTATACAGCATTTTATTCGAGAGAATAGCGGACAAAACCCAAGACTCTACCGATGAGAAGAAAGAAGTTATATAATTATTTTTATCTGCCGATATGACCTTTGCTCTCGCAGCTAAGAGGCGTGATAATGTATGGCTACAATATAATTTGAACTGAACATCCCACACTGCTTATCTTCAAGGCAAGAGGGCAGTTGTTAACAACCACAAATTAAATCCTTAAGAGGTATATCTCTTTACGTACATCAACTCGAAGTTTGTCTACGTCGAAAGACATACAAGACCACAGGTGAAAACACTCTATGAAGACATAGTAATACAACGATGCAGGGTAGAACGCATGGTACTGGAAAATGCCTTGGCCATAGCCGATAAATCCCCGGATCAGTTTGCGTATACTTTCATGAAGGGACCCAGTTAAATGGCAACGACGACAGGTTTATGATTAGCTGAAAAAACATTAACCGATGTATGAAATTGGCAAAAAATTTTTTGCCGAAATGAATTTGTAGAAAGTATAGCAACCCGAACAGTATTTTTCCGAAATTTTTTTTGCTGGAATACAACTAAAAATTTTTGGCAAATCGTTATTCGGCTAAATAATTTATAGCGAATTTCATTTTAGGTAAATAGTGTCTTGATAAATATTAAACCAATTCATTATATTCTTTTTTCATATTCGTCGTCAATAAATACAGCTGTTAATGCCACAAACCGTTGAAAAAAAAATTCAATAAAGTTAATGACAAATATAAAACTATCGCTACAGCTCTTGCGTTATAGCACAATACGTATTTTTATTTAAACAACTTCATCGTAAAGTACAGGTAAATTACTATTATTTTGATCACCTCCAAATAATTAAAGGTAAACTGGAATATTTTAAGTGAATACTGCGTGACTTCTTGGTAAAAGTAAGTCTTAAAAATAGAATAGAATACAGTGTGTCCTTTCAATAACAAACGTAGAAGGTGATAAATTATTTAATTCTACAGTCAAAATATACACTTTTTTTAGATAATAAGTGCATTTAATAACTTGTGGAAGTTTTTTGCTTATGAGGAATCTTAATATCATACAATTTTCGTTGGAATGCATATCAGAGTCCACATTATGAATGGGAAAAGTTTGAGAGGCAAAATTATATAAAGAAAAATTGTGTACAAAAATGTACTTTATCAGAAGCATGTAAGCAAAATGCTTTTTTTTAATTTATTTATTATATAATCCTACGTAACACCATGTACTTGGTTAAAATATATTTTAATCGCAAAAAGTACCGTGAAGTAATATTATTAGTTGGTTTTGAAGAATAAGATACAACATATTGTAAACGCATCAAGTCGCAGTAACTTGATGTGATTATTAATGTACTTAGCTTACCATACTTTTTCTAATTAGAGTATTGTTATTTTTTACTAATACATAACTTTACCTTGCGATTCTTACATTCTGCTTCAAATTAGATAGATAATACATAAAAAAAGTTTCAGAAAAACATACAAAAGTGACCAAAATATCTAGAGTTGCTTTGTAACGATAAAGTAACATATTAGATACGAGCGATAGCCACAGATTTTTTGTGATTGCCTTTTTAAAATGTATTGTACATCACCCGGTTAACTCAGTACCATACTCACCCGCTCTGTGGCGCTGGACTCACTTGACAAGTCGAACGGGCCTTTGCACGCATATACGATAAGAGCGAGCAATAAAGAAATAACGGGAATAAGAGCAAATAAATAACGGGAATAAGAGAAATAACAGCGGGGATAAACCAAGTGACGTACTAATATACTATTTTTTTTTGCAAATATCAATCGGGCTGTCAGCCTGATGTTTTCAAAAAAGTATAGTATATCAATACATTATTGTTCTTATTCCGCTTATTTTCGCTGTTGTTCCTCTTATTCCTGGTATTTCCTTATTTCTTGCTCTTATCGCATTTGCGAGCAAAATAAAAATAAAGATTTCTGAACAGAAAGTATATCTGTATATGCAGCGCCACGTAGATATACATAGATATACTTTCTGCATACCTCCCTGAGGTCAGTACACTTTAATATGAAAAAAAGGTATATTTTCAAGAGGCTTTTCTCTCTAGTGCCCTCTGAGATGAACTTGTCAACTCGCCAGCCCCATAGCGATGTTTTAGAAACGAATGTAGTTAATTACACCAAACTGTCGTTACTTTTTCACCTTTTGACCAAATAATAATTACACGAGTAAACCCTTACAATAGTTTTTTTTTAAATAATTGGAGAAAAAATATCAATACATTCGTTTTTCTGAACTGTAATTAGATTTGTTGGAATAAATCCTGTAGCGTAAAAGCACATTTGAGGTTCCTTATAAGTCGTAACTAATGCGATAACATACAATACTGCAGTAAATAATTCATACTTTAAAATCAAGAGAATTACGATGTAACTTAAGCTTTTTTTATAAAGAAACAATGAGGTCTTTGCCCTACACAATTTCCGAATGCGGAAAAACGTTATTACAAGACTTATTTTATGGAAAAATGTTTTATCAACAGCCCATGTGCAAGTTGACATCAGCATAGACCCGCAGGTAAATAAAGAGTCATCGCGATGAAAAAATAAAAAGGAATAGTTTGACGCTATTAACAATTTTTTATTCTCACACGGACTATTTTTGTGTTAGTCATTTGTTAAATAATCCTCATCTATGATGTTTTAAGATAACATTTTCTTTTAGTTTACTAGAATGTTACAATGAGTTGCAAAAAACGTTCATTAAGTAAGCAAAAATTGTTTTTTGCCGATTGACAAGATATTGGACAGTCATTTAGATCACCGTCGGTCAAACAGATGATAAAACAGTCTAAGAGATTCGTAGCAAAGGTAGAAAGTAATTTTTTAAAACTATTTACAGCACGCTTTGAACCAAAAAAAATTATAAATCTCCAGAAAATTACTCACATAAAAATAAAATTTAAAGATATACAATTATTCATTATAATAAACGGTGCAATTCTTAGTTTTCCTTTCATTACGATGACTAAACATTTAGCCCCGGGGTGGCGCTGACAGTAACTTGCAACTGGCTTATAATATTCATGATTTCTGAAAATATTGACACTAAGCGTGAGTTTTAAAGTAAGTTTTGGTTTCTCAACATTGAGCTTGAATACAAATATCGGTTTTGTACGAAATAATAACAATAATAACAGTTCTATGGTGGTGACCATGGCCTGTCCCATATCACATACACTTTTGGGTCGAGGTTAGAGTGATTATGAGGACTAAATCTAGGATGCTGAATATTCTAGAGGTTTTTTCATATCGATATCTTGCTTAGTTTTCGAGGTATCGATATATTGATAAAATCATTGATGTACCAGCATGATTCCTGAACTTTTAGGTGTTTACAAAGTTTGAATTAATACAGCACTCTCTATAATATAATATAGTCTATAATATACTCTGTTTTTATTTCATTATCTGATCATAACTTGAATTACGTTTGTGATGACACAGCGGTTTATAGCGTACAAAAATAATCAATACTGGGGCTTTACCTGCGAGTAAAGGACTGTTGCTAGTTTTGGTTAAACGGTGCTTAGGTGGCGAATACAGAATTTGATAGAAAAATATACCAAAACTGCAGCAGAAGTTCAAAATCAAAGAAAATGCAGAAAATAAAAAATTACAATTAAGGAGTTATTACATTAAATTATCTATTTAAAATACGTACTGAAAATTTCTACTTTATCATTTTTTTTATACTGCATAATCAAAAGCGATCATTAATATAAACAGTTTGGGTATCCCAGTTCGTACAGTAGAGCCAGATAATTGATTCCAACTGATAATTAAAATATTAATTAACAGCACTGTAAATATCGATTATTCATCTAAAAAGTCATGACAATCAGACAGAAAAATGTTATAGTTGTATGATGTTATTGAGTGCTTATGACAACATGCTTATCCGTATCTTTAAAAAATTTTGTGTCGTTTACAATAAGTCTCTTTTGGTGGCGTATTCCCTATGTGAATTTCTTCTAGCAAACTCTGGTGATTCCAAACGGGATGAGCTCTCGAAAAATTAATATAGCTCTGTATATAATGTGGATAGAAACCGCATAACTCATTTTGCTACAATCTTAAAGTCAAACCATAATTTTGACTATCATTAACAGACGTGCACCTGAAGCATACCATAAGAAATTTTTTGCCACTACGAAAATTGTTGGTATCACTTCCTTAAATAGTGTTGGGGTTTGATCGTGTCAGCTTTTTTTGTTATTAAACAAATAGTAAAAATCAACCAGATTTTTTCTGTGGGTTTCACTCAAAACTCTTTTTTAGGACATCGTATTGCAAAAGTAGCCAAAGATAATTTGTTCGTTACACAATTATGTATTGGTCGGTACTGGTAAACTTATATGAAATCTATCTTTCACGAAGCTATAGGATAAAAACGTTTAAAAATCGCCACTACAAATTTTAATTTTGCCATATTACTGACTTATACATTTTTTCATACAAATTTCCTTAAGTTTTGGAGTTCGATACCTAGTATGGAGATCTTGAACCACGTACAATGATTTATGTCTGACATTTTAAATGACGTCACAAAACACGTACCAATTTAAAATTTAATTTGGATGCCCTGAACTTCACAGTATGGCTGGATCAAATTTTGAAAATGTATTTTTTTAAGGATACTAAGAACTTTAATACATAAGAAAAAACAATTTTGTTTTTCAATTTTGACCCCGATGTCTTATAAAATTCAAATTAAAAAATACAAATCGATATAACTCTGACGTTTAATAATTTACTGTGTTGTAACCACTTGATAGAGTATACTTTACACGAATTAAAAAAAAAATTATTGCGATAACATTTTTTTAACAAAAGTTATTAACAGTTTGATGTTCATTACGATCATTTGAACCAACACATGATGCTGTAAGTACAGATATACTTTCTGTTATAAAATGCTTTAATCGTATTACCAGAATGCTCTAGCGAGTTTTAAGGGTGTGATGAGACACCGATAGGACCGTTGCTGATTGGTTGCTTTGTCCCATAAGATTAACACAGACTTGCGTCCACCATTTGTGGCTACTGCATATATATATATACTAGCAGCCCCCCGTCCCGGCTTCGCCCGAGACTTGCTGAATGAAACACATGAGTGTTGACAAATAAAATAGGACGTTTTCAGTTAAAAAACTTCACATCTATTTTTGACACTTTTTGGAACAAATAACTTCTTATTGAAAATATCGGAAAAAAAAGGAATAAAAGTGATGGTAAAAAGTATCAAGCATTCTTTACGTCAGAAAATAGGTATTGGCTCTTGAAAGGGCCGTTGATTTTCTAATGATAACGTTGTGATATAACAAAGAATTATTTGTTAAAGCTGTAAAGATACAAATATATACTTTAAAATTATTTTTTCATTCACAAAATTTCAGTATACGTGAGATTTTTAGTTTTATTTCCTGAAGGAATTAAAACAATCTGATGATGTGGATCACTAGTTTTTGAAAGCCCGACATACCATTGTCCATGTGAAAAGCAGTTTAAACGTAAATCTACCCCGACAAAATTGTAAGTTTCTCCTTGCAACTTGTTAATTATCATCGTAAACGAAACTTTGACAGCAAATTGTAAACGCTTGAACTGAAAAGGTAAATCAGTTGGTATCGTCTTAATTCTTGGCTATTTGCCCTGATGCTGGACCTGTCAAAATAGTAGCTTCTATAACATTATTTCGAAGAGTTTAAATTTGCAGTCTGGTTTCATCACACAGGCTCGGGGGTTGAAGATTATGTAGTAGCATAATCGGAGCGCCAACTTTCAAACTCAACTTATGGGGTGGAAATCCTGATGGAGTTAGGGAGTTTAAAAACTTCTAAGGATAATTAACAAAATCTTCAGATGCGACGACTGAATCAATAGAGAGATACTCTCGAGAATCAGCCACAAACTTTTGAAAAATAATTTTGTTAATTTCCTCTGCTGTAGAATTTTTTGGTAAAATTATCGCTCTCTCACATAACCTTGGTATGATTTGTTTGATAAATTTTCAATGTCTGGGTAAATTTCAGAAATAAGATAATCGACAGTTGTAACCAGTTTTCCAATGGATTGATCTAGGGTAATAAAACTGTTTTTATTTTCCATCGTGCCATCGCCAATTTTTCATAGCTGTGTCGGAAATTCCGTGTTTCTTCCACAGAGATGTGCTATTATATTAGTACGTAAATAAAAAGACTCTACATAATGCCAGAGATATAATGATTTTAAACAGGCATGAATAATATCAGCTTTAGTTCCTCTCAGAGTTTCTGGTAACGTCTGCCTAAAATCACCAGCAAAAACAAATGTAATGCCACCCATTAAATTTTGGTTTGATCTTAAATCTTGCAATGTTCTATTAATTGCTGCAATGTGAGCTCCGTGACTCATTGTGCACTCATCTAATACAATAAACGTTGTATCTTGAAGAATTTTTGCAAGTGGGCCATTTTTGCGTATCGGGCACGTGAAGTCTTCTCCGGAAAAAACACATAATGAAAGTTTGAAAGTGGAGTGAGCTGTTCTACTTCCACTCAAAAAAGTGGCAGCAATTCCAGAAGATGCAACAGCAAGGGACAGTTTTCCAGCCGATCGTGCGTGGGCCAACATAAGATTATTTAGGAGTGTTTTTGCCATGCCTCTAGGAGCATCCAGGAGATAGACTTTTCCACTACTTTTTTAGATACTATCAATTATACGATTTAAAGCTTGTCGTTGGTCTGGAACGAACTTAGGAAGATTTTGCTCAACGTAGTTATATAAATAGTTATGATCACAACCATGTCTGATGGAATGTTCCAAAGGATCATTAGTACAGAGTTCATCTCAAATCGGTGAGTTAAGCTCGAATGCGGTCAAATTTTTTTCTGAAAGAGAGATGATCTTGTCTTCTACTTTAATTAAACCTCTGTTAAACACTTCTTTAAAAAATTTAACTTCAAAATCGTTGAGTTGAATTTGTCGAGAGTGAAAAATATCTTTACATAATTGTTGTTTAAACATATCCCACAAAATTTGAGGTTGCGATAGCTCACAAGAAACTAAAATAATAGCAAATAAGTCACGTAATTTGGATGGATTCTCAGACAAATCAGCATCTGCAAGTGTATTTTTCCATTGATTATCATCATTTTCCAATAAACCAAGTGCGTAACAGGCAGCTTTAAAAGTTGCGTAAGTAGCACTATCAACGGTTTTTAAGTACTCAAATGAAGTTGGGCCTTGAACATATTAAAGTAACGTTTGAAGATGGAAGCATTCTAACTGGGTGAGATTAATCGTATAAACTCTACCTATAGCTGAATCTTTGGCCTACTCCTGGCCAGCCTGGAACATCTTTACCCTGTTATCTTTCCACAAACTTGTTACTGTCCCATCGGTAATAGGCGGCAACTTTGGAATACAAAAGAGTTTTAGCAAAATCATCTATTACGCAAAGTTCAAAAAACGCCATTAACGTTGTTTTTCTTGGATTTTCGAGAATTTGTTGAATGTTTTGCTGATTTATGTAAGCTCTTTGATAATTTTCAAGGTGAACATCTAAATGTAGGACTGGAGGATACCGTGCGTGAATCTCAAAGTAAAAAAAAGCCAAAATCCCTCAGAGGAACAAATATAGCGCCCATTGGCATAGTTTGCAATTTCGTCAATGTTTCTAACTGAAAAAGTGGCACGGTTTGATCCTTTTTTGATATATTTGCAAATATATTTAATTGCTTGCACTGAATGACAACTACATTTAACGTCATTACATTACTACTAATTTATACAGTTTTTATATAATATCTCGATAAAATTAATTAGCTTACTATCGTAATGTGTCTCAAAAAAAAATTAGGATATTTATTTTTTAATAAAACGTGCATAAAGTCATAGATAGACTTTTAAACCTTTTTGTAATAGTTATGCTACCGGTCAATTTTGTATTAATCGTAATTTTATGGCTAATTGTCGTTCAATTAAAACTTTTTAAATCATTTTTTAATATCCCATGCCCTTATATAGACCCTTATCAACTCACCAAGGACGTATTCGTTAGCGCTGCGTCTGAGACGATTTTTTCACCCCATCTATTCAGAAAGTTAAATAAGGTATCACGGAGCGTTTGATCGAATTTATCGGAGATGGATGTTTAACCGCCAGAGTACATACATACGGTATTCTCATTTTGATAAAATTTTTTTGCTAAGAACTTTTGACATGGCAACGTTTGTTTGAAAAAAATTCTCGGGAGATTCTTTTTAGCTATTAAAGCACTTAGAAATTTGTTAACCCACTATCAAAGAAGCGATAATATTATCAGAGTTTCTGTTTTAATAAACTCTTTAATCAAACCTTAACATTTTAAAAATTGTTTCTTCATTTTGGGTACAACTTATTTAAGGTGTCATTGTTACATAAATTTTCTCATTACATCACTAGTTATGATTTGACTAACAAATAATATACAGTCTTAATACAGTTTTACAATACACTTCGAATCGTTCTTAGTTCTAGATAGAAAATGATCATTATATTTTCAGGTGTTACAGTTATTGCAATCAATAGAGAATTAAAGTTCGAATGAGAGTATTTCCCAACCAACCAAAGTGGCTTTACAGGCCCCATTTCCATACATAGAATAATATATTTCATATGTATAACTATTGAGACAAGACAATCGTCAAGTATCTAAAGTATATATTCTTAATCGTTAATATTATGTAGTACCAAAAATCTCATAATGTTATGCTGTGTACTTGAGTAAAAAATGTACTGAGTTAATATGCACGTAAATAAATGACTAGAAATCAGAGTTATTTTGTTTAGGATGTGTTTTTTTTATTGGAAATGTCTTACATCTGTCACATACAGCTGATTAGTGCTAAATTAAATTGCTTGAATTGTGTAAGTGTCATGGTGTAAGCATGTTGGTATTACTTATTATATTTGTTAATATATAACGATTAATAATAAAGAAAAGAAATGTATGTTATACGCACCTTCAATAAACTACAAGAGAATTTATTTGACTTATTTATGTTTTAATTTGTGTAAAGTCTTTTCTTAATGAGTTATTTGACTTGTGTTGATAGATGAATAAACTTTATAATAAATCTCAAGGGCTTAGCTAGCTCATTGGTTTAAGTTCTTGTTTGGCTTCCAATATCCGACTCAAGTGGCACCCAATGATATAATTTATGCAATAAAAAGGGAGAATTTACTTAAAGTTCAAAGTATCACTTTTAAATTTTGTTATCTTAAGTAATTACTCTTGTGACTCGAGACAAGATCCAGACGTCTACATTAAAATTAAG
This sequence comes from Copidosoma floridanum, assembly GCF_036245765.1. NCBI lineage: Eukaryota > Metazoa > Arthropoda > Insecta > Hymenoptera > Encyrtidae > Copidosoma > Copidosoma floridanum. Next base: position 4,560,402 of record NW_028321912.1, on the reverse strand, counting down.
TTTTTGGTAAGCGAAACTGACCTGGTTCTCTAGGTCACGTGCTGAGTCTGATTACTGCTGTAGGTACATCCCTTAAGCTGATCTGGCCATGGAATGAACCACTCGAAAAGGATACCATGGGCTTCAGCAGCCAAAAGTCTTGCCTTATTATTATCACTATAATGGCTAGAGACAATGAGACGTACATTGATTCTTAGAATTGTTAGCATCATCTCGTGGCAAAAAGTGGGAATAATTTATATTTCTACTTTATCTTTCTATTTATTGCTGTTATTATTGAGAACATATGGCAGGGATACTAATTTGAGCATTTGCTCGTTTGCTATGTCAATGCGATTAAAAAAGTGGTGTTATAGTTTGCCTAATGTTGTAGTTTGACAGCCCTTGATATTATAATAGTGTTGAGAAAAGAAACGGATAGAGATGCAAAAAATTCTGCTGCCAAATTTGATTAAGCAACCCTTGAGTAAATGTATAAATAAAAACATTGAGGCTTTCACGTCCACTTTTTATGAATAGATAAGACAGAAAAAAATAAAACAAAAAGTGATTATCGAATCCTATCGAACGATATATGGATAAAATTATCAACGCATAAGAAGAGAAGGAGAGGAAGATCAGTACTTGCACCATCATTCTCTACTGTCTCTTTAGGTAAGTATGTTCGTGTATGGCATTTCGGTTCATGTAAGACGCGACCTTAAAGAAAAAAAAAAAAGGAGAAAGAAAAAAAAAATTGATGTGTAGAGTGTAAATTTACCTTGCCTCTAAACATCTGCATTTGGTATGTCTTCGAAGGAGACGAATGAAATAAAATTGATCGATCAAACGAACTTACCTGTAAGTGCTGTTCTATCGTTATTATATTAAAGAGACTCGTTCGAAGACGTACCAATCCCACCCATAACTATGATGGACGATCATTACCTACAACCTAAAGAATTGGGCAAATTAAAAAAAAAAAAAACTAACTTCTTCTAATAGAAATGACGTATCTCACAGGCGACCTATCAGTGCAGGGCCCTGGGGCCTTTAGTGGAAAAATTAAGTACTAACTCTAAAAATCGTGATATATAGCAAGAAAAAAAGAAAAATGCATTTGATAAATCGTTGAACAAGTCTCTTTAATATAATTACGATCGAACATCACTTACAGGTAAGTTCATTTGATCGATCAAAAATATGAGATCGGAAAATTTTCTACAAATTGTCAAACTAAAAAAAAAGTGTTTGTTGCTGTATATGTGTGTTAACGCTTTGGAAAAAAAAAGAGTCCTTCTATTACAAAAAGGGGGTGGAGAAAGAGTAGGTATCTTTGATACAAGATGGTCGCCCAGTCCCTTCTCAAGGAGTATTGGAGTGTGGTGAAGAAACTGTGTTTAAACATAAACAACCATCTTTCAGGATTTACTATATTAATTTCAATTTACGAAACAAGAAGTCGACTATCCATTAACTGCATATCTTAGATTTTTAAATTAATCGTTTGTTAATGTTCTGCTTATTATTTTACTGACATCCCCAAAATTTATCATGTTTTCTGAAAAAAACGTTATACTAAATATTTAGACCTTAAATATTTTGTGAATGTGTACGAGAAGTACTCGAACAATACCGTGCAAAATAATTTTTTTCCATAAGTTTATAACTGACTTCAGTCACGTGAAGCATTGGTACTGTACACGTATAAGTTAAAATTTTTCTGAAATAAAAGATACATTTATAGAGGTTTGACAAAAAATAAAGAAAACTACAAGCTTGTATGAATAACTGTAAATGATTTGATGAAGGTTTGCTAATCATTGTTTACTTTCAATAGTAAATGTTTCTCATTCTTTTTAACATTAAATTTAAATTCAATAACGTTAAATTACAGATTGAACTTCGTCTTATTAGTCTGACGTAATTAACCGATGGCCATTTATCACAAGAAAAAAAATGAAATTTTACCCATTATTGTAATTACAAACTTACTGGCAACTCGGATGAATAAATAATTACTAATAACACATGCGCCTACCACCTCATGACCCGGGGCGCTTACTGGCCACCCTGTTAAATAAATAATTATTCATAAGACAAGCGCCTATCACCTAATAACTCGGGGCGCTTACTGGCCACTCTTTTAAATAAATAATTATTAATAACACAATGTAATGTAAAGGTTAAATTTGACGTTAATGTGTGCATTGAAACATCGTGATAAGACGGATGAGTACAGTACAACCCAACGGTTATCAATCTGTACTTCTTTGCCACGAATTGTAAGTACAGAACTATGACCTCCATCTACAGGGGCTCTTCTACGATAAGTTGAGTAGCCATTATCTGCAGTTAGGGTTTTTTTAACAAAATTTAGAGGAAACTTTTTTGTACATTTTCTGTTATTCATACATGGTAGATTCGCCACAAGGTCCATGAATCATACTTTTTGAAATGATACTGAATAGCAAGGGATCTTGTTGAGGATCTGGTAATTCAGCTGAAATGATCTTGTCTATTTCATCCAGTTGAATTTATGTTTTAAGGCATAAAAGTAGGTGCACATGAGGTAGCCCTCGTTTTTGCCATTCGACACTATAGATCCAAGTATTAACTTCGCCGTATATTGCTTTCTTAGTAAGGACATCTATAAGTTTCCTTAATTTCAAGTGAAAAGCCTTTGAAACAGTGTTATGCCTTTTTGAAGGTTTTTGATTTTTGTGTCATTCATTTTTTATTTCCGACCACTCAGAGTTACACGTAAAAGTGATAAATAAACATGGACGCCCAAACCCACGTACGTAAGCCATTGCATCTTAAGTTTTTTCATGCATATATTGCAGTGAGCCAGTGAATGAGGATGGTAAAATTACAGGCTGTCCGATACTGAAGGGTTCAATGTTACGATTATTATTTATTGCATCTCGTAGATGATTGTAATTTTCAGCACGCAGTTGTTTTTGATGTATTCGCTAGTAAAGTAAACGCTCTGTGATCATTTTTGCCATTATATCAACAACAAATTGATTGAGTAAGTTCTTATAATAAAGTAGGTAATTGATGTGATCATTTTTTAACATAAACCTGTAAGAGTAGAACTGCATGCCAGAAACAGTTTTGTTTGGAACACCGTAAAGTGGTACATCAATAGAATATCGTCCATTAAGAGACATCTTACCAGTTCAGAAGGATTTTCCAGTGAATCAAGGAAAACTTTACCACCAGAACAACAGAGCCCTGGAGCTTCATCTCTCCATTTTTTAGTGCCACAATGAGTGCAAATAGAAACCATTTTACCAATTTGAATTAATGGAAAATTTAAGTAATCAATGTCAGGATTGTAACAGAAAGTGGATCAGTCACTTAAATGGTTCTTCAATCGTCAATTTTGCCGTTGCTGTTCTGCTCTTGATGAATGTTCTGCATCAGTTTCTCTTCTCCTAAGGTTATAAATATTTGAAGCATTAGAAGTTCTCCTACCGATTCACCCTCTTGCGATTCGAGGCGTTGTTAAAAATTTTTGCGCGCCCTCAAAAGTGCTGTGTTTTGTTTACTTTGTCAATTACAATTTATACTTTGGCAGGTGTTCAACGTTTAATGGCTCTGAAAACGGCCAATGAGATTGACCAAGTTAGCTGAACGCTAATCTTGGAGGAAAAGTAATTTCTGGCCTATGTTAATCGAGTGTAGAAAGTCTTCGGTGGCCGGGGTTCGTAGACTCACGACAAACAGCTCTGCTCTCGATGTCTGCCCGTAAATGACTGACTTAGTTTTGGAATAAGCTGTCTTTAAATAGATCTCTGTTAGACGAATCGTTGCAATTCGCTTAAAGATATTTGTCCAAAAGTACAAATAAGATTATTTTCGGCAAAGTGGTTCAACGTTTAATGGCCCTGAAAAGGGCCAATGAGATTGACCAAGTTATCTGAACGCTAATCTTGGAGAAAAAGTAATTTCTGGCCTATGTAATTTGAGTGTAGAAAGTCGTCGGTGGCCAGGGTTCCCAGACTCATGACAAAGAGCTCTGCTCTCGATGTCTGCCAGCAAAGGGCAGATCTTTAATTAGTTTTATGTTGCTGCAAGACATTACTCTGAAACAGCAGTCTTAATAAATATATATACATTTTTGGAAAAGTAGTTAAACTTTCAATGGCTCTTAAAAAGACCGATGAGATTAAAGGCAGTTACTTGACGGTAAAATTTATTGATGGCCCCAAAAATGGCCAGTTTTTGTCTTTATTTTATTTTTTTTTTTTTCCTAACGATGGAGAGCTGGTGAGGGTCGATTATTTTACATGCTTTATCAGGCGTTCAGTAAACAGCAAATATTTGCTCCTTAACTCTGCTCAGTTGACGGAGATCGCGGAGCTCGGGTATCTAGACCCAAAGTTACTTGATCCTTGCCCTTGGAGTCTCTGCAAAAAGTGAACGCGCTAGAGGAAGGTATGTAGCTGGCCGAACAAAATCTCGTTTTCGGGTCGTTCCTCGGATCACTATCTGCTGACTGTTAGTCAGGGTAAGGGGCCTGAAGAATACCTTCTTTGTGGAGTTCCTCTCACAACCAACTTTTGAGGAGGAGGCTAGTAAACCTTTCAGCCGATATGTCTGCTCACGCTCCTTATGGTTGTTCTGCCTGGCTTGCTCTTCTAGGACCAGGTTGAATGGAAGAAGGGCTTTCTAACCTTGTAGTGTTGGTGAAGCAGGTTGAGCTCTGGCCGGACGTCTCCTGGTATTTCGCCTGAGACGTTGATGTTTTGAACGCCTATTTTTCCATGGAATTTGGTTATTTTGGTGATTCGGGGTAAAAGCCAATGTATTTTGCTTGCCCATGAATGAAGCGTGTCAACGGTACCCGGGATGCCCAGCTTCACGACAAACACCTTTGTTCTTAGTGGACTGCCGAAAAACGACTATGGAAATCGTCGTCTCGGTGGGGCAACTTATAACCACTCTTCACTATCATTGATTGCGGGTGGCTTCAATTTTACCTCAACGCCACCTAGCGGATCCTACTGAACTAAAGTGAAAAGCAATCGTATTTTTGCAAAACTTTTAGCTCGTTTATTGCTATTGTTATTACATTTTTCAAGATAAAAACCATTTTAAAACTATCTAGGAAGTGTCAAGAATCGGTATGCAAAATTTCAGAAAAATCGGTTCCGTAGTTTTCGCAGTTAGCGATTACAACGGTTTTAGCGACTTTGCTTCATATATTAGTAAGATATAGATATACAGGTCTAATGGCTTTGTCCGCTAACTCCCTCGAAGCTCATTAGAAGGCTCTTTTCTCTAACGCCCTCTGAGCTGAACTTGACTACTTTCTAGTCTCATAGAGAGTGACAGGGCGAGTAAATCCAGCTTTATATGTATTGATGACATTGCTGTTTTCTTGATATATATATATATATAATGTGCGTTAATATCATAGTTTTGAGAAATAAGGGAATATCAAAAATGTGGTGGCGCTGATGTGCCAGCACGAAAATGGTATCACTAATGAGTAACAGTATACTTATACATGTATGTCACTTATATTTAGAACATATATGTTGGCACACAAGTTGGAACTGTACTTATAATACTGTACTAGTGCACGCCAATGCTATTTTTTCATAGACACGGTTGCGCCATCTGACAGATGAGCAAAATACTCTCATTTCCCCAGATTTATGGTTACATCAATCTATATATAGAGAGAAAAATTATGGAGTAAACGCAAAGTGGCGATAGAAATTCCCCTTTTTTTTGAACCTATGTAATTGGCTCAAGACATGTATGCTTTCAACGTATGCAAGTGTCTATTGAGATTCCAAAAGGGCACGTGACTAGCGATGTAAAGCCAACTAGGGGAAAATCTGTGTTTATTTTTCTTACACTTTCAACGATTGTTATAAGATTAAAGCTTTCGAATGAAATGTTTTCGAGGAGATCACGATCCCTTAGCTATTTTTTCCAACTCTATCAGTCTTTTGAAGCTTAAAACTTTTCTTTAAACGTATAAAACGCACATTTAACCTGTACAAACCTATTTATAATTATGTGTAGTCATGAGTTCTGAATTATGTCATACACTAGCAAACTAAATATTAAACCTGATTGTGTGCAGCACTTACCACAATGTATGGCAATCTTGGGGTTCGAAGCTATCGCGCATCGGTGGATAAGTTCTAACTGCTACATCAAATCTCAAAGTTTGAAAAAGATGAAACCTTGAAAATTTAATGAAAATTAAAAAAAAAAGAAACTCTTACATACACACCTTAGAGCTTTTTTCTATCTCTCTAAAATTGGTGGCATTTTACTACAAAATTGAAGATGGATGGCTTCGAACACCTGCAAAGCTGATTTTTCTTTACTTGTTTACTTATACTTGTATTGATGAGATGTTTACTTATACTTGTATTGATGAGATTTCAAATTTTGTAATTTTTATATTTGGTTTTGAGATCTAATCTTACAACTTATCTGTAGTTTACAATGAAAAATTTGATAAGTATCTAACGATGGAATCTAAAACTAACATCCACATCAGATGTGCAGCAAACAGTTAGGTTTTCAATTTATTTACCATTTTTTTATACTAACTGAAGATACCAGTTGTAGACATTAAGTAATATATGAGTGTTGGTTAACTTAATTAATTAGGTCAAATAATCATCAGTTTTTTAAACATCCTAAGCCATGCATTCTTAATTTTTTAATAAAATACTGTTTATTCAGACGTAAGAGGAAAAAGTTAAGAATGTAAAAAAATACTTGTTAATGAATGCTTTTTATTATTTATAATCACATTCATACACATTTATTGACTCAACCTGCCAATTAATTTACACCTAATTTTACTTACTTTGTACGGACTGTTATAGTTTTTAGCACCTACACACCAAGAGGAATGGTTTTTCGATAAAATTTATAACTGAGTTTTGGTATTTGACCTTAAATATCATGCTACAAAAAAGACGAAAACAGATTTGTGTAAGAGGATATTCGAAAGACGATTATTCCGCATTAATCGACAAGGAAAAGACAAAAGGTACTGTGATAATTGTGTATATATACATTGTGTACGTGTATGTGGAGGTAGGTGTCATACTATTGAATACGTTTTAATGCACAATGCTTATGTTGTATTGTTATAAGTAAAAATTTGATGCCATGAATGTATTTTACAGATTTTTACAATGCAGTACCGATTATTGTGCTGGAACGGCCATTCAAATACTAAAAAATGGTACCAGGGAAACTTACAGAGGCAGACACAATCATGCAAGCTTATGCAAAAAATCTAACTCTATAAAGATTAGGGCTCGTTTCGAAAAAAGTTTAAAAGATTCCATCGGTAACAACTATTATGATCTCAAGGTTTTACTTGAAAGTACTATATTGCTGTAAGTACATGCATTACAATATTTGACGATTTGTGCAATTGTCAACCTTAATAATCAATACATTTTATTTCTCTTGTGACTAATGACAGTTAAAGGACAATGTCACTTTTCTATCTTATTCATAATGCTTATTTGATTTTACATCTTCCTAACATTATTCAATTACTTACTTACTATTTGAAAAAAAAATTAAAAGTAGACACACATTCTTGATATTTCGAAAAACAAATAAAGCATTAACATAGCAAAATTTATGGTGAAGTGAAAGCGAAAACGATATTTCAAATGTATTTGTTATTGCATTTGTATTAGAATTTTTTTTTAATACTAATTTTCAAAATAAAAAAAGTTTTCACATATTTTTAAATCTACAAACGATAAGTAAGGCTTTATTTTTAAGGAATCGATTGTAATTTGTAGATGAACAGCGAGAATGGAAAAAGCACTCTCCACTACAGTTATTCGTTTTTCATAAATCAAGCTTCCTGTGTTCAGGCTTGATTATTTTTCTTAATATAAATATTCTTAAATAAATATTTCATAGCTACAACATTAAAATAATCTTCTCGAAAAAAAACAATACCGAAACTATCTCCATGCTATCGTTAAGCTATTCAACCCGTCACAAAGTTTCATTTAAATCAGTAAATAATGTAAAAGTAATTGCATATAAATTTTAAATGACTTACGTATAGAATACAATTAAAAATATTTGCAGTTATCCAGAACTTAGAAAAAAAATTTCTTATGAAGAATTAAGACCCAAAATGCTAAGATGGTGGAAACAAAATTACCCAGCGAACCCTACAACAATGGAAGAGTTAATTGAACAATTGACTAACCCTAATAATGAATTTTCACGTCAAGGAGTCGAAATCAAATAAGAGGTGCACACGCTGATGGATTCGGATGACAAGCAGCACCTGATTCTCTATGATGAAAAACTATTAAAAACAAGTTTTCAGTCAACAACCTATCTATTTATAGACTCTACCTTCAAGGTTACACCTGACATATAAGGAAAGCAATTCAGTCAGCACACTTCTGTCATGGAAGTTAGTCACAAAAGTTTTTTCATGGTTTATCTCATAGTAAATCTTTTGTACCAACTGATGATAATGTTATGGTTCTGAGGTATTCTATAGTTTTGTTAGACACTTCTGTTAACACGGTTGTTGAAAAATAGTCCATGTATTCCAATCAACTGTATTTTATATTTATTTTAGTTTCACTTTTTTTCAATAGCTTACTTAACTAATAATACTATTTAAGGTTTTCCCAATGATATTTGGGATATTGACAAGTAAAACAGAAAAAGCAGAATACTCTTTTTTCGATCACATACTTTAAAAAAAATTACTTGATCCGTCTCAAGTTCAAATCATCATGACTGATTACGAAATCGCACTTAGAAAGGCAGCCTCAATAGCATTCCCTACTACTCGTATTGTGGGATGTCAGGTTTATTACGATCATGTGCGTATTTATTTAAATATGGAATGCTGAAGATTACTACAATGGTCTGATTTATTAAGCAACTATTACTTACTTTTAGGCTACTTATAAGAAACTTGATAAGCTGAAACTCAGAGTGTACTTAAAATATAATGTAGCAGCAAATGTATTTGTTAAAAAGTGCTTAGCACTCTCTTTTTCACCCGTTGAACGAATCGTAAAGGAGTATCAAAATCTTTTAGACTATCGAGAATCAACGCACAGGCTGAAACTTAAAAGTTTTTTGAAATATTTTGAATCATTTTGGCTCCTAAAAATTGGACCATACGCTATAAGCGTGTTTGGATTGTTAGTAAGAAGTAATAATGTGATAGAGACATATCGCAGTCACCTTTTACATACTCTAAAAAAGCATGCTCCAGTATGGGCTTTTTTAAAAGTTAAAAAATCAAAATTAATATAAATAACCGTCAATCACTCGTTATTTACTTTTTTTTTCATAGATCGATTGATTTAATTCTGTGATCGCACGATTATTGATTTTAAACTTATTCAAAAAAACAAATGCATCGGTAAAAATCTGAGGTGTATTTCTAAGTCTAAGGATCGAGGAATAATAGATGGTAATGACTATTAATTTTTTTTTATCATTAAAGACCTTGAAACAGTTAGCTATACAATATTTTTGCAGTATGGGTTAAATTAATAAGAAAAGAGTTTGCTGTTTCTGAAACTTTAGATATATTAAAGACTTATAAAGGAAAAATATGCCAAGAAATATTAAAAGCTTCAAGAGAATGAGCAGCAAATTCAAGAACAAGTTGACTTTCCAATGAAAGATATTTAGCAACAGCCGTCCGATGAAGAGTGGCATAAAGAACTTAATCTTTGTGGCTTCATGCCAGGTAGGTACGATATAACTTACTTATATAAAGCTTTACCCATACTTTCTCTGTGTATAATACTTCTTAAGTACATACGTTTTTTTCTTTTCCGATTGCAGATCTATACTTTGATGAAAATCTTGAAAATATCATAAGTGACGTGCAGGCTTTTATCCCTTCTTGGGATAAATATGAAGAAATTGAAGAAGATATCAATTTACCACCAGAAAATGTAGAAGACATTAATTTACTACCAGAAAATGTAGAAGACATCAATTTACCGCCAGAAAATTAATTACGTGGTCAGCCTTCGCCATCAATTAGTAGAATGCCAAACACTCTAGACCAAAGCTCTTATGTTATATCTAGCCATGTATCGAAACATGAACTAAATTTCAATGAATTACATAGCCAGCCATCGCCATTGATTAGTAGAACGCCAAACACTCTAAGCCAATACTCTGATATTATACCTATCCACGTATCAGAACATGAACTAAATTTCCACGAATCAATGCAAAACCTGCCTAGAAGTTCAGATGAACCATAAGCTGATATTGATAATAATGACACATCCAATGACGAAATTTTTGTAAATAATCTAATACCATACAAACAATCTCAGTCTGAGTTTCCTCCACAATACACGTTCTCTAATGCACACTTACTAGTCGTGGCATCTGTTTACTCACGCATAAATAATCTTGCTGCACAACTTTGGAGTAATACAGAGAGTAGTCCTGAAGCATTTCGTGATTTTATAAATAATAACATACTGTACATGGGTACCACAAATATCGACGTATCAAATAAAGCTGGTGAATCAACAGTCAACATTGACTTGAACCTCCATCCTGATAACTTATCTGATTTTTTTTCACTGAATGGTCAAACCCTAGGAGAACTTATTATGTGTACGATGAAAAAACAGAATCACAAAAAAAACTTGAGTGTACAAGTCCTGTACTGTCACGGTATTCTAATGAAACGTTAAGTCTGGGGATAACTTTCAGAGAGAAATCATACCAGACAGTGGAGGGTGGGAAATAGGCCAGCGTAAAAAAACTAAGTTGACAACAGTCTAGGTTTAGAGTGAGTTACGAAGGAATATAACCAGAGTAAGGGTGCATGTGTGTAGTAAATTTAGGATATCCTAGAAACGAAGGAGTACAACCAGAATAAGGGTGCATATTTATAGTAAACTTAGAATTTCGTAAAAAAAATTCTGCTGGTTGCGTTTTTTTTTTACTTTGCAGGAAAGGTGAAGTCAAATTAAATCAATACAGAAAAGATAAAGAAGTTTAAGAGAAAAAGAGAAAATCAAGAGGAAAAAAGAAGATTAAGAGGAAAAGAGAAAAAAACCAAAGGAAAAGAGAAGATCTAGAAGTATGATAAAGAAATCATACAGGGGAGAGGATAGTCGAATGGCGACCAGAACGAAATTCAGGACCCATTTCGTTGGAACTAACAGATGGCGAAAGTGCTTATCTTCGATGGTCGAGCGTGTCAACGACATGCTTTTCTCAAGCATTCATCAGCCTTAGACAGTGAGTTTCAGAAGTTACAATCCTCCGTTTTAGACGGAAGAATCAAGAAGAAAGTGTTGATTAAGCTGGATAAGAGGAGGATGAGACGGCTAACTGAAGAGAAAAAAGAGAAAGAGAGAGAGGTAGGGTTAACAGAGGAAGAAATTTCGGAAAGATAGTGGACCTAAGTAAAATAGTAAGAAACTGAGTGATTTTAAAAAGACGAGAGCTGTAAAAGGCCAGAAATGCGCAAGCTCAGAATTAAACACGATGTTTGTAATTGTATAATCATGTTTAACAAAAGAAGTATTTGATTTATAGAAAATTGCATAACAAAGAGATTAGTCATTTAAAATTTTTCTCAGAGCAAAAGAAGCGAAGATATAAGTAAAAAACAAAATAAAAAATTGGCACTATTTTTATTAACTGTTAAATAAATAAACAAAGCCAACTTTCGACTGGCGCAAAAATTTTTTTTCCGTTTCCCTAGAAAATCGCTGTTGGGTAATGACTAATTTTCCCTCTACATGAGGACATAGTATTGAAAAATCCTTCAAGCCATGGACTGTAAAGGTATAATGTTTGCAAAGGCATGCTTAGATACAGTGGCACAAGACTTCGAATTTATTTCGCTTTAATAGTGCTACGCGCACCAAATTACCCCCTTCTATATTTGATCCAGCGTAGTTAATTTTACAAATAAAAACGGCCTAAAAAAGATGTCATTTACCTTATTTTCTACCCTGTCCCGTCTATGGACGTCAAAGGTCGACGCTGCATGACGTTAAAACTCCAATAGTAGCCTAATTCTTGTGTCTTACATCTTATGATTGAAAGAAGTGTCTTTGTTAACGGATAATAGGATTAAAAAATATAATGATATACGAAAAGCTGTTAGTAACACAACAGCCTTGCCATTTGCTATGATCAGCTTACACTATCTCGAGATGTAACCTAACCCAATATACGACAAAGATTTTTGTTGACTCTTATTGACTGGTTCTGACGATCTAAAACTTTTCGTAGGGTTATTGCTTCTACTACCCAATATATTTAAGTGTATTTGTTAAAACAATATTGTATTGAGTCCAGATTTTTAAAATTTATTTTAACTGCAGCATACTAGTTTTTTTTTTTTTTAGTAAAACAATACACAGCAACAAAAATGAGCTTCAAAAGTCTTTGACAAAAGATAAAAAAATGTTTCCAGAGGGCGTTTAGATGAAATTCGTATATTTTTTATTTTGTTAATCTGTTGAATAGATAACTTAATATCTTACTCTACAGAAAATTGTCGTTACTTCGGAAAACAACTCAAGTCAAGTTTTTGTACAAAGGTGGTGCAATTATCATAAGAATAAGCATACCTACACCAGTTGGGTGTAGTTTCAATAAATGTTTTAATATTTGATAACTGAACAATTATAAATAATATATTATGGCATGATACAATATAAATATTAGGATCACCAGTACAAGACTATACACTTTCATCGAATCTTCCGATGGTTTCAAAACCGCTTCCTAAGAAAATAAGAAATACCCTTAAAAATAGCAAATCGTTTAACTGCTGCTTAACTTAAAAAATTTGCAATTTAACATGTAATGTTATGAAAAAATCGCTTTAAATTAAATTTATAAGATCTGTATAGACCTCCAACTTTTTGTTTGTATGAAAGATTAATATTAGATAAACCTGTTTTATTTTTAAATAAATCTGTAATTTTCTTTTTTTTATATATAACTCAAGAAAGAAGGAGTTAAGTATGTGTAAAAGCGTATATGTAAGTACATCAACACGAGAAAAATAATTTTCAGCGTTGCTGCATATGTTTGTGATCCTCCTACCTCCCTGAATTTTGAGTTAAACTTTTCCCTCACTATGTGAGAAATGTCAAAAATAGAAGTCAGTCATAAAAAAAAAAAAAAAATGTGTAAGAAGAAAACACAATTACAATCAATGATTGTATTTATGAAGTATTAGCGGCCCCCCGTCTCAGCTTCGCCTGAAACTTACTAAATGGAACACCGTAGTGTATTGACATGTAATGTGAAACATTTTCAGTTAGAAATTTTAGATTTATTCCTGACACTTCTCAGAACAAAAATCTTCTTACTAAAAACATATTTGTTCGCAATCCATTCAGTTTATTTGGTCAAATAATAAGCTGTAAAAATTAACAAAAATATAATTATGCTGAAAAGTACCGTGCGTTCTTTATGCCATAAAATAATCGTTGGCCACTAGGAGAGGTTGATTCGTAGTTTCTCCCGTGTAATCTACGAAAAGAGCTATTTTTTAAGAATGGTAAGATTTTAAACTTCCAAAAATATTTATATATATATTAAGAAACATTTTTTTTCTCTTATCTCACCACAAAGTCCTGGATAATATGGAGCCTAATCTCTAGATTTCTTATTGCCACAAAAATACAAATATATTTTCTTCTAATTTAAAAAACTGAATTTAGATCTTTAAGAATTCAAGAGATTACTGTAAGGGCAAAATGAAAAGCTGATCTCTCACGTAATGGATTCTTGATTTGTCGATTTTGAGGCTGCTTTTCCAATCTCAATAAATTTCCTGCGTCAGTTTCTTGACGCTTAAAATTGTATTCATTAGATAGATTTGGAAATTTTCTTTCAATTCACCCTCTCGTGACTTTTGTCTTTCATACTTAAGACGTTTGTGACCCCTAAAAGCTGTTTTCTAACAACTTTGTTACGTTCTACTACATTTGTTGGCAAGGTAGTTCGACGTCTGATGGTCCTAAAAAAGACCGGTGAACTTCTTAAGTAAACTCTTCCTTGACTAAAGTTAAATTTCCAGTAAATGTGAGTGCCTGTATACCTCATGGTGATCTTCTCTGGCCTGCTGTTGAAGCCCCAGACTGATCCAGAGAAAAATTACAAAGTCCAAAGCTTTGGAACTAGTTGTAGAGATCTTACCTAACTCCTGGTATAACGTCGAAGACGTTGGTTTCTATAGCACTTTTTTTTGCTGACTCAGTTGTTTTGGGTAATCGAAGATAGGGAGAGTGGTTCGTGATGCTGGCCCGTTGGAGACTGTCCCGTTGGATCAAGTTTTTTATTTCCTTCGTAGCTGTTAGGTTCGCCCAGCACAGACCTTGGAAAGGATCGGTGATTCCTGGTTGAATGCTTAGAGTCGAGAGGGTAATATAGTGTCGTTTGACACCGGGATTTTCAGCCTTGCGAAGTACAACTCCGCTCGTGATGACTGCCAGTGAATGACAGACTTAGTTTAATAGTGGCCGGCTCTACGTTGTCTTTTAGTCGACGAATAATGTTTCCAGAAATGGTAGTAATAATGTATTTGTTAGCAAGGTATAGTTTAAACTTGGGTGGCCCTTAAAAGAACCGATGAGATCGAAGGTTAAGTAATGAACGTAAATACTTATTGGCCCTGAAAAAGGCCAGTGGTGAAATTTCTAGTTATTCCTTATTACTTTTCTTGATGATGGAGAGCCAGCTGTTGGTAGCTTGACCCTTACCCTCGAAGTCTGTGTACGGAGACCGTACATGAGAGAGATATGCCGCTGATCAAAGAATATCTCTTCAGATCATTTCCCGGTTAACCAGTAGCTCATAGTTAGTGGGGAAAGTGGGCCTGGAGAATACATTCTCTGTAAGTATGCCATCGGAACGACCACTATTGGCAGTTGTGGCTGCCCGTACTCTTTAGGGCTGTCTTCTCTGGCTTATATTAGTAGTAAGTAATTCTCTGACGGCGCCAGGCTAGATTGTGGTACGGCGTCACAACTCTGTAGTGTTGGAGCAGGATGTGCTCTGGCTAGACACGTCTCCTGGTATTCCGCCGGAGACGTCATTGGGTTAAATAAATTTTTTAATGGTGGTACTCGTCAATCCTGGTGGTTAAGGGTGAAAGTAGACCTAGATTACTTGCCCAATTAGAAGAGCGTCATCGGTATCCGGGATTCCCAGCTGCACGACTATCATCTACCTTCTCGATGCAGCTTGATAAACTGCCTGTAGACGATTGTAGAAAAAACTGCGACGCTTCGGCCTATTATAACGACATTTATTTAATTCTGTTACAGGTAGCTTCCGTTTTATGTCAACGCCACCTAGCGGATCCTACTGAATTGAAGTGAAAAGCTGATATATTTTTGCAACACTTTGAGCTCATTTATTGCTATTGTTATTAAATTTTTCAAGGTATAAAACCGTACTAAAACCATCTAGAAAGTGTCAAAAATTGGTATGCAAAATTTTAGCAAAATCGGCTTCGTAGTTTTCGCGGTTAGCGATTACAACGGTTTTAGCGACTTTGCTTTATATATTAGTAAGACAAAACTTTTCTTTTATCTATAAAAATATTGAAAAAATGTGAAAAATTTTATGAAAAACTATTTGTTTATTTTAAAAGAAAAAAATTAATAATAAGTAGATAATGGTACATTACGTCACTAGGATACAAAGTGCAAATATGAGCGCCTGAAGGTCGCATTTGTTGTAGGTTGGTGCCTGAGTTGCGTATAATGTTTTTCTTACCAAGGGCGCAAAGTGCAATTTTGCGCTCGTGGGTACAATTTGCGCCCAGTAAATCACTTTGGGCCCGGAGGGCACAAAAAACGTTTCTATCCGTGGGCCCAAAGTGATCACAAGGGCGCAAAGTGTGACCCGAGGGTGCAAAGCGGCAGTTGCACTTTGGGCCCATGCTAAGAAAATGTTTGTTAATAAATAATATAAAAGCTGCTCTGCTAATCAAAATACACGGGAGCGTGACAAGATAATTTTGAGGAAGCAGATAAAGCCAAGACGACCGTACTACTATTTACTTCAGATTTGCATACTCGAATTTTCAAACATCGAAATAGGCATGTGTATCTCAAAATGGTAAAATTGAGATTGAAATGGCGAAATTTCTTCAGTTTCAGTTTTAGCCTGAAAATTTTTTCGCCATAAAGTTGGCTACAAGCCAAATTTTTCCGGTGTATAATTGGGATAGGCGTGTTCTTGAAATTAAGGACGTTCGGTAGACATAGAACCCTGTTATGAATCTTTTATAAATTTGAACCAGACGTTCTTATTGTTGTAACAATGAAGCTGTTAAAATTTCAAGAGGCTCGTCTGTTTCGTTTCCAAGATATTAAATTTCAAAGTTCAGTGATTTTAACAGGGTCGCTTACGGGGAAACTTATAAAAACTCAGTTTAAAAAAAATTCGCGTGATGAATGTCTCCAATTTTTTTTATATATCACAAAAAATGTTATTAACTATCTGTCGACAAAATTTCACGACGACCGTCTGATTAGTTTATGAATAAAAAAATTAAACAATAGTTCGACAAAAACGCAACGGCAACGTCGCAAGAAGCGGAAAATTCAAAATGTTTCAAGACGTAAATCAGTAAATATTTGAATATTATGGTAGATATTTATGTATTTCTGTATAAAACATAAGCTTACATATGTGTATAAATATATGTACATAGGTTCTACCCGTACCCTTAACAAAACAATGTATTATAGTAACACATATTTATTTTTTTTAATAAAATTTTTAATTTGTAATTTTTATACAATACAATTTTTTTACACAAGATAAAAAAATCCTTTAAAAAATAACTTGTAGTAATCGCAGGAACTAGAGTCTATCCTAATTATTTAACATATCACTTTCAATGAGACTTTTCAAGTGATATAAAAATTCAAGAATTTTATTTACATTAGCTTCTCTTTTGATAAAAGGATTTTGTTCTTTTAATAAAAACGATCTCAAACTAGCATCACCTTCCATAAATTTATTAACAATTACGTAAAAATCAACTTTATTTTGACTAAGATTTTTTATAACTGATTTCGGAATGATAGATGACATGGGGGAAAAGGTAGGTAAATATATTTTTTCATCAGCGATTTTTTGAATCTTCGTATGCACATCGTTGTTAATTATTTACTCATTTTTATTCCATTGTTATAACAAATA
Source organism: Copidosoma floridanum (assembly GCF_036245765.1). NCBI lineage: Eukaryota > Metazoa > Arthropoda > Insecta > Hymenoptera > Encyrtidae > Copidosoma > Copidosoma floridanum. Next base: position 4,543,197 of record NW_028321912.1, on the reverse strand, counting down.
AAAATCAAATACCTTCATCTTTAGCAAAAATACTTTACAAACATACACATATGCTACCGTAACCGACGCAGCAGACAGTGCAGACACTGCAGAGTGCACACTACCTGATGTGTGTATATGAACACTCACACATTGGAGCCCCGAGCGGCGATGCCAAGTCTTCACTCATCGCTGCTTCCCCCTTGCCCCGCAAGTGGTTTCACCCCGCTATCTCTACCGAACGTCCTTAAGCAGAGCTAACAACAGTGTGATATTCCTTACAGGTATTTCCTATAATATGGTAGTATAGATAGCGTGCAGCATTGGGATTTCTCAGTGGTTAAGATGATAGAATGGTTTCGCCTGGAGGGCTTGGGTTCGAGACTCCACTCTGTCACTTCCTTCCGGGTAACTCTGTGGTGTTGTTTTATTGGACCTATTCACTAGGATATCACACCAGTATGCAATTGGTAATATGATGCCTATTTACCGTAGCATACAGATTTGCAGATAATACTGGAGAACAACCATACCTCAGAAGAGGGAGGGGGGAAACGACTCTTTTATAGTTGTTGTTGCTGTTGTTATTTAATGGCTGTGGTTACAAATTCAACTTGGAAACGCCACACTTCATGCTTTTTTTTTTTTTTTTTAATGATAGTTTACGAGGTGATTTTACTACAAGAGGGTCACCCACCCTCCCCCCTCGAAGGACCGTTAATTCCTACTGTTCTGACGGTATATCATGCATTACACCTCGGACCCAGGTTCAGTATTAGCAATAAATTTTATAAATTTTAGTAATTGTGGTAAGTTATAACTCGTACTATTTTTACGGTTTTTGTATCCGAATTAAATGTAGAAAGAGTTTGATTTTTATGATAAATTTAAATTATAGATAATAAATTATGGATAATCAAAAAAAAATTCAAAATTTTCCACCTTAATAATAAGATTCTTTCATTTAAACTACTTAATTAACAAAATTTACTTAAAAATTACTATTTTGTTAAAAATAAAAGGCATTGCTGCTTTACTCTACTGTTCCTCATACTTAATCAAGCTTATATTTGGTTGAGTGGACTAAACGACAAAACCTAAAAAAGATCGAATAGAATAACTATCAATATTAAAGATACAAGCAAAAAAAAATACCTTATAGTCAATAAATTACAGATAGTCCCTGCAAATTAGTGAATTGTACTTTTGTAGACACATTATTCATAATATTAGATAAACTATTACTTAACAAATAAAAAAATATAAATAGTAAATAGTAATAAGTGATACTGCTTAAGAAATTTTGTTTTATTACCGTTTAGTATCAATAATTAAATAAATAAATACAAAGAATTATTTTTATTATTATATCAGCAGAAAATTCTATTTAATATTATTAAAAGAAGTTTTTCAAATGAAATTTATGTTAAGCTCGTTTTAATAGACAAGAAAATTGCAATTCATATTTGGTTTACCACTCACATAAATTGTTTACATACATTTAATGGTTATTGTTAATATACATTTAATGTTAACTGTTTATAATCATTTGAAAAAAATGTATTTCAGTGAGAATGCAAAATTAATTCAAATAGTACGTGCATAGGATATTTTAACTTGAAATTAAACACGAAACTAACCTGATTATGAAATATTTCATATTTACTGTAGAATACGTATTATGTAAGTTTGTACAATCGCGAGTTATAAAAATTAAAATAGGACACAGATGACGATTTTCAGAATTTTGATTTAATTTAAAACCATTTATCTCTTTTTAAAAAAAACTTAATATTTACTATAAAACTTTGAGAGAAAAATTTCATAGTTAAAGCTCAAAAAAGACCACAATTAGAAAAGATGATATGATATGCTAAATGTTATGTTTGTATTAAATAAACAAAATACAAACTTACTGATAACGGCTCTACTGTCTTATGATCGAGAGTAGAAATAAACGTAAAAGAGGGTGTAATGGCCGTAGAGAGGACTGTATAACCAATGATGTTCTGAATTAGATTTTTTGATAATGCTGCTCGTGTCCTGGTGATGCTGCGGTGGTAAAATCAGACCTGGTATGGCTGCGATGGATCAATCTAAATGAGTGATACACTGATACAGACTCCTTAGCACTGATAACCGATACAGGTACGCTAGAACACGCGACTTGTCAATAATGACTTAAAACTTATTGAACACAAGTGTAAAGCCTAATCATATGCGGTTGGAGGAACAGTGACTGGTGAGCTAGAAAGTAAATGATCTGGTAGCGCGTGGCTCTTGGACTGTGGATAACACGACTATGAAGAAGAGCGAGCCAGAAAATGTACGATTGCGAGAAAGCGCACAAAAGTAGCTACTCTTGTTGTATTTAGAAATTTGGAAAAAGATAGTTCGGGCTCATTATACCGTGAGGTTAGTGATATGGTTTCGGAGAAATGTACTAATTACTAATTGTACGATTGGCTCTGCGCACGACACATGAAAAAACGTACTCACTGGGAGACTTGGGGGAGATGACTGTAAAGTGACTAATTATAGGGTCGATTATTATAATTATAACAATGATAATAATTATAAAAGTAATAAAAATGATGATGATAATACTTTACAATTATTATTGATAGATAAGTAACACAAGTAATAAATACTGTAGTCAAACAAACTTTTGCAGCTCAACACAAATAATTTATGCTTATTCGTCTATACGATGTACACTTACGATACTTTATATTTGTTGGAACAGTTTGTCAACGTACGGTCATTGATACCATGTAAGCTATGATGTAAATGAGGCTGTGTGTCACTTAACATGTCATGTTTAAAAATGCTGTGGAAATATGAAGTACTTTAAGTTGTACGAGTCTTCTGGCGACTTATATACCGATTCCCACATCCTAACTTGGGCTTTGGTACTTTATCAAAGCCAAGGTAGGGAACAAACTGTTGATAGAAAAACATCAGTTAATCCATTCATATAGTATATGCAATACGTCAGTTGTACCAAATAGTATAAACGAAGTGCATAAATATTACATCCTTTAATTGTACGAGGTGCTTGCGTTTGAGACTGAGGCTAATGATTTCAAATACTGTAGTAGTTTCAGTCTCAAGCATTTGAATCTTGTGTAAGAATATCTTGTGCACTTTGTTAATATCTAGAAAAATTAATAAACCGTCCATTCATGTTTTGTACCGTTGGCTAGTTTTTTTGCATTTGTCACCATATAAAGCTGAAGTGCACGTCAAGTTATGAATAACAATCGGATTCACATTAAATAAAGCAACGGTGTACTATAATATAATACATTTTTGCGTTGTTAAAATATTCATGTTCTATCAGATTTTTTTTACTTTCCTTACAGATAAATGTCAAAATAATGTAAATCTTTAATTGCATCATGCAACTTTTGGGGGGTACGTGTGTCAAGTACAAATTAATATACTGTGCTTAGTCCGTTGTCAGTCGCATACAATACATATTATTTGGGTGTTCACAAACACTGTTAATAAACTCCGCATTGTATTTCACAAAATTTTGTACTTTAGCTATTGCCAGACAATTTAAGGACATCTTCTAGGTTGATATTTATTGATCAAATCAATGGCTGCCTTAATTAAGTCTTTAGAAGTTTCCACAAGAGATTTTAAGAAACATCCACTTGTTTTGTTTTATTGTGGTACTGTAATCAACTCCTACTAAAGAATGATAATTAATTATATATTTACGAGGTACATTTAAGACTTTTATCCGTATATGCCCAATTTAACCGTTTTAGCTTTTTGTAGTATAAATTCTCTATACATGTTCCATATCAAATCTGGATCAACGTTTCCTTTCAGAATAATTTGTGTGTAAAACAAAATATTGTTTTTTTTTTTGTTTTTTATTAAGTAAAAAGTTTTACAACATCATGATTAAACGTGATTTTCAATCATAAACCAACTGCCATTAGACGTCTTATTTTATTAAAATAATTTTTTGTTGACCTAAACTCAGATACATCATTTTTATTGTCATTACTGTCAACATTGTGTTTTACATATAATCCATTAACATTTGAGCTTTGACACCGTTCACAAATATTTATCAATTTTCTGTTTCGACAAAAGGACCCAATTAATTCAAACAACCTTCGCACATCTGATGGTTCTCTCATTGTTTAATAAATTAATAACTTATTAACAATTTTTGTAGTTAATCCGTTGCCTGGAAGTAATGCCATTGATTTTTGTATTGTTAAAATTTTCTTTATTTGCCACTTTGGATCTTTCTTTGTCACTCCATCGACGAAGTATTGTACGAGAAACTTCTGTAATCTAGTACAATAATCAGTTTTTTGTACGAGTTTATACATATACTTTATATTTTTCAAGTAAGTATAACATTATAAGGTTTCAGATAAGATCTACATGTTCTAAATTTAATACATGATTGTTACATGGTTATACATGATCGTCATTTAATTTATTAAGCCTTCGTTTTTAGACAAATCTGTGATACGCTGGGGTATTAAAATAAATAATTAAAAATAATTAATAAAAGTAAATTCCTCGCAATTTAAGCAGCCTTTAATACCAAAACTTTAATTTTACGTATTTTTTACATACGTATGAGAGTATGTGAATGTTCAGATAATTTACATCTCTTATCATGTCAGTCCTTACTTAACAAAGTAAAACGATGATGGTTTTGCCCCCTTTTACTTCAGAAATCAGCTAACATGTAATTTTGACTACTTCCTATAACACTGTCCAGGTCTTATGTATATATTTTATCCTAGGTAATGATTGTATTAATAAGATCTGTGCTTCATGTTTCATTTAGTGTCTTATGATTATTAAAAAAACTAATGATTATCAGTAAACTAACTACGTCGTGTAATAATCTATTGAATATTTCGAAATTTTACGCTCAGCATCTTAAAATTTGAGTCACATTGATTATAAAGTTCATTTAAATCCAACATATATTATCAAACGATTTTATTTAATTGATTGCATGGTTTATGAATGTAAATAAAATTAATTTTTAAGTTTTAATATAGTATGAAGATCCGTATGCAAATGCTGTAAATATTAAGTTTGTATTTAGTTATTACTTGATATAGAATTAAGAGAAATAAATATATAACTGTTATGACCAGGCTCACGTTGCTCTTGTCAGGGTACTTATATTTGCTTCCACTTTTTGTATACTATCAGGAGCCGCAGAAACTTGTACATTGTTTTGTATATGAACAACAGGTGCTATATATAAAAGTTGTGAATCCACATGCTCTGGATTTATTCAAGATGTCCATTGATTGGAGCTGCTGCAATCACTTGACCTCTATTTCAATTGATTCGTTGTCTTCCTGCTCTTCGTGGTTTGTCCACTTCTTTCTCATCAGATTAGGCCAATCACGACGTCTTGTCATAATAGCAGCTGATTATTCATCAATGCATCATCATTTCTTTGCTGTTCATTTATCCATTGCTCTGCTGTGGCATTATCTGAATTTGTACGAAATTATTGTGAGAAATTTCGTATTATGTGAAAAATAAGTAATACAACAATACGATTGTATGCTAAAGGGACTAGTTATATGTCATGAAGATGATTATTAGGAAAATAATGATGACGACGATCGTCTCTTGCTTCGAACTCAGGATTTTGTGTTTTATTTAGATTCCAGAAATTATTTCGAAAACGTGTAAATGTGATCTAAATAAATTTGCAAGTCACGACTTATGAGTTTTGAGAGTTAATAATAACATAGAATATAAATGTTAATTAGTAGAAATCAATTTGTTGTGATAACATAGGAAAGTAAAAATAAAAATTAACAATGTTTTCTACGCGAATTATGCGTTTTTTCTTTCTTAACGCATATTGTCTTTTTTTTTAGTTTGTTTTTTCTGCTCAAGCCTCAATACTTATAATATAAAATTGCAAAATTACCATGCTTTTTTTTTTAAATTTTTTAAAATAGCATTTCGCATTTCTTATTAATATTATACAAATAAAACCAAAAACAATGTTATAAGATACAACTTCTGAATTTTAAATTTATAAAATCAATTTCAAAAACACAAACTATTTGCATTATATTAGGGTTTAACGTACTAAAACTTTTGAAAAAACTTTATTTTCTCCGACACATTCACTTTTTTTTAAACTAAAAATCACTTCTGCAAATGATTGTGATAAGCGTTAACAACATAAACTGTTCTTATATTCATAATCTGATAAAAAGAAATTTATCTTGCGAGTTAAAATAAGGATACTGCTAATTATAATGTATGGTGCTGGTGATATTATAATTATAATGTATAAAAGTTTTTTACGCAGTCAAGTTTTTAAAAGCTTTGTATATATATTTTTTTTTAATATGGTCTGTGACTACCGTAATACATATTGTTTGAAAAAAAATGCTCCCCAGGGAATGGAAAAGTTTAACTAACGTCTAATTTTCACTTCTTATCAGACGTAGACCAGATAACAAGACGAAAAAAAATAACGTGTTCTCCGAAATACAATTATTCTCTAATTACTTTGTTAACTCGAGAGGTTGCAACAAAGCACATTATAGCCAACGGTTTTTTTTTCTTTTGAAATTTGATTTCAGGAAAAAGTTTCGGCTATTTAGTTGCCACCTAAAAATTTATACAACGCAGTAGAAAATTTATTTTATTTTGAATTGTCTTTGCACAAACTTTTATAATGTTTAAACTGTTTTAAAATTATCTGTATGTGTCATTAAAAGATCAAACCAATTTTACATAATTAAGTAACACAAACAAATCATAATCATCATAATGCTTTTATTCAATGAATATTGAAATAGTGCAAAGATGTGTTATTCAGTACAAATTCTATTGTTATTCAAACCCCAACGGCATCCAGCCTTGTTTACTTCACATCTTACATGACATCATTGACTGTTTGTGGACAAAAAGTTTCAGCATATTATTTAAAGTACCATAGATGTAAAGGCATAGCCAAATAAGTATAGATTGATATTGTTGAACTTAAGAAGTTTATTTAATCACGTTATCTATTATTTGCACTTATAATTTATTACAAGTAAATTTCAATCATTATCATTATTTTCTATCTTTTACAATCATAATTATTATTACAATCGACATTATAGTTATTTACTTCACTAACATATCCACCAAGTTCAATAGTGTTGGAATATTCTAATACGTCGAGGGCAGAGCTTCTCGTATACGGTTAGTCGTTAATTTCTCCGAATACACATCATGTACTTTAGGATAAAATCAACACGCGCGTCGTTTTTCCGCATTTCATGTTACAAATTGTACTATATAATAAGTGAAGTCACTCTCGCCCGCGCTTTCTCGCACTCATACAATCGTTCGTCCTTACTCCCTCTTAGTCGCGTTGTCCACTCTTCACGAGCCACGCACGCTCTCGGTAGATTCCTTATCAGTACGCGAGCTACTGTTCCTCCAGTCGCATATAAGCAGGCCGTCTACTTGTGTCGGATTAGTTTTAAGTCACTATTAGTAATGCCTCGACGCGCGCCTGTATACCTGTGTCGGCCATCATTGCTAAGGAGTCTATATCATTCTCTCACTTGACCCATCACAGCCAGGCCGGTGATCCAGTCGTCGTCCATCTCGAATTAGTACACCTGTACCACTCGTTGTTGCTGTGCATCTGATCAGTCACTAGGTTTAGTGTAAGTTAACTTAAATATTTTCAAATTTTTCAGGAGCTTAAGTCTAATGAAATCAAAACTTACACGAAAATATACATGTAAAGTATCAGAAAATTGAGTCACGTATTTCTAAGCGTACAACAAAGTGCGTTCAAGTTTTTCTCCAGAGTTTTCACGTGCTTAGACGATTCCATTATTTTTACACAAAAGAGCTCGCTCTATCTGTTACAATAAAATGTAATAATTTTGTAAAACAGTATTCAAAAAAGATGTACATGTGGTAAAATATGTAACCTACAATAAGTACTTTTGCTAATACAGTTCTTTGTTCGACATTGATGACAAATTAGAAAAGGAAAAAGAACAAACGTTGTCCCGATAAGCGTCACGTCTTAACTAGTCATTAAAGTGCTATAAAGAAGTTAATGATTCCAGTAAAGTTTTTTTACTCTGGGATTTTTTCAGTATTTAGACTTTTACTTTGATTTCATCGGGATAATAAAGTTTGCCTATAATGCGTATTCGAACAAATCTCATAGGTCCAAATAATGTCCCTGAAGATGATACGTACCAACAACGATAACTACTATTTTTCATTATAGTTGCAATATATTTTTAGCTAGCCACAAGTACATTAATGATTTAAAAATATCACACTAAATGAAAATGTATGTTTGAAGTAAGAATTCTGTTAGAGTGAAAACATATTTTTTAACAATTAATCATTTTTCTTGCTTTAAGCTGATAACTTCTTATAATATAAGTTGCGTTTAAGACATTATAAACAATATCTTTAAGTCACTCGCAATATACAACAATCATGTCCATGGATGCTCAAGTTGCAACTGGTTCTCATAGTTCAGTATTTATTACTTTCTCCGTGTTCTCCTACTAAGTCTCGGTACTGCAATCGAATAAAAGTTGCTAATTTTTATTTAAAGAATATCTCAGGAAACATTTTACTTACCACTATTTTGCAGAAATTCCAGATTCTATCCGAAAATTTTTAAAAGTTTAACAGACCTGTCTAAATAACTTATTCAACCTAAAATTTTTTGCTTATTTCTTAATTTTCTTTTGGCCAGCACAATAAAGCAAAAACTTAAATAACTACCTGAGCTTAGTTTTTTTTTTTTTTTTTTTTTTTTTTTTTTTTTAATCCAACAAGGGTACACAAATTTTAGCTATGTACTTAAAATTTACTGGCCACCATGATATGATACTTTTGTTATGTTCAACTATATGTTCAGTTTAAAACGTGAAGTAGTATATTTACATAGAATTCTTTATTACAAACTGCAATTGTAAAACGAAAAATGAGTTATAACTTTATAATTCTTATTGACAATGTAAGTATGTTAGGGGTAAAAACACAAGATTTATAGTTTGTAGAAAGATGAGAGACGTGGTTTAGTTTAAGTTGATGAATTTAACTTGGATTTCGTCACTTAAAAATCAAAATAAAATTTCAAATCACTCTATTATCCATTCGCACATTAGAAATACTTTAAAGGTACATTTTGATGTTAAAAACACTATAGAAAAAATTAGTGTTAACTGATCGTAAAATTATTTATAACATGTTATAAAGTACACAGTACTCATTATTTAGAACAGTTTTTAATCTATACCCAGAGCAAAATTTGTATGTGATCAAAATCAATGAGCCTAATAAGTTTGTTATAAATTTATTTAATTATTCAGTAAATAATACAATAAATTTGTAGTGAATAACCAAAAATCCAAATTTATTCTTTAAGGACTGCTCTACTCAATAAGAAAATTACTTCGATACAAAGGTAACTTTGCCAAAAATCTCGCTAGAGGCTCTTTTGCAAAATTCAATAATACAAGTTTGAGATCAGATACTTAAACATGCTGTTAGTGTAAACAATTGCCTAAACAAAATTTATAATATTTCTACGAACATTTCGATACTTATTTAGGAAATCTTGTTGAAAGGGAAAACTTTTTTTCAACTTACCTTTAGTAAATGAGTAAATGATGGTTGTTTTTATACTTTCCTAAATTAAAAATTTTTTTTTTGGTGAAGGAGCCGCATAGATACTATTCAAATGATACCATCAAATCTTTACTCTAAATATCTATACTATGCATCATATAGTACTTCTAGTCAAATGCATTATTTGAGTTTGTTTTGCTCTATACCGCAGTCTAAGACGTTCAAATTGTTAGAAATATTTTAAATTAAATTGTCTACAATAGTCTTTGCTCTTGTAGCACACCTAAATTTAATGTTCACAAATTAAAGTTTATATTGCCATTAGAACAGCTTTAGAATGTAGTACAAAAACTTCCAATCTAACCAGGCATTATGAGCATTTATGTTCAAGACTACACAATTTAATCCAAATTTTCTGTTAAATTTCTGGGTCTGTAGCAAGTAGCTCCAAAGTCAAAAAGTTTAACTTTATTTTAATAATCTTTATCTTGTTCAAATCTTCTATTATTTTTTTTAGGCAATAGCATGGAAATGTTTTCTAATACACCTGAAACAACTGATTTGATTTCAATATTATTTACTATATCGGTACATCGTAAATAACGATATCGTCAATGTATACAAATGCTCCCTTGCCAATTAAATCGTCTAACGTATGCGACATGGCCGCCTGGTATTCAACTGCGGCATTCCGTTATCTAAAGGGCATCCCCACTAATTCATTGAAAGTATAAAAAAGCTTACTATAAAAACATTTTCTTTCTAAATTTTCTTTTATTCTCAAGTCTTTTCTTCACATGGGCTCAAAGAGCAGCGCTGTCGACTTCTGATATGGGTGGCGTTATTGGCCTTTTTTTTGGGACGCCTTTTGGTCGGTTTTGTTCTTAAAAATGCTCCTTCTATTTCTTGCGCTGCGCCTGAGCGTATTCCTTATAAAAGCCCAGGTCACCAGGTTGGTATTTTTTGGATAGATTTTGTGACTCCAGTATTGGTGGTGGTTTAAAAGAGAGTGCCACGGTCAGTGAGGCACTAGGTGCGATCATTGCAACAGCTTTCGTGGAGATTATCGTTTTCAATTTGTGTGTAACTGTGTCTTTCTTCGGCTTGATTGAACTATGGAACAGGTTTGCGGGAAACTATATAGTAGAGCGACGGTATTCTTACTGGAGGGAAACCTTAAAAAATTATTGATACTGACTCTGGCCTTCCAGTATTGTCTTTCAGCTGGGTTACTCCGGGCACCCGTTGGTGCTATATGAAAGGATGACGACGCTTGTTACGACCGGCTTATTTAACTTCACGTAGATAGTGCCGGTTTGTCCAGCCAGTCCTTCACGAAAATTTCGACCACTTGTTTTTTTGCAGCTTCTAGTCTGATTCTCTGGTTGTTGATTCGGTGTTTCGTCTTTTTGAAGTCCTTTAGGATTTTTCTTCATGTACGATCGAAAGAGGCTTTCTCCAGCTTGCACTTGGTAAGATTGTCTAGTTCTAGGGCGTCCATTTGTCAGGAAAAAGGTCAATAAGTTAAATTATTTGGTGTGTGAAAGAAAAGATTAGAAGGCTAAAAGCTTGTTCTGCACTATTTGTGCCTATGTCATAAAAATGACCCTAGTTGTCCGATTTGCATGTTATCCTTAATCCATTCGATATTTAAATCCTTCGGGAGCCTCCAAATTTTTTATGTTACGTTGGAGAGACGTAAGTGAAGTATAAAGTCGAAGGGACGTAGCTAGAGCATTATTATTTGAAGGCCTAAGCTTGCGCTTAATAGCCTGGGAAATTATTTGGACTTTAGAAGTACTGTTGGAATCGGGTGAAAGTTGCTGTGGCCGGCACTGATGTTTAATTAGAAGAGTACGTCGCGGCTACACTGCTTCTGCCACGTACACACCGTTTGGCTTTCTGCTGGGTATGTCGTCCAGCTTTAAGCTATCTCAACAATGATGCATACGTGAAGACGCTGATTACGTTAAAACAGTCGTAGTAGTCAAGGAGTTGAGCTCTTTTCCTACTATGCCTATTATATATGTACGTTCAAGCTTCCCACAGGGTTGCCGTTGGTTGGGGTTAGGTAGCCTCGGAATTTAACCGCACATAATTATATTGGTGTTCAACTAAAAGCGTGGGGTCCCGTCGCTCGTCACTCTAGTCCGTCAGTACGACTTATTTTACAAATCGAATTGTAAAATTACGGAGTCACGCTTGAGTTTGCGGATTGAATAGTCTTGGAAAAATAAGAAATAGAAGGAAGAGAAAATTGATGCTACCTTACTTTTTATTTAATTTTAAATGGTCAACGTAATATGGTAAGAACGTGCGTGGGTGAGTCTTAAGGTCGAGTGTACGTCCTGAGAAGTTTTAGGCTGAACGTTCAACACTTGCTGACGACGGTCACTGGGTATATCGTTTCGGGGTTGTCCTCCTTTTATATGGTTCAACAGCTTGCTATGCCGTTCGATAGGGGATCCCTAATGGCTAGTTCTCTAAACAAGGCTTCTTTGAGTTCCGCTGCTTTGCTTGCATCAGTAGAAACCGGAAAGTCTTTTTTTCCTTATTTTATCGCCCTCAGCTTTCCCATACAAAGTTTTAGTAGGTACAATTTTTATACCGGAGTTTGTAAACCTTAAGATAAATTAATTTGTACAACCGATTTGGGCGGATCAAGCTGCTAAAAAAAAGAATGATAAAAATCTGACTGTTTCAACTTGATTGGCTTAAATCGGATGATTCTACGGTTCATTACAAATTAGTATCCTGTTATATATATATTTTCCTATATAATGGCGTTGCAGTTTTGGGGGGATACATAATTTTACAACTTGTAGTGCAAATTGCATGGTACCTCGATGTTGTTAAAGTTGACTAGAGTTTTACTTGTTAATTATTTGGTGTTCAGCCATTATCAGTTTTTTAGTCACGCACGTTTACTTCTACCTCTTTTCCTTCGTCAACAATGAATCTTAGATTTTAAATCATTAACCAACTGCCATTGGACGTCTTATTTTATTAAAATATTTTTTTGTTGACTTAAACTCAGATACATCATTTTTATTGTCATTACTGTCAACATTGTATTTTACATGGAATCCATTAAAATTTGAACTTTGACACCGTTCACAAATATTTATTAATTTTCTGTTTTAACAAAAGGACCCAAATAATGCAACAACCTTCACACATCTGATGGTTTTTTTATTGTTTAATTAATTAATAACTTATTAACAATTTTTTTAGTTAATCCGTTGCCTGAAAGTAATGCCATTGATTTTTGTATTGTTAAAATTTTTTTTCTTTGCCACTTTGGATCTTTCTTTGTCACTCCATCGACGAAGTATTGTACAAGGAACTTCTGTAATCTAGTACATTAATCAGTTTTTTGTACGAGTTTATACATATGCTTTATTTTTTCAAGTAAGTATAACATAATAAGTTGTCAGAAAAGATCTACACGTTCTGAATTTAATACATGATTGTTACATGGTTATACATAATCATCATTTAATTTATCAAGCCCTCGTTTTTAGACAAATCTGTAAGACGCTGGGGTATTAAAATAATTAATGAAAGTAAATTCCTCGTCATTTAAGAAGCCTTTAATACCAAAACTTTACTCTTACGTATTTTTTACTTACGTTTTGGATTATGTGACTGTTCAGATAATTTACATCTCTTATCATAGCAGTCCTTACTTAGCAAAGTAAATCGATGATGGTTTTGCCCCCTTTTACTTCAGAAATCAGCTAACATGTAATTTCGACTACTCCCCATGGCACTGTCCAGGTCTCATATATATATTTTATCCTAGGTAATGATTGTATTAATAAGATCTGTGCTTTATGTTTCATTCAGTGTTTTATGATTATTAGAAAAACTAATGATTATCAATAAACTAACTACGTCGTGTAATAATCTATTGAATATTTCGAAATTTTACGCTCAGCATCTTAAAATTTGAGTCACATTGATTATAAAGTTCATTTAAATTCAACATATATTATTAAACGATTTTATTCAATTGATTGCATGGTTTATCAATAAAAATAAAATTAATTTCTTAGTTCTAATATAGTATAAAGATCCGTATGCCGATGCTGTAAATATTAAGTTCGTATTTAGTTAATACTTGGTATAGAATTAAGAGAAATACATATATAACTGTTATGACCAGGCTCACGTTGCTCTTGTCAGGGTACTTATGTTTGCTTCCACTTTTTGTATACCATCAGGAGCCGCAGGAACTTGTACATTGTTTTGTATATGAACAACAGGTGCTATGGATAGAACTTGTGAATCCACATGCTCTGGATTTATTCAAAATGTCCATTGATTAGAGCTGCTGCAATAACTTGACCTCTATTTCAATTGTTTCGTTGTCTTCTTGCTCTTCGTGATTTGTCCACTTCTTTCTCATCAGATTAGGCTAATCAAGTCTTGTCATAATGGCAGCTGATTATACAGCAATGCATCATCATTTCTTTGCTGTTCATTTATCCATTGCTCTGCTGTGGCATTATCTGAATTTGTATGAAATTATTGTAAGAAATTTCGTATTATGTAAAAAATAAGTAATACACCAATACGATTGTATGATAAAGGGACTAGTTATATGTCATGTAGATGATTATTTTGAAAACGTGTAAATGTGGTCTAAATAAATCGCAAGTCACGACTTATGAGTTTCAAGAGTTAATAATTACATAGAATATAAATGTTTATTAGTAGAAAACAATTTGTTGTGATAACATAGTAAAAGTGAAAATAAAAATTAATAATGTTTTCTACGCGAATTATGCGTTTTTTCTTTCTTCACGCATGTTGTCTTTTTTTTTAGTTTGTTTCTTCTACTTAAGCCTGAATACTTATAATATAAAATTGCAAAATTATCATGCTTTTTTTTTACATTTTTCAAATTAACGTTTCGCATTTCTTATTAATATTATACAAATAAAACCGGAAACAATGTTATAAGATACAACTGCTGACCTTCAAATTTATGAAATCGATTTTAAAAACACAAGCTATTTGCATTATGTTAGGGTTTTACGTACTAAAACTTTTGGAAAAACTTTATTTTCTCCGACACAATCACTTTTTTTTAACTAAAAATTACTTCTGCAAATGATTGTGATAAGCGTTAACAACATAAACTTTTCTTATATTCATAGGCTGATAAGAAGAAATTTATCTTGCGAGTTAAAATAAGGATACTGCTAATTATAAAGTATGGTGAATCAAACTGTATCTGGTGGCTTTATTATATACTTATAACATATTAAAATTACCGTTATTACGTTGAGAAATAATAGATGTACAATGAGAGAGAATGAAAAAATTGTCCGTTAGGTCTTATGATCAGCTTTTTAGAGAGGGTGTTAAGGGAAGTGTAGTTTAAATGTCTGAAAATCACTGATTGGATCCGCAGTTACTTAGAATAATTGTTTTTGCTGTGAAATTATAGTTGTATTTTATTATAAGACAACATATATAAAACAAAGTGTTAGTTGTATTTTTAAAACAATATTAATACAACACTTTTAAGGATATTGTCCATTGGGGGTCACTTTGTTGCACCTCATTTTTTGTAAAAGTTTTTTACGCAGTCAAGTTTTTGAAAGCTTTGTATATACATTTTTTTTTATATGGTCTGTGACTACCGTAATACGTATTGTTTGAAAAAAAATGCTCCCCAGAAAATAAAAAAGTTTAACTAACGTCTAATTTTCACTTCTTATCAGACGTAGACCAGATAACAAGACGAAAAAAAATAACGTGTTCTCCGAAATACAATTATTCTCTAATTACTTTGTTAACTCGAGAGGTTGCAACAAAGCACATTATAGCCAACGGTTTTTTTTCTTTTGAAATTTGATTTCAGAAAAAAGTTTCGACTAATCAGTTGCCACTCCAAAATTTATACAACGCAGTAGAAAATTTATTTTATTTTGAATTGTCTTTGCACAAACTTTTATAATATTTAAACTGTTTTAAAATTACCTGTATGTGTGGTCAAAAGATCTGGTCAATTTTACATAATTAAGTAACACAAACAAATCATAATCATCATAATGCTTTTATTCAATTAATATTGAAATAGTGCAAAGATGTGTTATTCAATACAAATTCCATTGTTATTCAAACCCCAACGGCATACAGCCTTGTTTACATTACATCTTACATGACATCATTGATTATCTGTAGACAAAAAGTTTCATCATATTATTTAAAGTACCATAGATGTAATGGCATAGCCAAATAAGTATAAATTATTATTGCTAAACTAAAGAAGTTCATTTAATCGTCTACTCTATTGTTTGCATTTGTAATTTATTATGAGTAAATTTCAATCATTATCATTATTTTCTATCTTTTACAATCATAATTATTTTTACAATCGACATTATAGTTATTCACTTCAGCGACATATCCATTGAGTCCAATAGTGTTGGAATATTCTAATACGTCGAGGGCAGAGCTACTCGTATACGGTTAGTCGTAAATTTCTCCGAATACACATCATGTACTTTAGGATATAATCAACACGCGCGTCGTTTTTCCACATTTCATGTTACAAATTGTACTATATAATGAGTGAAGTCACTCTCGCCCACGCTTTCTCGCACTCATAAGGGAGACCGGGGTAATCGTGGCCACCTGGGTAAACAGGCCACTGGATATATTCAACCATTTAATTGAGATAAAAATGTAATATATTTTTTTTTTTATTGAAATATATCTCTACTTACATGCCGTCAATAAAATAAAACCATAGAATTACTTTTTTTTAAATTTTTAAATAATTAAATTTGATAGTTAAAAAATTTGGAGGAACAGCTACATTATTAAACTTGCCTGAAGCGGAAAATACATCAAATCGATTCAAAATTGATACAAATTGAAAGTTTGAACCTCAATCTACAATCTGCTTTTTTTTATTTTATCAAATATTATTTAGAAATATAATTATAAGCAATTTAAAATAGTCCTATTTTGGGGTGTGGTGGCCATCTCTCCGGGGTACAGTGGCCATCGAGTTTGTTGTTTACGTCAATACTGAGTCAGTCTGCTAATCTGCGGATCCTAACCTAAACTTTTTAATCGTACTTATAGCCAAAACAAAACAAACAGTGTCAGGTGAAAGTTATGTAGTACTTAAGTAATTAGTCATATTTTAAGTCAATTCGGTATTAAAGGTGCAATAAAAATAAGTCATGGTGCGTAAGTATAAGAGAAAAACTGTGGATAAAGGCTGGAATGAATTCCAATTGCAGTTACGATATACCGAAAAATATATATTTCTCTTTATTCTATGTGTATACTGACAGAAAAATATTTATGTCGATATACATATTTATTTATCAATCTGTTATGTGAGTAATTATTAATTTACATAAATTTTCAATTTTTAGACGTAAGTTTAGTAGCAACATTTAAAATAACAACCTTTTAAATCGATGGCCACTGTACCCCGGGGTATGGCCACCTCTACCCCGGCCCTGGGTAAAATGGCCAGTTTGAGACGCATTCACTTTTTCATATTTAAACTACATCTATTATAAATAAATAACTCAACAAATTGGATACTATTTCTACACATCCGGCCCCTTTTATTTGCGTTTTTTAAATTATTCTACAATCAAGTAGTCGTTCATAACAACGTGATAAAGTTAGGGTGGCCAGACTACCCCGGTCTCCCTTACACTCTCTCGTCCTCACTCCCTCTTAGTCGCGTTGTCCACTCTTCACGAGCCACGCACGCTCTCGGTAGATTCCTTATCAGTACGCAAGCTACTGTTCCTCCAGTCGCATATGAGCAGGCCGTCTACTTGTGTCGGATTAGTTTCAAGTCACCATCAGGAATGCCTCGACGCGCGCCTGTATACCTGTGTCGGCCATCATTGCTAAGGAGTCTATATCATTCTCTCACTTGACCCATCACAGCCAGACCGGTGATCCAGTCGTCGTCCATCTCGAATTCGTACACCTGTACCACTCGTTGTTGCTGTGCATCTGATCAGTCACTAGGTTTGGTGTAAGTTAACTTAAATATCTTAAAATTTTTCAGGAGCTTGAGTCTAATGAAATCAAAACCTACACGAAAATATACATGTAAAGTATAAAAAAATTGAGTCACGTATTTCTAAGCGTACAACAAAGTGCGTTCAAGTTGTTCTCCAGAGTTTTCACGTGCTTAGACAATTCCATTATTTTTACACAAAAGAACTCTCTCTATTTGTTACAATAAAATGTAATAATTTTGTAAAACAGTATTTAAAAAAGATGTACACGTGGTAAAATATGTAATACACAATTAGTACTTTTGCTAAAACGGTTCTTTGTTCACCATTGAAGACAAATTAGAGAAGGAAAAAGAACTAACGTTGTCCCGATAAGCGTCACGTCTTAACTAGTCATTAAAGTGCTATAAAGAAGTTAATGATTCCAGTAAAGTTTTTTTACCCTGGGATTTTTTTAGTATTTAGACTTTTACTATGATTTCATCGGGATAATAGAGTTTGCCTATAATGCATATTCGGACAAGTCTTATAGGTCCAAATAATGTCCCTGAAGATGATACGTACTAACAACGATAACTACTATTTTTCATTATAGGTGCAATATATTTTTAGCTAGCCACAAGTACATTTATGGGTTAAAAATTTCACACTAAATGAAAATGTATGTTTGAAGTAATAATTCTCTTAGAGTGAAAAAATATTTTTTAACAATTAATAATTTTTCTTGCTTTAAACTAATAATTTTGTATAATATAAGTTGCATTCGGGACATTCTAAACATTATTTTTATGTCATTCGCAATATACAACAATCATGTCCATGGACGCTCAAGTTGCAATTGGTTCTCATAGTTCCGTATTTATAACTTTCTCCAAGTCTTGGTACTGCAACCCAATAAAAGTTGCTAATTTTTTTTTAAAGAATATCTCAGGAAACATTTTACTTACCATTATTTTGCAGAAATTCCAGATTCTATCGGAAAATTTTTGAAAGTTTGACAGACCTGTCTAAATAACTTATTCAACTTAAAATTTTTTGTTTATTTCTTAATTTTCTTTCGTCTGGCACAATAAAGCAACAACTTAGATAACTACCTTAGTTACATTTTTTTTTTTTTTTTAATTCGACAAGGGTACACAAATTTAAGCTGAGTATTGAAAATTTACTGTCTCCCATGAAATGATATTTTTGTTATGTTTGACTATATGGTCAGTTTAAAACGTAAAGTAGTAATTTACATAGAATTCTTTATTACAAACTGCAATTGTAAAACGAAAATAAATTATAACTCCATAATTCTTATTGACAATGTAAGTATGTTAGGGGTAAAAACACAAGAGTTATAGTTTGTAGAAAGATGAGAGACGTAGTATAGTTCAGGTTGATGAATTTAACTTGGATTTCGTCACTTAAAGATTAAAATACAATTTCAAATCACTCTATTATCTATTCGCACATTAGAAATACTTTAAAGGTACATTTTTATCTTAAAAACACTATAGAAAATATTAGTTTAAAATGATCGTAAAATTTTTCATAACATGTTTCAAAGTACAGAGAACTTGTTATTTAGAACAGGTTTTAATGTATACTCGGAGCAAAATTTGTATGTGATCAAAATCAATGAGCTTAATAAGTTTGTTATAAATTCTTTTTAATTATTTAGTAAAAAATACAAAAAAATTGTAGTGAAAAACTAAAAATCCAACTTTATTCTTTAAGGACTGCTCTACTAAATAAGAAAATCATTTCGATACAAATGTAACTTTGCCAAAAATTTCACTAGAGACTCTTCTGCAAAATTCAATAATAAAAGTTTAAGATCAGATATTTAAACATGCTGTTAATATAAACAATTGCCTGATACAAAATTCATAATGTTTCTACGAACATTCTGATACTTATTTAAGGAATCTTGTTGAAAAGGAAATTTTTTTTTCAACTTACTTCTAGTAAATGATGGTTGTTTTCATACTTTCCTAAATTTTAAAATTTTTCTTTGGTGAAGGAGCCGTATAGATACTTTTGAAATGATACTATAAAATCTTTACTCTAAATATCTCTACTATGCATCATAAAGTACTCCTAGTCAAATGTATTATTTGAGTTTGTTTTTCTCTATACCGCAGTCTAAGATGTTCAAATTGTTAGAAATATTTTAAATTAAATTGTCTACAATAGTCTGTGCTCTTGTAGCACACTTAAATTTAATGTATACAAATTAAAGTTTATTTTGCCATAAGAACAGCTATATAGGGTGTAGTATAAAAACTTCCAATCTTACCAGGCATTATTAGCATTTATGTTCAAGACTACACAATTTAATCGAAATTTTCTGTTAAATTTCTGGGTCTGTAGCAAGTAACTCCAAAGTCAAAAAGTTATACTTTATTTCAATAATCTTTATTTTGTTCAAATCTTCTATTATTGTTTTTAGGCGATAGCATGGAAATGTTTTCCAACACACCTGAAAGAACTGATTTAATTTCAATATTATTTACTATATCGGTACATCATAAATAACGATATCGTCAATGTATACAAATGCTCCCTTGCCAATTAAATCGTCCAACGTATGCGACATGGCCGCCTGGTATTCAACTGCGGCATTTCGTTATCCAAAGGGCATCCCCACGAATTCATTGGAAGTATAAGAAGGCTTATAATAGAAACATTTTCTTTCTCAATTTTCTGCTATTCTCAAGTTTTTTCTTCACATGGGCTCAAAGAGCAGCGCTGTCGACTTCTGATATGGGTGGCGTTATTGGCCTTTCTTTTGGGACGCCTTTTGGTCGGTTTTGTTCTCAAAAATGCTCCTTTTATTTCTTGCGCTGCGCCTGAGCGTGTTCCTTATCGAAGCCCGGATCACCAGATTGGTATTTTTTGGATAGATTTTGTGACTCCAGTATTGGCAGTGGCTCGAGAGAGAGTGCCACGGTCAGTGAGGCACTAGGTGCGATTATTGCAACAGCTTTCGTGGAGATTATCGTTTTCAATTTGTGTGTAACTGTGTCTTTCTTCGGCTTGATTGAACTATGGAACAGGTTTGCGGAAAACTATATAGTAGAGCGTCGGTATTCTCACTGGAGGGAAACCTTAAAAAATTATTGATACTGACTCTGGTCTTCCAGTATTGTCTTTCAGCTGGGTTACTCCGGGCACCCGTTGGTGCTATATGAAAGGATGACGACGCTTGTTACGACCGGCTTATTTAACTTCACGTAGATAGTGCCGGTTTGTCCAGCCAGTCCTTCACGAAAATTTCGACCACTTGTTTTTTTGCAGCTTCTAGTCTGATTCTCTGGTTGTTGATTCGGTGTTTCGTCTTTTTGAAGTCCTTTAGGATTTTTCTTCATGTACGATCGAAAGAGGCTTTCTCCAGCTTGCACTTGGTAAGATTGTCTAGTTCTAGGGCGTCCATTTGGAAAGAAAAAGGTCGATAAGTTAAAGTATTTAGTGTGTGAAAGGAAAGATTAGAAGGCTAAAGGCTTGTTCTGCACTATTTGTGCCTATGTCATGAAAATGACCCTAGTTGTTCGATTTGCATGTTATCCTTAATCCATTCAATATTTAAATCCTTCGGGAGCCTCCAAATTTTCTATGTTACGTTGGAGAGATGTGAGTAGAGTATTAAGTCGGAGGGACGTAACTAGAGCATTATTAATTGAAGGCCTAAGCTTGCGCTTAATAGCCTGGGAAATTATTTGGACTTTTGGAGTACTGTTGGAATCGGGTGAAAGTTGCTGTGGCCGGCACTGATGTTTAATCAGAAGAGTACGTCCCGGCTACACTGCTTCTGCCACGTACACACCGTTTGGCTTCCTTCTGGGTATGTCGTCTAGCTTTAAGCTATCTCAAAAATGATGCATACGTGAAGACGCTGATAATGTTAGAACAGTCGTAGTAGGCAAGGAGTTGAGCTCTTTTCCTACTATGCCTATTATATATGTACGTTCAAGCTTTCCACAGGGTTGCCGTTGGTTGGGGTTAGGTAGCCTCGAAATTTAACCGCACATAATTATATTGGTGTTAAACTGAAAGCGTGGGGTCCCGTCGCTCGTCACTCTAGTCCGCCAGTACGACTAATCTTACAAATCGAATTGTAAAATTACGGAGTCACGCTTGAGTTTGCGGATTGAATGGTCTTGGAAAAATGAGAAATAAAAGGAAGAGAGAATTGATGCTAACTTACTCTTTATTTAATTTTAAATGGTCAACGTAATATGGTATGACAGCTGAACGTGCGTGGGTGAGTCTTGAGGTCGAGTACACGTCCTGAGAAGTTTTAGGCTGAACGTTCAACACTTTTTGACGACGGTCACTGGGTATATTGTATCGGGGTTTTTCTCCTTTTATATGGTTCAAAAGCTTGCTATGCCATTCGATAGGGGATCGCTAATGGCTAGTTCTCTAATCAAGGATTCTTTGAGTTCTTCTGCTTTGCTTGCATCGGTTGAAACCGGAAAGTCTTTTTTTCCTTATTTCATCGCGTTCAGCTTTCCCATACAAAGTTTTAGTAGGTACAATTTTCATACCGGAGTTTGTTAACCTTAAGATAAATTGATTTGTACAACCGATTTGGGCGGATCAAGCTGCTAAAAAAAAGAATGATAAAAATCTGACTGTTTCAATTTGATTGGCTCAAATCGGATGATTCTACGGTTCATTACAAATTAGTATCGTGTTATATATATGTTTTCCCATTTGATGGCGTCACAGTTTTTGGAGGATAAATAATTTTACTACTTGTAGTGCAAATTGCATGGGACCTCGATGTTGTTAAAATTGACTAGAGTATTACTTGTTAATTATTCGGTGTTTAGCCATTATCAGTTTTTTGGTTACGCACGTTTACTTCTACCTCTTTTCCTTCGTCAACAATAAATCTTAGATTTATTACCACATCACAATTTTTTGTGAATAAATAAGTAAACTTACATTGGAAATTATTTTGATTGATTAATGTAAAATTAAACATTAAATATAAGATTTTTATTAATAATTTTAATACGTTTGCACATCTCATATAATTAATATGTATATTTTAAAAATTTTTTAATGGTAGTTTTCATCGGATAAGTGCCATCGTCTTCGGGGCTACGTTGCGGCCCGAGGGATCTCTAATTCAGGGCGTAAGGTAGCCGTGGAGCGATGGCGCTTAAGTATGTTAATAAATCAAATAAGTAATTCCTACTTTTTCCTATTTTTTCTATCAAGGGCACACCAGGCTCCAAAAAACACATGAGGTATGAAAAATATTTTTCTTTTTAGTGCTCTATATTAATACAAAGTTTATGAGACTCCTTTTACTTTCTTGAAACATTTACTTTTCATAAATTATTCTACTTAGAGCAGCTCTTAGTACTACGGTGTCTTTAACTTTAACGAACTAAATATTGTCAAAAAAATTACGAATTCAATTTACTCATACGGTCATTTGAAATATATGTGTTAATGTTGACATTCCAGTTGTAAACTACAACCTGTACTATTGCGATGTATTTTGGTCAGCTTCTGTAAAGTGGTACCTTGGTAAAAGCTTTTTTTTATATTATTAGCATAAGAGGTTTATTAACTACTGGTAATCATAGCGTCTTTTTTTTAAACTTATTCTAATTTAATACTAAAAAAAAAAATGTGTTTAAATACAGTGGTGTTATTTGCGTGTAAAGTTATTTGAATTTAGTCAATTTTCACAAGTTATCTTCGAAATTTCACAATTTACATTTAAATATGTCATGCTAGTTCTTATACGTGAATAAGAAATAACTTACAATGATTTGCATGTCAGAGTTAGAGTTTTTCATTATATATTGTATTTTTCTTGATCTTTTGGGGCAAACAACAAAACTCTTGGTTTTTTCTTTTAGCAACGTTAGAGTTTTTCAGTGACTGTGAGTCATTCGTCGACTGGCTTATTTTATCCAAGTACAATCAACGACACTTTGCATTATTCGGTTGTTTCTGCTACTTCTTTCTTTTTTTATTATTATTTTTTTTCTATTATTAGTGACAATTTCTACATTCTTGTCTGCAAAATATAGATTTTCATAACACTAACTTTAATAAAAAAATTGCACATTCGATATTCCTTTTAATAATGTACTGTAGAAATTGCATTACTGCATAATTATCTTTCTGAATACAATTTATTTGCTATTAAAACATTATCACAAATTAACAAGTGGCACCATTATTAAAAGGTGCTCATGTATTGAAGGAGATCTACAAGCTGTAGAGGTATAGCAGTACACGCAGTACTACAGTACTGCATAATGCTATGGCATGTGCACTCGTGCCTTATCGTTCTTGGCAACCATGTACCTTAACACCATGGCTGCTTTCGCTCCCTAAAGTCCGGGAAACAAGACGATCTTTCGGCGGGGGGTGTAAGAAAAAAAATTTTCCATACTTACATCTGGAAAATA
Organism: Copidosoma floridanum; assembly: GCF_036245765.1. Taxonomy (NCBI): domain Eukaryota; kingdom Metazoa; phylum Arthropoda; class Insecta; order Hymenoptera; family Encyrtidae; genus Copidosoma; species Copidosoma floridanum. The sequence goes on along the minus strand of NW_028321912.1, from coordinate 4,519,139 downwards.
TAAACAAATTATCTAAGTACCAGTTTATTCTAGTATAATGTAAAGTGTTTTATATTTTATCGCAACCATAAAATTGAAATACAGGTGTGTATTTTAAAATTATGGTAGAAGAAATGCAATAAATTAACTCTTGAAAATTAATTCAATATACGTCACCAGATTCTGCAACCATTCTATAATATGATGATGCCTTTTCGAACGTTTCTAATAGGTTCTTAGGTCCTCTACACCTAAGACGATCCGTTCGTAGGGCGTCAACTTGAAGTTCTTAGATAACTCTGTAGAGCAAAAACGACATAAACATAGGTAAGGTAGACCAAACTTAAATTAAAAAGTTGTCCTAAATAATATATTTTTTTTGCATAAAACGAAAGCAATTTAAGAAATCTAAGCAGACAAATAGAATTAGTGGATAATTACTTCTATTTCTAGATAAATTCTTCGGTGAATCAGAAAAAACTCTATCCCAAAAAACAAAAATCAAACTAACAAAAACAACTATCAATTTTTTATAATGTTAGCCAAAATTCCCTGGAGTAGGAAAAATAGCATGATTTTTTTGTTATTTAAGAATTTATTAGATGTAGTTAATATTAAATCCACTTATTTGTGCCTAATCCGCTACTTTGAGAGACACATTAAATTGTGAAAATAATGTGTAATAAATAGTTTACTCACCACCATTTTGTTCGAACTCATCCGTGAAACTCGAAACTTCGAGAGATTTTCTCTCAAACAGAACTACAAGCCAAAAATTAAAAAATTGTTTTATATTTTATCGCAACCATGAAATTTAAATAAAAGTGTGTATTTTAAAAGTATGGAAGAAAAAATCCAATAAACTAATTCTTGAAAATTAATTTAATATACGTATCCGAATTTGCAACCATTCTATAATATGTTTATACCTTTCCGAACGTTTCTCATAGGTTCTTAGGTCCTCTACACCTAAGACGATCCGTTCGTAAGGCGTTTACTCAAAATTCTGACGTAACTCTGTGAAAAAACAACGACATAAACATAAGTGAGTTTGGCAAATTAAAAATTGAGAAGTTGTCCTAAATCATACACGTTTCTTGTAAAAAACGAAAGCAATTTGAAAAACCCAAGCAGACAAATAAAACAAGTGAATAATTACTTCTATTTCTAGATGAATTATTTGGTGAATCAGAAAAAACTCTCTCCCAAAAAACAAAAATCAAACTAACAAAAACAACTATCAATTTTGCATAATGTTAGCCAAAGTTCCCTGAAGTTGAAAACATGGCATAATTTTTTTGTTATTTAAGAATTTATTAGATGTAGTTAATATTCAATTCACTTATTTGTGCCTAATCCGCTACTTTAAGAGACACATTAAATGGTGAAAATAATGTGTAATAAATACTTTACTTACCACCATTTTGTTCGAACTCATCCGTGAAATTCGGAACTTCGAGATATTTTCTCTTAAACAGAACTACAAGACAAAAATTAAGAAATTGTTTTATATTGTACCGCAACCATAAAATTTAAATAAAAGTGTGTATTTTAAAATTATGGTAGAAGAAATGCAATAAATTAACTCTTGAAAATTAATTCAATATACGTACCCAAATTCTGCAACCATTCTATAATATGTAGATGCCTTTCTGAACGTTTCTCATAGGTTCTTAGGTCCTCTACACCTAAGACGATCTGTTCGTAGGGCGTCAACTCGAAGTTCTTAGATAACTCTGTAGAGCAAAAACGACATAAACATAGGTAAGGTTGACCAATCTTGAATTAAAAAATTGTCCTAAATAATATATTTTTTTTGCATAAAACGAAAGCAATTTAAGAAATCTAAGCAGACAAATAGAATTAGTGGATAATTACTTCTATTTCTAGATAAATTCTTCGGTGAATCAGAAAAAACTCTATCCCAAAAAACAAAAATCAAACTAACAAAAACAACTATCAATTTTTTATAATGTTAGCCAAAATTCCCTGAAGTAGGAAAAATAGCATGATTTTTTTGTTATTTAAGAATTTATTAGATGTAGTTAATATTAAACCCACTTATTTGTGCCTAATCCGCTACTTTGAGAGACACATTAAATTGTGGAAATAATGTGTAATAAATAGTTTACTCACCACCATTTTGTTCGAACTCATCCGTGAAACTCGAAACTTCGAGAGATTTTCTCTCAAACAGAACTACAAGCCAAAAATTAAAAAATTGTTTTATATTTTATCGCAACCATGAAATTTAAATAAAAGTGTGTATTTTAAAAGTATGGAAGAAAAAATCCAATAAACTAATTCTTGAAAATTAATTTAATATACGTATCCGAATTTGCAACCATTCTATAATATGTTTATACCTTTCCGAACGTTTCTCATAGGTTCTTAGGTCCTCTACACCTAAGACGATCCGTTCGTAAGGCGTTTACTCAAAATTCTGACGTAACTCTGTGAAAAAACAACGACATAAACATAAGTGAGTTTGGCAAATTAAAAATTGAGAAGTTGTCCTAAATCATACACGTTTTTTGTAGAAAACGAAAGCAATTTAAAAAACCTAAGCAGACAAATAAAACAAGTGATTAATTACTTCTATTACTAGATGAATCATTTGGTGAATTAGAAAAAACTCTCTCCCAAAAATCAAAAATCGAACTAACAAAAACAACTATCAATTTTTTATAATGCTAGTCAAAATTCCCTGAAGTTGAAAACATGGCATAATTTTTTTGTTATTTAAGAATTTATTAGATGTAGTTAATATTCAATTCACTTATTTGTGCCTAATCCGCTACTTTGAGAGACACATTAAATGGTGAAAATAATGTGTAATAAATACTTTACTTACCACCATTTTGTTCGAACTCATCCGTAAAATTCGGAACTTCGAGATATTTTCTCTCAAACAGAACTACGAGACAAAAATTAAGAAATTGTTTTATATTGTACCGCAACCATTAAATTTAAATAAAAGTGTGTATTATAAAATTATGGTAGAAAAAATGCAATAAATTAACTCTTGAAAATTAATTCAATATACGTACCCGAATTCTGCAACCATTCTATAATATGTCGATGCCTTTCCGAACGTTTCTCATAGGTTCTTAGGTCCTCTACACCTTAGACGATCCGTTCGTAGGGCATCAACTTTAAGTTCTGAGGTTACTCTGTAAAGCAAAAACGACATAAACATAGGTGAGGTTGACCAAACTTAAAACGAGAAGTTGTCCTTAATAATATCTTTTTTTTGCACAAAACGAAAGCAATTTAAGAAATCTAAGCAGACAAATAGAATTAGTGGATAATTACTTCTATTTCTAGATAAATTCTTCGGTGAATCAGAAAAAACTCTATCCCAAAAAACAAAAATCAAACTAACAAAAACAACTATCAATTTTTTATAATGTTAGCCAAAATTCCCTGAAGTAGGAAAAATAGCATGATTTTTTTGTTATTTAAGAATTTATTAGATGTAGTTAATATTAAACCCACTTATTTGTGCCTAATCCGCTACTTTGAGAGACACATTAAATTGTGGAAATAATGTGTAATAAATAGTTTACTCACCACCATTTTGTTCGAACTCATCCGTGAAACTCGAAACTTCGAGAGATTTTCTCTCAAACAGAACTACAAGCCAAAAATTAAAAAATTGTTTTATATTTTATCGCAACCATGAAATTTAAATAAAAGTGTGTATTTTAAAAGTATGGAAGAAAAAATCCAATAAACTAATTCTTGAAAATTAATTTAATATACGTATCCGAATTTGCAACCATTCTATAATATGTTTATACCTTTCCGAACGTTTCTCATAGGTTCTTAGGTCCTCTACACCTAAGACGATCCGTTCGTAAGGCGTTTACTCAAAATTCTGACGTAACTCTGTGAAAAAACAACGACATAAACATAAGTGAGTTTGGCAAATTAAAAATTGAGAAGTTGTCCTAAATCATACACGTTTTTTGTAGAAAACGAAAGCAATTTAAAAAACCTAAGCAGACAAATAAAACAAGTGATTAATTACTTCTATTACTAGATGAATCATTTGGTGAATTAGAAAAAACTCTCTCCCAAAAAACAAAAATCGAACTAACAAAAACAACTATCAATTTTTTATAATGCTAGTCAAAATTCCCTGAAGTTGAAAACATGGCATAATTTTTTTGTTATTTAAGAATTTATTAGATGTAGTTAATATTCAATTCACTTATTTGTGCCTAATCCGCTACTTTGAGAGACACATTAAATGGTGAAAATAATGTGTAATAAATACTTTACTTACCACCATTTTGTTCGAACTCATCCGTAAAATTCGGAACTTCGAGATATTTTCTCTCAAACAGAACTACGAGACAAAAATTAAGAAATTGTTTTATATTGTACCGCAACCATTAAATTTAAATAAAAGTGTGTATTATAAAATTATGGTAGAAAAAATGCAATAAATTAACTCTTGAAAATTAATTCAATATACGTACCCGAATTCTGCAACCATTCTATAATATGTCGATGCCTTTCCGAACGTTTCTCATAGGTTCTTAGGTCCTCTACACCTTAGACGATCCGTTCGTAGGGCATCAACTTTAAGTTCTGAGGTTACTCTGTAAAGCAAAAACGACATAAACATAGGTGAGGTTGACCAAACTTAAAACGAGAAGTTGTCCTTAATAATATCTTTTTTTTGCATAAAACGAAAGCAATTTAAGAAATCTAAGCAGACAAATAGAATAAGTGGATAATAACTTTTATTTCTAGATAAATTCTTTGGTAAATTAAAGAAAACTTCATCCCAAAAATCAAAAATCAAACTAACAAAAACAACTATCATTTTTTTATAATGTTAGCCAAAATTCCCTGGAGTAGGAAACATGGGATGATTATTTTCGTTATTTGAGAATTAATAAGATGTAATTATTATTAAATCCACTTATTTGTGCCTAATTTGCTACCTTAAAGAACACATAAAATTGTTAAAATAATGTGTAATAAATATTTTGCTTACCATCATTTTGTTTGAACTTATCCGTGAAATTCGAAACTTTATGTGATTCTTTTTCAGGTAAAACTACAAGACAAAAATTAAAAAATTGTTTTATATTTTATCGTAACCATGAAATTTAAATAAAAGTGTGTATTTTAAAATTATGGTAAAAAAAATCCAATAAATTAACTCTTGAAAATTAATTTAATATACGTAACCAAATTCTGCAACCATTCTATAATATGATGATGCCTTTTCGAACGTTTCTCATAGGTTCTTAGGTCCTCTACACCTAAGACGATCCGTTCGTAGGGCGTCAACTCGAAGTTCTTAGGTAACTCTGTAGAGCAAAAACGACATAAACATAGGTAAGGTAGACCAAACTTAAATTTAAAAGTTGTCCTAAATAATATATTTTTTTTGCATAAAACGAAAGCAATTTAAGAAATCTAAGCAGACAAATAGAATTAGTGGATAATTACTTCTATTTCTAGATAAATTCTTCGGTGAATCAGAAAAAACTCTATCTAAAAAAAAATTTCAAAATAACAAAAACAACTCTCAATTTTTTATAATGTTAGCCAAAATTCCCTGGAGTAGGAAAAATAGCATGTTTTTTTTTGTTATTTAAGAATTTATTAGATGTAGTTAATATTAAATCCACTTATTTGTGCCTAATCCGCTACTTTGAGAGACACATTAAATTGTGAAAATAATGTGTAATAAATACTTAACTCACCACCATTTTGTTCGAACTCATCCGTAAAATTTGAAACTTCATGTGATTCTTTTTCAGGTAAAACTACAAGACAAAAATTAAAAAATTGTTTTATATTTTATCGTAACCATGAAATTTAAATAAAAGTGTGTATTTTAAAATTATGGTAGAAAAAATCCAATAAATTAACTCTTGAAAATTAATTCAATATACGTAACCAAATTCTGCAACCATTCTATAATATGATGATGCCTTTTCGAACGTTTCTCATAGGTTCTTAGGTCCTCTACACCTAAGACGATCCGTTCGTAGTGCGTCAACTCGAAGTTCTGAGGTTACTCTGTAGAACAAAAACGATATAAACATAGGTGAGGTTGACTAAACTTAAATTAAGAGGATGTCTTAAATAATATTTTTTTTTTGCATAAAACGAAAGCAATTTAAGAAATCTAAGCAGACAAATAGAATTAGTGGATAGTATCTTCTATTCCTAGAAAAATTCTTTGGTGAATCAGAAAAAGCTCTATCTAAAAAAAAAATTTAAAATAACAAAAACAACTCTCAATTTTTTATAATGTTAGCCAAAATTTCCTGGAGTAGGAAAAATAGCATGTTTTTTTTTGTTATTTAAGAATTTATTAGATGTAGTTAATATTAAATCCACTTATTTGTTCCTAATCCGCTACTTTGAGAGACACATTAAATTGTAAAAATAATGTGTAATAAATACTTTACTCACCACCATTTTGTTCGAACTCATCCGTGAAATTCGGAACTTCGAGAGATTTTCTCTCAAACAGATCTACAAGACAAAAATTAAAAAATTGTTCTATATTGTACCGCAACCATGAAATTTAAATAAATGTGTGTACTTTTAAATTATGGTAAAAGAAATCCAACAAATTATCTCTTAAAAATTAATCCAATATAAATACCAAAATTCACATTCCGTAATATACATTCCGAACGTTTCGCAAAGGTCCCTAAGTCCTCTATATATAAGACGACTCGGTTGTAGGGCGTCAACTCAGAGTATCTGTAGGGTGCCTGACATAGTACACCATTCTATCTAAAACGAAAGCTGTTTAAGAAAATTAAGCTGACGCATAAAATTAGTCGATAAGAAAAATAAGATGAACAGTGCTAGTGCACTTGGTAAAAATTCGTCGGATTTAGTATTTATTTCTAAATTCAGAACATACTAATGCGTAAAACATTGCGACTTACAATTTTAATACATTAGTAGTGCTCTGTTGTTTTATAAAATCAAATTATTAACAATGAATTTGCTATAACTTTGAATCTTTGCAAGGCTGTGAAATAGTCATTAAAAAGTTGTTACCCTTGAAACATCACGATTTCTAAATTATGTACACAACTTATACTCAATACAGGACTAATGGGGTGGATTAACTTTTGTATTTTCAAAAATATTATGTCAACATTATTCTTAGAGAATGCTTTTACCATTAAGCTTAACGTATGATACCCCAAGCGGTAACACTTCATTTTTTTGTATATTGTAAATTCACCGTCTTTACTCTTATTTTTCAACTCAAGTTATCTTATATTAGGTCTTTATTGAAATATATCTTCAAGCTAACAATTCTAAACAAAATTTTTATGAGCAGAAGATGTGATATAGGCAATAAAATAATGATCCAACCTTTCTCAATATGGAAGTTATTTTTGCGTATCAAGTAAAAAAAAAGTCTCTACAGTTGATCTTCTTTTACCTATATGCAGATGTATCCATGATCCTATGCGTCGTATGTTTATCGTGGGCCAAATTTTTTAAAACAGATAGACGTGTTAGAAAGTATACCATGAGATTGAGCGTCATTGTAAGTAATTAATAGTATATTTAATAAACTTTTTTGAGTTTTTGACACTATAACGTTGACAACTCCCTGAAGCGCACAAAATTTATTGTAGTCAACTGTCTGAAACAACTTAAAATTTTTAATAAATACTATGAACGTTAACGTATGATGTGAAGAAAACAGTAAATGAGTTTTCAATACGTTTATTTTTCACTTATGCATGATAAGAAGTATAAAAAATTTTTTACTAAAATTCGTATAGATGATCGTTTCTTACACTTTATTAACTCAACTAGGTATGTTTTAACATTAGGTGAATAAAATTTAAAGGATTTACAGACTTACTCTCTAATTAAACTTTTTATGTATCATTATTGCGTAACATCATCCCGCAGTAATTCCAAAGTTTCTTTGCACGTGTTTGACTGTTTAATAGACATGTACTGATGAATCGTTAAAAGTGAAGCTTTTCATTTATTTAGACAATCGTTAATTTAATTATGTTTGAATTTTAATTAAAACAAAGAAAGGCATACCTCATAAACAGTTTCTTAAAATTTTAAAATACGTCAAACATTTATTTTTGAGACTTATAATCTTTATATTTCAGGGTAAGTTTCATCCACTCAAAAAGAATCGTAATTTATTACAGTAGAAAATAATATTAATTAAAAATTAGGATCTTTTTAGAGTTTTAAGACATAGCAGTAGCTTATACGATTTGATTTTTTTAAAACAAAAAAAAAAAAGAAATATAAGTCCTGATGTTCTTGAATCACACAAGTATCTTCAGGCCAATGAGTCATACAACGTTAAATTTATGTTATTTTGTACAATTTAGAATGGAACTGATATGACACTTGTCGACTTAACTGAATTAACATGTATTTTCAATGTATCCACTGATTGATGAAGCTTACTGAATTTGAGTGTCTAGCCATTTTTGTTTACCAAGTATAAGAAAATTACGACATTAAGAATGTGTGATAACATGTATGAATTAACAAAATCGATATTTATTACTTATTCATTTATTTACTAATAACAAACTTACATCTTTTCCATTGATTCACGCACGCACGGCCTTATGCTTGCACTTCTATTTTAGACAAAGTTGTTTCTTCAACATTATCACAAATAACACTTTAAACAATAGTTATACTGTTTGCTAACAAATAACATTTTATTTGCAGTGTAATTTTTTTATAAGCTTTGATTGACTTTTTTTTCGTCAGTCCTTATTTATACTACACTCTAACTGATATACTCAAGTCTGACACATGCACCGTAAATATAAAGAAGATAGTTGAAAGCGTGATACGGCATTGATCTATGTACATTGATGAAATACTTTTAAAGTGTAGCTAAACAATGACTGGCATTTTATTTCTTTTATTGTTTGTATTAATAGTTTTGTCGGAAAGTTGTAATACACATTGTTTCATCCAAGAAATTTTAAAGTAAATGTTATCTTACGAGTCTAAGATATATTATTACGAAGTTATTACATGTATCACGTCTTACAAAATAAAGGACGACCAAGTATGTGAACACAATTTTATTCTGAACACATTATGCAGTATTATTATTATTTTTTGTTGTTATAATTATAATTATCATTGTTAATACCATTACTGATTACATGATTAAATGCCCTCAACTTGCTTTCCTCTGAAAAAGCTGGTGTATAATGAAATTTTTCAAAAGTCACTAATTTAGTACACAAACCGACTGTAGTTCTGACCGTCTCTATGCTTACGACAAAGACGCGTGTCTCATAAAGTAATTGGAGAAACTAAAAGTGTATGTCTCGCATTTTTCTAAAGTTACATATTTTAATTGCATGTGAAATCACATTTTTGTGCAGTTGTTTTATTGCAATGAACATATCGTCCATGTTAACTTTTTAGTCTCTAGTTCGGGTTAAATCATGATTAAATACCGAGGCCACTCATAAGCCGAACTTCAAGAATAAAAAAAAAATGACAATAATAATAGTTCCTCTCTACGGTAATCAAACCATTCACGATCGCGCTGCTTGTACCTTGGATCGGGTAGGGGGCTTTTAAACCACGAATCACACAACCCCGTTGTGTATATGGGTAAGTAACGGCTCCAATATGTCCTTGATAGTATTCACTATACTTACACTACCCTGACACAGGTTCACTGACAGGCTACTCTCTGGGATCGACCGTGTGCATTGTTCCTGCACGGCGCGAGGGTCTCGGTGGAACGGTCAAGCCAGACGATGAGACCTGGTTAATACCAGGTAACCACATGTGATATGGCTGTACGTCTCGTTAAAAAAAAATGATGTGGTGGGCTGAATAATACCGGCTTACTACCACTGAGGAGGCTATATGGCGGCTCGCCAGCCGGTTCTGCCGGACTCAAGCGCCAATTGGAGGTTCATGTGCTTGGTGACCTTACTTAGAGCACTTGTTGTGAATCACCATAAACATACACTACACATACACCTTCTACAAAACACTGATTCACACAACGCTAGGGTAGTCTTCTGCTACGGAACTGAAGGAAAGTAGTGATTTCCGACTGTTTTCTGGGGTCGACCGTGTGCATCGTTCCTTCACGGCTCTAGGATCTCGGCGGAACGGTTAAGCCGGACGATGAGACCTGGTTAATACCAGGTAACCGCATCTGATATGGCTGTACGTCTCGTTAAAAAAAAAAGATGTGGTGGGCTGAATAATACCGGCTTACTACCACTGAGGAGGCTATATGGCGGCTCGCCAGCCGGTTCTGCCAGACTCAAGGGCCAATTGGAGGTTCATGTGCTTGATGACCTTACTCTGAGCACTTGTTGTGAACTATCATGAACATACACTACACATACACCTTCCACAAAACACTAGTTTACACAACACCAGGGCAGTCTCATGCTGCAGAACTGACGATAAAAGGTTGAAAGATGATAACAACACTTACAAAAGAATACCTTATATATATATACATATATGTACATATACCATGCCATTCGCTCAAATATCATTCCAGAAAACAACATTATCTGGCAGACTATAAGTCCTACATAGGGGAGGGGTTCATACCCCCTTTTATCGTGTGTAAAGGTATTCGGAATAATATTGAATACGTAAAAAGAAGTAATTCCTGATAATAAGAATTATAGGTATAATAATAGTGACCATAATAATAATACTAAGATTGCCTAGTGTATTTGAGAGAAAATTGTGTTTATGTTCTTAGTCGTTCCTTACACTGTTAGACGTGAGGTATGTATAAATATTGGAAAAAATTTTTGGTCTTCAAAAAAAAACTTCTTTTCTTCTTAAAAACTACAAGTAATCTTGAGAACGAGTCGTATACATCATAATTTATAATCAAAATAACATTTATGTAAATAAATTCAAATTCCAATTCTTCGAAGCGCCTTGTTCTAGGAGATTGCCCAAATTTTTTTTTGAAATATAACTTGTATTGAAATAAGGTTATATTGATACTTGTGTTGATTAATTAACAAAAATATTTCTAAATTTTTCAGGAGCTTGATCTTAATGGAAAAGGAATAAATTTCTACAAAAACGTATACATACGCAAAGCACTAGAAAATTTTGTCGTATTTTTCTAAGAATAACAAAAAATTGTGTTTAATTATTTCTCCAAGCTACTTACGTGTTTGGGCTATTTTATTATTTTTATACAAAAGAACTGGTTCTATCTTTACATAAGTAACATAAATATGAAATAATTGTAAACGCTAGGATGAAAAAACATTAAATGACAAAAGTGAAGCAAGTCTATACAATTCAGTAACTCTGATAACAAAAATTATCTTGTATAAATTACCAAGTTGTAATTTTCACTCATGGTTAAATGTTAACATTTTTTTTCAAAAACTTCTCTGTAAATAGTAAGCTGTTGAATCGCGAGACATAGTTGAAGGCCAAAGCTTTCACCCTATAGCCTGGAATCGACACCGCAGGGACTTAAGGTACTAACAGTGTACTAACGAAAACTAACTGCTGCTCTTGTCCGTACGGGCGAATTTTATACAAAAATTTATCCACTGTTATTGTCACTTAGGAGGGTTTGGAGGAAGTTATTGGTGTTACTTATCTCTTTTCGTCTTTCTTTACCAGGGTAAAAATTATTTGTTCGCGAATTATCCTAGTTTGCTTAATCAGTTGGTTCCTATATTATTGCGCTCATGATTGAGTTGGTGACTAAAGCCAGTACCAATTTGAACAGTAAAAACTGTACTATCCGGTGAAAGATTGCCGAAGGGCATTTGACGGTTCTGATTTTATTCCTTGATTTTATAGCTACTCCTTACTGCTAATATATTAGACACACCGTTTCCAGGGTATGAAGAATCATCGAGCGCCGTTTTTGCATAAGTTAACTGGAATGCGCAATATGCTGCTACTTTGATCGGTTATTTGTGGCCGCGCTTAAATGGTGCGGTACGCGTGTGCTATGATTATTTAATAATGTTTGCGCGTGTCGACTTCCATAAATATTTAATAAGTTAATGATTTTCAAAGTAGATATGGTGCACTGTTACTCGATACTACAGATCATTAAATTTTCAAATTCAAGTTCAGAAGTTGACGAATTTGAAATATTTTTATTTTGAACTTTATTCCGAAATGCGATTTAATCATCAGTTCTATATATCAAATATATTTTCATTCAAATTTATTTTGGAATCTGAGTAAGTAGTATCTTAATCTCAAGAAATGGGTTCTTTTATTTAAATACTATCTGATCAAACATTTTACGCACCATTATTTTTTATAAATCCTGGAGTCCATTTGGAAACTCTCTGAAGTTTGGCAAAAAATCTCTGATGACTTATCAAACCTAGAGCTTTGTGAATATTCGGTGATTTTCTTTCAGATCGCTTTACAGGGAGAAAGTTGAAAAAAATACCTTAAATTCCATTTTCTGAAAATAAAAATCACAAAAAAATTATGTGGGGTTTTAATTTCAGCATGTTTGTTTAACAAAAAATGTCTTTTGACATTAAGTAACTCTGTACCACTTTTTGGAGCAAAATTATAGTATAAAACGTGAAAATACTTTTGACACAATAATTTTATATTCTTTTTACAATTTTACTGTCAACTATGCTACACTCAAATTTACATTTTAATATGCTATGTTTAACTCAGAAAAATAGATACCAATTAGTCAAGGGTCATTATTTAAAACCTATCTCATATTTTTTTCTCAGCTTCGGTCTTAATGTGCTATTAGTCCAATTCACGTTTAAAAGTAAAAAAAATAATAAGTGAAAATTCGCACCTTTTTGTTGTGCAGTATCCAAGTTTCTAAATACAGCAATTTTTCATTACTATGGTACACGGAATTTTTTATAAATTAATCAGAATTCTGAACAGTCACACAATATAGCTTTTGGTTTAAAGAAAAAAACAACTCTTTGATTAATCAATGATTGCAATTTTCTAAAGTGTGATAGATGGCCTTTTCTATTTAGTCATTTACAGCGGTGTACCATACATTCAATTCCTTAGGGTCTGAAAAATGTTGCTATCAACATATCATGAATATAGATTTGTTAAATGCATGGCACTTATATGATTAATTGCCGAAAGAATATTTCAAATACAACAAAAAACCTTCGAACGGCCGCTTTCTGATGAGCTCTTAGGTTTTGTTTTAAACATGAAAATCTTGTATGATTTTAAAAATATTGCATGCTTTCTTGAACAATATTTGCTAAAATAATTGTGTCTCTTATTTTACATAAAAAGATAATCTAATGTTTTGCACTGAATTCTAATTTATCCCTTTGGCCACGATTTTACGCTAAAGTGCACGCCAAATTATAGAAAATATTCTAATCTGCTTGAAATAGAGCAACTGTACATAATTTATTTTGCAATTTAATTATGATGGTGAAAATAAAAAAATTTAAAACACCCTAAGTATTAAGTTTTTTTTCAAATAAGATTTTCAACTGGCAATGTTTTATTCTACCATTCCATGTCATACTTTCAGCTCTAGTCCTGTTGCAGATATTCAACAGTGTACACTGCTACTTCTTGGACAAAGCTCCTCGCAGCATTTCTACCGTTCATGCCACAAACTCCAGCTTTAAACCAGTCGTGGTAGTGCAAAAGTACAAGTTAATCATCCACCCCCCGATCTCTAATGACAAAGTCTGGAGATTGTAGGGAATAAAAGTTGGCACCCTTCCATCATGGCAACTAAAAAAGGTTCACTGTACTTTCAGTTCCACAGTATTGATTTACAATCTGTTTTTTGGAGGTATTCTTAAAAATCGTTTTTAGACTTGCTTTGAGACCCAATTGGAAACGTACTTTAAGACCAGTTCCAAGATTTATTGAATATTACGTACCATCATTTTTCATAAATTCTCAAGTCTATTGAGAACGCTGGTCAGAATACTATTTAAATTGAACAGCTCATTTTGAACCAATTTAAATTTTACTTATTTTTAATCTCCATCTCGAATAACTTTCAATCAAATCAAATAACTTTCAATGAAATCTTTGCTTTCAAGTTTATCGATGCTAGAATAAAAGCTCAATACAAGATGATATACTCTTTGTAGTAAGTTATTTAGCTTGATTGTTCAATATATGTATAGTCAATAAAGATATTATAAAATTTATCAGAAGAAGCCAGTTTTCCGTTTTATTCATACTCGATTTACTTGCTTTACTTTTTCAAGGGCCAAAAAAATAAGTATTTTATGAGTAAAACTCAATGTTTGCAGTGAAACAAAGAGGTTGACCTCTTGTTGTTAATTTATGTTATGCTAATCGATAGTGTGCTCTAAGTAAACATCTTTTGATATATTTTTTTTTAATATTAATTTGCATTGTTGCAGATATTTTTTTCAATGACAGTCAAATATCTTATACTTTTAATGACGTATTTTTATAAAATATTTAATGCATCAGTTAGTTTTTTTGACACCTGCTGAAAAGTTTTTTTCACCAAAAAATTACCATCATCATCTGAAAAATCCAGCTTGCGTCTGCAAGTCCATTCCGAGGCCAAAAAATGATTATTGTGCTTTATCGCAGCTGCTGTAATGGTATCAGAACTTTCTTCCAGTGGAGCTGTAAAAAAAAAAAAATCAATTACTAGTTCATTTTATTAGTTTGAAGTAGTAGGTGATAAACAGAGTACTTGTGTTCTACAAAATTTATAAGCTCTTATTAAATTTTTTGAATCTGACTATTCTAACGACTGCGAAAACTATTACGTATTCTATACATTTTACGATAATTTCCGACGTCTGCTAAAAAGTCTGTTACAAAAAAAAAACAAAAAAAAAACATACCGTCTGGTACCGGAAAATCCAGCTTTCGTTGACAAGTATATTGTAAGGCCAACTCCTGCCTGAATGGCGCTATTGGTGCAGGCTTGATGTTTTGTAGTAGAGTTGTGGAGAAAAAACGATTTTTATTATTTTTCAGTGGATTTGCTGCCAATAAAGAAATGAGCGCTTTACTAAAATTATCTATGGCTTTTGATGCAAAAAGAAAAGAAAAAATTATAAGCCTGCCTGTAGGGATTCACTCATTATGTAAAATTTAAATCTATTCCTCACTGTATTGAGTCTCAGAGCGATTTGATGCAAATTCGATAGAATTTAAAAAATCACTAACAATCTGCCTAATGGAACTTATTACGTACCTACACTTTGCAGAAATTCCGAGGCTTCTTTGCAAGTATTTGCCCGTTTAGCAGGCATGTCCGCATGGTATATTGAATCTGAAGATTTTCGTTTATTACTAAACTTGGTCATTAGTGACACTGTTTGACAAAATAAGATAGATACAGGTTAACTTAATTATTTTTCAATTAACGTAAATGTAAAAAAAAACATTATCAGCGGAGAAATGTGATACCAATGAATACTTGTGATTTCTCTTAACCAAACCAAAATTTTTTAATCGTAGTAAAAGTTACTGTAAAAGGTAAAATAATAAACAATAAGCGAATGAATATGAATTATTGGGTCTTAAGGGAGTGTGAATGTGACCGCAAATTTAGATTTTTGTAATTTAGTTGCCAAATCTTTTATTTGTATTCCTATCCTCGTAGCTGATTTTCTGCCGCTCAGGCGTCCCACACCTATTGCCCAAAGCGCCCACTCCGCTGCAGCCTCTTTTAAGTTAATGAGTTATGGGATGTTCACTTAGAGAACCAACCCTTAAACAGATAAGAAAACAATTCAGGTTACACAGCTACCTTACATTTCGTACCAAAAATATGGTCATTTTTCGTGACTATTTTTGCAGCATGCTTAAGACCAAAAAATAACTTCATTTAAGAATAGCATTGATAAGGCCTTTTTAAAGAAATGGACCAAAATTAAGAAAAAATTTTTTTTTAAGAATAAAAAATAATCTCTAATAACAAACCAAGCAATTCTGTTATACTTTTTTTTTCAATTCGAATCTGACTATTCTAACGACTGTGAAAACCATTACATATTCTATATGTATTACAATAATAATTGACGTCAAATAAAAGTTTGTTACAAAAAAAAAAAAAAAAAAACATACCGTCTAGTTCCGAAAAATCCAGCTTTCGTCTACAAGTATAATGAAAGGCCAACTCCTGCCTGACTTGTAATTGTCTGCCTGACTGCCGAAATTCATATATACTTTATACTCCACTTAGCCTTGGAGCAATTTAACGCAAAATTCGAGAAAAAATTCAAATTGTTCTAGAAAACTGCGTAATAAAACTTATCACGTACCATTATTCCACAGAAACTCCAGAGTTCCTTTGTTAATGTTTGCCCGTTTAGCAAACATGTCCCAATAACTTATTGTGGCTGGATATTTCTGTTTGTAAGTTATTTAATCTACCAACAAGACTGTTACTTAATAAAGTACTTGTGTTCTACTTAATATCTATGCTGTTATTAAATAATTCAAATCTGATTGTTCTAACGACTGCAAAAATTTTTACGTATTCTACACGTAAAAAAAAAAAAAAAAGCAAAACATACGGTCTAATTCCGAAAAATTTAGCTTTCGATGACAAGTATATTGTAAGGCCAATTCCTGCCTGACTGGCGCTATTGGTTAAGGTTTAAAGCTGTTTTTTAGTTGAGCTGTGGAGACAAAACGATTTTTATAATTCTTTAGTGGAATCACTGCCTATAAAATGATGAGCGCTTTACTAAAATTATCTATGGCTTTTGATGCAGAATAAGAAGAAAAAACCATAAGCGTGCCTGTAGGGATATTCTCATGATGTGAAATTTAAATCTATTCCCCACTTTATTAAGTCTCGTAGCGGTTTAATGCAAATTCAATAAAATTGGAAGAATACACTGACAAAATGCCTACTAAATCTCATTACGTATCATCACTTTTCAAGAATTTCGGAGCTTCTTTGCAAGTGTCTGCCCGTTCAACAGGCATGTCCGCATGGTATGTTGAATCTGAAGATTTCCTTTTACTACTAAACTTGGTCATTAGTGACACTATTTGACAGAATAAGATAGATACAGGTTGAATTGATTATTTTTTAATGAACGTGAATGTTAAAAAAATATTATCAGCGAAAAAATGTGATTATAAAAAAACTGACGAAATCAAACCAATGAATACGTGGTATTTCTCTGAACCAAACCAAAATTTTTTAATCGTAGTAAAAGTTACTGTAAAAGGTACAATAATAAACAATTGGCGAATAAGTATACATTATTGGGTCTTAAGGGAGTAATGATAGGACCGCAAATTAAGATTTTTGTAATTCAGTTGCCAATTGCCTTCATACTCGATTTTCATCCTTTAATTTTTCAAGGGCAAAAAAAAGGAGTATTTTATGAGTAAAACTAAATGTTTGCATTAAAAGAAAGAGGTCGACCTCTTTTTGTTAATTTATGTTATGCTTATCGATAGTGTGCTCTAAGTAAACATCTTTTAATATATTCTTTTTTAATATTAATTTGCATTGTTGCAGATATTTTTTTCAATGACGGTCAAATATCTTATGGTTTTTGTAACGTATTTTTATGAAATATTTAATGCATTAGTTAGTTTTTTTGACACCTGCTGAAAAGTTTTTTTTACCAAAAAATTACCATCATCATCTGAAAAATCCAGCTTGCGTTTGCAAGTCCATTCTGAGGCCAAAAAATGATTATTGTGCTTTATCGCAGCTGCTGTGACGGTATCAGAACTTTCTTCCAGTGGAGCTGTGAAAAAAAAAATTCAATTACTAGTTAATTTTTTTAGTTTGAAGTAGTAGGTGATAAACAGACTCCTTGTGTTCTACAAAATGTATAAGCTTTTATTAAATTATTTGAATCTGACTATTCTAACGACTGCGAAAACTATTACGTATTCTATACATATTACGATAATTTCCGACGTCTGCTAAAAAGTCTGTTACAAAAAAAAAAACAAAAAAAAAAAACATACCGTCTGGTACCTGAAAATCCAGCTTTCGTTGACAAGTATATTGTAAGGCCAACTCCTGCCTGAATGGCGCTATTGGTGCAGGCTTGATGTTTTGTAGTAGAGTTGTAGAGAAAAAACGATTTTTATTATTTTTCAGTGGATTTGCTGCCAATAAAGAAATGAGCGCTTTACTAAAATTATCTATGGCTTTTGATGCAAAAAGAAAAGAAAAAATTATAAGCCTGCCTGTAGGGATTCACTCATTATGTAAAATTTAAATCTATTCCTCACTGTATTGAGTCTCAGAGCAATTTGATGCAAATTTGACGGATTTTAAAAAATACACTGACAATCTGCCTAATGAAACTTTTTACATACCTTCATTTTGCAGAAATTCCGGAGCTTCTTTGCAAGTATTCGCCCGTTTAGCAAGCATGTTCGCATGGTATGGTAATCTGAAGTTTTTCGTTTATTACTAAACTTGGTCATTAGTGACACTGTTTGACAAAATAAGATTGATACAGGTAACTTGATTATTTCCCAATAAACGCGAATGTAAAAAAAATATTATCAGAAAAAAATGTGATTATAAACAAACTGACGAAATCAAACCAATGAATACGTGGTATTTCTCTTAACCAAACCAAAATTTTTTAATCGTAGTAAAAGTTACTGTAAAAGGTACAATAATAAACAATTAGCGAATAAATATAAATGATTGGGTCTTAAGGGAGTAATAATGTGACCGCGAATTAAGATTTTTGTAATTTAGTTGCCAATTCTTTTATTTGTATTTTTACTTTTTAATGCTTATGCGTGCTTTAATCTTGACTGCAAGATTCAAAGTATCAAACCATTGCAGGTATGAAGTACGAAAACAGTTGCTATTTTTTTTGTTCCTATTATTATGAATGATACAGGAGGCTACGCAGTGTTCAGCTAGGAGTGTCAAACATTGGTGTCTGGCCGTTTAAGCATGTATACGTTGTGTAATTTTGTTTCGTTTGGTTGCTCAGACATTTCTTTTATAAGTGAAGGAGCAACCTGGTTTTTAAGGCATTTAAGGCTGTGCAGTTTTTGATTAGCGGCTATAGTAAAAAGACGTCATGCTCCTGTCCAATAGATTATTTCTGGGGCCCTTTCTCCCTGGCCCCGTCTCCTAGGATGAACTTCTGGCTCAAATTACGTGGTCAAGTTGTCAATCTCCACATGCAAATGCTGCTTTTGCTCCTATCCTCGTGGCCGATTTTGTGCCGCCCAGGCGTCCCACGCCTGATGCCCAGAGCGCTTGCTCCACTGCAGTCTCTTGTAAGGTTATGAGTTATAAGATGTTTATTCAGATAACCAACCCTTAAACAGATAAGAAAACAATTTAGGTTACACAGCTACCTTACATTTGGTACCAAAGATATGGTCCTTTTTCGTGAATATTTTTGCAGCATGCATAAGACCGAAAAATAACTTTATTTAAAAAGAGCATTGATAAGGCCTTCTTAAAGAAATGGACCTAAATAAATAAAAGGTTGCCTTTTAAAAATAATAGATAGTCTACAATATTAAAGGAAGCGATTCTGGTATTTTTTCATCCCTTAAATAAGACTTAATATTTAGCAACGGGGTAGGACTGATGTCATCTTGCACCTGGCCCATTTATATGTTCTACAACCTATACGTACTGTAAATTTGTTTTTTTTTTGTTTCACAGGTTGTTTTTCTTAAGAAAATCATAATAAAAAAAGAATTTAAATAACGAAAACCTGTAAGTTTAGCTTACAGCCTACAGTAAACAACAAACTTAAAAAAACATTATTATAGTAGTTTTAGTGCGAACTTTCATTAGTGTTTATCATTAATTTTTTTTTGTTACGGAGTAATCTTAATAACTCTTGTTTATGATAATGTATGCCACAGTCAATGTTTCATATTGAATACATCTTAGGAAATATTCAAAATCAAATACTTAATTTAAAATCACTTTTCATGATAGCGTTTGACCTTGAAAGTATCAACATTAATGTGCATTCCTGAAGAAATCAACAATAAATTTATATGATTTGGCTTTTCAAGCGCTTCAAGCACTTAAAGCTGCTAAGTGTGAAATTTGCGTGAGATTCATGCAAAAAAACTTGCGTAAAGTCTCTCAAACAAATCTTATTTACCTTCGCTGCAAGTATTCTTACGTTATAAGTTGACATTTTATGCAATATGTGTAAGACAATACTTAAGTGAGACGTGCACAAAACATCTCACGCATTAGACTTGCATCTTACTCACGTCAAATTGCGAAAGCAGATAAGTAGTCGTCTCTTAAAATTTTTCTTTCAATAGACAAATGACGTAAGAAATGCATAAAACTTACACTGATGGTGCTGTTAGTAACATTTTACCTAATTCACCAAAAAACAGCAATTTACCTAGGAATGTAGTGACATGGCTATGTACTTATCATCATGCTACAGAGACTGCGGCTCAGATTCCACACTTCTTTTCTGTATCTTGGCCAGGATTGAAGTGATGTCGTCACTCGATGCCTTTCGTTTTTTTGATTGTGCTAGCAGTGACACTGTAGAATGAAAGAGACAGCAATATAGAATTTTTATATTTGTCATCTGAGGAAAAAAGGATGGGCTCACATGTTTGGCTGATTAAACCGAATACATATTACAGCGTGGACTGTAAAAAGCAACTTAAGAGCACATATTCACAAAAAAATACAAATAATTTTAAGGTGCAGCTATCTATGATTGGAGTAAGAAGTTTAAAATCTACCTAAAGAACTGTTTGAAGCATTAGTTTGAAGTACAATTTCGAAGTAATAAATATGACAGTACATTTACATGCAAGGTGAAAGGCTTATGACGCAAGGATAAAAATTGACCTTGGTACTGTACATTTAGCTATGGCTCCTATCCTCGTGGCCGATTTTCTGCCGCTCAGGCGTCCCACACCTAATGCCCAGAGCGCCCGCTCCGCTGCAGCCTCTTTTAAGTTAATGAGTTATGGGATGTTCACTTAGAGAACCAACCCTTAAACAGATAAGAAAACAATTCAGGTTACGCAGCTACCTTACATTTCGTACCAAAGATATAATAATTTTAAAATTTGAAAAAAATTTTTTTTTTAAGAATAAAAAATAATTTCTAATAACAAACTGAGCAATTCTGTTATTCTTTCTTCCTTAATTTGAATCTGACTATTCTAACGACTGTGAAAACTATGACATATTACATATGTATAACAATACTTTTTGACGTCTGCTAAAAAGTCTGGTAAAAAAAAAAAAAAATAAAAAACACCGTCTGGTTCTGAAAAATCCAGCTTTCGTCTACAAGTATGTTGTAAGACCAACTCCTGCCTGACTTGTAATTGCCTGCCTGACTGCCGGAATTCATATATACTTAATACTTCACTTAGCCTTGGAGCAATTCAACGCAAAATTCTAAAAAATTTTTAAATTGTCTTAAAAATTGAGCAATAAAACTTATTACGTACCATTATTCCGCAGAAATTCCAGAGTTCCTTTGTTAGTGTTCGCCCGTTTAGCAAACATGTCTGAATAACTTATTGCGGCTGGAGATTTTCGTTTGTAAGTTTATTTATCTACCAACTAGAATGTTACTAAACAAAGTACTTGTGTTCTGCATAATATCTAAGCTGTTATTAAATAATTCAAATCTGATTAGTCTTACGACTGCAAAAACAATGACGTATTTTACATATATTACAATAATTTTTGACGTCTGCTAAAAAGTCTGATACAAAAAAAACAAAAAAACATACCGTCTGGCTCCAAAAAATCCAGCTTTCGTTGACAAGTATATTTTAAGGCCAAATCCTGCCTGACTAGCGCTATTGGTGAAGATTTGAAGCTGTCTTTTAGTTGAGCTGTAGAAAAAAAAACAAATTTTATAATTCTTTAGTGGAAGCGCTGCCTATAAAAGAATGAGCGCTTTACTAAAATTATTTATGGCTTTTGATGCAAAAAGAGAAGTGAAAATCATAAGCGTGCTTGTAGGGGTATTCTTATAATGTAAAATTCAAATATATATATATATACATCTCACTTTATTGAGTCTTGGAGCGATTTTATGCAAATTTAATAAAATTTAAAGAATACACCGACAAAATGCCTACTAAAACTCATTATGTACCTTTACTTTGCAGAAATTCCGAAGCTCCTTTGCGAGTGTTTGCCCATTTAGCAGGCATGTCCGCATGGTATGTTGAATCTGAAGCTTTTCGTTCATCAGTAAACTTGGTCATTAGTGAAACTGTTTAACAAAGTAAGATAGATACAGGTTAACTTAATTATTTTTTAATAAACGTAAATGTAAAAAAAATATTGTTAGCAAAGAAATTTGATTATAAAAAAGCTGACGAAATCAAACCAATGAATACGGGTAATTTCTCTTAACTAAACCGAAATTTTTTAATCACAATAAAAGTTACTATGAAAGGTACCATGATAAACAATCAATGGAAAATAGACTGAAATGCCTTTTAAAGGAGTACTTGATTAAGTCAAGTGACATTAAGCACAAGTATTAGAGAGGTATTAAAATATCACCGTCTTTTCTTGCATGAATAATACAATACTGTATTTTCTGAGTGAATGATTTGATCCGTTTTTTACGTCCAGTAATGGTAAACATTATTCAAGAGTAGTACTCAATGGCCAGATTCTAATGGAAACATTTTACAGCTGTTATCAAAAAAGAGAGGCTTGAAAGTTTTTTAAAAATATCCTGCTATATTTATTACGCAGAATGAAAAACTAGTTGATTTTACAGCCATTAGTTACCTAATTTATGGTTTTATAATTTATCATTTCTTTATTAATGAGCTGAATGGCCTTTTCAATAAAATTAGTGCCTTTTAAATAATTTCTCCGTCAATACGTCTGACACTCTGGTTAGCTTGTGGAAAAGAGTTACTATGAACTTTGGTGTTTTCACTTCTAATAAATAAAGTGGACGATGGAGCTGACTTTTCATCGAATAAAAGAGGCGACATTACATATATTTTAACAGTCGAAGCGTCAGTACACTGTATGGTCGTTAGACTACTATACTGTAGCTGGTGCAGTCGCTATAGTATCTCTCTTTCCGTACGATATATACACTGCTGAAAGCCTTAATTTATACAGGCCTGTCTCACTGTTGATACACGTATCAGGTCCCTACGGTCCGCAAATTCAGAAGTATTCATGATCTCCTGACTTCAGCTTGATGGATAAGCTGTCACAGAAGTAAGTTCACATTACCGCATACCGTCCTTACTTATAGCCGTAGTGTGTCAGTGAGGCCATTTTTCTCTTATCTACATCAATCTATCACTCTTACGCCATCGATGCTGAGTTTGCTGATCGTAAGGAACTTTTTTTTTTTTTTTTTTTTTTTTTGTGCAGGGAGGCGAAATACATTGAGGCACACCACAGGGACAGCAGTAGTGTGGGACTCAGTGGATTTTTTTTTATTAGACCACCCATACCCACTAACCCCCCCCCCTATGCCGCGTGGCTTTTGATCCACCCCGGAACCGCGTTAGCATTACTTCAAGGTGGAGCCACCAGGGAGAACATCGTATCTGACAGCATTGGCGAGCAAGCTCGCCACCAGTTGCTAGAGGTGACAATCCTCTCGAGTCCTGAAAAGGACTCGGGGTCCCTGAGGACCAGCACCCGTCTTCTAGCGCTTCATTGATGCTTTCACTTGCTGATGAGTATAAATACTTAGCGCAGCTTGAGTCCGCATCCTTCACTCTGGGGCCCCTGTTACCTGCACGGTGGCTCTCTCCTCTTCTTTCTTCTGCCGGAGGACTGACCCGACGAAGCCATCCACTGCTGTCCACCCCTCTTCGCTGCTGAGCATCTCAGAGATGATGATTTCAGGAGTGGGTGTCACGCCGATCTTGTCCACCAGCCGCTGGCGCTCACGGTGCCATCTCTCACACACGAAAAACGTATGTTCGACGGTATCATCTAACGCAGGGCAGTAAGAACACCTAGGAGATGCCTTCACCGCCATGCGGTGAAGATAGGCATCGAACTGGCCATGCCTGGAGAGGAACTGGGTGAGGTAGTAGTTTACCTCTCCATGCCCTCTCTCCACCCATGGCCGCAGGAACGGAATCAGGCGATGCCTCCATCTTACCCACAACAGCCCGACCCCACTCCTGTTGCCACGTCGTCAACGCTTCCTCCCACCTGTCGCTATCGCTTTCGTCACCGGAGCCCAGAAATTTCCTTCGCCGCTCCCGTGCAAGCAACACGACGGTAATCGTTCGTGCTATCACCATAGCAGCAGCGGAGGAAACCGTGTGGTAGGCACACGCGATTCGTAGAGATCCGATGCGCTGCACCGAAGTTAAGCGCTCTCGGACATCCTTTCACGCTAGTGCGTCCGCCCATACCTCCGCGCCGTACAGCAGGATCGAGTTGGAGACCGACACAAGGAGCCGTCTTCTGGCTTCCCGCGGGCCCCCAACGTTCGGCATTAACCGTGAAAGTGCCCCAGAGACCCCAGCGGCTTTATCGGCTGCTCTTCTGATGTGTTTCCCGAAGGTGAGTCGTGAATCGATCCACACTCCAAGGTAGCGCACCACCGGGCTCGCGCAGATTACCTCACCCGCAACGCTCAGGCAAAACTCACCCCCGAATCACCTCTGCCTGGTGAGGACGACCATCTCCGTTTTTTCTACAGCTAGCACAAAACCATGATCCCGGAGCCACTCTGACACTATCGCGACCGCCCACCGTATTTTGCGCTCGGCCTCCTCTCGCGATCTCGCTGTGACGTGTAATACTATGTCGTCAGCAAAGCCCGTCAGTTTGACCCCTGGAGGCATTTTAAGGCGCAAAAGTTCATCATAGACCAGGTTTCAGAGATCGAGGCCAGATCTCTGTGCAACTCCAAACGTCAGACGCCTCTCTCTTAGTCCATCCTTCGTGTGGTACCGGAGTACTCGATCCTGGAGGTAACTGTCCAGGATCTTTCTCAGGTAGTCCGGTACATTCTGGCGCTTCAGAGCCCTTATTATGTCGGGCCATTTTGCCGAATTGAAGGCATTCTTTACGTCGAGAGTCACCAGGACACAGACGCTCCTCGTCTTATGAGAGGGTTTCCATGCCTCCTTGGCCGACTCAAGAACCTCAGCCACAGCCATAACCGTCGATCACCCCTTTCGGAACCCGTACTGGTTTTCTGAAAGGCTGACTTCCCCTCTCAAGCGGGTTCTTATCAGCCTCTCCAGCATCTTTCCAGCATTGTTCAACATACCTACGGGTCGGAATGACGACGGGACCAGGGGGGGGGGGTGGCTTGCCCTTGTCCAGAAGAACAAGCCTTTGGATCTTCCAACGCCTGCTGAACAGTCCAACGCGCAGGCACGCATTGAACATATCTAACATAACGTGTGGCTTCTCCGCAGCTATAATCTTGAAGACTTCGGATCGTAAGGACCTGATACGAATACAAATAGACAGAGTTCAAAGCACTGGAAGACCAAAATAAAAATATTAACTGATTACATTTAGGATAACGTATGCGTGTGTCAATTTAATAACAGCTGCAAACGCTCTGTGAATGTCTTTGATACTTCCCACCCCCTATTTTTCCTCCTCATAGAACGCGTTATTAGATTCACCGTCACCAGCGCATTGCAGTATTACTGTTGTGACTATATTTAAAACTTTTAAGTAACTTTATGAAAGTTTAGCTATCCAATGAACGTAAAATATTTTTGTATCAGTTAATTAATTATTTATTGTCCTGCATATTTAACATCACCAGTATTGTATTAACAGCTTCGAGCTTGACATGTCAATCGTATTAATGTACTGTATATTCTTTTATAGTCACCCTTGCCAGGTGTAAAGACTAGATCGAATAAAAATTTTGTCTGTTGCATCAAAAAGTTTATTTGAAATACATTGTTATAAACGTTTTCGTTCTACAAAAAAATTCGTGAGCTTTGAAAATTTTCTTTTTCAAGCAAATTTATTTCCGTTTCAAAAGTCACCTTTTTGTTGTTTTAACTTTATTGTTAAGATTAAAATGGAATTAGAATATTTTAATATATTAAGACTTAATCTTAATTATTTGGAGCATGACTATATATTCATAACTAAATTACACGATTCAATATTTTGCTGACCTTCTGACAGCCTCTTCAGGATTAACATTCATGCAGGTGCTAAGACAGCACACATCATAAGCTCGTCGTTCTAAAGGACTAAAAGAATTATTTTATAATTGTAATAATAAATACTGCAATAAATTATCCTATGATTAAGTAAATTATAAAGTAAATGGCTTGTTCAAAGTTTAACACACTAAAGGCAGGTTTTATAAATGCACACTCTCTTTTACTAAAAATCATTTAGTCATAGTTTCAAAACCCAATATTATATATTTATAATATTTTACGTTATCCACGATGACACTCTCCGTACAGTGGGCCTACGCCTTTCTTTATCTGTAAGTCAGCGTTTAGTATGAAACCGTGCTCAAATCAATATCACAAGAAAAATTAAAAGTGAAATAATTTTTATAAATTTGAAATTGCTTTTTAGAATAACTTTTCTTTCATATTTTTAATTTAGAATAAACATTTTTAGAGATAATTTTATACAATGTCCTTATCTTTCATCAATTGGTTCAACCGAGAAACGTCTGATAAAAATTGTTTAAAAATCTGATATTTTTCCAATAAAACATTACATGTGCATTTTGTAAGAGCGCATCTACTATAAAAGTTTTTAAATTGTACACATTCATACAATTTGATTTTAAAAATATTTTCTAGTTAGAACTAAGGTTTAGAATATGTGTGAGTGAATAATTTTATTCATTTATAAGTTTAAAGCCTCATTTCTAATTTGGGATTCTAAAAAAAGTACCAAAAAAATTACTATATATATTGTATTTCACCGTATAGAACTAGCTTCCATAAAATTAAGGTACTTAAAACTAGTGGGTACCATAAACTGCGTTGTAATAATACAAGGTACCATAAACCTAGTTAAAAAATATTTTTTTGTTTTTAAATATATGACTAATAAGAGGCACTAACGTAAAAATTAATGGTATATATTTAATGAGCCTATTATAAATAACCAATATATACCTTGTTTATTAAATATAGAGCTGGGAACCACAAACGCCAATAGTCAAATATATATATATATTTACACCTATATTATATATGTATCAATCCATTGATATATCTGTTTACAACTGCTACAAATATTTTTTTTTTTAATTTAATATTAAACAATTACCTTCATATAAAAGGAATTGAGCCGGTGTTACTCGCACGGGGGCTCCATTGAATATATGCGACTACTCACTGGAAGGCACCTCTACATCATTTACTTCTATGGCTAAACAAACATAAAAAAACATCAACTGGATTAGTCATAAAATATAAAACAAAATAAAATTTACTAGCCTACTGCAGCGATGTAAGGTAAATTTGTTATTCTTAAACTTGCAGTCCATTAATATTTTCATTAAAAATGTCAAATTACGTTGTAAAAATGAATGCTCATATGAAAATTGTTTGGTTTTTTTATGTCGGTAATATTGGGATTCTGAAAAAAGTACCAAAAAAATTACTACTTATATTGTATTTCACATTATACAACTAGCTTGACTCTTAATTTTCGTTAAAAAGTAATTATTATGGATATTACGAACTAAAAAATAAAGCATAACTAAAAGTATTATTGGAACTACCAATAACTAAAAGTATAAATTATTAAACTCTATGAGCTTAATATAAAATTCATGTACTTAAAACTAGTAAGTACCATAAACTGCGTTGTAATAATACAAGGTGCCATAAACCTAGTTGGAAAAAATTTTTTTGTTTTTAAATATATGACTGATAGGAGACACTCACGTAAAAATTAATGGTATATATTTGATGAGCCTATCATAAATAACCAATATATACCTTGTGTATTGAATATAGAGCTGGGCACCACAAACCTTACTGGACAAATATATATATATTTACACCAATTTTATATATGTATCAATCCATTAATATATCTGTTAACAACTGCTACAAATATTTTTTTTTTTAATTTTATATTAAACAATTACCTTCATATAAAAGAAATTAGGCCGGTGTTACTCGCACGGGGGCTCCATTGAATATATGCGACTACTCACTGGAAGGCACCTCTACATCATTTACTTCTATGGCTAAACAAACATAAAAAAACATCAACTAGATTAGTCATAAAATATAGAACAAAATAAAATTTACTAGCCTACTGCAGCGATGGAAGGTAAATTTGTTATTCTTAAACTTGCAGTCCATTAATATTTTCATTAAAAATGTCAAATTAAATTGTAGAAATGAATGCTCATATAAAAATTGTTTGGTTTTTTTATGTCAGTAATATTGGGATTCTGAAAATAGTACCAAAAAAATTACTACTTATATTGTATTTCACATTATACAACTAGCTCGACTCTTAATTTTCGTTAAAAAGTAATTATTATCGATATTACGAACTAAAAAATAAAGCATAACTAAAAGTATTATTGGAACTACCAATAACTAAAAGTATAAATTATTAAACTCTATGAGCTTAATATAAAATTCATGTACTTAAAACTAGTGGGTACCATAAACTGCGTTGTAATAATACAAGGTACCATAAACCTAGTTGGAAAATATTTTTTTGTTGTTGAATATATGACTAATAGGAGGCACTCACGTGAAAATTAATGGTATACATTTGATGAGCCTATCATAAATAACCAATATATACCTTGTGTATTGAATATAGAGCTGGGCACCAAAAACCCCACTAGACCTTTATATATATATTCACACCTATATGATATATGTATTAATCCATTAATATATCTGTTTACAACTGCTACAAATATTTTTTTTCTAAATTCAATATTAAACAATTACCTTCATATAAAAGAAATTGAGCCGGTGTTACTCGCACAGGGTCTCCATTGAATATATGTGACTCCTCACTGGAAGGCACCTCTACATCATCTACTTTCATGGCTAAACAAACATAAAAAAACATCAACTGGATAAGTCATAAAATATAAAACAAAATAAAATTTACTAGCCTACTGCAGCGATGTAAAGTTAATTTGTTATTCTTAAACTTACAGTCCAATAATATTTTCATTTAAAATGTTAAATTATACCGTAGAAATAAATGCTAATATGTAAATTGTTTGGTATTTTTATGTCAGTAATATTAATATTCTAAAAAAAGTACCAAAAAAATTACTATATATATTTTATTTCACCTTATACAACTAGCTCAATCTTAATTTTCGTTAAAAGGTAATTATTTTGGATAATACAAACTGAAAAATAAAACATAACTTATAGTATTATTTAAACTACCAATAACTATAAGTATAAATTATTAAACTGTATGAGCTTCTTATAAAATTCAGGTACTTAAAACTAGTGGGTACCATAAACTGCGTTATAATAATACAAGGTACCATAAACCTAGTTGAAAAATATTATTTTGTTTTTAAATATATGACTAATAAAAGGCACTCACGTAAAAATTAATGGTATATATTTGATGAGCCTATCATAAATAACCAATATATACGTTAATTATTGAATATAGAGCTGGGCACCACAAACCCCACTAGACAAAGATATATATATTAACACCTATAATATATATGTTTCAGTCCATTAATATATCTGTTTACAACTGCTACAAATATTTTTTTTTTAAATTTAATATTAAACAATCACCTTCATATAAAAGAAATTGAGCCGGTGTTACTCGCACAGAGGCTCCATTGAATATATGCGACTACTCACTGGAAGGCACCCCTACATCATCTACTTTTATGGCTAAACAAACATAAAAAAACATCAATTGGAATAGTCATAAAATTTAAAACAAAATGAAATTTACTAGCCTGCTGCAGCGATGTACGGTAAATTTGTCATCCTCAAACTTGCAGTCCAATAATATTTTCATTAAAAATGTCAAATTATACCGTAGAAATGAATGCTCATATGTGAATTGTTTGGTATTTTTATGTCAGTAATATTGGGATTCTAAAAAAAGTACTAAAAAAATTACTCTATATATTGTATTTCACTTTATACAACTAGCTCAACTCTTAATTTTCGTTAAAAGGTAATTATTATGGATAATACAAACTAAAAAATAAAACATAACTTATAGTATTATTGAAACTACCAATAACTGAAGGTATAAATTACTAAACTCTATGAGCTTTTTATAAAATTCGTGTTTTTAAAACTAGAGGGTACCATAAATTGCGTTGTAATAAAATAAGGTACCATAAACCTAGTTGAAAAATGTTTTTTGTTCTTTAATATATGACTAATAGGAGGCACTAACGTAAAAATTAATGGTATATATTCAATAAGCCTATTATAAATAACCCATATATACGTTGTTTATTGAATATAGAGCTGGTCACCACAAACCCAACTAGACAAATATATATATATTTACACCTTTATTATATATGTATCAATCCATTAATATATTTGTTTTCAACTGCTACAAATACTTTTTTTTTCAATTCAGTATTAAACAATCACCTTTAAATAAACGGAAACTTGCCTGTATTACTGGCGTGGGGGCTCCATCGAAAATATGCGATGGCTCACTGGAAGGCATTACTGTATTATGTTATTCCCTAGCAAAACAAACATAAAAACACATTAACTGGATTGGTCATAAAATTTAAAAAAAAATAAAATTTACTAGCCTACTGTAGCGATGTACGGTAAATGTGTTATCCTTAAACTTGCAGTCCATTAATAATTCCATTAAAAATTCTAAATTAAACTGTAAAAATGAATGCTTATATGTAAATTGATTGGTTTTTCTATGTCAGTGATATTAGAATTCTAAAAAAAGTACCAAAAATATTACTATATGTATTGTATTTACATTATACAACTAGCTCAACACCTAATTTTTGTTAAAAGGTAATTATTATGTATAATACGAACTAAAAAATTAAATATAACTAATAGTATTATTGGAACTACCAATAACTGGAAGTATAAAATATTTATCTCTATGAGCTTCCAATAAAATTCAGGTACTTAAAACTAGTGGGTACCATAAACTGCGATATAATAAAACAAGGTACCATAAACCTAGTTAAAAAATATTATTCTGTTTTTAAATATATGACTAATAGAAGGCACTTACGTAAAAATTAATAGTATATATTTAATGAGCCTATCATAAATAACCAATATATACGTTGTTTATTGAATATAGAGCTGGGCACCAAAAACCCCACTAGACATTTATATATATATTCACACCTATATGATATATGTATTAATCCATTAATATATCTGTTTACAACTGCTACAAATATTTTTTTTCTAAATTTAATATTAAACAATTACCTTCATATAAAAGGAATTGAGCCGGTGTTACTCGCACAGGGGCTATATTCAATATATGCGACTACTCACTGGAAGGCACCCCTACATCATCTACTTTTATGGCTAAACAAACATAAAAAAACATTAGCTGAATAAGTCATAAAATATAAAACAAAATAAAATTTACTAGCCTACTGCAGCGATGTAGGGTTAATTTGTTATTCTTAAACTTACAGTCTAATAATATTTTCATTTAAAATGTTAAATTATACCGTAGAAATGAATGCTAATATGTAAATTGTTTGGTATTTTCATGTCAGTAATATTAATATTCTGTAAAAAGTACCAAAAAAATTACTATATATTTTTTATTTCACCTTATACAACTAGCTTAATCTTAATTTTCGTTAAAAGGTAATTATCATGGATAATACAAACTGAAAAATAAAACATAACTTATAGTATTATTAAAACTACCAATAACTATAAGTATAAATTATTAAACTCTATGAGCTTCTCATAAAATTCAAGTACTTAAAACTAGTGGGTACCATAAACTGCGTTATAATAATACAAGGTACCATTAACCTAGTTGAAAAATATTATTTTGTTATTAAATATATGACTAATAAAAGGCACTCACGTAAAAATTAATGGTATATATTTGATGAGCCTTTCATAAATAACCAATATATACGTTAATTATTGAATATAGAGCTGGGCACCACAAACCCTACTAGACAAAGATATATATATTTACACCTATAATATATATGTATCAGTCCATTAATATATCTGTTTACAACTGCTACAAATATTTTTTTTTTAAATTTAATATTAAACGATCACCTTCATATAAAAGAAATTGAGCCGGTGTTACTCGCACAGTGGCTTTATTCAATATATGCGACTACTCACTGGAAGGCACCCCTACATCATCTACTTTTATGGCTAAACAAACGTAAAAAAACATTAACTGGATTAGTCATAAAATATAAAACAAAATAAAATTGACTAGCCTTCTGCAGCGATGTAAGGTCAATTTATTATTCTTAAACTTGCAGTCCATTAATATTTTCATTATAAATATCAAATTATATCGTAGAAATGAATGCTCATATAAAAATTGTTTGGTTTTTTTATGTCAGTGATATAGGGATTCTAAAAAAAGTACCAAATGAATTACTACTTATATTGTACTTCACCTCATACAACTAGCTTAACTCTTAATTTTCGTTAAAAGGTAATTATTATGGATAATACAAACTAAAACATTAAACATAACTAATAGTATTATTAGAACTACCAATAACTAAACGTATAAATTATTAAACTCTATGAGCTTCCCATAAAATTCAGGTACTTAATACTAGTGGGTACCATAATTTGCGTTGTAATAATACAAGGTACCATAAACCTAGTTGGAACATATTTTTTTGTTTCTAAATATATGACTTATAGGAGGAACTAACGTTAAAATTAATGGTATATATTTGATGAGCCTATCATAAATAACCAATATAAACCTTGTTTATTAAATATAGAGCTGGGCACCACAAACCCCGATAGAAAAATTTATATATATATATATTTACACCTATATTTTATATGTATCAATTTATTAATATATCTGTTCACAACTGCCACAAAAACTTTTTTTTTTAATTGACTATTAAACAATCACCTTCAAATAAACGGAAACTTGCCTGTATTACTGGCTTGGGATCTCCATCGAAGATATGCGATGGCTCACTGGAAGGCATCTCTGTATTATCTCATCCCCTGGCAAAACAAACATAAAAAAACATCAACTGAATTAGTCATTAAATTTAAAACAAAATAAAATTTACTAGCCTACTGCAGCGATGTACGGTAAATTCGTTATTCTTAAACTTGCAGTCCATTAATATTTCCATTTAAAATGTCAAATTATATGTAGAAATAAATGCTCATATGTAAATTGTTTGGTTTTTTTATGTCAGTGATATTAGGATTCTGAAAAAAGTACCAAAAAAATTACTATATATATTGTATTTACCTCATACAACTAGCTTAACACCTAATTTTCGTTAAAAGGTAATTATTATAGATAATACGAACTAAAAAATGGAACATAACTAATAGTATTATTGGAACTACCAATAAATAGAAGTATAAATTATTAAACTCTATGAGCTTCCCATATAATTCAGGTACTTAAAACTAGTAGGTACCATAAACTGCGTTGTGATAATACAAGGTACCATAAACCTAGTTGAAAAATATTTTTTTGTTTTTAAATATATAACTAATAAAAAGCATTAACGTAAGTATTAATGGTGTATATTTAATGAGCCTATCATAAATAACCAATATATACGTTGTTTATTGAATATAGAGCTGGGCACCAAAAACCCCACTAGACATTTATATATATATTCACACCTATATGATATATGTATTAATCCATTAATATATCTGTTTACAACTGCTACAAATATTTTTTTTCTAAAATTAATATTAAACAATTACCTTCATATAAAAGGAATTAAGCCGGTGTTACTCGCACAGGGTCTCCATTGAATATATGTGACTCCTCACTGGAAGGCACCTCTACATCATCTACTTTCATGGCTAAACAAACATAAAAAAACATCAACTGGATAAGTCATAAAATATAAAACAAAATAAAATTTACTAGCCTACTGCAGCGATGTAAGGTTTATTTGTTATTTTTAAACTTACAGTCCAATAATATTTTCATTTAAAATGTTAAATTATACCGTAGAAATAAATGCTAATATGTAAATTGTTTGGTATTTTTATGTCAGTAATATTAATATTTTAAAAAAAGTACCAAAAAAATTACTATATATATTTTATTTCACCTTATACAACTAGCTCAATCTTAATTTTCGTTAAAAGGTAATTATTTTGGATAATACAAACTAAAAAATAAAACATAACTTATAGTATTATTAAAACTACCAATAACTATCAGTATAAATTATTAAACTGTATGAGCTTCTTATAAAATTCAGGTACTTAAAACTAGTGGGTA
Organism: Copidosoma floridanum; assembly: GCF_036245765.1. NCBI lineage: Eukaryota > Metazoa > Arthropoda > Insecta > Hymenoptera > Encyrtidae > Copidosoma > Copidosoma floridanum. Next base: position 4,484,782 of record NW_028321912.1, on the reverse strand, counting down.
CCATAAACTGCGTTATAATAATACAAGGTACCATAAACCTAGTTGAAAAATATTATTTTGTTTTTAAATATATGACTAATGAAAGGCACTCACGTAAAAATTAATGGTATATATTTGATGAGCCTATCATAAATAACCAATATATACGTTAATTATTGAATATAGAGCTGGGCAGTACAAACCTCACTAGACAAAGATATATATATTTACACCTATAATATATATGTATCAGTCCATTAATATATCTGTTTACAACTGCTACAAATATTTTTTTTTTAAATTTAATATTAAACAATCACCTTCATATAAAAGAAATTGAGCCGGTGTTACTCGCACAGAGGCTCCATTGAATATATGCGACTACTCACTGGAAGGCACCCCTACATCATCTACTTTTATGGCTAAACAAACATAAAAAAACATCAATTGGAATAGTCATAAAATTTAAAACAAAATGAAATTTACTAGCCTGCTGCAGCGATGTACGGTAAATTTGTCATCCTCAAACTTGCAGTCCAATAATATTTTCATTAAAAATGTCAAATTATACCGTAGAAATAAATGCTTATATGTGAATTGTTTGGTATATTTATGTCAGTAATATTGGGATTCTGAAAAAAGTACTAAAAAAATTACTCTATATATTGTATTTCACTTTATACAACTAGCTCAACTCTTAATTTTCGTTAAAAGGTAATTATTATGGATAATACAAACTAAAAAATAAAATATAACTTATAGTATTATTGAAACTACCAATAACTGAAGGTATAAATTACTAAACTCTATGAGCTTTTAATAAAATTCGTGTTCTCAAAACTAGAGGGTACCATAAATTGCGTTGTAATAAAATAAGGTACCATAAACCTAGTTGAAAAATGTTTTTTGTTTTTTAATATATGACTAATAGGAGGCACTAACGTAAAAATTAATGGTATATATTTAATAAGCCTATTATAAATAACCCATATATACGTTGTTTATTAAATATAGAGCTGGTCACCACAAACCCAACTAGACAAATATATATATATATTTACACCTTTATTATATATGTATCAATCCATTAATATATTTGTTTTCAACTGCTACAAATACTTTTTTTTTCAATTCACTATTAAACAATCACCTTAAAATAAACGGAAACTTGCCTGTATTACTGGCGTGGGGGCTCCATCGAAAATATGCGATGGCTCACTAGAAGGCATTACTGTATTATGTAATTCCCTAGCAAAACAAACATAAAAACACATTAACTGGATTGGTCATAAAATTTAAAAAAAAATAAAATTTACTAGCCTACTGGAGCGATGTACGGTAAATGTGTTATCCTTAAACTTGCAGTCCATTAATAATTCCATTAAAAATTCTAAATTATACTGTAAAAATGAATGCTTATATGTAAATTGTTTGGTTTTTCTATGTCAGTGATATTAGAATTCTAAAAAATGTACCAAAAATATTACTATATGTATTGTATTCACATTATACAACTAGCTCAACACCTAATTTTTGTTAAAAGGTAATTATTATGTATAATACGAACTAAAAAATAAAATATAACTAATAGTATTATTGGAACTACCAATAACTGAAAGTATAAAATATTTATCTCTATGAGCTTCCAATAAAATTCAGGTACTTAAAACTAGTGAGTACCATAAACTGCGTTATAATAAAACAAGGTACCATAAACCTAGTTAAAAATATTATTCTGTTTTTAAATATATGACTAATAGAAGGCACTTACGTAAAAATTAATAGTATATATTTAATGTGCCTATCATAAATAACCAATATATACGTTGTTTATTGAATATAGAGCTGGGCACCAAAAACCCCACTAGACATTTATATATATATTCACACCTATATGATATATGTATTAATCCATTAATATATCTGTTTACAACTGCTACAAATATTTTTTTTCTAAATTTAATATTAAACAATTACCTTCATATAAAAGGAATTGAGCCGGTGTTACTCGCACAGGGGCTATATTCAATATATGCGACTACTCACTGGAAGGCACCCCTACATCATCTACTTTTATGGCTAAACAAACTTAAAAAAACATTAGCTGAATAAGTCATAAAATATAAAACAAAATAAAATTTACTAGCCTACTGCAGCGATGTAGGGTTAATTTGTTATTCTTAAACTTACAGTCCAATAATATTTTCATTTAAAATGTTAAATTATACCGTAGAAATGAATGCTAATATGTAAATTGTTTGGTATTTTCATGTCAGTAATATTAATATTCTGAAAAAAGTACCAAAAAAATTACTATATATTTTTTATTTTACCTTATACAACTAGCTCAATCTTAATTTTCGTTAAAAGGTAATTATTTTGGATAATACAAACTGAAAAATAAAACATAACTTATAGTATTATTAAAACTACCAATAACTATAAGTATAAATTATTAAACTCTATGAGCTTTTTATGAAATTCAGGTACTTAAAACTAGTGGGTACCATAAACTGCGTTATAATAATACAAGGTACCATAAACCTAGTTGAAAAACATTATTTTGTTTTTAAATATATGACTAATAAAAGGCACTCACGTAAAAATTTATGGTATATATTTGATGAGCCTATCATAAATAAACAATATATACGTTAATTATTAAATATAGAGCTGGGCACCACAAACCCCACTAGACAAAGATATATATATTTACACCTATAATATATATGTATCAGTCCATTAATATATCTGTTTACAACTGCTACAAATATTTTTTTTTTAAATTTAATTCTAAACAATCACCTTCATATAAAAGAAATTGAGCCGGTGTTACTCGCACAAGGGCTCCATTGAATATATGCGACTACTCACTGGAAGGCACTCCTACATCATCTACTTTTATGGCTAAACAAACATAAAAAAACATCAACTGGATTAGTCATAAAATATAAAACAAAATAAAATTGACTAGGCTACTGCAGCGATGTAAGGTCAATTTATTATTCTTAAACTTGCAGTCCATTAATATTTTCATTATAAATATCAAATTATATCGTAAGAATGAATGCTCATATAAAAATTGTTTGGTTTTTTTATGTCAGTGATATAGGGATTCTAAAAAAAGTACCAAAAAACTACTACTTATATTGTACTTCACCTCATACAACTAGCTTAACTCTTAATTTTCGTTAAAAGTTAATTTTTATGGATAATACAAACTAAAAGATTAAACATAACTAATAGTATTATTAGAACTACCAATAACTAAACGTATAAATTATTAAACTCTATGAGCTTCCCATAAAATTCAGGTACTTAATGCTAGTGGGTACCATAATTTGCGTTGTAATAAGACAATGTACCATAAACCTAGTTGAAAAATATTTTTTTGTTTTTAAATATATGACTTATAGGAGGAACTAACGTTAAAATTAATGGTATATATTTGATAAGCCTATCATAAATAACCAATATAAACCTTGTATATTAAATATAGAGCTGGGCACCTAAAACCCCGATAGACAAATTTATATATATATATATTTACACCTATATTATATATGTATCAATTTATATATATATCTGTTTACAACTGCTACAAAAACTTTTTTTTTTAATTCACTATTAAACAATCACCTTTAAATAAACGGAAACTTGCCTGTATTACTGGCGTGGGAGCTCCATCGAAAATATGCGATGGCTCACTGGAAAGCATCTCTGTATTATGTAATTCCCTAGCAAAACAAACATAAAAAAACACATTAACTGGATTGGTCATGAAATTTAAAAAAAAATAAAATTTACTAGCCTACTGTAGCGATGTACGGTAAATGTGTTATCCTTAAACTTGCAGTCCATTAATAATTCCATTAAAAATTTTAAATTATACTGTAAAAATGAATGCTCATATGAAATTGTTTGGTTTTTCTATGTCAGTGATATTAGAATTCTAAAAAAAGTACCAAAAATATTACTATATGTATTGTATTTACATTATACAACTTGCTCAACACCTAATTTTTGTTAAAAGGTAATTATTATGTATAATACGAACTAAAAAATAAAATATAACTAATAGTATTATTGGAACTACCAATAACTGAAAGTATAAAATATTTATCTTTATGAGGTTCCAATAAAATTCAGGTACTTAAAACTAGTGGGTACCATAAACTGCGTTATAATAAAACAAGGTACCATAAACCTAGTTAAAAAATATTATTCTGTTTTTAAATATATGACTTATAGAAGGCACTTACGTAAAAATTAATTGTATATATTTGATGAGCCTATCATTAATAACCAATATATACGTTGTTTATTTAATATAGAGCTGGGCACCAAAAACCCCACTAGACATTTATATATATATTCACACCTATATGATATATGTATTAATCCATTAATATATCTGTTTACAACTGCTACAAATATTTTTTTTCTAAATTTAATATTAAACAATTACCTTCATATAAAAGAAATTGAGCCGGTGTTACTCGCACAGAAGCTCCATTGAATATATGCGACTACTCACTGGAAGGCACCCCTACATCATCTACTTTTATGGCTAAACAAACATAAAAAAACATCAACTGGATGAGTCATAAAATATAAAACAAAATAAAATTGACTAGCCTACTGCAGCGATGTAAGGTCAATTTATTATTCTTAAACTTGCAGTCCATTAATATTTTCATTATAATTATCAAATTATATCGTAAGAATGAATGCTCATATAAAAATTGTTTGGTTTTTTTATGTCAGTGATATAGGGATTCTAAAAAAAGTACCAAAAAATTACTACTTATATTGTACTTCACCTCATACAACTAGCTTAACTCTTAATTTTCGTCAAAATGTAATTATTATGGATAATACAAACTGAAAGATTAAACATAACTAATAGTATTATTAGAACTACCAATAACTAAACGTATAAATTATTAAACTCTATGAGCTTCCCATAAAATTCGGGTACTTAATACTAGTGGGTACCATAATTTGCGATATAATAATACAAGGTACCATTAACCTAGTTGAAAAGTATTTTTTTGTTTTTAAATATATGACTTATAGGAGGAACTAACGTTAAAATTAATGGTATATATTTGATGAGCCTATCATAAATAACCAATATAAACCTTGTTCATTAAATATAGAGCTGGGCACCACAAACCCCGATAGACAAATTTATATATATATATATTTACACCTATATTATATATGTATCAATTTATTAATATATCTGTTCACAACTGCTACAAAAACTTTTTTTCTTAATTGACTATTAAACAATCACCTTTAAATAAACGGAAACTTGCCTGTATTACTGGCTTGGGATCTCCATCGAAAATATGCGATGGCTCACTAGAAGGCATCTCTGTATTGTCTCATCCCCTGGCAAAACAAACATGAAAAAACATCAACTGAATTAGTCATAAAATTTAAAACAAAATAAAATTTACTAGCCTACTGCAGCGATGTACGGTGAATTCGTTATTCTTAAACTTGCAGTCCGTTAATATTTCCATTTGAAATGTCAAATTATATGTAGAAATAAATGCTCATATGTAAATTGTTTGGTTTTTCTATGTCAGTGATATTAGGATTCTGAGAAAAGTACCAAAAAAATTACTATATATATTGTATTTACCTTATACAACTAGCTTAACACCTAATTTTCGTTAAAAGGTAATTATTATGGATAATACAAACTAAAAAATAAAACATAACTTATAGTATTATTGAAACTACCAATAACTGAAGGTATAAATTACTAAACTCTATGAGCTTTTTATAAAATTCGTGTTCTTAAAACTAGAGGGTACCATAAATTGCGTTGTAATAAAAGAAGGTACCATAAACCTAGTTGAAAAATATTTTTTTGTTTTTAAATATATAATTAATAGAAAGCATTAACGTAAGAATTAATGGTGTATATTTAATGAGCTTATCATAAATAACCAATATATACGTTGTTTATTAAATATAGAGCTGGGCACCAAAAACCCCACTAGACATTTATATATATATTCACACCTATATGATATATGTATTAATCCATTAATATATCTGTTTACAACTGCTACAAATATTTTTTTTCTAAATTTAATATTAAACAATTACCTTCATATAAAAGGAATTGAGCCGGTGTTACTCGCACAGGGGCTTTATTGAATATACGCGACTACCCACTGGAAGGCACCTCTACATCATCTTTTTCTATGGCTAAACAAACATAAAAAAACATCAACTGAATAAGTCATAAAATATAAAACAAAATAAAATTTACTAGCCTACTGCAGCGATGTAAGGTCAATTTATTATTCTTAAACTTGCAGTCCATTAATATTTTTATTATAAATATCAAATTATATCGTAGGAATGAATGCTCATATAAAAATTGTTTGGTTTTTTTATGTCAGTGATATAGGGATTCTAAAAAAAGTACCAAATGAATTACTACTTATATTGTACTTCACCTCATACAACTAGCTTAACTCTTAATTTTCGTTAAAAGGTAATTATTATGGATAATACAAACTAAAACATTAAACATAACTAATAGTATTATTAGAACTACCAATAACTAAACGTATAAATTATTAAACTCTATGAGCTTCCCATAAAATTCAGGTACTTAATACTAGTGGGTACCATAATTTGCGTTGTAATAATACAAGGTACCATAAACCTAGTTGGAACATATTTTTTTGTTTTTAAATATATGACTTATAGGAGGAACTAACGTTAAAATTAATGGTATATATTTGATGAGCCTATCATAAATAACTAATATAAACCTTGTTTATTAAATATAAAGCTGGGCACCACAAACCCCGATAGAAAAATTTATATATATATATATTTACACCTATATTTTATATGTATCAATTTATTAATATATCTGTTCACAACTGCTACAAAAACTTTTTTTTTTAATTGACTATTAAACAATCACCTTCAAATAAACGGAAAGTTGCCTGTATTACTGGCTTGGGATCTCCATCGAAGATATGCGATGGCTCACTGGAAGGCATCTCTGTATTATCTCATCCCCTGGCAAAACAAACATAAAAAAACATCAACTGAATTAGTCATTAAATTTAAAACAAAATAAAATTTACTAGCCTACTGCAGCGATGTACGGTAAATTCGTTATTCTTAAACTTGCAGTCCATTAATATTTCCATTTAAAATGTCAAATTATATGTAGAAATAAATGCTCATATGTAAATTGTTTGGTTTTTTTATGTCAGTGATATTAGGATTCTGAAAAAAGTACCAAAAAAATTACTATATATATTGTATTTACCTCATACAACTAGCTTAACACCTAATTTTCGTTAAAAGGTAATTATTATGGATAATACGAACTAAAAAATGGAACATAACTAATAGTATTATTGGAACTACCAATAAATAGAAGTATAAATTATTAAACTCTATGAGCTTCCCATATAATTCAGGTACTTAAAACTAGTAGGTACCATAAACTGCGTTGTGATAATACAAGGTACCATAAACCTAGTTAAAAAATATTTTTTTTGTTTTTAAATATATAACTAATAAAAAGCATTAACGTAAGTATTAATGGTGTATATTTAATGAGCCTATCATAAATAACCAATATATACGTTGTTTATTGAATATAGAGCTGGGCACCAAAAACCCCACTAGACATTTATATATATATTCACACCTATATGATATATGTATTAATCCATTAATATATCTGTTTACAACTGCTACAAATATTTTTTTTCTAAAATTAATATTCAACAATTACCTTCATATAAAAGGAATTGAGCCGGTGTTACTCTCACAGGGTCTCCATTAAATATATGTGACTCCTCACTGGAAGGCACCTCTACATCATCTACTTTCATGGCTAAACAAACATAAAAAAACATCAACTGGATAAGTCATAAAATATAAAACAAAATAAAATTTACTAGCCTACTGCAGCGATGTAAGGTTTATTTGTTATTTTTAAACTTACAGTCCAATAATATTTTCATTTAAAATGTTAAATTATACCGTAGAAATAAATGCTAATATGTAAATTGTTTGGTATTTTTATGTCAGTAATATTAATATTTTAAAAAAAGTACCAAAAAAATTACTATATATATTTTATTTCACCTTATACAACTAGCTCAATCTTAATTTTCGTTAAAAGGTAATTATTTTGGATAATACAAACTGAAAAATAAAACATAACTTATAGTATTATTAAAACTACCAATAACTATCAGTATAAATTATTGAACTGTATGAGCTTCTTATAAAATTCAGGTACTTAAAACTAGTGGGTACCATAAACTGCGTTATAATAATACAAGGTACCATAAACCTAGTTGAAAAATATTATTTTGTTTTTAAATATATGACTAATGAAAGGCACTCACGTAAAAATTAATGGTATATATTTGATGAGCCTATCATAAATAACCAATATATACGTTAATTATTGAATATAGAGCTGGGCAGTACAAACCTCACTAGACAAAGATATATATATTTACACCTATAATATATATGTATCAGTCCATTAATATATCTGTTTACAACTGCTACAAATATTTTTTTTTTAAATTTAATATTAAACAATCACCTTCATATAAAAGAAATTGAGCCGGTGTTACTCGCACAGAGGCTCCATTGAATATATGCGACTACTCACTGGAAGGCACCCCTACATCATCTACTTTTATGGCTAAACAAACATAAAAAAACATCAATTGGAATAGTCATAAAATTTAAAACAAAATGAAATTTACTAGCCTGCTGCAGCGATGTACGGTAAATTTGTCATCCTCAAACTTGCAGTCCAATAATATTTTCATTAAAAATGTCAAATTATACCGTAGAAATAAATGCTCATATGTGAATTGTTTGGTATTTTTATGTCAGTAATATTGGGATTCTGAAAAAAGTACTAAAAAAATTACTCTATATATTGAATTTCACTTTGTACAACTAGCTCAACTCTTAATTTTCGTTAAAAGGTAATTATTATGGATAATACAAACTAAAAAATAAAACATAACTTATAGTATTATTGAAACTACCAATAACTGAAGGTATAAATTACTAAACTCTATGAGCTTTTTATAAAATTCGTGTTCTTAAAACTAGAGGGTACCATAAATTGCGTTGTAATAAAATAAGGTACCATAAACCTAGTTGAAAAATGTTTTTTGTTTTTTAATATATGACTAATAGGAGGCACTAACGTAAAAATTAATGGTATATATTTAATAAGCCTATTATAAATAACCCATATATACGTTGTTTATTGAATATAGAGCTGGTCACCACAAACCCAACTAGACAAATATATATATATTTACACCTTTATTATATATGTATCAATCCATTAATATATTTGTTTTCAACTGCTACAAATACTTTTTTTTTCAATTCACTATTAAACAATCACCTTTAAATAAACGGAAACTTGCCTGTATTACTGGCGTGGGGGCTCCATCGAAAATATGCGATGGCTCACTGGAAGGCATTACTGTATTATGTAATTCCCTAGCAAAACAAACATAAAAACACATTAACTGGATTGGTCATAAAATTTAAAAAAAAATAAAATTTACTAGCCTACTGTAGCGATGTACGGTAAATGTGTTATCCTTAAACTTGCAGTCCATTATTAATTCCATTAAAAATTCTAAATTATACTGTAAAAATGAATGCTCATATGTAAATTGTTTGGTTTTTCTATGTCAGTGATATTAGAATTCTAAAAAATGTACCAAAAATATTACTATATGTATTGTATTTACATTATACAACTAGCTCAACACCTAATTTTTGTTAAAAGGTAATTATTATGTATAATACGAACTAAAAAATAAAATATAACTAATAGTATTATTGGAACTACCAATAACTGAAAGTATAAAATATTTATCTCTATGAGCTTCCAATAAAATTCAGGTACTTAAAACTAGTGGGTACCATAAACTGCGTTATAATAAAACAAGGTACCATAAACCTAGTTAAAAATATTATTCTGTTTTTAAATATATGACTAATAGAAGGCACTTACGTAAAAATTAATAGTATATATTTAATGAGCCTATCATAAATAACCAATATATACGTTGTTTATTGAATATAGAGCTGGGCACCAAAAACCCCACTAGACATTTATATATATATTCACACCTATATGATATATGTATTAATCCATTAATATATCTGTTTACAACTGCTACAAATATTTTTTTTCTAAATTTAATATTAAACAATTACCTTCATATAAAAGGAATTGAGCCGGTGTTACTCGCACAGGGGCTATATTCAATATATGCGACTACTCACTGAAAGGCACCCCTACATCATCTACTTTTATGGCTAAACAAACATAAAAAAACATTAGCTGAATAAGTCATAAAATATAAAACAAAATAAAATTTACTAGCCTACTGCAGCGATGTAGGGTTAATTTGTTATTCTTAAACTTACAGTCCAATAATATTTTCATTTAAAATGTTAAATTATACCGTAGAAATGAATGCTAATATGTAAATTGTTTGGTATTTTCATGTCAGAAATATTAATATTCTGAAAAAAGTACCAAAAAAATTACTATATATTTTTTATTTTACCTTATACAACTAGCTCAATCTTAATTTTCGTTAAAAGGTAATTATTTTGGATAATACAAACTGAAAAATAAAACATAACTTATAGTATTATTAAAACTACCAATAACTATAAGTATAAATTATTAAACTCTATGAGCTTTTCATAAAATTCAGGTACTTGAAACTAGTGGGTACCATAAACTGCGTTATAATAATACAAGGTACCATAAACCTAGTTGAAAAACATTATTTTGTTTTTAAATATATGACTAATAAAAGGCACTCACGTAAAAATTTATGGTATATATTTGATGAGCCTATCATAAATAAACAATATATACGTTAATTATTAAATATAGAGCTGGGCACCACAAACCCCACTAGACAAAGATATATATATTTACACCTATAATATATATGTATCAGTCCATTAATATATCTGTTTACAACTGCTACAAATATTTTTTTTTTAAATTTAATTTTAAACAATCACCTTCATATAAAAGAAATTGAGCCGGTGTTACTCGCACAGATGCTCCATTGAATATATGCGACTACTCACTGGAAGGCACCCCTACATCATCTACTTTTATGGCTAAACAAACATAAAAAAACATCAACTGGATTAGTCATAAAATATAAAACAAAATAAAATTTACTAGCCTACTGCAGCGATGTAAGGTTAATTTGTTATTCTTAAACTCACAGTCCAATAATATTTTCATTTAAAATGTTAAATTATACCGTAGAAATAAATGCTTATATGTTAATTGTTTGGTATTTTTATGTCAGTAATATTAATATTCTAAAAAAAGTTCCAAAAAAATTACTATATATATTTTATTTCACCTTATACAACTAGCTCAATCTTAATTTTCGTTAAAAGGTAATTATTTTGGATAATACAAACTGAAAAATAAAACATAACTTATAGTATTATTAAAACTACCAATAACTATAAGTATAAATTATTAAACTCTATGAGCTTTTTATAAAATTCAGGTACTTAAAACTAGTGGGTACCATAAACTGCGTTATAATAATACAAGGTACCATAAACCTAGTTGAAAAACATTATTTTGTTTTTAAATATATGACTAATAAAAGGCACTCACGTAAAAATTAATGGTATATATTTGATGAGCCTATCATAAATAAGCAATATATACGTTAATTATTAAATATAGAGCTGGGCACCACAAACCCCACTAGACAAAGATATATATATTTACACCTATAATATATATGTATCAGTCCATTAATATATCTGTTTACAACTGCTACAAATATATTTTTTTTTAATTTAATTTTAAACAATCACCTTCATATAAAAGAAATTGAGCCGGTGTTACTCGCACAAGGGCTCCATTGAATATATGCGACTACTCACTGGAAGGCACTCCTATATCATCTACTTTTATGGCTAAACAAACATAAAAAAACATCAACTGGATTAGTCATAAAATATAAAACAAAATAAAATTGACTAGGCTACTGCAGCGATGTAAGGTCAATTTATTATTCTTAAACTTGCAGTCCATTAATATTTTCATTATAAATATCAAATTATATCGTAAGAATGAATGCTCATATAAAAATTGTTTGGTTTTTTTATGTCAGTGATATAGGGATTCTAAAAAAAGTACCAAAAAATTACTACTTATATTGTACTTCACCTCATACAACTAGCTTAACTCTTAATTTTCGTTAAAAGTAAATTTTTATGGATAATACAAACTAAAAGATGAAACATAACTAATAGTATTATTAGAACTACCAATAACTAAACGTATAAATTATTAAACTCTATGAGCTTCCCATAAAATTCAGGTACTTAATGCTAGTGGGTACCATAATTTGCGTTGTAATAAGACAATGTACCATAAACCTAGTTGAAAAATATTTTTTTGTTTTTAAATATATGACTTATAGGAGGAACTAACGTTAAAATTAATGGTATATATTTGATAAGCCTATCATAAATAACCAATATAAACCTTGTATATTAAATATAGAGCTGGGCACCTAAAACCCCGATAGACAAATTTATATATATATATATTTACACCTATATTATATATGTATCAATTTATATATATATCTGTTTACAACTGCTACAAAAACTTTTTTTTTTAATTCACTATTAAACAATCACCTTTAAATAAACGGAAACTTGCCTGTATTACTGGCGTGGGAGCTCCATCGAAAATATGCGATGGCTCACTGGAAAGCATCTCTGTATTATGTAATTCCCTAGCAAAACGAACATAAAAAAACACATTAACTGGATTGGTCATGAAATTTAAAAAAAAATAAAATTTACTAGCCTACTGTAGCGATGTACGGTAAATGTGTTATCCTTAAACTTGCAGTCCATTAATAATTCCATTAAAAATTTTAAATTATACTGTAAAAATGAATGCTCATATGAAATTGTTTGGTTTTTCTATGTCAGTGATATTAGAATTCTAAAAAAAGTACCAAAAATATTACTATATGTATTGTATTTACATTATACAACTTGCTCAACACCTAATTTTTGTTAAAAGGTAATTATTATGTATAATACGAACTAAAAAATAAAATATAACTAATAGTATTATTGGAACTACCAATAACTAAAAGTATAAAATATTTATCTCTATGAGGTTCCAATAAAATTCAGGTACTTAAAACTAGTGGGTACCATAAACTGCGTTATAATAAAACAAGGTACCATAAACCTAGTTAAAAAATATTATTCTGTTTTTAAATATATGACTTATAGAAGGCACTTACGTAAAAATTAATTGTATATATTTAATGAGCCTATCATAAATAACCAATATATACGTTGTTCATTTAATATAGAGCTGGGCACCAAAAACCCCACTAGACATTTATATATATATTCACACCTATATGATATATGTATTAATCCATTAATATATCTGTTTACAACTGCTACAAATATTTTTTTTCTAAATTTAATATTAAACAATTACCTTCATATAAAAGAAATTGAGCCGGTGTTACTCGCACAGAAGCTCCATTGAATATATGCGACTACTCACTGGAAGGCACCCCTACATCATCTACTTTTATGGCTAAACAAACATAAAAAAACATCAACTGGATGAGTCATAAAATATAAAACAAAATAAAATTGACTAGCCTACTGCAGCGATGTAAGGTCAATTTATTATTCTTAAACTTGCAGTCCATTAATATTTTCATTATAAATATCAAATTATATCGTAAGAATGAATGCTCATATAAAAATTGTTTGGTTTTTTTATGTCAGTGATATAGGGATTCTAAAAAAAGTACCAAAAAATCACTACTTATATTGTACTTCACCTCATACAACTAGCTTAACTCTTAATTTTCGTCAAAAGGTAATTATTATGGATAATACAAACTGAAAGATTAAACATAACTAATAGTATTATTAGAACTACCAATAACTAAACGTATAAATTATTAAACTCTATGAGCTTCCCATAAAATTCGGGTACTTAATACTAGTGGGTACCATAATTTGCGATGTAATAATACAAGGTACCATAAACCTAGTTGAAAAGTATTTTTTTGTTTTTAAATATATGACTTATAGGAGGAACTAACGTTAAAATTAATGGTATATATTTGATGAGCCTATCATAAATAACCAATATAAACCTTGTTCATTAAATATAGAGCTGGGCACCACAAACCCCGATAGACAAATTTATATATATATATATATTTACACCTATATTATATCTGTATCAATTTATATATATATCTGTTTACAACTGCTACAAAAACTTTTTTTTTTAATTCACTATTAAACAATCACCTTTAAATAAACGGAAACTTGCCTGTATTACTGGCGTGGGAGCTCCATCGAAAATATGCGATGGCTCACTGGAAGGCATCTCTGTATTGTCTCATCCCCTGGCAAAACAAACATGAAAAAACATCAACTGAATTAGTCATAAAATTTAAAACAAAATAAAATTTACTAGCCTACTGCAGCGATGTACGGTGAATTCGTTATTCTTAAACTTGCAGTCCGTTAATATTTCCATTTGAAATGTCAAATTATATGTAGAAATAAATGCTCATATGTAAATTGTTTGGTTTTTCTATGTTAGTGATATTAGGATTCTGAGAAAAGTACCAAAAAAATTACTATTTATATTGTATTTACCTTATACAACTAGCTTAACACCTAATTTTCGTTAAAAGGTAATTATTATGGATAATACAAACTAAAAAATGGAACATAACTAATAGTATTATTGGAACTACCAATAAATAGAAGTATGAATAATTAAACTCTATGAGCTTCCCATATAATTCAGGTACTTAAAACTAGTAGGTACCATAAACTGCGTTGTAATAATACAAGGTACCATAAACCTAGTTAAAAAATATTTTTTTGTTTTTAAATATATAATGAATAAAAAGCATTAACGTAAGAATTAATGGTGTATATTTAATGAGCTTATCATAAATAACCAATATATACGTTGTTTATTAAATATAGAGCTGGGCACCAAAAACCCCACTAGACATTTATATATATATTCACACCTATATGATATATGTATTAATCCATTAATATATCTGTTTACAACTGCTACAAATATTTTTTTTCTAAATTTAATATTAAACAATTACCTTCATATAAAAGGAATTGAGCCGGTTTTACTCGCACAGGGGCTTTATTAAATATACGCGACTACCCACTGGAAGGCACCTCTACATCATCTTTTTCTATGGGTAAACAAACATAAAAAAACATCAACTGGATAAGTCATAAAATATAAAACAAAATAAAATTTACTAGCCTACTGCAGCGATGTAAGGTTAATTTGTTATTCTTAAACTTGCAGTCCATTAATAATTCCATTAAAAATTTTAAATTATACTGTAAAAATGAATGCTCATATGTAAATTGTTTGGTTTTTCTATGTCAGTGATATTAGAATTCTAAAAAAAGTACCAAAAATATTACTATATGTATTGTATTTACATTATACAACTTGCTCAACACCTAATTTTTGTTAAAAGGTAATTATTATGTATAATACGAACTAAAAAATAAAATATAACTAATAGTATTATTAGAACTACCAATAACTGAAAGTATAAAATATTTATCTCTATGTGCTTCCAATAAAATTCAGGTACTTAAAACTAGTGGGTACCATGAACTGCGTTATAATAAAACAAGGTACCATAAACCTAGTTAAAAAATATTATTCTGTTTTTAAATATATGACTTATAGAAGGCACTTACGTAAAAATTAATTGTATATATTTAATGAGCCTATCATAAATAACCAATATATACGTTGTTCATTGAATATAGAGCTGGGCACCAAAAACCCCACTAGACATTTACATATATATTCACACCTATATGATATATGTATTAATCCATTAATATATCTGTTTACAACTGCTACAAATATTTTTTTTCTAAATTTAATATTAAACAATTACCTTCATATAAAAGGAATTGAGCCGGTGTTACTCGCACAGGGTCTTTATTGAATATATGCGACTCCTCACTGGAAGGCACCTCTACATCATCTACTTCCATGGCTAAATAAACATAAAAAAACATCAACTGGATAAGTCATAAAATATAAAACAAAATAAAATTTACTAGCCTACTGCAGCGATGTAGGGTTAATTTGTTATTCTTAAACTTACAGTCCAATAATATTTTCATTTAAAATGTCAAATTATACCGTAGAAATAAACGCTAATATGTAAATTGTTTAGTATTTTCATGTCAGTAATCTTAATATTCTGAAAAAAGTACCAAAAAAATTACTATATATTTTTTATTTCACCTTATACAACTAGCTTAATCTTAATTTTCGTTAAAAGGTAATTATTATGGATAATACAAACTGAAAAATAAAACATAACTTATAGTATTATTAAAACTACCAATAACTATAAGTATAAATTATTAAACTCTATGAGCTTCTTATAAAATTCAGGTACTTAAAACTAGTGGGTACCATAAACTGCGTTATAATAATACAAGGTACCATAAACCTAGTTGAAAAATATTATTTTGTTAATAAATATATGACTAATGAAAGGCACTTACGTAAAAATTAATAGTATATATTTGATGAGCCTTTCATAAATAACAAATATATACGTTAATTATTGAATATAAAGCTGGGCACCACAAACCCCACTAGACAAAGATATATATATATACACCTATAATATATATGTATCAGTCCATTAATATATCTGTTTACAACTGCTAAAAATATTTTTTTTTTAAATTTAATTTTAAACAATCACCTTCATATAAAAGAAATTGAGCCGGTGTTACTCGCACAGGGGCTCCATTGAATATATGCAACTACTCACTGGAAGGCACCCCTACATCATCTACTTTTATGGCTAAACAAACATAAAAAAACATCTACTGGATTAGTCATAAAATATAAAACAAAATAAAATTGACTAGCCTACTGCAGCGATGTAAGGTAAATTTATTATTCTTAAACTTGCAGTCCATTAATATTTTCATCATAAATATTAAATTATATCGTGAGAATAAATGCTCACATAAAAATTGTTTGGTTTTTTTATGTCAGTAATATAGGGATTCTAAAAAAAGTACCAAAAAAATACTTCTTATATTGTACTTCACCTCATACAACTAGCTTAACTCTTAATTTTCGTTAAAAGTTAATTATTATGGATAATACAAACTAAAAGATTAAACATAACTAATAGTATTATTAGAACTACCAATAACTAAACGTATAAATTATTAAACTCTATGAGCTTCCCATAAAATTCAGGTACTTAATGCTAGTGGGTACCATAATTTGCGTTGTAATAATACAAGGTACCATAAACCTAGTTGAAAAATATTTTTTTGTTTTTAAATATATGACTTATAGGAGGAACTAACGTTAAAATTAATGGTATATATTTGATAAGCCTATCATAAATAATCGATATAAACCTTGTTCATTAAATATAGAGCTATGCACCACAAACCCCGATAGACAAATTTATATATATATATATATTTACACCTATATTATATCTGTATCAATTTATATATATATCTGTTTACAACTGCTACAAAAACTTTTTTTTTTAATTCACTATTAAACAATCACCTTTAAATAAACGGAAACTTGCCTGTATTACTGGCGTGGGAGCTTCATCGAAAATATGCGATGGCTCACTGGAAAGCATCTCTGTATTATGTAATTCCCTAGCAAAACAAACATAAAAAAACACATTAACTGGATTGGTCATGAAATTTAAAAAAAAATAAAATTTACTAGCCTACTGTAGCGATGTACGGTAAATGTGTTATCCTTAAACTTGCAGTCCATTAATAATTCCATTAAAAATTTTAAATTATACTGTAAAAATGAATGCTCATATGAAATTGTTTGGTTTTTCTATGTCAGTGATATTAGAATTCTAAAAAAAGTACCAAAAATATTACTATATGTATTGTATTTACATTATACAACTTGCTCAACACCTAATTTTTGTTAAAAGGTAATTATTATGTATAATACGAACTAAAAAATAAAATATAACTAATAGTATTATTGGAACTACCAATAACTAAAAGTATAAAATATTTATCTCTATGAGGTTCCAATAAAATTCAGGTACTTAAAACTAGTGGGTACCATAAACTGCGTTATAATAAAACAAGGTACCATAAACCTAGTTAAAAAATATTATTCTGTTTTTAAATATATGACTTATAGAAGGCACTTACGTAAAAATTAATTGTATATATTTAATGAGCCTATCATAAATAACCAATATATACGTTGTTCATTTAATATAGAGCTGGGCACCAAAAACCCCACTAGACATTTATATATATATTCACACCTATATGATATATGTATTAATCCATTAATATATCTGTTTACAACTGCTACAAATATTTTTTTTCTAAATTTAATATTAAACAATTACCTTCATATAAAAGAAATTGAGCCGGTGTTACTCGCACAGAAGCTCCATTAAATATATGCGACTACTCACTGGAAGGCACCCCTACATCATCTACTTTTATGGCTAAACAAACATAAAAAAACATCAACTGGATGAGTCATAAAATATAAAACAAAATAAAATTGACTAGCCTACTGCAGCGATGTAAGGTCAATTTATTATTCTTAAACTTGCAGTCCATTAATATTTTCATTATAAATATCAAATTATATCGTAAGAATGAATGCTCATATAAAAATTGTTTGGTTTTTTTATGTCAGTGATATAGGGATTCTAAAAAAAGTACCAAAAAATTACTACTTATATTGTACTTCACCTCATACAACTAGCTTAACTCTTAATTTTCGTCAAAAGGTAATTATTATGAATAATACAAACTGAAAGATTAAACATAACTAATAGTATTATTAGAACTACCAATAACTAAACGTATAAATTATTAAACTCTATGAGCTTCCCATAAAATTCGGGTACTTAATACTAGTGGGTACCATAATTTGCGATGTAATAATACAAGGTACCATAAACCTAGTTGAAAAGTATTTTTTTGTTTTTAAATATATGACTTATAGGAGGAACTAACGTTAAAATTAATGGTATATATTTGATGAGCCTATCATAAATAACCAATATAAACCTTGTTCATTAAATATAGAGCTGGGCACCACAAACCCCGATAGACAAATTTATATATATATATATATTTACACCTATATTATATATGTATTAATTTATTAATATATCTGTTCACAACTGCTACAAAAACTTTTTTTCTTAATTGACTATTAAACAATCACCTTTAAATAAACGGAAACTTGCCTGTATTACTGGCTTGGGATCTCCATCGAAAATATGCGATGGCTCACTGGAAGGCATCTCTGTATTGTCTCATCCCCTGGCAAAACAAACATGAAAAAACATCAACTGAATTAGTCATAAAATTTAAAACAAAATAAAATTCACTAGCCTACTGCAGCGATGTACGGTGAATTCGTTATTCTTAAACTTGCAGTCCGTTAATATTTCCATTTGAAATGTCAAATTATATGTAGAAATAAATGCTCATATGTAAATTGTTTGGTTTTTCTATGTCAGTGATATTAGGATTCTGAGAAAAGTACCAAAAAAATTACTATTTATATTGTATTTACCTTATACAACTAGCTTAACACCTGATTTTCGTTAAAAGGTAATTATTATGGATAATACAAACTAAAAAATGGAACATAACTAATAGTATTATTGGAACTACCAATAAATAGAAGTATGAATTATTAAACTCTATGAGCTTCCCATATAATTCAGGTACTTAAAACTAGTAGGTACCATAAACTGCGTTGTAATAATACAAGGTACCATAAACCTAGTTAAAAAATATTTTTTTGTTTTTAAATATATAATTAATAGAAAGCATTAACGTAAGAATTAATGGTGTATATTTAATGAGCTTATCATAAATAACCAATATATACGTTGTTTATTAAATATAGAGCTGGGCACCAAAAACCCCACTAGACATTTATATATATATTCACACCTATATGATATATGTATTAATCCATTAATATATCTGTTTACAACTGCTACAAATATTTTTTTTCTAAATTTAATATTAAACAATTACCTTCATATAAAAGGAATTGAGCCGGTTTTACTCGCACAGGGGCTTTATTAAATATACGCGACTACCCACTGGAAGGCACCTCTACATCATCTTTTTCTATGGGTAAACAAACATAAAAAAACATCAACTGGATAAGTCATAAAATATAAAACAAAATAAAATTTACTAGCCTACTGCAGCGATGTAAGGTTAATTTGTTATTCTTAAACTTGCAGTCCATTAATAATTCCATTAAAAATTTTAAATTATACTGTAAAAATGAATGCTCATATGTAAATTGTTTGGTTTTTCTATGTCAGTGATATTAGAATTCTAAAAAAAGTACCAAAAATATTACTATATGTATTGTATTTACATTATACAACTTGCTCAACACCTAATTTTTGTGAAAAGGTAATTATTATGTATAATACGAACTAAAAAATAAAATATAACTAATAGTATTATTAGAACTACCAATAACTGAAAGTATAAAATATTTATCTCTATGTGCTTCCAATAAAATTCAGGTACTTAAAACTAGTGGGTACCATGAACTGCGTTATAATAAAACAAGGTACCATAAACCTAGTTAAAAAATATTATTCTGTTTTTAAATATATGACTTATAGAAGGCACTTACGTAAAAATTAATTGTATATATTTAATGAGCCTATCATAAATAACCAATATATACGTTGTTCATTGAATATAGAGCTGGGCACCAAAAACCCCACTAGACATTTATATATATATTCACACCTATATGATATATGTATTAATCCATTAATATATCTGTTTACAACTGCTACAAATATTTTTTTTCTAAATTTAATATTAAACAATTACCTTCATATAAAAGGAATTGAGCCGGTGTTACTCGCACAGGGTCTTTATTGAATATATGCGACTCCTCACTGGAAGGCACCTCTACATCATCTACTTCCATGGCTAAATAAACATAAAAAAACATCAACTGGATAAGTCATAAAATATAAAACAAAATGAAATTTACTAGCCTACTGCAGCGATGTAGGGTTAATTTGTTATTCTTAAACTTACAGTCCAATAATATTTTCATTTAAAATGTCAAATTATACCGTAGAAATAAACGCTAATATGTAAATTGTTTAGTATTTTCATGTCAGTAATCTTAATATTCTGAAAAAAGTACCAAAAAAATTACTATATATTTTTTATTTCACCTTATACAACTAGCTTAATCTTAATTTTCGTTAAAAGGTAATTATTATGGATAATACAAACTGAAAAATAAAACATAACTTATAGTATTATTAAAACTACCAATAACTATAAGTATAAATTATTAAACTCTATGAGCTTCTTATAAAATTCAGGTACTTAAAACTAGTGGGTACCATAAACTGCGTTATAATAATACAAGGTACCATAAACCTAGTTGAAAAATATTATTTTGTTAATAAATATATGACTAATGAAAGGCACTTACGTAAAAATTAATAGTATATATTTGATGAGCCTTTCATAAATAACAAATATATACGTTAATTATTGAATATAGAGCTGGGCACCACAAACCCCACTAGACAAAGATATATATATATACACCTATAATATATATGTATCAGTCCATTAATATATCTGTTTACAACTGCTAAAAATATTTTTTTTTTAAATTTAGAATTAAACAATCACCTTCATATAAAAAAAATTGAGCCGGTGTTACTCGCACAGGGGCTCTATTGAATATATGCGACTACTCACTGGAAGGCACCCCTATATTATCTACTTTTATGGCTAAACAAACATAAAAAAACATCAACTGAATTAGTCATGAAATATAAAATGAAATAGAATTGACTAGCCTACTGCAGCGATGTAAGGTCAATTTATTATTCTTAAACTTGCAGTCTATTAATATTTTCATCATAAATATTAAATTATATCGTAAGAATGAATGCTCATATAAAAATTGTTTGGTTTTTTTATGTCAGTAATATAGGGATTCTAAAAAAAGTACCAAAAAAATACTTCTTATATTGTACTTCACCTCATACAACTAGCTTAACTCTTAATTTTCGTTAAAAGTTAATTATTATGGATAATACAAACTAAAAGATTAAACATAACTAATAGTATTATTAGAACTACCAATAACTAAACGTATAAATTATTAAACTCTATGAGCTTCCCATAAAATTCGGGTACTTAATACTAGTGGGTACCATAATTTGCGTTGTAATAATACAAGGTACCATAAACCTAGTTGAAAAATATTTTTTTGTTTTTAAATATATGACTTATAGGAGAAACTAACGTTAAAATTAATGGTATATATTTAATGAGCCTATCATAAATAATCGATATAAACCTTGTTCATTAAATATAGAGCTATGCACCACAAACCCCGATAGACAAATTTATATATATATATATATTTACACCTATATTATATATGTATCAATTTATTAATATATCTGTTTACAACTGCTACAAAAACTTATTTTTTTAATTGACAATTAAACAATCACCTTTAAATAAACGGAAACTTGCCTGTATTACTGGTTTGGAATCTCCATCGAAGATATGCGACGGCTCACTGGAAGGCATCTCTATATTATCTCATCCCCTGGCAAAACAAACATGAAAAAACATCAACTGAATTAGTCATAAAATTTAAAACAAAATAAAATTTACTAGCCTACTGCAGCGATGTACGGTAAATTCGTTATACTTAAACTTGCAGTCCATTTATATTTCCATTTTAAATGTCAAATTATATGTAGAAATAAATGCTCATATGTAAATTGTTTGGTTTTTCTATGTCAGTTATATTAGGATTCTGAGAAAAGTACTAAAAAAATTACTATATATATTGTATTTACCTTATACAACTAGCTTAACACCTCATTTTCGTTAAAAGGTAATTATTATGGATAATACGAACTAAAAAATGGAACATAACTAATAGTATTATTGGAACTACCAATAAATAGAAGTATAAATTATTAAACTTTATGAGCTTCCCATATAATTCAGGTACTTAAAACTAGTAGGTACCATAAACTGCGTTGTAATAATACAAGGTACCATAAACCTAGTTAAAAAATATTTTTTTGTTTTTAAATATATGACTAATTGAAAGCTTTAACGTAAGAATTAATGTTATATATTTGATGAGCCTATCATAAATGACCAATATATACCTTGTTTATTGAATATAGAGCCGGGCACCACAAACCCCACTAGACAAATATATATATTTTTACACCTATATTATATATGTATTTATTCATCAATATATCTGTTTATAACTGCTACAATAATTTTTTTTTTTAATTTAATATTAAACAATCACCTTTATATAAAAGGAATTGAGCCGGTGTTACTCGCACAGGGGCTTTATTAAATATACGCGACTACCCACTGGAAGGCACCTCTACATCATCTTTTTCTATGGCTAAACAAATATAAAAAAACATCAACTGGATTAGTCATAAAATATAAAACAAAATAAAATTTACTATCCTACTGCAGCGATGTAAAGTAAATTTGTTATTCTTAAACTTGCAGTCCATTAATATTTTCATTAAAAATGTCAAATTATATCGTAGAAATGAATGCTTATATAAAAATTGTTTGGTTTTTTTATGTCAGTGATATAAGAATTCTGAAAAAAGTACCAAAAAAATTACTACTTATATTGTATTTCACCTTATACAACTAGCTTATCTCTTAATTTTTGTTAAAAAATAAATATTATGGATAATACAAACTAAAAAATAAAACATAACTAATAGTATTATTAAAACTACCAATAACTAAAAAAATAAATTATCAAACTCTATGAGCTTCATATAAAATTCAGGTACTTAAAACTAGTGGGTATCATAAACTGCGTTGTGATAATAAGAATTACCATAAACCTATTTGGAAAAAATTTTTTTGTTTTTTAATATATGACTAAGAGGAGGAACTAACGTAAAAATTAATGGTATATATTTGATAAGCCTATCATAAATAACCAATATAAACCTTGTTTATTAAATATAGAGCTGGGCACTACAAACCCCGATAGACCAATATATATATATTTACACCTATATTATATATGTATCAATTCATTATTATATCTGTTTACAACTGCTACATTAACTTTTTTTTTAAATTAACTATTAAACAATCACCTTCAAATAAACGAAAACTTGCCTGTATTACTGGCGCGGGGGCTCAATTGAAGATATGCAATAGCTCACTGGAAGGCATCTCTGTATTATCTAATTCCCTGGCAAAAAAAACATAAAAAAACATCAACTGGATTAGTCATGAAATATAAAAAAAATAAAATTTACTAGCCTACTGCAGCGATGTGCGGTAAATTCATTATCCTTAAACTTGCAGTCCATTAATATTTCCATTAAAAATGTCAAATTATACCGTAGAAATGAATGCTAATATGTAAATTGTTCGGTTTTTCTATGTCAGTGATATAAGGATTCTAAGGAAAGTACCAAAAAAATTACTATATATATTGTATTTACCTTATACAACTAGCTTAACACCTAATTTTCGTTGAATGGTAATTATTATGGATAATACGAACTAAAAAATAGAAAATATCTAATAGTATTATTAAAACTACCAATAACTAAGAGTATTTATTATTAAACTCTATGAAATGCCAAAAAAATTCGGGTACTTAAAACTAGTGGGTACCATAAACTGCGTTATAATAAAACAAGGTACCATAAACTTAGTTAAAGAATATTATTCTGTTTTTAAATATATGACTAATAGAAGGCACTTACGTAAAAATTAAAGGTATATATTTAATGAGCCTATCACAAATAACTAATATATACGTTAATTATTGAATATAGAGCTGGGCATCACAAACCCCACTAGACAAAGATATATATATTTACACCTATAATATATATGTATCAGTCCATTAATATATCTGTTTACAACTGCTACAAATATTTTTTTTTTAAATTTAGAATTAAACAATCACCTTCATATAAAAAAAATTGAGCCGGTGTTACTCGCACAGGGGCTCTATTGAATATATGCGACTACTCACTGGAAGGCACCCCTATATTATCTACTTTTATGGCTAAACAAACATAAAAAAACATCAACTGAATTAGTCATAAAATATAAAATGAAATAAAATTGACTAGCCTACTGCAGCGATGTAAGGTCAATTTATTATTCTTAAACTTGCAGTCCATTAATATTTTTATTATAAATATCAAATTATATCGTAGAAATAAATGCTCATATAAAAATTGTTTGGTTTTTTTATGTCAGTGATATAAGAATTCTGAAAAAAGTACCAAAAAAATTACTACTTATATTGTATTTCACCTTATACAACTAGCTTCTCTCTTAATTTTTGTTAAAAAATAATTATTATGGATAATACAAACTAAAAAATAAAACATAACTAATAGTATTATTAAAACTACCAATAACTAAAAGAATAAATTATCAAACTCTATGAGCTTCATATAAAATTCAGGTACTTAAAACTAGTGGGTATTATAAACTGCGTTGTGATAATAAGAATTACCATAAACCTATTTGGAAAATATTTTTTCGTTTTTTAATATATGACTAAGAGGAGGAACTAACGTAAAAATTAATGGTATATATTTGATGAGCCTATCATAAATAACCAATATAAACCTTGTTTATTAAATATAGAGCTGGGCACTACAAACCCCGATAGACAAATATATATATATTTACACCTATATTATATATGTATCAATCCATTATTATATCTGTTTACAACTGCTACATTAACTTTTTTATTAAATTAACTATTAAACAATCACCTTCAAATAAACGAAAACTTGCCTGTATTACTGGCGCGGGGGCTCAATTGAAGATATGCAATGGCTCACTGGAAGGCATCTCTGTATTATCTAATGCCCTGGCAAAAAAAACATAAAAAAACATCAACTGGATTAGTCATAAAATATAAAAAAAAATAAAATTTACTAGCCTACTGCAGTGATGTGCGGTAAATTCGTTATCCTTAAACTTGCAGTCCATTAATATTTCCATTAAAAATGTCAAATTATACCGTAGAAATGAATGCTAATATGTAAATTGTTCGGTTTATCTATGTCAGTGATATAAGGATTCTAAGGAAAGTACCAAAAAAATTACTATATATATTGTATTTACCTTATACAACTAGCTTAACACCTAATTTTCGTTAAAAGGTAATTATTATGGATAATACGAACTAAAAAATAGAAAATATCTAATAGTATTATTGAAACTACTAATAACTAAGAGTATTTATTATTAAACTCTATGAAATGCCAAAAAAATTCAGGTACTTAAAACTAGTGGGTACCATAAACTGCGTTATAATAAAACAAGGTACCATAAACTTAGTTAAAAAATATTATTCTGTTTTTGAATATATGACTAATAGAAGGCACTTACGTAAAAATTAAAGGTATATATTTAATGAGCCTATCATAAATAACTAATATATACGTTAATTATTGAATATAGAGCTGGGCACCACAAACCCCACTAGACAAAGATATATATATTTACACCTATAATATATATGTATCAGTCCATTAATATATCTGTTTACAACTGCTACAAATATTTTTTTTTTAAATTTAGAATTAAACAATCACCTACATATAAAAGAAATTGAGCCGGTGTTACTCGCACAGGGGCTCTATTGAATATATGCGACTACTCACTGGAAGGCACCCCTATATTATCTACTTTTATGGCTAAACAAACATAAAAAAACATCAACTGGATTAGTCATGAAATATAAAATAAAATAGAATTGACTAGCCTACTGCAGCGATGTAAGGTCAATTTATTATTCTTAAACTTGCAGTCCATTAATATTTTCATTATAAATATCAAATTATATCGTAGGAATGAATGCTCATATAAAAATTGTTTGGTTTTTTTATGTCAGTAATATAGGGATTCTAAAAAAAGTACCAAAAAAATTACTACTTATATTGTACTTCACCTCATACAACTAGCTTAACTCTTAATTTTCGTTAAAAGGTAATTATTATAAATAATACAAACTAAGAGATTAAACATAACTAATAGTATTATTAGAACTACCAATAACTAAACGTATAAATTATTAAACTCTATGAGCTTCCCATAAAATTCAGGTACTTAATACTAGTGGGTACCATAATTTGCGTTGTAATAATACAAGGTACCATAAACCTTGTTGAAAAATATTTTTTTGTTCTTAAATATATGACTTATAGGAGGAACTTACGTTAAAATTAATGGTATATATTTGATGAGCCTATCATAAATAACCAATATAAACCTTGTTTATTAAATATAGAGCTGGGCACCACAAACCCCGATAGACTAATTTATATATATATATTTACACCTATATTATATATGTATCAATCCATTAATATATCTGTTCACAACTGCTACAAAAACTTTTTTTCTTTAATTGACTATTAAACAATCACCTTCAAATAAACAGAAACTTGCCTGTATTACTGGCTTGGGATCTCCATCGAAGATATGCGATGGCTTACTGGAAAGCATCTCTGTATTATCTCATCCCCTGGCAAAGCAAACATGAAAAAACATCAACTGAATTAGTCATAAAATTTAAAACAAAATTAAATTTACTAGCCTACTGCAGCGATGTACGGTAAATTTGTTATTCTTAAACTTGCAGTCCATTGATATTTCCATTTAAAATGTCAAATTATATGTAGAAATAAATGCTCATATGTAAATTGTTTGGTTTTTCTATGTCAGTGATATTAGGATTCTGAGAAAAGTACCAAAAAAATTACTATATATATTGTATTTACCTTATACAACTAGCTTAACACCTAATTTTCGTTAAAAGGTAATTATTATGGATAATACGAACTAAAAAATAGAAAATATCTAATAGTATTATTGAAACTACCAATAACTAAGAGTATTTATTATTAAACTCTATGAAATGCCAAAAAAATTCAGGTACTTAAAACTAGTGGGTACCATAAACTGCGTTATAATAAAACAAGGTACCATAAACTTAGTTAAAAAATATTATTCTGTTTTTGAATATATGACTAATAGAAGGCACTTACGTAAAAATTAAAGGTATATATTTAATGAGCCTATCATAAATAACTAATATATACGTTAATTATTGAATATAGAGCTGGGCACCACAAACCCCACTAGACAAAGATATATATATTTACACCTATAATATATATGTATCAGTCCAATAATATATCTGTTTACAACTGCTACAAAAATTTTTTTTTTAAATTTAATATTAAACAATTACCTTCATATAAAAGGAATTGAGCCGGTGTTACTCGCACAGGGGCTCCATTAAATATATGCGACTACCCACTGGAAGGCACCTCTACATCATCTACTTTCATGGCTAAACAAACATAAAAAAAAATCAACTGGATTAGTTATAAAATACAAAACAAAATAAATTTGAATAGCCTACTGCAGCGATGTAAGGTGAATTTATTATTCATAAACTTGCAGTCCAATAATATTTTCATTATAAATATCGAATTATATTGTAGGAATGAATGCTCATATAAAAATTGTTTGGTTTTTTTATGTCAGTGATATAGGGATTCTAAAAAAAGTACCAAAAAAATTACTACTTATATTGTAATTCACCTCATACAACTAGCTTGACTTTTAATTTTCGTTAAAAAGTAATTATTATGGATATTACGAACTAAAAAATAAAGCATAACTAGAAGTATTATTGGAACTACCAATAACTAAAAGTATAAATTATTAAACTCTATGAGCTTAATATAAAATTCATGTACTTAAAACTAGTGGGTACCATAAACTACGTTGTAATAATACAAGGTACCATAAACCTTGTTGGAAAATATTTTTTTGTTTTTAAATATATGACTAATAGGAGGCACTCACGTGAAAATTAATGGTATATATTTGATGAGCCTATCATAAATAACCAATATATACCTTGTTTACTGAATATAGAGCTGGGCATCACAAACCCCACTAGACAAATATATATATATTTACACCTATATTATATATGTATCAATCCATTAATATATCTGTTTACAACTGCTACAAATACTTTTTTTTTTAATTGACTATTGAACAATCACCTTCAAATAAACTGAGACTTGCCTGTATTACTGGCGCGAGGGCTCTATCGAAGATATGCGATGGCTCACTGAAAGGCATCCCTGTATTATCTAATTCCCTGGCAAAAAAAACATAAAAAAACATCAACTGGAATAGTCATAAAATTTAAAACAAAATGAAATTTACTAGCCTGCTGTAGCGATGTACGGTAAATTTGTTATCCTCAAACTTGCAGTCCATTAATATTTCCATTAAAAATTTCAAATTATACTGTAAAAATAAATGCTCATATGTAAATTGTTACGTTTTTCTATGTCAGTGATATTAGAATTCTAAAAAAAGTACCAAAAATATTAATATATATATTGTATTTACATTATACAACTAGCTCAACACCTAATTTTTGTTAAAAGGTAATTATTATGTATAATACGAACTAAAAAATTAAATATAACTAATAGTATTATTTGAACTACCAATAACTAAAAGTATAAAATATTTATCTCTATAAGCTTCCAATTAAATTCAGGTACTTAAAACTAGTGGGTACCAAAAACTGCGTTATAATAAAACAAGGTACCATAAACCTAGTTAAAAAATATTATTCTGTTTTTAAATATATGACTAATAGAAGGCACTTACGTAAAAATTAATGGTATATATTTAATGAGCCTATCATAAATAACCAATATATACGTTGTTTATTGAATATAGAGCTGGGCACCAAAAACCCAACTAGACATTTATATATATATTCACACCTATATGATATATGTATTAATCCATTAGTATATCTGTTTACAACTGCTACAAATATTTTTTTTCTAAATTTAATATTAAACAATTACCTTCATATAAAAGGAATTTAGCCGGTGTTACTCGCACAGGGTCTCACATGAATATATGCGACTCCTCACTGGAATGCACCTCTACATCATCTACTTTCATGGCTAAACAAACATAAAAAAACACCAACTGGATAAGTCATAAAATATAAAACAAAATAAAATTTACTAGCCTACTGCAGCGACGTAAGGTTAATTTGTTATTCTTAAACTTACAGTCCAATAATATTTTTATTTAAAATGTTAAATTATACCGTAGAAATAAATGCTAATATGTAAATTGTTTGGTATTTTTATGTCAGTAATATTAATATTCTGAAAAAAGTACCAAAAAAATTACTATATATATTTTATTTTACCTTATACAACTAGCTCAATCTTAATTTTCGTTAAAAGGTAATTATTATGGATAATACAAACTGAAAAATAAAACATAACTTATAGTATTATTAAAACTACCAATAACTATAAGTATAAATTATTAAACTCTATGAGCTTCTTATAAAATTCAGGTACTTAAAACTAGTGGGTATCATAAACTGCGGTATAATAATACAAGGTACCATAAACCTAGTTGGAATATATTATTTTGTTCTTAAATATATGACTAATAAAAGGCACTCACGTAAAAATTAATGGTATATATTTGATGAGCCTATCATAAATAACCAATATATACGTTAATTATTGAATATAGAGCTGGGCACCACAAACCCCACTAGACAAAGATATATATATTTACACCTATAATATATATGTATCAGTCCATTAATATATCTGTTTACAACTGCTACAAATAATTTTTTTTTAAAATTTAATATTAAACAATCACCTTCATAGGAAAGAAATTGAGCCGGTGTTACTCGCACAGGGGCTCCATTGAATATATGCGACTACTCACTGGAAGGCACCTCTACATCATCTACTTTTATGGCTAAACAAACATAAAAAAACATCAACTGGATTAGTCATAAAATATAAAACAAAATAAAATTTACTAGCCTACTGCAGCGATGTACGGTAAATTTGTTATTCTTAAACTTGCAGTCCATTAATATTTCCATTTGAAATGTCAAATTATATGTAGAAATAAATGCTCATATGTAAATTGTTTGGTTTTTCTATGTCAGTGATTTTGGGATTCTGAGAAAAGTACCAAAAAAATTACTATATATATTGTATTTACCTTATACAACTAGCTTAACACCTAATTTTCGTTAAAAGGTAATTATTATGGATAATACGAACTAAAAAATGGAACATAACTAATAGTATTATTGGAACTACCAATAAATAGGAGTATAAATTATTAAACTCTATGAACTTCCCATATAATTCAAAAACTTAAAACTAGTAGGTACCATAAACTGCGTTGTAATAATACAAGGTACCATAAACCTAGTTAAAAAATATTATTCTGTTTTTAAATATATGACTAATAAAAGGCACTTACGTAAATATTAATAGTATATATTTAATGAGCTTATCATAAATAACCAATATATACGTTGTTTATTAAATATAGAGCTGGGCACCAAAAACCCAACTAGACATTTATATATATATTCACACCTATATGATATATGTATTAATCCATTAATATATCTGTTTACAACTGCTACAAATATTTTTTTTTTAAATTTAATATTAAACAATTACCTTCATATAAAAGGAATTGAGCCGGTGTTACTCGCACAGGGTCTTTATTGAATATATGCGAATCCTCACTGGAAGGCACCTCTACATCATCTACTTCCATGGCTAAATAAACATAAAAAAACATCAACTTGATAAGTCATAAAATATAAAACAAAATAAAATTTACTAGCCTACTGCAGCGATGTAGGGTTAATTTGTTATTCTTAAACTTACAGTCCAATAATATTTTTATTTAAAATGTTAAATTATACCGTAGAAATAAATGCTAATATGTTAATTGTTTGGTATTTTCATGTCAGTAATATTAATATTCTGAAAAAAGTACCAAAAAAATTACTATATATTTTTTATTTCACCTTATACAACTAGCTTAATCTTAATTTTCGTTAAAAGGTAATTATTATGGATAATACAAACTGAAAAATAAAACATAACTTATAGTATTATTAAAACTACCAATAACTATAAGTATAAATTATTAAACTCTATGAGCTTCTTATAAAATTCAGGTACTTAAAACTAGTGGGTACCATAAACTGCGTTATAATAAAACAAGGTACCATAAACCTAGTTAAAAAATATTATTCTGTTTTTAAATATATGACTAATAGAAGGCACTTACGTAAAAATTAATGGTATATATTTAATGAGCCTATCATAAATAACCAATATATACGTTGTTTATTGAATATAGAGCTGGGCACCAAAAACCCAACTAGACATTTATATATATATTCACACCTATATGATATATGTATTAATCCATTAGTATATCTGTTTACAACTGCTACAAATATTTTTTTTCTAAATTTAATATTAAACAATTACCTTCATATAAAAGAAATTGAGCCGGTGTTACTCGCACAGGGTCTCCATTAAATATATGCGACTCCTCACTGGAATGCACCTCTACATCATCTACTTTCATGACTAAACAAACATAAAAAAACATCAACTGGATAAGTCATAAAATATAAAACAAAATAAAATTTACTAGCCTACTGCAGCGACGTAAGATTAATTTGTTATTCTTAAACTTACAGTCCAATAATATTTCCATTTAAAATGTTAAATTATACCGTAGAAATAAATGCTAATATGTAAATTGTTTGGTATTTTTATGTCAGTAATATTAATATTCTGAAAAAAGTACTAAAAAAAATTACTATATATATTTTATTTCACCTTATACAACTAGCTTAACACCTTATATTCGTTGAAAGGTAATTATTATGGATAATACAAACTGAAAAATAAAACATAACTTATAGTATTATTAAAACTACCAATAACTATAAGTATAAATTATTAAACTCTATGAGCTTCTTATAAAATTCAGGTACTTAAAACTAGTGGCTACCATAAACTGCGTTATTATAATACAAGGTACCATAAACCTAGTTGAAAAATATCATTTTGTTTTTAAATATATGACTAATAAAAGGCACTCACGTAGAAATTAATGGTATATATTTGATGAGCCTATCATAAATAACCAATATATACGTTAATTATTGAATATAGAGCTGGGCACCACAAACCCCACTAGACAAAGATATATATATTTACACCTATAATATATATGTATCAGTCCATTAATATATCTGTTTACAATTGCTACAAATAATTTTTTTTTAAAATTTAATATTAAACAATCACCTTCATATGAAAGAAATTAAGCCGGTGTTACTCGCACAGGGGCTTCATTGAATATATGCGACTACTCACTGGAAGGCACCCCTACATCATCTACTTTTATGGCTAAACAAACATAAAAAAACATCAACTGGATTAGTCATAAAATATAAAACAAAATAAAATTGACTAGCCTACTGCAGCGATGTAAGGTCAATTTATTTTTCTTAAACTTGCAGTCCATTAATATTTTCATTATAAATATAAAATTATATCGTAGGAATAAATGCTCATATAAAAATTGTTTGGTTTATTTATGTCAGTGATATAGGGCTTTTAAAAAAAGTACCAAAAAAATTACTACTTAAATTGTACTTCACCTCATACAACTAGCTTAACTCTTAATTTTCGTTAAAAGGTAATTATTATCGATAATACAAACTAAAAGATTAAACATAACTAATAGTATTATTAGAACTACCAATAACTAAACTTATAGATTATTAAACTCTATAAGCTTCCCATAAAATTCAGGTACTTAATACTAGTGGGTACCATAATTTGC
This sequence comes from Copidosoma floridanum, assembly GCF_036245765.1. Classification (NCBI taxonomy): domain Eukaryota; kingdom Metazoa; phylum Arthropoda; class Insecta; order Hymenoptera; family Encyrtidae; genus Copidosoma; species Copidosoma floridanum. Next base: position 4,450,756 of record NW_028321912.1, on the reverse strand, counting down.
GCTGTAATAATACAAGGTACCATAAACCTTGTTGAAAAATATTTTTTTGTTCTTAAATATATGACTTATAGGAGGAACTAACGTTTAAATTAATGGTATATATTTGATGAGCCTTTCATAAATAACCAATATAAACCTTGTTTATTAAATATAGAGCTGGGCACCACAAACCCCGATAGACAAATTTATATATATATCTATTTACAACTATATTATATATGTATCAATCTATTAATATATCTGTTCACAACTGCTACAAAAACTTTTTTTTAATCGACTATTAAACAATCACCTTCAAATAAACGGAAACTTGCCTGTATTACTGGCTTAGGATCTCCATCGAAGATATGCGATGGCTCACTGGAAGGCATCTCTGTATTATCTCATCCCCTGGCAAAACAAACATGAAAAAACATTAACTGAATTAGTCATAAAATTTAAAACAAAATAAAATTTACTAGCCTACTGCAGCGATGTACGGTAAATTCGTTATTCTTAAACTTGCAGTCCATTAATATTTCCATTTGAAATGTCAAATTATATGTAGAAATAAATGCTCATATGTAAATTGTTTGGTATTTCTATGTCAGTGATATTAGGATTCTGAGAAAAGTACCAAAAAAATTACTATATATATTGTATTTACCTTATACAACTAGCTTAAAACCTAATATTCGTTAAAAGGTAATTATTATGGATAATACGAACTAAAAAATGGAACATAACTAATAGTATTATTAAAACTACCAATAAATAGAAGTATAAATTATTAAACTCTATGAGCTTTCCATATAATTCAAGTACTTAAAACTAGTAGGTACCATAAACTGCGTTATTATAATACAAGGTACCATAAACCTAGTTGAAAAATATTATTTTGTTTTTAAATATATGACTAATAAAAGGCACTCACGTAGAAATTAATGGTATATATTTGATAAGCCTATCATAAATAACTAATATATACGTTAATTATTGAATATAGAGCTGGGCACCACAAACCCCACTAGACAAAGATATATATATTTACACCTATAATATATATGTATCAGTCCATTAATATATCTGTTTACAATTGCTACAAATAATTTTTTTTTAAAATTTAATATTAAACAATCACCTTCATATGAAAGAAATTGAGCCGGTGTTACTCGCACAGGGGCTCCATTGAATATATGCGACTACTCACTGGAAGGCACCCCTACATCATCTACTTTTATGGCTAAACAAACATAAAAAAAACATCAACTGGATTAGTCATAAAATATAAAACAAAATAAAATTGACTAGCCTACTGCAGCGATGTAAGGTCAATTTATTTTTCTTAAACTTGCAGTCCATTAATATTTTCATTATAAATATAAAATTATATCGTAGGAATAAATGCTCATATAAAAATTGTTTGGTTTTTTTATGTCAGTGATATAGGGCTTTTAAAAAAAGTACCAAAAAAATTACTACTTAAATTGTACTTCACCTCATACAACTAGCTTAACTCTTAATTTTCGTTGAAAGGTAATTATTATGGATAATACAAACTAAAAGATTAAACATAACTAATAGTATTATTAGAACTACCAATAACTAAACGTATAGATTATTAAACTCTATAAGCTTCCCATAAAATTCAGGTACTTAATACTAGTGGGTACCATAATTTGCGTTGTAATAATACAAGGTACCATAAACCTTGTTGAAAAATATTTTTCTGTTCTTAAATATATGACTTATAGGAGGAACTAACGTTAAAATTAATGGTATATATTTGATGAGCCTATCATAAATAACCAATATAAACCTTGTTTATTAAATATAGAGCTGGGCACCACAAACCCCGATAGACAAATTTATATATATATCTATTTACACCTATATTATATATGTATTAATCTATTAATATATCTGTTCACAACTGCTACAAAAACTTTTTTTTAATCGACTATTAAACAATCACCTTCAAATAAACGGAAACTTGCCTGTATTACTGGCTTAGGATCTCCATCGAAGATATGCGATGGCTCACTGGAAGGCATCTCTGTATTATCTCATCCCCTGGCAAAACAAACATGAAAAAACATTAACTGAATTAGTCATAAAATTTGAAACAAAATAAAATTTACTAGCCTACTGCAGCGATGTACGGTAAATTCGTTATTCTTAAACTTGCAGTCCATTAATATTTCCATTTGGAATGTCAAATTATATGTAGAAATAAATGCTCATATGTAAATTGTTTGGTATTTCTATGTCAGTGATATTAGGATTCTGAGAAAAGTACCAAAAAAATTACTATATATATTGTATTTACCTTATACAACTAGCTTAACACCTAATATTCGTTAAAAGGTAATTATTATGGATAATACGAACTAAAAAATGGAACATAACTAATAGTATTATTGAAACTACCAATAAATAGAAGTATAAATTATTAAACTCTATGAGCTTCCCATATAATTCAAGTACTTAAAACTAGTAGGTACCATAAACTGCGTTGTAATAATACAAGGTACCATAAACCTAGTTAAAAAATATTATTCTGTTTTTTAATTATGACTAATAGAAGGCACTTACGTAAAAATTAATGGTATATATTTAATGAGCCTATCATAAATAACAAATATATACGTTGTTTATTGAATATAGAGCTGGGAACCAAAAACCCAACTAGACATTTATATATATATTCACACCTATATGATATATGTATTAATCCATTAGTATATCTGTTTACAACTGCTACAAATATTTTTTTTCTAAATTTAATATTAAACAATTACCTTCATATAAAAGGAATTGAGCCGGTGTTACTCGCACAGGGTCTCCATTAAATATATGCGACTCCTCACTGGAATGCACCTCTACATCATCTACTTTCATGGCTAAACAAACATAAAAAAACATCAACTGGATAAGTCATAAAATATAAAACAAAATAAAATTGACTAGCCTACTGCAGCGATGTAAGGTCAATTTATTTTTCTTAAACTTGCAGTCCATTAATATTTTCATTATAAATATAAAATTATACCGTAGAAATAAATGCTAATATGTAAATTGTTTGGTATTTTCATGTCAGTAATATTAATATTCTGAAAAAAGTACCAAAAAAATTACTATATATATTTTATTTCACCTTATACAACTAGCTTAACACCTTATATTCGTTAAAAGGTAATTATTATGGATAATACAAACTGAAAAATAAAACATAACTTATAGTATTATTAAAACTACCAATAACTATAAGTATAAATTATTAAACTCTATGAGCTTCTTATAAAATTCAGGTACTTAAAACTAGTGGGTACCATAAACTGCAGTATTATAATACAAGGTACCATAAACCTAGTTGAAAAATATTATTTTGTTTTTAAATATATAACTAATAAAAGGCACTCACGTAGATATTAATGGTATATATTTGATGAGCCTATCATAAATAACCAATGTATACGTTAATTATTGAATATAGAGCTGGGCACCACAAACCCCACTAGACAAAGATATATATATTTACACCTATAATATATATGTATCAGTCCATTAATATATCTGTTTACAATTGCTACAAATAATTTTTTTTTAAAATTTAATATTAAACAATCACCTTCATATGAAAGAAATTAAGCCGGTGTTACTCGCATAGAAGCTCCATTAAATATATGCGGCTACTCACTGGAAGGCACCCCTACATCATCTACTTTTATGGCTAAACAAACATAAAAAAACATCAACTGGATTAGTCATAAAATATAAAACAAAATAAAATTGACTAGCCTACTGCAGCGATGTAAGGTCAATTTATTTTTCTTAAACTTGCAGTCCATTAATATTTTCATTATAAATATAAATATATATCGTAGGAATGAATGCTCATATAAAAATTGTTTGGTTTTTTTATGTCAGTGATATAGGGCTTTTAAAAAAAGTACCAAAAAAATTACTACTTAAATTGTACTTCACCTCATACAACTAGCTTAACTCTTAATTTTCGTTAAAAGGTAATTATTATGGATAATACAAACTAAAAGATTAAACATAACTAATAGTATTATTAGAACTACCAATAACTAAACGTATAGATTATTAAACTCAATAAGCTTCCCATAAAATTCAGGTACTTAATACTAGTGGGTACCATAATTTGCGTTGTAATAATACAAGGTACCATAAACCTTGTTGAAAAATATTTTTTTGTTCTTAAATATATGACTTATAGGAGGAACTAACGTTAAAATTAATGGTATATATTTGATGAGCCTATCATAAATAACAAATATAAACCTTGTTTATTAAATATAGAGCTGGGCACCACAAACCCCGATAGACAAATTTATATATATATCTATTTACACCTATATTATATATGTATCAATCTATTAATATATCTGTTCACAACTGCTACAAAGACTTTTTTTTAATCGACTATTAAACAATCACCTTCAAATAAACGGAAACTTGCCTGTATTACTGGCTTAGGATCTCCATCGAAGATATGCGATAGCTCACTGGAAGGCATCTCTGTATTATCTCATTCCCTGGCAAAACAAACATGAAAAAACATTAACTGAATTAGTCATAAAATTTAAAACAAAATAAAATTTACTAGCCTACTGCAGCGATGTACGGTAAATTCGTTATTCTTAAACTTGCAGTCCATTAATATTTCCATTTGAAATGTCAAATTATATGTAGGAATAAATGCTCATATGTAAATTGTTTGGTATTTCTATGTCAGTGATATTAGGATTCTGAGAAAAATACCAAAAAAATTACTATATATATTGTATTTACCTTATACAACTAGCTTAACACCTAATATTCGTTAAAAGGTAATTATTATGGATAATACGAACTAAAAAATGGAACATAACTAATAGTATTATTGAAACTACCAATAAATAGAAGTATAAATTATTAAACTCTATGAGCTTCCCATATAATTCAAGTACTTAAAACTAGTAGGTACCATAAACTGCGTTGTAATAATACAAGGTACCATAAACCTAGTTGAAAAATATTATTCTGTTTTTTAATTATGACTAATAGAAGGCACTTACGTAAAAATTAATAGTATATATTTAATAAGCCTATCATAAATAACCAATATATACGTTGTTTATTGAATATAGAGCTGGGCGCCAAAAACCCTACTAGACATTTATATATATATTCACACCTATATGATATATGTATTTATTCATTAATATATCTGTTTACAACTGCTACAAATATTTTTTTTCTAAATTTAATATTAAACAATTACCTTCATATAAAAGGAATTGAGCCAATGTTACTCGCACAGGGTCTTTATTGAATATATGCAACTCCTCACTGGAAGGCACCTCTACATCATCTACTTCCATGGCTAAATAAACATAAAAAAACATCAACTGGATAAGTCATAAAATATAAAACAAAATAAAATTTACTAGCCTACTGCAGCGATGTAGAGTTAATTTGTTATTCTTAAACTTACAGTTCAATAATATTTTCATTTAAAATGTTAAATTATACCGTAGAAATAAATGCTAATATGTTAATTGTTTGGTATTTTCATGTCAGTAATATTAATATTCTGAAAAAAGTACCAAAAAAATTACTAAATATTTTTTATTTCACCTTATACAACTAGCTTAATCTTAATTTTCGTTAAAAGGTAATTATTATGGATAATACAAACTGAAAAATAAAACATAACTTATAGTATAATTAAAACTACCAATAACTATAAGTATAAATTATTAAACTCTATGAGCTTCTTATAAAATTCAGGTACTTAAAACTAGTGGGTACCATAAACTGCGTTATAATAATACAAGGTACCATAAACCTAGTTAAAAAATATTATTTTGTTATATAAAATATATGACTAATAAAAGGCTCTCACGTAAAAATTAATGGTATATATTTAATGAGCCTTTCATATATAACCAATATATACGTTAATTATTGAATATAGAGCTGGGCGTCACAAACCCCACTAGACAAAGATATATATATTTACACCTATAATATATATGTATCAGTCCATTAATATATCTGTTTACAACTGCTACAAAAACTTTTTTTTTTAATTGACAATTAAACAATCACCTTCAAATAAACGGAAACTTGCCTGTATTACTGGCTTGGGATCTCCATCGAAGATATGCGATGGCTCACTGGAAGGCATCTCTGTATTATCTCATCCCCTGGCAAAACAAACATGAAAAAACATCAACTGAATTAGTCATAAAATATAAAACAAAATAAAATTGACTAGCCTACTGCAGCGATGTAAGGTCAATTTAATATTTTTAAACTTGCAGTCCATTAATATTTTCATTATAAATATCAAATTATATCGTAAGAATGAATGCTCATATAAAAATTGTTTGGTTTTTTTATGTCAATGATATAGGGATTTTAAAAAAAGTACCAAAAAATTACTACTTATATTGTACTTCACCTCATACAACTAGCTTAACTCTTAATTTTCGTCAAAAGGTAATTATTATGGATAATACAAACTAAAAGATTAAACATAACTAATAGTATTATAAGAACTACCAATAACTAAACGTATAAATTATGAAACTCTATGAGCTTCCCATAAAATTCAGGTACTTAATACTAGTGGGTACCATAATTTGCGTTGTAATAATACAAGGTACCATAAACCTAGTTGAAAAATATTTTTCTGTTTTCAAATATATGACTTATAGGAGGAACTAACGTTAAAATTAATGGTATATATTTGATGAGCCTATTATAAATAACCAATATAAACCTTGTTCATTAAATATAGAGCTGGGCACCACAAACCCCGATAGACAAATTTATATATATATATATTTACACCTATATTATATATGTATCAATTTATTAATATATCTGTTCACAACTGCTACAAAAACTTTTTTTTTTAATTGACTATTAAACAATCACCTTCAAATAAACGGAAACTTGCCTGTATTACTGGCTTGGGATCTTCATCGAAGATATGCGATGGCTCACTGGAAGGCATCTCTGTATTATCTCATCCCCTGGCAAAACAAACATGAAGAAACATCAACTGAATTAGTCATAAAATTTAAAACAAAATAAAATTTACTAGCCTACTGCAGCGATGTACGGTGAATTCGTTATTCTTGAACTTGCAGTCCATTAATATTTTCATTTGAAATGTCAAATTATATGTAGAAATAAATGCTCATATGTAAATTGTTTGGTTTTTCTATGTCAGTGATATTAGGATTCTGAGAAAAGTACCAGAAAAATTACTATATATATTGTATTTACCTTATACAACTAGCTTAACACCTAATTTTCGTTAAAAGGTAATCATTATGGATAATACGAACTAAAAAATGGAACATAACTAATAGTATTATTGGAACTACCAATAAATAGAAGTAATAATTATTAAACTCTATGAGCTTCCCATATAATTCAGGTACTTAAAACTAGTGGGTACAATAACCTGCAGTGTAATAATATAAGGTACCATAAACATATTCGGAAAATATTTTTTTGTTTCTAAATATATGACTAATAGAAGGAACAAACGTAAAAATTAATGGTATATATTTGATGAGACTATCATAAATAACCAATATGTACCTTCTTATTAAATATAGAGCTGGGCATCACAAACCCTGATAGACAAATATATATATATATTTACACCTATATTGTAAATGTATCAATCCAATAATATATCTGTTTACAACTGCTACAAAAATTTTTTTTTTAAATTTAATATTAAACAATTACCTTCATATAAAAGAAATTGAGCCGGTGTTACTCGCACAGGGGCTCCATTAAATATATGCGACTACCCACTGGAAGGCACCTCTACATCATCTACTTTCATGGCTAAACAAACATAAAAAAAAATCAACTGGATTAGTTATAAAATATAAAACGAAAGAAATTTGACTAGCCTACTGCAGCGATGTAAGGTAAATTTATAATTCTTAAACTTGCAGTCCAATAATATTTTCATTATAAATATCGAATTATATCGTAGGAATGAATGCTCTTATAAAAATTGTTTGGTTTTTTTATGTCAGTGATATGGGGATTCTAAAAAAAGTACCAAAAAAATTACTACTTATATTGTACTTCACCTCATACAACTAGCTTGACTTTTAATTTTCGTTAAAAAGTAATTATTATGGATATTACGAACTAAAAAATAAAGCATAACTAAAAGTATTATTAAAACTACCAATAACTAAAAGTATAAATTATTAAACTCTATGAGCTTAATATAAAATTCATGTACTTAAAACAAGTGGGTACCATTAACTACGTTGTAATAATACAAGGTTCCATAAACCTAGTTGGAAAATATTTTTTTGTTTTTAAATATATGACTAATAGGAGGCACTCACGTGAAAATTAATGGTAAATATTTGATGAGCCTATCATAAATAACCAATATATACCATGTTTATTGAATATAGAGCTGGGCATCACAAACCCCACTAGACAAATATATATATATTTACACCTATATTATATATGTATCAATCCATTAATATATCTGTTTACAACTGCTACAAATACTTTTTTTTTTAATTGACTATTAAACAATCACCTTTAAATAAACTGAGACTTGCCTGTATTACTGGCGCGAGGGCTCTATCGAAGATATGCGATGGCTCACTGAAAGGCATCCCTGTATTATCTAATTCCCTGGCAAAAAAAACATAAAAAAACATCAACTGGAATAGTCATAAAATTTAAAACAAAATGAAATTTACTAGCCTGCTGCAGCGATGTACGGTAAATTTGTCATCCTTAAACTTGCAGTTCATCAATATTTTCATTAAAATTGTCAAATTATACCGTAGAAATGAATGCTTATATGTGAATTGTTTGGTATTTTTATGTCAGTAATATTGTGATTCTGAAAAAAGTACTAAAAAAATTACTATATATATTGTATTTCACTTTATACAACTAGCTCAACTCTTAATTTTCGTTAAAAGGTAATTATTATGGATAATACAAACTAAAAAATAAAACATAACTCATAGTAATATTGAAACTACCAATAACTAAAGGTATAAATTACTAAACTCTATAAGCTTTTTATAAAATTCGTGTTCTAAAAACTAGTGGGTACCATAAATTGCGTTGTAATAAAATAAGGTACCATAAACCTAGTTGAAAAATGTTTTTTGTTTTTTAATATATGACTAATAGGAGGCACTAACGTAAAAATTTATGGTATATATTTAATAAGCCTATTATAAATAACCCATATATACGTTGTTTATTGAATATAGAGCGGGGCACCACAAACCCAACTAGACAAATATATATATCTACACCTCTATTATATATGTATCAATCTATTAATATATTTGTTTACAACTGCTACAAATACTTTTTTTTTTAATTAACTATTAAACAATCACCTTTAAATAAACAAAAACTTGCCTGTATTACTGGCGTGGGGGGTCCATCAAAAATAAGCGATGGCTCACTGGAAGGCATTTCTGTATTATGTGATTCCCTGGCAAAACAAACATAAAAAAACATTAACTGGATTGGTCATAAAATTTAAAAAAAAATAAAATTTACTAGCCTACTGTAGCAATGTACGGTAAATTTGTTATCCTTAAACTTGCAGTCCATTAATATTTCCATTAAAAATTCCAAATTATACTGTAAAAATGAATGCTCATATGTGAATTGCTTGGTTTTTCTATGTCAGTGATATTAGGATTCTAAAAAAAGTACCAAAAATATTACTATATATATTGTAATTACATTATACAACTAGCTCAACACCTAATTTTTGTTAAAAGGTAATTATTATGTATAATACGAACTAAAAAATGAAATATACCTAATAGTATTATTGGAACTACCAATAACTAAAAGTATAAAATATTTATCTCTATAAGCTTCCAATAAAATTCAGGTACTTAAAACTAGTGGGTACCATAAACTGCGTTATAATAAAACAAGGTACCATAAACCTAGTTAAAAAATATTATTCTGTTTTCAAATATATAACTAATAGAAGGTACTTACGTAAAAATTAATGGTATATATTTAATGAGCCTATCATAAATAACCAATATATACGTTGTTTATTAAATATAGAGCTGGGCACTAAAAACCTAACTAGACATTTATATATATATTCACACCTATATGATATATGTATTAATATATTAATATATCTGTTTACAACTGCTACAAATATTTTTTTTCTAAATTTAATATTAAACAATTACCTTTATATAAAAGGAATTGAGCCGGTGTTACTCGCACAGGGTCTCCATTGAATATATGCGACTCCTCACTGGAATGCACCTCTACATCATCTACTTTCATGGCTAAACAAACATAAAAAAACATCAACTGGATAAGTCATAAAATATAAAACAAAATAAAATTTACTAGCCTACTGCAGCGACGTAAGGTTAATTTGTTATTCTTAAACTTACAGTCCAATAATATTTTCATTCAAAATGTTAAATTATACCGTAGAAATAAATGCTAATATGTAAATTGTTTGGTATTTTTATGTCAGTAATATTAATATTCTGAAAAAAGTACCAAAAAAATTACTATATATATTTTATTTCACCTTATACAACTAGCTTAATCTTAATTTTCGTTAAAAGGTAATTATTATGGATAATACAAACTGAAAAATAAAACATAACTTATAGTATTATTAAAACTACCAATAACTATCAGTATAAATTATTAAACTGTATGAGCTTCTTATAAAATTCAGGTACTTAAAACTAGTGGGTACCATAAACTGCGTTATAATAATACAAGGTACCATAAACCTAGTTGAAAAATATTATTTTGTTTTTAAATATATGACTAATAAATGGCACTAACGAAAAAATTAATGGTATATATTTGATGAGCCTATCATAAATAACCAATATAAACCTTGTTTATTAAATATAGAGCTGGGAACCACAAACCCCGATAGAAAAATTTATATATATATATATTTACACCTATATTATATATGTATCAATCTATTAATATATCTGTTCACAACTGCTACAAAAACTTTTTTTTTTAATCGACTATTAAACAATCACCTTCAAATAAACGGAAACTTGCCTGTATTACTGGCTTGGGATCTCCATCGAAGATATGCGATGGCTCACTGGAAGGCATCTTTGTATAATCTCATTTCCTGGCAAAACAAACATGAAAAAACATCAACTAAATTAGTCATAAAATTTAAAACAAAATTAAATTTACTAGCCTACTGCAGCGATGTACGGTAAATTCGTTATTCTTAAACTTGCAGTCCATTAATATTTCCATTTGAAATGTCAAATTATATGTAGGAATAAATGCTCATATGTAAATTGTTTGGTTTTTCTATGTCAGTGATATTAGGATTCTGAGAAAAGTACCAAAAAAATTACCATATATATTGTATTTACCTTATACAACTAGCTTAACACCTAATTTTCGTTCAAAGGTAATTATTATGGATAATACGAACTAAAAAATGGAACATAACTAATAGTATTATTGGAACTACCAATAAATAGAAGTATAAATTATTAAACTCTATGAGCTTACCATATAATTCAAGACTTAAAACTAGTAGGTACCATAAACTGCGTTGATATAATACAAGGTACAATAAACATAGTTAAAAAATATTCTATTGTTTTTAAATATATGACTAATAGGAGGCACTCACGTGAAAATTAATGGTATATATTTGATGAGCCTATCATAAATAACCAATATATACCTTGTTTATTGAATATAGAGCTGGGCACCACAAACCCCACTAGACAAATATATATATATTTACACCTATATTATATATGTATCAATCCATTAATATATCTGTTAACAACGGCTACAAATATTTTTTTTTTAATTTAATATTAAACAATTACCTTAATATAAAAGAAATTGTGCCGGTGTTACTCGCACAGGGGCTCCGTTAAATATATGCGACAACCCACTGGAAGGCACCTCTACATCATCTACTTTCATAGCTAAACAAACATAAAAAAACATTAATTGAATTAGTTATAAAATATAAAACAAACTAAAATTGACTAGCCTACTGCAGCGATGTAAGGTAAATTTATTATTCTTAAACTTGCAGTCCATTAATATTTTCATTATAAATATCGAATTATATCGTAGGAATGAATGCTTATATAAAAATTGTTTGCTTTTTTTATGTCAGTGATATAGGGATTCTAAAAAAAGTACCAAAAAAATTACTACTTATATTGTACTTCACCTCATACAACTAGCTTGACTCTTAATTTTCGTTAAAAAGTAATTATTATTTATATTACGAACTAAAAAATAAAGCATAACTAAAAGTATTATTGGAACTACCAATAACTAAAAGTATAAATTATTAAACTCTATGAGCTTGATATAAAATTCATGTACTTAAAACTAGTGGGTACCCTAAACTGCGTTGTAATAATACAAGGTACCATAAACCTAGTTGGAAAATATTTTTTTGTTTTTCAATATATGACTAATAGGAGGCACTCACGTGAAAATTAATGGTATATATTTGATGAGCCTATCATAAATAACCAATATATACCTTGTTTATTGAATATAGAGCTGGGCATCACAAACCCCACTAGACAAATATATATATATTTACACTTATATTATATATGTATCAATCCATTAATATATCTGTTTACAACTGCTACAAATACTTTTTTTTTTAATTGACTATTAAACAATCACCTTCAAATAAACTGAGACTTGCCTGTATTACTGGCGCGAGGGCTCCATCGAAGATATGCGATGGCTCACTGGAAGGCATCCCTGTATTATCTAATTCCCTGGCAAAACAAACAAAAAAAAATATCAACTGGAATAGTCATAAAATTTAAAACAAAATGAAATTTACTAGCCTGCTGCAGCGATGTACGGTAAATTTGTCATCCTTAAACTTGCAGTCCATTAATATTTTCATTAAAAATGTCAAATTATACCGTAGAAATGAATGCTCATATGTGAATTGTTTGGTATTTTTATGTCAGTAATATTGGGATTCTGAAAAAAGTACTAAAAAAATTACTATATATATTGTATTTCACTTATACAACTAGCTCAACTCTTAATTTCCGTTAAAAGGAAATTATTATGGATAATACGAACTAAAAAATTGAACATAACTAATAGTATAATTGGAACTACCACTAACTAAAAGTATAAATTATTAAACTCTATGAGCTTAATATAAAATTTATGTACTTAAAACTAGTGGACACCATAAACTGCGTTGTAATAATACAAGGTACCATAAACCTAGTTGGGAAATATTTTTTTGTATTTAAATATATGACTAATAGGAGGCACTCACGTGAACATTAATGGTATATATTTGATGAGCCTATCCTAAATAACCAATATATACCTTGTGTATTGAATATAGAGCTGGGCCAAACAATCCCCACTAGACAAATATATATATATTTACACCAATTTTATATATGCATCAATCCATTAATATATCTGTTAACAACTGCTACAAATTTTTTTTTTTTAAATTTAATATTAAACAATTACCTTTATATAAAAGGAATTAGGCCGTTGTTACTCGCACAGGGGCTCCATTGAATATATGCGACTACTCACTAGAAGGCACCCCTACATCATCTACTTTTATGGCTAAACAAACATAAAAAAACATCAACTGGATTAGTCATAAAATATGAAACAAAATAAAATTGACTAGCCTACTGCAGCGATGTAAGGTCAATTTATTATTCTTAAACTTGCAGTCCATTAATATTTTCATTATAAATATCAAATTATATCGTAGGAATAAATGCTCATATAAAAATTGTTTGGTTTTTTTATGTCAGTGATATAGGGATTCTAAAAAAAGTACTAAAAAAATTACTACTTATATTGTACCTCACCTCATACAACTAGCTTAACTCTTAATTTTCGTTAAAAGGTAATTATTATGAATAATACAAACTAAAAGATTAAACATAACTAATAGTATTATTAAAACTACCAATAACTAAAAGAATAAATTATCAAACTCTATGAGCTTCATATAAAATTCAGGTACTTAAAACTAGTGGGTATCATAAACTGCGTTGTAATAATATGAATTACCATAAACCTATTTGGAAAAAATTTTTTTGTTTTTTAATATATGACTAAGAGAAGGAACTAACGTTAAAATTAATGGTATATATTTGATGAGCCTATCATAAATAACCAATATAAACCTTGTTTATTAAATATAGAGCTGGGCACTACAAACCCCGATAGACAAATATATATATATTTACACCTATATTATATATGTATCAATCCATTAATATATCTGTTTACAACTGCTACATTAACTTTTTTTTTAAATTAACTATTAAACAATCACCTTCAAATAAACGAAAACTTGCCTGTATTACTGTCGCGGGGGCTCAATTAAAGATATGCAATGGCTCACTGGAAGGCATCTCTGTATTATCTAATTCCCTGGCAAAACAAACATAAAAAAACATCAACTGGATTAGTCATAAAATATAAAAAAAAATAAAATTTACTAGCCTACTGCAGCGATGTACGGTAAATTTGTTATCCTTAAACTTGCAGTCCATTAATATTTCCATTAAAAATGTCAAATTATACCGTAAAAATGAATGCTTATATGTAAATTGTTCGGTTTTTCTATGTCAGTGATATTAGGATTCTAAAAAAAGTACCAAAAAAATAACTATATATATTGTATTTACCTTATACAACTAGCTTAACACCTAATTTTCGTTAAAAGGTAATTATTATGGATAATACGAACTAAAAAATAGGAAATAACTAATAGTATTATTGAAACTACCAATAACTAAGAGTATTTATTATTAAACTCTATGAAATGCCAACAAAATTCAGGTACTTAAAACTAGTGGGTACCATTAACTGCGTTGTAATAATACAAGGTACAATAAACATAGTTAAAAAATATTCTATTGTTTTTAAATATATGACTAATAGGAAGCACTAACGTAAGAATTAATGGTATATATTTGATGAGCCTATCATGAATAACCAATATATACCTTGTTTATTGAATATAGAGCTGGGCACTACAAACCTCACTAGACAAATATATATATTTTTACACCTATATTATATATGTATTAATCCATCAATATATCCGTTTACAACTGCTTCAAAAATTTTTTTTTTAAATTTAATATTGAACAGTCACCTTTATATAAAAGGAATCAAACCGGTGTTACTTGCACAGGGGCTCCATCAAATATATGCGACTACCCACTAAAAAGCACCTCTACATCATTTACTTTCATGGCTAAACAAACATAAAAAAACATCAACTGGATTAGTCATAAAATATAAAACAAAATGAAATTTACTAGCCTACTGCAGCGATGTAAGAAAAATTTGTTATTTTTAAACTTGCAGTTCATTAATATTTTCATTTAAAATATCAAACTATTTCGTAGGAATAAATGCTTATATAAAAATTGTTTGGTTTTTTTATGTCAGTGATCTAGGGATTCAAAAAAAAGTACCAGAAAAATTACTACTTATATTGTATTTCACTTCATACAACTAGCTTAACTCTTAATTTTTGTTGAAAGGTAATTATTATGGATAATACAAACTTAAAAATGAAACATAACTAACAGTATAATTAGAACTACCAATAACTTAAAGTATAATTATTAAACTCTATGAGCTTTTCATAAAATTCAGGTACTTAAAACTAGTGGGTACCATAAACTGCGTTGTAATAATACAAGGTACCATAAACCTAGTTAAAATATTTTTTTTCTCTTTAAATATATGACTAATAGAAGGCACTCACGTAAAAATTAATGGCATATATTTGATGAGCCTATCATAAATAACTAATATATACCTTGTTTATTGAATATAGAGCTGGGCACCACAAACCCCACTAGACATATATATATATTTACACCTATATTATATATGTATCAATCCATTAATTTATCTGTTTCCAACTGCTACAAAATTTTTTTTCTAAATTAAATATCAAACAATTACCTCCATATAAAAGAAAGTGGGCCGGTAATACTCGCACAGGGGCTCCATTAAATATATGTGACTACTTACTGAAAGGCACCTCTACATCATCTACTTCCATGGCTAAACAAAAATAAAAAAACATCAACTGGATTAGTCATAAAATATAAAACAAAATAAAATTTACTAGCCTACTGCAGCGATGTGAGGTAAATTGGTTATTCTTAAAATTGCAGTCCATTAATATTTTCATTAAGAATGTCAAATTATATCGAAGAAATGAATGCTTATATGAAAATTGTTTAGTTTTTTTATGTCAGTGATATAGGGATTCTGAAAAAAGTACCAAAAAAATTTCTACTTATATTGTATTTTACCTTATACAACTAGCTTAACTCTCAATTTTCGTTAAAAGGTAATTATCATGGATAATACAAACTGAAAAATGAAACATAACTATTAGTATTATTTGAACTACCAATAACTAAAAGTATAAATTGTCAAACTCTATGAGCTTCTCATAAAATTAGGTACTTAAAACTAGTGGGTATTATGAACTGCGTTGTAATAATACAAGGTACCATTAACCTATTTGAAAAATATTTTTTTGTTTTTAAATATATGACTTATAAAAGGTTCTCACGTAAAAATTAATGGTATATATTTGATGAGTCTATCATAAATAACCAATATATATCTTGTTTATCGAATATAGAGCTGGACACCACAAACCCCACTAGACAAATATATATATATTTACACCTTTATTATATATGTATAAATCCAATAATATATCTGTTAACAACTGCTACAAATATTTTTTTTTTAAATTTAATATTAAACAATTACCTTAATATAAAAGAAATTGTGCCGGTGTTACTCGCACAGGGGCTCCATTGAATATATGCGACTACTCACTGGAAGGCACCTCTACATCATCTACTTCCATGGCTTATCGAACATAAAAAAACATCAACTGGATTAGTCATAAAATATAAAATGAAATTAAATTTACTAGCCTATTGCAGCGATGTAAAATAAATTTGTTATCCTTAAACTTGCAGTTTATTAATATTTTCATTAAAAATGTTAAATTATACCGTAAAAATGAAAGCTTATATGTAAATTGTTTGGTTTTTTTATGTCAGTGATATTGGGATTCTGGAAAATGTACCAAAAAATCTACTATATATATTGTATTACACCTTTAACAACTAGCTTAACTCTCAATTTTTGTTGAAAGGTAATTATTATGGATAATACAAACTAAAAAATTGAACATAACTTATAGTATTATTGAAAAAACCAATAACTAAAAGTACAAATGATTAAACTTTATAAGCTTCCTTTAAAATTCAGGTACTTAAAACTAATAGGTACCGTAAACTACGTTGTAATAATATAAATTACCAAAAGCCTATTCAAAATATATTTTTTTGTTTTTAAATATATGACTTAAAGGAGGAACTAACGTGAAAATTAATGGTATATATTTGATGAGCCTATCATGAATAACCAATATATACCTTGTTTATTGAATATAGAGCTGGGCACCACAAACCCCGATAGACAAATATATATATATTTACACCTATATTATACATGTATTAATCCATTAATATATCTGTTCACAACTGCTACAAATACTTTTTTTTTTAATTTACTATTAAACAATCACCTTCAAATAGACAGAAACTTGCTTGTATTACTGGCGCTGGGGCTCCATCGAAGATATGCGATGGCTCACTGGACGGCATCTCTGTACTATCTAATTCCCTGGCAAAACAAACATAAAAATACATTAACTGGATAAGTCATAAAATTTAAAACAAAGAAAAGTTTACTAGCCTACTGCAGTGATGTAAGTTATATTTTTATTCTTTAACTTGCAGTTCAACAATATTTTCATTAAAAATGTCAAGTTATGTCGCAAAAATAAATGCTAATATAAAAATTGTTTGATTTTTTTATGTCAGTGATATAGGGATTCTAAAAAAAGTCCAAAAAAAATTGCTACTTATATTGTATTTCACCTTATACAACTAGCTCAACTCTTAATTTACGTTAAAAGGTAATTATTATGAATAATACGCACTAAAAAATAAAGCATAACTAATAGTATTATTGGAACTACCAATAACTAAAAGTATAAATTATTAAACTCTATAAGCTTCCCATAAAATTCAGGTACTTAAAACTAGTGGGTACCATAAACTGCGTTGTAATAATACAAGGTACCATAAACCTAGTTCAAAAATTACTTTTCTGTTTTTCAATATATGACTAATAGAAGGCACTAACGTTAAAATTAATAATATATATTTAATGAGCCTATTATAAATATCCAATATATACCTTGTTTAGTGAATATAAAGCTGGGCACCACAAACCCCACTAGACAAATATATAAATATATATATTTACACCTATATTATATATGTATCAATCCATTAATATATCTGTTTACAACTGATACAAAGATTTTTTTTTAAATTCAATATTGAACAATTACCTTCATATTAAAGAAATTGGGCCGGTGTTACTCGCACCGGTGCTCCATTAAATATATGCGACTACTCACTGGAAAGCACCCCTACATTATCTTCTTCCATGGCTAAACAAACATAAAAAAACATTAGCTGGATGAGTCATAAAATTTTAAACAAAAAAAAATTACTAGCTTACTGCAGTGATGTAAGGTAAATTTGTTATCCTTAAACTTGCAGTCCACCAATATTTCCATTTAAAATGTCAAATTATACTGTGGAAATAAATGCTCACATGAAAATTGTTTGGTTTTTTTATGTCAGTAATATTGGGATTCTAAAAAAAGTACAAAAAAAATTACTATATATATTGTATTTCACCTTATACAACTAGCTTAACTCTTTATTTTCGTTAAAAGGTAATTATCATGGATAATACAAACTAAAAAATGGAACATAATTAATAGTATTATTGAAACTACCAATAACTAGAAGTATAAATTATTAAACTCTATAAGCTTCCCATAAAATTCAGGTACTTAAAACTAGTGGGTACCATAAACTGCGTTGTAATAATACAAAGTATTATAAATCTAGCTCAAAAATTACTTTTTCGTTTATAAATATATGACTAATAGGAGGCACTAACGTAAAAATTAATGGTATATATTTGATGAGCCTATCATAAATAACCAATATATACCTTGTATATTGAATATAGAGCTGGGCATCACAAACCCCACTAGACAAATATATATATATTTACACCTATATTATATATGTATCAATCCATTAATATATCTGTTAACAACGGCTACAAATATTTTTTTTTTAATTTAATATTAAACAATTACCTTAATATAAAAGAAATTGTGCCGGTGTTACTCGCACAGGGGCTCCATTGAATATATGCGACTACTCACTGAAAGGCACCTCTACATTATCTACTTTCATGGCTTATCGAACATAAAAAAACATCAACTGGATTAGTCATAAAATATAAAATGAAATTAAATTTACTAGCCTATTGCAGCGATGTAAAATAAATTTGTTATCCTTAAACTTGCAGTCCATTAATATTTTTATTAAAAATGTCAAATTATACCGTAAAAATGAATGCTTAAATGTAAATTGTTTGGTTTTTTTATGTCAGTGATATTGGAATTCTAAAAAAAGTACCAAAAAAAATAATATATATATTGTATTACACCTTTTACAACTAGCTTAACTCTCAATTTTCGTTAAAATGTAATTATCATGGATAATACAAACTAAAAAATTAAACATTACTTATAGTATTATTGAAAATACCAATAACTAAAAGTACAAATTATTAAACTTTATAAGCTTTCTTCAAAATTCAGGTACTTAAAACTAGTGGGTACCATAAACTACGTTGTAATAATATAAATTACCAAAAACCTATCCGAAATATATTTTTCTGTTTTTAAATATATGACTAAAAGGAGGAACTAACGTAAAAATTAACGGTATATATTTGATGAGCCTATCATAAATAACCAATATATACCTTGTTTATTAAATATGGAGCTGGGCACCACAAACCCCGATAGACAAATATATAAATATATATATTTACACCTATATTATATATGTATCAATCCATTAATATATCTGTTTACAACTGATACAAAGATTTTTTTTTAAATTTAATATTGACCAATTACCTTCATATTAAAGGAATTGGGCCGGTGTTACTTGCACCGGTGCTTAATTGAATATATGCGACTACTCACTGGAAAGCACCTCTACATCATCTTCTTCCATGGCTAAACAAACATAAAAAAACATTAACTGGATTAGTCATAAAATTTAAAACGAAAAAAAATTACTAGCTTACTGCAGTGATGTAAGGTTAACTTGTTATCCTTAAACTTGCAGTCCATTAATATTTCCATTAAAAATGTCAAATTATACCGTGGAAATAAATGCTCACATGGAATTGTTTGGTTTTTTTATGTCAGTAATATTGGCATTCTGAAAAAAGTACCAAAAAAATTACTATATATATTGTATTTCACCTTATACAACTAGCTTAACTCTTTATTTCCGTTAAAAGGTAATTATCATGGATAATACGAACTAAAAAATGGAACATAACTAATAGTATTATTGGAACTACCAATATCTAAAAGTATAAATTATCAAACTCTATAAGCTTCCCATAAAATTCAGGTACTTAAAAGTAGTGGGTATTATAAACTGCGTTGTAATAATACAAGGTACCATAAACCTAGCTCAAAAATTACTTTTTTGTTTAAAAAAATATGACTAATAGGAGGCACCAACGTAAAAATCAATGGTATATATTTGATGAGCCTATTATAAATAACCAATATATACCTTGTTTATTGAATATAGAGCTGGGCACCACAAACCCCACTAGACAAATATATATATATTTACACCTATATTATATATGTATCAATTCATTAATATATCTGTTTACAACGGCTACAAATATTTTTTTTTTTAATTTAATTTTAAACAATTACCTTAATATAAAAGAAATTGTGCCGGTGTTACTCGCACAGGGGCTCCATTGAATATATGCGACTACTCACTGGAAGGCACCTCTACATTATCTAATTCCATGGCTAAACAAACATAAGAAAACATTAACTGGATTATTCATAGAATATAAAACAAAATAAAATTTACTAGCCTACTGCAGCGATGTGAGGTAAATTGGTTATTCTTAAAATTGCAGTCCATTAATATTTCCATTAAAAATGTCAAATTATACCGTGGAAATAAATGCTCACATGGAAATTGTTTGGTTTTTTATGTCAGTAATATTGGCATTCTGAAAAAAGTACCAAGAAAATTACTATATATATTGTATTTCACCTTATACAACTAGCTTAACTCTCAATTTTCGTTAAAAGGTAATTATCATGGATAATACAAACTGAAAAATGAAACATAACTATTAGTTTTATTTGAACTCCCAATAACTAAAAGTATAAATTATCAAACTCTATGAGCTTCTCATAAAATTAGGTACTTAAAACTAGTGGGTATTATGAACTGCGTTGTAATAATACAAGGTACCATTAACCTATTTGAAAAATATTTTTTTGTTTTTAAATATATGACTTATAGAAGGTTCTCACGTAAAAATTAATGGTATATATTTGATGAGCCTATCATAAATAACCAATATATATCTTGTTTATTGAATATAGAGCTGGGCACCACAAACCCCACTAGACAAATATATATATATTTACACCTTTATTATATATGTATAAATCCAATCATATATCTGTTTACAACTGCTACAAATATTTTTTTTTTAAATTTAATATTAAACAATTACCTTCATATAAAAGAAAGTGGGCCGGTAATACTCGCACAGGGGCTCTATTAAATATATGTGACTACTTATTGAAAGGCACCTCTACGTCATCTACTTCCATGGCTAAACAAACATAAAAAAACATCAACTGGATTAGTCATAAAATATAAAACAAAATAAAATTTACTAGCCTACTGCAGCGATGTAAGGTAAATTTGTTATACTTAAACTTGAAGTCCATTAATATTTTCATTAAAAATGTCAAATTATATCGTAGAAATAAATGCTTATGAAAAAATTGTTTGGTTTTTTAATGTCAGTTATATAGAGATTCTAAAAAAAGTCCTAAAAAAAGTACTACTTATATTGTTTTTCACCTTATACAACCAGCTTAACTCTTAATTTTCGTTAAAAGGTAATTATTATGGATAATACGAACTAAAAAATGAAACATAACTAAAAGTATTATGGTAACTACCAATAACCAAAAGTATAAAAATTAAAGTTGTAATAATACAAGGTACCATAAACTTAGTTGAAAAATATTTTTTTGTTCTTAAATATATGACTAATAGGAGGCACTTACGTAAAAACTAATGGTATATATTTGATGAGCCTATCATGAATAACCAATATATACCTTGTTTATTGAATATAGAGCTGGGCACCACAAACCCCACTAGACAAATATATATATATATATATATATATATATATATATATATATATATATACACATTTTTCACAACTAGTCATGACACATAAAAGAATAACATTCTATTTTTTGACGATTGTTAATTTCTCAAGCCGAGCAATTAAATGCTAAACAGGTCTACATATGCTGACTTTCGAGAATATACAGAGATCATAATCATATTGAGTTTTTTACATAGTTAAGAAAAAACATGAGTTATATGAATTTTTTTAATATTTATTGTAGGTTATTTTTTTTTTAATTATACAAATGAAAATCATGTGGTTGACATATACTTTTATGAGAAGTAACCTCTTTGTCTAGCTTATTTGGACAAAAATTTTTTATAACTGCTAAGAGATATTTTAAAAAACCAACCCAAGAATTAATTATTGTTTAGTTATTCCATAAAAATTGTGAGGCATATCACAGTGCATTGTAAATAATAGTAACGTTAAACGTAACTAAAATATTGAGTTTGTCGGATGCAAGAGGGGGTGTGCGGTAAAGGGTGCTAAGCTGTGCAGGCTGGGGGGGACTTACCCTTCCTCTCCCTGTTTATAATACTCCCGAACCTCCTTAAGCTTCACTTTGGTTATTTCTTAAATTGTCTTAGGTCTTTCAATATCTATACAATTATTCCTTAGTTCACGAAGGCAAAACTTAAATAAACTTCAAATTGTATTTACCTTTGCGCCTTTCATTCCTTTTTTTATTTTTATTTTTTCGTTTTTTAGCGCGCAATCGCTCTTTTTCTGTGAGTGATTGGTTTAATATGCCATTATCCGATAAAACATATCCAGTTGGTTGCTCTAGAATACTTCTAGTTTCAATATTATCATGTTCATGAGTATCATCATCATTATTATTATTTGGTTCACCTCCTGCAGGACAAAACTTTATGTAAGTCTTTAGAAATATTTAACTATATTAATGTTTGTATTTATTTTAGATCGAATCAAACAGTAAAACTAGTAGCAAATAATAGTCAGTAACTTAAACTAATTATGAAAGTGATATGAAAATTTTACAATGCATAGATTTAGATGAGCATATTTGAATACTAACGCGTATATGACTCATAAGTCAAAATTTTTAAATATTTACCGGAAATTGTATCGGCAGTTGGCCTTTCTACAGTTCTAAGTAGGTCTAGTTGTACAGGAGAAACAGGAGGTGAGTTAACATCATCTATGTCTATTTCCGAACCTAGAATTCAAGCAATACATAAATAAAAATTGAGCGTTTTCTTTTTACTTGGGGCGTAAGTTTGTTAGCTTAAGGATGATACAGCAGGTACTGCCATACCATGGTGAAGGCCCGTACATGGAAAATAACTGTCAACAATAACAACTGATAAATACTTAATCAAACAATAACGTTTCTACACTTAAAAAAAAACAAGTAGTACTCCGGGAGTGCAGGCAGAAATGAAAACTTGAACTTATGGCGCGTTGGGCACTTTTTTGGGTGAGCATTTTTAGGTGCGCTGGCGACATGAGAAATCGTACATAAAAAATCAAGTTTATCAAAGCAATGTGGGCACTTTTTGAATGTACATTAAGTATAATAATATAGAAACTTTATTCGAAGGAAGTGGTTTTATTTAAATGAGTAACTATTAGTAAATAGTAAATAAAAAATTTATCAATTTTTTTAAAATAATACCATAGCAGCAACACAAGTCACATAAAATATTTAAATAAGTAAGTTTTCCGTTTAATATTCATTTATAAAATAAATACAAAAAACTCTCAATCTCGTCTGTCGCGAGGGCACGAACGAATGCCCATGCAAAGACTGCGTATCAGCGTTGGTCTGAGCATTATTCCACGCTCACAGTTCATGCTTGATCGCACATAGCGCCGCTGACTGGATCCCACCGAGAACTACTTCGCGCGAGAATTCGAATTCAAAATCGTATGATTTTTTCAACAGATAGTAGGCGCGGAAATTCAAATTCGAAAGAATTCTTGGTATACTATTTATGTATGTAATCATACAACATTAACCAATATTTTTAGGCATTAATTAGCCAATGTATACAAAGATTTCTTTCGAATTCAAATTTCTGCGCCTACTGTCTGCTGAAAAAATCATACGATTTTAAATTTGAATTCTCGCGCCAAGTAATTCGCGGTGAGATCCAGGCAGTAACGCTATGTGCGATCAAGCATGAACTGTGAGCGTGGAATAATGCTCAGACCAACGCTGCTGCGTATAGCATGCAGCGCTCTTGCATACCTATACACTCTGAGTATACATATACGTATGTAATCTCGTCTGTCATGAGAGCACGAACGAATGCCCATGCAAATAGCGCGTACAGTATACATATATTATAAGAATACACACGGAGTATATCTGTGTAAAATCTCGTCTGTCGCGAGAACGGCTGAAAATGATCACCCACTAAAGTGCCCAACGCGCCATAAGAAGTTTTCACTTCAAAAAATAATAACACATACAAACATAATTATAAAAGAATAAACACAAACAAAATTATTCAAGTGTTGATAACTTTTGAATCGCTAGGGTAGGGTGGGGCAATCGGAGTGGCGGGGAAATCGGGGGTTTTCTTAATACCTTTTTGTGAATTTATCGATTAAAAAAAAAAAATATTTTTGAAAAGTCCTGACCCTAACGGTTTTTTTTTACATTTGAATATAGAAACAAAAAACCATATTTTTCAAATGAAAACAAATTTAAGTGTATTGTCACCTTGTAATCGAAAAAAATGGTTTTTTCCGCCCTCGGGTGATTTTGGGAGGCTGGTACTTCCTTGGGCGGAAAAGCAGTTTTCCGGAACTCGTTCGAAAAGTCTCTTTTACGAACCTCGTTACGTCCCTCGCCTTCGGCTCGGGCCGCAAACCTATCGGTTCGCAAACAGAGACTTTTCCAACTCGTAGGAAAACTACTATTATATCACTTTTATCGCATGAAAAATATTTGAAAAATTCTAAGAACTTCAATTTTGATACGTTAAATAAAAAATGTAATGTATTAGCTTAATGTTCATAAAATAATTTCAATAAAAATTTCAGAAATTTTTTTCAGAATAGATCAATTAAAAAAGAGGGCCATTGGAGCGATTTCGTAACGTCAGTTTTGTCTGCTCTAACCTTAGAAAAAGAAATGTAGCCGTGATAAAACACAACTTGTTTTTTACTTATAAGAACTGTTTCTGTATTATTTATTTATCGAATTATTTGTAATTCAGTAATCAAGAAAGTAATGCAAATTTTTTATGTCAGGTGTCAGGTTGTTAAAAAAAAAAAAAAAAAAAAAAAAATGAAACTATAAAACCTCTCCAAATATCTCCCGCAAACCGCTCTAATTGACCATTTTTTTCCAACCTGACAGTCACTTCGGTTTAAACATTTTCAAAAATAAGTTTAAGTGTAAGTTAAAAAATAAAATATTTTTTTATTTGTTCGTAAGTTATTTACACATCATTGATATTTTTTTTTAGTATCATAAATAAAATATCTTTCCAGTAATAGTGTTTAAAAAATGAGGCTATGAAAAAACGCTCCGATTTCGCTACTCTACCCTATATAATGCTTTCAAGGTTAATATACTCAGTTAAACTCTTCCACATTTTTTTTCGAATCTCTATGATGATGTGTATATAAATCTTCAAGCAAAAAATGCGTTAAAAAATTTACATGCATGTTTTCTTTCGTCTTATTTTTTTAAAGGTTATTATTAGACTATAAGCTAAATGTCACATTCAATACTCGTATGACGTCATTTTACTGTAGCAGTTTTTTAATAATTTATTACAGTTATTGCCAGACTATAAGTATATTCAGAAATATCAAAATAAAAAGATTTTTGCATTTTTTGCTAATATTTTTCGTTTTCGAAACCCTCACGACCAATAAGATTATGTTCATGGATGCGTAGCAGCCAAAAACTTTTAATTTAGGGCCACTGGGACAAAAACATTATTAAATTTGATTTTAGTGTGTAAAATACTTACGAATAAACGAATTTAAATTCATAAGACGCGTAATTTTACCTCTTCGCGAGTAACGATGTAGAAGTGAGTCTCTGACATTCGTATTAGCTGCTTCATTATCTGAGTCATCATGGTCAATTATATCCATAGTCGGCAAATCATTTTGGTAGCGATCAATGTTATTGTTTGACGCACCACCTGCAATAATACTCATATGTACAAATGACATGAAAAAATTTTGGTTATAAGCAACGGAAATTCATGTAAATATCTCATTGGTCTAAATAAAAAAGAAGTTCTCGTATGAAAAATACGTACAGCCAAAAATTTAAATTTACCTCGTCGTGAATAATCACGTGGAGATGAAAAGAGACCGCCAAAATGGACACTACCTACATCTGACTCATTTCGATTAATTGAAGTAGTACTAGTAGCAGTCAATAAATTATCATCATGGTTTCGTGTACCACCTAGAGTTATATTAAAATAAGTGAATACTTTCACATCAATATATTTATAAAATTCCAGATAAATTCGTAAAAATCTAGGTGTATACGAATTCCACAAAAGTCGTTGATAATTATATAGTTTACTACTCACACCTCCTATTTGCTAAGAAATTAATATGTTTTACAGTTTAGTAGTACGAACAAAAATGTTTGTGTATGTTCTATCGGAAATCATTTTTTAGTAAATCGTTTGGGGTGTTGTTTTTGTTTTTGTTTTGTATAATACAGTATTTCTTTATGTTAAAAGTATTACGTATATATACTACATATAGTACTTAATACTAAAAAATTACTATATTAGAGAACACCGTTAAAATAATACACATACATGTTTCTTTATTTAGCGTGAGAAGATTCGTATTTTTAATTAATGCTTACTTTACACGTGATAAACACTACTTTGAATTTCAGAAGGTAGAGGATTTCATCTCTATGAAGGCTGCGTCGTAGAATTTTTATTAAAAAGATATTTCTTGTACACTCAACGAATCGACAAATTTTTTGGTACTACTGGTACTCTGGAGTGCCTTATATTTTTGCCGGAGCAAACAGTTCAAGCACCCTTAAAACTTATAGTTTTTGTGTAAAAAAATTTTGGTGAGAAAGAAATTGCGATCGTGGACCTCAGCGTCAGGGGTGTATGTATGTATGTATGTATGTATGTGCGTAATTAAGTTTTTTTACTATCTCATGCAGTTCTTGTCGGATTGGGCTTAAATTTGACACAAAGCTTCGTCTTTTATGTCTTACGTGATGGTTTAAAATCAGCAAGATTTCCTGTTTTAGAAAAAAATTGGCAGTTATTTCAAGATGGTACTTTCAGTGAAATATAAAGCAGTTTTTTAGCTATAACTTTGTTACGTGATATTTTCAAGGTTTGCTGTAAAAGTCAAAGTAGTAGATTTAATTGAAATAAAACTTTTTCTTTGTTATTATTTTCGTCCAGGATGTAACCTAAACATTCTGTGAGTCAAAAAGTGCTCAAAAATCGTAAAAATATAGTTTTCCCCATCTCACTTATTTGTTTTGTATTTTCAATTATAATATTGAACGTAAAAGTTGTAGATCTCATTGAAATACAAATTTTTTATGAAAAACATTTTCACCTAGGATGTAATCCACACGTTCTATGAGCCAAAAAGTGTTTGTAAAATGAATAAAAAATCGTTTTTCCCTATCCCACTTTTTTGTTTTGCATTTTAGATGATAAATTAAATGTGATAATTGTAGATTTCGTCAAAATACAACTTTTTTGTATTCGACATATTTCGTTACGATATGAAATTTTCACTCTAAATTGCAAAAAATGCGGAAAAATTGTAAAATTATCGTTTTCCTCTATCTATCTTACTCGTTTTTTTTAAATAAAACATTTCAGATTACAAAGTAAATGTTAAACTCATAGAACATTTATATCTGTAAGATGAAATTAACGCTATAAATCGCAAAAAATGATATTAAATGATATAAATTTTTTTACCAACCCTGCACCGAACAGTACCGACTTTCTACTCAGTGTGGTGATAAAAGTAATATACTTCCTTGTATCAGTCGTGCCTTAAAAACTGCATTTTTGTATAAATTGAGCCGCTTGTTTTATTGGTTAATTGGCAGAAGTGTGGCTCCATCCTATACCACAATTGGGTTATTGGGTAAGGTAAAGCTGCACTTTTGCATATTTACTTTTTTATCAAATGTCTTTAATGTGCCCTGTTGAAATTAATGCTTTCATGAAAGAATAAATATTATACATGAAAAAATACAGTGTTAAATGAAAAAAAAAAAAATAATAAAATAAAATAATTAAAAAAATAGTTCTGAACCTAAAAACTGTACTAAAAAAATTCTTTTTGACCCAAAAAATGTATATTAAATTAATCAGCATAATATCTTTATACAACATCCTGAATCTTTAAGCAAATAATAGGTATAAGTGGTAATGTAACTCGATAATTACCAAGTCGTTTAAAAGAAAATTTTTATTATCATAGAGTCATTACGTATGATGTGATATGAATAAGAATTTTTAAAATGCGTCGATTTACCTGATCGCAAGTACATTCGTGCAGATGCGAGACTGTCACTTTCACTGGTGAGGCATTTCACGTCAAATCGCACAGGCTGCGCGCGAGACCACTTTTCATGCTTTGATTACAGTATCAAATTAATGAGGAAGATAAATCGGAGTAAGCATTTCCGACGTATTTTAACCTCAGCTTTTTAATGACATTATTAAAATTACAAAAAAAAGTCAACATAACCTCAAAAAAATATAAAACATGTTATATCTTCAAAAGGGTGTCTCGAATCTTTTTTTTTATTATCTAAAACGAAAGAGGAGGTTTTTTTACGTTGGTTTAGTGATTTTCAGAGTGTCCACTATTATATTATTCGAGAAATCTAACGTCAAAGTCTATGCTCTCGTGCCGCCGCGACGGACGGCCTGGCCGGTGGGTCGCGCTGCGGCGCTGCATGCGTGCTATATATAGCAATTTGTGACCCACTGAACCGAGAAGTCTGCTTCTTTAGCCTTAAATTATTAGTTGATGTTAATACAGTATTATTTTTTACAATAATTATTTAGACATATCAATAATAGTGTTGATATCAGGCGCGGTTCTCCTCCTCTGAGTTCATTTACAGCAGCAAAATTTTATTACTCTATTAATCGTGATAAAGGTTACGGCATCAAATAATTCTGAGATTTGTTTGCTTGAAAAATTTTATTTTTTGAATTTGCTAGTTTCTTTGTGGAGTTTATTGAATTTTGAAAAAATTTGGTAAGTACCACTGAAGGTTCAGAAGTTGTCTTTTTAATAAAAAGTAACTTATTTAATTTAAATCTAAAATGATACCAGGAACTCTTCGATATCACGCATTTATCCCTCTTGATAAAAACACATTTAAGCTGCGTCATACATCTTTAAGTTCAATATTTCAAACATTTCCGAAAATTTCCAATCCAAAAATTAAAAAATCTACTTTCAAGAAAACTGCAAAGGTAAAGAAAAATATTTAATTGTTTTCATACGATACAATAATATATTGCATAGTGTACAGTATTAAAGTTCAAATTAAAGTTTAAATAAATACAAATTGTTTATTCTTATGTAAACATGTCAATACTTTATTTTATTATAAAACATTTATTAGATATATTGCGTTGTTTTCAAACGTAAGATATGGTACGAATGCGGCGCTACGTCCGCCGCCAGGCCGTCCGTCGCGGCGGCACGAGAGCATAGACTTTGACGTTAGATTTCTCGAATAATATAATAGTGGACACTCTGAAAATTACTATACCAACGTAAAAAAACCTCCTCTTTCGTTTTAGATAATAAAAAAAAAATATTCGAGACATCCTTTTGAAGATATAACATGTTTTATATTTTTTTGAGGTTATGTTGACTTTTTTTGTAATTTTAATAATTTCATTGAAAAGCTAAGGTTAAAATACGTCGGAAATGCTTACTCCGATTTATCTTCTTCATTAATTTGATACTGTAATCAAAGCATGAAAAGTGGTCTCGCGCGCAGCCTGTGCGATTTGACGTGGAATGCCTCTGGTGTATCCTCTATCATTTTCATTATTATCTAATTCACTGTGATTACTGAGACGGTCAATGGATAATGTATCATTACTATTACTATCGTTATCATTATGCCTATTATTGTCTACATCAGCTGTAAATATGTAATTGTATTAACTACTTATTAATTATAATCAGTTCGAGGGCAGTCTGAGAAAAATACAGTTTCCTACTTTATTTATTTTACTAAGCCGTTTTTATTAGAAAAATGAGACTAAAGTATTCCTTGTTCAATCAATAATGGAGTATCAGGATCAGAAATCAATAATCAGGAAATTTTGTTTAAAAAAGGTACACTCAAAATATTATTGTACTAAGAACATTAGCTAATACCAATATTTCTAAACAGAACGTTGAAGCTAGCTCAGTCAGATAGCACAGACGAAGCACAGTCTTATTTTTAAGAACCACAAACGCGTATCATGTAATGTAGCGCCACTACATGGATTCATGCTACAGCTGTATTGTATGCTATATTACATGGGTACGTGTTTATTGCCTCAGAGCAACACTGGTACTAATCTTCTACCAAGAGAGACTCTGAGGGGTGTTCTCGAATTCCGTTGAAAATATCGATATTTTATCTCGGGCTTTTTCAATACAAGGTGTACCCATGCTACCCAAAATCCACTGATCCGACTTTTAAGACAGTGGGTGGGTTTTTCATGTGATGTCTAGACAGCTTGGTCAGAAAAATTACTATTGGTATTGAAAGTCGGCACGGTAGGGTTGACGGTGAATGAAAGATATAATTTTTCCATTAATTTAATATTTACTGAAGTGTGTTAGATACGATCGATATGCCTTGCAAACAGTAGCTAGTATAATGAACGGCCGTCAATCGACAAAGGGGAACTTTGCTCGAAAGATTCGCACACCGTAGTTAGAAAAAAAAGTTGAAAACAAAAAAGTTTTCAGAAAATGCACAAGCTGAAAAGAGTATTAAAAATAAAATAAAATAATGTCTAAATTTCTCCAAACAGTTTCTAATGAAAAAATCGATTGTCCGTCCCATAACTTTATAGACAGTTTATTTATTCAATAATAATTAATAGGCTTAGCATTCTTACACACACAAAGGAAGGTTGACACACATTACCAAATAATTGTGATTTATTAAAAAAAATTGATTGAAAGTCGATGTAAGAAGATGAAAACTAACTTGTTCAGCATGGAGCTGAAACTAGCCCCACGCCGGAGCAGCCTCACCAGGGGCGAATCAGACCTGAGCGGCCCCGGGGCTAAAAAATTTTTTTTTGTCCTGATCTATTCGGAAAACGCTACATATAGTTACAATTCTCCTATTCGCAATCCCTACAACTTTTTAAAGCCGTAAAAAGTCGTCAGGCTGGGAAAACGAAGAGTTTTCCGTAGATACGTACATACACGGATACAAAAAAAATGAAATAAAAAATTATAACTTATTTTTCGGCTCTTGTGCCACCTTGGAAATTAATAATATATGTTTCTATCACTACTATAAGCGATCCCAATTAGTTTGTCCAGCCTTGTAAGGCCGCCAGGCTTGGAAAATGATGAGTTTTCCGCCGATACGCAAATACGCGTATACAAAAAAATCAGAAAAAAATTTATAACTTTTTTTTGGGCTCTTGTGCCACCTTGGAAATTAAAAAAATATGTTTATTTTACTTCTACACACGATCCCAATTAGTTTGTCAAGCCTTGTAAGGCCAACAGGATTGGAAAATGATGAGTTTTCCGCCGATACGCAAATACGCGTATACAAAAAAATCAGAAAAAAATTTTTAACTTTTTTTTGGGCTCTTGCGCCACCTTGGAAATTAATAGAATATGTTTATTTTACTTCTACACACGATCCCAATTAGTTTGTCAAGCCTTGTAAGGCCAACAGGATTGGAAAATGATGAGTTTTCCACCGATACGCAAATACGCGTATACAAAAAAATCAGAAAAAAATTTATAACTTTTTTTTGGGCTCTTGCGCCACCTTGGAAATTAATAGAATATGTTTATTTTACTTCTACACACGATTCCAATTAGTTTTTCAAGCCTTGTAAGGCCGACAGGCTTGGAAAATGATGAGTTTTCCGCCGATACGCAAATACGCGTATACAAAACTCATAATTTTTTAAGCTTAGTTGCCTTGCACAGGAAATAGGAAGTGTATATGATAAAAATATATTTTATCTATTTTTATGGTAGCACAGGAGCCCCAACAAAAATTATGATTTTTTTCCTATTTTTTCTGTATATGCAGATACGCGTATCAGCGGAAAACTCTTAACATTGCATGACTGGCGGCCTTCCATGGCTTTGAAAACCCATAGAAAGTGTACACAGGAAGAATGAAAACGTATTCTATTTATTTTTATCGTGGCACAACAGCTCTAAAATAAGATATTAATTTTCTCCCCATTTTTTCGTTACCGTAAACGTACATTATAAGCCTTAAAAGGACCCAACAACTATTTTAGTATCAAAAAATTTTATCAGTATAGTAGGAAACTGTAACTCTGGACTGCCCTTCGAGACTCATAATTTTTAAGGATACGATTGTTTTATAATTATTTAAAAGTAATTTGCTTAAAATATTTTACGCCTGTGAACTATTCTTATTTAACTAATAAGCTAGATTAACGTTCTAGTATTCAAACTTAAATATTTTTAACCCTATGGATGTACCTGTTCTAACAAAACGTTGATTGATGTTCATTGGTGTAGAAGTATTTTGACTGACTAAGTCATATTGGTTACGTGGAAGATTATCATTAACTTTATACTCATTATCACTACTATTTTCATCTGATGAGTTATCTTGGTTTTCATTATTGCTCAGGACGTTGAATTGACTTCTCATTTCTCGAATACGAGTATTTCTGGTGGTTCGTAGAGAGAAATCTGGATCTAAAATTTTTATTTTAGGTTTAGATATGTTTTTACTACTACGATGGTTAATAATACTACACACGTCACCACTGACATTCTTTGATATTACTTCTGATTATAGTATATTTACATATATTAATATCAGTAGTTTTATATATAATTTATATAAGCGGTTTTATCCACCTTTTCTTGTATACTAATATATTTGGATTATTAAGCCCGTCTGATTTATAAATAAATACATAAATAAATAAATAACTAAAACTACTCACAGTCACAAATGACTAATATTTTTGAATTATGCGAACGTCTTCAAAGTACTTTCATTTGAAAATATGTTGCAAGGGTGCTAAAGCAAAGAATGCTTCAATCGAAAGTACATTGCAATCTGATGAAAACCGCTGTATGTTTGTTTATTGATATTTTTTAATTTATTTTGAATGCAAAAAATGCTATTAATTCGAAAAAAAGTATTGTAACAAAAAAGTTCGTCCCTTATTATTTATACAACAAGTAAAAGGTCAGATTATACATAGTAGTTTATCCAACTTGATTACAAAAGCATTTGTCCAATTATAAAAAAGTTATAAAAAAGTTGATTAACATTTTGTGATACTTTGGATACCTGATGGATTAATTGATGCTCAAGAAATTTTATATAATACATTGTAGAGCTATAGAGTACTACATCAATAAATTCGTGAATGGATGTAAGATTGCCTTAAATATGAAAAATGTATAAATATATATTTAAAAGAACAAAATACATATTTCTAAGAGCTGATTTGTAAAACTAACGTCAATTTAACTACCTGTATACTCGCTATTGCTGTATGAAAATCAATAGTCAAATAAGTGGTGACCGCAGGAGCAAATGTGAATGCAATGCATAACCAAAACGAGGACATGTGACATTAATTGTGTGACATTAATTGCTTTCGTAAACAAATTAGCCAGATTTAAATTTTTAACAAATACTTTACCTGGAACATTAAAAACTCTCGTGCTTGGGGTGAAATCCTCTATACAACGGTCACTGCTTTCTTTTACAATTCTATCACGTAAATTACCCTATAGACATATCATAAGATCTACTAGATCTTTATCACTTATTTTTTTCTTCTTATGCTTATTCCACACTTTAAATTAAAAAAGAATTATTTTTGTTTATACCAATTAGAATATGGGACGATAATAAGTCATAATTCTTACAAGTGTATGCATTATTACTGATTTAGAAAACGTATTCATAATAAGGAAATCCAAGATTGAAAGTAAAAATATAAAAATAAAATAAACATAATAATACTACGTGCAGTTTGACATAACAATACAGTCAATACATATGTATTGAAAGAATTATGCAGTTAAAAACCTTATTAAATTATGGGTATTGATGTCTATACCTTCAATGATATGATTTTCCCGATAAACAGTCTGATAACGAGGTTGGGTGGAAATGCGTTTTCCATTCCTCAATGAAATAATATTACTGTATAATTTATCTAATAACTTGATGATTTTACCTAAAATTTACAATATGGGTTACTTAAAAATAAATAACTGTCCATAAAAAGTCAACCTTCTAAGAGAAAGATGTTGGTTTAAAATAGCAAGGTACTAAATTTTAGATACTCATTATTTTACAACCAAATTAATAATGTTATGCAAACCAATTTAAAAGAATACATCACTTAAGACGATACTTTGTTTAATCCAAGTACGATATTACATAAAAGTATAGTTATCAAAGTGCTATAATACATGAAGTATTTATAGTTTTTATAGTACCATACATCACAAAATTATAAAATTAATCCAGCGATTATTTGAGATAATGAACTGCATATACATGTATCAACAGTCACTTTAAAAAAAAAAAAAAACAAGAATGTGATGGGTTTAAAGCTTATTATTTCTTACATGATTATCTAGGGTCACACTTTGCGCCTACGGGTTGTTAAAAATTTTTCCGCCTTCTAACCTCGAAATAGCTCCTTCGCCGCTTGATTTTTGGTTCTCAGGGGTGGGGTCCAATTTGCAGACAACTTAATGTTGAGACTACGCAAAATGCCGACAACTTGTCTATAAGTTGGAAGTATACAGAACGCATTATCTCCCAAGGAGTGGGATCCAAAATAACGACAGTTCACTTCAATTTTGTAGTAAAACTATGAATGTTCATTCCAGCGACGTGTATTCCGACGACAGCGATAGCTCAGTGCAACGACTGTTCATTATTTCGACAGCCAATCGTGGAACAATATAAGTAGAAATGCAAAGCGAACTGCCTTGTGATTGGCTGTCGAAATAATGAACAGTCG
This sequence comes from Copidosoma floridanum, assembly GCF_036245765.1. NCBI lineage: Eukaryota > Metazoa > Arthropoda > Insecta > Hymenoptera > Encyrtidae > Copidosoma > Copidosoma floridanum. The sequence goes on along the minus strand of NW_028321912.1, from coordinate 4,414,979 downwards.
TTGCACTGAGCTATCGCTGTCGTCGGAATACACGTCAGTGGAATGAACATTCATAGTTTTACTACAAAATTAAAGTGAACTGTCGTTATTTTTGACCCCACTCTGTTGGAGATACTGCGTTCTGTACACTTTCAACTTATAGACAAGTTGTCGGCATTTTGCGTAGTCTCAACATTAAGTTATCCGCAAATCGGACCCCACCCGTTGAGACCACCCTGGTCAAATGCACATTTTAGGCGAATCCTATTTTTTCCTACCCATGGCACATGAGCCCCTCAAAAACGCCCAAGATAGGATACGGTATTTTTTGTATCTGGTGGCGCATATAATGAGAACGCTATCGGTATTACAGTTAATGGCCAATCATAGCTTCGAAATTGATAAAGCTGTACGTAAACGAGAGTTTTGTGGGGTGGGGTAAGGGGAGTTATATGATACGATATCCGTACTTTCAAGGGGAGGGGAAGAAAAAAATTGTATTTCCCTTGATGTGTAAAAAGAACAAAATCCTTTTTTCTTTTATTTACAATGAACTATTTTACGAAGTATAATAAAACTAGAAGAGGAGAGTAGACATGTGAAGCGTGCAACGGCCTAACATTGTGGATTACTAATATTTTACAATTATTAAAATCAAATAAATCAATATGAAAATAATTGGACATTACTGGAGCTTTGATGGCTTCATGATTAGCGTGCTAGTCTTCTAGCTCGAGATAGTCGAGGGGTTGTGGGTTTGAGTCCCGTCGAAAATTATCAAGATTTTTTTCTCGGGCTTTTTCGATGGAATGAGTACGTAGGTTGCCGAAACACTACTTATCGAATTTTTAAAACAAATAGACGGTTTTTCTGGTGACGTCTGGAAAACAGAACAAGGAAGATAGAGATTAGGGACATATGATACGTAAAAACCCTGCAATGGATATACGTTGAAATCTTAACTGGACATTACTATCTAGTTTCTGAGTATTTTGAACAGAAAAATTGTACATAAAAAAAAAAATTAGATTGATCGTAAATATGCACAAATGCACTTTGTTTGGTCAATAATAAAAGAAAAATTAAATAAATAAGTTATCTAGCTGAACTCTAGGGTTTATTCGATGCGGTTAAACACTTTACTTGATAGATGGTTAACATCATTGAGTAACTTCAACTATTTTCAAGATAAGTTACAATGGTACTTTTACGAGGCAATTTTTTAAAATCATTGTATTATAATATTAAATTAAAAAAAAAAAATTGGCATTAAGGTCACTACGGTTGCCAAGTTGAGATGTGATGTATGCATGTATAAATGAGAGAAAATTTTAACCATAATATTCTTTTTCAAATGATATAGATTAGCGCACAGTAACATACTGTTATTGTGCATAATTGATATCGTGCTACGAGTTAAAAATAGTTTTGGCCCCATCGCTATATGTTAATGTTGGTAAGAACAGAAATCACTATAACCTTGTATTGAAGCGCAAAATGCATCAAGCTCTTGTATGTAAAGTAAGAATTATATGCATCTGTATAAATAATGAGAAAGAAAATAATATATTTTAAGGAAATAATAAAAATTACTCACAAAGCCAATTCCAAGCAAATGGATGTTTATTCATTTCTCTAAGCAAGTCAGCGTGTGAGGATTCAATAGCATTGTTTGTCCTCACAAGAAGTCCATATATACTGAAATGTTCAGGTGTCACTTTTGTAAGCCAAAAATTCTCATAATAGTTTAGAAATGGAGTGAGTTTTCTTTTTATTTGTAAATCAACTTCATCAACTAGCTGATCATATGTATCTTGTATTTTTTCTGCAGGTAAGAAAGCTAAGCAAATAATTTATTTCACAAACTCTGAAGCGGTTTCATTTTGTGCCAAATAACCTGATAGTCCTAAGCTTTTTAATTTCTGATAAATTGCCTATAAAAATGAAAAAGAAATGGTTTTCATTTTATTACTATTATAAAAAAAGGTACCTTTGAGATGAAGTAATTTATTCCTTACAGCAAAAGTAAGGATTATTTTTGGTTTACTTAATTATTTTGAACATTTATTGATAAATCTGACAGATACTTCCAAATCAGAAGTGCAACTACTATAGAAAAAGAACCTACCCTGTCCAGGTGGAAATTGCAGCCCACGCATCTAGCATTAGGAAAAGCTTTTTCTGCAGCGTTCCTTAAAGCTGTCTCGAAATCAGTTATAACTACTTCTACTTTTCTTCGATCTATGAGAGTGATCAGATGATCCAAAATTGCTGTGTAAGCTGCTTGACTTTTTGATGACATCAATCCATACATGAAAACTAGTGACTGTTGAAAATTGCAAACAGTGATTTTCCAAGTTCATTTGTTTAGAATGTTGCTTGTTTAAAAAATAGCGTTGTAAGAAATACTAACACTTGTACACATTGTATTAAACTGTGCAATAGCTAAGTTATACGCGTTTTATATGTAGGTATATTTAAGAAGGATTTCTTACTGTAGCTGATATCAAACAAATGTACAGTAAAAAATTATTAAAAGAGATATATTTATATAGATTTAAATATATTTCCACAGCCATGTGACTGGTCTAATAAATAGAGGAAAAATTCCTAGTTAGTTAATTAAAAGAAAATTAAAAAAAAAAAACTATTTTGTATATACAAAACACAGTAAATGAGGAATTAGAAATAAAACCTATGAAATACCATAAATCCAACAAATGTTACACAAATTACGTACTCACAGAACAGTATGTTTGAAAAATTAAACTACGTATAGTTAATATTAATTTTTTTATGGAATTTTTATATGCGTATGTATATGTACGTGTATATGCGCGTATGTATGCACAGTAAGTGAGAATACAACAAACACAACACTTACGTGACCAAACTTGACTCCCATAACAGATAATACTTGGATGTAGTTTTCTTTATCGAGATTGGGTGCTGTCTTGAACGTAGCATCAAGAAAAATTTTTGTCGTAGATTGGAATTCTCGACGTATTAAGTTTTGATAGTAGATTAATAAGTGTGTATTATTGTTTGTATCAGTTATAAGCACAGGTGTTAATTTTATATTTTTTCCTTCAAGAGCTTTGGCATGGTCAGGTGTGGTAAGCTGTGTGAAAAATTCACGGATACTAGATGGTTTTTTAGGGAAACTAGCTTTTCTCCAGAGCTTCATGGCTGGTAGTAGAGTTGCAAACGGCCATAGCCTGGCTGCATTAGGATATCTGCCAAATAAGTTTTTTAAAGCAAACAAATAATACAGATTTGCAGTTAAGTTATACAATTGCGTATCATGGAGCTGAAACAGTATTTATTCGAAACATCTTTAACTTAAGAAGATGTTGGAGGCAGAGATTATGTTAGACACTGTTTAATATTTTACGTTAAAATTAAGAGTTGTGCGCTTTTCTCTGGTAAGTTTAAAGTCAGTGTACAAAGTTGTATCTAACGCTGTCCATTAAAAAAGAGAAAAATATGAAACGGCACGTCGTCCTTTAACTAATATAACCTCTGCCTCCAATGTCCTCTTAATTAATTGAGATCAGAATGAAATACATAGGATTTAATGAATTCAGTTAGAAATATAAAATTTGGAATTAGTGTGCGTTCATGGGTAGTAAAGGTGGTACGGATTAATTTTCATTTTTATTAGGATATTTTTATGCATTCGAGTATAATTCTTTCAAATTGTAAATTTTCTTAGTATGACATTTAGTTTGGACTGGGCCCTTATTCAGCAAATTTTTAATGCACGATATTTCGTAATTACGCACATTATGAAATGAAAATTGGATTCATATTTTGCGCATAAATGTTATTTAAAAAATTACGCGTGCTTAAAACTTGACACATAGGGACCCACAATGCATAATGAGCAATCCATCACGAACTATTATCACTTATACTTCCGAGGAAAGTACTACTTTAGTTCCTGATTTTAGGGAGTAAAGCATCATATTCTCTCGCTAGTAAAAAATCGTATTTACCAACAACATAAAGAAACCAGTTTGAAATTTATTTTTAATGCCAAAAAGTACATCTTACTGTCAGAGACTTGTTTGTGTGGTAACCGTATAAAAAGACGTATAATGTTAAAAAGTAAATTAACACATACGCTTCAGCCATAGAATCGTACAATATTTTGATGCAATAGAAGTGTCCCTGTAAAGATCTTTTCAATTCAAGTTTAAACGTTTCTTCTTCAACCATTTCATCACTAGGATGGCAAAAATAGGAGTGAGGCTCCTTTTCTACAATTACATAACTGCCATCGCTTGTTTTATGCATTTGTGCTGTTCCTGTACAGGCATTTTTGGCGCATTTCATATATCTAAAAAAATATTTTATAATAAATAGATAATAATTATTCTTATATTATTTGCAAATACTCATGGGTGCTACAAAAATTGTTAAAATGAAAGTACAGACATAATAAAATCAACACAAGTCTGTCACATTTTTTTACCATCAGCCCAAAGCAATAAAAACAAACATGCTTCGTATATTTAAGAGTATGAAATAGTATGAATAAATAAATCATACGTGAAGGAAAAGTAAGCAAAAGGTTTTACAACAAAAGTAAAGGTAAAACTGATGATCAAATTATTACTAATAAATTTTAGTAAGTAACGGCCGCATCATCTTGCGGATTTACCATTTGAATAAAGGTGTTGTTAAAGTAGTGGTACTATTGCTAAGCCAGCTGAAATAGAGGTTATTTATTTTTAAATTTTCAATGTAATATTTTCCCAAGAGCTCCAAAAATTGTAATTATAAAATCAAAATTTCAAGATTCGTAAAAAAAGTATTTCGAAAGGTCGTCAGCTTGTTGAAAAATTTGATGTTTGTTATGTAGCAGAAAAAATAAGAGATGATTAGTTTCATCATACACTGGAAAGGGTTTCATGAGAAATGTCTGGAACTACAAAAGAAAAGTTAAATTCTTAGTATTATGATGTAAAAATAATTTTTTTTGGTTACTGCTTCCTCTTTTCAGACATAAATAAATAACCTTATTTTTCAAATCACTTAGAACTTCATATCAAACTATTTATAATACCATTTATTTACAAGTTACGTTTAGATACAGTGCGTAAAAGTGATAATCTTGACGAGACTCAAGTTTATCCCCAAGCAAAGCTAAGGTGATAATCAGTCTCGTCAAGATTATTATTACGCACTTGTATCGAACAATATTTTCTGTTGCCACGAGTGGAAAAATCGATTTTACAAGTTGAATGCACGCGTAAAGTCGACTTTACGCTCAGAGTTACAAAAAGAGAATTGTAGTTTACCTTTCCTTTTGTGTTAAAAATTCCCATTGCTTAACTCGAGATTGGTAGGTTTTTGAGGTTAGTTATGTAGTAAAATAACAAAATTATAAAATTAAATATTTACTTAATACTTCCACGACTGGCATTTATTCTGTACAATCGACCATTTTTAATTCGGTCTAGTCTAGTGAATTCTCGGGTTCTTTTTCCTGCTGGCATAGTGACTGTAATAAATTTGAAATATTATTAAAAGTATAACTGTTGATGTAATAAACTTGTAAAAAATTCTATTAAAATAGCTACACTTTGGTATTTATTTACTAAGATGAAAATAAAGTATTGTCCCCAGAAGAGCAACGGAGACATTGCCTGATGCCCAACGAACGCATACAACCGTAGGGGAACCTGGGGCTATATGGGCCTCTTTTTTTAACATAATTTTTTACATATATTTTATCCATAACATAGTAAAAAAAAAAAGGATATGTATTCTCCAACATTTTAAAATTCAAGTACAAATTTTTTTACGGTATACAACGAAGCTGGTTTTTGAACAAACAGGTTTAAAAACGGCAACATCTGAGAGACTATAATATATGGGGCAGACATAGAGCTATATGGGACTTCCATTTGAGTTCAATGTTGAAAGGCCCCGGAGCTATACGGGACTTTGATTTTAGAACTATACGAGTACAATTCTTATTAAAAGTAAAATAGGACTAGAAAGAAAACTTCTTTTACCTTGAGGATTATTGTGACTCCATATAAAAAAATTGTAGCTCTTGCAATAGCTTAATATTAAAGATATTCATAGGACCCATTTAGCCCCATGTCTCATGTAGCCCCATGTTTACCTATTGCACGCACTCAAAAATTGCATGCATGCATAGTGCATGATATATGGCGCATAAGAGCTGCCATAGTAATCGTACCCATGGAGAGAGTAGATTGAATTAGCCCACGCGATTGATCAAGCTTCGACAATTGTGCTAATTATAATTTAAAAATTGGAGTTTTGACAAAACTAGAAGTGATTAACTTAACTCCATACAAAACGAGAGATTTAGGTATTTAGATTCTAGTTTGGATAAATAGTAGATAAAAATAACTATTATCTTGAGTTGCAATGAAAGTAGCTCATATCCCGCTTTCTGGGTACCGTGAGCACGTAAAATAGAGTCTTACTTGGATATCCTTGCATCCGAGAACTCAAAAATTATGGAGATCGATGACGAGACAAAAAAAAGATCTCTAACTATTTTAGGGGTTGTGCAGAAACCATATCGCTGTGAAGGGGGGATGTGGGTTCGCTAAAAATTAATGTTACGCAAGGGGGGGTACGTTAGTACTCAACGCACGTGTTCCTTTATCGTTTATGATTTTTTAATTGATGGTGCTCCTAAAATAAGTAAAAGCAAAATATATAACCTGACATGCATTACGCACGCCAGAGTTTGAACTATTACACCAATATATATTTTAAGGGACAATACGGAATGTTATTCTTTATGAATATGTAATTTTACATTATAATTTGGGTAAAATTTTAAATCAACATTTGGTTTCTATATACCTCATTTATTTATATGTTAAAAACGAATTTGAGGCTTCCATTTTTAGTAGAAACTTATGTCTTTGGCACAATTCTAGCGCCAAAAAATAAAAAAATAAAAATATTCACATCAAGCACTTCACAGTCAAGCAAGTCAGGATAAACAAAGAGCATAAAGATTACTTTTGAAACAAGAAACATGATTTTTGTGGGAGCTCGATATGATCGAGCTAATTCTTAAATAGATCGAAGAAGACGTACAGCTGCATTAATGTGCAGTGCCTGCATAACATAAAATTTTTACCATTGATAGACAAGGAACAAGAACTGTTACTGTTGCAGATAGTTTCAAGTACAAAATTATATTTAATTTATAATTTCTATGAAAATTTCATTAAGTAAGAAACTACGCTATTTAGGGGGAAGTGTAAGGGTAAACCATGGTAGACGATATTGGAAGAGGGGGAAATTGTCCAAAAAAACGCCATATGATTTCCGCACAGACTCTAAGTAAGCTTGTAAATTCTTAAGGCATGCATATATCAAGAAAAAATATGTAAGGAAAAGATGTGTTTGAAGTTTCAAACGTTGGAGCCCAACAATAATCGGAAAAATTTTTTTTTTTTTTTTTGTCAATAACCTAATAAACCATCGGCAAAAAGCGTATAATACCATAAAATAATATAACATTATATATATATTGAAATAATATAGTATAAAATTATCAACATCTAACCAATTGAAACACAATTAATAACAATCAGAGTGACATACGTATGAAAAAACCATTGGACACTTAAACTATCTGTAATCCATAGCAGGTAAGTGCCAAAATAGATTTTTCTTCACATCTGTAATCGTAAAAAGTCGATTCAGTAATTTGTAGAACTAGAAAACATAACCTAAAAGAGTAATAATTTCCTAAAATTAAAAATAAGTCGAAAAAAAGAAGTTTTTCGGTAACGTACATCCATTAGGGGCTGTTACTGTTTAAAAAATGATGTAATATATTGAAAACACTGTAATATACTACCAATTTTTTTTCAGAATGAGGAAACCTAACCTCATTCCACAAAACGACAAGAAATTTAGAAAAATAGACTATTTTCTAACAATTTCGGTAAAAACAAGCCATTAGGGGGCGGTACATGGTCCCAATAATTTTTTCTAGTTTCTTTGTATTACACTACATATACGCAGTCATTTTAAGCTCTCGGAAACATAACTTCGATTGGTTACCTACACTAGCTGTTAGAAAAATGTCAAGAATAAGACGTTTTTCGGTAACCTACGTCTATTAGGGGCTGTTACTGCTTAAAAAAATAATGTTATATATTAAAAACACTAGAATTTACTGTAATTTCGGTAAACTGAAATTCACCAATAAATTTTCCCCGCTCATTCTTTAAGAATTTCCCATGTAGAAAGCAATTTGAGCAAGGATTCACGTGCAGCCGAAAAATGACTTTGAAGTTCGCAACGTTGCATGCAACGAAAACTGAAAATTTTTTTTTTTCAAATTATCAAGTTTTTACTATTGCAAACGCTTCTAATACATATAAGAAGCATTCCCAGCGAATTTAAAGCCAATTATAGTTACGGCTGAGGAGATATAAGCATTTTAAGATGGAAATGGTTTTGAGCAAAAAATAAACATTGTTTTGGCTCAAAAACGCTCTAAATAAGTAACTAATGACCCACAAAAGCATCTCCAATAGAAAAACAACATATTAGGCGCTTTATTTTAGCCACAACCATAACCTCAAGTAAAACAATATAGAAGAGTGTCTTAAATTAACCTTACAAATGACTTAAAAAAGTAATTTCAAATTTAAACGAGGACATTAAGGATATTTTTAATAGATACCTCATACCGATCGGTACTTACTACCAATAAAAGACATAAATTCAAGAAATTCATGTTGAACTAAAAAGTTTTTATTATTAAAGTCAATTACGTTCGTAACTGTCCGTCATAGACGCAGGAGTTCATGAAGTGGTAGCAAAAATTGAACCCTTTTGTCTGCGCCACTGGAATTAGACTAAAAAAAATACCTTACTACCCTTAACACTCAGGCACACATTTCTGATAACTGTTGGAGGGCCAGAAACATAATCTCGAATTGGAAAAAATTCCGAAATCGAAAATATCACGATAAGCGTGGCTTAAAAAATTTATATCTCGGCTTGGGCCACAAGAATCAAGTTCAAATAAAAATAGTTGACTTTCTAGGAGTGTAGACTACATTTTAACGTAAATTTCAGAGGCCGGAATCAATATGGCTTTGATTGATTGCGCGTTTATGTCGCTTGCCTTATGAACGGGTGGTAGAAAAAATCATCCTAGTTTTTCTGCGCCACTGGGATTTAAATAAAAAAAATTTCTACCTATTCTTAACACTAAAACATCCATATCCGATCACTTTTTGAGGGCCGGAAACATAACCTCAATTTGGAAAAAATTCCAAAATCGAAAATATCACGATAAGCGTGGCTTAAAAAATTTATATCTCGGCTTGGGCCACTAGAATCATGTACAAATAAAAAAAGTTGACTTTCTAGGAGTGTAGACTACGTTTTAAAGTTAATTTCAGAGGCCGTAATCGATAAGGCTCCAAGTGATTGCGCGTTTATGTCGCTCGCCTTATGAACGGGTGGTAGAAAAAATCATCCCAGTTTTTAGGCGCCACTGGGATTTCAATAAAAAAAATTTTTAACTATTCTTCACACTAAAGCACCCATATCTGATCACTTATCTAGGGCCGGAAACATAACCTCAATTTCGCGAAAATTCCAAATTCGAATTACGTTCACGCAGGTATAAAATATATAGTGATGTACAAATTATACATGGTTACGTCCTCTAATGGTCTTTTTTATGCTTTGTAATTAGTAAATGTAATTTCAAATAATAAAAAAAAGTTTTTCAACAAACAGAAACAGCTAATGCAAGTGTTTGTTTAGTTATGTGAAAGATTCTGTCTATTTCAAAACAACGTTTGGAACTAATGCAACAATAGATTTTAATAAAATGTGTTTCTATTGATAATCTGATATTTGAGAATATGATAAATGCAAGCATTTAAGTTATTCATCATTATACGTTACTTAAAAGTACCAGTGATATGCTACTGTATGCTATTTTGTGATCAAATAAATTTTGTTAAGTAATAATTATAAAAATGCTGGTATTTCACATCTACTAATACAATTACTAATGACTAAGTATAAAAAAGACTATCACAGGACATAACCATGTATAATTTGTACATATATATTATATACCTGCGTGTACGTAATTCGAATGTTTTTGTACCATCAGAGATCTTAAAAATATGCATATCTTTTATAGTACTCTTTAAGATGGTAATAAGAGTTCTTTAAGGATGCTGTGTGTTTGCTGGGATGGTAAAGACGGGCGCCCAAATTTGTAAGTTTCGGAACGCTTCAAAACACTTGATGTTGGGCGCCCGGGGCTCCCGAATTACGGAATATGCCCGTGGACTCTGAGCGCTACAATCGCTGCGATTTTCGAGATATCAAACTATCGGAATCTAACCCTGGCCTCCTCGCCATACATAATACATCTGTTGCCGCTGTACAGAAAAATTAGAAAGAGTGCGAGAGCACGGTTCTGTCAAGCAGCCGACGAGCCGACGCGGCTTACCTGTATTCCCAAAGTATTTCAAGTCGACTTGTATTTCAATTCTTATCAAATCCTCTCAAAATTATAATTGTTATTCCAAGAGACGTTGTATGAACTACCGTAACCTGCTCTGTGGAGGAGTGCTGGCATGTACATGCTGGGCATGTGCTTAAGTTCCTGGTGACGACGGATTTGTCGTAACTCAGTGTGCAACAACTTATTCCTTGCAGACAAGTTTACATGCTCCAGCTGAAATTGTATGCTTCCAAATGTTTAACAACGTGATACTATTTTAATGCTTTTCAGGTCTTTTAAGACCTAGGAGAGAAAGTTTTTTAATAATATTATGTATGGGGAACTGAGGTTCAATTTCAAACTACATTTCATGAAACAGTTTTTCATTCCTACTGTCGAACAAGTTTTAAAAGTAAACCAAGAGCTAATTTAGAATTTAATAATGCACTGTAAAACTATATTGCCTTGTTTTTTAATACTATAAGAGAATAAAATTCTGACTCAAGTAATGGTGAGTCATTTAAAATATTGATAATTTAATCTTAAACTGATTAATTATTACATCAGAAACACTTCTTGGTCACTTCAGGCATTCGGTATTTTATGATTACACAGCTAACGAGTAATTCAACATTATTGGGAGCACTTAAAACTATGTATCACAGCATGCATCCAACTGGATTTTACATTGATATTTTCAGTAGGAATTATAAAATTTCAGCTGGAGCATATCAACTTGTCTGCAAGGAATAAGTTGTTGTACCCTGAGTTACGACAAATCCGTCGTCACCAGGAACTTAAGCACATTCCCAGCACGTACAGTCGATGGATCTTAATTCTAGAGCCACAAAATTTGAATTTTTTGAATGTTTTTTTAATAATTGAAAGCCATACTCACTAGATAAAAGGTTACAATTTTGCTCGGTACTTTTTCGTGATGTAAGTAGTTGTTATTTTCCTATCTTTTCTTTATCGTAATAGTTGTTACTTGTCTTCTAATAATGTAAATAATTACATGTATTTGAATTTCGTGGTTCTAGAATACTTAAAGCTCTGTTGACTGTACAGAGCAGATTACGCTAGTTAATACAACATCACTTGGAATAACAATTATAATTTTGAGAGGATTCGATAAGAATTTAAATACAAGTCGACTTGGAGTGTTTTGGGATTCCAGGTATGAAAACTACTGTTAAAATTTCTGTCCATTTCAGGCTTCGAAATATTCGCTTCGTGCAAGTGTGGTGGCGCCCTCATTTTTCAGGACTTTCTATGCTAAATCTTATGGAGTAAAAATAGTACCGTGGTCGCCGTTGTCAAAATTTCAGGACCTTTCCATAAGAACACGTGTTAAATGACAAGTGGCGCCAGCCCTCCCCTCCAACGACTTGCACGAAGCGAATACTGTGTATGGTCGAATGACTCATACACAACATTAAATTTTATGTAAATGTTTAATAGAAAATCCCACCATAGCCTGCTTTTCTCTCATCAGTCACTGGGGTATATTTAACAGAAATTACTGACTTTAACACAGCAGAATTTTTTTTTGGTTTCGCAGTAAATTTCGAGTTCCTACCAAATTTTGCGCATTTTTTTCTACCAAACCTTTTGATTAATTATCAAGTACTCGAATGACACGTTTTGCGCAATTAGAACGAAAATCATATTATTGATAGATCAAATCATATGAAGTATTATTTTCCACAAATTATTTCCTCATACCTGTTTGCTGAAATTGGCTTGGCACATATTCAAGAATTCAATAATGATTATTTTAACTACGTTTATTACGTTGAAAGCAATAATTACCTTCAGACTAAAACATTGTGGATTGTTAAAGTTGCTTGGGCGATTTGTAATGGAATGATAAAAATCTCTAAAATTTATATACAATGTAAATAAAGTATACCGAATTCATTTGCGATAAAGAAATACTATGGTCAACCATTTTGTTTTCGAGAAAATCGCTACTGAAAAAAATGTCACTTTAACACTTAGTCTTATGGGACTCATCACGAAATCGACTATTATAACTTCAGAAGTAAATGATAAATCTCAGAAATCGAAAGTGATATTTATGTTTTTTTTTTATGAAGAATTTATTGAGATTTCAAAACATAGGGTTAACCACTTCAGTCAAGAGAAAATCGGAAGAAAAGTACTTTTTCGTCCTCTGCGCATGCGCAGATGTTAATGAAGAAGTTTATTCTTACTTTGTATTAATATTTTAGCCCTATTTTAGGTAATTGCAATACTTACAATTGAAGATATGACTAAGACATAAAATTTGTAAGGAATTAACATTACTTTTTTTAAATGTTTATATGCCTTGAGGGGCCCCTTGCTAGTTACGGCACCAAACGCCCAAGCCACCTTAAGGATGTACATATTTCATAATAAAAGTTTGCACTTGGCTTTCGACAACCCCTAAAATTGTTGAAATTTCTAGATTGCTGGAGACTTGCGAAAGAGCAATAATAGGGACCTACGCCAGAAAGTTATGAAGGCTTGGAATTATTTTTCGCTGAAAACGTACGTCAACAAATTATTAACATTGAAAAAGCATCCAAGTGATGACAACAATGCAAGTAATGGTAAAAATGAAACAGCGAATTTTCACGTGGTTGGTTTGAGTAATGCTTGCAATGCTCCAATGTCTGATGCTTTTACTAATGAAACTTCGTTACGCATGATTGGTATTTCTCGCACGTTTTTGGATGATAAAAGTGATGGTAGTGACAGTCGCGTAAATCTAAAATTTGAAACTGGTCTTTCGAACGAAAATTGTGACGTTATTTTCAACAGCAGTTCCGTACAAAAATTAAAACCACTTCCCACTAAAAAACCATCTGGGGTACCTGACATTTCCATAAAAATCAATGCGAAGGATGATTTCGATAAGATCCTGCTACAATCTAATGAAACAAATGATGTTAGAGGAAAAAAAATCAGGTTATAACGTTGCTCACGAATATTCGCAAAAAATTTTTTATACAACAAATGATATTGTTACTTGCGGTATTAATTCCTTTCGTGTGATTAACGTTGTTGGGGACGGCAACTGCCTATTCCGTTATTTCTCGCAATTTTTTCATAGTACGGAATCCAAGCATTTCGTTATCAGATCAGCAGTCGTTGATTATGTTGTAAAACATTGGGATAAAGAAAAAGAAAGTGTTTTACTCTTATCTTACTGTCAAATGAACTGCATGCTTATAAAGATGCTACTGAATATAAGGATATCATGGGTAAATCGGGCCAATATGGAACAGAATATAAAGTAGGCGTATGTGCGAGAGTATTTAAAACAAATGTTACAGTTTATCGTTCCTCCCACGTACAAAATTCTATAGATTTCCTTCTTGAAGTACGTGATCCCGGTGCATCAGCACATATACATTTATTAATTACTGGTGCAACTGGAAATGGACATTGGGTTCGTTTAGAAGACTTAGGCAGTATCCGCTCCAATTCTCCAACTGTAACTGACAACAGAATCTCAGAAAAAAATGATGAAATTGATATAATGAAGATTCATTCTGAGGACCCAACTCTTACAAGCACAAGTAGGTTACCGGTCAATGAACAATTATTAAAGAACTACTGTATTTACAGTGCAAAAATCTGTTCTACAGCTGCTGCTGTACGGAACGCAGGTGATCCTAGTAATACTTTTCTTCAAGGTTATCAGGAACCAAAATTGAAGTCTTCAATGCTTGGGAGCTCAAGAGAAATGTATGACGAAGGAAGTTTCGATAAAATTTTTGATGATGTTCAATCACTACCAGCTCCAAGTACAGGTGGTGAAAATAATAATGCGTTAAGTACGGAGGATGATGTAATTGTAAATAGTGATTTCTCCGATGACAACAATGCTCGCTTCGCAGTGCGTTCAATAGAAAGTGGATCAAATGTAGAGCTGAAATTTCAGCAAAACCCACTACACGAATCAGAAGACCCTAAACTTTGTCCAAACAATACAGAGTTAGATTTGTATTGTGAAGAATCAGCAATCACGGTTCAAAGTCGTACAAGCAAAGAAGTTGTCGAAGCGGAAGTAAACAAAAAAAATGTTCGAAACAAAAGGAAATTATTTACATCACCGGATATTAATACCACTTCTGATATCGAAGATGATCCCAATCTACCTCTCAGTGCGAAACTGAGAAACAAGAGAAACATCAAAAAACCATATAATTTCTACAGACAAGTTTACACCGACAGCTCTAGTGACAGCAATGGTTCAAGTACCTCGGAGTATCAACCTCCCAAAAATGACAATTATGATAATGTTACAAACAACAAACAACGTACAGACGTCAACAATATGACAAAGGTACCAAAAAAAGTAAATAAATTTTCTGTTGATTTATGTGAAGTGGAATTTGCTTCGTACCTGTTACGTCAAGCTATTGGCTACACCAGAAATGATGAAATTCGTAGAGCTATAAAGGATCTAATGAAAGAGCACTTAAACTGTACTTGTGTGCTCAGTTTTTATGGTACACTCCGTGAAAATAAACGTAAGGACAACGTACTGTATGCTAGGTGCTCTCGTCAATCCTCCCACGAACAGGAATTTAAATTTGTAATTATTGACGAGTACGCACCTACTGCGAGGTTACTGATTTCAAGTACAGCTGAAATGACTGTCACCCATGAAGTTTTGCAGCACGAGAAATTACGAGGTGAAGAACGGGATTTGTATGCCCAGCAACTCGAACACCGTGATGTTCAACCGTTTCTAAATGAACAAATTTTAGAAGCCGATTCCGAAAAGATTGCAGATGGGTACGCACAGGACATTCGAAGAGCTGCAGTGTTGTATAAAGTAAAGTCTGAAAGAAACACTTTAAAACGCTTAAAATTGGAATCAAATGATTTATCTGATCTTATGGCATCATGCATAGCAGATAGAAAAAACAAAGATCCTTTTTTGCGGTTCGCAGCTGTTCCGCTAACGGCTTACATGCATTCAGAAGAAGCTCTCGTAACAGCTACGAGCCGAAGAAATTTAATAATTCACATCGATGCCACCGGCTCAATAGTTAGGAAACCAAGACATGTTGAATCAAAATAAATATTAGTATACTTGGGTGTAGTAAAACACGACGAAGTTATACTTTCACTGATGCATATGATAACTTCTGAGCATGATGTTACGTCAATATCAATTTGGTTAAGCAGTTACAAAAGCTTCGTTTTGACAAAAATCAACAGATGGCCTATCGCTAAAGCTGTAATGATTGATTGGTGCTGGGCAGAAATGTATGGAATTTTGCAAGTATGGAATATCCTTACGTTGAAATCATATTTAAACGTCATGTACAGATATTGCGTTAATGAAATTACACCTCCAAAAGGAATGATAATATTAAAGCTTTGCTGTGCACATTTGATGAAAATGGTATCAAGATCCATAGAAAACAATTTTTCAGAATATGTTCCAAGCACGTCTGGAATGAAAAAGACAAAGGAGGAAATAAAAAAATTTCTCTTAGAATGTATGGGTCGTTTGTTGCTTTGTCGCAGTATAAAAGAACTTGATGAAGTATTCCGACACATTTGCAAAATTTTGTTAAGCAAATCTGAAAAAACTTCAAACGATAGTTTATTAGTGTTTTAATCGCATGTAAAAAAACTGAGTCCAAAACTAATTGATTTATCACAGGACTGGGAATCACTTCAAGATAACGAGAATGAATACGATCATGATGAATTCTTCATTTTAGCTGATAAAGAAAATGAGCCAATCTATAAAACATCCAAATTCTACGTAAGATACGACGATATGAAGTCATTACTAAAGCAAAACTTAGAGGAAAGTAATGAAATAGTACTTGAAGGTGAAGAAAATCCCTTTTACGCTCCAGGGTTCGTAGAATATGTCGTTTATTCATTGATGCCATACGATGTTATGTGGAGTGCCCTTGATCTAGATCTCGTTGATACAAACATTTCTCATTTAAGTAATATGTACATAGAATCTCATTTTAAAAATATTAAGCATGCTGTTTTCAAAAATCAAACCAATACATCTGCTGGCGACGCTATTCGAAAATTTAATGAAGAAAGCAAGAAATCTGTTGGCTTAATAAACATGGGCGTACACGTTAAGGGTACCAAAAAAAGTAAAGATAAGCCTCTATATCCTGAAACGATTGCAAACCCGACTCTTACGGAAGAGTGGAACAAAAAGTGTAAGAGCAAAAAAGGAAAAACACATTTTGGAATGTCGTCCATCAAAAAAGAAATAAAAAAACTCAAAAACAATTTGTCCGAAAGCATTGATTGCAATAACATAGGAGTGACAACTGACAAAGACCCTCCTGCAAACGAAGAAACAAGAGATAATGTTGCAGATGAAATCCATACAGTATCGATAGTTGATGATGCTGTTGGCTCTTGTGATGATGATTATGATGACACTAAACGAAACGGTAATGAGGGTTACGATGTCGATGATAATGACAAAAAAATGAACGATTTGGAAGTAAATAAAGAAATTGAAAATACTATCAGTGTTTTGAAAAATCACCCAAAAGGTAATGAGTTGATCACAAGTAGTGATACCGTCCCTACAGCACAATGCAAGTATATGAAGAAATTATTTAATGGTCTGATTGAGGATGAAAATTATTATTGTACATCATTGTCCACAAATGTATCTGTTGGGATATATCGATCAGAAAATTGTTTAACAGGACAAATTTGCGAGCTTTCGGCAAAGCAAATTTCAACATTAAAAGGAAAGTCTTGGATAAACGGTGTCGTCTTAGACGCATATGCAGCTGCTTTTGTAGACCAATGGGATGATGTGACCTATATATGTACAGATGACAGTAGTTATATATTGGGTGACCGGTGTAATGAAAGAGTATGTAACCTTAGAAAAATAAATAAAATAACCTGTACTATAAAAAAAAGAATATTCATACCGTACATATACTTCGGTCACTGTCGTTTACTAATAGTAGACACAGAAACGGGAACTATCATGCTCCTGGATCCATACGGTAATGATGATGGCAAGCAGCGTGTACTAGAAACATGGCAACGATTTTTGAATTTTACTCAGTCGTCGTTTAAAAAATGGAAAAGAACTGAGTGGAAATTTATAGAACCGCCTACAAGGCCTACTCAAGCGGAAGGAGATGGTCACAGTTGTGGAGCTTTTGTTCTAAAATACATGTATAATTTGGGATTCAAAATACCGTTTGAGAATAAGTTGATGCGGATAAGTATCGCCTGCATGTTGCACATACTTTATTAGTAATGTCCGAAAACGTCGATGATTTATGTTTGGTTTGCGGTAAAAAAACTTCGGAGGATAAACAAAAGTGTATTGAATGTCGCAGGTATTGTCATAGCAAGTGTCTATATAAAGCAACAAGTAATACCGATGATGAAGATATGTCAGTTCAAAACAGTCGTAAAAGGAAAAGAGCTGGTAAAAGTAGCGCTAATACAAATTTAAGCAAGTCATGTATTCCAAAAATTTCCGTCGATGAACCTTTCAAATGTAGACTTTGCAAAAGATATATACAAACGGTGGAGGAAAGTAAGACATGAGTTTACAGTGACACATGCCAGTAGTCTTTAAGTACAGCGTTAGAGTAAATGTAATGAAATAGAATCACAATAAATCGTGTTAAATAACAAATACTAAAAATCAGAATAAAACTGTACTGAACTGAACGAACACAAATGTTTACACATGAAATGTCACAACACGCTATCTAATTACCCTCAGTAGAATATATCTTACAAATACTTGTGCAGTTTAAAACTATTGTAGAACAGTACGTTGTTTAAGAATACCAGTAGCCGTTGTAATCATAGGTTTCTTCAATAACCCATAAACGAAAAAACGGTAAGACATTAATCAAAGTACGATTGTTGCTTTAACGATGAAAATAAAACAGTTAAAAAACAAAAAGGGTATTTCAGACGAATAGTAGAATTATTTAATTATCCTCACTCCACAAGAAGGATCTCTTATTCATAGGTACGAACTGCAAATAGAAATAAAGTAAGATTATGAATAAGTAACGACCCAAATGCGTGATTTAAATGAGAAATTAGTAGAGCATACGTAAAAACAGTAATACAAAAAATCATGCCGAAGTAGTTAGATTATTGCATGCCCCGTTCAAAATGTTTGTGTTGCAAATAATATAAATAATTAAAATGACACAATACAGTAAGTGTAATGCATGACTGCAATTATAATATAACATTAAAGATCAAACAAGAAGAGAGCACTAAAATAATGTAATCGCATGACAAGTTAATTTGAATGATGTAAAAAATATGCTCCGATTAAAAAAATATATTTGAAAAGTATGATATGGCATGTACAGAAAAATTGATATATTTCTAATAATTATTTTTAAAAATGTTGCTGTTTATGAATAATGCATGTCGGGAAAATAGTGGCAAACGCGAAGGAGGGAGGGAGTAAAAAGGGTGAAACCCACCATTAAGCTGGAAATAAAAAGTACTATTGAACAATGAGTAGAAACACAGATACACACACACGTGTGTGTGTGCGTGTCTGTCTGTTTACACATATTTGTATCGATTAAGGCGAACACCCCTCCTTCAAAAATTCTGCGTACGGCCCTTCCGAAGAAGCAGCGTACATAGAAATACGATATGAAAGAATGAGAAGAAACGACTTAAAAGAATATGATAAGAAAGTGGCAGAAAAGTTCCTTGCAAGGGTGTGATAATATAGATTACATAATTTGAAAACATTATAATATTGCGCAGCATGATACCAAGTAATGTAATTGCATAAACATCATAAGTTGCAATCAAATTAAGCTTAAGAAAAAGCAGACATTTATCTATAAGAAATAAAAAAATAAAAAATTGTGTTAAATGCATGATGTTAAGTACAAAGTAAAAATGTAGTAAGTTGCATGAATTATACAAAGAACAAAGAATAAAGCACTTTGGATATGACTCTTAACGAATGTTTGAGAATCATCCAAACGAAATCCGACATTAATAAACAGTTGAATATGTACAGTTGGAAAAATGTCCGTCTTTGGTTAATAATTCAGAGTAACAAAAGCTGCACGAATATTAAAATATTATAGTGTTGGTCTGCATGTGGTAAAATGAACTGTTACTATTTATAGTCACCTAACATCTACTATTTTTCGAAAAAATAAGAAACTGTAAAAAAAAAAAAATACGTGTAGAGAACAAATTACGCTTTAATAAAGAGCGTTTTATCAATAATTCAAAATAAACTCGTACGGAAGGCCACACTCCAAAGATCAAGGAGTTCATAAGGAAAAGAGAAAAAACAAAAAAATTATCCCCTAAAAAAAAAAATTTCACTAATATATACAAATTCTCAGGATAAAACTTTACATACAAATAAGATTATAAATAAAATCAATGACCAATTTACTAAAGAATTTCAGAAAACAAATAGACATGAACGAAAAGACTTTCAAGGCAAAAATAATCAGAAAAAACTGTAGGAAATAAATAAAGGATACAAAATCAAAGAAAAATGAAACATTATTAGGATACAAACAATCACAACAATTTATTAAAAGCTAGCTTATAAAAATATAATACAGAAAAATGATGACACAGAAATGTGTTATACAAAAGAAGTATGTAGTTTGAATTTTAAAATAACTTTTAATGCGGCCATATCTAAGATATGTAGGTCTGAAGCCCTACAAACGCAGAGAGGAAGTTATTTTTCCATTTGAATGTAAATACCAGTACAATAAATAACTTGAAACAACATTGTCTTATATAAGTCAACTATATTCATTATTACCTAATCGTAGTGGTACACTTGTCAAAATACCTTGTATTCCCAAATTTCTTCTGAATTAGGGTTATGTTTCCGGCCCTCAAAAAGTGATCAGATATGGACGCTTAAATGTTAAGAATAGTTCGAAATTTTTTTTAATTTAAATCCCAGTGGCGCAGAAAAACTGGGATGATTTTTTCTACCACCCGTTCATAAGGCGAGCAACATAAACGCACAACCACTTGGAGCCTTATCGATTTCGGCCTCTGAAATTTACTTTAAAACGTAGTCTACACTCCTAGAAAGACAACTTTTTTTATTTGTACATGATTCTAGTGGCCCAAGCCAAGATATAAATTTTTTAAGCCACGCTTATCGTAATATTTTCGATTTTGGAATTTTTTCCCAATTGAGGTTATGTTTCCGGCCCTCGAAAAGTGATCAGATATGGGTGCTTTAGTGTTAAGAATAGTTAGAAATTTTTTTTTGAAAACCACAGTGGCCCAAAAAAACTGGGATAATTTTTTCTACCACCCGTTCACAAGGCGAGCGACATAAACCCGCAATCACTTGGAGTCTTATGCATTCCGGCCTCTGAAATTTACTTTAAAACGTAGTCTACACTCCTAGAAAGACAACTTTTTTAATTTGTACTTTATTCTAGTGGCCCAAGCCGAGAGATAAATTTTTTAAGCCACGCATATCGTAATATTTTCGATTTTGGAATTTTTTCCAAATTGAGGTCATGTTTCCGGCCCTCAAAAAGTAATAAAATATGGGTTATTTAGTGTTAGGAATAGTTAGAAATTTTTTGTTATTGAAATCCCAATGGCGCAGAAAAACTGGGATGATTTTTTCTACCACCCGTTCATGAGGCGAGTGACTTAAACGCCCAATCAATCAAAACCATATCGATTCCGGCCTCTTAAATTTAGGTTAAAACGTAGTCTACTCTCCTAGAAAGTCAACTTTCTTTATTTTTACTTGATTCTAGTGGCCCAAGCCGAGATATAAATTTTTAAAGCCACGCTTATAGTGATATTTTCATTTTTGGAATTTTTGCCAAATTGAGGTTATGTTTCCAGCCCTCAAAAAGTAATTAGATATGGGTGCTATAGTGTTAAAAATAGTTCAAAATTTTTTTCATCTAAATCCCAGTGGCACAGAAAAACTGGGATGATTTTTTCTACCACCCGTTCATAAGGTGAGCGACTTAAACGTGCAATGAATCAAAGCCTTATCGATTCCGGCCTCTGAAATTTACTTTGAAACGTAATCTACACTCCTAGAAAGTCAACTAATTTTATTTGTACTTGATTCTAGTGGCTCAAGCCGAGATATAAATTTTTTAAGCCACGCTCATTGTGATATTTTCGATTAGGGAATTTTTTCCAAATTTAGGTTATGTTTCTGGCCCTCGAAAAGTGATCAGATATGGGTGCTTTAGTGTTCAAAATAGTTAGAAATTTTTTTTATTTAAATCCCAGTGGCGCCTAAGAACTGGGATGATTTTTTCTACCACTCATTCATAAGGCGAGCAACATAAACGCACAATTACTTGGAGCCTTATTGATTCCGGCCTCTAAAATTTACTTTAAAACGTAGTCTACACTCCTAGAAAGACAACTTTTTTTATTTGTACATGATTCTAGTGGCCCAAGCCGAGTTATAAACTTTTTAAGCCACGCTTATCGTGATATTTTTGATTTTGGAATTTTTTCCCAATTGAGGTTATGTTTTCGGCCCTCGAAAAGTAATCAGATATGGGTGCTTTAGTGTTAAGGGTAGTAAGGTAATTTTTTTAGTCTAATTCCAGTGGCGCAGACAAAAGGGTTCAATTTTTGCTATCACTTCATGAACTCCTGCGTCTATGACGGACAGTTACGAACGTAATCGACTTTATTAATAAAAACTTTTTAGTTTAACATGAATTTCTTGAATCTATGTCATTTATTGGTAGTAAGTACTGATCGGTATGAGGTATCTGTTAAAAATATCCTTAAAGTCCTCGTTTAAATTTGAAATTACTACTTTAAGTCATTTTTAATGTTAATTTAAGACACTCTTATATATTGTTTTACTTAAGGTTATTGTTTTGGCTAAACTAAAGCGCCAAATATGTTGTTTTTCTATTGGAGATGCTTTTGTGGGTCATTAGTTACTTATTTAGAGCGTTTTTGAGCCGAAACAATGTTTATTTTTTCTTCAAAAGCATTTCCATCTCAAAATGCTTTTATCTCCTCAGCCGTAACTGTAATTTGCTTTAAATTCGCTGGGAATGCTTCTTATATGTATTAGAAACGTTTGCAATAGTCAAAACTTGATAATTTAAAAAAAAAAAATTTTTTAGTTTTTGTTGCATGCAACGTTGCGAACTTCAAAGTCACGCCGAAAAGAGGTGAATAACCTGCAAGTTACTCGTGTAGCACAACGACCAGCTATGATTCATACGCGAGTCTATGCTGACCGAAAACAGGAAAATGAAATGATTATAAGAACCAATTGATGGAAAGTTTAACTGGGAACAGCTGCACTGAGGTGTAGTATATATAGATTAAATTTAAAAGACACAATGTTAGAAACTAGAGTAAATTTGAGTTAAGACATACAGACCAATAGCAAATGTTAGAATTACTACATATAGCTAGAAACAACTTGTACACGCCGCACCATTAACTAACAACAATATTACATAAATCTAGGAAAGCAACCTTATCGACTTTCAATGAGCTATCCGATTTTCACCATTCATGTTTGCGGATCCACAACCCTTTTGTATTGCCTGAACAATTCTCTAAACATACTGCAATAGTCTAATTTGTAATCTGTAATCAGAGGCCCCAAGAAGAGAGCACTCGACGATAGCCTTTCAAAGTAGACTGAGTAGTAAGAGTCCGCCTCTGCTAAAACCCAGTCTACCACAAAGCGAGGAAACAGTCGATTTTCGTTTTTCCACCCTCAGAAGATCAACAGGTAGCCAGAGTTTGCCTCTACTACCATTTGATCTTCTACGACCGCGGTTGTTCGTCTCACGCTAGTTCGTCGCTTGAACGCGAGTTTTTCTTTGAAATGAAAGTAAGTGTAAATTTACTAAACTTCTTGACTTTCTTTTCTTCCGTTTAACTTTGTAGCGCACACTATTACTTGTCACAGTATTGGTACCCGCGGATTACCGGGAAATACTAAGTTTGTTTTAGACACGCACACCATTACACGCCACGGTATTGGTTCCCGTGGATCACTGGAAAATACTGAGTTTTGTTTTTCACGCGCACACCACTACTTGTTGCGGTAGTGGTACCATCAGAGCAACAAGAACTAATCAGATTAACGCGAATACCATTACTCACGATGGTATTGGTACATCTAAGTCGGGGCACGAGTTAAATTACCACCTATCCTCACGTAACCCCTAGAAACGTTATCTTTACCCGTAAAAGTGCCGGTAGTTTTTAGATCGCGAACGGGATACCCTTCGGTACGCCGCCCCGGGTAAAATTGACCAACCTTAGACGAGCCACGAACAAGCGCGTCGGAATATTGCACAGCAGTTGGTTCTTGTCGTGTGGAAACAGACGTAGCCCTTTTGCGAATACCGCATCATTAGATTGAACTAACCCTTTAGCTCCCACTTACGTGCCAAGCGTGTGTCTCAAGTCATTAAGCGAAAGCTTGGACTCAAATAGTACGTCACGCCGACGTAACAATACTATCTCAATTTTTTTTCAGAATTAGGAAACCTCATACCTTATTCCACAAAATGACAAGAATTGGACTAGTGTAGGCGTACCAGCCCACTGCGTTACTACACCTAACATTAAAAATTTTGATATTTTTCTAACACTTACATTGTTATTTAACACACCAATTACCTCATTTTTCAGATTTTTCTAACTTAAAGACTACATATCCTATCAAGGTCATGCTTCCAAGCACTTAAAATGACTGTCTATAAGTAGCGTAATACAAAAACACTAGAAAAATATATTGGGACCATTTTCGGCCCTTTGATGGCTTATCATTTCCAAAAATGTTGAAAAATATGCTATTTTTCTGTATTTCTTGTCATTTTGGTAGATAAGGTTATGTTTTCTAATTCTGAAAATAATCAGGGTAGTATTTTATAGTGTTTTTAATGTACTACATCATTTTTTAAGCAGTAACAGCCCCTTATGGATGTACGTTACCGAAAAATTTCTTTTTTCATTTTTTTAAAATTTTAGGAAAATATTACTCTTTGAGGTTATGTTTTCTAGTTTTGCAAATCACTGAATCGACTTTTTACGATTACAGATGTGAAGAATAACCTATTTTGGCACTTACTTACCATGTATGACAGATATCTTAAATGCTTAATGGTTTTTTCATACGTATGTCACTCTGATTGTTATTAATTGTGTTTCAATTGGTTAGATGTTGATAATTCTTTATTTTTACGGTTGTATACGCTTTTTGCCCTTGGTTTATTGGATTATTGACAACAAAAACAAAAAAAATTTTTTTTCGGATTTTCGTTGGGCTCCAACGTTTGAAACTTCAAATACATATGTGAAGTCGTAAAAGTAAACGCGCTAGATCAATGTAGTAAAATAATTGACGTTTAAAAAAATCAAGGAGCCATATTAGCGGTTGTCAACAAAGAGTGAAGTAATGATTTTTCAGAGTTAAAAGAGGCTCGTACCGTGTATGGATTAAGAACACTAAAGATGATGGTCTCTGTACTAATACATTCAAAATAATAAGTGTACTTACAAAAAATACAAACATGTTGATCATATGAACAATTAGTATTATTTGTTTATGTACTTACATTCGAAGATCAGAAGTCATATAGTAATTCAAATGATGTCAATTTGGAAACACAGCGATAACATGTAAAGGACAGATCGTCTACGTATATGGTGAAATTATATGAAATATACATGTATGTTGTATTAATATACCTAAATATGCTAACTGTGGTGGTGCACACACGAGCATCGACTTCTCGTATATGACCAACCTAAATCATACGGTGATCAACGTAATTATGGCTCATGCTGACATTTTTTGTTGAGGCTAAAAAACATTTTAGGAAATTAAGAAATTGACAAACAGAGCCAGTTTAAAAAAATTGAAAATCATCCAGACATGATCTAAAGAAGGAAAACTACCATGCTCCTGAGATTCGGCATGTTAACCGTACAACTAGCGTCAAAATTCAATGGGAGTCCCCATAAGGTGGTAAAAGTCGGAACCTTATATAGATGCAATCGACTATTTTAGGCCATAGGAGAGAAAGAGAGAGCTGATGACGATTAACACCTCGAATACAACCACGCTTTCATCAATCTACCTAACAAACTTTTAATGAAACTTTTAATGGAAACAAGTCACACCTGGCGTGTATCATTCTTTAAAATTAGGCAAATGAGACAACGTTGACAGTTGCATCATTGATACCAAGCCAGCATAAAAATAAGAAGATGTAACAAAGCTTAAAAAACCTGAAGTCACGATACATAACGAAGAATGAAAGAAAATCTCACACTAATAACAAAGAAAACGAGTCTGAAGAAAGAGATTATTATAACTATTTTTCAAAAATTCTTCGCATCCATTTCAACAGAATTCTCAAGAAGACCTTAAGCTCTGACCTGTACAGTGACTCCCATGAAACATCCAAATCCGAAGACATTGTGGACCTTGTCGCAGAAAAATTAAGACATAAGTAATAACGATAAAAATAATCATAACAAAAAAAAAAACTTACAACGGAATAAAAAGTTTTGATCTTCTCAAAACAGAATTAGAACTATTTTGCACACTCACATACCAAAAAATACACAAATTCTGCACTAATTTTTACCTATAACCAATATTTGAATATCTGTATTTAAAAAATGAATGGTTTTTAAATAAAATGAATAAAAAATCATGCAATAGAATGCTCAAAGTACAATTGACAAATTAGTTTCAGACATCTATTCCTAAAAGTTTGATATAATAACTACATACAAAAGTTTCTAACACAAAGGCGACAATCTTTTAACTTTACGCGACTTTACAAGAAAAACTAAAATCAAAATGTACCGTGGTAAAGATAAGTGGGAAAAACCTCTAACATTTTTTATATTTAATCTCATATTCCGTTGTATATATTATGATTAAAAACTGTAGTAGAGATAAATATATATATTGTACAGATAACTTAAATCTTTATTTCAAATTGCATATCAGCGACTATATGTGTATGCCAAATTTCTGCCCCGTTGTCTAAGTCTGCAGCTTGGACACCAAGTCAGAAATGAGGCAGGTACACCGGGCTGTTCCGGTTCAGGTTTTTCCTACGGAAAATTTTCCGGGGTTTTCCTGATCCACGTGACAAACGTCATGGGTGAATGCGGAGCAGTTGTTAGGGCCCTCCCCCCTTCCAATCCAATCACAATTCCCTCCTCAGTGCCCTAAGAAGTGCCTCTACAAGAGAGCCGGACGTAAAGCACAAAAAAAAAAAAAAAAAAAAAAGACAATATGTGTAAGTGACTGTAAGAACCCATGTAAATTACTTATGGATAATACCATACTTTTTCGATTTAATAAATTTCCCTGGGTGAGTGCTCAAACCTTCAGACTCATTACTACCAAGATAAAAGATCAGAAAGGTCACAGTAATGTACTCTGTATATAATACTTCAGCAAGGTCACGAGGTATCTGAGTGATCTTGCATGCCTTTACCTCAATTTGTTGTATAGAAAATAACGAAAGCAAGCATTACCCACAGAGTTTCAAGGTTGTTGGTATTTTTAATTAACATAAGCTGGAATTAGTGGGCTAACCATTAATTTTCTACGTGAAAGCTAAGTTAATTAGGACCAGTAAGAGTTACTCGGCAATCAGAAATCACGGTGGCCTGTTGACAGGTATGACCAGACTTGTGTGGCTAGCCCGTATGATCAGAGGACCAGTATGCTGTCAGTTACTTGAGATTTGAGATGCACTTTATATGAAAAAGCAGCCATCAAGCCCTTCGAGTACCTTGGTAATGCTTGCTAGCCATGCAAGTGTCATCGCACCTATTGAATAAGCCAGCAAGTGCGCAACTGTATGGATGATGATTACTTGTTCTAAATAACTTAGTCTTTATTTGGTAAAAAAATAGTCAACCAACTTTTATCTCCATTAATTGTCAGCAATGTTTACAAAAAAAGACTTGCAATCTGGCCACTATCTGGGTGATGCTTCTTTGCCTCTATTTTGTATACAATAAATTGAGGTGAAGGCAGACAAGATCCCCCAGATTCTCAGAGATTTGCTGGCCTATTATGTACAAGGTATATTACACTCACCAATCGCATGTGAACTGCGTACTTGCTGATCTTTTATGAAGCAGGTAACAAATTTATTAGGATTAAAAAGGATCAATTGAAAATTAGTAATCATCCAGATTTCAAGTTTGGTCAGAAAAAGCAAGATATTTACTGCAGCAGAATTTATTTAGCCATCATACATCATGGTGGTCTATTGACAGGTATAATGGGACTTGTGTAGCCAGCCAGTATAATCAGAGGACCAGTATGCTGTCAGTTATTTGAGATTTTAAATGCAAATTATATAAAGAAGCAGCCATCAAGTACTCAAGTACCTTGGTAATGCTTGCTAGCCATGCAAGTGTCATCGCACCTATTGAATAAGCCAGCAAGTGCGCAACTGTATGGATGATGATTACTTGTTCTAAATAACTTAGTCTTTATTTGGTGAAAAAATAGTCAACCAACTAATATCTCCATTAATTGTCAGCAATGTTTACAAAAAAAGACTTGCAATCTGGCCACTATCTGGGTGATGCTTCTTTGCCTCTATTTTGTATACAATAAATTGAGGTGAAGGCAGACAAGATCCCCCAGATTCTCAGAGATTTGCTGGCCTATTATGTACAAGGTATATTACACTCACCAATCGCATGTGAACTGCGTACTTGCTGATCTTTTATGAAGCAGGTAACAAATTTATTAGGATTAAAAAGGATCAATTGAAAATTAGTAAACATCCAGATTTCAAGTTTGGTCAGAAAAAGCAAGATATTTACTGCAGCAGAATTTATTTAGCCATCATACATCATGGTGGTCTATTGACAGGTATAATGGGACTTGTGTAGCCAGCCAGTATAATCAGAGGACCAGTATGCTGTTAGTTATTTGAGATTTTAAATGCAAATTATATAAAGAAGCAGCCATCAAGTACTCAAGTACCTTGGTAATGCTTGCTAGCCATGCAAGTGTCATCGCACCTATTGAATAAGCCAGCAAGTGCGCAACTGTATGGATGATGATTACTTGTTCTAAATAACTTAGTCTTTATTTGGTGAAAAAATAGTCAGCCAACTTTTATCTCCATTAATTGTCAGTAATGTTTACAAAAAAAAACTTGCAATCTGGCCACTATCTGGGTGATGCTTCTTTGCCTTTATTTTGTATACAATAAATTGAGGTGTAGGCAGACAAGATCCCCTAGATTCTCAGTGATTTGCTGGCTCATCATGTACAAAGTATGCATAGTTCGCATATGATTGATCAGAGTAATATACCGTGTTAATGATGAGCCAGCAAATCACTGAGAATCTAGGGGATCTTGTCTGCCTCCACCTCAATTTATTGTATAAAAAATAAAGGCAAAGAAGCATCACCCAGATAGTGGCCAGATTGCAAGTTTTTTTTTGTAAACATTACTGACAATTAATGGAGATAAAAGTTGGCTGACTATTTTTTTACCAAATAAAGACTAAGTTATTTAGAACAAGTAATCATCATCCATACAGTTGCGCACTTGCTGGCTTATTCAATAGGTGCGATGACACTTGCATGGCTAGCAAGCATTACCATGGTACTCGAAGGGCTTGATGGCTACTTCTTTATATAATTTGCATTTAAAATCTCAATTAACTGACAGCATACTGGTCCTTTGATTATACTGGCTGGCTACACAAGTCCCATTATACCTGTCAATAGTCCACCATGATGTATGATGGCTAAATAAATTCTGCTGCAGTAAATATCTTGCTTTTTCTGACCAAACTTGAAATCTGGATGTTTACTAATTTTCAATTGATCCTTTTTAATCCTCATAAATTTGTTACCTGCTTCATAAAAGATCAGCAAGTTCACAGTTCGCATATGATTGGTCAGAGTTATTTTTTTATAAATTATTTTTCATAATTATTGAAGGAGAGCAAGCTGCACTAAGTAAGACTTTTTTTGTAGTTACATAATAAATAATTAGAGTAGCACCAAGAACCCCTGGAAATCCAATAATTTTTTGAAAGCTGCAATAATTGAAAGTTAGGGTGCATATTTCACGGGGATGTTACGGTGCGTATTTATTCTTGGCATATGGTTACAGAAAGTATGAAAAAGTACAATAATCAAAACATTGTTATTCACAGCTCGTATGTAACACTTATTAATTGTTTTTTTAGAAATAATTGTAACCTGCAAGTCAAAACTTTCATCTACAATAACAATGGCCTTACGAACTTTCGAAAATTCAAATATTTATACTATAGTATTTGTTTATAATGTTCGTTTGAAGAGAAGAAGGAAAGGACTGGTCAGAGCGTACAGGTCGAATGAGTTAAGCATAATTAAATTTACATCAAATTCATAACATTTATTTTACTGATATTTTATCGTAAAGTGAGATGATCGCACGCTTATCGGGTTAATAGTGACAACAGTTGTTACTTATCGGGTTAATAGTGACAACAGTTATTATTAGCGCCGATGTAAAACACTATATAGCGGGCAAACAAAATTAGGCACAATTAAATTGAAAAAGTAACGCAGCGCATTCGAACGCAACATACCAGCTGCACACAAACGAAATCAATCAAATAGTAAAATAATCTCCAGTCACAAAGCACACCCACGGAGCGCAAGGCGAAATACAATAATAAATTAAAAGGTGCAATATATGCATACATATATAGTCTATACCACGCAAATGCTTGGGACGTAGCTATCGCTGCGCGTATCTTGTACGTTGGCCAAAATGGCGGCGAATCGCGCGAGACAAGGGAACGCATATCTGGGCACGCGCTGTGGCGATGCGGCGGGAAATATGGCGTCGGCCTGTACCTTGTATACGAAGGTCTTGTGCGTGGATGATGATGACGACCACTGCTCGGGTTGGCTTGAGAGTTCTGCTTGGCCAAGAGACAGATGGACGTTGCTCGTCAATTCACTCGGACTCGAGAGTGTGGTAATATGGCGGATGGCCACCGTGTGGCCTGAAAACTTTAGACACAAGAAGAACAGCGTCTCAGGCGTCGTTTATGCAGCACATGTAGTGTCACACGGAAGGACAGCTCCCGTGGCCTGCGAGGAGGGACAGCCCCCGTAAGCAGCTCTTTGGGAGGACAGCTCCCGATCAACGGTAAAGAGTTCAGCTCTTTGTTTCCGAGGGCGCAAATGGCAGGAAAGTTCGATCGCACGTGAAAACGTTTCGTTTGCGTCGACCTCGAGGTGCTCTGTTACACGGCAACAGCTCCTGCTTGCTCGAACTTCGAGTCACTACTGCCCGTCCCCCACGCATTCTCCCTTCTCTCTCTCTCTCTCCTCCCTCTCTCTTTTCAGTCCTACCTAGCCCCTCCTACCTATTCGCTTTGTTGCCTGCTCTCCCTTCTCTAACCCGAACAGTATTATTCTTTAATAGCCGTACATACCTTTTTAGATCTTAATATTCAGTAAAACAAATTTAAGAAGTGATTTCATAAATTACGTTGTGCCACGTGAAACGGATCATTATCAGACCGGCGTTTATTATGCAGCATAGACCAATATCTCGGGAAATTATGTGATAAAATATACGTTTCTGATAATGTAGAAAAGGTAATTTATCCTGTTGTTAATCTAATATGAAAACTACAACTGAAAAGGTATGTGATTCCATCCTAACCTCTGAGAAATTCTTTGACGTTCTTCAGCAGTATTAGGAAATTCCACTAAGTGTCCTAGAGCACGAATTATTGCAGCGCATACAACGTGCAAGTACTTGCTGACTGTTGGTTGAGCCATTGGGTGGTACAAATTTCTACCACATCCTTTTTGGTATTGGCCTTCTGCAAAAAATCTAATGCAGCTTAGTACCTGTAGATGAGGAGGAACTCTTTCTGGGTGCTCTGGAAAATGTGGCAAAAGCAATTGGAAGAGATTGAAAGCTCTGCCGTTATTCATTCTAGAAAAACAGATGTATCATAATCATTTACATGGTAACTATTACAATTATAACTTACACAGAACCTATAACTATGGACTGTTTCCTATCTCAAGTTATGACGTCGATTATGACGTCATTTGTGACATCGCCAAATACGTCATTCATGACGTCGTGAATGACATCACATTGACGTCAATTTACGACGTCGCAAAAGACGTACTTCACGACGTCTCAAAAGACGTCATTTACATAGGTTGTTGTTTTACAAAGGGCTGTTTAAAAGCATTTTATAGTCTTACAGGGGTTACCATCAGGATGGTAACACCAAAACAGAGGGATTCGAAAAGTTTTTGAATTTAGAAAGTTTTTTCCTTACTTGAGAAAATTTTTTTTTTGTTATAAAAAATACTTGAACCCCCTAGTTTTAGTGTTAGCATCCTAATGGTAGCACCTATGAGGCCATCAAGTACTTTCAAACAGTCCTTTGTTAAACAACAACCTATGTAAATGACGTCGTAAAGTACGTCTTTTGCGACGTCATAAATGACGTCATATTGATGTCAATGTGATGTCATTTACGACGTCATGAATGACGTATTTTGCGATGTCACAAATGACGTCATGATTGACGTCATTACTTGAGATAGGGTTTTATACAGCCTCCAGCCATGACTAGCGAATCTCCTATTATGGAGGCTAATTACCCAAA
The DNA here is from genome assembly GCF_036245765.1 of Copidosoma floridanum. Taxonomy (NCBI): domain Eukaryota; kingdom Metazoa; phylum Arthropoda; class Insecta; order Hymenoptera; family Encyrtidae; genus Copidosoma; species Copidosoma floridanum. The sequence goes on along the minus strand of NW_028321912.1, from coordinate 4,382,812 downwards.
GATGAGTATTGATAAATGTGTTAAATTCACACATGTTATAAATTAAATGTTTACGAACCTTTTCTTACAATTTCAGCATAGGTCACCGAGCAAAATTATGAAAAAAGAGGCTTAAAGTTTTTTTTTTTTTTTTTTGCACCAGACTTACCAGAGGTGTGGACTCTTTCATTTAAAACCCGAGATTTTTGATACACAAAGACGGGAAAAGTAGACAAAAATTAATGCAAAGGAACTTATGTAATTCTAAAAAGATTTGCGTTTTAAAAACTATGTATCACCAACCATAATTATAACATACAAGTAACGACGTAAGGGAGCAAATCGATGGTTTATATACAGGGAGCGTCAAACATTGCAATCAATTTGTTGACATTTACAGTGATAAAGATCTTCATTAAGAAATAATAAGTAACTTGCTTTATATACTATTTCCTAAACATACAAGCACATGTGCATACCTGTAATGTTGAAAAAAAACATCTTCATGCAGGTTAAAGAGATCGGAAACGTCTCTCAATAGTCGTTTCCTAACCATCTCAATTCTCCTAAGCCTGATAACTTCATCACGATCAATTACAATGTGGGCTGCATCGCCTAAAACGTTCCCCATAGTATGCAGATTTAAATTTTTTTTGAACTAATCTGTGGCAAACAACTTATGAAATTATGAGGTTAATCAAATGTTTGCTTCAGGTTGCACGACTATTGTTGTCTTCGGTTTACTCGTATACGTATCCCAATCGTAATCTCGACTGTTACGCCATCTCTAAAAGTAAATCACATGTTAATATAGATGTACCTACAATCGTGTATTTATAAATACTTGGCGTGAAACGGTGAAACAAAAGTCGACGTCAGCGTTATGGCGATAGTATAAGTATATCCGTTCAATTATCACGAAATATCAAAAAATATCACACACCTCAGAAAGAGGACATCTTAAATTTCTTTTAGTTATCTACTAGTACTGACTCTCAGTATATTTTCTTTGCAACAACAACTCAATGCGTGCCAAGTATCATAAATGGATTTCATGACACGTCGTAAATAAAATATGTGTCGTAAATGAATTTATGACACGTCCATCCCTATGTATGAGGGTGGAACAATTTCGTTTTTGTGTTCATTTCATGTTACACCACCGTCACCGATCTTGACGTACTCAATTGTGCAAGATTACATGGCATTGTCTTTATTATTTAAAAAATCTTTGTTCTTCGATAAAGGAGTAACCTCAAAAAGGACGAGATGGCAACTAGGCATGTGCAACAAATTTATTCGACGAAAATATTATAAAACTTTAAAATTGATTTTTAGGAAAGTGACAGTGCCAAGCGAAAAAAAAAAACTGACGATGAAGAAATTAATCCAGAAAAACCCATTGATGAATGACTGGAAGAGTGGCATTGTGTATCAAACGTGAAATGTATCAAACACACCATATTCTGTTTCGGAATTTTCAGAAGCCGGCACGTCGGTGCGTGCGGCTTGTTGATAAACAGAGTAAGGTAAATGTACGTATTATGAAACAAACGCAAAAGCTGTCCATAATATGAAACAAGTGTGTAAATATGCCTTTTTTTTGTACATAGTCACTAAATGACGTTAAATAAAAATACCCTAAAAATAACTAAAATACGCACTTTTCGGAAAAATGAGAATGAAAATCATTGCATACACATTAATATTAAAAATAATGCAAACCTTCTGTCCCTTACCAAAATCACTCGAAATCGACGAAAATCACGAATGAAGATGGCAGGAACAAGGCAGTTTTTATTATTGTTGTATTCGTATGTAAAAGTCGCTAAGGGTGATAAAATTTATTTGTAATTATAAAATAGTGTCCCTAAAGTATTTATTTCCCGAAATTCCTTTAATAAACGAATAGTAAAGTTAATTACAACCGTGTTTCAAATTAAATACCATATTTTTAGTGTGTGCCATATCTTGAAACGACCGCTTCTATGCGTTTCATATTATGGTCATGAGATATATATGCTCATGTACGTATCTATGAAACGTTTTGTTTACAGTTGATTTCGTTAAGTCACTGTTCCTGTCAGTCTGTTTTTTTACTATTTACGAATGGATTTCGTGCGATTTACGTAAAAGGTGCTGTTTGACTGCAAGATAAAAATATAAAGTTTTCGTTTTTCGTTTTGTTGGAGGCACACGTATACTTTTCTTGATTGTATCAACGTAAGTATTCCTGTGATAAAATTCTAACCTCAATTGTAGCGATTGGTGATTGGCACTTGTGTCATTAAATTCATTTTATTAATTAATAAAGCGACCAATAAGCGCACCGGGTTGTGTAGTGATTGGCGCTTGTATCTTCGAATTTATTTTAACAATTAATCAAAAGACCAGTAAGGGCCTCTGGTTGTGTTATGATTGGCGCTAATGTCATAAAATTTATTATATTAATTATTAAAGCGAACCGCAAGTGCCCCGGGTTGTGTGGTTATTGGCACTTGTGTTATTTTATTTATCATATTAATTATAAAAGTGACCAGAAAGTGCCCCGGGTTGTGTGGTAATTTGCGCTTGTGTCTTTGAATTCATTTTATTAAGTAATAAAGGGACCAGTAATCGCTCCTGGTTGTGTGGTGATTGTTGCTTGTGTCATAAAATTTATTATATGAATTATTAAAGCAAACAGTAAGGGCCCCGGGTTGTGTGGTCATTGGCGCTTGTGTTATTTTATTTATCATGTTAATTAACAAAGTGACCAGTAAGCGCCCCGGGTTGTGTGGCACCAAGCAAAAAAGAAGAACAAGCAGCAGAAAAAAAAAATCACAAGAAGAAAAAAAACAGCTTGCTGAGCAAATGAAAAACTTGAATAGTAAAATACGAAATATTAAAAAAGAGAAACCTTAAATAAATATGGTTTAAGAATTTCTTTTTCAACTTTACTTTTTGTTAATAGTACATTTAAATCGCATTTTATATGACAAAAACAATAATTTTCATGTTTTCCAATGGGTATTCTTTTAAGATATTCTTCGTTGTATCAATATTTTAGCAATAAAATTTTTTAATTTTGTATTTCACACTTTATTTTTATTCCTGTAACATTTTAACCTCATTATTTCACGCGTATTTATGTTTTTTGACATTTTACTACGTATTTTATCATTGTTTCATAATATGGACTTTCATTATGAAACACCCGGACAACGATAAAATAAGTGTTCCATACTATGTACATAAAGGCATCGTTGAAATTATTTAATTATAGTTAATAGAATTATTCAGTTAAATTCTAATTTTAAGCATTTACTAAATTGAAAGTTTCCCCGTCAAATGGTACTCGTTTTATTTTTCCACGCGTAATCATTTAAAAGATTAGAGCTATTACAATAATAGTAACAAAATTTGTATTCATAATACGTACTTTTACCTTACGACTACTACGAGTAGACGTTAACGTGACGTATTGTTCAATTTTCTTTCTTTTAATTATCAAACGCGCTGCGATGGAACCTCCGAGAAAAAAGTGAGTTTTGTGTACTTGTATTGCTTATATTACGATTTGCACAATTGTAATATGTACTTTATTATGCTTTTGTAGGCTATAACATTTTTATTTACATGTTAACATCAGAACTATTTTACTGACTATGCACACACACCCACACACACAATCACCACTACCTATTATGTACATAATATTGTTTAGGAAAAAAAATTGTCCTAATGCAGAACAACGGAAGTACTCATTATAGTACGTGGAAACGAATCCGCACATAATAAATACTGATCTGATGGTGGAATGGCAGTCTGTCAGTCAAATGCTGAACAGTTTGGGTCCTCCAACGAGATCCGTAGATGAGTGGCAAAGGGTACGTCGACTATTTTAAGGCACTAATTTAACAGTAAAAACGTTCTGACAAACTATTTTTTTTCAATCATTGAAAGATCGGATGAGACGTTCCGGATCAAAAACACAATCAACAAAAAAAGACGGCATCAAGTCCTATTTCTCCTGACCTCGAGAACTTGCATGCGCTTTTATCGAATGCTGCTGTCGCTGTAACACCAACTCAGTTTTGTGATATTACAAATGCACAATCTTCTGCGGTAATTACCGAGGAGAAGATCACGTTGTTGACTATAAAGGAGTCGTGGGTTCACGGTACTTACCTAGACCATAACATTCTATCTAATGCATGAAATAAAACTAAGAACTATCTCCCGCTCTTCTTATGCCCCATGTAGAGATAAAAAGATAGGAACTATGGAAAATTTAGATGTTTGTCAATACTCAATATATTATGAGTATATCAAACATCCAAAGGAAAGGTAATAGGATCCCTTACCCGCAAACCTATAAATTATCTTATGGTGGCTAACGTTACAACTTCGTGAAAGGTGTCATAGTACATACAAATAGTTTTTTAACGCAATTAATATGCGAAATAACGTGTAAATCGAAAATATCATGTATTCAATCAAGTTTTATACACAGGAGCGCGTGGCTCAAATTACATAAACGGCATAAGACGCTCTTTCGCATGAAAACTTATTTAAGTGTTTGAACAATCGTAAAGTTCAATGCGCTATTCTTAAAACAAATAAATTAATTGAAAATCGTTAGAAAAGAATTATCAAAAGAATGATTCAATAATTAATGAGTAACAAGAATATAAAAAATAGCTGGCGTAATGTGTACGCGAAAGGCTCGGACACAATGCCTCACCAAGCATGGCGCTATAGGCCAGTGTTGTGAGATCAGTCTAGAAGCCCAAGAAGCAAGGTACTTGGACCTGCTAGGCAGAGAATCTAGAGCTAGAATCTGATGTGTCTGTGTCTTGATCGTACAGCAGACCTCGGTTTTTCGGCGGCTCGGCAATTGCTTCGTGAGGGGGAAATTTTGCGGACTCTCATCATTGGTAGAATGTTGTTGTCTCTTTTCCTCTACTCCTGCACTTCATGACGCACACTATCGCTATATTTGCATATCCTACTTATCGGTGGCAGCTTTAAACACTAAATAGTAATTTTATATATTTAATAGTCGAAATTGATAAAAAAATTTTACTATTTTTTTGGTACGAGTGACCGATGGTCACATAGCCTCTTTTTATTTTGTGGCAAAATAATAAAGTAATTTTGAAACAAAATAATTTTAAAAAAAACAAATAGAAGAAAAAGTAATGTACAATTCGCTTAAAAATTTGTTTCTCTTACAATTAATGCAATCGTTTTGTGGACAAATGAGCAGAAAAATAATATAAAAATTTAATAATTTATAACTTAGGCTAGCTTTATTTATGCTCCTTTTAGTATTTATTTAACATTCACTTAATGGCTCACTAATAAATGAAGGATTTATCCTTCCACACTACCAATTTACAAAATAATGCCCTTTTCAGCTTTCAGTACAGCTTATATATATGCTACGATTAAAAGAAAAGTGATTTCACAACTGCTATCTCGTGCGAGCCTAGGACAATGAGCCGAATCGGACGATGAGCCGAATCGGACGTTCAGCCGAAAACTCGGACATTGAGCCGAACAAACAAAAGCATACGCAATGCAGCCAACTGAAGCGGGCCAAACTCAAATCGTATTAAAAATAGGTAATGTCAGCCTGCGCGCACAAACTGCAGATGGCGCGGCTGCATCTAAAAAGCTTGCCCGACAAAGTTAGCGTTTTTTTCACATCGGGGCTATCGAGTGCGACGTCTAGGTATGTGGACTCGCCGCAGACGGTGTCTAGGAGGTGCTCCCCAGGAAGTGAAGCTTTTTTCACGTCTGGGCTATCTAGTGCGACGTCTAGGTATGTGGACTCGCCGTAGACGGTGTCTAGGTGGTGCTCCCCAGAAAGTGAAGCTTTTTTCACGTCTGAGCTATCGAGTGGGACGTCTAGGTATGTGGACCCACCGCAGACGTTGTCTAGGAGGTGCTCCCCAGGAAGTAAAGCTTTTTTCACGTCTGGGCTATCGAGTGGGACGTCTAGGTATGTGGACTCTCCGCAGACCGTGTCTAGCCGGTGCTCCCCAGGAAGTGAAGCTTTTTTCACGTCTGGGCTATCGAGTGGGACGTCTGGGTATGTGGACCCGCCGCAGACGTTGTCTAGGAGGTGCTCCCCAGGAAGTGAAGCTTTTTTCACGTCTGGGCTATCTAGTGCGACGTCTAGGTATGTGGACTCGCCGTAGACGGTGTCTAGGTGGTGCTTCCCAGGAAGTGAAGCTTTTTTCACGTCTGGGCTATCGACTGGGACGTCTAGGTATGTGGACCCGCCGCAGACGTTGTCTAGGAGGTGCTGCCCAGGAAGTGAAGCTTTTTTACGTCTGGGCTATCGAGTGGGACGTCTAGGTATGTGGACTCTCCGCAGACGGTGTCTAGGAGGTGCTCCCCAGGAAGTGAAGCTTTTTTCACGTCTGGGCTATCGAGTGGGACGTCTAGGTATGTGGACCTTCCGCGGATGGTGTCTAGGCAGTGCTCCCCAGGAAGTGAAGCTTTTTTCACGTCTGGGCTATCGAATGGGAAGTCTAGGTATGTGGACCCACCGCAGATGTTGTCTAGGAGTTACTCCCCAGGAAGTAGGAAAACTTCTATTGATGCACTGTTTTTAGTGCAGTAAGTTCACTTTTCCGCACTGTATGTGAGAAGTATTTGCTAACAACAGTGTAGGAAAGATTTTCCGTACAGAAAACAGTGCAGAAAATATTTTCCACGCACTATTACGCAGAGTCCTTGTCGCAACTTATGTGGGAAGATTCCCACACTCGTGTCGGCAACTCTGGCCACTATTACGAGTTTGTCACTACTTAGATGGGAAAAAGTTTTGTCCGCACTTTTTAGGTAATAAACTATTGTTTGGTATATATATATATATTCACGAGGCAAAATATTGAAAAATGAATGTTTGAAAACATATTTTATACCTCTTGAATCACTATAATGCTCTAACTGTCATTAATGATAAATTCTTAATGAATATTTTCCTAGAAATTATTGCATCCTGTTATTATTAAAATAAGTATTCCTTTGGGGCTCCTTAAATAATACGATTCTGTGCGCTCTACTTCTTTAAAGTCATTAATTAAGGTAGTAAATATCATTATATATACTACTATTTTTTAATATAATAATTAATTTTAGAAGTTTAAATATAATGATACTACTTAACATTTAATTGCTATTTAATATTGGTATTTATATTCTGTAATGCTATTGTTATTAATAATTATTTTTATTTGTTTTTGGTATAGCCACTGCTCCATTAACTCTGAAAAAAAAAGTAGAAATCTATCATACAAAGTAATTACAGTTGATACTGTGCAACATTTGATTTTGTATGATAGCGATTTTGTTAAGGCTGTACGTGACACAAAAAAATGGTTTATGGATGCCACGTTCAGTATTGTTCCTAGAATTGATAATATATATCAGTTTCTAACAATTATGGTGGAAAAGTATGGTAATGTAATGGAAAAATTAAGTACTTATGGTTGTATTAGAAGATTATAAATGCGTCTATCTTTTAATTTTCATGAAAAAAATTCTTTGAGAATGATAAATTATCGATGAAGTTTTGATTAATTCTATTAACAATGAAGTTTAGAGGTGCCAATCGGCAGAAATATATTAAAATATATTGAATGATAATTATTTTTGTTATTTTAACCAATAAAAAGTCCTTACTTCTAAAAGATTATTTGAAAATTCATGTTTACGACAAATAAAAAATTTCCGTTGTTGGCATGAACAAAGAAAAAAAACTATAAAATAATCTTACATTTTTCAAAACATTTTATTATGTTCAAAATTAAAACCATAAAATAAAGCTTACACGAGCATTTTCATGAATTGAGATAAATGATTATCCTTAATTATCTGTTCCCCTGTTAGAAATCATAACCGGAAAGATTCTCAGGAAAGCATTTTATGAACAGAATTTCTGGCCTGTATGTTTTGGCCAGATTTTAGTCTATGTATGTTCATAATTTCTGGCCAAAATTTATTCCCCTAATTTATGGCCAAAATATGCCCAAATTATGAAAATTAAATCGACTGAATGATTACATTTATGTTCTATATTTGGCCAAAAATTGGCCAAAATTTGATTTGTGCTTACATATGTGTTTTAGTTCTCTCGACTCTTTGGAGGCTCGTCGGTTCGGTATTATACTTTTCAGTATTTAAAAAGATTTAAGTTTAGTAATTTTTACTTCGTTGATATTTGTTAAAAACATAATAAATAGATATATGTTGTAAAGAAAGGAAAAAAAAATTTTTATTTAAAAAATGAATAAAAAATAACCTGTAGAGGTTATGTATGCATGCATGTGCTTGTTTATATCTATAACTTTTTTATTTGTACTTATTAATATTGATTCAAGAAAACGAGTAAAAAAATTTCGTAAAAAAAAAAATTTTTATGAAAAACGTTTAAAATTATTGAATAGTTTCCATATTAGGTTCCTTAATTTATTCATAAATAATGGCCAACGTATGATGATATTATGTACATTTTTTCTGGGCAGAAATAATGTTAGATTAATGCCGGAAAAAATGTTACATTTATATCCAGTTTCTAGCCAAGATTTATGCACACATTTTGGCCATAAATGATGGTTTCTGGCCAATTTTCAGCCAAATTATCGTCATGATTTTCACCAAGGTTATAGCACAATATTAAGAACCAACTAAAAATTTATTTAATATAGAAATTAGAAAATTTACAGATGATCCATGAAAAGTCTTACATAAACTTGTATTGATTCATTTTTAATATAGGGATTACCGGTGTTTTACTCTCTCATGGGACGAAGAAGAACCGTTGACTATGAGGCTGTATTTTTATTTATTAAAAACGAGGTTGGCTATTTAATACCACAGTACGTCATGTCTGATTACGAAAAGGGCATGCGAAAAGCAATGAAAATAGTTTTTCCTCAAATCCGGATGAGTGGATGTCTATTCCACTTATGCCAAGTACGTACACTAACTTAAATAAGAATTAGGATAATTATATGAAAAGTGATTCGTTTAAGTCCATTGCCCGGATACAAAAAAAAGGACGATTTAATCTTATGTTTTCCAGTAGAGAAAAAGTTGGTCAATTCCCTACAGAATTTCCCCAGGTACATGGGATAAACAGTTTTGTCCAAATCAGAAGTTGGCTTCATTAATTTATTTATTTAAAAATTGATAAATAAATGCAAATTTTGTATTTAGTTTTTTTCTTATATCTCCGCTTCTATTGCTCTTAGAGAAACTTCACGACTGAAAATCTCTTCATCTTAAAAGTTCCTACGAAATAGACACTTTTGTGAATCCATTAATTATTGTTAATAACACGTTGATGGCAAGAAAGTACGAAAAAAAATTTTTATACCGAAAAACTTTCGACCGACGTAGAAAAAAAATTTTATGTCAATTTAATAAACGCAACAGTGAGAAAATATAGATATGAAGTTGTACAACAAAAAGCTATTTGTAAAATTGCAAAATAATTATTAGTTTTTTGTTAATTAATTTTTCAATGTAAAACTTTGAAATGTTATTACAAACTTCATGGTTGGCTTATCGACATTTCACTTCAGTAAAAATATTGTATTTGATATAAATAATGATAACAAATAAAGAAAATTGATTTTTGTACATTTTGACGTTTTGCCACAAAAAATTTTATTTTGCAACTTGATCAATTGCAAATATCTCAGACAATTTTACATACTTTTTTTCAAGAAATGGTATTATATTGATCATCAGAAAACATGAATATAAAAAAAAATGCTCTAGCGGCTCTAGTTTACTCTGAAGCCGAGGTACAAGAAATAGACGTTTTCTGCAATAACGGGCTAACTAAATTTTTTATTGCAAAAAAAATTGTATATCATCTTCATGTGTTTCTGCATCACACTGCCAGAGCACTTTTTTAATTTCATTGAAAATAAAGCTGTGCGCATGGAGCAACACACGGGCTGTGGCGCCTGTGGCTGGCGTTTGAGTTTAAATAAGTTTTTATACGCAATTGTACAGTTACATACATATTATTTTACATTGGACATGCTTAATTACCAAATTAAATACAAAAACTAATAACAAAAAAAATATCGTTATTTAAATTTTCCTGTACATTAAATTTTAGCTTTTTTTTGATACATTAATATTAAGCTTTTTTGATGATCTACTTTTACAATAACTATCGTCTATCTCACTATATGTTGCACCATCTATCATAGCACACATACAGTCGTTATCATCTACAAACTCTTGCGTGAAATCGGTATCAGTTTCGTCGTCTATTCTGGGTGGTATTTTGTCCCAGACTTGAAAAAAGCTTTAATTCCTGGGGAGTAACTCCTAGACACCGTCTGCGGAAGGTCCACATACCTAGACTTCCCACTCGATAGCCCAGACGTGAAAAAAGCTTCACTTCCTGGGGAGCACCTCCTAGACAACGTCTGCGGCGGGTCCACATACCTAGACGTCTCACTCGATAGCCCAGACGTGAAAAAAGCTTCACTTCCTGGGGAGCACCGCATAGATACCGTCTGCGGAGAGTCCACATACCTAGACGTCGCACTAGATAGCCCAGACGTGAAAAAAGCTTCACTTCCTGGGGAGCACCTCCTAGACAACGTCTGCGGCGGGTCCACATACCTAGACGTCCCACTCGATAGCCCAGACGTGAAAAAAGCTTCACTTCCTGGGGAGCACCACCTAGACACCGTCTGTGGCGAGTCCACATACCTAGACGTCGCACTTGATAGCCCTGATGTGAAAAAAGCTTCACTTCCTGGGAAGCACCTCCTAGACACCGTCTGCGGCGAGTCCACATACCTAGACGTCGCACTCGATAGCCCCGATGTGAAAAAAACGCTAACTTTGTCGGGCAAGCTTTTTAGATGCAGCCGCGCCATCTGCAGTTTGTGCGCGCAGGCTGACATTACCTATTTTTAATACGATTTGAGTTTGGCCCGCTTCAGTTGGCTGCATTGCGTATGCTTTTGTTTGTTCGGCTCAATGTCCGAGTTTTCGGCTGAACGTCCGATTCGGCTCATTGTCCTAGGCTCTCTCGTGCTCCCTTTTAACCTAGGACTAACGAATAATGCAAATACCTGGTATCTCAATGCTATCAAAAAAAGGCTTGGTACTTCTCCATACTCATCAACACATCGTCCTGGTTGGTAGACACACCTCCAGTACTATATTGCAAACCAAACTCGTCAAATAACTCATCTATCATCTAAAGAAGACGAATAAAGGACCTTAGAGATCCAATCCGATGGAGAGGCACTGAATAAACATTCCATCGATACAAGAGAACGTTTCGCTTTGAGTAACTCATCATTGTCTGCATCACCCACACTAGTTGAAGGCACAGCACTTTGTTTTTTTAAGCGCATACCAGGTGGTAAATTTGCGTAACGCATTTCTGCATCTGGTAATGTAATTTTTTTTCGATGGTAAAAACCTTTAAATCACTTTGAGATTCTTGTTTTCGTATTTTTTTTTTCAACAAAGTGTTTTCCGCTGGCTTTATAATGGCAGGTCCCTTTTTAGGAGTCTGCGTTGCCTTGTTCCGTTTGTTGGTGTTTCGAAAATATCCCTTGAAATCGCCAAGCACAATCTCTTTCACGTCCATGCTCAGATCGGCGTGAAATTTTCGTGGCTTGATTTCTCGGATTATCGGTGGTTCCAATTGATGCTTCAATGATTAAAAAAAATAACCACTCACATTGCACTCTATCATCTTCTCGTTAACCCATACACACACGACTCGTTTACACGGATACTGTGTGGTAATACTACGTGTGCTCGACATGATTCAAATATTCGTACTGAGAAATACTTCACCACTTCTTGATACACTAAGGAGTTTACTGAGAAATGAAATACGTCCTTATAGACAATAAAGCAGTTGTTTATTCACATTTGAAAGGTATATAATATGGTCGTAATAACATTAGATGAAAAGTACCTCGAATTTTTCCACTCTCTTCGTCACACACAACATTGCATCACCGTGAATTTCTACAATCTTATACAGACCTTCGTAAACATTATAAAACTTAGCAATCCTTTTATTCGTAACATCTGATACATTGAAGGCCTTAACTAAAACTAAATCATCCAATTTAAAAATAAAATGTTTTTTATTTTTGTTGCGTTTATCCGCACGTCTTTTCAAAAATTGTGCATATTAATTTTCGCAAATTGTACTTTTTCATTGTATGCTAAATCAACATTCGAATCATCAATTGACAAATATTTTTCCTAAATGCGCTTTGGCTTTTCATTTAAAAACAATTCTACTGGTGTAACTTTAGTTGTTTCATGGATCGTTTCATTTGTAATACTCATAATGAGTTCTATATAGTTGAACCAAGTATTATGTTTGTCATTGAGACACGTTCGAAAGAATTTTGCAAGTTCACGATGTATACGCTCGACAATGTTAGATTGGGGATGTCTCACGCTTGAAAAAGTATAAAGAATATTTTCTTTTTTGATTTTATTTAACCAAATTTTTGAAGTGAATTGCGTACCGTGATCTTGCACTATTTTAATCGGCTTGCCGTAGTTTGGTATGTAATCTTTAAAGATACATTTTATGAGATTTTATGACGTAGCTTTTCGTATTTGATATAATTTTACGAATTTAGAAAAAACGTCTATTGTTGACAAAACATATTTGCAACCATACTTTGTACTTGATAATGGGCCATAAAAATCTATTGATAATAATAATTCAAGTGATTTTTCAGTATAAATAGGCGTAAATTTTTCTTGATATTTTACGGTTAAAGCTTTATTTAATTGACACACATGACAATGTTTTATGTATTTGTACACTAAATTTCTTAACTTTGGGGCAAAAAATCTCTCTTTAATTAACATTAAAGTTTTATACGAACCAATATGTAGATACGAGGTATGGATTTCTGATTTAAGGTGGCTCATCACGATGGTGCCGTATCAAGCAGGGGCACCGGGGGGGCTTTTCTATAAATTATAAATTTACTGAATATAAACCAATAAAAAGACAGTTAGTGGTTTGTGCCATGTCTTATTCATGATTTATGAGCAAAAAAATGCGAAAAAATTCCGTAATTGAAAAAAGTTACTATTGATAGGGTATCGAAAAAGCTGCGTACGTCCCTATCCAAGCAGACGAACTCGCGCGTGTGCCTCAGCTCCAGCACCTGTCAACTTTCTTATACTTGTTTTGTGTGTATTTTTTTACCAGTAATTTTTTTACGAGAAGCGCTGCCTCAAAGAGTGAAAGAAAAAAAAAAATTTTCAATGGAAGCATTAGTTAGTGATTTTTTACAAACAGAAAACACAGAATCACTTCATAACGCTGTGAAAGATGTGCGAGTTCTCAGAAATTTGTTAGTTAAATTAGGAATAAGTGATGATATTATAAGGGAAAAGTCTCAAAGTATTTCTCATATTTTGAAACAGAAAAACGAAGAAGCAGCTGTTTCTTTGAATAAAGCGTCTTTACTAGAGTACAAAAATAATATTTCGAATGGGATGATGCTGAAAATGGCTAAGGCGCAAGTAAATAAATCTATTTTAAATGAAGTATTTACGAAAAGTGGAGAAAAAGGACTAAGGCTTTTTCTAAGCGAGAATGTTGGAGAAAAGCCACGGGTGACTACTAACACAAAAGTATTAGACAAAATAAGCCAAATATTTGTTTGTAATGAAAAGTAAAGGATATTTTATTTGATTGGAATTTATATTATTTATGGCGTTATTGCTATGTTGTCATCAAATGAACAATTAATATAAAAGTTTTATATTCAACTAATTTTTATTCAACCTATTTATTTAAATTATTGTTATTTAATATTTTTACACAAAGTTTTTGCAATAATATGCGTTCAAAACCGAGCATGACATTCCAGTTTTAGATGTAAACAATATTTTTACAATTTTTTTGCCCACATTCTTATATATGACATTTGAATCTCCCGGGCTAGCGCCAAGAATCAAAATTGAGGTTATCCTGCGGTTAGAACTTTCAAGACTTTATATCTTTTTGTTTTTACCGGTAATCTTGGACTTTCGCGATTTTGTTAGAAAGAGGATTATTTAAACTACTTGCTCTCAGTTTCTGGAGACTGTGGCCCGACTTTTAGCCTACGAAATCTAACACTTTCGGTGAAAAAATCAGACTGCTCCATAAGACCAATGCTAAAATTTCAAACTTTCAATATGATTATTTTTCGATTTTGGCCGGCAACATGCCCTAAAATTCTAACTGTACATCCGTTTAGTCATATTTTAACATAAATTTCAATTTGGGTGCAATGGCTCGACTTTCAAAAATGTGATGAGCCACCTTAAACCTCAAAAGAAAATCGTTTGGCAACACAAGCTTTAAATTTTCTTTTTTATATAAATATCTGTTGACCATCATAAAACGTTTACGAATACGTACATCATTTTGTTCGTACAAAGATACAATTTGCTTCCTATACTCGTCATTTTTTTGCAATTCCCGAAAATTCTTTAATGACTCTTGAAATAACGCACTTGATTGATGAGCACATAATAAGGAAATGATAAATTCATTGGGATCCTTGTTCGAAGGAAAATTTACGTGACTCAAAAAATTGGCACTCGTATTGTTTTTACCTTGGATATGTGAAATTTCTAAATTATAGTCTTGTAGTGCTGATTGCCAACGCTGTAATCGGGCATTGTTAAAGTTGCATGTTTTTAAAAACTTAAGAGCCTTATGATCTGTACGAACCAGGATTTTTTTTGCACCGCGTAAATATGTATGCAATTTATCAAGGGACCAAACTAACGCTAAAAATTTCTTCTCTGTCGTGAAATAATTACATTCACTGTTACGCAAAGTACGATTAACAAAGGTGATTACTTCTTCCTCATTTTGATCATTTAGTTGAGATAATATGGCGGCGATAGCAAAATCACTAGCATCTGTGGTAAGTATGTATGGCTTATTTAAATTGGGAAACTTTAATATTATATGTTCATCGAATGCCAGTTTGATATTCTCGAACGCCTTTTGTTGTTCTTCATCCCATATAGAAGGTTAACTTTTTCTTAATAACTTATTTAATGGAATGGTATGACTTGAACAATTTTTTACAAACATAGTACAAAAATTTACAAATCCTAAAAATGATTGTAATAAGTGTACGTTTTTTGGTGTTGGAAAATTTTTTATTGATGCAATTTTTTTTGGATGAGGTTTAAACCCTCAGCTGATAATATGTGTCCCAAGAATTCAATGTTACGTTGGGCAAAATCAGATTTTGGAGAATTTATGCGCAAATTATGCTTTTGAAAACGTTGAAATAATAATTCATATACATTTTTAACGATATAACCTACGTGAACAGCCACCTTGACTTCTTAGGATACCCACGTATCTCTTAGAACGCGATCTCTTTCATCGTCGTGGGTACAGTGCTCTTGAAGCATATTCTCACAACATGTACGGCACAAAGAAAAAATAAGCTTATTGTGCATTTTCACCGGTAATACAGGATGATACAAATTTCTAGGTGGTAGCACATCACACATAATTAATCCATTCACTTGGGAAATATGATTATTGCCACCTATTATTTTTTTACACTCCCCTTAGTTATAGTATAACGTTGGATGACCAACGGGGAATATACCTCCTTTGCAAATATATGGATACAAAGAGCATACGTTAACGTATTGAATTTTTTCTCCATCCTGACAATCGTACATTTTTACAGTGTTTCCTGTTCAACCACAGAAAAATGCATCACGAGGATTCAATGGTTTTCTACTCCAATAATTTTCATTTTCTCGAATAAAATTTGAAAGTTCTTCGTTTTCACGTATTTCTCGGTTAAAGTCACATTCCCATTTTTCTATCAACTCATAATTTGACATTCTTATCTTTTCGTTAATCGTGCAAGTTTTCTCATATCTATCATCCATTGTATCTCCGGTCGTCAAAATGGTATCTCGGTTTATTCGGTAACACCGTGAGCAGCCGTACCAAAAGCAACCTTGAAATTGTAATACGATTCCACGATGATCATGCGCACCATCTAGAGGAGTACAGTATCCATCGACGAGGATACCTTCTGGTAAGCGTCTCTCTTGGCAGTGTCCAACGTGTTGGATAAATCGCTGGAGAACGTGTTTTTCCATCCAATACAGCCATTTTGAAGCTATTTTAGATTGATTGTTAGCCATTCTGTAACCTTTTTGTGGTATTATACCAATTTGATTTTTTTTCAGAAATTTTTTTCTATACACACGCATGCTGGTCGAAGCGATCGTTGTGCATTCCCCAAAAGGGTCCACCTCGAATTTTTCAAACGTTTTTCGAAAAGCTAAGCAAGCTAATCTTAAAATTTTCACGTCTTGCCTACAGCATTTTATAATTTCACTTTTAAAGTCAAATTTATAATTCTTTTCTACTTGTTTATTGTACCATTTTAAAAACTGATCTCGATCTTTCGTGTGCATACTATCGGGTGAATATACGTCGAGCGGTGGTAGAGGACGTATGTACGATTGATTTTCAGGCTTGTTAAAAAAATGTGGAAAAATACCTTTTTCAATTTCCGACAGACCGTACGACTTGGGTAAGCCGCTTAAAGGCATATGAAAGTAATTAAGACTATCGATAAATTTTATTTTCACAAATTCCATCAATATTATTTTTGATCCGTTCATGATAACGGATGATACTACGCGTTCGTCGTGTTTTTCCACTATATAATTAGAAATAAATTGAGCATCAACTTCTTGTGCATTGTGTGCTATGCAAATGATCTTGTCAAAATATTTTTGATGATCTGAAGCAAGATCTACCAACTGTTTGATTGGATTAGTTTGAAAAATATATTCTCGAATACCGCAATGATCGCAGTTTGTCGAAATATCTTGTACGTTGCTACAAGCATTAAAAACTTGTTGAACAATACACAGATTTACTTCGTGGATTTCTTTTCCTCATCACCCACGATGGGTGTCATCTGTTGCGTTTCAAAATCGTAAAATAATATTAAAAAATTAGGTTTTTTAATGTTCAATTTTAACGGTTAAATGTAACATTGATGATTTACGGGTAAATACTCTTTACAATTGCAACAAAAAGAAATACCGTATTGATGTTGATGTTTCTTGTTTAATTTTCGCACAGTTTTGCAACATAACGGGCAAATTTTTATTTTTTCGCAAAACGGTAAAAGATTTACTATACGAACCTTTTTTTAAAGATTTTCAAAACACGTGAAGTTAAAAAATAATCTGTGGCACGAATTACACTTTTTTGATGGACCCGTCACATCGCAAAGAGGAGATTGCATACACTTGTAGCATTTGTTGGAGCATCTGTGATCCTCGATACGCCAATAACTCTTATTGCACGGTATACAGTATCCGCAACTACCACTTGCGCCGATCAAATTCAGAATAGGCTCGTAATGCTCAGCGTTTTCATAGTACATTAATCGTAACGTATAAACGATTTGTCCTTGAGTCTCTAAAACTAAACGAGTACCATCGTACAGGGGCTGATGACCACGCCCAAAATTTTGAAACGAATAAACGACAATTGCTGTCTTGTAAGTAGAAAAAAAATTTTGAAACTCGTGAACTTCTGCGAGGCCAAACCTATATCAGGCACATAAATTTTTGTTAATCGCAAAAGCTCTTCGGCAGCTCTCTTTTGAGTGGGTCTGTAATCGCGTCTTATAAGGTTCCAATAATTATATAGCCTACCTGTGCATATTTGTCCCCGGACGACGTAAGAGTGGGCTGCTACTAGAGCTCGTGGCAAACAAAGATTATCATTGTTATTGATGGTTAATATTGATTTTTTCCGTACGTTGTTCTCAGTCAACTGTCAACCTTGTTCTCGTCCTCTTCCACTGATGCCACTTATAATGGCACAATTAATTGACAAACTGTCATCGATTTCAAAGTCACTTGGACTCTGGACGACATTAAACAAAACATCCCATAAATCTTCAACAATAAAATTTCGAGTAGGCCTAAAAGATATCCACAACGGCCCGTGATGAAACATTTGAGAATTTATAGTAACACCTATAAAGTCTTCAGGATTACTTTTTTCGACTAAATGATTATGTAAATCATTCATACAATCCTCATAAATTAACATTTGGGGGTGGTCTCGCCAATCTACTTCGAATTTCTCGTCCTTTATAATTAAATCGACAATATCGTCTAGTTGTTATGTTTTCGATGATGAAACGTGGACGATCCCCTTCGCCATTCTGCAACGGTAATTCTTAAAAAACGTTTTGAATATTGGAAAATAACTAAAGAAAAAGATGCATCTCATAATATTTACCATCATCTTCGCTACTGTCGCTGCTACTACTACTACTACTACTACTACTACTACTACTGCTACTACTACAATCTTCTTTGTCGCTTGATTCTTCCGTGTCTGAATGTTTTTCATCATCACCACTAATATCTTCGTATATTGGTCGATTTAAGCCACTAGTCGATGGTTGTGGATTTTCCTCTGCAAGTAAAAATGTAAAAATTATACCTGATCAATTAATATAGTAATACAGTCTGGTTACCACTCATAGTGGGCGGCGTACATTCCGTGATTGTATCAGTATTGAAAAGTACTTCGTCCCCAAGTGTATCATCATGCATTTGTCTTATCACTAGATATAACTAAATTTTTAATGACTGAAAGTAAACAAAAGTAATAATTTTAAGGTATACTTACTGTAACAGCGCACGATATTTTTTGCCAATGGATGATTACAATCGACTAATTTTTGAACAGCTTTTACAACAGTTTCGTGAACGACTGTATTATTTAAAAGACCACTTTTAAACATGTCACTCACAGTTTTTATTTGACAATGTAAGACAAGAAAATACAATTTTTTGAGTAATGTATTGTTCGATAATGATTGAAAATTACTACTCCAGGCGCTAGCACACATAGTACGAATGTGTGGTTCGCGAACGAGTGCAACGCGTAGCAAGCATCTAAGCACGCTTATCAAATGAGATTTTGTAATAGGTTCCATTGCTAGTGTTGAAACGATACTGAGGGTTGAGAGTCTTTCTTCTGCTATTAATATTTTTGCAAGAAATTGTGATTGGTCGACTTTTTCCCCCGTGAGTCGTTGCTTTACTTTAAGAAATGTGCTGACTCTTGTATACAATAAGCCAATCTCTTCGTTTTTAAAATTATAAAACAAAAGTTATCCTATATCACATAATAATCAGCCGCCTCCTTATTATTTTTTATTTTTTTTTTTTTTTTAGGAATGCGCTGATTATTATGTATAGAGCATCCATCACCTTGATTTCTCAAGAATTTGAGAAGATCAGTTATAAAACAATCGTTACCTTATATAACATAGTGGATATTCAACGTCTTACTTTCAGGAATGTGCTGACTTTGGTACATAGAGTATCAATGTGGTATTTCAACGCGTGGCTCGCTAAAAAATGATCTTATTACTCGCGCAATCTACCTCTGATCTCATATGTATGTATGATTAGGAATGCGCTGATTATTTTGTATAGAGCATCCATCACCTCGATTTCTCAAGAATTTGAGAAGAACAATTATCAAACAATCGTTACCTTATATTACATAGTGGATATTCGACGTCTTACTTTCAGGAATGTGCTGACTTTGGTACATAGAGTATCAATGTGCTATGTCAACGTGTGGCTGGCTAAAAAACGATCTCATTACTCGTGCGATCTATCTTTGATCTCATATGTATGTATGATTATTTTCATACCTAGCGTTTTTACACATGTCTGTGATGGGAGGGAGGGGTGTAAGGTAGGAAGATTCTGCAACATTGTGTAAAAAATGATTTACGAATTTACGAACTTAGAGAAAAAGAAGTCAGTTACTAAAATGCTTCCAACTGAGTCGACGGACCTCTTTGAAGGTGCAACAGTGAGTGATGGTAACGATCAGGTGGTAATTGAAGAAGCCCGTATACTACCATCTGTATGGGAGTTTTTCCGTTTACAACATTTACGACGATTATGCCCATACCCGTTCACCAGACCAGCAGTAGTGAATGTGTTGATGGAAGTGATAGTGTACGAAGGTCAATATCGGTATTACCAGGGGTACGTCGTTTCGTTCCCCCAATTACAAGCAATGTGGTCGCGAGAAATCGTATATGACGAGCTAACGTGGTACACATACGACTATGCTGTAGAGGTGCCCCGAAATGATCCGTACTTAATATTTGCATATTTTGAGGAAAACCGGTGGACTAGTATATATGTGGCGAGATTGATATATCACGAGGCCATTACAGGTAATAGATTAGAGCTGTAACATCGATAAAGGAAGTGAAGTGTCATCTAAATTTTTAATGTACATTGTTTATTATGTGTTGTGATACTTATTATATAATATATGTGATAAAATAAAAACTGTAAAACTATTCTTGTAATCAGCAATGTTTGTTAATAAATTGTATTTATACAAATTTCAAAATTTTTTTATAAAATTTAAAATACCTAGTGTGACTTCGTTCATTTTCACTAAATTAATACAAAGAGACGAATTGCGAGATTAATTTGCGCACGTCGAAGCAATATACCACGTAAGTAATAGATTACTTATTATATTACACATCATCACTCTCCACGTCTCTTTCTCTCTCTCTTTCCGCGACGTTTAGATTTCGCATGTTCTACCCTCCGCTCGACAGTTTTTCATACTCTTACCTCACAAATACTTACATGCAATACTTTGGTTTCGTCAAAGCAGACCCCCTATCCGAGTGGTGGGGGTTTGTTTTTGATACCGTTAATTAATAACGTGATCATAAGAAAAGTGTGGGTGAAGTGTCCGAAAGCCACTGATTGGCTCTACCTTTTGCGGGGACTAATTGGGAAAATTACAATCCAAGCAGTGGTGAGTAAATCTGTGTTTTCCTCTCTACCACTTCCATCAATCATGCAGCCCTCTCCCCCAAAAATAGCGTCTTCGGTCGCACTTTCCTTATACACACTGTACAATCATCTTATATTATCATTCTTTGTATGTAATAGGATATCTATAATATTACATCACGTCGCTCTCCGCGTCTCCAAGATTTCGTATGTCTCTTTCTCTCTCTCTCTCTCTCTCTCTCACTTTCCGTGACGTTTAGATTTTGCATGCTCTCCCCTCCGCTCAACAGTTTTCCATACTCCCACCTCACAAATACTTACATGCAACACTTTGGCTTCGTCAAAGTAGACCCCTACCCAAGTGGTGGGGGTTTGTTTTGACGGGCTAAAGTGTTGCAACAACTACTTACATGTTTTCGAAGTTCTCACTTCTGCGGTGCGTCTTCTGTGACGCAACCCGTTTTTTAAAAATATTTATTTCTAATAAATAAGTAAGTAAAACTAAAAAAATAATTCACACGTTTGATAATTTACTGTTTTCATTTGCCGAAATTTTATAGTTCGATTTTTGTTCTCTATGCTTTTTATTTGGATCAAATACATCGTTATAGATAGACAATACCAAAGTACTACTTAAATGTTAGTGTATATACCTCATACTATTTAATGTACCATCTAAAATTTCTTGTATTTAATAATTAAACTTAAACCGTACAATGTTGTTTTAATTAAAATTTACAAATCCTACGGATAAAAACTGAGGAAACTAATTTTGCTACCAGATAGTTTTTTAGAATAACTTCATAACTAATAAATTAGTAATAATTTTAATTATACAACTAGTATATAATATAATTTTTATCTTCTATAGTTAATAAACTGTATTAAGTCATTACTTAGAAAATACAATAGGTTATTTATTTTTATATTATTTGATAATAATACAAATATTTATACCAACCGAGAAAAGTCCATTAATACTGACTAATATTTAAATAAATCATAAAAATCTTTTGACTACTACTGTGATATTGAATGACAAATACTTTATCAATATAATCCGTATGATATTATACCATGATTTATCTTAAA
This sequence comes from Copidosoma floridanum, assembly GCF_036245765.1. Taxonomy (NCBI): domain Eukaryota; kingdom Metazoa; phylum Arthropoda; class Insecta; order Hymenoptera; family Encyrtidae; genus Copidosoma; species Copidosoma floridanum. Next base: position 4,360,843 of record NW_028321912.1, on the reverse strand, counting down.
TCAGTTATAAGTACTTCATACCATGATTTTTGATAATTGAAAAATCATTAAAAACTATCTTTTCCGAAAAATTTGATTTTTTCAAAATCGATAAGCAGTACATACGACACGAGTTTGTGGAATCATATTTCATTGTGGTAGTAAAATGTTAAGAATGAAAAAAAAATTTATGTTGAATCAAAAGCTTACTTAAAAACTACAGTCAAAAGATTTGATTTATATGTAATGTCTATATTTCATACTTTGTTTATTATGCAGTTCTACTTTTAGGAGAGCGACCATGGTATAAAGTTAATTAAACAATAAAAGGTACAAAAACGCGTTGTATAATGTACGGGGCTAACATTTATACATGAATTTTACCTCTTTCAACTGCATTTTGAGCTGGGAGCTCATGCCTGGAGGGTACAACATTCACGTCATCATCTGTTGTTAAGTCAATCACATCAATTGCAGAAGGAGGTCGTGCATGGTGGTAACGTCGAGATCGAGGAGGAGGTTAAGGCTCTGGTACGGGATGACCTGCTCCGTTCAAATAGGTATTAATTACTGACTATCGACTACTACAATGGTGTTTTATTATAAATACACTATTCATATAATACGTATAAATTAATGCCATGATCCAACAACTAGTAACTGACAACAACGGACAAAGTGTAACTGCTTAATGTACAGACCCTTGCTCAAATATTCGTAAGTAGAAAACGGATGACTTTGACAATGGTGTTTAAGAAAGTACGTGGTTAATCGATCAGAAGTTTTTCTGTTTTAGTGAACAACTACTTTGATTAGCCACAAAGAGTAATGCCGTTTGTTTATAACTGTTGACATTGACGAAACCAAACCTATTAAATCGTTACAGATGATTAAGATGTTTGAGATAAGAATATAACATAACAACACCAAATTAAAGTATTGATATTTGCTTATTTGCAGAAGGTTATAAAAGGAATTTTTTGGTTGGAAAATAAATGTATTCACGTATCAGCTAATTAACAACTCCTAATTCTAAGGAACTTATCGTATGTTATTCAAAAAATTACTGAGCTGGATAACTTTTAAGCATCATATTTTTGGCGAGATTATTGCTACGTAAACAATTCAAATTCCAATTCATATATTGATAGGAGACGATACACTGTTAACTTATTATCTATTTTAAAACAGTATTCTATGTCGCACGTAAAAATTTTTACTTTTAAAATAACTTTTAATACGACTAAAATTATCTTAGTCTCACATATGCAGCACCTTATCTTATCTTTTAAAAAAAAAGCTTATGTATTTTGTAGTGAATTATTCAATGAATGGCTATTCTTTCTAACCATTGACGTGCAGAGCGCAAAACAGTTTGACGACACGCTTTACTTGTCAGGTATAAAAGCTTGTAATTTCAGTATTACTTAGCAGAAAGCTATCTTCAATACTCTAGGAGACATCAAGCAGTTTAAATATGCTGGCTCAATTGTCATCAATTTTTGTAGCAGCAGCTTTAACAGGCGTTGGTAAAATATTAAATACAACTTAATTTTAGTTAACTGAACTGCTAGATTTCTTATTTTTCATTTCTAAATCTAAATTTTTTTAATACTATAGTTTTGAAATTTAACCTATTACGTATTAAATATATACATGTGACGTATGTTTTTTAATTATATTTTATAACCAAACCGCAAAATTTTAAAACTTTATGCTCATTGTTAATATAATAGTTTAATCAGATGTACTAAAAATTTTGTACGTTAATTTAAGCGTAAAGTTTTGTACAAGTAATAAGCACAAAAATTTCTAAGAACTGATAATTGATTCAAGTACTTTCCGTTATTTTCCAAAACAGTTTTCATTAATTTTGCCAGAAAGATTACCAGAAAGTCTAATAATATACAAACGAACTTTTGAGTTTCAAACTCTACAGAACAATAATACTAAATTCTGCTTGAAAAGCTTACGCAAACCATACCTTATAACAAAATTTTTAACCGTTAAAACAAATAAGCTCTAAAACATGGTACCATTACAATGTAGTCCAAAGTTAATCCTTTTTTCTAAAATACATTGGTGTTGGCTAACTTTTAGTTTTTTAATTCCAACATTCAAGTAGAGTCTTATTTTGCATTACTTACCTTTATTTTCTTCAGTCGCAGGCTTAGGCTCTGAGAACATCATCGGTGGTCAAACTACTAATCTGAAAGATTTCAAGTACCAGGTGCTTGTATCAATAAATTACGATCATGATGGCCTTTCGTGCGGTGGTGCGCTTATTCACCGTCAATTTGTATTGACTTCTACAAGCTGTATAATGGTGGCCATAGAAGTTGCTAAAGGACTACCACCAAATACGGTTTACGCAAAAGTGTATGTAGGAATAGTGGATTTGGCAAAAAAGAGTCAACGTGGTTTTGTTCGCGTAAAACAATTTTATTTGCATAAGGAGTTTAAGCGTTTGGGTAAATTCAGCTCAAATGACGTTGCCGTGTTGAAAGTGAGAAAAATTTTTGCTTTCACAAATATTATATTTGTGTATTTTAATAATAATAAAAAATTTGACTGTTTCAACAGCTGGAGATACCAGTTCCTCATCGTGATGATTTGATGGTTGGTATTGTGGAGTTACCACCTCCAGACAAATATATTTACGGTGGAACTACTTTCATATCTGGTTTTGGTTACAACTCAATCCGAATAGAGAAGCACGGAAATCAGAATGTACCAGTACCTTTTGGGGCAGATAGAACATTAAAATATGCCAAAGTAAATGTGATTCCCTTGATTCGATGCGATATACCAAAGGCAACCATTGAGTAAAGAAGGCTCTTATCTAATTCAAACACGCTTGTTTTCCACTATCTTGGTCAACCTCCCTAAACATCACAGAGAAATGTTGCTTAAAACTTTGGTGATACATTGAAAATTTTTTCATTTGGTAGGCTGACCAAGGTAGTAGACAACATAATACACAATTATAAGCTCTGCTAAAGTCTAACGAGACTGATTTTTAGGAAAGAACGTTTGACGGGTACACTTTTTTGTGGCACAGTGAGTCCAACACCTGGCTTGTGACATTATGGAACTTGCATTGTAAGAACTTCAATATACTATTTAAATACGTTATAAAGACGATAAGGTTACAAAAACTGCATAGGTTTTGTGAGGAAATTGATACACTAACAGTTTTTGTGGAGCTAGTTATGGACCTGTCTATGACAGAAAATGCAAAAGTTAACCAGTACATTTTCATGATATTAAGTTATATGATATCAATTATTATTTCAAATGTTTTTCAGGGTGACAGTGGTGGTCCTCTTGTTAAAGATGGACAAGTCATTGGAATCTTGAGTAAGGGCACGATTGATTGTGATGAGTCACGGATGCCAGCATACTACACCCAAGTCACGGGTTACTTGGATTTTATCATGAAGGTTATGGAAGGAAAGGCTGGACCTGCAACTAAGATCTACGAGTCACACTTCCCACTTACCAAAAAACATTAGTTTTTGTAGCAAAAACTTCAGGTCGATGTGCCTGCATAAAATTCTATCTAATCAAAATTTTTTTTCTGATGTCACAGTAATGTTTCTCAAATAAATCTAACGATAATTTTAATCGTTTGGTAAAATGAAAGATGTTTTGTCTGTGTAATTTTGTCACTTTTAACGTGGATAATTAATCGTGCTCTTTAAAAAAAAACTGTATAATCATAGTGCTTATACTGCAATAAAGTTAATAGAAATAGCTTATGTTACAACTTTAGAAAATAACTACTATAAATACAAATAAAATTCAAAATCATCAAAAAGCATTCCTAAGTCTCTAGAAAGTCAAAGATAGTCCAATTATGGTACATCAAAAGTTAAATCCTTCCAAGTTGGCGTCAAGTTGATGTGTTGTTAAAGAATGAATATACTGATTTTTTAGAAGCAAGTTATTTTAATTGTTTTATACGAAATAAAACTAATCGTAGGTGATTTTTTTTATATATCTATAAAGATCTCAAGAGTTGAATATTAACTGTACAAATACGGTACATTGAGTATAGAAAACTTTTTTCTTAACATAATAAATAGGACGAAAAATTTTTATAGTAATATGTACTTTTTGTTTTTATGTTCTAAATCTTTCAATAATTCCAATCTTCTAATAATAATCCAAAGTAATGAACCAAAAACTTTTTCACAACAACTAACAGTTATAGCTAACAGTTTAGGAACAGTGTTTCGTACAATCATCACATTTTAAAAAAATATTATTTTCTTATATAAGTAGTATTACTCGTTCTGTATTTAAATATCCAACGTCAATTAATATTAATCATATTAGCCCTGCCTTATATATATGTAAGTAATTTTCATTAATTCAGATGAATGTTTTATACTATACAAATTTAATCAAATGTATTCTTTGCAACACAATTATTAATAAGCAATTACATCATCTGTTAACATTTCTTTAATATTAATAACAATCCATCGAGCATCAAGTAAGACCTTATGAAAAGTGAAGAAAGTCCGCTAGTGCTGTAGTTGGTTGTTAACAGTGAGAACTTTATTACTTCATATATGTATCGTGTCAGTTAAGTAAACCATATTTCAGTGACGCATTAAAATTACTCTTTGGAAATCCCATGTATAAATAAAAAATATCAAAACAAAAGAAATAGTAGTTTTCCTACGAGTTTGAAAAGTCTTTGTTTGCGAACCGAGAGGTTTGTGGCCCGAGCCGAAGGCGAGGTCCGTAACGAGGTTCGTAAAGGAGACTTTTCGAACGAGTATCGGAAAACTGCTTTTTTGCCCGAGGAAGTACCAGCCTCCCAAAACCACCCGAGGGCGGAAAAATTATTTTAGAAAGGATACCAAAAGGTGATCTTAAACTTTGCTTGAAAGTTAACAATGACGGTCGTTTGGTTAGTTGTTTATAACGAAATACTTGTTAACGGCTCTATACATACAGAGAAAAAAAGCGTTAATTTTTAAACACGCTTATGGCAAGAGAAAAATAATTTACATTACCTCCTTTCATTAATTTAAGAATAAAAATTTATTAAAAAGCCAGTTGAAACCTGTTAAAAAAATTATGAAATAGTTACGCATTTTTATTAAACTGCTTTAGTTCAATTTTAACAGAACCACTAATCAATCATCTGAATCTTCAAGTTACAAATCGAGGTAAGTTCAATCGCTATACTAGGTACAATACATAAAGTAGGTTTAAACTCTTATTACCAATTACAAAGTAATTAGACCCTTACTTATTTGGATCTTTGTTACTTTGAAGTTTCTAAACTTCTGATGTGCGAGTAAAAATGTGTTTAACTTCAGAAATTTCACGGAGTCAATATTTTCACTATTTCGTACTTACATATACACAACATTGAGCAGTACGATTGCTGCATCATGAACTTAGCATTGAACTAAAATTAAAAAAACTTACTTTTGTCGAGTAACTCATTTTACACCTAAATTCTTACCGACCTTGTAGCAATAGCCATAAATCACCCGATGTAATAATGAATGTATTATAATAATATTAGGAGTTGCAGGAGCTTGCGATGATGACATTCATTTGTGGTGAATCACAATAATTGCTGACATTATTTTTGTGTTAATAAAAAAGAGTACTAAATTTGTTTTCTTCATTTTTAAATAGTGTTAAAACCTACCATACATCTGTGCATGCTTTGACTTGACGTTGAGATCAAGATCAGCACTGGATGTCTTTTTCTGAATATTTTACATTTTATATTAACATTCCAACCTTTTAAATGCGTCAAATTGCAAACACTACAATTTTTTAACTAAAACATTACAACTAATACTATGACGTTAATTCAGACAACTTTCCAAACATTTTATGTATTCTTATCAGATTATTATTCATGTTGTTTAGAAAGTTTCTTGTTTATATGTAAAAAAAAGAGATTTTAAGGGTTTTTGTTGAATGCTTACTGTAAATCAAGATGTAATAGCTTCAAGATTGTTTTTTGCGGATGTACTCACAATTTTTACCTCGACAATTCAATCTTTGCCACACTCGCATAAGTAAATATTTTGCAAGATTACCGTTTAGTCTGTAATGTATTATTATCAGAACTCTCTATAAATTACTAAAAACTAAAAACTTGATTCTGAATCCTAAATATGTTAATCACTAGTACTACACAAGTAAGGTGCATTAAAGAACTCGTCTGTATTATACACTAAGAACTTGGTCTTAGTAGTATGTTACAGCTATCGAAAGTTCTACCACCTTACTGCTCACGTTTTTATATAAACAGACTTCGACAGAGATAAGTTATGCCAATACATGCATACGTACATCGTAGAAAAATAGGGATGTAAATACATTTCTTTAAAAAGGGACGATGAATAATGTAAGAATAAAATCTTTCCCTATCTTAATTGATGGTGGAATATCAAAGGACATAGGTAAGTAAGTACAACTACGGATGCTTGATTACCACTTCTTTAGTCTTTCATCGAGTCCTTTACAAAAAAGTCTTCGAGAAACTTTTTAATATAAGGTTACTTTCCTTGAATGAGTGAGAAATATGCGGGCTAAGTGGAAAACGTCATTGAGTTAGATTCTAACATTCATTTTTTTTAGGAAAAAAAATGATGAGAAAGATGTTTTCAAGTAAAAATTCTGGATTAACACGGGTGTCTCACTAACTAGAGGCTTTTTTTTCTCATTAAGAACAGGGTTAGTGTGTGAATTATAATAGGTAAGGTAAATGAATACTTTGTACCGTCATTTTTGAAAATCATTACCTTTCATAAAAGATAACAACCGAGAAGCACGACATAATACATAGAACAGATGTTTCATAAAATCTTCTGTATGTAACTACCTACAATGGGTGTTTTTGTGAATGCATATATAACAACCTAATTCACAATCTGTTGGATGTCCAATAAAAACACATGTGTTAATACATTAGTACAAAGAAACTGCACACACCCAAGCCATCTCTACACTTAAAATTATTTTCCAGAGTTTCATCTTTACTTTTTTGATGATTCACTAGTATACGTGCTTGGAGACTATAAGGACATTCAATAGTATATTACCTACCTAGGCCAGAAAGTGGGGCTATTACTGACCGCGCTAATGCGCGGTCAGATGTAGCCCCACTTTTTGGCCGTGGTACGTATACTTTTTTTCCTTACACCTCCGCCGAAAGTTCGTCACCACGGTTTTAGTTTTGTTAAAAATGATGGTTTAAAGATCCAGTCAAAGATTTAGTGCATTATGCATTATTGTTGATCGATCGGTCGCTCGAACAATACCACTTAAATGCACGTAGATGAGTGTACATGTGTATAGGTATATCTATATATATACGCTCGCCGAGAATTATATAGAATCAGATTGGGCCAAAGATTTGTGCAGGTTGGTCGTGCTGGCAAAACGAGAGAAAGAGAAATCCGTTTAAATTCGAATCATGGATCCTATAAAGATCATTTTAAAAATCCTAATGTTTATATCCGTAAGTGCAAAATAAATCAGGTTATTATCAATAACTATTATAATTGTGATAAGCATAATTCGATTAAATAAAAGATTTTATAGTTCATTTTTGTAATATGACATGTATATACTACATTTATATACTAAATAAATCATTAAAGTGAAAGTAACTGATCAAAAAACATTAATTTGGTAGTTTTAATTTTGTGTTGTGTACTCTGTTCATATGAAATTAAAAAATTTATATATACATGTAAATTGTGCAAAAAAAAAAAACATATGTATATATATCCAATAATTTATGTAAATAAATATCCAATGATTTTCTGTGTTGTATAAACTATAAAGGTTATAACTCCGTTAGCCGTATATATATATGTAGTGTATAACTACTGCAGTACTGCTGCTTCTTGGTGCTGAATATATAACTATATATATCTGCGCACTTCGTTCTGCGCACATATGGCAGGACTGATATGAGGCTTTTTCTAGCTCAAAATCGGGTCAGATGGAACGAACTTTCGGCGGAGGTGTAAGGAAAAAGTGTTTTTATTAGCTAAAGAGTTGTCAACGTCCGTGATATCAATCATAATATCATTGAAGAAAAGAATTATTATTACAGCTTTATTACTTAAACTCTATTTTTTTAACAATAATTGACTTGAATGAGTACAATTAAGTATATACACCAAGAATTAATTTTATTAATAACTACGTGATAATACGTACGTAGAAAATTTTTTAGAAAATGCTAAATCTATGCCCATGTAAATTTTTTCCATTTTTGCTTTAAACTTGAGGATACCAATAAATCCTCATTCTCTAAAAAATAAAGTATCAATATATACTGGCTGATACATTATGTATTTCGTAAAAATACTAAGTCACTTACTTATACTTGAAAAATCATATCTCAATTCTTTCTTGTAGCGTACATAATAGTAAATACAAATCAATTTTTTCTTTGTGAGTCTCAGAGCCGTATAATAGTGTTATCTCTTAGGATTCAATAATTTAAAAAAATCGTATACTGTGTCTCTTCTTAGGATGGATCTAAATTTTTTTTCTCAAATATTGCTAAATAAATATCTTTCATCTTACTCTCAAGGATGATCTGTCTTTTCAAGCCTAAAGATTTTAAAGTTTTTTTTCAAATAACTTCAGAAAATGCTTTTGTTATTTTTTTTTGTAGTGTAGCTACAATTTCGCCAAAACTTACATAGTTAAAATAGTAAATTTCTCTACTTAGTTTTGTATACTTTCGTCATTGATCAAATTCGTGGTAATTACTAAAAAGCAAAAATTCATAAGATGTAAAATGTCTTTGAAATGTCTTCTTACTGTTTTGATGTAAACACTTTGTGAAATACATGATCCTTTTTTTTTTTTTTTTTTTTTTTAATGCGTTTTGATTTATATTAATTTCAAAATTTCAAGTATTTCTACTTTTTCCCTAACCATTACATTTCTTTCATAAGTAATGGTATACTACGTCATTATGGTACTAATTATAAACATGCGCGTCCGAAGGACGTGGTTGTCGTATGATTCTGCCCAAGTAACGTAATAGTACATTACGCACCTAGTGAGCGAGGTTAAGAATGTCGCAGGTTTCACATGAATAAATATCCGAGGCGAAGCTGAGGGCAGTTAATTTAAAATCTAGGGTATTTCTTAACCTTCGAACGTGATGCGTATACGATTTTACGTCTCCTGGTGCTTACCGCCCGCGCAGCGGGTAATTTTTACTTATGGAGCACCAGTGATGTAAATTGTTTTTCTTACAGAGGGTGCAAAGTGCAATTTTGAGGCTTAACTAACCCAAACGAAATGCTGCAACCAAATTTAGATAGATTAACAACAACACGTTCTTCACTTTATTCGTGCTCACTACGATCCGTTACTTTGTACTTACTAAGATAGACGGTAGTAGCGTGACCAATAAAAATGAAGATTACCACAACTGTACTAATAATGATGCTAAAAAAAAATTGTAATGATGACAATACTTAAGATGTATTAGTTATTAATTAATGCAGTTAAAAATAGTTAATTTACACTCATTCTACAAAACGATGTACGTCTACGATACTTTTTGTATCTGTTACAAGGATTTATCAAAAGTCCGTTAATGCCGTCGTATAACGCAAGGCTGTGTCACTTAACACAGCATGTTTTACAAATACTTTGCAGATATAAAGAAATTTATGGGCGTATTATATTTTTTACATTGTATAAGGTTCTCATGAATAGATCTGCCAATGTTAGGCACCAACTGCTCGTTTTATTATCTGTTGTAGTTACCATGTTGACCGTAAGGTCATATAAGGGTTTGGATAACATTCAGATCTACATTAAATAAAGCAACGGTACATTTTGTAAATTGCAGTTTATTAAAGATGGTCAAAATGAGGAAACACAATGATAATAATTTATGGTTTTTTGCGTGATCCCAGTATGCATATTGAGTGCGTTTTTCTTTGTTGTCCTCAGAAAATTGTCTGAATAAAGAAAATGTTGAACTAAAATCTGTAATTTGTAAGGAAAACATGTGAAATATTAAATTTTACTTTTTACTGAGGGCAAATGTTTAACGAAAAAAACCGTTGGCTAGAATGTGCCAACTCGCAACTGCGCTAGTAAACAAAGCAATTAAGAAAGAATTTGTTTTGTTATCTGGTGTACATTGTGAGGTATGGAGTAAGTCGTTAGATAATAGAGGTGTAGTCCGATAACTAGGAGTTGAAATTAGTCTGTCTAGCTTTTTATTTTTTGTTAAACGGCTATTTTCTTAAACGCTAAGATAACTATAACAAAGATGAAAGCATAAGTAACAATATAACTGTAAAAGGATTGCTCTGGTTTTCTTAGAAAAAAGTATTTTCGATGATCTTTTTGTCGGAAAAGCTAAAAAAAAAATTTATCAAGCTATGTATTGTTAAATCATGCATACGCTGTCGAGTTTGGAACAATACAGATCTGTCAAGCACTTTCGTAACTATCCCATCTGTAGAACTAGAACTTTTAATTTTTGGATCAAAGCTGTTGATACTTTAAAATTTATTACGAACTAACTTTTCTCTCTTTATTATTTTATACATTCTCAAGCGTTCGGTTGTATTTTCAGTTTTTAAATCATTAATATAGATCAACATAAAAATTGGCGTTTTCACGTGCTTAAATAAGTTGTGGTGAAGATTGTGTCACCATCAGTCGAATAAGGACTGGTTGAGGGCATTCTTTTCTTTCTCGTCCATTCTTTTAGCAGCTTATAAAAGGGAAAGACCACATACCACGGGAGTGAAGTGCTCAAACGTAAACGTTCGACCAAAACAAGTCACATTTTTACTTTATCTTGATTGAATCTCCTGACCTTAACAACCTGTTAACACGAATTTTTTTTTCAAAGATTTTTATTTTTTATAATTTTGTTTTGGCAGGCAAGCGTAAGAATTTTTTAGAACGAAGTCCTTTATGTCGCGTACTCGGGGGGCTGGAATTTTAAAACCGACAGATTTGATGAAACGGAAGTGGCTTACTGGAATTCTCTTCCTCTCAAGTTTCCCCCCTTACCCCGTCCCCCTCACCAACAGTTCCCTACACACTTCCCCTCACCCCACCATATATCTGCCAACCGTGCCGCGCTACTCTCCTACACACCTTTGCCCACCATTCCCCTTCACACTCTCAAGCAATAAATATTTCAACAAATTTCAAATTTGTTTTCCCTCAATAATTCTTATTAAGCTTTGAATTTTTTCTCTTACAATTCTAAAAAAAAACAAAAAAAAAAACATTTTCCAATATAGAGATTCAAACCCTCGACCTTTTGCATGTGAGACGATCACCTTACACACTCTGCTACGAGCGCTGCCGACTATGAAAACTCAGTTTCTTGTACTTATCGTGTGGTTCGTAGCTATAATATTTCATTTTCATATGCATTCACTGACAATACATTCAACTAACGATAAATTGTTTGTTTAATTATTTTTTATGTCGCGTGCTTGAAGGCTTATTTTAAAAACGACAGATTTCTATAAAACGGAAGTCGCTTACTAGAAGTCTCTTGCTTCTGAAAAAAAAATTTTTTTTTTAAATAATAAATTCAAAAAAAGAAAACATTTAATTAGCATAAATATGATTATATAGATAAAATCGAATAAGGCACGTTATTACGCATTAAGTATTAGTATTTTATGCATTTGATGCATAAAATACCAACCGATTTTTTTCAAACCTTATGTTTTTTTGGCATAAAAATAATGCTAATAATTACTGTTATAAATAAATTATTTAATAAATAAATAAATTATGATAATAAACATATACAATAGAGTTAAAAAACGTATCAATGGTTTTTAGAGGCGCTTATTTCGAATTCGACAAACAAATTATGTTATGATATCACATAATTATATAAATATAGTAAATTATTAAATCAATAATAAATAAATTATGTAAATCATTACATATGTATATTTCGAGTTACATATCATTTCAATGGTTTGTAAGGGCGCTTATTTTGAATTTGATAAACAAATAATGGCAAAATGTCATTAAGTAATTATATAAAAATAAAACAAAAATTGTATTAATGGGCTGTACAATTGCAAAAAAATAAGTGAGAAAAAAAAAAAGTAATAAAATGAAATATGAAAATAAAATAAAATGAAATTACAAAAGACATGAATAAATACAATGGAATGAAAAAAAAAAAAAAATAAAAAAAGGGAATGAAAAAAAAAAAGATTAAATATGAACATAAAAAAAGAAATTAAATAGAGTAATTACAAAAAAATAAAAAAATAAAATGTTATAAAATAAAGTATAAAAAAATAATGAAACGAAATATAAAAAAAAAATAAAACAAGAAATGAAAAAAAAAAAACAAAACAAAAAATGAAAAAAAAAATAAAACAAGAAATTTAAAAAAAAAAAACAAATGAAAAAAATATAAAGAAAATTAAAACAATAAACCAGGGGGTATAAATGGGTCATGAGACCCACGGTAAGAACGAAGTTCTTTAAACCTGAGATGAGTATAGACACAATTTCTCAGGTAACAAGGGGGTCGTCAGACCCGTAGGAAGAACGAAACTCTATAAACGTTAGTACTGCGTTCATGTAGTTTACTAAAACAAAAAATTGAAAAACGAATAAAAAACAATTAAATTAAAAAAAATAGTTTAGTACTCACGATGGTTGAACTTCGTGAGTACTGTATTTATGCACGACGTTCTCACGAAGTTCAACAATCGTGAGTACTAAACTATTTTTTTTTATTTATTTTTTTTTTTTTATTCATTTTTCAATTTTTTGTTTCAGTAAACTACATGAATGCAGTACTTATTTTTATAGAGCTTCGTTCTTTCTGTGGGTCTGACGACCCCCTTGTTACCTGAGGAATTGTGTGTCTTAATACTCATGTCATGTTTAAAGAACTTTGTTCTTACCGTGGGTCCCAGGACCCATTTATACCCCCTGGTTTGTTTCTTTTAATTTGTTTTTTTTTTTTTTTAATTTCTTGTTTTATTTCTTTTAATTTCTTGTTTTATTTGTTTTAATTTCTTATTTTATTTTTTTTCATATTTCATTTCATTACTTTTTTCATATTTCATTTCATTACTTTTTTTTATTTTTATTTTTATTTTTTTTTACAAATTCAAGTGTACTGATCACAAAGAGGTATTCACACTCATAAGGATACGTAAAACATATGTATTTGCTGTGTCACTGTGTACGGTAATCTAAAACAGCGCTACCTGGACGGCACGAAAAAGCGATGTTAAATAATACGAATGCAAAGCTTATGTGTTGCAAACTTAGTTAATTTTTTTTGTAGTTTTAATAAGTGTTTAATACTTAAAGTATTCATTTCCAGTGTTAAAAATTTATATTATTTGTTTTAAACAGAAAACAGGTTTTGTTACATTATTTACTTATTTTTTTTTTTTAAACCATAAAATAATGAATGCCATTGTTTGAAAAAAAAATTTTTGATGAAAATCGATACTTTATGCTTAAACAATGCATTAAAATTTTAAAAGAAAATAAAAAGTTTGCAGCAATAAATATATGTTTCGTAAGAAAGGTTGTGCGGGGTCCGGGGGCGGTAGCTGTACTTTTGGCTTATTTCAAGGATCCAAGCAAGTCTCTAGCACCTCCCTCTTTATGGTCAAAATATTCAATGCTCCGACCAATAATTCAAACAGAGAAAAATGTCGATATTAGCCAATATCACAAACTCAAAAGTTTTATCAAGAAATTAAACACTGGATACAAGTCAAAAAAAGCACCGCCTTTCACAACGGATGAGTTACAGAAGTTCCTGTTTCAAGCTCCAGACAAAGATTTTCTTGGTATTAAGGTGATTACTGTTCTTACATTGAATACTAAAATATGTAGTTTTAAATATTTTTCATTAACTAACCTTAAAAATTTCAGGTCGCTTTGATATTGGGCCTCACAGGTGCTTGTCGAAGACAAGAGCTCCATAACCTATGCATTAGTGACATTCAAGATAAACAGTCACATCTCGTAGTTACACTGTCCAAAACAAAAACCCACATAGTTCGCAATTTCACGGTGAATGAACCATTCCGTACAGTTATTGTGAACTACATCAATTTGAGACCCAAGTCGGATAAGTTAGTTCCTGACAATCTGTTTTTAAAATATCCAAACAGAAAATGCACCAGACACGTTGTTGGTAAAAATGGACTCGGTGACTACAACATTAAAATTGCTAAATGGTTAAATTTTACCCCAACCTCAATCGTACACTTCTCATAGCCTACGCAGAACTTCAACAACACTGTTAGCGGATGCTGGAGCAAATGAAGTAGAGATTGAACGACATGGAGGATGGAAATCGACAAAAGTAGCTGAAGACTACATAGCTGATTCTATAAGTAACAAGCGAAAACTGCGTGACAAAATAGTGTCAAATATTGTTGAAATAGGAGATAACAGTAAGCCTTCGTCGTCAAAACAAGTAAAACTCAGTCATTCCAGTGTATTTCCTCCAATCGTCGACATTACTGATACAGTTGAAGTGTCATCAAAAGACACACCTCAGAAAATGAACATCGATGAGACATCTTGTGACTCTTTTACTGAAGCAGCCATCAAAAACGTCACAATAAATATAAATTCTTTAAATTCTAGCTCAAATCCATCTACCTCCAAACCTTTTTATTTAAATATAACATTTTAATATCAATTCTTTTATGGTGGTAGATAATTTTTTACTTTGTTACAATAATAGCAATTATTGAATGTTGATCTAATTAAAAATTTTATTTGATGTTATGTATTTGATTCAATTGTAAATAATTAATTAAGAAACTAATTTTAATGTGTAAAAAGTAAACATTTTGTTAAAAAAAAAAACATTTTATAAAAAGTCTCTTGTTTGTTTATTAAAAAAGGAGGAAATCAGTTAAATTATGATTTAAGTTTTATAAGCTTTTGTTATTTTTTTATTATATATGTACAGTTGATAACCTCACTTTGCACCCTTAAGGAGAAAAATAGTATATGCTACTCGAGCGCCAGCCTTTGCACCCTTGGGCGAACTTTGCGCTCTAGTGGAGTAATGTACTATTTTGATAACTGCATACTAGTGCATGTTGTTACTGTACGACATTTATTTAAAGTACTTTTTAAGCATATCAAGTTTTTTTAAAGGTTTGTTATAAATTTTTAAATATCCTATTTTTATTCGGAAAAAATATCGAATATGAACTTAAAAAATATTTTTCTCTGCTCGAATTTTTTAAATTTGTTAATGAATGATATTTAATAAATTATTTCGATTAAAATGTGTTAAAAAATTTAATCTTCTTTACAAAATAAGCTCATACAGCACAAGTACTTTAAACACAACAGTAGCATAAGATAAAAATTTATTATTATTCGATTGCATTCAAATGTATTAATCGTTATCAACAAAATGTTCAAATAAAACTTTCTCGTTTTACCCTTGATTGCTCACAAATATTGCCCAAAACGTAACTACTTACATTACATCTCAATAATACGCTTACTATTCAAGTAGGCTAATTTAATACGTCTATTATAATCCAATGTATTCAAAAACATATAATTTATCTATTTATTGCGTATAGGAACAAAGTTTCAATAAGCACACCTTCTAATTTTATTAGATCATAGAAATAATAGTTTTAATTACACAAAATAGCAGGATTTTTGTTTGTTTGTGCCCAACATACGAAGATGTTTGTGTATTTGTGATATATCGAGTGCAGTGCCACTCGTACGTTTAGTCATAAATTTTTTAGTGAACAGATTAATTATCTAACGACATTATAAACTAACGTTCTATTTTGCCAATTGTACATTGCAGTGTAAAGTCACTCTTGAGCTCTTTTTTGCCCTCATTCACTCTATAAATCTCCCTCCTTCGTAGTCACGTTGTCCATTGTCCAAGCCACACACTTCCAAAAAATTTATTTTTCCACATCAGCCTCTACTCCTCTTATCGCACGTAATTATAGTGTATTCTTATGTCTAATTGGTGTTAAGTTACTATCTACAAGTCACGCGCTCCAGTTTACCTGTAAGGGCCATCAGACCTAAACAATATTATTCTTTCTCTCTGTCTCACTCTCTCTTTTCCTTTTATTTCATCTTCCCCTTGACAAGTCGTAATCGTATCGGTCAGTCACGCGTCGCACACCGGAAATTCTGAAACCATCGTTATCACTCGTAAATACCACTATATCGATAGGATAAGCTCATTAGAAGGCTGATTTTTAATGAAATACCTTACAATATCTTTAATCGTCTTCTCGACGTATTTAACAATAAGGTATATATTTAAAAAAAATCGATTTTCAAAAAAACTCTTAATATTTTTGAAACATCAATTTTACGCTGAAAAAATTGTGAAATATACTCTTTTTTAATCATATCTTTTAGCCAAACAAAATAAGCCATGTCAAATAGTATGCCATTTGTAGTTATTCTCAAAACGAACAATTTCCGTCCTAAATGATTGAAATCTGTTCATCATTGTTCGAAATAACTGAAAATTAAGGCAAAGAAGTTAAAAATTTATGAAATTTTGTACTACTTCAAAAAATTGTTCGCAGCTTCATAATTTTGGCATCTGAATGGCCATCGTATATAGTCATACAGCAAGGCCGAATAGGAACCTTTTATGGTTCTTGTAATATCTAGTTTATAAATTTACTTATGGCATAACAATTTTCGTCAGTTCTTATCAACAAACGCTTTTTTAAAAAGAACGACTTCTTTTTGTATGTGTTTTTTTGCAAATATCTTGATAAGGAATTTACAAACGAGTCAAGAGCTGAGTATTCTAAATGCCGGAATTCCCTTAAAAGTTCAAAAAAAAAATTTGTTAAATGTTTAAAAGCTAAGACATAGAACAGTTATTAGTATAGTTCAATAATAAAATATTTGTATCATATGTTTTGTTTGAAGAAGTTATTTTTTTAATGTCTTACTTTATTGTTTATTCGCAACCCTGATTAAGTCCTAAGGATACGTCTGTTATGTTTCACTTGAGTTTGGATTGAACGGCTCAAAATTCACGTATTAAAAAAAATTTACATCTCGGCCATTTATCGTTCAATTTTGCCAAGTTAGTTTTAAATTTGGAAGCGTAATGAAATACTACCAACTATCGTATTACTATTGTTAATAATTTTTTTATTATCTTATTATCAGCAAATAATTTTTCTTTATTATTAAATCATAAAGGATATAAATTATAGGACAGTAAAAATATTGATGTTCACTTTACGGACGTTAATTACAGTTAGAGAGAAAATGTAAAGAATGCAGTGAGGGGGAACGAGCATGCAGCAGCGTCACTAACTATTTAGCACAAATTAGTTTATTAATAAATAGGCGTCTGATACTGTTTTTTTATTTAATTGTAAAAAAAGCTTCTTAGTCCCTTTGAAAACTAAACATAATACTATGGGTATTATGGTATTGCAACATGCAAAAAAAAATCGGACAAAATCTGCCAACCATTTTCTCATAAATTTTATTTCTATGTGACTCTTCCATACGGTTACATGTTATAAAGAATCTTTTTTGATTCTTTTTTTACATTTAATATCCAGAAATTAGTGTTGTGAAATGATCTCAAATTTTACATGTGACTTTCTAACATCATTACAAATACTCTATTAATTTTAGGCAGATTGTACCCAAGACGCGATAAGTGATGAACATGCTTAAGAAGGCTTCCTCTTGACGGTTTCTCAACTAAGGCCAAATCAGTTTCATAGTTTAAAATGTGCTAAATGTAAATCTTTCCCGTATTCTTATGGTGTAGCTCGCATAAGCGATGAAAATAATCGATTAACTTTAATGCATCAACCTTTTCCGTAATAAGAGTGAACAAGTCTCCTAGAAACAAACTGCACCCATGAGATGGTTCTAAGTTTCAGCGCAAATTTATGACCTACGACGTGGGTTGGCATCTCTGAACGGGACAGCCCTTATAACACTATACGTATCGTTGCAACCAATAGCTAAATTAGGTGATTTACAATTGGCTTTTACAGCCTGGCTTAAAGATTTAGTTCCAAAACTCTTTTGTATTATTTTTCATAAAATTGTTAGTGAAATAATGTTTCCGAAATAAAAATTACTCATTGTTACTGATTATTCGACAATCCATAACCAAACAACGGACTGTTAATGTATATGCTCTATACTCATGTAGGACCCATCGTTATAAATAAGATAATCTTCGAAAAGCAAGCATTTTTTAACTTAACTACCTCATCTTTTGAAACCGAGAATAAGCTTTTGCTCCATAAATAAGCACTCCACCTCTTTCTAAACTTCTGTTATTTTCATCTACAAATGTCTTACTGACTATAATTGATAGAGTTTCAGTTATGACTCTCGTACTTATACATACATTCCAGTCAAATGGGTTACGTACAAAATTTTATACATTTTTTATGTTTGTGCATTAAAAAGTACCAGAGATTATCTAACGTTCTACCTATTTTTCGACCCTCGAGCCGATTTTAATTTTACAAAGCCATCAAGGATAGCAGTACAGATTTGTAAAGGCTTCTAAGGTAGCATTTACCGCCAACAATTAGATTTTTTCTCTTTTGTCAGGTATTTTAGTGCTCTCAGGCACTTCTTACTGTCACCCCACTAAAGATAACAAAACTATTTCTGTGTTAATGAGGTGATATGGTCTAATTGTTTTAACGTTGCCGAGCACAGCCTTGGAAGCCAAACGAAACTCAAAGTAGGTATTAGTAAGTGTTGAAACGCCTTCGAAAACTCTTTGAGATTACTACCCATTAGGAACAACGGTCTTTGTAGTTAACATTTTGTATTAACTTGAAAAAAAACTTGCAAATAAAAAAGTAAGTACACCTTTAGTATTTTTTATATTGTTCAACCTATATTTCGATTTGTATGTTTTGTTAGCACTAGAAACTGCTTAGCATGCGTATCATGACCATAGACTTTTAGGCTCATAACGATTTATATTAGAGATATTTAAAGTTGAATGTATCGTTACGTTGACGTTTTTGGTAGAAGTATAAGTTATGTACAGTGATGCATACTCTTCGTTGTCTGTACTGCTTACTATTGCTAAGTCCCACTAGTTGTTACATAGTAAGTAATTTTTGTCACTAGACGGAAACACACACGTGTAAAGCCATGTAGTTGTCCATGCATGTAATTAGTTGATAATTTTATGTCTATTGCTTGCTGGCGTTTCACAAAGCATTACATACGACATGCCACGTAAATTTACGTTGATAAGCGAAAAAAAATATTACCAAGTACATATACAACTACTTACTAAATGTAACTTTTATTTCTTTGAATACCTGATTTTACACGTCTTACTTCATCAGTTAATGAAAATAAAGAAGCCAAATAGGGTATTATGTATTGGATGATCAGAAAAGAATCATAAATATAATAATAATCAAATTAATGTGTCTAAGTTCTTGGTTGTAGAAAGGTTATGCAGATGATGTTTCAGCTGATATTTGATTCGTAAATCAAATAATATTCTTTAAAGTTAGCTTTTTCTGTATGGAACGCTATTATTACTATGTTTATACCATAACACACAACGGGCTACAATTACTTGACCGTATGATACGTTAAAGATTAAGTATTGTAAATTTTAGAATCTAGTTATTATAATAAATTGTTAGTGTTAAACAAAAAAATTTCGTTAACTTATTTTGGGCTAAGAATAGATTCAACTGTGGCACATTAGAGTTCTACTCAAAACGACTGTCATTGGACCAGCCTGTGTACTACGTATTATTTGATGTATGGATTAATTATTTATTGATATATGATTTGCGTAACCCGTCTACAAACAAAAATTATGACACTAACATGTTTGATTCCTAATATGCATACGACTTCTTTATGATTACTCAATACATAATACCATGCTTTCAATTCCACATTAATACTAAACAAAACGTTTGGGATATATAATATACTTGTATTCAAAATTAGTAAAAATTACGTTTTTTTAGTTGAATATATAAACTTGGTAATTCTGTTTATCGTTTATCAATGTTACTTCACATCGTATGCCATATTTAATGATGTGTACAATATTATGTTATTTATCACCAAGAATTTAACATGATTTGTACTAACTAATCACCTACACGGAATACCACATAGCTTTACTCATAAGTTTTTTTGTGTTAATCCACAAACAAAGTACTGTGTAACTTACAGTAAAAATACGCAAAACCCAACAGTAGAAGTTGCATTACTTAAAGTTCTGTGGTTTAGCCGAACTGGCTTCTACGCGCAAAAAAAACAGACACTGTTAAAAGACAAGTTATATTTGTATCATTCAGTCACACGTCGCACATCTCAAATTTTGAAACCATGGTTATCACTCGTAAATACCACTATATCGATAGAATCAGATCATCAAAAGGTTGATTTTCGATGAAATACCTTACAATATCTTTAATCGTTTTCTAGACGTATTTGACAATAAGGTATACAAAATCAATAATACATAATATACTTGTAATATAGAGCATGACTTAATTTTGTACATATCGTCACTATTTTGTTTTTATTTTAAAATCCTCTTTAGGACACTATAAAAAAATGTATTATCAAAACAAGAATGGTTTAAATGTTACAATAAGCAATAAAGGTTATATGTTCAGCTGCCAAAATAATATGTCAAATATACAAAAGGGTGCTACTTAATATTTACATAACTTAATTAATAAATCAACAGCAATCAAAAAAATAAACTATTGCATAATATCAATAAAACATGAGTGCGCATATGAAAATACAATTTTAAGAGTTGAACACATAAATGCAAAAGGCTACAGACTACATGTCTTCCAGCATAAATCAACGAGACCATGTAAATAGGGAAGAAACAGGTAGAAGTATGCGATATGAATATATATGAGGGCCGAATGTGTAAGATCTGTTATACATTATAAAAACATATGAAACATGTAAAGATTTTGTAAAAATATATAAATGTTAAGGTTTTTTTAAAATTTTGTGTCTCATGTCCAACAAAAACTTTTTATATAAATAGTTTAACTTGTTGGTATCTAATTTTCTATTGATGGTGTTCTTATGTAAAGTGATAAACAACATTTCAGAAAATTCTCGCTTATACCTGTTAGCCTCCTGATCCAAAGCGACCACACCTTCAAAATTAAAACTCTGTGAACACTTAGAGGAGTGCATAACCAAAGCTGACTTAGTGTCCTTATTTCTGATATACCTTTCGTGTTAACTTAATCTAATCTTTAACAATCTCTTACTTTGCCCTATATCTTAAGCACCACACCCACAACTAATCATATAGACAATACCACTTCTATCCAAAAGTTTGGTTTGGTCCTTTCCCAACTTGGCAATATATGTTAGTTTATTTATATTAGTAAAAATTACTCTAATGTTAAAACATGCTAGCATCTTACGAAGTGGACGTTCCATAGGATGAAAATAGGGAAGTACTTTAAGTATACAATTTTTTTCATCCTCAGTATAAGGTATTCTTACTATCGTATTAAGATTACTAGGTTGCAAAATAAGATGAGAATTATGGAAATGAGATTTATTAGGTCGATTGTGATAACTTATTCTTGCCTTTATATACTTGTTCATGAAAGAGATAGGGTAAGCATTCATCATGAGGAGTTCTCAGGCATTGTGAATGTTTTTATATCTTAAAGTAAAATCAGAAAATTTAAAGGTTTTGTCAATAAAAAAAAAAATTATAGCTATTTTTTGAGATACCGGGTTATGTAAAAAAATAGCTCAGTAGTTTACCAGAATCTTATGATTTTTATACAAATCAATATTACATATCGAATTGGGAATTTTAGTAAAAAGTAATTCTAAAAAGGGAATAGAGTTATTTATCTCTGTTTCAAGTGTAAATTAGACAAAAGTATTTCAACTGTTAAAAAGATCAAGGGTACAACTTATGCGATCAGTTCTCAAAACCAACAAACAATCATCAACATATCTCATGTATGACAAAATGTCATCTTTGCATTTATTGATAATGGATTTCTCAGTGACTCCAATACACTCTCAGCAATTCATGGTGAACTGTAACCTCCCATCGGGATTCCATACGACTGTTTGTAAATTTGGTTATTAAAAAAAAATTGTTTGAATTGATTAACAAGTCTATGCCTTTGGGAAATTAAATTGTGCTGATAGCCAAAATATTAGTTAAATTGTCAAGTTTGTGCGAGATACACTTATTTATTAAGGAAAAACGTAGACTAGTATGTAAGGACACTACATTAAGAGAAACAATTGGGAAGTTCTCTAGGACTATCAGGCTTTTAATTTTATCCTTTGCTTCAAACTAGTTTTTAATGGAGTTAATAGATTTATTGAAAAATTTGTCAAAAAAGGACGAAAACCACTTATCTAATTGATATATGGCTAAGCCATGGGTGGAAACTATAAGTCTAGCAGAAGAGTCTTTATTATGGGCCTTGATGAGACCATAAGCTTTGGATAACTTACAGGTATTTAAAACTACAATGTTAGGTTCGGGAATCTCAGAAGCCGCAAAAACACCTCTATCCTTCCATTTACTTACAAAATTTTTAATAGAATTTGTCAATTGTGGAAGGACCTTCTTCCCATTATTATAGTGTAAATTCGTAAAGTATAGATCATTGTTGAGAATGGCATTAACTCTACATATATATTCACGCAAATTTATCACTAGCAGCCTCCGTCTCGGCTTCGCCCGGGTCTTACTAAATAAAACACCGTAAAGTGATGACATAATTGTAATGTGAAACATTTTTAGTTAGAAATTTTACACATATTCCTGATACATCTCAGAACAAAAATCTTCTTATTAAAAACATATTTTTTCGAAATCCATATAGTTTATTAGGTCAAATAATGAGGTGTAAGAATTCAAAACAATAATTATGCTGAAAAGTACCGTGCGTTCTTTATGCCATAAAATAATCGGTGGCCATAAGAAGCCGTTCATTTACATCTTCTTTTGTGTAGTTCACAGCAACGGCTATTTTTTTAAGCTGTTAAGATTTTAAGGCCCAAAAAAATCTATATTAAAAAAAAACTTTTTTTCTCATATCTCACAACTTTGTTACCAGAGCAACAAAGTCCTGGACCTTAAACCCTACATTTTAATTAACACAAAAACACAAATACATTTTCCACTCATTGAAAAATCTGAAGTAGGATCTTTAAAGATTTCAGATATTGCTGTGAGGGTACAATGAAAAACTGATCTCTCACGTATTGGACTCTTTAGTTGTCGATTTTGACGATGCTGTTTCAATCTCGATAAATTTTCAGCGTCAGTTTCTTGACGCCTAAGTGAAATTGTATTTATTAGATACACTTGAAGTTTTTTTTCCAATTCACCCTCTTGCAACTTTTGGCATGCTTAAAATTTTTGTGACCCCTAAAAGATGTTTTCTGTCAACTTTGTTAGGTTCTAATATATTTGTTGGCAAGATAGTTCAACGTCCAATGGCCCTAAACAAGATCGGTGAGCTTCTTAAGTTAACTATTTTTTAACTGCAGTTAACAGCAATTGTAACTGCCTGGATACCCCAGTCAGGGTGATCTTCACTGGCCTGCTGCTGAAAACCCAGACTAATCAGGAGAAAAATTACAAAGTTCGAAGCTTTAGGGCTAGTTGTAGTGCTCTTTTTTAACGTCTACCGCTTTAACATCGAAGACGTTGGTGTCTAAAGCACTTTTTTATTTGCAGATTCAGTTGTTTTGGTGATCTTAGATGGGAAGATTGGTTAGTAATACTTATCCAGTGGAGGCTGTTCCGTTGGCTCAATTTTTTTTCTTCATAGCTGTTATAGGTTTGCCCAGCGCAGACCTTGATGGAGAGGATTAGTGATTCCTGGTTGAATGCTAAGAATCGAGAGGGTAATATAGAGTCGTCGGTCACCGGGTTTTCCAGCCTTGCGGAGAACAACTCCGCAGGTGACGTCTGCCAGTGAATAGCTGACTTAGTTTAATAGTGCCCGTCTTAAGTTAATATAGTCTTTTAGTCGACGAATCGCTTCCGAAAATGGTAATAGTAATGTATTTGTTGGCAAGGTTGTTTACACTTAGGTGGCCCCTTAAAGGAACCGATGAAATTGATGGTTAAGTAGGGAACGTACATACTTATAAAGGCCCTAAAAAGCACCAGCGGTGAAACTTTCAGGCTATTTTTTATTATTATTCCTGATGACAAAGAGCTGGCTACAGGTAGCTTGATTTTTACCCTGAGAGTCTTGATGTACGGAGACTGTGATGGAGGGAGGTACGCCGCTGACCAAAGGATATCTCGTCATCGGGTCATTCCCACACGAACGAACAAACGAACGCACGAATGAACAAACGAACGATACCATGATGCGCATGCGCACTGCAACTTTCTGCTTTTTTGTCGTCGTCACTAGTGCTCTCAAATGTGACTGGCAAACTTGCGGGAAATTCCAATTGGCTATATGAAGCAAGACGCAAAACCCCAGATAACTCGACAACATTTCATACACCATAACTTGATACATTAATCCTAATCTATTGAACCCAATAACCCAACGCGCCCAAAAGCGGTATCACAAGCTTTAATAATTATTAAAATACATAAAACAATAACGCAAGCGCCAATCCTCATACAACCCGGGGCGCTAACTGGCCACTTTGTTTATTAATTAAGTAAATAAAATAACACAAGCGCCAATTACCACACAACCCGGGACTCTTACTGGCCGCTTTGTTTATTGATTGAATAAATAAAATAACACAAGCGCTGATCACCACACAACCCAGGGCGCTTACTGGCCGCTTTGTTTGTTAATTAAATAAATAAAATAACACAAGCGCCCATCACCACACAACCCGGGAGGCTTACTGGCCGCTTTGATAATTAAAATAATAAATTAAATATAACTCAAGTGCCAATCCCCACACAACCCGGGGCGCTTACTGGCCACTTTGTTTATTAATTGAATAAATAAAATAACACAAGCGCCAATTACCACAGTAACCCGGGGCGTTTACTGGACGCTTTGTTTATTAACTGAATAAATAAAATAACACAAGCACCAATCACCACACAACCTGGGACGCTTACTGGACGCTTGGTTTATTAATTAAATAAATAAAATAACACAAGCGCCAATCACCACACAATGCGGTGCGTTTACTGGACGCTTTGTTTATTAATTGAATAATTAAAATAACACAAGCGCTAATCACCACACAACCTGGGGCACTTACTGGCTGCTTTGTTTATTAATTGAATGAATAAAATAACACCAGCGCCAATCACTTTAAAACCCGGGGCGCTTACTGGCCCTGTTTGATTATTTAAATGATAAATAAAACATAACTCAAGTGCCAATCCCCACACAACCCGGGGCACTTTTTGGTTGCTTTGTTAATTAATATTATAAATAAAATAACAGAAGCGCCAATCCCCTCACAATTCAGAGCGCTCACTGGTTGCATTATTTGTATAAAGAAAGCATCAAATGTTAAAAAATGTCAAGCGCAACTAGAAAGTGCTCTTTATAGTTGGGTGATGGGCATTCGTGTTATTACATTATAAATTTTATTAATTTTGAAAATTGTCATCTAGCGCTCCAGGATGTGTGTTGATTGGCACTTGCGTTAATTATTTTTTTTATTAATAAACAGAGCGGCCAGTAAGCGCCTCCAGTTGTATGGTGATTGGCGCTTCTGTTATTTTATTCATTATATTAATTAACAAAGCGGCCAGTAAGCGCCCCAGGTTGTGTGGTGATTGGCACTTGTGTTATTTTATTTATTTAATTAACAAACGAAGCGGCCAGTAACCCAACGCGCCTTAAAGCGATATCACAAGCTGTAATAATTATTAAAATACATTAAACAATAACGCTTTGTTTATTAATTAGATAAATAAAATAACACAAGCGCCAATCACTACACGACTCGGGGCGCTTACTGGCCGCTTTGTTTATTAATTGAATACATAAAATAACACAAATTCCCAGAGCTGTTTTTCCTGGCTCATATTTGTAGCCAAAAATTCTCTGACTGCACCAGGCGGGATGGTAGGACTGCCACTTAACTCTGAAGAGTTGGTGTAGATTGTGCTCTAGCTAGATATGTCTCCTGGTATTATGCCAGAGACGTCATCGGTTGAAATTTATTTATTTTTTTTTTTTTATCGCACTCGTCGAGATTCAGGGTAAATGAACACTTAGGTCTCTTCGCCCTTAGAGAAGAGTGTCGTCCGTAACCGTGATACCCAGCTGCAAGACTATTATCAGAATACTCTGTACAGCTCGTTGAACTGCCAAAGTATGACTGCATCACCATCGAGACGCTCCGGTGCTTTATAACCACACTTTTTCAATTATGTTGAAGGTAGCTTCGATTTTATGTTGACGCTACCTAGCGGATTTTACTCAACTGAAGTGAAAAGCTGGCGTATTTTTGCAAAACTTTAAACTCATTTATTGCTATTGTTATTAAATTTTTTAGGATTAAAACTATACTAAAACCATCTAGGAAGTATAATAAATCAGTGTGCAAAATTTCAGCAAAATCAGTTCAGTAGTTTTAGCGGTTAGCGATTTCAACGGTTTTAGCGACTTTGATTCATATATTAGTAAGACAACAGTTGCACCTCCTTTATCTGCCC
Organism: Copidosoma floridanum; assembly: GCF_036245765.1. Lineage (NCBI taxonomy): Eukaryota > Metazoa > Arthropoda > Insecta > Hymenoptera > Encyrtidae > Copidosoma > Copidosoma floridanum. The sequence goes on along the minus strand of NW_028321912.1, from coordinate 4,334,163 downwards.
TGGTTACAAACAAATTTTTATGATCATTAAGATAATTTTTTGTGAATTTAAAATTACTCTAAATAATTTTGTCGAAATAAAAAGTTTTTCAAAGTTGAGTGTGCTTTTTTAAGAGTGATAAACATGATTGTCTAATTTTATAATATTTGGATTAATAAAACTTATTGCTGAATATTGTGCAATCAAGAGATTTTATATAATTAGGAACAAATTTTGTACCTATATTTTGAATAAAATTAAATCCCATCGCCAATTTTAAAGTGAAATCAACATAATCAGATAAGATTGTATCTGTTGAGTTTGTAACAAAGTTATGACTTTTTTCTTTGGCAAAACGATCAAACGATATCATTTTCTCTTTGTTATCCTCTGCTAAAGATTATTTTTAACGACCTATTTCTACCTTATTACATGTGAAAGACAATTAAAAAATTGAGAGAACTTATTACAAGGTATATATTTTTAGAAAATCGTTTTTCAAAAAAACTCTAAACATTTTTGAAACATCAATTTTACGCTGAAAAAATTGTGAAATATACTCTTTTTTAATCATATCTTTTAGCCAAACAAAATAAGCCATGTCAAATAGTATGCCATTTGTAGTTATTCTCAAAACGAACAATTTCCGTCCTAAATGATTGAAATCTGTTCATCATTGTTCGAAATAACTGAAAATTAAGGCAAAGAAGTTAAAAATTTATGAAATTTTGTACTACTTCAAAAAATTGTTCGCAGCTTCATAATTTTGGCATCTGAATGGCCATCGTATATAGTCATACAGCAAGGCCGAATAGGAACCTTTTATGGTTCTTGTAATATCTAGTTTATAAATTTACTTATGGCATAACAATTTTCGTCAGTTCTTATCAACAAACGCTTTTTTAAAAAGAACGACTTCTTTTTGTATGTGTTTTTTTGCAAATATCTTGATAAGGAATTTACAAACGAGTCAAGAGCTGAGTATTCTAAATGCCGGAATTCCCTTAAAAGTTCAAAAAAAAAATTTGTTAAATGTTTAAAAGCTAAGACATAGAACAGTTATTAGTATAGTTCAATAATAAAATATTTGTATCATATGTTTTGTTTAAAAAAGTTATTTTTTTAATGTCTTACTTTATTGTTTATTCGCAACCCTGATTAAGTCCTGAGGATACGTCTGTTATGTTTCACTTGAGTTTGGATTGAACGGCTCAAAATTCACGTATTAAAAAAAATTTACATCTCGGCCATTTATCGTTCAATTTTGCCAAGTTAGTTTTAAATTTGGAAGCGTAATGAAATACTACCAACTATCGTATTACTATTGTTAATAATTTTTTTATTATCTTATTATCAGCAAATAATTTTTCTTTATTATTAAATCATAAAGGATATAAATTATAGGACAGTAAAAATATTGATGTTCACTTTACGGACGTTAATTACAGTTAGAGAGAAAATGTAAAGAATGCAGTGAGGGGGAACGAGCATGCAGCAGCGTCACTAACTATTTAGCACAAATTAGTTTATTAATAAATAGGCGTCTGATACTGTTTTTTTATTTAATTGTAAAAAAAGCTTCTTAGTCCCTTTGAAAACTAAACATAATACTATGGGTATTATGGTATTGCAACATGCAAAAAAAAATCGGACAAAATCTGCCAACCATTTTCTCATAAATTTTATTTCTATGTGACTCTTCCATACGGTTACATGTTGAAAAGAATCTTTTTTAATTTTTTTTTTACATTTAATATCCAGAAATTGGTGTTGTGAAATGATCTCAAATTTTACATGTGACTTTCTAACATCATTACGAATACTCTATTAATTTTAGGCAGATTCTACCCAAGACGCGATGAGTAATGAACATCCTTAAGAAGGCTTTCTCTTGACGGTTCCTCAACTAAGGCCAAATCAGTTTCATAGTTTAAAATGTGCTAAATGTAAATCTTTCCCGTATTCTTATGGTGTAGCTCGCATAAGCGATGAAAATAATCGATTAACTTTAATGCATCAACCTTTTCCGTAATAAGAGTGAACAAGTCTCCTAGAAACAAACTGCACCCATAAGATGGTTCTAAGTTTCAGCGCAAATTTATGACCTACGACGTGGGTTGGCATCTCTGAACGGGACAGCCCTTATAACACTATACGTATCGTTGCAACCAATAGCTAAATTAGGTGATTTACAATTGGCTTTTACAGCCTGGCTTAAAGATTTAGTTCCAAAACTCTTTTGTTTTATTTTTCATAAAATTGTTAGTGAAATAATGTTTCCGAAATAAAAATTACTCATTGTTATTGATTATTCGACAATCCATAACCAAACAACGGACTGTTAATGTATATGCTCTATACTCATGTAGGACCCATCGTTATAAATAAGATAATCTTCGAAAAGCAACCATTTTTTAACTTAACTACCTCATCTTTTAAAACCGAGAATAAGCTTTCGCTCCATAAATAAGCACTCCACCTCTTTCTAAACTTCTGTTATTTTTATCTACAAATGTCTTACTGACTATAATTGATAGAGTTTCAGTTATGACTCTCGTACTTATACATACATTCCAGTCAAATGGGTTACGTACAAAATTTTATACATTTTTTATGTTTGTGCATTAAAAAGTACCAGAGATTATCTAACGTTCTACCTATTTGTCGACCCTCGAGCCGATTTTAATTTTACAAAGCCATCAAGGATAGCAGTACAGATTTGTAAAGGCTTCTAAGGTAGCATTTACCGCCAACAATTAGATTTTTTCTCTTTTGTCAGGTATTTTAGTGCTCTCAGGCACTTCTTACTGTCACCCCACTAAAGATAACAAAACTATTTCTGCGTTAATGAGGTGATATGGTCTAATTGTTTTAACGTTGCCGAGCACAGCCTTGGAAGCCAAACGAAACTCAAAGTAGGTATTAGTAAGTGTTGAAACGCCTTCGAAAACTCTTTGAGATTACTACCTATTAGGAACAACGGTCTTTGTAGTTAACATTTTGTATTAACTTGAAAAGAAACTTGCAAATAAAAAAGTAAGTACACCTTTAGTATTTTTTATATTGTTTAACCTATACTTCGATTTGTATGTTTTGTTAGCACTAGAAACTGCTTAGCATGCGTATCATGACCATAGACTTTTAGGCTCATTACGATTTATATTAGAAATATTTTAAAGTTGAATGTATCGTTACGTTGACGTTTTTGGTAGAAGTATAAGTTATGTACAGTGATGCATACTCTTCGTTGTCTGTACTGCTTACTATTGCAAAGTCCCACTAGTTGTTACATAGTAAGTAATTTTTGTCACTAGACGGAAACACACACGTGTAAAGCCATGTAGTTGTCCATGCATGTAATTAGTTTATAATTTTATGTCTATTGCTTGCTGGCGTTTTACAAAGCATTACATACGACATGCCACGTAAATTTACGTTGATAAGCGAAAAAAAATATTACCAAGTACATATACAACTACTTACTAAATGTAACTTTTATTTCTTTGAATACCCAATTTTACACGTCTTACTTCATCAGTTAATGAAAATAAAGAAGACAAATAGGGTATTATGTATTGAATGATCAGAAAAGAATCATAAATATAATAATAATCAAATTAATGTGTCTAAGTTCTTGGTTGTAGAAAGGTTATGCAGATGATGTTTCAGCTGATATTTGATTCGTAAATCAAATAATATTCTTTAAAGTTAGCTTTTTCTGTATGGAACGCTATTATTACTATGTTTATACCATTACACACAACGGGCTACAATTACTTGACCGTATGATACGTTAAAGATTAAGTATTGTAAATTTTAGAATCTAGTTATTATAATAAATTGTTAGTGTTAAACAAAAAAATTTCATTAATTTATTTTGGGCTAAGAATAGATTCAACTGTGGCACATTAGAGTTCTACTCAAAACGACTGTCATTGTACCAGCCTGTGTACTACGTATTATTTGATGTATGGATTAATTATTTATTGATATATGATTTGCGTAACCCGTCTACAAACAAAAATTATGACACTAACATGTTTGATTCCTAATATGCATACGACTTCTTTATGATTACTCAATACATAATACCATGCTTTCAATTTCACATTAATACTAAACAAAACGTTTGGGATGTATAATATACTTGTATTCAAAATTAGTAAAAATTACGTTTTTTAAGTTGAATATATGAACTTGGTAATTCTGTTTATCGTTTATCAATGTTACTTCACATCGTATGCCATATTTAATGATGTGTACAATATTATGTTATTTATCACCAAGAATTTAACATGATTTGTACTAACTAATCACCTACACGGAATACCACATAGCTTTACTCATAAGTTTTTTTGTGTTAATCCACAAACAAAGTACTGTGTAACTTACAGTAAAAATACGCAAAACCCAACAGTAGAAGTTGCATTACTTAAAGTTCTGTGGTTTAGCCGAACTGGCTTCTACGCGCAAAAAAAACAGACACTGTTAAAAGACAAGTTATATTTGTATCATTCAGTCACACGTCACACATCTCAAATTCTGAAACCATGGTTATCACTCGTAAATACCACTATATCGATAGAATCAGATCATCAAAAGGTTGATTTTCGATGAAATACCTTACAATATCTTTAATCGTTTTCTAGACGTATTTGACAATAAGGTATACAAAATCAATAATACATAATATACTTGTAATATAGAGCATGACTTAATTTTGTACATATAGTCACTATTTTGTTTTTATTTTAAAATCCTCTTTAGGACACTATGAAAAAATGTATTATCAAAACAAGAATGGTTTAAATGTTACAATAAGCAATAAAGGTTATATGTTCAGCTGCCAAAATAACATGTCAAGTATACAAAAGAGTGCTACTATATTTACATAACTTAATCAATAAATCAACAGCAATCAAAAAAATAAACTATTGCATAATATCAATAAAACATAAGTGCGCATATGAAAATACAATTTTAAGAGTTGAACATATAAATGCAAAAGGCTACAGACTACATGTCTTCCAGCATAAATCAACGAGACCATGTAAATAGGGAAGAAACAGTTAGAAGTATGCGATATGAATATATATGAGGGCCGAATGTGTAAGATCTGTTATACATTATAAAAACATATGAAACATGTAAAGATTTTGTAAAAATATATAAATGTTAAGGTTTTTTTAAAATTTTGTGTCTTATGTCTAACAAAAACTTTTTATATAAATAGTTTAACTTGTTGGTATCTAATTTTCTATTGATGGTGTTCTTATGTAAAGTGATAAACAACATTTCAGAAAATTCTCGCTTATACCTGTTAGCCTCCTGATCCAAAGCGACCACACCTTCAAAATTAAAACTCTGTGAACACTTAGAGGAGTGCATAAACAAAGCTGACTTAGTGTCCTTATTTCTGATATACCTTTCGTGTTTACTTAATCTAATCTTTAACAATCTCTTACTTTGCCCTATATCTTAAGCACCACACCCACAACTAATCATACAGACAATACCACTTCTATCCAAAAGTTTGGTTTGGTCCTTTCCCAACTTGGCAATATATGTTAGTTTATTTATATTAGTAAAAATTACTCTAATGTTAAAACATGCTAGCATCTTACGAAGTGGACGTTCCATAGGATGAAAATAGGGAAGTACTTTAAGTATACAATTTTTTTCATCCTCAGTATAAGGTATTCTTACTATCGTATTAAGATTACTAGGTTGCAAAATAAGATGAGAATTATGGAAATGAGATTTATTAGGTCGATTGTGATAACTTATTCTTGCCTTTATATACTTGTTCATGAAAGAGATAGGGTAAGCATTCATCATGAGGAGTTCTCAGGCATTGTGAATGTTTTTATATCTTAAAGTAAAATCAGAAAATTTAAAGGTTTTGTCAATAAAAAAAAAAATTATAGCTATTTTTTGAGATACCGGGTTATGTAAAAAAATAGCTCAGTAGTTTACCAGAATCTTATGATTTTTATACAAATCAATATTACATATCGAATTGGGAATTTTGGTAAAAAGTAATTCTAAAAAGGGAATAGAGTTATTTATCTCTGTTTCAAGTGTAAATTAGACAAAAGTATTTCAACTGTTAAAAAGATCAAGGGTACAACTTATGCGATCAGTTCTCAAAACCAACAAACAATCATCAACATATCTCATGTATGACAAAATGTCATCTTTGCATTTATTGATAATGGATTTCTCAGTGACTCCAATACACTCTCAGCAATTCATGGTGAACTGTAACCTCCCATCGGGATTCCATACGACTGTTTGTAAATTTGGTTATTAAAAAAAAATTGTTTGAATTGATTAACAAGTCTATGCCTTTGGGAAATTAAATTGTGCTGATAGCCAAAATATTAGTTAAATTGTCAAGTTTGTGCGAGATACACTTATTTATTAAGGAAAAACGTAGATTAGTATGTAAGGACACTACATTAAGAGAAATAATTGGGAAGTTCTCTAGGACTATCAGGCTTTTAATTTTATCCTTTGCTTCAAACTAGTTTTTAATGGAGTTAATAGATTTATTGAAAAATTTGTCAAAAAAGGACGAAAACCACTTATCTAATTGATATATGGCTAAGCCATGGGTGGAAACTATAAGTCTAGCAGAAGAGTCTTTATTATGGGCCTTGATGAGACCATAAGCTTTGGATAACTTACAGGTATTTAAAACTACAATGTTAGGTTCGGGAATCTCAGAAGCCGCAAAAACACCTCTATCCTTCCATTTACTTACAAAATTTTTAATAGAATTTGTCAATTGTGAAAGGACCTTCTTCCCATTATTATAGTGTAAATTCGTAAAGTATAGATCATTGTTGAGAATGGCATTAACTCTACATATATATTCACGCAAATTTATCACTAGCAGCCTCCGTCTCGGCTTCGCCCGGGTCTTACTAAATAAAACACCGTAAAGTGATGACATGTTTGTAATGTGAAACATTTTTAGTTAGAAATTTTACACATATTCCTGATACATCTCAGAACAAAAATCTTCTTATTAAAAACATATTTTTTCGAAATCCATATAGTTTATTAGGTCAAATAATGAGGTGTAAGAATTCAAAACAATAATTATGCTGAAAAGTACCGTGCGTTCTTTATGCCATAAAATAATCGGTGGCCATAAGAAGCCGTTCATTTACATCTTCTTTTGTGTAGTTCACAGCAACGGCTATTTTTTTAAGCTGTTAAGATTTTAAGGCCCAAAAAAATCTATATTAAAAAAAAACTTTTTTTCTCATATCTCACAACTTTGTTACCAGAGCAACAAAGTCCTGGACCTTAAACCCTACATTTTAATTAACACAAAAACACAAATACATTTTCCACTCATTGAAAAATCTGAAGTAGGATCTTTAAAGATTTCAGATATTGCTGTGAGGGTACAATGAAAAACTGATCTCTCACGTATTGGACTCTTTAGTTGTCGATTTTGACGATGCTGTTTCAATCTCGATAAATTTTCAGCGTCAGTTTCTTGACGCCTAAGTGAAATTGTATTTATCAGATACACTTGAAATTTTTTTTCCAATTCACCCTCTTGCAACTTTTGGCATGCTTAAAATTTTTGTGACTCCTAAAAGATGTTTTCTGTCAACTTTGTTAGGTTCTAATATATTTGTTGGCAAGATAGTTCAACGTCCAATGGCCCTAAACAAGATCGGTGAGCTTCTTAAGTTAACTATTTTTTAACTGCAGTTAACAGCAATTGTAACTGCCTGGATACCCCAGTCAGGGTGATCTTCACTGGCCTGCTGCTGAAAACCCAGACTAATCAGGAGAAAAATTACAAAGTTCGAAGCTTTAGGGCTAGTTGTAGTGCTCTTTTTTAACGTCTACCGCTTTAACATCGAAGACGTTGGTGTCTAAAGCACTTTTTTATTTGCAGATTCAGTTGTTTTGGTGATCTTAGATGGGAAGATTGGTTAGTAATACTTATCCAGTGGAGGCTGTTCCGTTGGCTCAATTTTTTTTCTTCATAGCTGTTATAGGTTTGCCCAGCGCAGACCTTGATGGAGAGGATTAGTGATTCCTGGTTGAATGCTAAGAATCGAGAGGGTAATATAGAGTCGTCGGTCACCGGGTTTTCCAGCCTTGCGGAGAACAACTCCGCAGGTGACGTCTGCCAGTGAATAGCTGACTTAGTTTAATAGTGCCCGTCTTAAGTTAATATAGTCTTTTAGTCGACGAATCGCTTCCGAAAATGGTAATAGTAATGTATTTGTTGGCAAGGTTGTTTACACTTAGGTGGCCCCTTAAAGGAACCGATGAAATTGATGGTTAAGTAGGGAACGTAAATACTTATAAAGGCCCTAAAAAGCACCAGCGGTGAAACTTTCAGGCTATTTTTTATTATTATTCCTGATGACAAAGAGCTGGCTACAGGTAGCTTGATTTTTACCCTGAGAGTCTTGATGTACGGAGACTGTGATGGAGGGAGGTACGCCGCTGACCAAAGGATATCTCGTCATCGGGTCATTCCCACACGAACGAACAAACGAACGCACGAATGAACAAACGAACGATACCATGATGCGCATGCGCACTGCAACTTTCTGCTTTTTTGTCGTCGTCACTAGTGCTCTCAAATGTGACTGGCAAACTTGCGGGAAATTCCAATTGGCTATATGAAGCAAGACGCAAAACCCCAGATAACTCGACAACATTTCATACACCATAACTTGATACATTAATCCTAATCTATTGAACCCAATAACCCAACGCGCCTAAAAGCGGTATCACAAGCTTTAATAATTATTAAAATACATAAAACAATAACGCAAGCGCCAATCCTCATACAACCCGGGGCGCTAACTGGCCACTTTGTTTATTAATTAAGTAAATAAAATAACACAAGCGCCAATTACCACACAACCCGGGACTCTTACTGGCCGCTTTGTTTATTGATTGAATAAATAAAATAACACAAGCGCTGATCACCACACAACCCAGGGCGCTTACTGGCCGCTTTGTTTGTTAATTAAATAAATAAAATAACACAAGCGCCCATCACCACACAACCCGGGAGGCTTACTGGCCGCTTTGATAATTAAAATAATAAATTAAATATAACTCAAGTGCCAATCCCCACACAACCCGGGGCGCTTACTGGCCACTTTGTTTATTAATTGAATAAATAAAATAACACAAGCGCCAATTACCACAGTAACCCGGGGCGTTTACTGGACGCTTTGTTTATTAACTGAATAAATAAAATAACACAAGCACCAATCACCACACAACCTGGGACGCTTACTGGACGCTTGGTTTATTAATTAAATAAATAAAATAACACAAGCGCCAATCACCACACAATGCGGTGCGTTTACTGGACGCTTTGTTTATTAATTGAATAATTAAAATAACACAAGCGCTAATCACCACACAACCTGGGGCACTTACTGGCTGCTTTGTTTATTAATTGAATGAATAAAATAACACCAGCGCCAATCACTTTAAAACCCGGGGCGCTTACTGGCCCTGTTTGATTATTTAAATGATAAATAAAACATAACTCAAGTGCCAATCCCCACACAACCCGGGGCACTTTTTGGTTGCTTTGTTAATTAATATTATAAATAAAATAACAGAAGCGCCAATCCCCTCACAATTCAGAGCGCTCACTGGTTGCATTATTTGTATAAAGAAAGCATCAAATGTTAAAAAATGTCAAGCGCAACTAGAAAGTGCTCTTTATAGTTGGGTGATGGGCATTCGTGTTATTACATTATAAATTTTATTAATTTTGAAAATTGTCATCTAGCGCTCCAGGATGTGTGTTGATTGGCACTTGCGTTAATTATTTTTTTTATTAATAAACAGAGCGGCCAGTAAGCGCCTCCAGTTGTATGGTGATTGGCGCTTCTGTTATTTTATTCATTATATTAATTAACAAAGCGGCCAGTAAGCGCCCCAGGTTGTGTGGTGATTGGCACTTGTGTTATTTTATTTATTTAATTAACAAACGAAGCGGCCAGTAACCCAACGCGCCTTAAAGCGATATCACAAGCTGTAATAATTATTAAAATACATTAAACAATAACGCTTTGTTTATTAATTAGATAAATAAAATAACACAAGCGCCAATCACTACACGACTCGGGGCGCTTACTGGCCGCTTTGTTTATTAATTGAATACATAAAATAACACAAATTCCCAGAGCTGTTTTTCCTGGCTCATATTTGTAGCCAAAAATTCTCTGACTGCACCAGGCGGGATGGTAGGACTGCCACTTAACTCTGAAGAGTTGGTGTAGATTGTGCTCTAGCTAGATATGTCTCCTGGTATTATGCCAGAGACGTCATCGGTTGAAATTTATTTATTTTTTTTTTTTTATCGCACTCGTCGAGATTCAGGGTAAATGAACACTTAGGTCTCTTCGCCCTTAGAGAAGAGTGTCGTCCGTAACCGTGATACCCAGCTGCAAGACTATTATCAGAATACTCTGTACAGCTCGTTGAACTGCCAAAGTATGACTGCATCACCATCGAGACGCTCCGGTGCTTTATAACCACACTTTTTCAATTATGTTGAAGGTAGCTTCGATTTTATGTTGACGCTACCTAGCGGATTTTACTCAACTGAAGTGAAAAGCTGGCGTATTTTTGCAAAACTTTAAACTCATTTATTGCTATTGTTATTAAATTTTTTAGGATTAAAACTATACTAAAACCATCTAGGAAGTATAATAAATCAGTGTGCAAAATTTCAGCAAAATCAGTTCAGTAGTTTTAGCGGTTAGCGATTTCAACGGTTTTAGCGACTTTGATTCATATATTAGTAAGACAACAGTTGCACCTCCTTTATCTGCCCTGGTTACAAACAAATTTTTATGATCATTAAGATAATTTTTTGTGAATTTAAAATTACTCTAAATAATTTTGTCGAAATAAAAAGTTTTTCAAAGTTGAGTGTGCTTTTTTAAGAGTGATAAACATGATTGTCTAATTTTATAATATTTGGATTAATGAAACTTATTGCTGAATATTGTGCAATCAAGAGATTTTATATAATTAGGAACAAATTTTGTACCTATATTTTGAATAAAATTAAATCCCATCGCCAATTTTAAAGTGAAATCAACATAATCAGATAAGATTGTATCTGTTGAGTTTGTAACAAAGTTATGACTTTTTTCTTTGGCAAAACGATCAAACGATATCATTTTCTCTTTGTTATCCTCTGCTAAAGATTATTTTTAACGACCTATTTCTACCTTATTACATGTGAAAGACAATTAAAAAATTGAGAGAACTTATTACAAGGTATATATTTTTAGAAAATCGTTTTTCAAAAAAACTCTAAACATTTTTGAAATATCAATTTTACGCTGAAAAAATTGTGAAATATACTCTTTTTTAATCATATCTTTTAGCCAAACAAAAAAAGCCATGTCAAATAGTATGCCATTTGTAGTTATTCTCAAAACGAATAATTTCCGTCCTAAATGATTGAAATCTGTTCATCATTGTTCAAAATAACTGAAAATTAAGGCAAAGAAGTTAAAAATTTATGAAATTTTGTACTACTTCAAAAAATTGTTCGCAGCTTCATAATTTTGTCATCTGAATGGCCATCGTATATAGTCATACAGCAAGGCCGAATAGGAACCTTTTATGGTTCTTGTAATATCTAGTTTATAAATTTACTTATGGCATAACAATTTTCGTCAGTTCTTATCAACAAACGCTTTTTTAAAAAGAACGACTCCTTTTTGTATGTGTTTTTTTGCAAATATCTTGATAAGGAATTTACAAACGAGTCAAGAGCTGAATATTCTAAATGCCGGAGTTCCCTTAAAAGTTCAAAAAAAAAATTTGTTAAATGTTTAAAAGCTAAGACATAGAACAGTTATTAGTATGGTTCAATAATAAAATATTTGTATCATATGTTTTGTTTAAAAAAGTTATTTTTTTAATGTCTTACTTTATTGTTTATTCGCAACCCTGATTAAGTCCTGAGGATACGTCTGTTATGTTTCACTTGAGTTTGGATTGAACGGCTCAAAATTCACGTATTAAAAAAAATTTACATCTCGGCCATTTATCGTTCAATTTTGCCAAGTTAGTTTTAAATTTGGAAGCGTAATGAAATACTAACAACTATCGTATTACTATTGTTAATAATTTTTTTATTATCTTATTATCAGCAAATAATTTTTCTTTATTATTAAATCATCGAGGATATAAATTATAGGACAGTAAAAATATTGATGTTCACTTTACGGACGTTAATTACAGTTAGAGAGAAAATGTAAAGAATGCAGTGAGGGGGAACGAGCATGCAGCAGCGTCACTAACTATTGAGCACAAATTAGTTTATTAATAAATAGGCGTCTGATACTGTTTTTTTATTTAATTGTAAAAATAGCTTCTTGGTCCCTTTGAAAACTAAACATAATATTATGGGTATTATGGTATTGCAACATGCAAAAAAAAATCGGACAAAATCTGCCAACCATTTTCTCATAAATTTTATTTCTATGTGACTCTTCCATACGGTTACATGTTGAAAAGAATCTTTTTTAATTTTTTTTTTACATTTAATATCCAGAAATTGGTGTTGTGAAATGATCTCAAATTTTACATGTGACTTTCTAACATCATTACGAATACTCTATTAATTTTAGGCAGATTCTACCCAAGACGCGATGAGTAATGAACATCCTTAAGAAGGCTTCCTCTTGACGGTTCCTCAACTAAGGCCAAATCAGTTTCATAGTTTAAAATGTGCTAAATGTAAATCTTTCCCGTATTCTTATGGTGTAGCTCGCATAAGCGATGAAAATAATCGATTAACTTTAATGCATCAACCTTTTCCGTAATAAGAGTGAACAAGTCTCCTAGAAACAAACTGCACCCATAAGATGGTTCTAAGTTTCAGCGCAAATTTATGACCTACGACGTGGGTTGGCATCTCTGAACGGGACAGCCCTTATAACACTATACGTATCGTTGCAACCAATAGCTAAATTAGGTGATTTACAATTGGCTTTTACAGCCTGGCTTAAAGATTTAGTTCCAAAACTCTTTTGTATTATTTTTCATAAAATTGTTAGTGAAATAATGTTTCTGAAATAAAAATTACTCATTGTTATTGATTATTCGACAATCCATAACCAAACAACGGACTGTTAATGTATATGCTCTATACTCATGTAGGACCCATCGTTATAAATAAGATAATCTTCGAAAAGCAACCATTTTTTAACTTAACTACCTCATCTTTTGAAACCGAGAATAAGCTTTTGCTCCATAAATAAGCACTCCACCTCTTTCTAAACTTCTGTTATTTTTATCTACAAATGTCTTACTGACTATAATTGATAGAGTTTCAGTTATGACTCTCGTACTTATACATACATTCCAGTCAAATGGGTTACGTACAAAATTTTATACATTTTTTATGTTTGTGCATTAAAAAGTACCAGAGATTATCTAACGTTCTACCTATTTTTCGACCCTCGAGCCGATTTTAATTTTACAAAGCCATCAAGGATAGCAGTACAGATTTGTAAAGGCTTCTAAGGTAGCATTTACCGCCAACAATTAGATTTTTTCTCTTTTGTCAGGTATTTTAGTGCTCTCAGGCACTTCTTACTGTCACCCCACTAAAGATAACAAAACTATTTCTGCGTTAATGAGGTGATATGGTCTAATTGTTTTAACGTTGCCGAGCACAGCCTTGGAAGCCAAACGAAACTCAAAGTAGGTATTAGTAAGTGTTGAAACGCCTTCGAAAACTCTTTGAGATTACTACCTATTAGGAACAACGGTCTTTGTAGTTAACATTTTGTATTAACTTGAAAAGAAACTTGCAAATAAAAAAGTAAGTACACCTTTAGTATTTTTTATATTGTTTAACCTATACTTCGATTTGTATGTTTTGTTAGCACTAGAAACTGCTTAGCATGCGTATCATGACCATAGACTTTTAGGCTCATTACGATTTATATTAGAGATATTTTAAAGTTGAATGTATCGTTACGTTGACGTTTTTGGTAGAAGTATAAGTTATGTACAGTGATGCATACTCTTCGTTGTCTGTACTGCTTACTATTGCAAAGTCCCACTAGTTGTTACATAGTAAGTAATTTTTGTCACTAGACGGAAACACACACGTGTAAAGCCATGTAGTTGTCCATGCATGTAATTAGTTCATAATTTTATGTCTATTGCTTGCTGGCGTTTCACAAAGCATTACATACGACATGCTACGTAAATTTACGTTGATAAGCGAAAAAAAATATTACCAAGTACATATACAACTACTTACTAAATGTAACTTTTATTTCTTTGAATACCCAATTTTACACGTCTTACTTTATCAGTTAATGAAAATAAAGAAGACAAATAGGGTATTATGTATTGATCATTCAGAAAAGAATCATAAATATAATAATAATCAAATTAATGTGTCTAAATTCTTGGTTGTAGAAAGGTTATGCAGATGATGTTTCAGCTGATATTTGATTCGTAAATCAAATAATACCCTTTGAAGTTAGCTTTTTCTGTATGGAACGCTATTATTACTATGTTTATAGCATAACACACAAAGGGCTACAATTACTTGACCGTATAGTACGTTAAGATAAAGTATTGTAAATTTTAGAATTTAGTTTTTATAATGAATTGTTAGTGCTAAACAAAAAAATTTCGTTAATTTATTTTGGGCTAAGAATAGATTCAACTGTGGCATATTAAAGTTCTACTTGAAACGACTGTCATTGTATCAGCCTGTCCACCACGTATTATTCGATGTATGGATTAATTATTTATTGATATATGATTTGCGTAACCCGTCTACAAACAAAAATTATGACACTAACAAATTTGATTCCTTATATGCATACGACTTTTTTATGATTACTCAAAACATAATACCATGATTTCAATCCTACATTAATATTAACCAAAACGTTTGGAATATATGATATACTTGTACTCGAAGTCAGTAAAAATTACGTTTTTTTAGTGTATTATATGAACTAGGTAATACTGTTTATCGTTTATCAATGTTACTTCACATCGTATGCCTATTTAATGATGTGTACAATATTATGTTGTTTACCACCAAGAATTTAACATAATTTGTACCAATTAATCACCTACACGGAATACCACATAGCTTTACTTACAAGTTTTTTTGTGTAATTCCACAAATAAAGTACTGTGTAACTTACAGTAAAAATATGCAAAACCCGGCAGTAGGAGTTGCATTACTTAAAGTACTGTGGTATAGCCGAACTGACTTTTACGCGCAAAAAAAAACAGACCCTGTTTAAAGAAAAGGAACTTTTATTTTTACTTGAAAAGATGTTATGCTATGCTGTTGTTAACAGAAAATCTTTTCGAAGAATAACGCTTCCTTTTTCCTTCGTTTTAAATAGTTAATACAATCTTAGGTAACAAAAAATTAAAGAAAAATAAAAGTGATATCGTTTATACTCGAACATCCTGTGATGACCGCAAAAGGTAAAGAAACTTCCCCTCCTCTTTAATCCCTTTTTCCTCGTTAATACACCGACAGAATAACTCTGTAGTAATAAATTGGCCCTAAATGACACCACCGCTTCCGTCGTTAGCCACGCAATCATCGACATAATGATTGTATCAACGACCATCATGCTTAAGACGTTCAAAAAGTACCTCCTTCCACGAAAATACATTTACTTTATTTGTAAGCAGAAGAATAGAAAAAACTAACACTTAGATAGCTTATTAATACCTTCCCTTGACGGGAATACGATGGTTTTGTTTCTATCTTTGTATCCCTAAAACGCAGGTTGTTCACAGTGACTGGGATACTTTTCTTTTTTGCACGATTTATAATAATTTAATAGTTTATAATGAAGCTAACAAGTAAGGTGAAACGGCGCTGAAGATAACAGCCTTTAACTAAAGGAATGCCCATACTTTATTATTTTGCAGCCTTACCTGACGACTTTAGTGCAGTCATCCTGCAGACTTTTCAGCATGTACTTTGCCCAAAAATCTTGCAGACTGAGATGTGTACAAATCTAATTTATTAAAGGTATATAAGCAACAATCTTTATCCTTTGAATGTTATCTCTACCTCTATTGAGTTTAAGTACTTTGAGACAAATTTTGAAAATCTGAAAATAAAAAAAAATTTATATTAAAAAAAAATTGTTCCAAAATACTTCAACCCTCTAGTATTTGAGTTATCATCCAGGTGCTATGTAACGTTGCATTTTCGCGCTCTGAGACTCTATAGAGTGTCGTAGCCAGGGCGATCCCGAGACAACGTCCAAAGACACTATCGCCGATCCTCTCGCCAAAGTCCGCCGTATCCTGAAACGCTTTTTTTTTTTTTTTTTAACACTTCTGACTCTCCCCTTTATCGTCGTCCACCCTCCTTTTCCGATTCTTCACATTCCTCGAGCATTCACCGGAGTCCCCTAACGCGGAGGTGGTCTGGGAAAGTTCTCATATACCCGACGGTGCGCAGGAAATCGCGGCGCTCCAAACGATTCTGTTCTCGGGCCTCCTGCTCTCTCTCCTGTTCGTACGCTCGGAGGCTGGGAGGACTGACAAACTGGTGGCCCGGGTGTGGGCGTCTTACCTGATCTAATCCCAAACCTCCCTGGAGCGCGGGGTTCACGAGATGATACGCAAACGGTTTTGGGTCGGGTTGGACCTGGAGATATGGAACATCCCAATGGTGCTCGACTAACGGGGGCCTCGGAGGCCCTACTGGTCTCCCCGGGAATACGTGCCGTTCATCCCCATGCTGGTTAGGGAACGTGTAATCAGGTTGCGGTTGAGGCCATGGCTCTCTCTGGGGGCCCATTGGAGGTCGGTCTACCTCCCCCAATCGCAACCCTCGAGGGTGGTCTCGGCCGAGAGGAGTCTCGGAGTACCGGTTTCGTCCAAGGGGCGACCGAACTCGGAGCGGCTCAGGGGTCTCCTGGATGACGTGCCGGTTCGCAGGAATGCGATCCCAGGACGCTTCAACCAGTCGTGGTGGGGATCGATACGGTGGGGGTGCTTCGGAAGAAGAAAGCGGGGGGGCTCGGTGTTCGACCCTCCCTCTCTGCAAGTATTCGCGGTGAGCATCTGATTAACGGGGACATAAATTCAGATCTGCTTCTCGTCTCCCGCAGTTTCGGCAGAACCTTCGAACCAATGGTTCACGGCAGTCCCCAGAGTTATGTCCTCTTTCCCAACACGCGAAGCATGCCCGCGGGGAAGGATCAACGCGAGGGTCGGTCGGAATCCTCCGCACGTCTGCGAACATTACTCCCCCGGTTTTTACCGGCAGAAAACCGTCTCGCAACGGCCTGTCCCAGGGGAGTCGATCGGAGTTTTCTGCCGCCACGGGGATACGACTCCCCGACGAATTGTCGCGGATGGGTTGGGGCGTCACTTGAAGCGAGAAAGATGCCTCGGGGCGGACTACAAGTCCGATCGTCCGAGGCTCTTCCGCGTCCCAGTCCATCGGCGTCGCCGGACGCACAGTCGCTGGTACCTGCTCTGGCCATGGGTAGTGAGCCCGAGGGGGAGAGACGGCTGCCGTATTCTCCCGTCGTACCTGTTGTTCAGGCTGACCGGTGGGCGACGGTGGACGGGAGAGCGACCTTCTTACAGGAGGCCCTGCCTCTTCCACCAAAGGATGGTGAGGGGGAGAATGCGGGGACTCGTAGTCATCGAGCTGTAGCTGTTGAGGGCCTCGAGCCTTCCGCTTACCCTGCTCTTCGCCTTTTCTCTTTCTTTCCCGGCCCACACTCGCCTGGATACCCGCCTCGAGTTTGCGGAGGGACCCTGGTTCGTCCGCCAGGTAATCCAAGGATAGCCGCACTAATTCGTCGACCTCCCTTTTCTGGCTTGCGGTTATCTTGACTGCGGGATTGCTGGCCGGGATGCTTGCCAAGGCCCGGGCCCTCAACACATCTAATGCATCCTCCTCGGCTTCCGGCAAGGAGGGGAGACCCAACGCCCACAACACCCCTGGTCTCATCTCCCGCCCACGCCCGGGGGGTATCGCTCCACTGCTAATAAACCCGTCCAGTTCGCTATCCGCCCAATCAAGGAGATCGTCGATCCAGGGGTGCTCCAGCACGCGTCCTAGGGTTGGGGAGGTCACGCCTACGGGAAAATCTCCGTCCACTAAACCCTCGATAGCTTCCTGCTCTTCTCTCCCCAATAACTCTATTACCGCTGGTACCCGAACACCCTCGCGGAGGGGTTCCCCTTCCGGGGCGTTCTTGGGGGTTTCCTCCGATTCACCCAGTGGCTGCTCCGCTGGACCTACGGGGTCCTCGGCCGCGATAACAGAAGCTGGGGCACCATGGTCTACGGTAAGGGGCAGGTTGACTACTACCGGGGGCGGGGTGGGCTCGCGGTCACCGTCAGGTGCAACATCCGGCGTTGCGTTGGGCGCGGCCTTCATGGGCGCCGACACTTCTGCTCCATCCGACTCCTCCACTGGTACCTGTTAAGAAACATTACACACTGGTATAAGCGCCTCAGTTAAAATTTACCCTCGGCATGGAAGGAAGTTAAAAGAAGCAAGAGGGTAGGCGCGAAAATCTCGGGGAAACGTTATTAGGTGCTTGATTTTCCTCGTGGGGGCACATATCGCTTGATGTTCGATACGTGTGCAACGCGCTCCTTATTTCCATCGCGAAGGACAAACACTACCGGTGATTTTACCGCGACGATCTCGTACGGCCCCTCGAACTTGGGCGCTAGTTTTGCTGAGAATTTCTCCGCAGCATCAGATTGATGATGCGTACGCTTCATCACTTGCATACCCACGCTAAAACGCACATCGCGACGTCCGCGATTATAATGCCTCTCTTGTTTTGATCTTGCGTCTTCGATGTGCTTAGCTACTAAGTCTCGCAACGCATCCAGTCGCTTAACCCGATCCCCCCACGCTTCCGGTGAAATCCGCTCGATTTTCTCTTTAGGTTCGACCTCTCGACGCAGACTTTTCACTGGTTTCGGATTTCTGCCATAGTTCAAGAACGCCGGCGAAATTTTCAACGTCGCTTGTTAACCGCGTGGCGAAACTCATGCACATGTAGGTCCCAGTTGCAATGATCGGTACCTAAAAATATTGCTATCGTTTGCTTTAAAGTCCGATTAGTCCGCTCCACGGCATCGGCTTGGGCATGGTAGGGAGGTGTGAAAACATGCTGTACTCCTTTAATGTCTCGGCGATAAACTTATTACTAAATTCGTGGCCATTATCCGCCAAAAAGTACTCCAGCGTCTCCCATCGAAATAAAATTAGTTCCTCTAACGCTCGCACTACGCTTTTACCATCGGCTTTACGAAACGGCTTAACTTCGGTCCAAGGCGTGAATAAGTCCTGGAAGACAATCAAGGACTTAAGGCCACTTTTACTCGGCGGAAATTCCATCAGATCGGTGGTCACGACGGCCCACGGTCTCTCCACGATTACCTTACCCATCAACCCTTGCGGGGCTGTCTGAGACACTTTAAACTGCTGACACAACTCGCATGCTTTTACGAACCTCTTGACGTCATAATACATTCCCCGCCAGTAATATTCACGAGCTACGCGATTGTAAGTTTTCTCGATCCCCATGTGTCCGCTCGACGGCGAACAGTATGCATCGGTCATAACGCGCTCCTTATAGTTTTCCGGCGCTACCAATCGCCACTTTTCCTCTCGATGCGTGATCGGATCTAACAGCAAATTTACCCGGTGACGATATAGTCTCCCGTCCTCTACGCGCCAGTCCTTATATTTGAGCGGATATTCGACCACCTCTTTCGTCATTTTAACGTACCACTTGTCGCTAATCTTGTCAAACACAGCTATTTCCTGCTCTACCCCCAACAATCGAGATAGCGCGTCCGGCACGTGGTTCATGGCGCCCTTACGATGCACGATCTCAAAGTCCCATTGGGACATCTCTAACGCCCACCTCGCTAATCGCCCCGCTGGTTCGCGCAAGTCTTTGATCCACTTCAGGGCGCTGTGATCAGTAATCACAGTGAACCAATACCCCTCCACGTACGGTCGCAGCTTTTTAAGTGCCCAAATTATCGCGAGACATTCCTTCTCCGTGACGCTGTAATTCTTCTCTGCAGGTGTTAACACACAGCTCACATACACGATGGGGTGCTCACCATCCTCATGCTCTTGAGATAACACCACGCCGATCGCATAGTTACTCGCGTCAGTCTGCACGGTGAATGGCTTGGCAAAATCTGGCCGCGCTAATACCGGTGCATCTGTTAGGGCCTCCTTCAATTTGTCGAATGCTTCCTGCTGCTCCGCTTCTCACACCCACATTTGTTTCTTGCGCAGTAATTTAACTAACTGAATTTTTATCTCTGAGTCACGTTCGATAAATCGGCTATACAACCCGACCATCCCTAAAAATCGGCGTAATTGCTTAACATCCCTAGGGTCGGGATATTTCAATACCGGCGCAATCTTCTCGGGATCGGGGCGCAACCCATCCTTATCTAATATGAAACCCAGGTAGGTAAGTTGCGACAAGCAGAGCTCGCACTTTTCAAATTTGATCTCTAACCCGGCTCCCGTTACCCGACGCATGACTATTTCCAAGTAGCGTAAGTGTTCATCAAAATCGTCCGTCGCTACGATAATATCGTCTAGATACCCGAAAACGTTGGGTTGCAAGTCTGACCCGAATAAGGCGTCTATGAGCCGCTGAAACGTCATCGGTGCATTAGTCAAGCCGAACGGCATTCGTCGAAAATGCCACAGCCCTGAACCCGGCATCGAAAACGCGGTATACTTCCTACTCGAGGCTTCCATGGGTATCTGAAAGTAGGCCTGTTTCAGATCGATTTTGGATGGATACCGCGCACTTAGGAGTCGGTCCAGAATCGAATCCATACTCGGCAAGGGGTACGCATCGCGAGTCGTCACCTTATTTAAGTCGCGAAAGTCGATGCAAAATCGGTAAGTCCCATCTGGTTTCTTTATCATTACTGGGGCGCTACTATAATCGCTCGACGATTTTTCGATTATCCCCTCGTTGTACATTCGCTCTACTTCCTCGGTCGCTATTTCCTGCATCCGCGGCGACGTACGCCTCAACTGATGTCGAATCGGTGTGTGATCGGTCACGCGAATAACGTGCTCGGTTAGTTTAGTTATTCCTGGCGCTTCGGTGGCCGACGATAATACTTGCTCGATCAGTTTATTCACTCGGCCACGTTGATCGTCACCCACTTCCACGATACCGGCGCATTCCGCGTAAATTACTCTCTCAGGTTCATCGCTCCCCCCGACGGATGAAGCCCATGGTCCTTCGCTCGCTCGCCATAGTCGCTTACCGAAGTTAGCCTCGATCTCAAAGTTCTGACAGAAGTCCATCCCCAAAAGAAGGTCCTGATCGATGTTTGGCACCGCTTTCAAATACAAAACGCCTTCCCTCGTTCTGAGGTCTATTTGTGCCTTAAGCACCCCCAACACTCTCGTCACTCCCCCATTAACATTACGCATCGCGGAGTTACTTGGCAATAGGCGCTTCTCGAATTTATCGGCCACTTTAGGCCCGATTAGTGAGGAGGTGGCTCCTGGGTCTAATAAAGCATTGTAGCTCTGACCCCCTAACGACACACAAATATAGTTGTGATTATCATCGCTCACGCCGGCAATTTCTTCGTGGAGCCCCACATGCAACCCACCTGCATACTTCGCACGTTCCTCATCGCTCAGGAGCTTCAAACCGAGGGTCGCCGAGGGGAAAACGTCGTCGAGGGAAAGTTCGAGTGGGCCCTCATTCCGGGGCTTAGCCGTCCTCTTCTTGACACTCTCCTGCAACATCTCGTCCACCGTCTTAAACACCTTCAACGACTCGCTATTCAACGCGTCCCATGACACTGGCTTGGGCCATTCAAACAGGTGATCGTCCTCCCGCTTGCTGGCACTCGCTTCCACTTCTTTCTCGCCTCCGAGCGACACCCCCTCCCCTCCACGAGGCCTTAGCCAAATATTTCTTCTAGCCCTATTCCCCTTAGGGAAAGGTGTACCCTTAAGCTCGCTCAGTACGTCGCCACCCAACATCGCGCGCATGCTTGGCGCTATCGCTCGATTGACCCCTGCGTCCTCATCATCTCCTTCGAACAATCCGCGAACATCCTGCAGACCCACCTCTTCTGACTTGGAATCAGGGGTCACACTTATCTCGCTACTCACGATCTGCTCTCTCTTTGACTTTCCGAATAACTTGATACTACCGCTATCATCAGCCAGGTCGCTACGCTTCTCGTCACTCGATCGATTTTTCGCATTCGCTTCGCCTCGCTTCATCGCTTCACACGCTTCTCTCGCTGTCTCCGTCGTGTCACATCCCGCCCTGGGGGGTCCAGGGAGCAAGCTCTTTACTGGCCCCCCAGTTGCCAGTTTCCCAGACTCTCACGAAGTTTCTCGCACACGCTACACGACTTGAAGGTCACACCTCAAAGGCCGCATACTTGGCAATACACATTCCGCGGCATCGTGCCCCCGACCGCGCCCTCGATCCGAGGGGGTCGGTTAGGGCACCCGCGCGACATATGGCCTTTTTGTTGGCACGAATAACATAAGCTCTCGGGGCATTGTGCCGAGCGGTGGCCTACGCCACTACACGTAAAACAGGCGCCCATAAACAGCCCACGGCGCTGACGATCGCTAGCTTGATTCTTCCCAAGCATGCGAAACGGGTTTGACTGGGCGGCGGGAGCTGGTGGAGGCGGGATCGTAGGTCGCAGCCCCAAGTTCCCCCCTACATTGGGTAAGGGTACGGAGGGCCATACCCATTGGCCTCCAGTCCACGCCGGCGCTCCGCTGTTCCTCGCGACGTTCGGTTGGGTCACTTGCACGTCGGCCGCATACGACGGATACGGGCCTGGCTCCCCTATTGCCGGGCTTGGGGACGGGGGGTTTGGCACCAGCCACTGTAGCGCGGGAGACCCAGAAGTGACAGGATCCAAATTTCCCGGCGGCTTCCCAGGTCCCCGCTTCTTAGCTCCCTTGTTAGTGCCCGGAGTCTCGACCGCAGCGGCGGCGACCTGCTCGGGGTTCTTGTCGGTGATCCCCGCTACCTTGGCCCTTGACGCGGAGTTAATGAAAGCGGCTCCGGGAACGTGCATCTTCTCCGGCGGTGGGGGTGGCGCGTATTTCCCGTCCAGCTCTCTCTGTCTTTCCCACAAGCGCCCGTACTCTTGGATGTCGTCAAGCGACAGTATGAGCTGCCCACTCATCACCTTACGATACTCCGGAAGTAAGTTCCGGTACACGGTCTCGGTAACCGTCTTCTGGGACGGCGGCCTGACAAAACGCGACACGATATAGCGGATATTAGTCACGTAATCGTTCACCTTTTCCCCTTTCCCCTGAGTGTGGCGCCGCAGATCGTCCAGAAAATCCTCACGATCATACTCGCCCACGAATTGTCACTTAAACGCTCGCTTAAACTGCCGCCAGGTCACTACCTCGCTCCTCACGGCCCTAAACCAACAGCTCGCTCTTTTGAACAAGATTACTGGCACGGCACGATAAAACTCGCTTTCGCTCGCTCCCACACTGACGCGACAGTCCTCCAAGCGTTCAAGAAAATCCTCTGCATATTTCCCCTTATCCTCTCCCGAGAAATGAAGTTTCCAATTCTGGAGAGCCTTCGAGGCCCGGTTCTCGCGTGGTTCAGCCGATCTCTCAGCTCAACCACGTTCCGATGTATTGGCACGTCGTCTATTATGGCCGTTGGCCCGCCGACCAGTGAACTCCGCTTTGCTCTCGCTATCCGAGCATAACTGGTCGCTCAACGCTCGCTCGCCCGCTTGAGGGTGCCATTCTTCGCTCCAAACGTCCCGCAGCTCCTCCGGTAGGATCGGCCCCCTCTGTCGTCTACGCTGATTTTGTGCACTAACACGCGTGGTCCTCATGCTCGGTAATTGGAACCCTCCCTCTCGTGGGTGGGGGCTTAACGGTCTTCTACGCGAGTTATCCACAGGGTTTAAGTTGGTTTGGGTTTGGCCGGCTTGGCGTACGTCTGGCGTGAATCGTTGGCCCCGAGGGCCTGGGACTCGGGTTCCCGTTGACTCCGCTGGAAACCCTCTCGGCCTCAAACGGCGAGGAGAGACAAGGGTCCAGCCTTCGCTATCTGACGGCGCGGGTCGTCGCGAGTGGTCAGAGAACTCGCCCTCTTCGTACGCGCGCTCCACCTCCTCCTTGACCTTCTTTCCAAGTCCTTTCGGCTGTGTCAGAGGCTTCCTTGATGGCAGCGGCTTCCGTGGAAACCGGAAGGTCTCAGTCTCGCTACCTGATTCTTCACGACGCGGATTAGGTCCCCGTAACTCCGCCGTCGCTTGCGCATACGTTTCATCAAGGCGCTGGTCACTTGGCACATTTTCCTTCATCCCTTCAGACCCGGAGACTTGTTAACCCATTCGGTCGCGGTTTGATAGAACTGACGACTCTCCTCGCCGGACGCTAGATGCGGCGCAAGCATGTCTTGCTTATGGTCGAGCGAAGCATCAAGTTCCGGGGCGCTGGTCCGAGGTAACGGAGGGAGCGATAACGCCGGCGCCTTCGAGTTTACTCTACGGAGGGCCCCTACTCCCACGGCCTGCATCTTTCTGATCCTGTCGAACACATCGAAAACTCCTAAATCGATTTTCCCGGTATCCCCGGGAGGCAACGTCCCCACGAAGTGCATATTCGCTTGACCCTGAAGTGCGAAAATCCGTCGCTGAGGCGTGACGGAGGCCGCCATGACCGGGGACGTGTACACCGTCGTGGTCGTCACGATAGCAGGTACTGTCACGGGGCACATCGGCGGAACGAACTCCGAAGTCTGCGTCATTGCGACGCGTGTAAAACTCGGGTTCCGGGCGCTAAGAGTTTGCTCGTTACGATCTATCGATAAATCTACTCCCGGGGTTCCCAGCCACCGGTGGTCACCTTCTGGGGGGGGGGGGGGGCGGGATGGCCCAATTCGCCCTCACTAGTCGCTACGGTTACCTCTGCCCCCCATTGACTAGGGTTTCTTATGGCGCTACTCTCTCGCAACTCTTCGCTCGGCCCCAACACCCGCAGATGATCACTAGCTTCGGCCCCCGCGATTGACTCGTCGCCATCTTCGGATCCGGCTAGCGCGAAATCACATTCATACCGCGGAATGAGCTCGTTTTCCGGTTCAAGCTCGAGCATTCGATATCGCAACAATCTGTCTCGTAGCACAAGCTCGTCCCCCTCTAAACTCAGTCCCCGCTCGTCCAGCTGGGGTAACACCACTTCTAGTGGGAGCGTAAATATTTCCCACCGAAAAGCTCTCTGCTCGCGGGTGTGCACCACGTCGCGCATGATCTCGGCATGTAACTGCGGTTCTAGCGGCCCTATATCACGCGGACGATCCATCTTTGCAACCTATGACGCATGAGCTCGACGCTAACTTCACCCGACTTGTCACTACGCAACTTACAAAACAAAACAAAAAAAAACAAAAATAATTTCCCCCAAATGGTCTATATCTATATTTCTAACTCACCTACACGCACAACAAAAACGATAAAGATCCGCGCAATTCCCTTCCCCAAATTTAAATCTATACGACACCAGGCACTTGTCCCGAAATATATATCACAGTAACGGCACTATCACAACGCGGCGCGCACTTCTTAACACTTAGACGAAAACACGAAAGAATATAGAGAAAGGCAACGCTCAGAAAGAAAAGAGGAAAAGAAAATAAACAGAAATAAAATATTATTTATATGGTAATATAAAAAAACAATGAAAATATATATGTGTAAGACAAGGCACGTTAGGCCCTGTTCTCCTCCTGTAAACAAATCACGCACGCAAAGAAAAAGCAAACGGCCTCCAAGATGGCCGCTACTAGTACCTGGAAAGCAAAAGTCGCACGCGCAAGAAAAATAAAACGCGCAAGAAGAGCCGCTCACTCGTTCACCTAAAAATTTGGTGCTATCGAAAAGCCCGTCCAATTCACGCACACGCTTTATTTCCCCAAGCTTAGCCGCGTCTCTCTCTCTCACTCTTCGACTATACGTCTCTTTCCCCTCTCCCCCGACTCACGCTCGTACTCGGCGCTGCCTAACCCAAACACTCCTAAAAACGGTAAATTTTGGCAGTTTCCAAAAAAAATATTCCGATCAACGTGGCAACGTGGTGTAAACACAGAAAATATCACCGCATGCACTACGGACGCGACGCCACTTAATATGAAATAAAATACGTGACGACACTAATAACACATGAAAACGACTATCCTACCCACGACACATTCACTCACGGCTCACGGCGATTTTACGGAAAAAGAAAAAGAAAATTTATAAACAGAGACACTATTCGCGCACTTATACCCTGATTCTCGTTCCCCGGCTAAATAGCCCCACGTCGAGCGCCACTTTGTGACGTTGCACTTTCGCGCCCTGAGACTCTATAGAGTGTCGCAGCCAGGGTGGTCCCGAGACAACGTCCAAAGACACTATCGCCGATCCTCTCGCCAAAGTCCGCCGTATCCTGAAACGCGAAAAACCCCTGTCCCCACGCTCACGATGTCCGCTGCTTGGCCCAGGAGACTCGTCTCTGG
Source organism: Copidosoma floridanum (assembly GCF_036245765.1). NCBI lineage: Eukaryota > Metazoa > Arthropoda > Insecta > Hymenoptera > Encyrtidae > Copidosoma > Copidosoma floridanum. Next base: position 4,307,578 of record NW_028321912.1, on the reverse strand, counting down.
GGAGGTCCTGCCAGCGGTAGTCCATCGGGATCAGACTACTCTCCCAAGCAGAAACGAGGCGCGACCTGTAAATTCTGAAAGAGGGAAAAACACACGCACGACAACAAACGAGTTAAGGTTTTTAGAACACTTTACTTTATTTTTGGCGAACTTTTACACGTGGGCTTTTAGGCCCGAATCTTGGCGCAATCCGGCGCTATCGCAATAATCCGCGACAATCACGCTTTCCCCCGGACTCTCCCGTTCTCGCACTCCACGCTTCCTGGGGGCGTCCCGCACTACTCGATCCCCCGAAACACACGTAAGGACACACACACGCTCGCACACTCTACTTTACCCTTACCTCCGGGTTCACCATGCTCCGGGTCAAATCAGCTCTTGGCCTGTCGATGCCCTGGTCTTGCAGATGACAGCTGGGGGTGGCGATGGTCCTCATCTCCTCGGTCGTCGGTCGCAAGGTCGTTCCCGGCTGGCTTGGAAAGCTGATTCTCCGCTCTTCTCCTTCTCTCTCTCTCTCTCTCTCTCTCTCTCGATTTGTGCTACCGGAAACGCGAAAACTCGGAAAGCTCTGGTTCACTCGAAGGCTACTGCAAGAGTGTCATTAGGCCCACCAATTAGTGCAGCCTCGCGCATTACCACACTATATCTACATACATACTTCTGATTCTTACCGCCAGGACATTATTCACACGCACTCGAACGCGACGCAATTTACAATACATACTCTTAATACAGATACCTAGGTATACATACAATCTTCATCGATAAAGAAGTACTGGATTAGGACAATGGCATGGTAATTACAAATATTCTATAATACGCAGAACTACACATTCTTGGGCTTTTCTTCGGCACTATATCTCCTCTTCTCTCCTTGGCGCTACTTGCATCCGATTACTCTCACGTAGAACATGAAACACACAGACCCGGACCTTTATTAGCTTCTTATAAATAAAAATAGATTCCACCTTGATGACGCGTTTCGGCGCTTAATGCTATAGGTCAAAGAAAAATGACTCCATCATAGGTATCATTTTATGTGGTAGATATACCTTCAATAGATTGTTCACGGACACAACTTTTGATCTTAAAAATTTAGGATAGTCCTGTCTGCAGAAATGGCTGCAGTGCACTCTGACAGATATCTGGGCAATGTACAAGCACAAAAGTCTGCAAAAAATTCTGGAAAGGAGTCTGCGCGTATTAAGCTGCAGGGTAATTGCGTATGAGTAATAGCACCAGAACAGAAAGCATGTCCGTATGTATAGTGTCAAAAGATATACAGATTTACTTTCTATTGCCACCATCAATATTCGTTTTTATCCTTGTATAATTCTTAGATTTATGTACCTCACCAAACATGGTGTTTATCCTTGCGTATTTGCATAATTGGGAAATGCATGTTACCTTTACATCTCTGAATTACTAATAAATAAGATAGATGTACTGACAAACATTTCTATTCTTGCATCATTAGAATTATATCCAATGATGAAATTTTAAGAGTTTTTAGATTAGGCCAAAGTGGCTGCGCCATACAAGCCATCTGTATGTAAAGATAAGAATCAATTCTATAAAAACATAACTTTCCATCAACAAAGAATGTTTTGACATCCTTGCATTTTTGTATTATTTAAAGATGCGTTTTTATTGTACATTCCTGAATTATTCTAATAAGAATTTACATCACCAAGGTTCAATTTAATTCTTGTGACAAGTAGCTTCTCATCTTCTATGTAAATGTTCTATCATATTCATCACTTCAAAATCATACTTTAAACTTATGCTTTAAAAAGTCTGCGTGCATTTTAAAGACTTCTTACTCTACTCCTAGATGGCTGCGAATTTTAATTAATTGTCTCTTTTTTTGTAAATCCCGCTTTCAAATTGCTTTTAACAGTCCGCGCTCTAATATGTATACGGTTTCATCAGCCTAATAATTAAGCCTTTCTTTTGTTCCTTATAAGACTAATACATGTATAAGTCTTATATTACGGTTTTTTTTATTTTACAGTGTCGCTGCTAGCACAGCCGAGAAAACGAAAGGCATCGAGTAACATCACTTCGATTCTGGCCAAGGTGCAAAAAACAAGTGTGGAATCGGAGCAGCACTCTTTGCAGCAAGATGGTAAGTACATAGCCATAACACTCAATTCCTAGATGAATTGCTTTATTCTGACGAATCAAAAAAATTGATTAATTTTCAATTTGCAAATTTTGTGGGTACATTTTTTGCTTTGACCCAAAGTACGTGTTGGGCTTCATTATATATATAAATACATGTATTGTAGCCAAAGCATAACATATATTTATAATGTATTACAATTAAATGGGACGTTTGTTCTGTCACATTTTATTTTTGTTTTCTTAAAATTGTTTTTCTTACTTATAGTAAGGAATGTGTTTTCTACAAAATTTCCAGAATTCTACTGTAGATTTGTAAGAAACTGTTAAAAAAGAAGAAAATTGTAATCATATTCATCACTTTGAAATCATACTTTAAACTTATGCTTTAAAAAGTCTGTGTGCATTTTAAAGACTTCTTACTTTACTCCTAGATGGCTGCGAATTTAAATTAATTGTCTCTTTTTTTGTGAATCCCGCTTTCAAATTGCTTTTTACAGTCCGCGCTCTAATATGTATACGATTTTATCAGCCTAATAATTAAGCCTATCTTCTGTTCCTCATAAGACTAATACATGTATAAGTCCTATATTACTGTTTTTTTTATTTTACAGTCTCGCGGTCAGCACAGCCAAAGAAACGAAAGGCATCGAGTGACGACATCACTTCGATCCTGGCCAAGGTGCAAAAAACAAGTGTGGAATCGGAGCAGCACTCTTTGCAGCAAGATGGTAAGTACATAGCCATAACACTTAATTCCTAGATAAATTGCTTTATTCTGACGAATCAAAAAAATTGATAAATTTTCAATTAGCAAATTTTGTGGGTACATTTTTTGCTTTGACCCAAAGTACGTGTTGGGCTTTATTATATATATAAATACATGTATTGTAGCCAAAGCATAACATATATTTATAATGTATTACAATTACATGGGACGTTTGTTCTGTCACATTTTATTTTTGTTTTCTTAAAATTGTTTTTCTTACTTATAACTAGGAATGTTTTTTCTACTAAATTTTCAGAATTCTACTGTAGATTTGTAAGAAACTGTTAAAAAAGTAAAAAATTGTAGAGGACATAAAAACATAGAAACATAAATTAAACTACACGTTAACCTCAAAAGAATATAGAAATAAATATAAAGCTTACTTTTTAAACTGTGTCCATACTTATATGCTTATTAACTGTGCATTGTTAAGATATAGAAAAAAATAATTTCATAAAGGTAAATTAAATACAGATAAAAAAGACATGACAAAAAAAAATTTGTACACTTAAATGATTTTATTTATTTTTAGGAAAATCAAACCCGATTAGTAAAGTGAAACTAGTAAATTAGTGGCATTTTTTTTTGTTGCAATATACCTTTATTTCAGTATTTCTCAAAGATTTCGTGAGAAGTCTTAATCCTAATTACGACCTTCCATCCAGGAAAACTTAAGCTGGGTCAATTTTGGATAAAAATTATAGTGTATTTCATGAATCTGTTTGAAAGGAAAAAGCTGAAAAATGTTTACTTCTTCTGGATGGTTAGAAAAATTGTCCAGCTAACACGAAAAACGTTGTTGCTATAACTAGAGCAGTTAAGCATCAAAATACATTTTCAATTTCACAAGATTTAACACCTAATACGTCTCTTACACAGTAGCACACCCAAAAATGTCTATCAAACTTCAACAAAGCGACTAGTAAGTACCCTGGGTTGTGCTGTGATTCACGATTGCGTTATTGTTTATTGTAATTTAGTAATTATTACAGCGATCAGTGGGCGCCCCCGATTATGTGGTGATTGGCGCTCGCGTTATTTAATGTATTTTATTAATTATTAAAGCTCGTTAGACTGCTGATGGGCGGGTTAGGTGATTTGGTTAAATAGCTTGGGACTGATTTATGAAGTTATTGTGTATGAAATTTTGTTGGGTTATCTGGGGGTTTGTTTGTGTCTTACTCCATATAGCCAATTTGAATTTCCCGCAAGTTTGATAGTCACTTACTAAATTTACGTACATTTTACTTGAAATTAAGGTTATGGCAGTGTCGAAAACTACATTTTGCATAGTATGTAAAAAAACCTTGAAATAATAATAAAAATAAAAAATAAAATAATTATTAATTATTTTAATAATCTAAAGTATTTTACATGTTTTCTACGCGTAGACAACTTATCTTTTCTACAACCGTTCTTCTACCTGGCCATCCCTGCGCATTAACGCATTTTTCGGAATCATAGATTATTTTTCCGACGAAAACTCACAGAAAAAATTTTGAGATAGTTCATGTCTTCAAGAATGTACGTTAGTGTTGACACTGTCAAGGTTGAACCCTAACATGAAAAACGATTTTAAATTTAATATTCGATTTTGAATGCTTTCTTAGATGCATTTAACATTAAACATTGACCGAGGCACATATTATCTTAAACAAAAATTATTCAGATTAATACATAAGAAAAAAAATAATAATAATCAACACTAAAGAAGGTGGCACTTGAACAACTATAATAATATTTTTTTAAGTTTGTTCTTCACTGTAGGCTGTTAAGATATACTTACGAATTTTCGTTATTTTTATTTTTTTTTTTTTTTTTATTACGATTCTCTTAAGATCAACAACCTGTGAAACCAAAAGAAAAAGAAAATAATTTTACAGTACGTATGGATTGTAAAACATACAAATGGGCGAGGTGCAAGATGTCATTAGTCCTACCCCTTTGCTAAATATTAAGTCTTTGCGATGAAAGAATAACAGAATTGCTTCATTTGTTAGTATAGATTATTTTTTATTCTTAAAAAAAAACTTTTTTGTCATGTTAGTTCATTTCTTTAAGAAGGCCTTAAGAATGCTATTTTCAAATAAAGTTTTCTTTTGGCCTAAAGCATGCTGCAGAAATAGTCAAGAAAAATGACTTTATACCTTCTGTATCAACTGATTTCTTATCTATTTAAAGGTTGGCGATCTGAATGAACGTCCAATAAACGAATAACTAACGTCCACTTTCACCTGACCTCCTGACCTATCCCTCTTACTCCTTATTTAGCGAGCCGTGAAAGTGCATGTACAACTATCGTTGATTCAAGAGATATTTAGACTAATAGAAATTTTTTTATCATATGTTAGTAATTAAGTATTAAGAAGGTCCGTTTACTACTGATAGAGGCTTTTGAAGCTTAAAATTTAAAAGTCTTTTAAAAACATGAGCATATTAAAAAAACCAACAGAATAGGGTGTTTTAACTTTTGAAGTTGTATGCCGTCTTTTTTTCGTTCTTGCTTCAAATGTTGTGCATAGTTTCAAATTCTTAAGTCAGCAGATGGGTGTACAATTAATGAATTAAATTAACAAAAGTGCAAAGCTTTATGCACTATCAAATTTTATTGCTGGGACACAGTGATCAGTATGACTTGTGTCCACCCACCCCAACACTATTGACAGACAGTTTGACCCAGTCCAGATAACTTTAGCTATTATTTCAAGTTTGTGGATGAAGCGCAAGAGATTAATGATATTTGTTAGGTGCCATTCTATTAATGTACAAAGTTAATCGACAAAATGAAACTTTTATCACCAGAGTGTGGTTGTCATATTGACATTGAAATGTTCGTCTACCTATAAATCTTCATCCTAATTCTTCGTAGACCAGCCTATAACATATTTTGTTGTTAAACTCTTGCCAAACTGTCTGCCTTGTCAAAGTTGTGTTGATTAACTGTGTGCATGAATAGATGGCACTCGCCATGTATAATATTTACTTTTTTGTTTAATCCACACGTTAAGTTAATAAAATTATCTGGACTTTTATCAAACACATTGCAAGGTATCGAAGAGTGAGACAGGTCTTGCCGCTTACACCATTTTCAATGAGGTTATCAGTGCTAGTTAGTGATACTTTTCATATTTCAAGTTTTGATTTACAATCGCAATCTTACTTACTAACTTTTTATCATGATTTTTGTAAGATGCATGACTTGTATGTCTTATCTGTACCCTTGTACTTTTTTCAGACTGTTTGATACGGTTTAAACAAAAAAAATAAGATAATAAGGTAAATGTCCGCGAACTTGCTCACTGTAGCAAACGAAATGTCCCATTAGTCGCTCACGTATTTATATCATAGGCCTTCGTTATATTTTAAATTGGGTACGTACATGTGTAAATAATTACACAATTTATCTATGTTTTGAAAATTGGTAATAGAAAAATCAGCCAAGTGATCGGCTATTGGAACATTATGGAGTACTGGGACTAGCACTGGGACTTTGATCTTATAGGGTGGTCTACAATGCATTTAAATAGACTTTTGTAACACAATTCATGTCAACATGATATTACCACACCGTCCACACTCTAAAAATATAGACCAAGTTGTGTCGATCAACTGCGTGCAAAAATATGATGTCGACAAACAATTAACATTTGTTATCTTGCGATAAGAGGTTTTGTAGCTCACAAAAGTCATAAAAATATCATATGTAACACTGTAATGATAAATCCAAATATTAAATGTGAAAGGCATACCTATTATCGGACTTATCGTTAACCTTTTTTTGAATAGCAAGACCTGTTTTCCTTTTGAATACCCTGTTACTAGTTTGTCAAGAGTCTCGATAATCATAGATACTCTCAGCATCGAGAAAGAGTACTAGACTGAATGGTACTTGCTCGATGCCATTCTACGAATAAATGCACGATATTGACATAAATATTGACATACCAATAACCCAAAAATCTTCCAGACTGAGATGTGTACAAATCTAATTTATTAAAGGTATATAAGCAACAATCTTTATTCTTTAAATGTTATCTCTACCTCTATTGAGTCCAAGTATTTTGAAACAAATTTTGAAAATCTGAAAATAAAAAAAATTTATATTAAAAAAAAATTGTTTAAAAATACTTTAACCCTTTAGTTTTTTGAGTTATCATTCAGGTGGTATCATTTTATGTGGCAGATATACCTTCAATAGATTGTTCACGGACACAACTTTTAATCTTAAAAATTTAGGATAGTCCTGTCTGCAGAAATGGCTACAGTGCACTCTCTGATAGATATCTGGGCAATATACAAGCACAAAAGTCTGCAAGAAATTCTGGAAAGGAGTCTGCGCGTATTAAGCTGCAGGGTAGTTGCGTATGAGTAATAGCACCAGAACAGAAAGTATGTCTGTATGTATAGTGTCAAAAGATATACAGATTTACTTTCTATTTCCACCATCAATTCGTTTTTATCCTTGTATAATTCTTAGATTTGTGTACCTCACCAAACATGGTGTTTATCCTTGCGTTCATGCATAATTGGGAAATGCATGTTACCTTTACATCTCTGAATTACTAATAAATAAGATAGATGTACTGACGGACATTCCCATTTTTGCATCATTAGAATTATATCCAATGATGGAATTTTAAGAGTTTTTAGATTAGGCCGAAGTGGCTGCGCCGCACAAGCCATCTGTATTAATCAGCCTTATAATTGAGCCCATCTTTTTTTCCTCATACTAATACATGTATAAGTTCTATATTACTGTTTTTTTTATTTTACAGTCTCGCGGTCAGGACAGCCGGAAAAACGAAAGGCATCGAGTGACGACATCACTTCGATCCTGGCCAAGGTGCAGAAAAGAAGTGTGGAATCGGAGCCGCACTCTTTGCAGCAAGATGGTAAGTACATAGCCATGTCACTAGATTACAGGGTAAATTGCTGTTTTTTGTGAAATAGGTAAAATGTTACCAGCAGCACTATTGGTGTAAGTTTCATGCATTTTTCATGACATTATATACATTTTTAAAGACATATATTACATAAAGTGTCGGCTGATAACGCAAGGATACTTGCAGCAGAGGTGAATAAGATTTTTAGGAGAGACTTTACGGAAGCTGTTTTCGCACGTCTCTTTTTTCCAAATTTTGTCCTCACTAACTAATTCTTGAGTAAAAAATTCACGTTACACATCAGAGAAAAAATTTTAAAATAATAAAATGCAGTAACCATCAGTTAATAAGACTTTAGAATTTAATAAAAATTTTTTAAGATTTTCGACGAATTTGAGAAAACCAACAAAAAATTGTATAAAAAATTATTCAATTAGATATCGTAAAAGTAAGAAATAAGTAATAAATAAATACATGTTAAATTGATCTAGGAAGAACTGCTTTTCTTAATTATTGAAATCTCGAAGTTTAAAAAAAATCATTTATCTAAAAAAATAGATATTCTTAATACAAGCAAAAAAAATGCTAGAAAGATAGAAGCACTAGAACTGAAAAAAGAGGACAGCCAAACTCAACAAATGATAAACAAGAACATCAACAGTAAAACACTGTCAGAATTTAAACCGAACATAACAACTCTCTAAAAAGACGGTACAATAACAATGTCACAACAAAAAAACGACCAAATCAACGTCAACTCAAGAGAAAAATAGAAATTAATATTTTTTTAAATCTAGATTTAAAAGTTGTGCATATTTTGATCAAGTGTAAAACTGCAGTAGTTTAATAAGTAAAAAGATAAGTAACTTACATAGTTTCCATGCAGTTCAAGAACCAATCTCCTTATATTTATCCGTTACTCCTTAGCTAATGAGGGTTTATTGATTTATTTTAATTCAACCAATACCAGTAACATTATTTTCCAAAACCATTATAAAACTTTCTGAAATATATGCTTGCAACCCATGAATTGTAAATTACAAATAAATTAACAAACGATTAACTAATAAACGTATTTCAGTAACGTGTTCGTTGTGTAGTCACATTTCTTGAGCTTTTGATGTTTATCATGTACTTTGGTCGTTCAGATATAATGAGAATAAAAATAAGAGTATCTTTGGATACAGTTTTGTTTTAGTAATGCCTTTATCTTTGTCAAATTTTATCATTATTTGATATGTCTTCGTCATAGTTAGTAAGGTTGAAAAAAATTAACGTTTCACGGGAATCCAAAAAGCTAGGCCTACTCTCATTTTAAATTCTTCTTATCAGACTTTACCTTTTTTATGCTTTTATGTGTGTGGACTTAAACAAAACTAAAAAATTAACACACTAGATACCGGAACGAAATACTAACAAGTTCTCCCAAGTATAATATTTTTTAATTGCTTTGTTTTCTTGTGCAATTCTAACGTACAGGCATTCTAACCAACGGTTATTTTTTGAAACAATCTCTCTTCGAAAAAAGTGGAAACTAATTTGTTACCACATAAATATTTCAAAATTTATATGATGCAAATGAAACTCTGATTTGTTTCTTTTTGACGATTATATGTGAGTAAATCGAGAAATCTGATTAGTTATACATACTTGAATAACACAAACATAATGAATTCTTATTACTAGATTTTTTTATGTTTACCATCATTATTATACTGCAATATAAATTCTGTACTTCTGTACGTTACTTTATTTAAAACGGATTATATTATTTTTTATACTCTGGCGTGTATTTTAGCGTAAAATTGTGGCCATAGATATAAACTTAAAGTCAGTGCAAATCATTTGCAAAATTGAAAATATAATAATTTTACCAAATATTATTAAGAAAGCATTTTAGTGCCATGCATTTAAAAAACCTATGTTCATGATATGATGATAGCAACATTTTTCACAGACCCTAAGGAATGTAACTCATCGAATGTATGGTAACGCCGTAGATGACTCAATAGAAAAAGCCATTTACCACGCTTTGGAAAATTACAATCATTGATTAGTTATAGAGTTGTTATTTCATAAAACAATGAAAAGACCCGCCAATCTGTCACTCTTCAAAATCTATAAGGCCCAAATTTATTGCAATTCTTTTTAAATGAAAAGAAAAAACTGCGTTCTCAAATCGTAAAAAAGTACTAATGTATCTAGTATATGAAATGTAATTTTTTTAAAAAAGCAGTTTTTATTAAACTCATGTGACTTAGAACTAAGTCATAAATTTAATTTTTCCCCCAAGGCGAAAAGAAGCAAACTGCCGAAGCGGATTATTAGGTGACGTCCCGTGTAATGTATACTATTTTTCTTGCTGCTTCAGCCACAAATTCGTCGTTCATTAACCATCAAAAAACAATTAGCTTTAGTGGTGATAGGTCATGTTGAGGAAAAAAGTGAAGAGTCTGTATTATCCGCTAACATTTACGACCTGAGCGAAGCGAGGGTTGTTGGTTAGCGGATGTTAGCAGGCCTAAAAAGTAAAAAAAGTCAGTCAGAACAACTTAATTTTATTTAAAATCCTTTAACTTTCAATTGGTACTAAATGACATCTCGTAAATTTTATTATTTCATAAATATTTTTGCATATCATTAGTATTTAAATATTTATACACTAATATAATTTTTTCTCAATTTCTTAAATGTTGGTTGCTGCAAAAGTCATGAGTTTAATTTTTACAAGGTTTTCCAAAAATTATTTCATCATTATTTTTTACCGAAAAAGATTACATGCATTACATGACAAATTTAAAGTAATTCTTAAGTTGGACTCGTGCTCTATGTAGAAGTACCTAATACTTATGCACTTTTGCACTGCTGATTGTTCTATTTCTCTTGAACAATGAAAATTAGGGAGTGTTTTCTCTTGACCCCTCTACGCGATATAGATGTCACGTCGATAGATAAGGAATATTGGCTTTTATCCCCATATGACGGGGTCATTTTTCATATTAGCCCGAAAAACACCAAAACTCGACTCGATGTAAAATTTGAGGTTTTAGGCTCGTTTTGATGCCCTGTGTACGTATGTTTGTGTTTCATTATGTTTCATACAAGGAAAAAGGAGAGGACGATGGAGACATATAGTTAGTGAGACGAGCAAAAAGAAGTGCAAGCAGAAAAAGCGAGAGTAATAAGATATATTCGTGTTAAATTTAATGCAAATGGCTTGGAAGCAAATTTCACATAGGCTAATGAAATATTTTTAATACAAATAATTAAATTTAATACACATGACGTACCTATAAGGCAAATTTTCATTAAATTTAATCAGTTAAATGCCCAAAATCTTTTTGAAAATGCAGTGTAATTTTAAGATGTGTTACTTGATTTTAAGAGAAGAACGTATGAAATTTGACACAAGCATCTGAAATATTTTTAGTACAAATCAGTAAATTTAATACACATGACGTACCTATAAGGCACATTTTTATTAAATTTAATAATTTGAATGCCCAGAATCTTTTTGGAAATGCAGCGTAATTTTAAGATGCGTTACTTGATTTTAAGGGAAAAACGTATGAAATTTGACACAAGCATCTGAAATATTTTTAATACAAATAATTAAATTTAATACACATGACGTACCTATAAGGCACATTTTCATTAAATTTAATCAATTAAATGCACAGAATCTGTTTGAAAATGCAGTGTAATTTTAAGATGCGTTACTTGATTTTAAGGGAAAAACATAAGATTTGGCACACACTTCTGAAATAATTTTAATACAAATCATTAAACTTAATACACATGACGTACCTATAAGGCACATTTTTATTAAATTTAATATTTTGAATGCCCAGAATCTTTTTGGAAATGCAACGTAATTTTAAGATGCGTAACTTGGTTTTAAGGGAAAAACGTATGAAATTTGACACACGCATCTGAAATATTTTTAATACAAATAATTAAAATTAATAGACATGACGTACCTATAAGGCACATTTTCATTATCTTTAATAATTAGAATGCACAAAATATTTTTGGAAAAGCAGTGTAATTTTAAGATGCGTTACTTGCTTTTAAGGGAAAAACATATAAGATTTTTCACACGCTTTCGAAATATTTTTCTTGCAAATCTGTAAATTTAATAGACACGACGGAAATACAGGGCAAATTCTCTAAAAACCTAATAATTTAAATGGGCAGGATCAGTCAGAATTCAAAAAACATTTTTAAATTTCACACATGTTTTTTAACTTTTTTTATTTTAAGTTATTAAATTCAAACTGCTTGACATTAGCATGAGGTACATGTATCCAAAATTATAGACAATAATTGCATTGACGTTTAGTGTAAGCTCAGTGCAAGATTAAGTCATGTCCCTCAATTGACAAAACGTACTTGTAAAAATGCTCCTAATTATTTTTTTTTACATTAAGGAAATAAATATACTTGACATCACAATAATAAAATACATCAACCACTTTTTTTGTTCAATTGAATTATTATATTTAGTAAATACGTTACAAAATTAAATTAAGATAATTAAATAATTATAAACATTAGTCGTTTCCAAGCACTTTTTTTATCACTTCCAGTTTTTAAATACATTTAGTATGCAGAATAAAAGTCTTTAGAAAAATACTGCCAATGCACCTAATCACGTTTTATCACCTAGCCTCTTGATTATCCCTACTTATAAAAACTTATGCATTATTGATTACTTTACCAGATACATGGACTGTATTATACGAAGTATACTTATTGAGACTAATTATTGCAATTAATTTTTTTGTCACTTAAAATTATTAGTGGCTTATCGAGCATCTTACAAGAAATAATTTATTTTTAGTCAGATCTAACTTTTGAGATGATTAATATAGGTTATATAAAATTAACCTCATACTCTGATGTAAACTAATTATAGATCGTGTCCTAGAACTTTTTTTTATCACTTTCAGTTTTCAAATACAACTAGTACACTAAATAAAAGTCTTCACAAAATTACTCTTTATGCACCTAATCACGTTTTATCACCAAGTTTTTTTTTAAATCCCTACTCGTACAAACTTATGCACTATCGATTAATTTTACCAGGTACATAGACTATATATTAAAAAGTACATGTGTTGCTACTATTAAATTCTTTCTGGCTTTTAAAATTATTGCTAATTTATTGAGCGTCTGAAAAAAAAAAAATATATATTTTTCTGAAGTCAGAACTAATTTCAAAGATATTTAATACAGACTTTGCAAAATTAACTTAAGACTTTGATGTGAATAAAAAAAAACATAGATCGTATCCTACCGTTTTTCTATCGCTTTTTCTTTTCAAATACAATTAGTGCGCAGAATAAAAGTTTAAAAAAAAAACATTGTCTACGCACCTTATTACGTTTTATTACAAAGTTGTTTGATTATCCCTACTCGCATTAATTTACGCACTATCGATTGATTTTACCAGATACGTAGACTATAAAATAAAAAGTACATTTTTTGTTACTATTCAATGTGATAAGCCATTCTGGCATTTTAAATTAAGAATAATTTATCGATTGTTATAAAAGAATCATATTGATTTCAGTCTGACCAAAAGTTAAAATTTTCCTTGATAAAGACTATTTTCATTTGTATTGATTTCAAGTAAGATCATTTTAACTATGGAAATACCCTTTTTTTAATTTTATACGGCATCTTGTTCTTCATCTTGTTCTGCATTAAACTCATTTAAAAATCCTGCTAATTGCTTGGCTAACTTAAAAACTGCAGAATCATATGATTTACGCCGTCTTTTAGCATTTGATGGTCGTTTGCTTCCGGTTGGTGGAATAATCTTTAAAAATAATCTGAAAGTATGTAGAAAATTTTTTAGTTTTCTGACCATGACAGTCTTGATTTTAAGTTGATTAACTCATTTAGAAATTCACATAAATGTCTACGTACTTTGTTTTTAATCTTAACATTTCTTCAAAATACCATTATAATATTGTTAAATGAAAAATTTAATCATTTAATAAAGACAAACTTTTATTAATAACTATGTAGAAAAAAAAGATTCGGTTGAGACTCAAGAACAATTAATATGCTATTGCTGTAAGCAACAGTTTAATAATTAATACTTTTTAGATACGAACCAGTAACGTTTTTACAAGTACAACTTTTATACTAGTAATTAAAAATGGTATTTTTTCGTAATATATTTATCATGTAAATAAGTTAAAAATCATTTTATTTAATAGCGCCAACATCTCCGTGCGTTTTATTGCGCAGACATACATATAAAAATTTCATTCATAACATGCTTTTAGTAATTAAAATTTACCTTTGGATGAATTCCAATGTTTTTTCCAATTCGGATGGGTAGCAAAACCCAAATAGGTAGTAAGATAAAAACGTGATCAAGATACCGTCTACGGCATTGGTTACATGAATAGAAAATTCTTATTTAATAATAACGTTGAACTTTGCAGTTTCATCATCAAAACACTTTCCTGCAAAAGTAATACTTTGCTTTGACTGAGAACATTACATTTACACAAAAAATTATTAACATACCTCTGATCATTAAAATGGGGTACTCCGATGAAGCTAAACCTTTGACACCATCATTATCCACTTGGTTCTAGAAAGTAGGTGAAGGATACACAAATTCCATTAAAATAATAGCCTCATAAGCGTGATTCATAGTTCATAATTCTAAAAACTCATAATGGACTTACATCAATCAATTTAAAAAGAAAGTCTTCTGATTCTTGAAAATATAAGAGCAGCAACCGAAACACAACTGATAATTTTGGTATGTTATCTTTTCTTGCTTGGCAAGCAGCTTTATATTCGGTTAAGATTTCTGTTTTTTTTCCATGTTTTTCATTTCTCGAGTTTTTAAATATTGTCTTGTGGGCTTGAACCTGTGCGTTAATGAATGAAGCCATACCTTTTCGATGTATTTTCCTAATAGTCTAGAGCAGTGTTTTTTTTAAACTAAAAAACAAGTTTTTATTTATTTTTTATTGGATGAAACTAAAACTATTTTATTCGTATATATTTTTTTAAAACGTTAAAAAAGGTTAATTAATAAATACTGACGTTAGGGTCTGTAAATATGGATACGATAAAAGATACCTTGCTCTGTCTCTAAGTAGAAAATAACAAAATTGACCTAAGTAGTTTTGGGTTACTGTATGTATTTTCTGTAACGTTAAGTGAGCTTTAAATACTAGTCAGTGAGTAGAACTTTTTTTAAGAAAATCGATGGATTGAATGAAAATTTTTTTTTAATTTAACGACTTTGGTAAAGTTTTCTAAAAGGCGATGTTTTGCAGTGTTAACAATGGTGGCGAGGAAATATGCTAAGATTTCATGAATTTATTATATTTGTTAATTAATTTTTAACCTTCAAACCATAAGCATCTTGCAAAATAAGGTGAAATCGTTAAGTTTTTGCAATTCTGAAGTTGTGCCTCCCAATCAATCAGCATTAAATTTTTTATAAACGTTTGTATACATACTGAGTTAATTTATTTGTATTGCTACGTAATTCATCAATTTTCATTATAAAATGTTCAATCGCAGTTTATATAATGATTTGTCTACAATAAAAATTTTTTGGATCTCATACGCCACTTTCATACCATTATGTAAAATGTTTTTTTAATAAAAAGAAGAAAATTATAATTTATAGTGCAATTTTTATCAATTAATATCATTCATATTCATTTTTGAATTTAAAAATGTTTTGGAATACGTATTTACTTTGAATTGCATAATGTAATCGTATGCCCCAAAAGTGAGTCACATACCCCCCCTCCCGGCTTCACCTTGCTGTCATTTAGCTCCTCTTCAGCTCCCGCTCAAATAATTTAGTTTATCGTTCATTTGCCAAGTAAATTTTCGAGGCTTAAAGGCAAATGCAATTTAAAAAAATCATGTTTTTTTTTACTACAGATTAAAAAAAATAACATTGACTCAATTAGTTACGCCATCAATAAATCTATGTATAGATACAATTCATCTATTACTAAATAAACAGAAGCGAGAAGTGAGAAATATACAAAATCCTTCATTACTTTTTCATGGTTCAAACTAAAAGTATTCACACTAAACATATTGTGTTACGGTATTACATTGTAAACGCTCGCCTACTTTCTTATTCATTTTTATCGTTCCTACCTCTAAAAGCTACTTTTTACGAAAATAGAAGCCATGCTAAGTCATGTCACGGCTAGTTCATAAAGAGCCGAACCCGGAACATCTACTTTCTTACCAAAAACATTTCGAGTGTTCGATAAAAGAGAGGAAAATGGGGTGAGAAATTAAGTGATTCTCCCGCGGATGTTTGGCCATGAGTCATATTTTTAAGGAGACAATATCATCGCTTTATCAACGATAAACAGTTTTGGTTTTAAAAACTTTTCATGTAATATATTGCTGTACTGCGAGCGTACTTCATTTGTGATGTAAGCAAAATAAAGTTTTTAATTTTGTTTTTAAAAACAATAAATATTAAATAATAAATGAATGCTTTTTAAGATCAAACATGATAGTTCTTTTTCACAGTTTTTTCTTTTCTTAGGATGAGGTTCATATAAAAATCTTGGTTCCATATAATTCAAATTCTGACCCTAAAATTGCTAAATTAACACAATTTCTTAAAATACTAAAAGCTTACATAAGTTAA
This sequence comes from Copidosoma floridanum, assembly GCF_036245765.1. Classification (NCBI taxonomy): domain Eukaryota; kingdom Metazoa; phylum Arthropoda; class Insecta; order Hymenoptera; family Encyrtidae; genus Copidosoma; species Copidosoma floridanum. The sequence goes on along the minus strand of NW_028321912.1, from coordinate 4,291,134 downwards.
TATTAATTCAAATACAAGAAATTCTATGTAAATACTTTAAGAATTTACATTACCCACCCGATGTTGTAGATGTATACGTGCATGCTTATAATGTGGGCAACACCATGCTTGCATACAAATATATGCAGAACTTTGCATGCAAATTTAAGTTTTTGTAGATTCTTCTACAGTTCAATGCTTTTTTTATCAATCAGTTAAATGAATTTACTTAGCATTAAATAAAATAACATGAAAGTAAGCGTTATTAGATCTATGCTTTTCAAGATGCATCAAATTTACGGTTACGTACATTCTTTTGACAAAAGAATAGTTCTACAATCTAGAATAGGAAGTTTTTTTACTATGGATGTAAGCTCCTTAAACTTAAATCTACTAGGTCAATGGGTATAAAAAAAAGCTAACTACAAAATTTCAACTAAATTGGATCTTTATTATTTGAGATATCCAAATATATGGATTCCAAAACTTCTTCGACAAGTCAAAAAGTTTATAAATTGTAAACTGGGAAAATCTTTACCCTTAAACCAAAATATCTGCAATCTTTTTTTCAATAAATTAAGATATTAAAACAAAGTTACTAACAAAATTTCAACCTAATTGGATTTATATTATTTAGATACCTATCTAACTATCCACTTTATTGTATAGTGAAAATTGACATCCGAAGCCATCGATGACCACTTTTGGGTTTCAAAATGAGTTTATTACTTAATTACAGCATAAACATATTTCAAAACTCCTAATAGCCCATGAATGGCTTTGGACACCTAAGAATGTGATTCTACCTAACTAAACTTCTTAACTTTATAGTGAAAATTTACATCCGAAGCCATCGATGACTACTTTTGAGCTTCGAAATAAGTTTATTACTTAAGTGTTTCAAAAACACATTTCAAAACTAAAAAGTGGTCATGGATGGCTTCAGATGTCAATTTTCATTATAAAATTAAAAAGTTTGGTTAGGTAAAATCACATTTTTATGTATTTGAAGCCATCCTCAGAGAGACAGTTAAACGCCTAACTCAGGCTAGAAAGCTAAAGGCTAGATTTATCTGTATTTTTGAACCTAACTGCCAAAAACTTTTTTTTTCAAATTAGTCTAAGTGTAAAAATAAAGCCTATTAAAAAATTCTTGTTTAATTTAATATTTGCGTTTGGAAACGTATCTAAATGTATCATTAAGATGTTGTGATATTTTTTAAACGTTACATTTAAAATACATAAATTAATTTGTTTTGTTTGGAATGTTATGCTGTAACAATTATTTTGCAAATACAATATTATGTCATTCTAGCTTTACAAATCAAGTGTAAAATTCTCTACGAATAAATATCGGTAGGAAAAGGAACGTAAGAGTCGATTTAAGAAAAGAAAGTCATGCACCAGCAGCTTATTATGTGTTTGTGGTAATTATTTTTATTGTATATTGATAATCTTCATGCACATGTCAGTTATGTTTATGTTTTTGATTATTCGATTTACCAATACTGTGCATGAATCATCCAATAACACTGTAACTGAAATTTAATATTTCAACATTCAATGTTAACTGAAAATTTTATATGTTTAATACTTTTAATGCACATGTCCGGTAAATTCAATTAATGCACGAAAATTTTTAGAGTGAATGTTAAGATTTTCTTAACACTTAGGTCCGACTGATAAGAGAGCACATTCATACACAAGTACCTACAATTGCTCACCCACACTCGTAAACACGGGTTAAAAAACTTGGACTATGTAATTTTTGATTATAACAAGCACGCAGAGCTAGTTCTAACTAGGCAAAAGGACGCCACGTGACACAAGCGCCACGAGCTGCATAAAATTAAAACTTGCGAGTTGATCTGGATTGTAAAGTATTTGCACTTAGAACGCGAGGTTTAGAGTACATATAGGTTAACTTGCTTGCCACGCGAGCCCAACACCTCGAGACACGAGCCGAGACAGGCAGGAACGTGGTTATCGTTTATTAAGCACACATTTGCATCTGTAAGCTGGAAAACGAGAGAGAGGTTCACTACTGTCGTATTATGTACGTTAATGTTAATAATGTTATACTTAAGTGTTGTACAATACAGACTTTCAATATTTCCATTGAAAATGATTTTTGGAAAAGTACATGTGTGTGTACTTACTACGTATGTGTAAATATGTACATATGCATACAAACACTATCTCTTTCATATAAAAATATAATCAAAATTTAAACAGCACTAATTAAGGAGAATTAGCTGACGAAAACGACTTACCTATATTTTGTTGTCACGTTCCAAAATGGTGGTCATACAAGTTACTGGAAACTGAATCTCGTGGTGTATACTATAATCTTGAAAATTGTCTTAATTTAAGTACACTCACGCTGTTGATGCCATTAGTGTATTATTCTGATTCGTTTTCGTACCGACTTACCCTGAGTACTTGGACACGTATTATTTAAAGTCAGAATTAAAAGACTGAAAAAGAGGCCATAACTGTGCTTTGCAGGTAAAGTACAATGCCTCAAAGGGACCTTTCACACAAGTAGCTCGAGCCACACTGCTCACTGTAGAGAGATTAGTAAGGAATACGGATCCTATGGTATACAGTGTATGTCGCCGCCGTCGCTGCTTTGCCAGCAGAAGAGGGTAAAACCAAAATATGTGTATACGGATCTGCATATAATATATGGACTATGGAGAGAGAGAAAGAGAAGTATAGCTTATATGTAATGGGAATATTGGGATCGGAACAACAGTCGTAGACTAAGAGCTAGGGCCAGGTGGGTGGATAAATTGCAATATCGACGCCAATTTGTCAAATATTGGGAAAACTCATAACTCGTGTATATCCGAAGTATTTTTGGGATATCTATTATTGATAATGAGTTAGGTTGTTTTAAAAAAAGTTCCAGGGTGTCAAACATCAAAATAGCCGCCACCTGGTCGAATGGATAGATGATAAAAAGTTAATACAAGAAAGTGACATTGGCGGCAAAATTAGAGTACTTGACGCAAGTTGACCCTCAAGCTAGGACATCCCCGTACAAACACCGAAACAGCCGCCACTTTACCGAACGTTTTTTTTTAATAATATATGCTTAAAAACATAGTGGCGGCAATTTTTGGTAAATTTAAGAAGGGTAAATTATTTTTTTTGCGTCAGTCAGTGAGTATTAAGAGTGCTGTTTACTTCATGCGCAACGCTTATATACGCCAAAAATGGCCACCACTCTGTTTTTAAAAATATGTAATTGTAAAAAAACGTTCGGCAAAGTGGCGGCTTTTTCAGCGTTAATACGGGGGTGTAATAAAAATATACAAAATTTACAAATTTTTATAATATACAGCCCTTTGTTACCAATTTATCGCTACCATGTATTATGGTAGCGATAAATTAATGTATTAGTCAGTCGAATCAAAATATAATATCTAAATGTAAAGTGTCGAGTTTTTTTTAATTAAATGTTTGTTGTTTTCAAAATTTAATATTCAGACGTACAATTTTAAGTGTCTTTTTTATTAAATATTTATTATGTTCAATGCACATGACGGTCGAGTTTAATGCACTTAGATATGAAACGTAATGCTTCTGTGCATTAATTGACTAATGATACATAACTTAAAATTTAATTTCCATGCATAGAACATTAAGTAACAGTTGTCATAAGTACTTATTAATTTTAATAAACACGTATCTTAATTTTATGAAATTATTTATTAAATTTAACTTTGCCATGTATCACTGGATAAGTAACACGTGAATCAAAATTTAATATTCAGACGTACAATTTTAAGTTTCTTTTTTATTAAATATTTATTATTTTCAATGCACATGACGGTTGAATTTAATGCACTTAGATATGAAACGTAATGCTTCTGTGCATTAATTGACTAATGATACATAACTTTAAATTTAATTTCCATGCATAGAACTTTAAGTAACAATTGTCATAAGTACTTATTAATTTTAATAAACACGTGTCTTAATTTTATGAAATTATTTATTAAATTTAACTTTGCCATGTATCACTGGATAAGTAACACGTGAATCAAAATTTAATATTCAGACGTACAATTTTAAGTTTCTTTTTTATTAAATATTTATTATTTTTAATGCACATGACGGTTGAATTTAATGCACTTAGATATGAAACGTAATGCTTCTGTGCATTAATTGACTAATGATACATAACTTTAAATTTAATTTCCATGCATAGAACTTTAAGTAACAATTGTCATAAGTATTTATTAATTTTAATAAACACGTGTCTTAATTTTATGAAATTATTTATTAAATTTAACTTTGCCATGTATCACTGGATAAGTAACACGTGAATCAAAATTTAATATTCAGACGTACAATTTTAAGTTTCTTTTTTATTAAATATTTATTATTTTCAATGCACATGACTGTTGAGTTTAATGCACTTAGATATGAAACGTAATGCTTCTGTGCATTAATTGACTAATGATACATAACTTAAAATTTAATTTCCACGCATAGAACTTTAAGTAACAATTGTCATAAGTATTTATTAATATTAATGCACAAGTGCATCTTTACATGATTAGGTTACCTTTGCATTAAATTTAATGAACTCTCGTGCATGAAATCGTGTTAAACTTCATGACATTTCTAACAGTGAAGAAATGTGCAATTAAAGGACTATAAGTGATGTTAACGTTAGTACTGTGTGTGCAGATATATATATATATATATATATATATATATATATATATATACGCGTACATTTTAGTGTGAATCAGTAGGTTGGTGGAAAAATATATGGGTTGACAATCTGTAGTGATTATTGTAATTATTGATTGGATTTTGTATGTGACTTTTGTAAAATTGTAATGCGCTGGGAATATAGGGAGTTTATGTATATACGTGTAGTTAAGGGGAAAAACGAGACGTGTACAAGCTAGGTCGTATGAGAGAAGTAGGAAAAAGAAAGAGATAGAAGAGATTTCGATGCAGTAGGACGCGAGCAGTGAGACTGAGAAGACTCCTTGACGGACCTTCAAAAGGGAAGGATGTAGAGCGTGTGCGCCATCGAGACGTCGTCCAACCTACGTCCGTCACCAGCTCTTGGCGACCTACGCGAGGCATCATCTGCAGCCTGGCTAGAGACTACGCAATCATGAGGAGCCAGATGGCAGTGGTCGACCTCGCGAGGACACGACGCTGAGAACTCCCTGGAGATGGTGGCCTGGAGATATTTCGGACCGCCCGAGGTGACGACCCCGGTTTCAGGATGGGAGCCCGACGTGTCTGATCACCACGCCCATGGGCGTCCCGGGGAGGCCTGGGTCAGTCGAGAGCAGCCTTCGAAGTGAGTGGCCAATCGTGTGTGGGGAAGCGGAGTTCGTAAAGCTGGCCAATCGTGTGTGTGCGTGAAGCGGGATTCGTAAAGCGGCGTGTGCATATTTTCGAAGCGTCACCTGGGCCTCGACAGCCAGCGTGCGGCCGCCTGTCTGGCCCCAGGGCGCAATTCAACAGGTGTAAGGTAATCTCAACGCTGGGATAACCCTGGGGTGACTCGTGGGTCGAGGTGCTACGGTACGATCGGAAATTCTCGCGGGCAAACTGGATGTTCGTCGCTTCGGCGCTGGTCCTCCGTTGGACTCTAAGAGTGCGAAGCTCTGGGTGCAGGAACTTTGAGTGTGCGCGTGCGTGTAGGTGAAGGTAGGTGTTCAAATGCGGGGTATAAGAGTCAAAGTGCGTGTGTGTGTACTGAGAATTGCGAGTTAGCGCCAGAGGTAGCGTCGATTCTTTAGAAGTGTTAATCTATTGTACATGGAATAAAAAGTAGTCTAAAGGTGAAATTTGCGTTAGCGTGTTTATTTGTACGAGTGTGAGATATTCACATCCTGATCATTTTCGTCGGGAATTGTCCGCCTCCCGATGGACAGTCCACGGCGGGGCCTCCTCTAGGTAAAGAGTCTACATTGGGAGAGCAGAGCTGAGCCAAGCCAAGGCGTTCGAGAGAATATTGGGTCACAGAGTTTTGTTGTTTTAGGTGTCGTAGGTGATTGAAGGTGTTTTAGTGCGTTGTATCGGGACGGCTTCGCGTCGACGTTAAAACGTCGATTAGGGGTTGAAAATGCAACGTCACATCCAATATCCCTATACACTGTCGCCGAAACTCGAATTTTCGGGTGAGGAAGTACGGACGTATTATTTAGGTTACACTTTTTTTTACCCAAATACTTTCATGTCTATCCAGGTAAGCACATTATTGCTGTAAAAATATCTGTTGGTTTTGTAAAGTGAATTTTTTTTCCTTACTTATACACAAAGCTTGACTTCTCCGTCTGCTTTTTGGAAAGTTTCCATCGCAGATCTTCTAGCTTTCTTTCGCTATTTTAGCGGATTTAACAATCTCTTTGATTTCTTATATTTTTGCTTGGTATAAAAGTAGCCAACGTAATCCTGTTAAAAGAATAAGAGATAAGGCAATCATTTTCATTTTTTCTCTTAGTACTCTTTACGGTATAACCAGGCAACTGAGTTACCTGATTGTAACTCATAAAATGGAACAGTTTTGTATTCGTAAATAATTATCAATATAACTTCGACAGCAAAAAGTAGAACTTGAGGTATGCAAAAACGAAGACTTTTTAATCATTATTTTATTATTTGTTTGTGCAAATTATAATTTTTTTACAACAGTTTCAATTATTGTCAATGCTTGGAATTCATATCTCAAGAACAAATTAATTGCTTATTTCTTTGTTCATTTGTTTTTTCTTTTATTATTAACTTAGAAACGAACAATATCGTCAGGTACTTACGTACATGATACTTATTTTTTTTTATCTTTCACTTTACCATGTTTTCTCTTTGTCTTCTCAGTATTGTTTTGCAACTCAGTGCTGGCTGGCTACGTACAGTTGTTTTTAAATTGCAACGACAACCAATTAAACGTACCCTCAGTTAGTGTAAAAATGTAATATTTTAATTTTGGTGCAACAAAATAATAGGGAAGTGGTTCCTACACAAGTATTGTTCTAAAACGTAACACTAAAAATGTGTTGTTTTGTTGCATCTGCAGTAAAGTTTATTTCAGTTTGGTTCATGTTATGTTACGTTGTCATAAAGGTCCAAAATTTTTTCCCACGTGTAAAAGAATGTTTAATTTAAAATTCGTATTAAGATGCATGTAGTGTTCGTAATGTGCTCAATGACAATTTTTTCGTCCTAATTCTCAATCAAAAATATTTGCTAGTAATTTCACAGTTAATGCATACGTTTGCTACATCCACTAGTATAGTATTAATGTGTACATCATTTTCTTTGTTCTGGAAGTCAGAAAAAAGAGCTGTATAACTGTGAAATAGTTTTTTAATTTGCTTATGAATGAAAAGATACAAAAAATCATGCATTATAGTTTAACAATAGAGATGTTCTTAATTGGCCAAATGCTTTGTTATGTTTTGTGATTTTTCTGACTCAGAGTTGCTCTCTGATTCAAAAATATAAGACAGTCCATGATAATGTGCTCACAATCTTGGTCATTTAAGCCTCAGCTACATCTTGCTGATATTTTAATGTACTTCTTATAAACGCTTTTATTCAGCGAATAATGTTTTTCTCTGAGCCTGTTCAGAATAACCACACGGGTCCTTCAATTATTGAACTTAGTATAGAACCAGAGTTTTAGGCTATTACTGGACACATTAGCAAGTAATTTATTCTTTTTATTTATTTACTTTGACCTTTAAGTAATTGTTAAATTTGACCTTTTCTGCTTTGTTAATGTTACCATAGTAGTTCGTGTGTGAAACTTTGAAATCAGAGCTATTGTTTGATTTTAAGGCATTTTTAGATGATATGTCAGCTTTTTCGTTTCCCGCTATACCAAGATAAGCTGGGATCCAGACGTTTTTAATTATCTCTAACTAGCTCAGTTAGTCCATGAAAATTATACTATTTTTCAAGTTGTTTCTTTTAATGACTTTAACCACTTGTAATACAGCTTGCACTTCAACAGAAAAAACAGAAGCATGGACAGTTATGTTTGACTCATTTTTAAATTAAGTTTAGGTTAATATACAGCAAATCTTATTGTTAAGTGTCTCCAAGATTTAAGTTTTTAACAGAAGAAACTGAAGTATGGACAGTTATTTTTTTAATCATTTCTAGATTAAGTTTAGGTTAATATACATCAAGTCTTATTGTTAATTGTCTTTGAGATTTAAGTTTTTAAGGCATGTGTAGGATAAGTGGCATAGGCGGTCTATTGGGTTGTCTTCGGGGAATAACAATTTAATGCAGAAATATTCGGCAAGATATTCTGTTGTTACGTATAGATGAGGCTCTTTTATTTCAGCTAGCATGAGGTTGATAGGGGTAGAGTTTTGATAGCCCATGGAAAATCTATCTGCTTGATATGATATTTTCTTAATATTTTGTACAAGTTTTAAGTTGTCAATATGAATATTAAAGGTATTGCATCTATATAAGCTTTAATCAAGCCTTAATATATGTTGAAAAACTTGTGGATGGCCATCCTAACCGGTGCAACGTAACATCTTAAGCATGCTGAGAGCTTGGGTAACTTTTTTAATTATGCGTTGCACTTGATAGTAGAATGCCAGCTTATAGTCAAGAAACACTCCTTTATATTAAACTGTATTTCGGTTTTCTACGGTTTAGTCTAAGATTTTTATATTGAATCGTTCCTCTGTAATATGTCTCCTTATATATATCTATAGCTGAGATTTTTAAGGTGCAATTTAAAGAGCTAGTGAATAAGATAGATAATCAGCTATAGTTTTGATTTCTGGTTTAAATTGTCTTAAACCAGTTTCTACTAATTTACCTTCACAATATATAATTGCATCGATAGTGATTTGGTGTATAAGGTACTTCGTTGTAAGTCTGTTTAATCCGGCAGTATACGAAGCGAAAAGGGTAGGGCTGAGTACAATTTCTTGCGGTACTTCTTGATATAAATACAGAGGTCCAAGTAAATCATGATTGATTTTAAGAAATAGTTTTTATCTGTCATAAATTTAAAAGTAAATCTCCTGGTAAGAAATGGTATTTTAAAATTTTTTACAATTTCCAGGATAATAAAATGATCAATATTGTCAAGAGGCTGAAGAAAAGTCAAAAAATAAATAGCACAGGTGTGACTTACTAGCAAAAGCATTATGTATGCCACTTACCAGTGATGTAGTGCTTATTGAACAGGACGAAATTTTCGTAAACTGTTGTGAGTTCCAAGGATTCTGTCGTTTAATTCACAGCATTGCGAGTGGCACATTTGCATAATTTTTCCAGTAGCTTGAGCATGATTAAAGCCAGAATGATTAGTCCTAATACTTTGATTTTTGGATATGAGTATTACTTAAAACGATTTTTAATCTTCTGGATGATTGATTGGATAAAACATGATATCGTTACGACAACAAATGATAAGTTCTCTAAAAATCTTAGAAGTGTTAGCGATCATCGGATTAGTCATTTAATCTAGTCCTAGCATAGTTTTTGTTTTGAGAGACATAATTGATCAGTAAAATTCTTCTACTGTTAATGGGTCATTTAATTTTGATGCTATGATTATGTCTGGAGTCTTTGATGCATTAAAATAATTGGTTTCCTTCGGTGGTCTATTGTAGGATCATGATAGAGAACAGAAGTTGTTGGCAAACGTTTTCATGTGTTTGATGGTTTGAAATCGGGCATGACTCAATTTCTTAGTTGAATTTTTTGATTTTTAAAATCGTTTTCCGTACCTTTGTAGGATAAGTGTCATTGTTTATTTTTTCTTTAGAGTATTTTTTGAAGCTCGCGTTTGGATTTTTTGACACCTTTTTTTAGCATTAAAAAACGAGTTAAGGATCTTAAAAGGTATTTCACTTAGGTTGGCTCAGAATTCTTTTTCTAGCTGATGCTGCTTTTTAGTCAGCTTCACCCTCTATTTATTTTACCAAGGTAGTTCGGAAGCTTCACTTCTGTTAAGTTAAAAGCTATTTAAAGGTGAGTTATCGTCTAGCTCTTTGTTTTTGAGTTTTAACTCTTATACGTTTATTATACTCTGCAAAATAAAGTTATGTTTATTTTTAGTATCTAGATCAAAAAATTGTCATTTTCACTTTTGTTAAGACTTCTATTGATATAGTGGTAACGTTGTTTGAGTATGTAGTCCAGCTAACTTTGTTTCACTTTTGGGTAGATAATTGGGGGTATTTTTACGCTCCTTTATTGTCTGAACTGAGATTGGTGTGTGATCTCCATTTATTCTGTTGTTTGTAACTTTCTATTACATGTCAATGGCTAAATTTGAGAAAATAATTTTTATGTCCATGGCTGCTTTGGTTAGTTTACTGTTAGTTATTTTGTAATCGGTGTATGATCCATCGTTAATGATATTCAGGTCTTTGTCAATAAGGGATTCTTGCGAGTGAAACCTGCTTACACAGTTTGTTTACGATCCTCATAGAGTATTGTGCAGATAGCCATTACCACCAACCAGAGAGCACTCATTTTGAGATACTTTGTTACGAAAATTATCGTAGATCTCAGTTGAAACATCCTTATTGGACATTCTGTGTCGAAAGCAAAGAAGCACGTTTACTATCACATTTTCCACTTTATTTTTTATGGAAATCAAAATTTTTTTTTAACAGATTAGGAATCAAGGGTAGTTTTGTGCTTGTTCAAAGTATTTTTTTTTTAATACAATGAAGACTCCACCATGTTCATTACAATTAAGGCTCCAGTCATTTCTTATAACATGAAAGTTTCTTACGAAGAAAATATCTGATATTTTTAGCCAAGTTTCAGAAATCACAAAGATATGGTATTTTAGAAACATTCATTCAAGGTCGGATGTTTTAGTGGTGCGTAGTATTTTCTGTGTAGGATAGAAGACAGGCTATTTGCTTGTCCATTTTAATAAAGTTGATTTTTAGTATCTATATGGTTAAGCTTATGAGCTATATGTTTGGGATTGCTTGGAGATTCTTTAGAAGAGTGGAATTTACTGTAGTTAGTGGGTGATGATGAGACTATGAAAGTATTGGCTTTTAGAATTTTAACCTTACTTGAGCCGTAATAACTTTTAACATTATTGTGGTTTTGACCAGGATTGCCATTGACAACTTCAAAGAAAAGTTGCTTATTGTTTTGAGTGAAGTTTTAAGTATGCATTGCAGGGAAACTTTGGTTTAACAGTAGTAAAAAAAGCCTGATTGAATTGAGACTTTTCACTGATTTTTTGTTTAATCTCTGCTACTTTCAGGTTGTTTTCTGTAGCTATATTTCTTATGTTCTGCTCTTACAATCTATAGGGCAGTTTCTTACTATTGAGAGATTGGCTTTTTTGCAGAGGAGTTATTTTGGGGGACATTTTTTGTAGGGAGGTTTCTCTATTTTTACATGTTCGTCAAGTCCACCTCTCATACAAGTAAAGGTTTTTCTTTGCTAGTGTGCCTTTACGTGACCAAATCTAAAGCATTTATAATATTGTCTAACTTGGGGAGAATCGGTTTTAACGGGACGGATAACCTTGAAAAGTTTAATTTCTATTGGTAAGAATTGTCCTCTACTCGTACTAAAAATAGTAGGTATTTTTTGGACGTAGTTGATTTGTAATACTTTTATAGAAACGTCTAATACTGCACATATGTGGATTACCTAAGGGAAATTCAAATTCCAAGTTTTCTAATATCTCGCATTCAGTCAAGTATGTTAAAACACTTTTAACGACACCTTGTTTAACCATGAGGTTGTTGTTGATAGTAATAAATACTGAAAAGCCTAATTCAGTCCAAAGATAAGCTGTAGTGTCTAATGAGCCAGATTTTTGTATTTGATAATTGTACTGATTTTATGAACGCTTACTTGGTCAAATTCAATTAATGCATCTTGAGGTTACTTGCCCAGCAGCAGTCTACATATTTTTAAGACATTGATTTTCTCATTCGTGACAACTACGTCTTAAATACGAATTCTAAACAGAGGGTTATACAGGTTATCAAAGAAATTAAAGGCCCGAGTGATTGCAGCATTCACTTGTTTTGGTTGAAGTTCAGCAGGAGAGTTTTCTTTTAATACTTGGATTAGAGTGTGTTTTTACCTGTGATATTCATTGCTCGAGATGCTTCTTGAGGCGTATGGTTGTCATGGTTTTCCGAGTTTTCGTTTACTTTCGTCTTCTCCCGTGTTTCTTCTTGATTGCTATCTGCCATCCTCTGTGGTAATTTTTTAAGTCTCTTCTGCCCTTAGTAATGTAGCAAAGCTTATAGTTACAGGATTTTTTGAACTGGTGTGTTGTTATCACTATTTGGACTGGCTCACTTGTTTATGTTGGAAGGTAAGTTCACAGCTTGAGGCATTTGATCCGCATTCCATGTTTTCATATGTATTAGAAAATCTAGAGAATAATGCATTGTTGTTGATTTTAGCAGACTTGTCTGTTAAGGAAAGCGGAGTCATAAACTTCGGCTTTTTTTCATAGTTCCGTTAGCTTAATCTTTAGTTACGGGGGTTTACATACGCACGTTGCACACTAAAATATCGGACATCCTTGATTTTTGTTAATAAATAAGCATTCTATTAAGCCCCACCCAATATCTTCCAACCGTACTGCCCTACTCTCCTCCACACCTTAGCCCACCATTTCCCTTCACAAATTTTAATTTTCTTTTCCAAAAAAAGTTTTTAACCCTCAATTTTTTTCTTCTACAATAAAAAAAAAAAAAAAAGAAAAGAAAAAACTTTCCAGTAAAGACATTTGAACCCTCGATATTTTGCATACAAGACGAATACCTTACTTACTCTGCTACGAGCGCTAACGATTATATGAAGTCGATTTCTTGTACTTATCGTGTGGTTTGTAACTTATTTTTTATTTTCATATGCATTCACTGGTATAATATTCAGTTAATAATAAATTATTGTTTAATTATTTTTTAAAACAAAGTTCTTTATGTCACGTTCTTGGGATGCTGGAATTTTAAAAACGACAGATTTTCATAAAACGGAAGTCGCTTACTAGAAGACTCTTGCTTCTAAAAAAAAATTTTTTTCTCAATGATAAATTAAAAAAAAAAAAAAAATTTAATCAGTATAAATATGATTATGTACATCAAATCGAACGAGGTGCGTTATTACGCATTAAATGTTAGGATTTTATGCATTTGATGCATAAAATACCAACCAATTTTTATAAGCCCTGATGTGTTTTTGACATTAAAATAATGCTAATAATTACTGTTATAAATAAATTATTTAATAAATAAACAAATTATAACAATGACATATACAATAGAGTTGACGAACGTATCAATGGTTTTTAAGGGCGCTTATTTCGAATTGGATAAACAAATAATGTTAAAATGCCACATAGTTATATAAATATACTAATTTATTAAATTAATAATAAATAAATTATGTAAGATCATTATGTATGTATATTTCGAGTTATATATTATTTTCATGGTTTTGAAGGATGCTTATTTAAAATTTGATAAACAAACAATGGCAAAATGCCATTAAGTAATTAGATACAAATGAAATAAAAATTAAATTAATTGGTTATACAATTGCAAAAAAATTAGAGAAAAAAAGTTAAAGAAAAAAAATAAATGGAATGAATTATGAATATAAAATAAAATTTAAATAAAAAGACATTAATAAATACAAAGGAATAAAAATAAAAAGAAATGAAAAAGGAAATGAAAAAAAAAAAAAAAAAGAATAATAAAAAAAGAAATTCAATTAACCAAATACCAAGAAATTGAAAAAAATAACCAATCGAAATATAAAAAAATAATAAAATATATAAAAAAAAATTAACAAGAAATGAAAAAAAAAAAATAATAAAACAAGAGGTGAAAAAAAAGAAACAGAAAAATATTTTTTTAATAATCAAATTAAATATATAAAAATGACAAAATTAATTTTCAAAAACAATAAAACAAGAAAAAAAAAATAAAACAAAAATAAAAAAAATAAAATAAAAAGAAAGAACCAAACCAGGGGGTATAAATGGGTCATGGGACCCACGGTAAGAACAAAGTTCTTCAAACATGAGATGAGTATAAAGACACTATTTCTTAGGTAACAAGGGGGTTGCCAGACCTATAGAAAGAATGAAGCTCTATAAAAATTAGTACTGCATTCATGTAGTTCACTAAAACAAAAACTTGAAAAACGAAAAAAAAAAAAAATTGAGTTCAGTACTCACGATGGTTGAACTTCGTGAGTACTGTATTTATGCATGAAGTTATCACGATGTTCAGCTATTGTGAGTACTGAACAAAAATTTTTTTTTTTTTTTCGTTTTTCAAGATTTCGTTTTAGTGAACTACTTACATGCATGCAGTACTAATTTGTATTGAGCTTTGTTCTCCCTGTGTGTCTGGCAACCTCCTTGTCACCTGAGAAATTGTGTCTTTATACTCATCTCATATTTAAAGAACTTCCTTCTTACCATAGGTCCCATGATCCATTTATACCCTCTGGTTTGTGTCTTCAAATTTTTTTTTTTTTTTATTATTTCTTGTTTTATTTTTTTTTCATTTCTTGTTTCATTTTTTTTTCATTTCTTGTTTTATTTTTTGTTCATTTCTTGTTTTATTGTTTTTCATATTTCATTTCATTATTTTTTAATTATTTTCTGGTCAACTAGATTAACCATTGTGATTTTTTTATCAATGTGTGCTCTGGTACTCTTTTTATTTATAAATGGCACATCTGTCGGATTTCAGTAAAATTGAAACCTGACATTACATATCAGTTTTTGACAGCCTTATTAAATGGTCGAATGTGGTAACTTCTTATTCGGTGTTCTTATAATTAAGAGTTTTATAAATCATTTTTATTGCAATTGTATTTTATTTACTAGCACCATAATTGCCTTTGGTAAGGTATTTGCTACACACATACGTCAACCTTCTAATTTTAGTAATATTACATTTTTTTAACCACATATCTTGAAATTGTGAACATTTCAGAAGATGATGAAATTTTAAGTGATCGGCAGACGATCTACTTTTGCAATAAGATACGCTGCAAATTGGACTTCTCTTTATTGTATAGACATAAGTACTTACTACAAGTTAACTTATTCTTCATCTGTGTGATTTATCACTAACTAAATTTAAACTGCAACGTATATAACACGGTGTTAGATTTAGTTATACCAAAATTCAACAGATGTGATACTTTTAGGTTAACACGGCGAATAAACTAAACAGCTGCTAGCTGCAACAAGCCACAGCTTTGTGTATCCTGTGATTGACTATACCGATGAAGACAGCAGTTGCTTGGTCTACAGAGCTCTGTAAACAGTCACAGAGGTTATAGGGATCATTCAATTACGAGTGCGGTAGCCATGCTGTTGATAGTATGATGTTATGAATTTGTACATAAAGGGCTCAATTAATGGATGCTATTTTGTATTTTAGTGTTGATGTCGCAACTGTGTAAACTATGGCTGCAAGGCGTATTAAAAAGTTTGCAGCTAGAAAAGGGTTCACTCAAAAAATATTTAGCAATAATAGAGTCATTAAAAGAAAAGTAAGCAACCCACTAAAACTAGGCGTAGATAAATTGGTTTTAGAATTTATTAAAAACGTAAAATGGGCTTCCACTATTTCTTAAGTCATTAGAGCTTATGATCAAATTGGTTCCCATACAACTAACATATATTGCAGTAGAATATCAATTAGTACAGCACATTGTTGAAACGATACAAGTTTTCAATATCAGCATAATATTAAAATTTTTGAATCAACGTAACGTAAAGGAGAAATGTACTTGTATACTATAACTTTTTTATTTAGAACCATATTTTGAATTCAAAATAGTGAATAGAAACCATTTACTAATTTGAAAAAGAATCAATGTACTTATAAATAAGTGAATTTTAACTGTATTGTTCAGATTATATTAACTGGTTGAAATAGTGAAGATGGGTTTACCATTTAATATAGTAAATATTTACTACTTCAAAGTTGTATACTAATAACTTATTAAAATAGTGAATATTCACTTTAAAATACTTATTATTCTCAAGTTGAGAAAACAGTTGAATAAGAAACTCTTTGAGGTTCTCGGACATATGAATCCAACAATAATTAATGCAAAGTGCGATATGGTTGCCTTTTTAAGGCCGTTTCCTTCTTGGTGTCAATATGAAAAAAAAGAAAGTACGCGATGGTCTAAGGCGTTTTGGCATGAAATAGAATCTCGGGTTTTATTGTTTTTTTTGGAATCAAAATAACTTTTTCATTAAAACGTTTTTATTATCATTTAAGTACTTCTTTCTTTGATCAAAAAATAAGCAAAATCGTGTATGAAAAAAAATTTCCAATAAAATCATGTTTACAGTCACTTTGCTCCACATTACCTCAATACTACTTTCTAGATTTGAAATAGTGACTATTCACTATTTTAAAGTGAATACTCAATATTTAAATAGGTTATAAGTATACAACTTTGAAATAGTTAATATTTACTAATTCAAATAGTGAAACCATATTCACTACTTCAACCAGTGGATATAAACTATATAATATGATATAATCAATATTCGTTTATTTGAAGGTGAATTCATTTACTTTCAAACTAGTTTATGTCGTTATTATTTACCATTCAAAATAGTAAAATTAATAATATCACAAAACTTTGAAGAAATTTATCATAAAAATTATGACAAAGCAACAGCGTCCACACATTATAGAATGGCACTTAATTTTTTATCCGCACCAAAGATTAGCCGCTCGCACTGATATATACACTACCAGCACCACTACTTTATAATTCTGATTTATAAGTACACTAAACTTATTCGTCACTACAGAGAAGCACGCACTATATTTACATGGAACAAAACTAAGAAAACTTTAACATACTACTTTTCTTTACCTTGTGTTTATCAGGATGATATTTTTTTAATCGCAACACACAAGTCATTGTTTTGAACCGAAGATTCTAACCTAAAACTTAAAACAAATTTCTTGAATCACAGTATACACGACACCACACGTAAACAATATATCGTATTTCTTATCGCACCAATACAATTGTTTAAACAACACTAAACAGCAGGACTTGACCATGCTCGTTCGGATCCTCGGACATGACTGAGCTTATCACTCAAAAAATAGTGAAATCCAGCCATTTTTACTTTATAAATAGTGAAATTCTGTGACTCTTCACTTTTTGAAATAGTGAAAATATTTTTCAACTTAAAAATTAGTCAGTATGCACTATTTTAAAAGTCAATATGTCATTTACTTCTGTAAATAGGTAAATTTTCACTGTTTCAAATTTAGATAGTAGACTAGGACAAAACTTCCTTTCTTTAAAACTGTTAAACTATACCTATTTTTTAGCTGATCTATACAATGAAACGGGCTCAGAATAATGCATACTTCTGCTTATAAAATTGAATGGTACCAGTCAACCAACTCTATTCGTACGATTTTAATAATTAAGCACAAGTTATCCTAAAACATGAAATATTAATATATTTTCAGTTAATTTTGTGACTTTTCTAACGATTCCCATAACTGGCTATATCATAGGATATCATCGTGATGTGTTATTCCTTACGTAAATTTAAAAGTACGACACATTAATCTAATTACAAGGAATAATCTAAATATTTTTTTACGATAACAATTTTATCCCATAAGAAATAAAAGTTTTTAAACGATCTTTATTCGTTCTTTGATTTATCATAAAAACATAATAACTTTGTTAGCTAAAACCTCAAAAATCATCACTTGAGAACGACACTTATTTTACTTACGCATATGTGCTATAAAAGCACATGTATAGGTTATAGTTACATTATATACAACCAATTATTACCTTTAAATATTGTTATTAATGAGGTTTTCCATCTACTTATTATAAAAAAGAACTGTAACTCGCTAAAGTAGGTGCGGATGCCCTTTTTATAAAACACGTACTAACAGCAAGCAAAACATGATTGTTCAGGAACAGAACGATTTATAAGGACACTGGTGTTATAAGCCCCTTAAAATAAAGCAGATTATTTTGATAAAACTTTCTGACCCTGTCATGTTCACTATCAACCATCAAATTTTACCGTTGAAAAGTATAGATTTTGTTCTTCGAACAAGGAAAGATCACGATTGTATTATCTTCCTGATTCTTATGTTTAATTTTACTCGACTAAAAGCAGTATTTATTTGAAAACTCATAAAAGTTTATTTAAATCTAGTTAAATTTTTCACGTCCATTTCATATTAATATTTAGATGTTGATTAGAAATTTAAGGATGCTTTTTTGTACCGTTAGGTGGAGTAGACTTTCCACGCTTATGTAAGTTCTAGCGCACTAGAATCGCAAACCTAGATACACACTATTCGATACTTATAATCACGCTGAATCTAGTAGCAACCATTTTAATTCCTCTATATGATCTTCTTTTCTTTATACTTGTGCTTGACGTGAGCTTTTTTAACGTTTATGCTCAGGAAAAATAAACTAAGATCTTAAAAGTCAAGCAAAATGGGCTTGTCGTAAAAATGGGTATTTTCTGTTCCACGTAAACTATCAAAAGTGGGAGCATAAAAAAATTATAAATCCTTTATCAAAGAGAAACAGTAATTATTATGATATGCAGTATGCAATCGATCTGGAATTACAAAGATAAAACAATTTTTGAGTTCGAAGCTATAAATTTATCGACTGCTGCACAAGTAATTCATACAAAAAACAATGTGGTGTGGAGTACATGTTCTTAATAAGGTAGCGTAGATTTTGCTAGTTAGGCCTACACGCTCTTCGAATGCTACAATGTAGTCGTTTTTTTTTAATTTTGCGTTTTACTACTAGTATAGAAAAGAAATGATAAGTTTATAAAAGAAGTATATTATTTAATTTTAATTTGTATAAATAATAAATTTTAAAATTTTTTTAGGTCATACAGTTATAAATATGGCTATTTAAAATTTTTAACAGTAAATAGTTTTACTTTACAGCTATAATGAAGAAATCTTATTTAATAAAGTAATTTTGAGCAAAAAAATCGTTTTCTGGATTAAAAAAAAACTATTTTAGTTTTAATACTAATTTAAAAAGTCGCAAATCTTTTGATTTTGTCAGTAATTGTAAAAAAAATGTATTTAAATAAGTTTTCTAGCAACTTAACTAAAAATAGTTTACACTTCATTTTATTAGAATGGAAGGTACACCACTCTATACTTGTGACGCAATACATTTTTTGTGGTCCTGTAAACAAAAGTTAGTAACAATAGAACTACTAGATTTTTATTAATTAAAAGTTGTACACATTACTATAAGTGGACTTTCTATCAACTAAAACTATTTTTTAATAAATAATTTTAAAAAATTATTAATGCCCATACAAAAACTTATACACTACCGGTTGCCCCACCTTCACCCAACAATATTTTACAACAAATGGGTCAGGTAAAGACAAGAGGCTGCACACTTTTTAAGTAATTGAAAAAACATTTCAAATTCTATTTGATTCCTTAAATATTTGGTTTAGTCGTTAAATTGTTTTTGAAGTTTTTTTAGGTCATAAAACAAATTCCAGAAGCTTTCAAGGTCTTTTGAGGTCTTACAAATTTTCTTCACGTCACTTAATAACTTTGGAAGTCTTTAAAGTTTTTCAAGTTATTTGAAAACTTTGAAAGTCTTTTAGAATCTTTTAATGTCATTATATGACTTTGCAAGGTCTTTTTAAATCGTTTAAGGATTTTGTGAGTTTTTCCAAGTCATAAAAAGTTCGTCTCATAAAAGCAATAATGTAGCTAACTGAAATGAAATTTGAGTTTCTCAATACCTTAGTAGTTTACAGGAAAAATCACTTGGTAATAGTAGAAACATAGTGAAATAAACATTCATTCAGGATCTTGTTTACATTTACATTGAACTAAGGGATTGGTGTTTAGAAAATAGTATTTAATGGCCTATAGTTACTTGTATTGATTTTTTTTTGTTACAGATGAAGATAAGGTACCACTTATCGCAAAGTGTAAGAGGAAGCTTGAGTATCTGGAAAATGATGGTATGTAATTTTTTGTTTTTTTCATTTTGTAATAAAACTTCTAAGCAAATAATAAAATCTTATACAATACGTGTGTAACATCTCTGAAATTAGAACAAATTTTAGTAAATAAAGTAAATATTCGTAGAATTTTTTTCTTTCAACTTGAAAAAAAACTTATTAAAAAAGTAGTGTAACTAACAATCTATTCACATTTAATTAATAAATAGAGCAAACATAAAAGCTCTTATATTAAAATATTTATCCTAAACTTTAGTCTCTCAATTTTTGTCTTGTAGTTTTGCCTGTGAAAGAATCTCATGAAGTTTCGAATTTCACGAATAAGTTCGAACAAAATGATGGTAAGCAAAATATTTATTACACATTATTTTAACAATTTTATGTGTTCTTTAAGGGAGCAAATTAGGCACAAATAAGTGGATTTAATAATAACTACATCTAATTAATTCTTAAATAACGAAAAAAAACATGCCATTTTTTCTACTCCAGGGCTTTTGGGCTATCGTCGTAAGAAATTGATCGTTGCTTCCGTTAATTCAATTTTTGTTTTTTAAAATAGAGTTTTTTCTAATATACCAAAGAATTTATCTGGAAATAGAAGTAACTATCCACTTATTCTATTTGTCTGCTTGGGTCTTTTAAATTGCTTTTGTTTTCTACAAAAAACGTGTATGATTTAGGACAACTTCTTAATTTTAAATTTGCCAAACTCACTCACGTTTATGTCGTTGTTTTCTTACAGAGTTACCTCAGAATTTTGAGTTGACGCCCTACGAACGGGTCGTCTTAGGTGTAGAGGACCTAAGAACCTATGAGAAACGTTCGGAAAGGCGTCAACATATTATAGAATGGTTGCGGAATCCGGGTATGTATGTTGGATTAATTTTCAAGAGATAATTTATTGGTTTTCTTTATTTATAATTTAAAAGCATGCACGTTTATTTAAATTTCATGGTTGCGATACAATATAAAACACTTCAAATCATACTAAAATAAACTGGTACTAAGATAATTTGTTTATATTTTTCAGATATAAGTGTAGAAGATTTTTTTCATTTACACCCTCCACCGAAAGATGTTCTTGTTTCCCGGGCTTTAGGGAGCGAAGGCAGCCATGGTGTTATGTTACATGGTTGCCAAGAATGGTACGGCACAAGTCCACACGGCATCGCAATATGCAGTACCGTATTATTGTGTGTACTGCTATGGCTGTGCAGCTTGTGGAGCTCCTTCTAGGAGTCACCATGACACCAGGGGAAATCAAGACATCAATAGAGGCTTGGGAGGGGTGGGGGTCGTATGGGTAAGTTATCTGCGTGCTATAATGAAGTTGTATTTAGCATTTAATTTCGTAAAAACTATGTTGTAAAAAAGTACTGAATTTGAGATGTAAAAGATTTTAGGTATTAGGTTTTATAGAAGGTGTTGATGAAAAGCAAATTATTTTTAATTCTATAGTTTTGCTTTTTTTACCTCACGAATTGAGGACAATCTCCAGGTATAGTAAGAATTTACTGAAATTGGAATGTGTGAGAAATGACAGTGTTATTTACACGTATACAAAATTTCAGCAGGTGTTTCCTTACTAAATTGCGAACCATTCAGTCTTAAAGATTGTCGATTTAACAGTGCAGTATATCTATAGCTATAATCTTGGCCGAAAAAATGCATACTTTCGAGCATAACTTTCGTAGTATTTTCCCCAAAAAATTTTATGTAATAAACAAATTCCTAAGGAAAAAATGAGTACAAGTCTTATAGGCCATTCCATATTAATTATTGAGTAACAATAATTTTAATAACACCTCATCTGGCCTTTGCCGAGAGAGAAGCAGACGCCCCAAGCAACTTGGCAACACAGCAACATCCTGTCACTTACTGAGTACAGAACAGTCAGACGACGGTCACGAAAAAAAGCCTAACTTAAATATGCCCAAGTAAACTTGCATTTATGAGTAAATAAATAAAATAATACAAACATGCTAATAAATAAATAATTAAATGGCCAAAAAATCATGTTGGTCTTTTGTTTGTACAGGTCATCGACTTCTATGATAAATCAATATGCATGTACGATAATTTTTGCTCTATTTTTGGAAATTAAATAATTTAATAGAACAATATACATATGATGAAATTATCCAAATAATTTGGGTCAAATTCTTTTTTAAATATTCAAGGAAGACAATAGTAGCAGCATTAATAGCAAAACATCATTTTATATAATTTATTGAAGTATTGTATTTACGCTACTGTCATAGTTTCAACAGCTTTAGTGTATTTGATTGCTACTTGTTTTTTCACAAATCTATTGTTTTTTAAATTTCTTACTTTTTTCGGCATTTCTGTTATCGTATACATAACCTGATTGTAAATGTAAACACAAGCAGAAAGTCTCTATGCTCGCCTCGCGGCACCTAACCCTAACGGCCAGAGTACATATATATAGTAAGATCGGTGGCGATATGTTGCAGTGTCGCCAAGTTTCTTATGTTTTTGAGAATCGTCTAATCATGCAACAAAAAAGAGGTCCTCAACTGACATCAATTTTGATTGAGAACCACCGGTCCCAAAGATTATTCTTAACACTGCAATCTTAATTTACAGGGCATAAAAGCTAAGTGAAACAATACTTTTTACGGACCAATGTAGCTCATTACTTTTTATTTCTAACTATTCTAAATAATCGATACTCTAAGAGCCAGTTACAGTTTTATGACCAATTAGGCTGGGATAGACCCATCAAAGCTTTCTTGATATATTTTAGCCTGCTAAACATATTTTTTGATAGTGGATTGCTGTCCAAGTGGTCAGTTTTTTAATATATATATTACTAATTCACTTTAATATCATATAAAAAGTACCGTTTTTTTGGTGAATTAAGCTTTAACATATTGTTTTAGTTTATTTCAAGCTAAAACTTTTTATACGAAGTACGTCTGTGAATGTTATACTGCAGTTGAAAATAAATTGTAAGATTAAAAAAAGTATGATTCATGCAGTTTTCGATATCTCATAATGGTAGATATGCAGGAAGCTAGTATTCCAATTATAAATTTGTTAAGATAATTTCTTTCTCAGTCTCCTGAATACTCATAATTGCTTACAAAGTAGCATACAAGGATTTAATGTTTTAGTTTCCACTGGTGAACGAGATAAGTGGGTTTTTTAGTTAAAACCATTAAACTAAGTTCTTTGTTATAAGAAGGCTTACATAAAACAAGAGAAACATATAGTTTGTTGATTTAATTTATTATTAACACAATTTTAATTACTCAGACAACCACAAACCATTCAAAATAGTATTCAGCGTGCCTTATAACAATAAAAAAATTGGGTGGAAACTATCCTTAAAGAATTGGTCATGGAATTCTACTTGACTTAAGACTACAAGGATTTTTACTTTGTATTCGTAGATTTTTTCTGGTTATGATAAAGATGAAACTAGTTTTATATTAGCTATAATCTCGAAGTAGAAATACGTATTCGTTGTGAATTAGAGTAGATTAGCATAGATGGTCGTCCGACTTTTAAAATGATGAGTAAAGTGTTTCGGTCGTGTCTAGACCTCCTTTCTACGGAAGCTTCCTTTTTGACAGAAATTCAACACCAGGCCAACTCATCGGGTAAATTTCCCTCTAGGTTTAAAAAAGTGAGTACATCAAATTGAATAGATTA